>NC_067403.1:103569052-104861552 GCF_016432865.1 Antechinus flavipes
AATTTGAGAAAACTAAACTGGTATAAACAGCAAGCTTGATTGAGATATTCAAATGTCAAATGGGCAGAAGTGAGTATTTTAGTAAAATATATATGGCTTTTGAATATTGATAGGTTAGCATAGGCACAGATTTGGAAGGAGAAGTTAAAACCCTCTTTGCTCTTTAAAAATACCAGGGTTTTAATAATGAAAACAAAAATATTTTAGGCCTTGCTAATTTAAATTCCAGGCTTATAATACTATTTTTTCTCTTGATGCTCTTCCTATCTGTTGGTTTCTTCCTTGGTTCCTATAAAATATATGCAAGTCACTACTACCCTTAAAACTTATCACTGGACCGTATAATACCTTCAAGTAATTATCCTTCATGTCTTCTCCCTTTCTCAGCCCAGCCAAACTCTAAGAAAAAAAAAAGGTTGCTTATTCTCTTTGCTTAGAGTTCTCTTCACTCTTAATCCACTCTAAGATTTTTCATCTCATCATTGAAATCTGAATCATTGCCAGCAATAGTCATATCTATGAGGACAAACTTAGTTTAAAATATTGAAGAAATAACTTACTATATTTATAATAACTTGACTAGATCTTAACAGGAACTGGAAAAGAAAAAAAAGAAAAAATAGAGTTTGGAAGCTTAAATTAGAGGACATCAGTAGGATACAAAAGGAAGATTAAAAAGAAAAAAACAAAAAAATTAAAAAAAAACTACCCTCTCTAAAGTCACCAATGATTTCAATCACCAGATCTATTTTTTTTTCTCATCATTATTTTTCTTTACATCACCATGGTATTTGACATCAATAACCACCTCTATCAACTGCTCCCTGCACACAACCTCCATTGCTATCTTTTCTCTTTTCTGGGTTTCTGTGACACTGTTGACTTCTGCTTCTCTTACCTATCTGAATGCTTCTTCTCAATCTCTTGCTGAATCATTATTGATTTTATATCCCCTATGGTTGTACAACAAAATTCTATCATAAGTCCTCTTTTTCCTCTTTTTCCTCCCTCTCAAAGACTTTCTCAATTCATATAAATTTAATTTTCAACTTTTTGGTGATGACTCTCAGATCTATAAATCCAGCCCTCATTTCTCTGCTGAATTTCTCTTGTATCACCAACCACCTACTGGAAATTTCTGCTGGGTGATTTATAGGCATTTTATTCTTACCACATCTTTAAAAATAAAAGCACCACCAACAAAACACATGTCATTCCTTTCAAGCCCATCCCTGTTCTGAACTTACTTGTGTCAAGATCACCACAATCCCTTTGTAACTTGAAGTTTTGCAATTTCTATGTCATCCTAATTCTCAATCACAAATTCAGTTTCTAAATTTATGGTGATTGGTCCCAGTTGACTCAAGTCTTTGTCTCTTTTGTATTGGTTCCAAATTCCATGAGAATAAGCCCATTTTAAACTTTGCTATATTTGTACTTAATTACATATTTTAATGGTTCAGGAAGCTAAGTTTCAATAAAAAGCATTGTATCATTTAAACATATATGTATTTACTCTTATAAAAATATTTCATTCTCTATACATGGGGTGTTGGTAGCCATTTTTGTAGTGACAAGAAATTGGAAGCCGAGTGGATGCCCATCAGTTGGAGAATGGATGAATTAATTATGATATATGAATATTATGGAATATTATTGTTTTTATAAGAAATGATTATCAGGATGTCTTTAACAAAATAAATAGAAACATAATACAACATGCTAATTTTTGTCTTATTTTAAATCACTATGACAACCTAGGGACTATTTGTATTTTAGTTTGTCACCATTCTACTGCATTCAATGATATCTGTAATCCAAGTTGTTCTAGATTGAAATAAAAGTCATTGTTATCAAACTCAATTAGAAATTGTAAATCATCAGGTCCCTTTTATACACCATTTTTTAGTTTCACAAGCACTTCCTTCATAGCCATCCTTCAACTATGATTAAATCATTTTAGATTTGAGGAAACTGACTTTGAGGGCTTATAAAAGACTTAGCCTTGGCTGCATAGCTAATAATGTAACAGCTAGGATTCAAACACAAGTGATATCTTTTTGTTTGTTTTTTTTTTTCCTTGTTGTGTTTTTTCCTCCCCTGTGGTCTATTTTTTCTTGCATGACAACATGACAAATATGTAAATATTTAAAAAGACTGAAAATATTTAACCTCTATCAGATTGCTTGCTGTCTTTGGGAAGAAGGTGGTAAGAGACAAAGGTTGAAAAATTTAGAACAGAAAGTTTTACAAAATTGAGTGCTTAAAATTATCTTCTTAAGTATTTGGAAAAATAAAATACTATTGAAAAAAAAATAGGTGTTGGTCCCAGTCCTGTTTTCAGTACATCATCACTTAATTATCATAGGTAAATATGAAAATAAAATCAATATCTTTCAAAACTAGTTTTAATCCTACTAGGATATTGAGGATTTTTTAAAATTTTAATTTAATTTAATTTAAAGAATTCAGTTCCCTATACAATGTAATCATCAGAATTTAAAATTCTTTTAAAACGGATTTTTACAAAACAGAGGATATCAAGTTAACAAGTTTTTTTTTTGTTGTTGTTGTTGTTTGTTTGTTTGTTTGTTTTTTTGGTATTTACTGCGCCATACTTGCTGCTAAACACTGCAGATATAAAGAAAGATGAAAAGAGGCTATATAAATTCAGTGTAATATAGCAACAAATGCTAGCTATTTTTATTATAAATGATTCTTGTAAATATGTTTGGATTTCTTGTTTTCAAAGAAATTGTTAATGCACAATAGTAATAAATATCTCAAAAGATATTTCTCATTGTAATTAATGGTAGTTAGGTGATTCAGTGGATAAAGTATGAAGCCTACAATCAAAAAGATTTATCTTCCTGTAGTGGGATATGATTGAAATGACACAACAACAGCAATAACAGCAACAAACATTACTAGTAGATGACCATGCATTTCATCTTTATCGGAGGAAAGAATTTTGGCTCCCCAGGATTTCATTATTCAATTTCTCATTATTCATTTTTCATTAATATCTTCCTGTATCTCTATGTCTCCATGTCTATAATTACAACTTAAGCACCAGACCATCTCATTCTCCCTTGATACTCTAGCAGGAGTTTCCAACCTTTATATGTTGAACAGAGAATTATTAATGCCCTGAAATCCTGTGAGGATTAACAAGGGTAGGCTGCTGAGGTTCTATGGCTTCAAATTGTTTATGTTTTTCTCCTTATTTGAAAATTCTATTAGTGAATATATCCATCTCTACTCCCCCTCCCACCCAAAAAAAATCCTAAAGAGGAAATCCATGATGGGAAGAAAGAAGGAGTCCTGCCCACAGAACAAAAAGTTTCACAAAAATTGAGTGCTGAAAACTATTTTTTCATGTATTTGGAAAAATAAAATACTATTCAAAAAAAGTTGCAAATAGCTTGGGAGTTAAAGGATTTAAATATCAAACAGTGAACAATGATCTTCTGATAGAAAATCTTCTCTGTTTGACTCCAGTACCATTTGAATAGATTTTCAACAGCATAAGTACAATAAACTTCTCTATTTATCCATGCCATTTGTGAGTGTATGTGGGGGTGGGGGTTGTATGTGTAATTGTGTGGAGGGGAATAAAGGAAATCTCTTCCATAAATCTATTATTCTATGATAAAGTCTTTCACTTGGCTCTTTTCTTCTACCTTATTGAATTTGGCACTAGACTTTGGTTACCTGCTTTTAATGAATTACAGAATCTCAGTGTTAGAAGGTGTTTAAGAAGTTACTTGGTCAAAAGACTTATATGATTTAGAAATCTCTTCTTTAATATATCTGACAATCAACAATCCAGTTTCTGTTTGTGCACTCTTCCATATACAGTTTTATATAGCAAAAATCAAATGTGTGTGATCATTAATAAGGTTAGGCTGGTGAGGTTTTCTAGCCTCAATTTGTTTATGTTTTTCTCCTTATTTGAAAGTTCTATTAGTTGCACACATGGTCAACATACTACACATGCCTTTGTTGAGATGGAAAATTAACTAGCTCCTGTAAGAGACAATTAGGAAATGCCAGAAGGAGAGGAAGGGATCTGCACTTAGTATCTGCACTCACCTGAGTTTACTCTTTGACACTAGCTATGTGACAATAGATAGGACATTTAATCTTTTCTAGTCTAATTTTCCCCAGCATGGTATAGGGATCATGGATCTAGGAGGAAGAAAGACATAGATTTTTTTTCTTATGTATACCTACTATGTGACCATGGAAAAGTCACTGAACTTCTCTATAAGTTTCCCTAAGGCCACAAATATCAGAAGAATTGTAAATCTATAACTGTCAAGAGCTTTTTCACACCAGAGAATTCCCTAAAATGATGAAATCATATGTCTAAATCTATTTATCTATCTATCCATCTTCTTATTATCTCTCTTATAAAATTAAAATTTAAAATTTATTTTCAACTATCAAGAACTTATTTCTCCCCTCCTTCCCTATCACTGAAAATAACAGAAAAAGCAAAATTCCCATGACAAATATGCATAATCAAGCAAAGCAATTTCCTTTATTGCCTTTTTCAAAAAATGTGCATCTCATTACGCATATTTAGTCTATGGCTTGTCAGTTAGGAAGTGGGTAGCATTTTCTATAATTGGACTTTTGGAATCATGATTGATCAATGAGTTGATCAGAGTCCCCATTACTCACATTATAATAATATCCTATTATATTCATTTGCTATAATTTATTCAGCCATTCCCAAATTGATGAATATGTCTTCAATTTCCAGATCTTTGTCACTATAATCAGCATAAAATATTTTATCAATCATAGAGAATATGTTCCTTTTTGATCTGTTTGGGATATAATCCTAGTGGAGAGGGAAAGAGTGAGAGAAAAAGAGAGAGTGAGTGAGACAGAGAGAGAGAGAAAAAAAAACAGAGATAGAGGCACAGAGACAGAGACAGAGAGACAGACAGAGACAGAGAGGCAGAGAGAAAGACAAAGAGACAGAGACAGAGACAGAGACAGGCAAAGACAGAAACAGAGACAGAAAGAGAGAAACATACAGAGAAGGTGGGATCAAAGAAGGGGAAGTTTATTTTTAATATTTATAAATAGATAACTTTATTTGCTTGTAAATATTTTCTGAAACTCAAGTGTAAATAACATATTTTATTACATCAATTAAAGAGTTATTGTTTTGTCAGTATGGGCACTGCCTTTATTATCACAGATGCAAACCTATCGTAACAGTGGATGCTGAAAAGAATTTTGCATCTTTATGGTATAAAATACTTTTTGAATTTTCATTTGCCCTTTTAGTTTTTACAGGAAACTTCATCCATACTCAAACTGTCCTCAGCAACTCAATAAGGTATTTTTCTTAACTCATAGAAGCAACGGTCATGACCTAACATGTTATGGTTCAGGGGATCATAAAGAGCTGGACACAACTGAATCCACAAACTCAATAACAATGAGATGTAAAAATGCTCATAACATTTAAAATAGAGGTGCAGTGTGTGTGTGTGTGTGTGTGTGTGTGTGTGTGTGTGTGTGTGTATGTTTGCATTCTTTACTTCCAATATAAAACTTGGGCACTGGAATATATGGGGTTTTGCAGACTTATTAAAAATAATTTATTTAGGAAAAAAAGACTCAAACCATAATAAATGTGGAATTTCTTTTATTTAATCAAGTGTTTAGAGCAATCTGTATTTAATTACCATAAATTATTTAATAATTATTTTACTTAGAATTTCATTCACTAACTAAACATTTTGCTAACTAAAAACAATACTATGTAAATGAATTACTTCTCATTTGGTTACTAAGAATTACTGTCAATTGCTATATATTATTAACAAGTTACATTTGACATTATTTAAAGCACTGATATATACATTTGCTAATCCAGAGGGAAAATGGATAGTTTTTAAGATATTTTAAATTTCTCTGGTAAATGCAAAATAGACATATTGTTATTTTATATATAATTTAATTTTAACATATATACAAGTTACTAGATTTCATTCTTATTAAATGTGGAAAGATATTATTTTATAATTTAGATTTGTAAGTAATTAATTTCTGGCAAGCCAAATAATGGAAAAACATTTATATCTTCATCTGTAGAATGAAAGTCTCTAATTTCAACTCTATATCACTGACATCATGATTTCTTCAGTTCTTTAAAGGTTTGTGATTTTACAAGAGCACATAGGTGCCTCCCTAAAGCTACAACAATAAAATAAGATCACCAAATGAAGCAATACCTTGCATAATGTTCTCAGAAAATAAATAATGAAATCTACAATTAACCTATGTTTTCTCAAGATGAAAAATAGGCATGGGGGGAGTGTTGATATGTGCAAAAATGATTATCACATACAAATAAAAGACTTTAATATAACATTTTTGTTTTTTTTTCAAGATTAAAGACTTTTCATTTTATAGTTGTTCTTTGGAAACCAGCATCAGAAATAAGGGTAGTTATTAATAGTATTTTCTCCTCCCCTTTTCCCTTTCCTCTCTTTGCTTTTCCCCTTCATTATTTGCCATTTTTTCCCCCTTTGCCTCCTTTTCTCTCTCTCCTGCTTAGTTTCTCTTCTCCCTTCCTTCTCTTCTTCCTTTTATTCTCATTTTACCTTACTTTGTTTTTTTTTTTTAACATGAAAAGATGTTTACTGCTGATAATAAGAGTAGAAGTAGAAGTACTAGAAGCATTAGAAGCAGTAATTATAGTTTATAAATATTATCTCATTTTATACTCACAACAATTGTGAGATGTAGGTGAAATTATTACCTCATTTTATAGATGAGGAAACAAAAGCAAATAATGTAATGGTTGGAATGAGGTCATACAGAATAAGTGGCTGTACCTCAATTTGAACTAAGGGTTGCAATACTCTTCAAACTCTTCTTACTTCTTTTCTACAAGAAACATTGAGGCCATAAACATCCATAATTTTTATTGGTGTCTTTTTGCATGTATTTATCATCAACACTTAAATATGAAATAATCAAATATGATTTGAAATGATGCTTAGCACAGTGCTTGAAATATAGTATGTGCTTAATCATACATTAATTAGTTAAATAATATGTTGATTGATTATCATCATTAACTGTAAATGAATGACAAAACCAAATCCATCAACTTATTAATTTACCTCCCCATGAGAAAATATGAACATCATTTCCTTCAGGTGAAACTTCTTTCTTGTCTTTCTCCTTTAAAAATTACTTTATTGTTCTTTTCTAAATATGTTTTTCTTTTTAAATTTTTAGTTCAAAATTCTCTTCTTCCCTCCTACCTCTTCTATTATTATGTAAGCAACATATCCATTATGCATGTGAAATCTTACAAAATATTAGCCATATTTCAAAATGAAAGCAAGAAAAACTAGAATGAATAAATTGTATTTCAATTTGTATTTAGAGTTCATCAGTTCTTTCTATAGATAGATAGCATGTTTTCAGCATGAGTCCTTGGAACTGATTTGAATCATTGAATTGCTCAGAGTAGCCAAGATTTTCATAATTAATTATCATTATTGCATTGCTATTACTGGGCATAATAATCTGGTTCTTCTCACTTTATTTTGCTTCAATTCGTGTAAGTCTTCTTATATGTTTTTCTTTTATGAAACCACCTTCCTCATTATTTCCCACAGTACAATAATACCTCATCCCAATCATTTTCATGTTTTGTTGAAAAGACTTCTCAAATTGGAGTTTCTCATTGCCAAAGAAATTCTATTGTATGTAGTTCAAAACCATTCATTCAGCATTTCTCATTAAAAAATGTGGTGATTATATAAAAACAAAAACAGAACAACTCCCACCTTTGAGGATCTGACATTCTTCTGGAGGGAGATGTTGAATATACAATTAATTGGAAAGCATAAATGAAATAACAAAAAGTAGATTCAAGAACTGGAGACAATTAATACTTGCAGCAAACAAAAAAGGCCTTCTCTGGAATTTAACAAATTATTTTTGCTAATAAGGAAGGTTAGTTTTTTTTTAAGGCAGAAGAAAGGAGAAAATAAGACAATACTGAAAGATTCGGTGCAAAATCATGGAGGCACCAGTTTGGAAAGCAATGTATATAATAATCAGCCAATAGAATAGTTTTCCTGGAGTGGAAATTTGTATGAAAGAAGGAAAATATGATATAAAATCAGATTGGGAAGGCATAATAGGATAGCAGTTTTTTAATGTCAATTCTATTTGGTTATTATAGTTTTAGCTATATAACATCAAACTATCTGGGGAAAATTGAAGATTAAATCATCTAGTTATTTGGAAATTTCTCTCTGACACAGTAGAAAGGTAAGAAATTATTTTTTTTTAATTTATTGAGATAATTAAGAAAATGCCTTTATTATAGGGTAATTTTCTCAATTTGTAGTTAATCCTTTCTCCATTCCTTTGTTTTTTGTTCCTTTGTTCCTTGCTTGCTTCCTCTTTTGTCTTCTTTTTTTTTCCTTTCCTTCTTCCTTCCTTCAGTCTATGAATGAATATTTTTGTGTCAGTTTTTTATTGTCTAAGTTTGTTGAATTTGAATTATTCTAAAAGTACTTTAAAAAGACACTTACTTGGAAGGGATCAAATTGTCTTCCTATATTATTTATATCCTTTTGCTTCTCCCAAAATGTTTTCAATTTATTTCTGGGAGCAGTTGAAAATGAGTTTTTATTCTTTATTTGAAGATTTTCACAATTCTATTATTTTCTATTCTTACACATTTGTCTGCTGAAGTGAATGCTTTTTTAAATTCATTTATATACTCCTTTTGAGTGAAGTAGAATATTTTCCTAAAACTTTATTTAACCTGTTAACTTCAGGATTCAGCAAATGTCATTTTTATGTAACGCTCAAATGGAAAACAAGATATAAATTCTATGTTGCCTGACTGTATTCTATGGATGAATATTGGTCTAGGAGTGGAGATAGCAGGTAGGGGAGAAAGAAACACACAATTGATTTAAACATTATTCTCTCTCTTTTTTTTAAATTTTTAAATAACTTTTTTATTGACAGAACCCATGCCAGGGTAATTTTTTACAACATTATCCCTTGCACTCACTTCTGTTCCGATTTTTTCCCTCCCTCCCTTCACCCCCTCCCCCAATGGCAAGCAGTCCTTTACATGTTAATTAGGTTATCGTATATCCTAGTTACAATATATGTGTGCAGTACCGAACAGTTCTCTTGTTGCACAGGGAGAATTGGATTCAGAAGGTATAAATAACCCGGGAAGAAAAACAAAAATGTAAGCAGTTTATATTCATTTCCCAGTGTTCTTTCTTTGGATGTAGCTGCTTCTGTCCATCCTTGATCATTTGAAACTGAATTAGATCTTCTCTTTGTCAAAGAAATCCACTTCCATCAGAACACATCCTGATTTCCTGGTTTATCTCATTTCACTTAGCATCAGTTCATGTAAGTCTCACCAGTCCTCTCTGTATTCATCCTGCTGGTCATTTCTTACAGAACAATAATATTCCATAACGTTTATGTACCACAATTTACTCAACCATTCTCCAATTGATGGGCATTCATTCATTTTCCAGCTTCTAGCCACTACAAACAGGACTGCCACAAACATTTTGGCACATACAGGTCCCTTTCCCTTCTTTAAAATCTCTTTGGGGTATAAGCCCAGAAGAAACACTGCTGGATCAAAGGGTATGCACAGTTTGATAACTTTTTGAGCATAGTTCCAAATTGCTCTCCAGAATGGCTGGATGTGTTCACAATTCCACCAACAATGTATCAGTGTCCCTGTTTTCCCACATCCCCGCCAATATTCCACATTATCTTTCCCTGTCATTCTAGCCAATCTGACAGGTGTGGAGTGGTATCTCAGAGTTGTCTTAATTTGCATTTCTCTGATTAATAATGATTTGGAGCATATTTTCATATGGCTATAAATAGTTTTAATTTCTTTGTCTGAGAATTGTCTGTTTACATCCGTTGACCATTTATCAATTGAAGAATGGCTTGATTTCTTATAAATCAGAGTCAATTCTCTATATATTTTGGAAATGAGGACTTTATCAGAACCTTTGACTGTAAAAATGTTTTCCCAGTTTATTGTTTCCCTTCTAATCTTGTTTGCATTAGTTTTGTCTGTACAAAACCTTTTCAATTTGATAAAATCAAAATTTTCTATTTTGTGGTCAATAGTGATCTCTAGTTCTTCTTTGGTCATAAATTCCTTCCTTTTCCATAGGTCTGAGAGGTAAACTATCCTATGCTCTTCCAATTTATTTATAATCTCATTCTTTATGCCTAGGTCATGAACCCATTTTTGACCTTATCATGGTGTATGCTGTTAAGTGTGGGTCAATGCCTAGTTTCTGCCATACTAATTTCCAATTTTCCCAGCAATTTTTGTCAAATAATGCGTTCTTATTCCCAAAACTGGGGTCTTTGGGTTTGTCAAACACTAGATTATTAAAGTTATTGGCTGTTTTGTCCTTTGAACCTATCAATATTATTCTCAAGGATAAGGACTGCTAGTACCTATGAACTTCAGTTTTGTATTATAATCATAAACTGGAATACCAACAACTAGGAAATTTGTTTTGAAATAAGAGTGAATTCCTTCAGCTTTCTACAAGGGATTATAGAAGTTGTAAAGAGAAACTTAAGTAATTATAAAAAAGGAACTGAGATGAAATAGTTGATCCACTTTCAAACAAAGATAGGTATGATGTAACAGTATGCCAGCTAAATTCAATAAATACAGTATTGATTTAAAAAAAGGGTGACAAGGACTTGCGAACAAACATTGAATCAATATCTTAAGAACTGTGATTTTATTTTTTCTTTTTGTTTAAAGAAGAAGTTGCTTTTTACAAATTCAAAAATATTACTGAAGGTTTTCAAGGCAAAAATTCTGACTGATTTCCAGAAAAGGAATTCATCAGAGGCAAAATGGGTTCAGAAGCTTCAAACAAGAGAAAAAAATAAGCATTAAATTAATGGCAAGTGCCCTGGAAAAGAGAAAAGCTCTAATAGTCTATTCATCCTGCTTATGTTGCATCTGTTTAAAATGAAAATGCGAGGGAGTCAAGATGGCAGAGTAAAAGTAGGGACTCACTTGAGCTTTCCTCAAACTCCTTCCAATATTTTAAAATAATAACTCTAAAGTGGCAGAATCCACAAAAAAGATGCAGTGAAACAATTTTCCAGCCCAAGACAATTTAGAAGGTCAGCAGGAAAAGTCTGTTTTGGCAGAAAAAGTCCATCATTCCTGAGTGAGAGGAGAACATAGTCTAGCGTAGGCTGCACCAATATAGCCCAGGCCACAGAAAACCAGGAGCAGACCTTGGGATGTATTAAATCAGCAGTAGCAGTAGAAGCTTCCAGAGTTCTCAATCTATAAAGGAGTCAAATCTGATCATGAGGAGATTTCTGGGATCTCTTTCCTAACATTGAAACAAGCTATTGCTTTGTTCATACATGGAGTTGGGACACAATCCTGAGTGGCAGTTCCAGCGTAAGAAGCCGCAATAGAATAGGAAATTTCCTCAAAGTTCCAGAGCAGAAAACTCATAGACAAGAATATGGATCGGAAAGGCAAACATCTCTTCCCAGGGTATACCACCTGGCAAGAACTGAAAACTGCGATCCTCTAAAACTACCTGTGAAAAAAGCTGCATAAGATTGCTGAAGACAGGAACAAGATAACTTTTACTGTGGAAGCAGAGCCCTAATTCAACAGAGTTAAAAATCAACTAATCAACAGGAAAATAAGCAAACAATGGAAAAATATTCTCACCACAGAAGATTATTATGGTGATAACGAAAATTAAAATGCACAAACATCCAAAGTCTCCAAGATAGGTATGAATTTGTCTCAGGCCATGGAAAAGCTCAAAAATTATTTTGAAGTCAGGAGGACCTGAGTTCAAATCTGACCTCAGACACTTAACACTTTCCAGCTGTGTGACCCTGGGCAAATCATTTAATCCCCAATTGCCCCAGGGGGAAAAAAAGAAAAATAGAGGAAAAATTGGGAAGAGAAATGAGAATGATCCAAGAAAATAATGAAAAAATAGTTAACAACTGAGTAAAGGAGACACAAAAAAAGTACTGAAAAAATACCTTAAAAAACTTACTAGATCAAATGGAAAAGGATGTACAAAAAGCCAATGAGGAGAAAAATGTCTTAAGAAAGAAAAAATAGCCAAATAGAAAATCCACAATTAAAAACAAAAATAAGAGCACTAGATATTATCGTTTGAGAAATTCTCAAAAAAGCCTCTTCTAATATTATAGAACCAGAGGGTAAAATAGAAATCTAAAGAATCTACTGTTCACTTCCTGAAGGATATTCCAAAATTAAAACTTTCAGAAATGTTATAATGAAATCCTAGAGCTTTAAAGTCAAGGAGAAAATACTGGAGACAGCTAGAGAGAAACCATTCAAGAATCATGGAATGAGACAGAATAACAAAGATTTAACACCTTTGACTTAAAAGGACTAAGAGCTTGCAATATGATATTCTGGAAGGCAAAGGAGTTAGGATTACAACCAAGAATCAATTTCTCAGCACACCTGAGTATAATCCTTTGGTGGGAAATGAAGATTTAATTAAATAGAAGAATTTCAATTGTTCTTGAAAAAAAGACTGGGACTGGATAGAAAACTTAACTTTCAAATAAGATACTCAAGAGAATCATAAAAAAGTTAACAGAAAAGAGAAATTGAAAGGACTTAAGATCAAACTGTTTATATTCCTACATGGGAAGATGATTTTAGAATTCATGGGTTTCTCATTATTAGTACAATTAAGAATATATACATACAGAGGGCACAAGGTGAATGTGAAGGGGCAATATCTTAAAAAATTAAAATTAAAGATCGAGAGATGTACTAAAAGACAAAAGGAGAGGGAGAATTGTGGAAATTATCTTACAAAAATGAAACAAGAAAAATATTTATGGTGGAGAGGAAAAGGGGCAGATAAGGAGTAGTGAGTGAACCTTATTCTCATCAAAAATGAATCAAAAAGGCATAACATATACTTGAAATCAAATATAGAAATCTATCTTACTCTACAGAAAACATATATGGGGGGGGAATAAAAAACAGGCAGTGTTAGAAGGGAGGCCAGATTGGGATAGGGGAGTCAGAAGCCAAACCTTTTTGAAAAGGGACAGGATTGAAGAAAAGAGAGAATAGAATAAATGGGGAGATATGATGGACAAAAAGTACAATTAGCAAAAATAACTGTGAAAAAATAAGTAAGCAAGTTTCTCTGATAACAGCCTCATTTCTCAAACATAAAGTGCTTTGAGCCAAATTTATAAAAAAAAATAAGGCCCAAGTGATTAAAAGATATGGATGGGTTTCTGATAAATTAATGTCTTTCTTTTAGGGGCAAAGAATTTGAAATTGAAGGGATGTCCATCAATTGGAAAATAACTGAACAAATTGTTGCATATTATTATCATAGAATACTCTTGTGCTATTAAGTATGATAAGCAAGATGCTCTCAGAAAAATCTGGAAAGTTTTCCATGAACTGATTCAAAGTGAAATGTACTTTGTTCAAGTACAAGCAATACAATTAGAATTTTTAGCAATATAATAATCCAAATTAACTCTGATGAATACAGTGAATATCACTAGAGAAAGTACTGATAGTGTTGGAATTCAAATTGAAGTATACTTTTTTAAACTTTGTCTTTCTTGAGTTTTTCCTAGCCTTTAAAAAATAATATTAATATTATGGACGTGTTCTGCATGATTTTACATTTATAAACTATATTGAATTGCTTGCCTTCTCAATGAAGGGGTTTATGACAGGTGTTACACAGTTGCAGAATATAGAATAAACCATAGAAATCACCAACATTTCTTTATATGACCAACAAATCTAGCAGTAAACTATATAAAGAGAAATTAAATTTCAAATAACTATAAACAATATAAACTATATAAAAATCTACCTGTCAAGAAAAACCAGCAACTTTACAGATGTATCAACAAAACACTTTTCACACAAATAAAGTTAGATCTCAACAATTAGAAAAATTTCAATTGTTCATGGATAGGCTGAGTCAATAAAACAAAAATGACAATTCTGTCTAAACTAATTTACTTTTTCATTGTAATACAAATCAAACAAACAACAAATACAGCAATAAAAACACACCTTTGTAAATAGAGCTAGAAGGGATAACAACAAAATTAATCTGGAAGAACAAAAGATCAAGAATATCAAGGAGTTTAATGGAAAAAATGTAAAAAAGGAAGGTAGCCTACCAATACTACATCAGAAATATTATTAAGTAATAATCATCAAAATTATATGATGCTAAGAAATAGAGAAATGAATTACTGATGTAAATTAGATACACAAAAATAATCTAGTATCTTTTCAATGCAAAGATTCCAGATTTGGAAATAAGAATGCAGTATTTGACAAAAAAAAAAATGCTGGGAAAATTGGAAAAAATAGGACACAAACTAGGTATAAATCAGCTTTTTATACAAGATATGAGGAGGCCAAAATAGTTGTATGATTTAGACATACAGAGGAACAAGAAAAACAAGGAATTGTCTATCTGTCAGACCTAAGAGGAGGGGAAATATTCTTAACCAAACAAGTGGTAAGAAGCATTATGAAATACAAAATAGATAATTTTAATCATATGAAATTTAATAACTTTTGTGCCAAGATAAGAAGGAAAGCAAAAAGCCGGGAAACAATCTTGATAGCAAGTGTCTCTGATAAAAATACCATTTCTCAACTATATAGAGAACTGCGCCAAAATTATAATATAAGATTCCCCCAATAAATAAATGGTCAAAGGATATGACCAAGTAGTTTTCAAATGAAGAAATTGATTAGAGAAATGAAAATTAAAACAAGTCTGAGATAATACCTTATAGCTATTAAATTGTCCAACATGACAGAAAAGGAAAGTGATACATTTTGGAGAGCATGTGGGAAAGTTGGGGCAGTAATGCATTGTTGGCAGAGTTGTGAACTGATTCAACCATTCTAGAATACAATTATAACTATGCTCAAAATACAGTCCATATCCTTTGACCCAGCAATATACCCTTATTAGTTCTGTATCTGAAAGAAATCATGAAAAAGGAAAAAGAACTCACATGTGCAAAAATATTTATAGTAGCCCTTTTTGAGATAGCAAAATATTGGAAATTGAACACCCCCCTCCCAATCAATTGGGGAATGACTGAAGACTCTGTGATATATGAATCTAATGACATACTATTGTGCAATATTAAATGATAAAGAGGAAAATTTCAGAAAAATCTAGAAAAATTTCTATGAACTGATGCAAAGGGTAATGTGCAGAACTAGGAAAACATTGCATGAATATCACCAACATTGTGTGATCAATTATAATTCATTCAGCTCTTCTCGGAGATGCAATGATCTAAGATAAACACAAAAGACCTCTGAAGGAAAATGCTATCCATAACCAGATAAAGAACTGATGGATCATGAATTCAGATCAAAGCATATTTTTCATTTTATTCTTTCTTGTGTTTTCCCCTTTTGATTTGTTTTTATTTTTACAATTATGACTAATATAGAAATATGTTTTACATGATAGCACATGTGAAAACTAGATCAAACTGACTATCTTCTTCAGAAGAGGGGAAAACTTGGAAGAAGAAGAGCAAAAAGTTTGGAACTCAAAATCTTGAAAAATGAATGTTAAAATTTTTTTGTCATGTATTTGGGGAAAATCAAACATTATTACATTAAAATTATTATTACATATAACTGGAAGAAAATAAATATTATATAAAGGTTTTTTTAAAGTCATTATCAAGAAGAACAGTTATGTCAGCCTCAACTGAAAACAGTGCCACTTGAGAATTATATATCAGTGTTCCACATATTGACTTAATTTTTCAAATGTGATCTTATCTTTTTTTTTCAATTATTTTATTGAAAGTTCTGAGAGGCTGTTTACCATTTTTTCCTCTCCATATTGCTTTGCCTTCTTCTTGGTTCTTTTTGCCTATCTTCTGAAAAGAGAGACATTGACTCAGGCGATTCAAACTAACAAATTTGAAATTCTTCATATCTGTAACATCATGAACTTTCTCTTTTCTTTTAAACATTTCTGAAGGGCATAAGTGGTCTTAAAAGCTGGATTCCTATGTTGAATTCTTCAGGAAATTTTCATTCTTAGTGTAGATGATTTCCTTGGGCAAAGCATAAGTTTGAAATGATATTCTTTCAGCTGCTTAATACTTTGCCTGAAGGGGATCTATAGATTTATTTCAGCAATGAGAGTACATGGAACTATCAATGACTCAGTTCACTTTTTTTATGAATATCAGTTGCCCATGACTTCCAAACTGAATTCCCTAATAGTACAGATTTTAATGTGGTATCAAACAATAAGGCACTCATTACTGACCAGATAGTACTGGTTATAAGGTGAGGAGCAATTTGAAGAGTTTTTGCTTGATGGATTTTTCCTTTTCTGATGTTCCTGGTTGACTAGTTAAATCATAGGGCAATTTCTCTTTGCTAATCTTTATGGAAATAGGGTTTCAGAATTGTGACATTTTGGCTGGATACTATGGCTGTTTAGAACCATCTTCACAAGCACCATAATTAAGCTGAAAGAAATGTGCTGCTTAGAAACATACTGGAATAATGATTTCAATATAACATAATCATGCTGAATTTTTTTATTATGTTGTTAAATATTTCCCAAATACATTTTACTCTGGTTCCAACTGCAATTGGGAGTATAGGGGGCAACACATATATGATTTTTCAGATATAGGTCAGGTTTGATAGGAATCTAATAGACCTGTGAAGGTAATGGCTCTAGCAAAATTGATGGTTCTGAAATATGCATTAAAATAGAAAAAGTTGATAGATATGAGCTTCCATTGCAAAAAAAAAAAACATTAAAGTTAAGTAAAAAACTTATATCATTGGGTAAAAAAAATGAGATTCATAAACAGTTACTCAAGAGCACATAATGTATATAACAAGTTAACTCTGGAGTCATTTGATTATCAGGAATGTAAGCAGAACCATAATTAAAATTGACTTCAAAATAAACATATGATTTTGGCATAAAACAACTAAAATAACAAATCAGAAAGAATAAACAATACTCAAAGTTGGAAGAAATTAATTTTAAAAATAACTTTATTTCTGTGTAGATTGGGAAACAGAAAAAGATTAGTCTGAAGCTATATAGGAAAATCCTGCAGAGAAGCAATAATTTCTTATGTTTACATACTGATTTTTTCCTTGAGGGCTTCAAATGTAACAATTAATATATGGGCAAAAATTTAGGATGGCAGAAAAATGCATTTTGTATGATGCGTAATTATTATTATTTTTTTTGCAGTTGCAATTGTATGTTATCTTCCTTAAGAAAAATCCCTGTGTAATTTAACGTTATACAAATTATCTATTCCCTCACTGAATCATTAATAGAGTTGCTAAATTTTCTTCTACATGCATTTCTATAGGGAAGAACTTATAATTTTTTTTTTTATCACAAAAGCCATGTTAGTTTCAACAACAACAAAACTTCCAAAATCTTTAAATGTGTTTTTTTTTCTTTAACTTTAAAATTGGTTAAATTAAGAAGTGGTATTTAGCATTCCTATTTAAATCCATATTGAAGATCATTATATTCCCTTTATTATATTGAAAACAAATCAATACCAAATAAAATCCTGGCTTTATAAAAAAAGTTCCCTAGCTTCAACCTTACTTCCTTAATTTTCACTTACTTTTTCAAATTTTAGCATGTTTTCAGAACTTTAGTTCTATATATTAATTCTTATAAATGGATCCTTGTAAAATTATTTTATGAAAAATTATGAATTCCTTTAAGACTATTCAGTATTTAAAACAACCTGTATCTCATTTTCACAATGTTTAGCTTGCCTAGTGAAAGATAATGAGAAATCACCAGTTACCAATGCTTCCAGTTGAATTTCATCTCATTGATTTTATTTTTCACTATCATAAAAAATCCTGACATCAGTTTCATTACTTAATTGTTAGTGATTGAACCTAAATTTTATCACTATTTCAAATTCAGTTTTTCTTTCTTTGTATGAATTACTCAGAACTTTTTTGCTCCCTTGCTTAGTGTGTCTGAAAAAAAATTCCTTATAAAGTTTTTTAAATAAATGCTTTATTTATTTATTAACATTCATTACTTTTATATATAGAAGGCCTAAATTCTCTACCTTTCTCTAAATTCTACCTTTCCCTTTAATTTTACCTCACTGATTGTGAATGCAAGAAACATGATACCAATAGTAAATGTGAAATGGTGCAAAATACGTCACCTTGTTATGTTGTCAGAAATATAAATTAAAATAAAAAGCCAAAGAAACAATAGTGAAAAAATTGATTCAATCTTGTTAGAGTTCAAATGTTGGAGTTTGTTCTTCTCAGAGCACAGCCGGTTTAGAGGCTTGGAGCCCTTTGGATGTCTCCAAATCCAAAGGTTCTGTCCTTCAGCCTCTGCCTCTGCTTTCTTCTGCCTCCAACCAAGACAGAGATGGAATGTCTCTCTTGACTCCTTCTGGGAAGCCCAGCCACCAACTACAGTGGTGTGAGATGAAGATGAATCTGGTTGTCCACTGAACTCTCCACTCGTAGCTTTATCCTCTGAAAACCTTTCATCTGCCACCAGAGTCGCTCCTCTCGAGTCCAGCTGAACTTTCTTCTGCGACCAGCCAGCCAAGAGGAAATAATGTATTCTGGAATGGCTGTCTCGCCTTATATGTGAACCTTCTGAGAGAATGGGATTATGGGTTTTCTCCCATAGTTCTCTCTGGCCCAAAGAGCTTTAAGGTGTGGACTCCCTTGAGTAAAGGTGGGAACACAAGCCTTGTCTTGATTAGTTCTACTTAGTACCTTGTTTCAGGTTCTGGCCAAAACAACTTCTTGTAAGATTAGATCAACTCTAATTACTTAGCAGTTAGTAAGGATTCCAACACAATCTGCTTTCAGATTAAATCACTTCTTTTTTGAAAGTGGATAGTATTGTTCATCAAAAATATTTTAGAATTATTTTGGATCATTGTATTGGTCAAAATAATTAAATTATTAACAGCTGATCACAATACAATTTTGCTGTTACTGAATATGATGTTTTCGAAAAGAGCCATTATAAATATTTTCTATCTATAGACCCTTTCCCTTTCCTGTTCTTCTCTTTGGGATATAAAATTAGTAGTACTAATAGTGAGGCAAAGCATTTGCACAGTTTTGTAACTATTTGGAAGTCCAAATAGTTCTCCAGAATATTTGAATCAGTTCACAACTCTACTTATGGTGAACTGGTGCATTTCCCCACACCTTCTACATTTGTTATTTTTCTTTTTCTGGCATGTTAATCAATCTGAAAGCTATGAGGCAGTATCTCAGAGTTGTCATAATTTTTGTTTGTTTATGCAGGGGTCATTGAGAATATTCTATGAGACTCTGGATATCTTTGATTTGTCCTGAAAGTAGCATCTTCATATTTTTTGACCATTTATCAATTGAAAAATGGTTCTTATATTTATAAATTTGGATCAATTCCCGATATGTTTGAGAACTGAAGCTTTGGAGAACCTTGCAATAAAATATTTTTCACAATTTCCTGCTTTCCTCCTAACTTTGGTTACATTGGTTTTGTTTGTGTATATTGTTTTTAATCTCATTTAATCAAAATCATCCATTTTATTTCCTGTTTTCCTCTCTCCCTATAATTGGATCATAAATGCTCTCCTTATCCATAAGGTCTCACAGTTACATTTTTCCACGATCTCCTTATTTGCTTTTGAAATTACATTTTGTGTATAAATCATTTATCTACTTTGACCTTATCTACAACATTCATCTATGCCTACTTTCTGCCAAATTGTTTCCCAATTTTCTTAGAAATTTTGGTAAGTTCTTGTCCAAAAAGCTTAGATCTTTGTCTTTATTAAACTAGATTACTGTGATCAATTATTATTCTTATGTAACTTGTTCCAGTCATATGACACTCTCTTTCTTAAGGAGTATCATATTATTTGTATGATTATTATTTTTTAATATAGTTAAAAATCTAGGACTGCTAAGCCACCATTTTTATGTTTTTCCCTTGATGTTCTTGATTTGTTCTTGTAATTCCAGATATATATTTTTTGACCATTATGATATAATTTGTGGTAGTTTGATTGACATGTCACTAAACAAGTAAATTGGTTCAGATAAAATTATTATTTTTATGATTTTGTCTCAGCCTAGCCATGAGCAAGAATTAATATTTCTCCAATATATAGATCTGACTTTATTTATGTAAATATTTTTTTGTTATTGTTCTCATATAGTGGTGGGCTTATCATGGTTGTGTATGTATGTGCATGTGTGTGTATATATGTGTATGTATATGGACTAGTAATAGTTTCAATTAGTTTTTTTTAGTAGATATTCTAGAGATCTCTAGGATATTAGAACCTTTCCAAAGGTTATGGTTTTGTTTCCTTATTGACAATTGTTAATCCCCCCTCACACACACACCTTTTTTCTTCTCTAATTGCTATTACTATCATTTCTACAAAAATACTATATAATAGGGGTTAGACTACACAAGGGGAAATCTCATTGGCAACGATGTTTTAATCTGCTCCATTTCTAACCCAAGGTCCTATCTTTCTCCTTCCTTAGACAAATCAATACCTCAGCCCATTATGAGCTCACCATATACATGCTAAATTCAGTATATACACCCAAAAGACAGGCATCTAAGATCAGAATTCCTGAGCTCAAGATATCTTCCATCACCAGTTGTCTCTATTGCTGGGATTACACATGTACCATTATGTCAAGTCATAACCTGATTATTTTTTAACATTTTCAGATAAATTTGTCAAGTAAGCTTTTGATGTCAGAATACTAGCATTAATTCTTCTTTTTTTTAAAGTAGTGTTCTCCAAAAGAAAAGGTGCTTCTTATAGTGCATAATAGCTATTGAGCAAAGGCAAAAATATAATAGACAAATGGATCCAGAAATATAGGAAATAAAAGTGTAAAGCTGCAATATGAGGAAGCTATTTGAAGAATTAGTGAAACATCCTCAATGCTTTCAGGATATTTATTTAAGCTGTTAATTACTGAGTTAAGTTCCCCCAAATACATAAATACTTTAGGAAACTGCATTTGCTATTTTGAGCCAGAAATCTTAATTTAGTAAATAGCCATTTAATTGTACTGTTCATTTTCCTTATTTTGAAGCCAACATAAATTCCAAATAATATGAAGCAGAAGCAGTAAATATAATAGCAGAAGAATCAGCTCGTGAAATAATAATAATGAGGAAAATTGAATGTTTGACAGGTTGCGATTCCAGGCAGTTGTGAGCACATGTAGATAATTTATTTTATCATAAATCTAGTTAATGATGGGTAAAACTTCCATATTTGTAATCTAGGGAAAAATGGTAGGAATAATCAGGTTTAATATTGCCATGAAATATTTTGAGAAGTACATAGAGCATGATTTTTAAAAAATCCTATTGGTGACACTAAACTCTCTAAGTTAGAGAAGCTATAAATCATGATGATAAACCAAAGGGTTTATCCTTTACTCTCAAGGTGGGAGAGTAAGTCAAATGACACATGTGGATGTAGTAATATAATATAGTGATAATACTTGGGTAAAAATAATGTGAACTACAATTAGAGGAAAATAAATTGCACCAATTGGAGAATGGCTGGGTAAATTGTGGTATATGAATGTTATGGAATATTATTGCTCTGTAAGGAATGACCAGCAGGATGAATACAGAGAGGCTTGGAGAGACCTACATGGTCTGATGCTAAGTGAGATGAGCAGAACCAGGAGATCATTATACACTCCGACAACGATATTGTATGAGGATGTATTCTGATGGAAGTGAATTTCTATGACAAAGAGACCTAACTGAGTTTCAAAGGATAAATGATGGACAGAAACAGCTACACCCAAAGAAGGAACACTGGGAAATGAATGTGAACTATTTGCATTTTTGATTTTCTTCCCGAGTTATTTTTACCTTCTGATTCCAATTCTCCCTGTGCAGTGGGAGAACTTTCGGTTCTGCAAATATGTATTGTATCTAGGATATACTGCAACATATTTAACATACATAGGACTGCTTGCCATCTTGGGGGGGGTGGAGGTAGGGAGGGGAAAAAACGAAACATAAGCGAGTGCAAGGGATAATGTTGTAAAAAAATTATCCTGGCATGGATTCTGTCAATACAAAGTTATTATTAAATAAAATAAAATTTAAAATTAAAAAAAAGCTAAAAAAATAGGAATATATATTTGATCTTATTCCCTAGAAACAAAAAAATATTACATTTAGGCAGAGTTCAAGTTACTTCCGCATCTATATTATTTCCATATATTCATAAGTGAAGAGAAAGACAGACACATACAGAAAGAAAGAGAGAGAGAGAAAAAGACAGACAGACAGAGAAAGAGAAGAGGAGAGACAGAGAGAAGGAGAGAGAGTCAGAGACAGAGAGAGAGAGAGAGAGAGAGAGAGTGAGAAGAAGAAGAAGCAGAAGAAGAAAGAGAGAGAAAGAGAAGGCAAAAGAAGAGAGAGAGAGAGGAGAGACAGGGAGGTAAGAGAGAGAGAGAGAGAGAGAGAGAGAGAGAGAGAGAGAGAGAGAGAGAGAGAAACTGAGAGAGAGAGAGAAACTGAGAGAGGGAGAGAGAGAATGAGGGAGGAGGGAAAAATAGTTCTTTGGTGAACACCATTCTTCTTGTGATTGAGGCAAGGTTACATCTAATGTCTAGTTAATGAAATAGCTACTAACCTTATAATATATGTGTATAGCCAGACACCTGAAAAGTTTGAGAAAGGGCTTTTTTTCAGAACTTCTGAACAGAAGAACATTAAAAAAGACACATGTATAATAGCATTTTTGATTATTATATTGAATTTATCATAAACTTTTAAAAAAATAACTTCTCTGAAAGAAAAGTTCAAAGTCTCATTTTCAATATTCTTTTTATGGTCTACTTGATACATGAAAAGCTTAATTTTGAATATTTGTTTAAATTCAGAATTTTAAGGAAAGCATAAAAATTAGAGTACTGGAAAAATCTTGCTTGAGGGTTGGGAATGAAAAAAAAAGAGTTCAGCGACAGTAATTTTCAAATATAATCACTGAATTTCAAGAAAAAATATCAAATAGGTAATGCTGTCATGAGAAAAAGAGCCAAGTAAAATGGTTAAATTGCATGTTGAAATGGAATGAGGAGAAAGATCACATGTTAAAGAACACAAATTGGGAGTTTTTCTCAAAAAGGACACAAAATAAACTCTGAACAGAGTCTCATGGAATGAAACCACTCTCCAGTTCAAAATAGGTTGGAAAAACTTAAAGAAAGGCTATTCTCTCGTAGGGTGAAACACTATTCAACCCAGCTTAGACAGACTCTGAGAAATCCAGTAAGAGGATCTTAATCACCGTAAATCAGCAACTGAGACCCTCAGTCCTGCCTCAGTAGAAGAACAAACAGTTGGCTAGCTTCCAGTCCCAGTGCAGTAGGCAAACTCTGGAAACCACACTAATTTCTGAAAAGAACAGACAAAGCTACCGCCTGCAAACACAAGGAGCTCCTGTGCTGAAAGCCAAGGCTCAGAGAGCACAGCAACAATCACTCCTTTGAAAGTTAGATAAGAGGAAATAACAAAAGAAAAGGAAAGAAAATTAGCAAGAAACAGAAAAAAAAAATCTTGACCATAGAAAGCTATTATGGTGATAGGGAAGACCAAATCAAATGTGGACAAAATCTCAAATCTCAGATCTCAAAGAGGGATATGAATTGCTCTGAAGAGCAATTCTTAGAAAGAGCCTTCTTGGAAGTGTTCATATTGGTTTGTATCCCAAGGAAATCTTAAAGGAGGGGAAAGGACCCACATGTGCAAAAATGTTTGTTAGCAGCTCCTTTTATTTATTTATTTTTTTGTGGTAGCAAAGAATTGAAAAATATGTAGGGATGTCCATCAATTGGGGAATGGTGAACAAGTTTTGGAATATGAACAAAATTGAATATTATTGTTATAAAAATGATGAACAAGCAGATTTTTGAAAAGCCTTGAAAGACTTACACGAACTGATGCTGAGCAAAACCAAGCAGAACTGATAATACATTGTACACAATAACAGCAAGAATGTACAATAATCAATTATGAAAGATTTGGTTCTTCCCATTGTTTCAGTAATCCAAAACAATCTCAATACACTTGGGACAGAAAATGCCATTGGCATCAAGAAAAAGAACTAAGGAGATTGGATGTAAATCTACACATGCTATGTTCACTTCTTTTTTCTGGTTTTATTTTTTTAATCTCTTCAATGGTTTTCCCTTTTGCTCTGATTTTCTCTCCCAACATTAGTCACAAAGTAATAGGTATTAAAAATAGATACATTTACTAGAAAACTTTTTTTTAAAACAAAAGTGCTTGTAAAAAACTTTAAAAGGCAAATAAGAAAGGTAGAATAAAAATGAGAAAGAAAATAAGAAAGTGAGGAAAAAAATGAGAGTTATGTATGAAAGATTCAATAGCTTGGAAAAGAAAGAAAAAAAAAACTGACAGGAGAAAATACTCCTTAAAAATACAATTGGGAAAATGCAAAAAAAAAAAAATCCACCAAAGGAAAGAAAAATACCTTCAAATGTAGAATTAACTAAATGGAAAAAGAGATACAGAAGCTAACTGAAGAAAATTACAGAGTAAAAACTTCAACAGGGCAAATGTAAGCTAATGACTCTGTGAAATAGCAACTATCAGTCAAACAAATGGATAAGAAAGAAACAAAATGGAAGAAAACATGAAATACCTCACTGGAAAAACAGCAGACCTGGAAAATAAATTCAGAAGACACAATTTAAAAATTATTGATCTACCTGAAGACCATGACCAAAAAAAGAGCTTAGATAGCATTCTTAAAGATCTCATTAAGAAAATCTGCCCCAATATTCTAGAAACAGAAGGGAAAAATACTCATTGAAAGAATCCATCAATCACCTTTGGAAAGAGGCCCCACAAGGAAAACCCCAAGGAACTGCTACAAAACTCAGGACTATAATCCCAAGGAAAAAAAATACTGTAAAAATAATTCAAATATCAAGGAGCAACAGTCAGGATTACCCAAGATCTGTCAGCATCTACAATAAATAAGCAGAGGGGCATATGCTATCCTATTCCTAAAGGTAAAGGATTTAAGGTTGCAACTAAGAACTAACTCCCTACGGAGACTCAGCATCATCTTTCAGAGGAGGCAGTGGAGCTAGACTTTCAATCATTTCTATTGAAAAAAATCAGAACTAAACAGAAAATTCAATCTATAAACACAGGACTCAGAAAAAGCATAGAAATGTTAAGTAGGGGAAAATATATATTATGTAAAGGTAAAAATGTTTACATCCCTAGATGTAAGTAAGCAGAATACTACAATATATTGTTTACAAGAAACATATTTAATACAGAGAAACACATACAGAATAAAAGTAAAAGACTGGAACAAAATCTATTATGCTTCAGCTAAAGTTAAAAAAAAAGAAGAGATAGCAATCCTGATCTCAGATAAAGGAAAAGTAAAAATAAAAATAAAAAGAGATAAGGAAGGAAAGTATATGTTGATAAAGCGTACTCTAAATAATGAAGTAGTAAAAATATTAAATATGTATGCACCAAATGGTAAAACAGCCAAATTCCTAGAGAAGATTTTAAGCCAGTATAGACAGCAAAAGTATATTAGTGGGGGACCTCAATCATTCTGATCTCAGAATCAGACAAATCTAAACACAAAATAAACAAGAATGAAACTAGGGAAGTTAATAGAATCCTAGAAAGCCTAGATATGATAGCTCTCTGGAGAAAACTGAATAAGAACAGAAAGGAATATACCTTTTCCTCAGTACTGCATGGCACATATACAAAAATTAACTGTGTATTAGGCCATAAAAACCTTATAATCAAATGCAGAAAGACAGAAATAGTAAAGGCTTCTTTTTCAAATCACAATACAATAAAAATGATATTCAATAAAGAGGCAGGGAAAGATAGACTAAAGACCAATTGGAAATTAAATAATCTAATTCTAAAAAAATGAGTGGGTCAAACAATTCACAACCATAATTCCATCCAACAGAATCTCAATAATGAGACACCACATCAAAACCTATGAGATGCAGCCAAAGCAATTTTGGGGGTAAATTTTATATCTCTAAATTGTTACATGAATAAAATAGAGAAATAAGAGTTTAGTGTATTGGGCATACAACTATAAAAGCTAAAAAAAGAATACATTAAAAGTCCTAGTTAAATACCAAATTAGAAATTCTGAAACTCAAAGGAGAAATTAATAAAATTGAAACTAAGAAAACTCTTGAATTAATTAATTAAACTAAGTGTTGGTTCTGTGAAAAACATAAGAAGAAATAAATTACTTAAGTAGCATCATGCCAGGGAAAAAAATAAAGAAGTCATTAATCAACTCCCTAAGAAAAAATCTCCAGGGCCAGATAGATTCATAAGTGAATTCTATCAAACAATTAAAGAACAATTAATTCCTATAATATGTAAACTATTTAGAAAAATAAATAAAGAGTCCTCTCAAATTCCTTCTATGACAAAAATGTCGTACTGAATCAGGAAGGTCCCAAAGAGAGAAAGAATATTACAAACCAATCCCTTTAATAAATATTGATGTAAATTTTTAAATACAATATAAGCAAAGGCATTACAGAAACTTATCAGCAAGGTAATACATTATGATCATGTGATATTTATACCAGGAATGCAGGGCTGGTTCAATATCAGGAATAATGTACCATATCAATATAAAACCAATAGAAATCATATTGTATTTTGATTTCTCAATAGATGAAGAAAAAGCTTTTGAAAAAACAAAGCACACATCTCTATTAAAAATACTAGAGAGCACAGGGATAAAGGGAGTTTACTTTAAAACATTAAGCAGTATTTATCTGCAACCAACAGGAAACATTATTTGTAATGATTTGTAATGAAGAGAAGCTAAACATATTCCCAGTAAGATAAGGGGTGAAACAAGGATGTCTATTATCACCATTATTATTCAACATTGTACTGTAAATGTTGGCTTTAGCAATAAGAAAAGAAAAAAGAAATTAAAGGAATTAGAAAAGGCAAAGAGGAAATAAAACTGGTACTCTTTGTAGATGATAATGATGATTTTTAGACATTCTAGAAAACCATCCAAAAACCTATTAGAAACAATTCACAGTTGCAGGATATAAAATGAACCCACACAAATCATCAGCATTTCTATATATTGCCAACAAAGCCTATTAGCAAGAGATATTAAGAACAATCCCATTTAAAATTAGTGAAGAAAAAATAAAATGCTTGTGGATCTACCTGCAAAGACAAACCCAAGAACTATATCAACATAATTACAAAACGCTTCTTATAGAAATAAAGTCAGATCCGGACATAGCTCTTTTTAACCCATCGGTGATTCAGCCTATTTCCAATGTTCCTGTGATGAAAAAAGCCATCTGCACCCACAGAGCGGACTGTGTGGACTAAGTATGGATTATAACATAATATTTTCACTATTTTTGTTATTATTTGCTTACATTTTGTTTTTTTTCTCTTTTTTTTTCTTTTTGAACTGATTTTTCTTGTGCAGTGTGATAAATATGGAAATATATTTAGAAGAATTGCACATGTTTAATATTTGTTGGATTACTTGCTATCTAAGGGAGGGAGTGAGGGAAGGATGAGAGAGAAAAAAATGAAACAAGGATTTGTAAAGGTGAATGTTGAAAATTATCTATATATATGTTTTGAAATAAAAACTTTTAATAAAAAGAGACAAAGTGAAAATCTAAATTTTGTAAAAATTTTATTCTTTATATATGAAAGTTAAAAATTAATTAATAATGTTAATAGAATGAAGATAACATTTCCACAAATTCAAGAATAATGAAAACTAAAGAATCATAAGATTAGAATTTTAAGACAAAAATAAAAAAAAATTGTGGTACATTATACATTGGAGATTACATTGATAGAAGTCATATTCAGAAACACTTTGTGCTGAAAATTGATTTTAAAATGTTTTAGGGAATTTTGAAAAATTACAGTGTATAGAAAGATTCCCTTGGAACCAAAAAATCTTGGTTCAAGCCTCATCTTTTATACATACTGACTATGTGATTACAAGCAAGTAATTTGACTTTTTAGTGTTCTTAGCAAGTAGTTGAGATTTTAGATATTAAACTAACTTCTAACCTCTTTGATAGAAGAAATTTCCACATTTTGGATCTCCCTACCAATGAAATCAGAAAGCCAATCCCTAATCCTTTAGATAAATTGACTAAAGGCTGATAGATGTTTACTTTAGTACATTAAAAGTTATAATAACTTTGTTGCATGGCTACTCATCCCACTGACCCTTCCAATGTTGTTATCTTATGCAACTCTTATCTTTTCCCTGACACTGGGAAAACAGACAAATCTAGATCAGTCCACTCCCAAAGCCAGTGACAAGGCCTTTGAACACTAACAGACGAAGCTTAGGACATGTGTGTGTGCCCCAGGAGCAGAGTTCAACTTTAAAAGTCAGAACATAGGCTGAAAAATGTGTAAGAAATAGAAAAGAGTCTTGACCATAGAAAGCTGTTATGGTGACAGCAAAGATCAAAACACAAACTCAGATGATAACACTGCCATAGTATCTATATAAGAAACTTTGAAAGAGAATATGAATTGGTTTTCACTCTAGAAAGTCATTTTGGGGAAAAAAAAAAACACCCAAAAAGACTTTTGGAAATCAAGTAAGAGAGGTAGAAGAAAATTTGGGGAAAAATGAGAATTATTTAGATGAATTATGAAAAAAAAATAGTCAACATCTTGGGAAAAGAAGGACAAATATTAACTGAAGAAAACAACTCCTTAAAAATAGAATTGGCCAAATAGGAAAAAAAAAATGTACTCCTTTAAAAAGTAAAATTACAAATGGGAAACTTGGCACAAAAAATTAACTGAAAAAAATACCTTAAAACTTAGAATTGGGAAAGTGGAAACTAATGACTCTATGAAACATCAATAATTGGTCAAAGAACATAAAAATAATTTTTTAAAAATAGAAGAAGAAGTAAAATACTTTGTTAGGAAAATCACTGCCTTGGGGGAAAAAAAAAGATCCAGGAATGATAATTTAAGAATTATTAGGACAGCTAAGTGGCTGCAGTGGATGAAGAATCAGCCCTGAAATCAGGAGGATCTGAGTTCAAATTTGACCTCAGACACTTAACACTTCCTAGCTGTGTGACCCTAGGCAAGTTACTTTACCCCAATTGCTTCAGGGAAAAAACTTCTGGACTTCAAGAAATCATCAAGTAAAGTGTCCCAATAAGCTAGAATCAGGGTAATGTAGTTATTTAAAGAATACATCAATCATCTCCTGAAAGAAATCCCAAAATGAAAAGTTCAAGGAATATTACAGTCAAATTCTGTAATTATCAGATCAAAGAGAAAATACTGCAAGCAACCCGAAAGAACCAATTCAAACATCAAGAAGCCACAGTCAGGATAACACAGGATTTGGCGACTTCAGCTTTAGCGCTTGGAATATATTACAAAAGGCAAAGAAGCTTCTATTACATTCAAAAATAAACCACCCAGAAAAATTTAGCAAAATCTTTTTTTGGAGGGGATGCCGGGGGGGAGATTAAATGAAATAGAAAACAGTGAAACTTTTCTGATGAACAAAAAATTCAATTTTCAAATGTAAGATTCAAGAGAAGCATTAAAAGATAATCAGGAAAGAAGAGAAAACATACAATATGATTAAATTGTTTACAATCCTGGTCATGCAACTCAAAAAGCTAATGGAAAAAATAAAATTTGAAATTAAATACTAAATTAGAAATTATGAAAATAAAAGGAGAGATTAATATAATTAAAAGTAAGTAAGTTATTGACCTATAACTAAAATTAAGAAGTGTTTTTATTTAAAAAATAACAGATAAAGCTTTGATTAATTTTATTAGAGAAAATAATAAAAAATCAAAATTACCAGGCTCAAAAAGGAAAAGGATGAATTCATCAGCAGGGGAGGTAAAATCAAAGCAAGAATTAGGAGTTATTTTTCCCAACTATATGCAAATAAATCTGATAATCAAAATTATATGCATAGATATTTACAAAAATACAAATTGATTAGATTTACAGAAAATGAAATAAAATAATTAAATAAGCATATTTTAGGGGAAAAAAAAAAGAATTGAACTATTGGGTCTGCATCCCAAGGAAATCATAAAAGAAGAAAAAGGACCCACATGGACAAAGTATTTATAGCAGCTTTTTTTGTGGTGAAAAATGTAGAGGGCCATAGATAGTGGGGGATTCTGGGTGAGGTATAAGCCCCTTCAGCCCAGAGGAAATCTGCTAACAATGTCTGGTTTGGCTCCCCATCTCCCCTAAGGGCTCTCAGGACTTCCTGAAAAGTCAGGGAGTGGTGACAACCTGTTTTGTAGTTGAAACAGAGTGATACCAAGTGGCAAAGCATGCACAGTATATAGTTAGTGTATGCCCAGTGTTGCTTTTGTTATATAAGAATATTAGGGTATATAACACTGAGAGAATTTGGAATAAACATACTATGTTTTGACCACCCTTATGAGTACCTGTTTTACCAATCCTCCACTAAGTCCAAGGACTCAGGCTGGTCCTGAGATCCTCCAGAGAGCTAGTCTGGACGGTACATTTTGGCATCCCAACTTGGGGGCTTTAGAAAACACAAAACAGAAAAGAATGGGAAAATGAATGAATGTCCATCAACTGCAGAATGGATGAATAATTTGTAGTATATCAATGTAATGGAACATTATTGTCCTATATAAATTGATGAGCAGGTGAATGTCAGAAAAACCTGGAAAGACTTATATAATTTATTGCTGAATGAAGTGAGCAGAAACAAAAGAGCATTATATACAGTAATACTAATATAGTGGTATGTTGATCAATGGTCAACCAAAATGATCAAGTTTGACAGACTTAGCTCTTCTCAGCAATGTGATAATTTAAAAATTCCAAAGGTTCTTGACAAAACTGTTGACCCCATCCAGAGAAACAACTATAGAGTCTGAATGCAGATTGAAGCATACTATTCTCATTTTTTTCCTTTTCTTATGGTTTTCCCTTTTGTTTTGGGTCTTCTTTGATAACACAACTAGGGGGTGGAGCCAAGATGGCAGAGAAGGCACACGACTCTCTAAGCTCCTCTCATTCCCCTCATAACCAACTATTTAATCCAGCCTCAAAAACAGCTCTTCACTGCTTAAATTCATGAAGATTAGAAGCACTACAATTTACCAGCTGAAGTTAATCTGGAAGATAGCCAGGAACAGACTAGCACAGGCAGCGAGAGACTAGCATCCTGAGCAGACCAGGGGCGGGAGTGATCTCTGTGGCTAGAGAAGTTATAAGATGACTCTGCTATAGGCTAACCGCTCTGCCAGTAGTAAACTGGCAGAGAAATGAAAGCCCAAAACAGAGGGTACTCTAAAAAACGCCAGAACCTAATGAGATCTGGCTGTAACCCCTCAAAACTCGGAAGTGACTCAGGCAGACTGTAACGCATCCCTGCAGCCACATCCTGCAGTTCGGGGCTTTTGCAGAGGCAGTTGCAAATGTGTACAGCAGGGGAGCACAGCCTGGGCAGCCTCTAATTGGCCCAGTTAGGGGCTTGGCCTGGGGCAACAGAACTTCCCCAGCTGACTGCACTACCCTCAAACACTTCAGGTCCCTGCAAATCCATTCACTGCTCAGCTGCTAATACCTATGGCCCCAGGGCAGGCTTTGGCTTGGGAAGTGAAACTCTCACTGCTCAGCATCTAGCCCTAAGGTGGTCGTTATCTCACACAGCAGGGGTTCCCAGCTCTGTCCTGCAGGCCTGAGTTACTGCTGGGTGGGGAACTCTTTCCCAGAGCACTCCAGTATCTCACTGCTTTTTGTAGCTGGCTGGCAGGACAGCTACCCATTCATACACCTTTCACTGTTCTTCAGAGGAAGCTGGTAACCTCCTGGATCTGAAGGTAGACCCTGCAGGCTTTAACAAAATGAGTAAAAAAAATCAAAAGAACGATTGATAGTTTCTATACAGAAAGAGAACAGCTTTTCAATCCTGAAGAGACTAATAGCAGACAGTCTCCAGACAATTGTTGGTCTCCAAATCAAAAGTTTCTCCTAGAAGAGACTATTAAAAACCTTAAAAGAGAACTAGAAGAAAACTGGGGAAAGGAAAGAGAAGCTATGCAAGAGAGCAACAACTTCCTAAAATGTGAATTGGAAAAGATAAAAAACTCCCAAGAAGTGCAGGGAAACAGAATTTGCAAGTTGGAAAAAGAAAATAAGTCACTAAAAAAAAAAAAATAGTGAAATGAAAAAAAATTCCATAGCGCAAAACAACTCAATTGGACATACACAAAAAGAAGTAAAAAAAGCTAATGAAGAAAATAACTCACTAAAAATCAGAACTGAACAAATAGAAATGACTGATTCATTGAGACACCAAGAATCAGTCAAGCAAAATCAAAAAAATGAAAGATTGGGAAAAAATGTCAAATATTTACTTAGAAAAACAACAGACCTGGAAAATAGCTCTAGGAGAGATAACCTGAGGATCATTGGACTACCCGAAAATTCTGATAAAAAAAAGAGAACCCAATGGGGATTAAATTAAATTAAAAATTAAAATGGGAACCCAAATGTGTGCTATCTATTAAATTTGGTAACTACATTGAGACCCATCCAAAGAGCAATGGCAAACTGAGCAATTACATGGAGAAGCAAGTAGAAAAACATAGAAAGTGGTACATTGGGCCTAAATTACCAGATTAATTTTTCCTGTTTTCCATTTCTCTTCAATGATAGGAAAAAAGTTAATAGTCATATTAAAATGGGATAGCTATGACTTTTTAATCCCATTCTATAATTGTGATGACACTAAAATTTTCCTGGAGAGAAGCACCATCAAAATAATTGTTATCACAAAGAATGCCAAACATCTTTTTAAAAAGTCCTTCATGTAATATCCCAAACTGTTCCCCCAAATGGCTGACATAACAGGAAAAAATGTTTCTATGAACAAAAACCATTCTTTCATGGGACAGTCATGAATAAAGTGAAAGCCAGAGAGTAGCAAACAGTTCAATGAAGCTCTTTTCCCCCTCTTCAACTTTTTAAGTAAAAATATTACAATTAACTTAGGAAAATGTCTACACAAGCATTGTTGACTTATGTGAAGGAAATGCACCTATCAAATCAGTCAAATAAAACAAATTATTTAAGTTCACTTTAAGAAGAAAAAGAAAATGTAAACCTTTCAAAAGTTGGCACTAATTTTCCTCTGTATCTGTATATGTGAAGTATTAATCAATTCCCAGTCACCCTTTCAGTAATAATGACTTACATAAACTAGTGCTTACTTTGCAAAGGATTATTTAATTATTTGGAATTACATATTCACAAAATAACTGGATAATTTAAAACTGAACAATTTCAGGAAATAATTAGAAAAAAGTTAGAATTGTACTGTTTCATGTAGCACCTAAAACACTTAAAATGTATTATTTTCTAGATTGTCTTTAATAGAATTGTGATTTCATCACTGTGTGTATTTCCCCTAATAACCCAGATTTCAACTCATCTATATCATCCTATCCTCTGTCCATTCTAGCTCATGTCCTCCCTCAAACCTAGGATAGAGAACTCACCCAATATGGAGGAAGCCTTCTTCACATTTATTTAAAATTCACTATCATAATATAGCTATTAAACAAAGAGAAAGTTCTTAATTTGATTATGAAATAAGAAAGACAAAAGACAATAGTACTGGAGAAAACTAACATAGTTAGGGAATGGGTTCAAAATTACCATGGTGCCATGAAACCATGTTGCCTTTTGAAACCAGAAGACACTTGCTTTTTTTTTTTTTTTTTTTTTTTTTTTTTGGCTTTTTTCTTTCTTTATTTCTTTTTAATAGTGTTTTATTTTTCCAAATACTTGAAAAGATCATTTTCAAAATTTAATTTTGCAAAAGTTTGTATTCCAAATTTGTTTCCCTTCATTTTCCACTTCCCCTCTTCCCAACACAGCAAGTAACTTGAAATAGGTTAAACATGTGCAGTTCTTCCAAATGTATTTCCATATCTATCATGTTGTGCAAAAAAAAAAAAAAATCAGATCAAAAGGGGAAAAAAAGATATGAGAAAGAAAAGTCTAAGCAAGCAAATAACAACAAAGAGGTGATCTTTGATCCACATTCATTCTCTATAGTTCTTTCTCTGGATGTAAAGAGAGATGGCACTTTCCATCATAAGTCTATTGGAATTGCCTTGAATTACCACATTATTGAAAAGAGTCAAATCCATCAGAGTGCATCATCACATAATTTTGTTACTGAGACATTTATTTTTTAATGAAACCTCTAATACCTGCTAATTATATGACTGATAATGTCACTTGCCTCCTCAGTTATTTTCATCTGTTAAATGGAGATCAGAGTCATAGTAAGACCTCACAGGGCTTATGTGAGAATCAAAGGAAATAATGTATTTAAAGTGTTTCACAAGTCTATTATAAATGATCAGATAGAAATTGGTATTAAGTGCTTTTTGGTTAATTCAAGAAGAATTTCGAATAACTTAAACATTGATATTTCCCAAAGCAAAGGCATTGATGGTAGGATGTAGGATGATGGGGCTGAAATTCTCTTTAAGAAAGGCACACCTGCCTCTGCTCTGAATTATAAGTTCTAAAGAAATAACATGAACCAATGGTAAATATTCATTGACATTATCAATCATTATCAAATGCTGTATTAACATAATCTGACAGAAACTTAATAAAGGATAAAGCTAAAAATTATCTTCAATAAATTTCATTGAACAGAACAAGCCTCATGGGGAAAAAAAGGAGTCGATGGTATAAAGTGGAAAGAATATGAAACTAGGAATCAACAGTATTGATTTGTACTGTTTGTTTCAAATTTTCTGAAGTTTATTTCTATCTACATTAGTCATCTAAAAGGACTTCCTGCTTTCACTTAGCATAAGATTCTTGAGTCCTATTCTTCCTACTTATACAATAGAAATAATAATATTCCCACTACCTAGGTTTCCTGAGAAAGTGTTTTGAAAATCTGAAAATTATCAATAGCTTTTTAACACCTAAAAATAATAAAATTAAGTAAAATAAAAATAAATCATATAAATAATGGTAAATCCTATGATTCTAGGGAAAATAAAATTTCATATAGAAATCTGGAATTCTGAATTCTATGAGGTGTGATTATAAATGTACAAAAAAAATAGGTAATTCAAAAAATAACATGGTAATCTATTTAACCCATATTAGGTTCTTATACATGTCTTACTTTCTAGAGTAGTTAAAAAAATCTATGTAAATCTGAAATTGTTCCTAACCCTCTTAACTAGTTAAATAAACCTGCACTGAATCTAGGTCAAATTATCATTTCATTTTTATTCACTTTATATCAAAACTTCCATTTCTATAGGTTGAAAGTGGAAAAGTTAAAAAAAAATTAAAAAACCAAGACTCCCATGTCCTTGGGAAATGGTAAGCAAGAAGGTTAAATAGGTCCTAGTTAACTTAACCCATACCCTCCCAAATGACAAAGATCTTATTGTGTTAGCTTGGACAGCCAGATAGCTTGCAAACACTGCTTTGTGGTCTTTAAGAACTCTGATTGAAGTTTTTCAAAGGCTTTTCTGAAGGTTTTTTCCTCCATTCAAATCCAAAAGTTTAGGCAGACAGCTTTTCCTTTAGATCTTCTGGGCTCAGGCCCTCCTTTCACTTTCACCTCTGAGCCCTTTGTTTGAAGGTTCTAGTGGCTATATGTGCAAGCTGTTGCTTTTCTACTTCCTAGAGTGACTGATTCTTAGCGTATTTTGCTTCTATTTGCAGAGCCATCACAATAGTTGAGTTACTGTTTACATCACACCAAATAAATGTTTCCATTAGTTCTAATAATTATTTTTATTGGATTTACAAGCTTCCGGCCATTTGACATCTATTTATATCTTCAATCTCATGCAGAGAGGAGGCCTATGGATATTTTGTTTTATTTGTGGTTCTTGAATGAAGGAAAGAACATTTCCCAACATCATGTCTTGTTTCAGCCACAAATTAGAACCAAAATAATTTTTATAAATTTGGATCACCTGGAAGGAAGGGGAGGGAACAAGAAGAAAGAAGAAAGGAGGAGGAGAAAGGAAGGAAAGGGGAAGAAAAGGGAAGGGAGTCGAAGGAAAGATAGCTGAGTGGAAGGAAGGAAAAGGGAAAGAAATAAAGGAAAATGGAGGGGAAAAGAAAGGAAGAGGAGGGAAGGAAAAGTGAAGGAGAGAAGGAAAGGAGAGGAGAGGGAAAAAGAAAGAAAGAAAAGGAATGAGAGAAGATTCAGAGGGAATATGATACCATATGCAAAAATTTAAAAGAATGTTATCTAGAAGAGGTGTTTGACATATTTTGCTTGGTCTCAGAAGGAAGAACCAAGAAAAGTGGATACAAGCATCAAAAGTAAACTTAATCTTAATGTCAGAGAAATACAAACAAGCAAACAAACAAAACAACAACAATAAAATAATTTTCTAACATTTAAAACTATCGCAAAGTCAAACAGACTCCCTGAAGAGGTTGTAGTTTTTCCCTTTATGGAATTTTCAAGCAGAGGATGAAAAATCAATTGTAAGATATTCATAGAAAAGATAATTTTCCTTTATTGGTTAGAATTAGTGGATGCTGGGGTTCTTTCCAACAAATTCTATCATTTTCTGCTGTATTCAGAATGTATTATTTTATGAATAAAAAGTTTGCCAATATTACATTCCAGAAGATTGCTGAATATTTAGCTATAAAAATGAAGCTGTGTAGTAATATGTTATCGATTTTTTTTTGAGGGAGTAATGGTCAAGACTTATCATCTTATTAGTTCAGAGAATTCCCATTGTGGAACACCCTGCAAATTGTCAAATGGTCTGAAACTTTGTGATCTTGGAGAATTGCCTAGAAATATTGAGCAATTAAGTGACTTGCTTGGGGTCACATATTAATCTTGTGAAAAGTCAGCCTCAAACCAAATTTTTCCTAATTCCTGGGTCACCTATCTATCCATTAAGCCATACTACACTCATTCTATTTAAGTAAAAAAATATTTAAGTAAAAAAATGAAGATATAACTGAATAATTGCTAGTATACATATATTTAATCAATGTTGATAATCTCTTGAAATAATAGGGATTTTGACATGACTATATTCATATTAATTATTAAGGTAGTCCAATAGCTTCACAATATTGCTTTTGCTGCTACTGAAAAGAATAAAATATAATAAAGATGATTATAGTTTGAACAATGTTTGAATATACAAAACCAGTCATAATTTTTAGTCCTTTTTCTGCAGTCCTATAAATATGTTGATTATATGCAAATAATATTATTCTAAAAATTAGTTCAAAGACTCTCAGAATCTCAATATCTTTAAAGGCTATTTCATCTATTTTTTTTTAACAGGAAAATCTTTCCTAGACTACTCTCTGACCCCTTGCCATTCAACCTCTCTTCTTGAAGCCATGGGGTGAAAAGGAATGTAATACTAAGCAACTTCAAGTATTAAGGCATTTCTCCTTTTATTCAGTCTAAATATATCTTTTTACAATTGTTACTTAGTCTTCAGATTTTGCCATCTGGAGTTAAACTGAGATATATAGAGATGAAGTACATTGAAAAGACTGCTAGATTTAGAGCCAGAATGTCTTGATTCAAAGTTCATCTGCTACTTCCAGAAGCCAAAATGGTGGGTTAAGCAGTGGGCCATAATAACTTTCCAGTGTTCACCTCCAAAACAACAATAACAACAACAACAATAACACTAAAACAAAATATTGCCCTGAAGCAAATCCTGGAAGAGCAGAACCAACAAAAAGATGTGGTGAGAAAAAAACAAAAAAACAAAAAAAAAACTTTTAGCTTAAAAAAACACTGAAGATCTTCAAATAAAGTCTGTCTCATTTGGTAAAGAAGGAGTACAAACCAGGACAGTAAGTGTCCCAGTAGGCCAGCAGCAAAGTCATACCTCATCTCAGCTGGTAGATCTTGAACTCCAGTGTAGTGGAACAGGCAAAGGCATAGCCAGGGAATACCAGGAATAGGCAGTCTCCATATCTAAGAACCACCACATACTTCAGCATAGTGCCGCACAAAAAAGAAATCTCTTGTAACCAGATATTTTGTGTAACTATATAGCATTTGGCAAACAGGCAACCTCCAGTAGATGATGCAGTGTAGCCCAGGGGAAACACATTAAAACTAAATTTATGGTATGTAAGAAAACAGGCAATTGCCAGCACTAAGCCAATGCTTTAGCATAGCCAAGGGAAATGGAAATGCTAATAGCCAGATCCCAAATAACTCATTGTGGCCCTAGAAAAAGCAAATAACCTCATTGCCTTCAGCATATGAGACACCAGCACTAGTACCTTAGCTTTTACACTGGAGGAGAAGAAGGAGAAGATGAAGGGGACTGAATGAAGTTTACTCTCATTAGAATTGGCTAAAAGAGAGAATAACATACACCCAATTGGATATAGAACTCTATCTTATCCTAGGAAAGGAGGAGGGAAGGAGAAAAGAAAAGGGTGAAAGGTACTATAAATGAGGGTAGATTGGGGTAGGTGGTAGTCAAAAGTCAAACTCTTTTGAAGACAAATATGGTGAAAGGAGAGGAAAAAATAGAACAAATGGGAATAAAATACAGCTTGCAATAGTTACTGTGGAAAAAAGTTTCTCTGACAAAGGTCTCAAACTTATAGAGAATTGAGACAAAATTACAAAAATAAGAGCCATTGCTCAATTACAAAATGATCAAAAGATATGAATAATTTTCAAATGAGGTAATTAAATCTATCTATAACCAAATTAAAAATATAAAGCTCTAACTTTCTATTGATTGGAGAAACGCAAATTAAAAATTCTGAAATACTGTCTCATACCTATTAGATTAGCCAATTGGATAGAAAAGGAAAGAACAAATGTTGGAGGGAATGCAGGCAAAAGGAGAAATCAGTGCACTGTTAGTAGAATTGTGAAATTAGTTGATCATTTTGTAAAGCAATTTGAAACTATGCCCAAAGGGTTATAAAAAACACATATACCTTTGAATTAGCAATATCACAATTAGCTCCATAGTCCCCAGAGATATTTTTAAAAGGATGCAAATTTACAAAATATGGCAATTCTTTTCAGAAGGCAAAAAATTAGAAATTAAGTCCATTCCCATCAATTGGGGTATGGGCACATAAACTATGATATGTGATTATGGTATAATATTATTGACCTATAAGAACTGGTGAGTGGGATGTTCTCAGAAAAGAAAGTAAAACTACTAGAAAGAATTACACGAAGTGACTGATGGAAAGCGAAATGTATTGTGTACAAAATAACAATCCTTGGCTAAGATGACAGGAAAAAATAATGATGAATGTTGGAGGGGATGCGGGAAAACTGGGACACTGATGCATTGTTGGTGGAGTTGTGAACGAATCCAACCATTCTGGAGAGCAATCTGGAATTATGCCCAAAAAGTTATCAAATTATGCATACCCTTTGACCCAGCAGTGTTTCTATTGGGCTTATATCCCAAAGAAATACTAAAGAAGGGAAAGGGACCTGTATGTGCCAAAATGTTTGTAGCAGCCCTATTTGTAGTGGCTAGAAACTGGAAAATGAATGGATGCCCATCAATTGGAGAATGGCTGGGTAAATTGTGGTATATGAATGTTATGGAATATTATTGTTCTGTAAGAAATGACCAGCAGGATGAATACAGAGAGGACTGGCGAGACTTACATGAACTGATGCTAAGTGAAATGAGCAGAACTAGGAGATCATTATACACTTCAACAACGATATTGTATGAGGACATATTTTGATGGAAGTGGATTTCTTTGACAAAGAGACCTGAGTTTCAATTGATAAATGACGGACAGAAGCAGCTACACCCAAAGAAAGAACACTGGGAAACGAATGTGAACTATCTACATTTTTGTTTTTCTTCCCGGGTTATTTATACCTTCTGAATCCAATTCTCCCTGTGCAACAAGAGAACTGTTCGGTTCTGCAAACATATATTGTATCTAGGATATACTGCAACATATCCAACATATATAGGACTGCTTGCCATATAGGGGAGGGGGTGGAGGGAGGGAGGGGAAAAATTGGAACAGAAATGAGTGCAAGGGATAATGTTGTAAAAAAATTACCCTGGCATGGATTCTGTCAATATAAAGTAATTATTAAATAAAAATTTAAAATAAACAAAAAACAAAACAAAAAAAATAACAATCTTGTAAAATGATTAGTTCTGAACGATTTCATTATTCTCAGCAATATGATTCAAAACAGCAGTGAAGGATTTATGATGAAAAATGCTATACATTCCCAGAGAAAGAAATGATAGTATCTGAATATATATTTAAACAGGCTTTTTTTTTTTTTTTGTACTTGCTTCATTTTTCCTAAGTTATTGCATTGGGGGTTGATTTTTTTTTGCTTTTGTTTTATGTTTTTATTTTTTAACAACATGACTACTGTAAAAATATTTCTCATGACTATACATTGCTTGTCTTCTCTCTAATGGGGTGAAAGGGGAAGGTAATATGAGCCTGGAACTAAATTTTTAAAAATATTTTTCAACATTCATTCTTGCAAAACTTTGTATATTTTTCACTCTTTCTTTCTGTTATACCCTCCCCCAGAAAGTAAGTAATTAAATATATGTTAAACATGTACAATTATTCTCTATATATTTCCACAATTATCATACTAAACAAGAAAGATAAAAAGGGGGAAAAAAAGAGAAAGAAATCAAAAGGCAAGTAAACAGCAACAAAGAAAATGAAAATACTATGCTGTGATCCATATTCACTCCCTATCATCCTCTCTCTGGATGTAGATGGCTCTCTTTATCACAAATCTATTGGAACTGGCCTGAATCACCTCATTGTTGAAAAGAGCCACACTCATCAGAACTGATCATTGCATAATCTTGTTGTTGGTGTGTACAATATTCTCTTGGCTCTAATTACTTCACTTAGTATCAGTTCATGTAAGTATCCCTAGGGCTTTATGAAGTCATCCTTCTGACCATTTTTTATAGAAAAATAATATTTTATAACAATCATATACAGTAACTTCTTCAGCCATTCTCTAGCTGATGGATACCCACTCAGCTTCCAGTTCCTTGCCACTAAAAAAAGGACTGCTACAGACATTTTTGCACATCTGGGTTCTTTTCCCTCTTTAATGATCTTGTTGGGATAAAGGCCTAGTAGAAACACTGCTGGATCAAAGGGTATGTACAGTTTAAAAGCCCTTTGGGCACAATTCCAAATTGTTCTTCAGACTGGTTGGTTAATTCACAATCTGGAACTCAAATTTAAAAAATTGAATGTTAAAACAAAATTAATTGAGCCAAAATTAAAAGGGAAACAGAAATCTGGAGAATTTATTTTCTTTATATCCAGTGTTAATGATAAAAGTCTCATTTCTAAAATATATAGAAAATTGACTCAAATTTATAAGAATACAATTGATAAATGGCCACAACAAACACTCTTTAGACAAGACAATAATGCCATTTCTAAGAAAAATTGTTCTAAATAATTATTGATTAGAGAAGTGCAAATTAAGATAACTTTGAGGTACCATTTCATATCTCTCAGATTGGATAAGATGACAGAAAAGATAAATAAATAAATAAATGTTGGAGGGGATGTGGGAAAACCAGGACATTAATATATTGTTGTGGAGTTGTGAGTTGATCCAACCTTTCTGGAAAACAATTTGGAACTTTGCTCAAAGGGCTATAAAACTATGCATTCCCTTTGATCCAGCAGTGTTTCTACTGGATCTATATCCTAAAGAGATCACAAAAATGAAAAAAGGACCCACATATGCAAAAACTGTTTGTAGTAGCCCTCTTTTGTAGTGGCAAGGAAGTAGAAATTGAGTGAATGTCCATCAGTTGGAGAGTGGCTGAATACTTTATAGTATATGAATGTAATGGAATATTATGTTATATAAGAAATGATGAGCAGACTGATTACAGAAAAGTCTAGAAAGACATACATGAACTGATGTTAAATGAGTAGAACCAAGAGCACTTATACACAACAACAACAAGATTATGTGATGGTCAACTCTGATGGATTGGTTCTTTTCAATAATGAGGCGATTCCAAGGCAATTCCAATAGACTTACTGTGAAAAAAGTCATCTTCATCTGGACAGAGAAGTATGACAACTGAATGTGGATCAAAGCATAGATTTTCATCTTTTTGTTGTCAGTATTGTTTGTTTGCTTTTTTTTTTTTCCTTTCTCATTTTCCTCGCCTTTGATCTGATTTTTCTTGGGCAGCATGACATCTTGCTGTCTAGGTGAAAGGGAAAGAAGGAAGGGAGAAAAGTTTGAAACACAAGAATTTTCAAAGATGAATGTTGAAAACTATTTTTGCATGTACTTGGAAAAATAAAAAGATATAAAAACAATGTTAAAAATGGTTTTACATGTGACTGTGGAAAAAATAAAATACTAACTAAAATCTTATTAAGAACAAATCATATAAACAATCAAAATTTTTATTAAAAAGAATGACAATAATGAAACAACATCAAAACCTATGGTATACAGCAAAAACAGTGATTAAAAATTTTAATTCTAAATGCTTATATCAATAAATTAAAGAACAGACTAATGAATTGAGTATATAATTAAAAAATAAAAAAATAAAATTCCCAATTAAGTATTAAATTGGAAATTCTAAAAAAATAAAAGTGAGATTAATAAAATCAGGAGTAAAAATGTTGAATTATTAAATAAAACTAGGAATTGATTATATAAAAAATGAATTGGATAAACGAGGGTTAGTTTGATTTAAAAGGTAGAGAAGAAAACAATCATAAATATAAAAAATAAAGGATGAAAGTATCACTAAAAAGATAAAACTGAAGCAGTTATAGAATTTATTTTGCAAAATATATGACAAATTTTATAATTTAAATGAAATGAAAAAATATTGCTAATAATTCAAATTGCCTAAATTAGTAAAAGAGGAAATAAAATATTAATATAAATCTTTTATAGAGAGGGGAAAATTGAACTGGCTTCCTAATGAGCTTCCTGATAGAAAAGCACCAGGACCAGATGGATTTCAAGGTAATTCAATCAATCATTTAAAGATCAAGTAATTTCAGCATTAAATCAATTATTTGGAATAATAGGCAAAAAAAGGAGCCTTCCAAATTCATTTTAATGAAACAAATATGATACTGATACTTAAACCAAAAAGAATAAAAACAGGGGGGGAAAGTGTAGACCAATTTCATCTATGAATAGGTATGTAAATATCTTAAATATTAACAAAAATAGGGGAAAATGTTAAATAATTGAAGGAATATTAGTGGTTTATGAATAAGTAGGGCTAATATAATATAAATGATTATTTTACACAAAATAATTTATACCAATTAAATTACCAATTTTTAACTGGATTAGAAAATCTGTTTAAATAAATACTTTTTAAAAAAAAGTCATGATAAAATAGTGGGGGAAGGGGGTGAAATGAAAGGAGGTTTAGCAACATAAGATCTTTAATTCTAATGCAGTAATTATCAAAACTACCTGGTATCGGTTAAGATATAGAAAGTATAGCAATGGAATAGAGTAAATATATAAACTGCAGTGGCAAATAAACCTTGTAGTTGACAAAGGTCAAGACTGAAGATTTGGAGTTAAGAGTTCATTATTTAATAAAAAAGTGTTGGGAAAACTGAACAGCAGTATTGCAGAAACTGGGCATAGACTGATAACGTATACAATTTCCCAACATGAGGGTAAAGAGGATAAATGACCTAGTTATAAAGATTTTACAAGAAAATTAGGAGAGTAGGGAACAGATTACTTAATATGCTTGTGGATAAACCAACAATTTATGAATAAGTAAGAGATAGAGAACAATGTTAGATGTAAAATTGATCATTCTGATAACATTAAGTTTAAAAAACTTTGTACAGAGAGGCTTGGAAAGACTTACATGAACTGATGATGAGTGAAATGAACAGAACCAGGAGATCATTATACACTTCAATAACAATACTGTATGAGGATGTATTCTGATGGAAATAGATATCTTCATCAAAGAGAAGATCTAATTCAGTTCCAATTAATCAATGATGGACAGAATCAGCTACACCCAGAGAAGGAACACTGGAAATGAATGTGGACTACTTGTATTCTTGTTTTTCTTCCCAGGTTATTTTTACCTTCTGAATCCAATTCTTCTTGTGCAACAAGAGAACTGTATGATTCTGCATACATATATTGTATCTAGGGTATACTATAACATATTTAACATGTATAAGACTGCCTGCCATCTAGGGGAGGGGATGCAGGAAGGGAAGGGAAAAGTCAGAACAGAAGTGAGTGCAAGGGATAATGGTGTAAAAAATTACCCCATGCATATGTTCTGTCAATAAAAAGTTAAAAAAAAAAAAGCTCTGTACAAATAAAACACATATAGCCAAGATCAGAAAGAAAGCAGAAAAAATGGGGGGGAAGATAAATTTATACCCAATTTGTAGGAATTTATATAGAGAGAAAATTATAGATAAAGTTGTAATACCAGAAATATGTAAGGAACATTGCCAAATCCAAAAGAATAAGAGTCATTTTCTAATTGATAATGGTCAAAGGATATGAACAGCCCATTTTCTGAAGAAAAATTCTAAACTTTATAGACATATGAAAAAATGTTCTACATCATTATTAGTAAAGGCAAATTAAAATAAATTTGACATATTTTAACCTATCAGATTAAATGATAGAAGGGGAAAATGATAAATGTTGGAGGAAATGTGGAAAAATTGGAATACAAATTCATCATTGTCTACCAATGTTTGAACAAATGTTAAGCACTACATAATGTCTCCTTCAGCTGTCTTTGTAGCCAATGGAATAAATTGTTAGCATTCCATGATAGGAATGTTTTCCCACACTTGGGGGAAGATACTTTCCTAATTCACCAATGAGTTACCTTGAGGTTAGTTTGGCCCATCTGCCAGAATAATTTTACCAGTGTGTAGCAAATGAGCATTCTAAAGTAAACTACACTTTGGCAGTACAAATGAGAGTTTCATCACAAATGGAAACTAAAGATAAATAAGAATAGTTAAATTATTCAAAGTTGTTTCTATTCAACTCACTTTATATCAGTACATGTACAGGTTTTTTCTGAAAGCACTTTCTCATTATTTCTTATTATACAATAGTACTTCATCACAATCATATGCCACAATTTATTTAGCCATTCCCATGAACATATCCTCAATTTTCAAGTATTTACCACCAAAAAATAGCTGCTATAAATAACATGGCATTGAATAAAAGAATTAATTTAAATAGAATTGTCATTTTTTATTCTATTGACTTGATCTACTCGCGATTAATACTTCTCCCATTGTTTAGATCAGATTTTTGTGTTTGTATGAGTGTTTGTGTTTTTGTTTGTGTGAAAAGTATTTTTAATTGGGCTCATATAATTCCTGATATTGTTTTGGCAAGTAGACTCAATTTTAAAATTTCAATTTTTAATTTTCCTTATGTTATAATATTTTCCAATCATAGATATAGTTTTCATTGTTCATTTTTATAAGATTTTATGTTCCAAATTTTTCTTCTTCCTCTCTCCCTAAGATAGCAAGCAATCTGATATTGTTTATACATGCACAATCATGTTAACATATTTTCACATTAATCATGTTGTGAAAAAAGAATCAGAACAAAAGAGGAAAAATACAAGAAAGAAAAAAAAAGAAACAAACTAAAAAAGTTTGCTTTGATCTGCATTCAAACTCTATTGCTCTTTCTCTGGATGTTGGATAGTATTTTCCAACATTAGTCTTTTGGAATTATCTTGGATTATTGTAGCACTGAGAAGAGCAAAGTCTATAATAATTGATCATTTCCCAGTATTGCTCATTTCAGCCAACATCAGTTCATGTAAATCTTTCCATTCTAAATTTATTTTCTTTTATTTTTCTTTTTAAAAAATATGTAATATTTTATGTTCCCCACTTATATGTAAAAACAATTTTGAACATTTTTAAAACTTTTAGTTCAAATTATCGTTTACTCCTTTTTCACACTCCCTTATTGAGAAGAAAAAAAACAATTTAATATAGATTATACATATGTAGTCATGCAAAACATTTTTATTTTCTGTTATGAAAGAAAATAGACCAAAAACAAACAACAATGTATTAATGTTTCATGTTTTCCACATCCCTCTTCCCCCCGCACTTGTCATTTCTTTTTTTGGCCTCTCACTCTAAGAGATTTGAAGTAGTGACTCAGAATTGTTTTAACCTGCATTTTTCCAATCAATAGTGAGTTGTATTTTTCCACCAATATGGCTATAGATAGCTTTGATTATTTCATCTGAAAACTGTCCATACTTTTAGATCAGTTATCCGTTGAGGAATGGCTCCTATTTTTATAAATTTGATTCAGTTGACTCACAAACTTATAAAGTTGACTCAGTTCTTTATGTTTGAGAAATTTGGCCTTTATTAGAGAAGGTTGCCTCAAAGTGTTTTTCACATTCACATTTTTACATTCATATGTCATCCTATTCCACTACAAACTGTTTTCTCTTTTTTTCTCTCTCTCTGTCTCTGTCTCTCTCTGTCTCTCTCTGTTTCTCTGTTTCTTTGTCTCTCTGTCTCTGTCTCTTTCTGTCTCTTTCTCTTTCTATGCCCCTTGTCCCTCTTCAAAAGAAGTATTTTGCTTCTAACTATCTCCTTCCCCAATTTGTTCTCTCTTCTATCACTGTACCCCTTCTCTCATTCCCTTCCTACTTTCTTGTGGGATGAGATTGATTTCCATATCCAATAGTGTATATATATTATCCCTTTTTGAGCCAATTCCATTTGCAGTTATTTTAAGTGGAATTTTTCAATCTTTTGCTAATGTGTTTTATTGGTGCTATATAGAAATGCTGATGATTTCTCTGTGTTTTTTTTTAATATTATGCAATTTTGCTTTAGTTGTTAATTTTTTTTGATTAGTTTTTTAAATTAATTCTCTAGGATAAATTTCTTCTAGGAGCCATACTTCAATTGGTAAATAACTATTGTGATTGATGCTTACATCAAAATCCTTCAAGTTAGCTTATGTCTATATGGAATTGGCTGTCCACAGGAAGAGAGACCAGAGTTTACAGTTTGGCATGTTCAGCTTTGTAAAAAATATTGTAGAATGCTGCAATGGGCAGAGAGCTGTTTTGGGTTGATTTCAGATTTCTTCTTGGAACCTTAGTGTATGACCTGGGCTTGGTTACCCTTTAGGTGCCTTTATTCCTGGGAACTAAGTAATAGATGAAGCATGATTTATGTTAACTGCCAGGACAAATGCATGGATTATTTATGTATAAGACATAATCATCATCTGGTTGGTAGTAAGAATCTCTTTTAATTATTATAACATAGGGATGAGAATAGGTAGAATCTATCTCATTATATGGGAATTTATCCTGAACTAAAACCAGCTTTTATATAATGTCCTCTATTTTTAAAAGAGTGCATAAAAGGGTAAAAAATGCAAAAACTCAGGAGGAGAATAAAAAAGTGATTTTAAAAATTCCTCTAATAATAAATACAATGTTATAAAACATTATTCAGGCATCACCTGACAACTGATGGTACTTGAAAAGTGATAAAACATTCATGCAAAATGATATAGTAAAAGATGCAAAGCCTGAACCATGAAAATAGATGATTTAAGACGACATTTTTGTAAATTTTTTGAATGATGTGAAATAAGAAGTGTTTAGTGATCATTTCTTTGGATATGATAACAAACTTAAACTTCTTTGAATTACTTCTGTCAAATAAAAGAAGAAGGAGGGGGATCCACATGATGAATAGCATACTGAAATTGTTTCTCCCAAATGGAAAATTGTCTGATTAGAAAAAAAATCTTATAAATACAAAAAATTCTCTGTTTCTGGAAAGTTGACACAATTAATGGTTTGTAAGTGGCAAGTATTCTCTCCATACTCTTGGAGATTTTAGAGGTTGCATGACATGTGACAAAGAATGCAGATTTTGGAGTCAGGAGATTTTTTTTTTCTTAATAGTATTTTATTTTTCCAAATACATGTAAAGATAAATTTCAATATAAATTTTTGTAAGATTTTGATGTCCAAATTGTTTCTCCCTTTTTTCCTTACCCCTCAACAACAGAAAACAATCTGGTATAGGTTATTCATATATAATCCTTTTAAACATATTTCAATATTTGTCATGTTGTGCAAAATTAATCAGATTAAAAGGAAAAAAATGAGAGTGAAAAAGCAAACAAACAAAAATATGAAAATACTTTGCTTTGATCCACATTCAGTCTCCATAGTTCTTTCTCATTTTGTGTGTAGCAGTTTTCATTGCAAGTCTACTGGAATGGTTTTGGATCACTGTACTTCTGAGAAAGGCTAAGTCCATCATATTTGATCATCATATAATATTGCTATTATAGTGTATAAATGTTGTTGGTTTTGCTCACTTCACTCAGCATCAGTTCATGTAAGTCCAGGCTTTTCTGAAATTAAACTACTTGTCATTTCTTATAGAATAATAATATTCCATTACATCCATATCCATTAACTTGTTAAGCCACCTCATAATTGATGGGCATCCATTCAATTTCTAAATCCTTGTTACTACAAAAAAGAGCTGCTATAAACATTTTTGGGTCCTTCTGTCTATTTTATGATCTCTATGGGATACAGACCTAGTATCACTACTTGATAAAAGGGTATAGGTGATTTGATAACTTTTGAGCATAGTTCCAAATTGTTCTTTAGAATGGTTGGATCATCTTGCAATTACACCAACAATTCATTAATGTCCAAGTTTTGGGAGAATTTTTTTTATAATTGGCTATGAAATCCATTAGCTACAGAAAAGTTGCCCTGTCTGACTTTCAACTCTTATCTGCAAAATTGGAATAATAATATGTTTCTGCTGAACTCATAGGGTTATTTTGAGGAAAGTACTCTGTAATTCTAAAACATTATATCTCTGTTACTTATTATTACTACATTATTTTAGCCTGGTGATATATATTGAACTTAATATTTATAAAAATTTTAATCCTGTATCTTTTTTGTATCTCTCTCTTTGGGTGCAGATAGCTCTTTCCACCACACGTCTATTGGAATCAGCTTGAATCACCTTATTGTTGAAAAGAGCCACATCAATTCAAATTGATCATGAAGTAGGTGCTACTTTCCCAATTGTTATGAACAGTGGTGGTAGTAGCATTGGGATACTGGCAGAGGCCATGGCAGGGGATTTAGTGGCTTCTGGAGATCTCAACATACAAGGTTGAGGGACAGAATAGCTAGTCAGAAAAAGCTTGCAGGGATCTCTTTGTGGCAGCATTCCTTACTCAGATCTAGGTGGCAGTTCTGGCACACCGTATAGATCCCTAGAAGGGTTTGAAAATAACTCCACAAAACCTATGGAGCTTGCAACATTGTGCCTTCCACTCTGAAAACAGAGCCCTACTTTAACAAAGAGTTGAGTCAAGTAATGGGCTGGGAAAGTGAGCAAACAAGAGAAAAAAAAAAAAGATTGAGTACACAGAAAGCTATTTTGGTGATTAGGAAGATCAAAATACACACTTAGAAGAGGCTAACAAAGTCAAAGCCATCCAAACAAAGTACATCCAAATACTCCAAGAAAAATAAAAATTAGTCTCAGATCATGGAAGAGTTCAAAAGGAATTTTAAAAATCAAGTAAGAGAGGTAGAGGAAAAAATGGGAAGAAAAATGAGAGTGATGCAAAAGTAAATACAAAAAGCTAATGAAGAAAAGAATGCCTTAAAGAACACTGACCAAATGTAAAAGAAGGTACAAAGGCTCAGGGAGGAAAATAATTCCTTAAAAATTAGAATTCAAAAAAATGGAAACTAATGACTCTGAGAAATCAAGATATAATAAAACAAAACCAAAAGAATGAAAAAAAAATAGGGTTGGGAGGATGTGGAATATCTCATTTGAAAAATAAATGATTTAGAAAATGGGTCCAGGAAAGATAATTAAAAAAAAATTATTGATCTACCTGAAAGCCATGATCAAAAAAAAAAAAAAGATTTTGGACATCATTATTCAAGAATTCATCAAAGAAAATTGTCCTGATATTCTAGAACCAGAGGGTAAAATAGAAGTTGAAAGAATTCATCAATTACTTCCTGAAAGAAATTTTATAATGAAATGTCCCAGGAATGTTATAATGTATTCTGGAACTACCAGATCAATGAGAAAACATTGTAAGCATCCAGAAGGAAATAACTCAAATATAGTGGAGGCACGCTGAATATAACACAAGATTTAGCAACTTCCACATTAAAAGATCAGAGGACTTGGAATATGTTGCAGAGAGTAATGGAGCATGGATTACAACCAAGAATCAACTACCCAGCAAAACTGAATATAATCCTTCAAGGTAAAAGGTACATATTAAATGAAATAAAGGACTTTCAAGAATTCATGATGAAAATACCAGAGCTGAATAGAAAGTTTAATTTTCAAATATAGGACTCAGGAGAAGTATAAGGAGATAATCAGGAAAGAAAAATCATAAGGGCCTTAAAAAATTTATCTGTTTACATTCCTACATGGGAACATAATACTTATAACTGATAAGAACTTCCTAATTTGTTAGTCAATAGTATATGTGAACAGAGGGCACAGGTGTGAATTGAATATGAAGTGATAATATCTAAAAATAAAATTAGATCAAGTGGTGAGAGAGGAACGTACTGGAAGAAAGGGGAAAGAAAAGATGGAATGTTGCACATTACCTGCCATAAAAGAAGCATGAAAAATCTTTTCTAATCAAAGAGAAGAGGGGGAGAGGGAGGATAGTGGGAAAACATTACTCTCATCATAACTGGCTCAAAGACAAAATAATATACTCACTCAATATAGGTAAAGAAATCTATCTTACCCTGTAAGAAAGTGGAAGAGGAAGGAGATATGCAAAGAAAAGAGGGTGATAGAAGAGAGGGAACGTAGAGGGAGGGGTTGGTCAGAAACAAAATACTTTTGAGGAAGGACAGAGAAAAAGGAAAAGAGGAGAAGAGAAAAAGGAGGAAAAAAGAGGAAAGAGAATAGAATAAATGGGAGGATATACAGTTAGCAATAGAAATTATGAAAATTTTGAAGCAAGTTTTTCTGATGAAGAACTCATTTCTCAAATGTATAGGGAATTGAGTCAAATTTATTTTAAAAAGGAATCATTTTGCAGTTGATAAATGATTAAAAGATATATCCCAAAGGTTATAAATTCATCCATATCCTCTGACTTAACAATACCACTAGTAGGCATGAATACCAAAAGAGATTTTCAAAAAGGAAAAGTACTTATAGGAATAAAAATATTTATAGCAGTTCTTTTCTCAAGATAAAAAATTAAAGATTGAAGGAATGCTCATCAATTGAGGAATGGTTGAATAGATTTTGTGTGAAAGAATAATATTTTTCTATAAGAAATGATGAGCAGGATGCTATCAGAAAAAATTGTAAAGTCCTTCCTGACTTTAAAAACAAAGTGAAATGTACCATGTATATATTAATAGTAAAGTTACAGGGTGATCATCTGTGAATGACTTTGCTTTGTGTATTCTCAGCAACACAACGATTCAAGATTACTTTGAAGGAATTATGATGAAAAATGCTATTCATAATTAGAGAAAGAACTGATAGTGCCAATAAAAACTGAAGCAAATCTTTTTTTTCTTTTCCTTTATTAAAAATATTTTTTTGGGAAGAGGGAAATCTATGTTTTTATTTGCAACATGACTTTTATGAAAATGTTTTGCATAACTCTGCATGGACCTTCTCAATGGGGAGCAGCGTAGAGGAAGAAAGGAGGAGAATCTGCACGCAAAATTTTAAAAAATGTAAAAATTGTTTTACGTGTAATGGGGGAAAATAAAAATATTAAAACAGAAAAAAATGATTGCATATAACCATTGTATAACATGAAGGAAACTGTCAAAGATGTGCAGAATTGGAAAAAAGGTGGGAGAATCTTGTGTCAAAAGTAAGATGAATGGGCAGTGTAAGATGAACAGATGCAAATGCAGAGAATTTAGAGAAGATTTTTAGAAGAAAAAAATTACTAAAATTTCCCAGGTTAAAAAAAACAAAACAAAACAAGTATGAGTTGTAAGCATTTTAGTGATCTGAATTTTTTCCAACACATTAGAGATCAAGCTTTTGTTGCTTAATATCAGTTTCAGACACTGTATTTTTAACAGCACTATGAACTTTGATGATAAGAATTTTCATTTCTAAATATTTAAGAGATATAATACCTTCAGGAACATTTGCCAGACTGAATTTCTCTAGGTTTTATTCTTCAGGATCATGGTTATGGACACTGGGCTGGAATCATTCCTATTCTCTCCCCGACCCATGGCAGAAGGGGAGGGACAGTGTGGGAAGTGGTTTCAGTCTCCTCCCCAGAAATAGATGAGTTTTATTGTTCCAATACTTAGTGAATCATTAATTGACAAAAATACTTTGTTCCACTTACTTTGAATCATTTGCCCTTGTCTTTCTGTGTGTATATCTTTATGTATAAAAACATATATTCTCAAAACTTTTATTTAAAACTTCAAAGAAGCATGTAGTTGTGAAAACACAAAGAGGACATAGATCTCCAAAATGAAGAAATCCTATAGAAATATGGACTGGAATGTAGTAGATTATTCTATAAAGTGTGTGTGCTACTATTTTTCCCTATGGCTGTCACTCTGAGAAAGAGATAGCTATATTTAAGTGTGATAGAACAGCAGTTTTTTTTCCTCCTTCATCCTTTTGTGCAATACTATTTGTTATCAAAATGCTTGGTTATTTGATTGCTTTTTACTGCTTTAATGGAAAGCAGTTAAGTTTTCAGGATTAGTAATAAGATTGTATTATGATGTTTATGATGCTTCAGCCTAACACATGACTGCCTCATGTACAATTTAATTATCTTTGGGATAGTGTAATAATGCCTATGATGAAAAATATGATGTGTACAGTATTTACTTATCTATACCATATTATTATCAAGCATACCTTTATGAGGGCAGATGATTACATTATAAAGACTACATAGGCAATTTTCAAATATCATCTTTGCAACTAAATTCTAGTTATGGGTTATCCTTCATCAATAATTCCATGTTATCCCCCCTCCAAAGTAGTATTAATAGATTTTCACAGAATCCATCACTCTATCACTCACTGATCACCCCGTGACCAATATTTTTAACTCTTGCTAATACTGGAAAAATATCTATAAGCCTTTACCTGTGTCTATAGAACAGTGAAAAAAATCTAACCAGTGGAAATGATTGAAGTAGGTTCTTAAACCAGCTCTGTCCCCTGTACACGTATGCCTTGATTAGAGTTTATCATCAGCCAACCAATAGGAATATATTGAACACCTGTAATGTTTGAGATACTGTTTTAGACACTGAAGCGACAAAAACAGAAAAGAAACAGTCCCCAAGGGATTTTCTTTATATTGTGAGTGAAAACATTAAGGATAGGGACTAACCCTAAGAAACTCCCAAATAAGGAACGATTGAATGCAAAGTAGTACCTTCTTTATAACAACTTATAACCTTAGAGGGTTACTAGTAATACTTAAAATGTAAGTGACTAGAGTAGGATCATATAATCATTGTGTATCAGAGATAGGATTTGAGCCCTGCGCTTGCCAATTCTAAGGTCAGTCCTCCATTCTCTGTCATTACTATCCATCTATATATAATATGTGAAAACATAATTTTAAGGTACATTTTTGGAGGTAGAGGTGTTTGCAAAAGTGGGTATCAGCAAAGGCTTTATAGAAATTGTATTTGAACCAGTCTTAGGAAAAATAAGTAATTTAAAAAGAAAATGGAATATGAAAATGCTCTATGAATATGAAGAGGCTCTAAGTCTCTAGGCAGTACAATGTATGGCCAGGAGGCAGGACAGTCTTAAACACTTGCTAGCTATGTGATCTTGGACAAGAAACTTAAACTTTGTTTGCCTCACTTTCCTTAGCTATAAAACTGGTATAATCATAGCATCTATCTCACAGGGTTGTGATAAGGATCAAGTGAGACATTCATAAGAAATTTAAGCACAATGCCAGGAATAGAGAAGATGATATAGATCGATAGATGATTGGAAGATATACCATATACCAATGTGTGTATATATACATTATCATTACATCTCTCTTTATATGTATACGCATCAGTATATATTGTATACACAAACATAAAGAGATCAGAATTTTTTGTATGAAGAGTAGCAAGAAAGTCTGTTTGGTGGGACAGTAATCTAAAATAAGAGATAATAATGAGCCTAGAAAGGTATGATAGATCCAAGTTGAAAAGATTTTTAAATACCAGAAAAATTTGTATTTGATTCTAGAGGCAGTAACAGAAACACAGTAATTCCCTTTGCCATATCCTTACTTGATTTTCCACTGTGCTCATCTTCTCTATTGTAGACCACATATTCTGAAGCAAATAAATTAAAAAAATATTTTAATGTACATTTGCCATTAAATAACTGATGCTTTCAAAAATACTAAAGTTTTTTTAAAGGTTAAAATGTTTATATCCCTATATGGGAAGATGACATGTTTAACTCTTGAGTATTGTATGATGAATGTTGGAGGGAGTGTGGAAAAACTAGGACACCAATATAATGTTGGTGAAGTTGTGAACTGATCCAATCATTCTGTTTGATGCTCAAATTGGCTCTTTTCAACAATGAGGTGAATCAGGCCAGTTCCAATGGTCTTGTGATAGAGTCATCAGCTCCCATAGAAAAGACTGTAGAAACTGAATATGGATCACAGCATAATATTTTCACTTTTTGTGTTATTTGATTGCATTTTGTTTACTTTCTCATTTTTTTTCTTTTTAATTTCATTTTTCTTGTGCAGCATGATAATTGTGGAAATATGTATAGAAAAAACGCACATGTTTAACATGTATTGAATTACTTGCTGTCTAGGGGAAGGGAGAAGAGGAAGGGGAGGGAGAAAATATTTGCAACGCAAAGTTTTATTAAGGGAATGTTGAAAACTCTGTATATATTTTGGAAAATAGTTATTTAAAAAAATAACTACAAGCACATAATATTATTTGGGGGTCTACCTATCTAGACAAACCCCAGGGATTATCTGAACACAATTATAAAACATTTTTCTTTCTTTCTTTACTTTTTTTTTTAACAATTATAACTTTTTATTGACAGAACCCATGCCTGGGTAATTTTTCACAACATTATCCACTTCTTTTCCGACTTTTACTCTTCCTTCCTCCACTTCCTCCCCAAAATGGCAAGCAGTTCTACACATGTTAAATATATCACAGTATATCCTAGACACAATATATGTGTGCAGAATAAAACAGTTCTCTTGTTGCACAGGAAGAATGGGATTCAGAAGGTAAAAATAACCTGGAAAGAAAAACAAAAATGCAAACAGTTCACATTCATTTCCAAGTGTTCTTTCTTTGGGTGTAGCTGCTTCTGTCCATCACTGATAAATTGAAACTGAGTTAGATCTTCTCTTTGTCAAAGAAATCCACTTCCATTAGAGTATATCCTCATACAGTATCCTTGTTGAAGTATATAATGATCTCCTGGTTCTGCTCATTTCACTTGGCATCAGTTTATGTAAGTCTCTTCAAGCCTCTCTGTATTCACCCTGCTGGTCATTTCTTACAGAACAATAATATTCCATAACATTCATATACCACAATTTACCCAATCAATCTCCAATTGATGGGCATCCACTCATTTTCAAGTTCCTAGCCACTACAAACAGGGCTGCCACAAACATTTTGGGACATACACATCCCTTTCCCTTCTGTAGTATCTCTTTGGGGTATAAGCCCAATAGTAGTACTGCTGGATCAAAGGATATGCACAATTTGATCATTTTTTGGGCATAATTTCAGATTGCTCTCCAAAATGGTTGGATTCATTCACAACTCCACCACCAATGCATGTTTCCCAGTTTTTCCACATCCCCTCCAACATTCATCATTATTTTTTCCTGTCATCTTAGCCAATCTGACAGGTGTGTAGTGGTATCTCAGAGTTGTCTTAATTTGCATTTCTCTGATTAATAGTGATTTGGAACATTCTTTTCATATGAGTGGAAATAGTTTCAATTTTATCATCTGAAAATTGTCTGTTCATATCATTTGACCATTTATCAATTAGAGAATGGCTTGATTTCTTATAAATTAGAGTCAATTCTCTATATATTTTGGAAATTATGCCTTTATCAGAACCTTTAACTGTGAAAATGTTTTCCCAGTTTGTTGGTTCCCTTCTAATCTTGTTTGCATTAGTTTTGTTTGTACAAAGGTTTTTTAATTTGATGTAATCAAAATTTTCTATTTTGTGATCAATAATGATCTCTAGTTCATCTTTGGTCACAAATTTCTTCCTCCTCCACAAGTCTGAGAGATTAACTACCCTGCATTCCTCTAATTTATAATCTTGTTTTTTATGCCTAAATCATGGACCCATTTTGATCTTCACTTGGTGTAGGTTGTTAAGTGTGGATCCATGGCTAATTTCTGCCATATGATTTCCAGTTATACCAGCAGCTTTTTATCAAATAATGAATTCTTATCCCAAAAGTTAGGATCTTTGGGTTTGTTAAACACTAGATTGTTATAGTTGACTATTTTGTCTTGTGAATCTAACATATTCCACTGATCAACTAATCTATTTCTTAGCCAATACCAAATGGTTTTGGTGACTGCTGTTTTATAATATAGTTTTAGATCAGGTACAGCAAGGCCACCTTCATTTGATTTTTTTTTCATTAATTCCCTTGAGATTCTTGATCTTTTTTTCTTTCATATGAATTTTGTTGTTATTTTTTCTAGATCATTAAAATATTTTCTTGGGAGTCTGATTGGTATAGCACTAAATAAATAGATTAGTTTAGGGAGTACTGTCCTCTTTATTATATTTGCTTGGCCTATCCAAGAGCACTTAATATTTTTCCAATTATTTAAATCTGACTTTATTTGTGTGGAAAGTGTTTTTTTTTTAATTTTGCTCATATAATTCCTGACTTTCCTTTGGTAGATGGATTCCCAAATATTTTATGCTGTTGACAGTTATTTTGAATGGAATTTCTCTTTGTATCTCTTGCTGTTGGATTTTGTTGGTGACGTATAAAAATGCTAAGGATTTATGGGGACTTATTTTGTACCTTGCAACTTTGCTAAAGTTATGAATTAGTTCTAATAGCTTTTTAGTAGAATCTCTGGGGTTCTCTAAGTATATCATCATATCCGCAAAGAGTGATAGTTTGGTTTCCTTATTACCTCCTCTAATTCCTTTAATCTCTTTCTCAGCTCTTATTGCCAAGGCTAGCATTTCTAATACAATATTGAATAATAATGGTAACAGTGGGCAACGTTGCTTCACTTCTGATCTTACTGGGAAAGGTTCCAGTTTTCCCCCATTGCATATGATGCTTACTGAGGGATTTAAATATATGCTCCTAACTATTTTAAGGAAAAGTCCATTTATTCCTATGCTCTCAAGTGTTTTTATTAGGAATGGATGTTGGATTTTATCAAATGCTTTTTCTGCATCTATTGAGATGATCATATGGTTTTTGTTAGTTTGGTTATAAATATAGTCAATTATGCTAATAGTTTTCCTAATAGTGAACCAGCCCTGCATTCCTGGTATAAATCCTACTTGGTCATAGTGTATTATCCTGGGGATGATTTTCTGTAATCTTTTTGCTAATATTTTATTTAAGATTTTAGCATCAATATTCATTAGGGAGATTGGTCTATGATTTTCTTTCTCTGTTTTCAACATATCTGGTTTAGGTATCAGTACCATGTCTGTGTCATGAAAAGAATTTGGTAGGACTCCTACAATCCCTATTTTTTCAAATAATTTATATAACATTGAAGTTAATTGTTCTTTAAATGTTTGGTAGAATTCACATATAAATCCATCTGGTCCTGGGGAATTTTTCTTAAGGAATTGGTTAATAACCTGTTCTATTTCTTTTTCTAAAATGGGACTATTTAGTCTATTTACTTCTTCCTCTGTTAATTTGGGCAAGCTATATTTTTGAAGGTATTCTTCCATTTCATTTAAGTTGTTGAATTTATTGGCATAAAGTTGGGCAAAGTAATTCTTTATTATTGCTCTAATTTCCTCTTTTCATTTTCACGACTAACAATTTGATTTTCCTCTTTCCTTTTTTTTAATCAGATTTACTAAGGGTTGCTCTATTTTGTTGGTTTTTTCATAGAACCAATTCTTAATTTTATTAATTAATTTAATAGTTTTTTTACTTTCAATTTTATTGCTCTCTCCTTTCATTTTTTATAATTTCAGGTTTAGTGTTTGACTGGAGGTTTTTAATTTGTCCTTTTCTAGCATTTTTAGTTGCAAGCCCAATTCATTGACCTTCTCTTTCTCTATTTTATGCAAGTAGGCCTCTAGAAATATGAAATTTCCCCTTATTACCATTTTATCTGCATCCCACACATTTTGGTATGACATCTCTTTATTGTCATTTTCTTGGGTGAAGTTATCAATTAAGTCTATGATTTGTTGTTTTACCCAATCGTTCTTTAGTATGAGATTATTTAGTTTCCAATTTTTTTTGGTCTATTTTCCCCTGGCTTTTTGTTGAATGTAATTTTCATTGCATTGTGGTCTGAAAAGGATGCATTTACTATTTCTGCCTTACTGCATTTGAGTTTGAGGTTTTTATGTCCTAATATATGGTCAATTTTTGTATAGGTTAAATGAACTGCTGAGAAGAAAGTGTACTCCTTTCTATCTCCATTTTGTTTTCTCCAGAGATCTATCATATCTAATTTTTCTAGTATTCTATTTACCTCTTTGACTTTTTTCTTATTTTATTTTGTGGTTTGATTTATCTAATTCTGAGAGTGCAAGGTTGAGATCTCCCACTATTATAGTTTTACTGTGTATTTCTTCTAGCAGATCTTTTAATTTCTCTTTTAAGAATTTAAGTGCTACACCACTTGGTACATATATGTTTAATATTGATATTGCTTCATTATCTATGCTACCCTTTAGCAAGATATAGTGCCCTTCCTTATCTCTTTTAATTTGATCAGTTTTTATTTTTGCTTGATCTGAGATCCCTGATTTTTTGACTTCACACTGAAGCATAGTAGATTCTGCTCCAACCTTTTACCTTTACTCTGTATGTATCTCCCTGCTTCAGGTGTGTTTCCTGTAAACAACATATTGTAGTGTTCTGGCTTTTAATTCATTCTACTATCCACTTCCTCTGTATGGGGGAGTTTACCCCATTCACATTAATGGTTAAAATTACCAATTCTGCATTACTTGCCATCTTGTTAGCCCCCTGTTTATGCTTTTCTCCCTTCCTTCTCCCTTACCCCCCTCCCCAGTATTAAACTTGTGAGCACCACTTGCTTCTCACAGCCCTTCCTTTTTAGTATCCCTCCTTCCACCTTAGAGTTCCTCCACCTATCTTATTCCTTTTCCTCACAGTTTCTGTATTCCCTTCCACTTAGTGTATTCCTTCCCTTTTCACTTTTCCCTTCCCACTTCTCAGTGAAGTGGGAGAAGTTTCACCATAAATTGAATATGTCTAAAATTTTTCTCTTTAAGCCAATTCTGGTGCCAGTTAGATACACACTATATTCATCCCCCTCCATTCTTTCTTTCTGATATAATAGGTTTCCGTTGCCTCTTTGTGAGATGTAGTACTCCCACTTTAATCTTTTTCTGGTACAATTTCCTTTTCATCTCTAGTTTCCAGAACAAGGTATACATGTATTCTTTATACATATTTATAGCAGAAATATAGTTCCCAAGATTTCTTTTTACCTTTTTAGGTTTCTCTTGAGTTTTATATATGTAGATCAAACTTTTTGTTAAGTTCTGTTTTTTTCATCAAAAATAGTTGAAATTCGCTTATTTCATTGAATGTCCATCTTCTTCCCTGGAAAAAGATGCTCATTCTGGCTGGGTAACTTATTTTTGGTTGCATACTGAGTTCCTTAGCCTTTTGGAATATCATATTCCAGGTCCTTCAATGTGGATGCTTCTGGATCCTGGGTAATCCTTATTGTGGCTCCTCTGTATTTGAATTGGCTTTTTTCTAGCCACTTGCAATATTTTTTTTCTTCATCTGATAGTTCTGGCATTTGGCCATTATATTTTGGTGTTTTGATTTTAGGATCCCTTTCAGTAGGTAATAGATGAATTCTTTTAATGTCCATTTTACCCTCTGTTTCTATGACTTCTGGGCAGTTCTCTTTGATAATTTCCTGTATATAAACCACTTTTCATTATAAACCACTTTTCATGCTAATAAAGACATTTAAACAATTGGGGGAAATTTATTTTCTTTTTTTTTTCTTATTCTCCTTTTCTATTTTGCCCAAATTTCTTCCATTCAAAGTAATTGTCGACAGCATAAAATATTTGGGAATCTATCTACCAAAGGAAAGTCAGGAATTATATGAGCAAAATTCCAAAACAAAACAAAACAAAACAAACAAAACAAAAAACAAAACCTTTCCACACAAATAAAGTCAGATTTAAATAATTGGAAAAATATTAAGTGTTCTTGGATAGGCTGAGCAAATATAATAAAGAGTACAGTACTCCCTAAACTAATCTATTTATTTAGTGCTATACCAATCAGACTCCCAAGAAAATATTTTAATGATCTAGAAAAAATAACAACAAAATTCATATGGAAGAAAAAAAGATCAAGAATCTCAAGGGAATTAATGAAAAAAAAAATCAAATGAAGGTGGCCTTGCTGTACCTGATCTAAAACTATATTATAAAGCAGCAGTCACCAAAACCATTTGGTATTGGCTAAGAAATAGATTAGTTGATCAGTGGAATACGTTAGGTTCACAAGACAAAATAGTCAACTATAACAATCTAGTGTTTGACAAACCCAAAGATCCTAACTTTTGGGATAAGAATTCAACTGAATTCTTGTAAGTTCTTTTTTCACACCATTATGCCAATTTTGCATTTTTTAAAGTGTTTTCTTTCTCTTGATTGTTGTGCCTCTTTTACCATTTGATCTATTCTGTGTTGTTTGTTTTTATTTATTTGTTTGTTTTTTGAAAGGTAATGTTCACAATTTTTTTTTTGTGCCTCTTTTACTAACCTATAGAGGATTTTCATTATTTTCTTATATCACTCTCATTTCCTTTTTTTCCCAATTATTTCACTACCTGTCTTATTTGATTTTTAATTACTTCTGACATGTTTTAGGAATTCTTTTTGGGCCTGGTACCAATTTATATTTTTCATTGAGCCTTTGGTTGTGTAAGTTTTCACTTTGTTTTCTTTTTCTGAATTTGTGTTTTGATCACAGTAATTTTATATGATTCTATAGATTGTTGTTGCTCTTTGCTCATCTTCCAGGCTATTTCTTGACTTTTAACTCAATGTCAGATTGGGGTTCTGCTCATAAGGAGGAAGGGGCACTGTTCCAAGTTTCACTACTTTCTTATTGCTACTCTCCTAGTTAGTTTTTCTTGTCTGCAAATGTATTTATCCAAGGTGGGAAGATCTAAGTAGATGTGTGATCAGTGCTCTCCTGGCCTGAGCTCTGGTCTGTAGATTATGACAAGCAACCTTCTCCATTCTGCAACTGTGACCTGAGTCCCTGGTTCTCTGTGCATCAAAGCTCTGGTGAGGTAGTTCTCTTCACTGTGGGATTGGGACTCAAGACTGACACCCAGATCAGAGTATGAGTAATGCTACAGTCATGTAATCATTGCTTTCAAAGGGACCTCTGTAATATACTTTTGACCAGCTATCTGACCTCCTTAGTGTTTGTGCACTGAAAGCTCCTGATCTGTTGCTGTGATTGCTGATTCAGTCACCTCAAAGTGCCTGATTCTGGTTTGCTCTGAGTTATCTTGAGCTGTAAAATTGTTTCCCTGTCTTTTTGTAAATTCTGTCAAGGCATAACTTATTTTGAGGCATTATTTAAAGTTCTTTGGTGGGGCAATTGGGGAAACTCAGATGTGACCCAGCCTCCACTTCTTTTTAAAGTATTAAAAAGGTTTTGTTTCTTTCAAACACAGTTTTATTATGACATTTTAAAATTCCTAAAACTATGTAAGATCTCCATGACAATTTCAGCAGTGAAATAGATATGATTAATAATCACCCTAATATCATTGCATATCTGGCAATGCATAACAGAATTTTTAAAAAGAAATGTTTATTTTTATCAGTACTATGGTGTAATGCTAACTTTGGAGACAAAGAATCTGAAGTAGAATCCTTCTAATTTATGTCTTTCCTGGGAATTAGTTTCCTTATTTATAAAAATGATTAGAGTATGCTAAATTAGATGATATCTTCAAATCCCAAATCTCTGAGAGAGAGAGAGAGAGAGAGAGAGAGAAGAGAGAGAGGGAAGAGAGAGAGAGAGAGAGAGAGAGAGAAAGAAAAAGAGAGAGAGAGAGAGCGAGAGAGCGAGAGAGCGAGAGAGAAGAGAGAGAGAGAGAGAGAGAGAGAGAGAGAGAGAGAGAGAAGAGAGAGAGAGAGAGAAAGAGAGAGAGAGAGAGAGTCTTTGTATGTGAAGGGGTTGTGTGTGTGAATATATGTATATATGTGTGTGTGTATATATATATATATATACACACATTTTATATGCAACTCATTGGTAAATTCTTCTTTCTATAACATTCTTCTTTAACATCTGAATATTCATTTAAGTTCACTTCAAGTTCATTTAAATATCTATAGTAGCTGTTAAAGGACAAATCTTATCTTGTTTAGTATTTTGTTACAGATTAATGTATAAGAACAAATATTTGTAATATAGAATACCATCTAAACTGCTTAGAGAAAGAACAAACTGTTTTTTTTTATTTATTTACTCTAGAGTTATATTTTTTAATTCCCCAAATGCCCAAACTAATCTTATATTATTCCCTTATTTAGTCATTTAATCCACTAATGTTTTATATACAAAAGAGTAACTGGCCACTAAGATCTGATAAGTAGTATACTAGAGTACACAGAATGTGACTGTGTTTTAATGACCATATTTATTTTGTGAAATTAAAAAAGGAGAAGCAGTTCATCAGATTCTTATTTGTATTTCCACATATAATTTTGCTCAATCATAACCATCTGCCCTTATTTTGTCTTTCTATTAAATTTTTTGAGAAGATACTGTTAAAATAAAGGAACTATTGTGAAGATTTCCCACTCAGAATTTGGGGTCTTGCTGAGCCAATGTATCTTCTTAAAATTAGTCTAGAATGTGTTGTATCAGTATTAATGACTTTCACTTCTCAGCAATTTCTTATTTCCTTGATTCTTGGGTGAAGCAACATTCATGATGTCTCCAGGATTATCCAAATCTTTGATATCAGAGATATGTCACATTCTAGCCATAATTAGCTTTTTTCTTTTTTCTACTACTACCATTCATTAAAAATGAATGTCTGCTTTCTCCTTCCTCTTTCCTTTTTTAATTTCTGTTTACCATATAGTAAAATGTCTTTCTATATAGTTTACTGTTTAAAAAATAAAAAATTATCTCACCAGGATAAGAGGTTCAAATTATTTGTCCTTTGTTTTCTAAGAGAATCATGACATCAGGGAGGTGATGCCATGACATACAAGTAAATTGGATTTAAGTGAGGTAGAGCTGTCCAAAATCACCTGCCTCACTTTCTTCTCCTGAGTGATTCAGTGACAAAATCATATGTGGAAATACAAATAGGAATCTGATGAACTGCTTCTCCTGGATGCAATGGGAGAATTTGGCCTTTTTAAGGTAAGATCTTGAACAGGTCTTGACTAAGGTCACACTCATTTAGTGATTAAGGCTAGGTCTTAATTGAGGTAGTCATTAGCTTCCATTTGTCCCATTCTAGTTTTTAATGTGTGATTTTCTTCAGTTACTTTTTGTATCTCTTTTTCCATTTGATTTAAAAGAGCTGTTTTCTTCAGAGAATTTTTTTTCCTTTTCCAAGCTGTTGACCCTCTCATATGTACCTCTTTTTTTTTCCTTTCCAATTTTTCTTCTACCTCTCTTTTAAAATCTTTTATGAGTACTCCCAAGAAGTCTCTTTGGAATTGAGATGAATTTATCTCACTCTTTGAGATTTCTTCTATTTCTTCATAGTAGCTTTCTATGGTCAATGTCCTTTTCTGTTTCTGTTTTGTTTTGTTTTGTTTTTTGGTTCATTTGCTTTCCTTTTCTTTTAGTATTACTTTTTTTTTTTTTACTTTTAAGGTCAAACTTTGTTCCTGGGGTAAAGATGGCATTGTCCTGAGCTTTCTGTGCAGCTCTGAGACTTGGTTTTGAACATAGGGACCCTTAGTGTTTGGGGGAATAGCTTTTCCTGCTCTTTTCTGAAAACAGCCTTGTTTGCCAGAGTTTGCCTTCTGAGCTGGGACTGAAAGCTGTCCCCCTTATTGCTCCTCTACTGAGCCAGGATTGATTATTTTTTTCTGTGATTAAGACCCTGTCACTTACTTTTCAAGAATCTATCAACCTGGGTTAAGCACCTTTTGACCCTCGTGAGATTGACCTTTCTTGAAGTTTTTTTTTTTTTTTTTTCAGTCTATCCTGGCCTAGAAAGTGGTTTCATTCTATCAGATTCTGTTCAAAGTCTTTGTTTCGTGTCTTTTTCAAGGGAAACTGGGAGAGCTAGAGCAGCTTCCTTGCTTTATTTCACCATCTTGGTTACAGCCTCATAATTTCTTAATATATTTCTGTAATTTCCTTGGTTGTGTGCTATTTATTTCTCTTTCTGTCTCTGTGTTTGGCTCTCTTTCTCTCTACCAATCTAATTATCAATCTATGTGTGCATGTACACCCATGTGTATTTGCCTTAAAAAAGGAAAGAAAAATCTCTATTTCATCAAATAATCATTCTTCCCTAAGGATTATACTTGCTTGGTAGATTATTCTTGAATGTAATTGTTATGGGCCAGAACTCTTGTACTTGAAACAAGGGACTCTTACAAGGTGTTAACTCAGTGGAATTGATAAGACAATAGTTATCTAGTTTAGCATGATGATTAATAGTTCTTTAGTTCAGTACATGAACTTAGTACTTAATATAGTTCTACAAGATTCACACCTATGATGTAATTAAAATAGAGTACATAAAACTGGGGCAAACTCACCCAGATTTAGAGACTCTGAGAAGACAAGAGGACTGGAGGCGGGAGCTCAAGCTCTAAAAGCCAAGGAGAGACAGATTCATTCCATCTTCATCAGCCTCATGGTGATTGGCTTGTCCTTCTGCTTCCCCCACTGAAACCAAGGCCCATCTGAAGTTAGCTGAGCCCCAGGCAAGGAGACAATAAAGAATTTGAACTTTAACATTTAACTATTCTTGTGGTAATTAATCTGCTGAAATGAAGGCTGCTCCAGAAAACCAGCAAGAACACTACATCACTACATGTAAATTCTACCTCCTTTCCCTGACAGAATATAATATTCCATATACTTCATAACATGGAAACTGTTTAATTTTGTGTTATCTTGATTTTTTACTCTATGGGATTTCAATTTCTTCTTCTTCTTCTTCTTCTTCTTCTTCTTCTTCTTCTTCTTCTTCTTCTTCTTCTTCTTCTTCTTCTTTTTTACTATTATAATATTTTCTCCTTGATCTTGGAGCTCTGCAATCTGGCTACAATATTCTTAGGAGTTTTCATTGTGGGATCACTTTCAGGAGGTGATCACTAGACTATCAATTTTTATTTTGCTATCTGCATTTAACATCAGGAAAATTTTCTTTGATAATTTCTTGAAATATGATGTCTAGGCTCTTTGTTCTTTATAATGGTTTTCACGTGCTGCAATAATTCTGCAATAATTCATGTATTACAATCTACTACAGGCATCTTTTTCTGATGAGATAGTTCCCATTTCCTTCTATCTTTACATTCTTTAGACTTTATTTTATTATTTCTTGGTATTTCATGGAGTCATTAGTTTCCACTGACCCAATTCTAATTCTTAATTATTTTCTTCAATGAGATTTTATACTTCTTTTATCATTTGACAAATTAATTGCTTCCCCCCCTCCTTTTTTAGGTGTCATTTTCTTCAATACTTTTTGTGTGTATTGAAGAAGGCTTTTAATTTTCTTTTCAAAATTTTCTTACGTCCCTCTCATTTCTTTTCACAATTTTTCCTCTACCAGTCTGGTTGCTCTCTTTAGGTATTCTATGAATTCTTGTTGGACTTGCATCTACAATGTTCACATTTTTCTTTGAAGTTTTGCTTTTAACTGCTTTTACACTGCTATCTTCTGAATTTAGATCTTGAGGTCTTAATCTTCTTTATCACTATAGAACTTTTTATATAGTTGGATGCTGTTTGCTTATTTGCTCAATTTTTCAGTCTATTTCTATACTTAAAGTTGGGGTGGGGTGCTGTTGTCTTTAGATATAGTTCTTCAGGTCTGTTAATTCTCATTGCTTTTAAGTTGGGGAATCTGGGGAGAAGGATGGCCTCTGCTTTCCTGATTTGTACTGTGTTCTGTAGCCAAAAATTGCCTCTGCTAAATAGATAGTAGTATAGACATGATAATGAATGAGGTCCCCAAATGACAAAGAATTAATACTGAAAAGAGAAGTGGGATAAAGTCAAGTTCATCCTAATATTGGAATGTGAGGCAAGAAGCAACATAAGGAAAAAGAAGAAATTAAAAAGAAATAGATTTCTGTAACCAAGGATAAGATGATAGCCGTAAATATAGAGACAAAAGAGACTTCGGAGTTCATCTAATCCTATTCCCCCATTTTATCAATGAGGAAACTGAGGCTCTGAGACATTAAGTGATTTGTCCAGAGTCATATGGCTAATAAGCATTAAAAACAGAGGATAGGACAATACTTTTTTGGGGGGAAGGACAGCAATTGAATATTATTATAAAATGTATTTATTTTATATCTTAAGTACTTATGCTAAATTATAAATCTAATACACTCAGAAATCTATAATAGATATTAGTCTGGGAGTAAGGGAAGCATAATTAAGAGTTATAAAATCTGAATGAGAAAAACAAGCTACAACAGTAATTTCATATATATAGTGAACTCTTAAGATGTAACCTTCCTTTAGTATTTAAAAAGTTTCCCAGGAATACCAAGAGGTTAAGCTAGTATGTATAACTAGTTGTTGTCAAAGTTAGTAATCTAAATCAGATTTTCTTAGCTCCAAGCCTGGGCCTATTCCTAAAAAAATGTTGCCTCTCTGTTAGAGCTTACAGTCCGTGTAAAAGCATAAAATAACATTTTATTACAATTCTTTGCAAAAAAGAAAAAAGAAAGAAAGACTCATAAAAGCTTATGTGATGAAAGCTAGACAGATCCAAAATCATATTGAGTCCTATATTCATCTCATGGTAGGTACCCTTTCCCTCTCAGATTTCTTTTTCTTCCTCCTTGTCATCAAGCTTCTATAACAGATGACCCTTATCTTCTCATCCTAATATTTTGTTTATTTAACTATGATTGATTGGAGACTTTTAGCATCAGAAAGACTTTGGATTTTATAGCTACTGATTGAAGGCTGACATATAATGGTATGTTGCTGCCAAGACCTGGTCCTAGTTGAGCAGTTAGGAATGTACCCAGGGTCGATTGATATTTGCTCTCTCACTGCACTTCATTATATACCATGTAGGCAATCAAAGGAGAGCAATAAAAAGGATATCTGGGGGAAAATAAGATGGTAGCTTTAGGTCTATTAACCTCTTATAGACCTAGCCTCAGAGTAAAAGTACTAAGAGAAGGGTCTGCAGTCCCTTTATGTAATCCTTAGGGGGACTTGTTCTCTATCTTAAATTCATTAATACCTGCTGTGGATTTTCCTCACATACAAATTGATGAACCATATGGTACTAAAGTTTCATTGGACAAAGTTCTTATGCATCCCCAAGCACCAAATGAAAGTGTTTATGATGTGGGAGAGCATAAAGTAAAATTCATATTAATGAAGCTGCAAAGGCTTTGTCTATGAAGCAAATTAAAAGAGATCCCAGCTTGGTGGGAGCTGATTCATAATTTATAAATTCTCCAATATTTCTGTATTTTTTTATGAGAGATACTGACCTTCTTTGTCATATTAGAACCTGTAAATACTAAAATTCCAATGAAAGTTCTGTGTAAGTCTTTTATAGCTTTGGAATTTATTGAGCTATTTTTCCCTATTGTTTTCAAAATTAATTTGCAACTGTTAAATAAATTAAGGCCAACAATCTATATTGCACATCAATTACATACTGTATAATAAAGATCCCCTCAGAGCATGAATTTTACTGACTTCCAATTCTATGGAAGTTTTACTCCCTGTATTTTAACATGTAATATAGAACAGAATTTTAATCCTAGAATTATGATAGTTCAAATAGAATATTTGAAGCCATAGCCTGTACAAAGTACATAGTATTCCCTATAATCAAATCATTGTGGATGAATGATTAACTTGTGGCAATGGTGATTAATAATTGGATCAATTTTTTGTAAATTTGATATAGAATTTGAACAGGAATTCTAATTTGTTTTCTTAGTCTTTTGATAGCTGTATTGCTATATAATTACTGCCCCTTAAAATCCTGTGTATTTTATTTCATATATTTAAAAAGCATTATTCTGAGAGAGGGTCCACAGGCTTTTCCAGACCAGCGGTCTATGATATATAAAAAGGTGAAAAGTCTCTAAACTGGACCTTCTATCAGATAATGCAAGAATAAAGTTGAAAGAATTTTATACAGAGGGAGCATAGATCCCTAGAAGTGTGAAAATCTATACCACAAATGCCTATTCCCAAAGAATTCCTCAGTTCCAGTGATGATAGTTGTAAATAGCAAGGACAGAGTTGATAAGTATATTTGCTATAGTCCCTCAAGAATTAGTAGAATCAAATATTCTGAAAGATGAGAGTAGATTGAATCCTGGGGAAATGGTGTGAGTTTCTAGACAGTTTTCTGGAGAGAAAAAAGAAGATTAAAAAAAGTTATTACCTAGTTCACTCTTATTTTCTTTAGCTTTTGTCATTTCTAATACTTGTAAAATGTTAACTGAAGTATTTTTTTTAATTTGCATTTCTCAAAGCAATGATTTGAAATTAAAAAAAAAAACATACTTGACAGTTAGGATTGAGTGACTTGCTAAGATTCCCCTAGTTATTATATGTTTTAGGCTAGATTTGAACTGACATCCTTCTGACTCCAGGACTGGTGCTTTATTCATTGCACCATGAAGTGGCCCACAGAATTTTTTCTCAAAAGATTTTAGATAGCTTTGATTTCTTCTGAAAACTCTCTGTTAATATCCATTGATTATGTATCCATTGGGGAATAGCTCTTATTTTTTCCATATTGAATTCTTCAGCCTTTTACAGAGGGAAAATTTCTTATACAATGCAGAGAGCCAAGTGTCTTTAAGAGAAATAAAGTATTTATTGCTTAGTACCAAATTCATGGTCAATCATGACTTGTCAAATCAAATCTCCTTGATAAAAAGAGGACTATTTGTCCTGAGTGTCACATTCCTTTCTATATAGGACAGGAGTTAAGTGTAATTCCCAAACTGGAGGCACAGTATGAAACTAAACTGCTGTGTGGAATTGTAAGCCTGAAGGGCTTACAATTTACTTTACTACTACAATCACAAATTTCATAAGGGAAATAATTAACTCTCTAGTATCCCCAGGTGAAAAAAAAAAGAAACTCTTTGAAGAAAGTCTCTAAACTGTAAGAGACTGTGTTTTTTTGTTTGTTTCTTTGTTTTTTTGTGGTGTTCCCCTCCTCCTCCCGGAGGCTCCTGCCTGGAGAATGAGATTTATTTGAGACTGGGACTAAGATTGTCTTTCTATTTGTCAAGTGCTGAGCTTAACACCTAGGATTTTACTTTATATATTATACTATGCTTGTTCTACATTTTTCTTCTAGGAGAATTTCAATTATGTCTAGAGTCCTGTGCAGGTATTTGAAAAGAAATAGAAGTTGTAACACAAAGAGTTTTGTCTCACTAGGATATGGGCTCATCTGAATAGTGTGTGTGCATGTAGATCATTTATGTGGGATGAAACAAAGGTTATGTGTTTTTTTTTTTTTCTGGAAGCTTAGGTAGGATTTAGAGATATTTCATCAAATTCTCTAGAAGCATAGACATGAACAGTATTTCCAGGGAAAATAATAAGTTGGAAAATTGAACTAAAGAAAAGATTTTTTGTGGGAAAACTCGAGTGTTTTTGAAAGTCTTTGTAAGTCAAGAGCTGATATGATCAGTGTCATGGTTTATATCTGGTTATTGTAACCTTGAAAAAATGAGTAACTAAATTATAGGGAATAGGAAAAAGGACATACATATTAATGTAACGTTTAATTCTGTTTCCTGCCACAGTAGGGTTTCTCCAACACTGTAATGTTTAATTTGAACATTTTGCATAATGTTAGGTCTTTGATGCAAACTAGATATAACAAGGAAAATTTATTTCTTTGATGAGGGTTCACAAAATCAAAACCAAGAAAAGTTCTGAATCCAACACAAGTGACACATTGGCAAGGTACTCTTAAAGTACCATATTCTGAATGTTAAAAACCTAAATGGGCACAAGAGAATTCTAAGAAAGATAGGTCATTAAACTTTATTTTATAATATCATTAAAATCAAGGGGAAAACAATAATTATTAGAAAACATATAAGCAATAATTATATGTGTATATCTGATATTGAGCTTATTCTTTCCCCATATTAGGAAGAAACCCATCGGGCTATTATGAGGCAGAACCTGGTCCCAAGTTTTGGGACCTACTTGTACAAATTTGTATCCTATTTGTATAAAATTACTATAGGGATGACACTCTATTACTGTAACCTCCATTGTCTATCCCTCCAACCTTGGGACATCTTGGAAAGCCAGTGAGCATGTCTTAATCACAACATTAAGTGTGCGTGTGTGTGTGTGTGTGTGTGTGTGTGTGTTATTATGTGTATACACACACATATATATTATTTAAAGGTTAAATTGTTTATGTCTCCAGATAGAAAAATTATATTTGTAACTCTTGAGAAATGTATCTGTCACTGGCTCAAACAGAGGCAGGCATCAGATGAACAGAGGGTGTGGTTATGATTTGATTCTGATGTGGTGACAGCAAAGAAAAAGACATTAAGGTGTGGAAAAGGTCTTTACTGAGAAAAAGAGGAAAGGGAAGGCATGATGGGAGAAATTAGATCACATGAAGAGGTCTAAAACATCCATTACAATTGTGGGAAAGAAGAGAGAAGGATGAGAATTGTCTGACGTTTGATCTCATCAGTTTTGGCTTTAAAAAGGAATCATTTCATTTGGGTATAGAAATTTATCTAACCCTATAAATAAGTAGGAGAGGAAAGAGGAAAAGAAAAGGGAGGGACAGGATAGAAGGGAGAACAAAAATACCAGGGGAAAAGATACGAGAAGGAGGGAAGGGTTGATAGAATATAAGGTAGTGGGTGAGCTGGGTAAAAATAACACATGAACAAGGACAGAGTGAAAAGAGAACAAAAGTATTTACAGGAGAGAAAATAGGATGCAGGGAAATACAGAGCTACTAATTATAACTGCTAATGTGAATGGGATGAATTTTCCCATAAAATAGAAGTAAATAGTAGGATGGATTAAAAAATAGAATCCTAGAATAAGTTGTTTGCAAGAAACACATTTGACACAGAGAGACACATTCAGAGTAAAAGTAAGGCTGGAAAACAATTTATTATGCTTCACTTGAAGTAAAACAAAGCAGAGGTAGCAATTTTTATCTCAAATAAAGCAAAAATAAAAACAGATCTTATTAAAAGAGATAAACAAGTTCATCTTGATAAAGAGTATCATAAAGAAGCAGTGTGTACCAAGTGATAGAACAAGCAAATTCCTAGAGAAGATTTGAAGACATTTACAGAAAGAAATACATAGCAAAACTATATTAGTGAGGGACCTCAACCTTCCCCTATCAGAATCAGACAAATCTAAACCTAAAAGAAACAACAAAGAGACTATGGAGGTTAATATGATCCTAGACAACCTAGATAAGATAGACATCTGGAGAAAATTGCATAAGGAGGGACAGAAAGGAATAAAACTTTTTCTCAGCAGTAATTGACACCTGCTCAAAAAATGATCATGTATTAGGGCACAAAAACATCACAATCAAATGCAAAAATGCAGAAATGATAAATGCTTCCTTTCCAGATTACATGCAATAAAAATTATATTCAATAAAGAGCTAGGGGAATTTAGACTAAATACCAATTGGATATTAAATAATGTAATTCTAAAAATTGAGTGGGTCAAATAACAAATCACCCAATCTATAATTTCATCCAAGAAAATGACAATAATGAGACAACATACCAAAATGTAAGGGATGCAGTCAAAGCATTTCTTAGGGGAAATTTATTATCTTTATATAGATACTTAAATAAAATAGAGAAAGAAGAGATCAATGAATTATGCATGCAACTAAAAAAGCTAAAAAAGAACAAATTAAAACCCCCAGTTAACTACCAAATAAGAAATTTTGAAACTCAAAGGAGAGATTAATAAAATAGAAACTAAGAAAAGTATTGAACTATTAAAGAAAATTAAGAATTGGTTTACAAGAAAAATTAGTACAATAGATAAACCTTTGATTAATATGATCCAAAAAAGGAAAGAAAAAAGCAAATCACCAGTATCAAAAAAGAAAAGAGTGAATTACCACCAATGAAAAAGAAATTAAAGCAATAATTAGGAGCTATGGCCGCAACTCTGACAGTCTAATCAAAATGGGTGAATATTTACAAAAGGATATATTGTCCAGATGAACAGAAGAGGAAATAAATTACTTAAATAGCATCATTTTAGAAAAAGAAATTGAACAAGTCATTAATGTACTCCCTAAGGAAAAAATCTCCAGGGCCAAATGAATTCACAAGTGAATTCTACCAAACATTTAAAGAACAACTAATTCCAATGCTATGTAAACTATTTGGAAAAATAGGTAAAGAAGGAGCACCACCAAATTCCTTTTAGGACACAAATATGGCAATATTTGAATCAAGAAGAGCCAAAATAGAGAAAGAAAATTACAGACCAATCTCCCTAATGAATATTTATGCAAAAATTTTAAATAAAACATTAGCAAAGAGATTATAGCAATTTATCAGCAGGATAGTGTATTCACTAGGACCAAGTAGGATTTATACCAGGAATTCAGGGTTGGTTCACTGTCAGGAAAACTATTATATAATTAACCATATTAATAACAAAATCAACAGAAATCATGATAATCTCAATAGCAGTAGAAAAAGCTTTTGACAAAATACAGAATACATTCTTGTTAAAAACACTAGAGAGATTAGGGATAAAGGGAGCTTTCCTTAAATTAATAAGCCAGTATCTACATAAAGCCTGTAGCAAGTGTTATTTGCAATAATGGCTGGATGCATTCCCAATAACATCAGGTATTAGACAACAATGACCATTATCACCACTATTATTCAGCACTGTACTAGAAATATTAGGTTTAGCAATAAAAAAAGAAAAAAGAAATCAAAGGAATTAGAATAAGCAATGAGGAAATAAAAATATCACTATGTACAAATGATACGATGATAAATCCAGAGCTCTAGAAAATCACACCAAACCTGCTGAAAATAATTCACAGATTTAACAAAGTTGCAAGATATAAAATAAACCCACATAAATCAGCAGCATTTCTATGTATTACTGACAAAGCTCACAGCAAGAGATAGAAAGAGAAATCCCATTTAAAATAATTGTAGACAAAATAAAATACCTGTGGGGTCTACCTACCAAGGCAAACCTGAGAACTGTATAAATACAATTACAAAATTTTTTCACACAAATTAAATTAGATCTAAACAATTGGAAAAATATGAATGACAATTCTGCCTAAGTTGCTTTACTTGTTCAGTGCCATACCAATCAAACTGCCAAAACATTATTTTATAGAAGTAGAAAAAATAATAACAAAATTCATCTGGAAGAATAGAAGATCAAGAATATCAAGGGAATTAATGAAAAAAATATAAAGTATGTTGACTTAGCAGTACCAAAACTAAAAATATATTATAAAGCTACAGTCATCAAAACCATTTGGTACTGGTTAAGAAATAGAGCACAAAGCTGGGGGAAAAAAAACCTTTATAGTCAGTGTTTCTGATAAAGGTCTCATTTCTAAAATATATAAAGAATGGTGTCAAATTTATTAGAAAAATATGATTCTCCGATTGATAAATAGAGGATATGAACATGCAATTTTCTGATGAGGAAATTAATGCCATCTACAATCAAATGAAAAAAATGCTCTAAATCACTACTGATTAGAGAAATGCAAATTAAAACAATTCTGAGGTACCATCTCACACCTCTTCCATTGGCTAAGATGACAGGAAAAGATAATAATAAATATTAGAGGGGATGTGGGAAAACTGGGACATTAATGCAGTCTTGATGGAGTTGTGAAATGATCCAACTATTCTGGAGAGCAATCTGGAACTATCCTCCTATAGTTGCTATAAAACTGTATATCCTTTGATCAGCAGTGCTATTAATGGGTCAGTTTTGTGATGGATCAGTGGAATAGATTAAATACACATACCACAATAATCAAGGCATACAGCAATAAAATATTTGATAAACCCCAAAACTCCAGCTTTTGAAATATGAACTCCTTGTTTGGCAAAAATTTCTGGGAAAACTGGCAAATAATGTCAGAAACAATATACACCTATATTCCACACCCCATACCAAAAATCAAAATTGATACATGGATTGGACATAAAGGGTGATATCATAAATACCTTAGTAGAAAAAGGGATAATTTACCTATCAGATCTTTGAAGAAGGAAGGAATTTATGATCAAAGGAAAATAGAGAACATTATGAAAGGCAAAATGGACAACTTTGGTTATCTTAAATTAAAAAAATTTTGCAAAACCAAACCAAAACAAACAAGATTGAAAGGGAAGTACAAAGCTGGGGGAAAATCTTTAGTCAATATTTCTGTTGAAGGTCTTATTTCTCAAAAGAACTAAAGAAGTGTGTCTAATTTATAATAATGCAAACTATTCCTCAGCTGATAAATGGTCAAAGGATATGAAGACAATTTTCAGATGATAAAATTAAAGTCATTTATAGGTATATGAAAAATGCTGTAAATCACCATTGATTAGAGCAATGCAGATTATAACAATGCTGAGTTACCACCTTACACCTCTCAGTTTAGCTAAAATGATGAGAAAAGTTAATGATACATGAAATCTGAATGAATGAAATGAAATCTGAAACTATGCCCAAAAGGGTATAAATTGCATATCCTTTGACCAACAGTGATATTAATGGATCTATATCCCAAGGAACTCATAAAGGAAGGAAAAGGACCCACATATACAAAAATGTTTGTAGTAGCTCTTTCTGTAGTGGAAAAATGGGTGGATACCCATCTTGGGAAATGAATGAACAATTGTGGTACATGAAGGTAATGGAATTTTATTGTTCTTTAAAAATGATGAACAGGATGATTATAGGAAGCCCTGGGTGAACTGATGCTGAGCAAAATAAGCAGAACCAGGAATATACAACTATAATTAACCTTGAAAATTGTAAAGTACTCAAAAGTAGGGGGGAGAAGGGAATAAAATATATCATTTTTATGTGTTGAATGAGAGCCAGTGAGTATTGGATTTTTACTAAAACAAGGTAGATTCAACTTCCAGATCTGCTATTTACTTACCTATATAAACTTGAAAAAATAATTCAAAATTATTGAAAAATATATTGAATAATTGAAAAATGTAAAATTAAAACTTTGGTCTAAATGATCTATAAGATATCTAAATGTTATAAGCTAAAAATTCATGAATCTTCCATCATAAAAACAAGTGAAGACACTGACTGCTTATTATTGTGCTTTGCTCATCCAGTTCCTAATACACCATACATATTGGCCTTTTTTTTTTTTTTGTAAAACTAATGACTTTGAAATTAATTAGCATTACATAATCATCAACTTTTTTGAATTATTGGGAAACTAATTAATTATCCATGCCAATCATATATTTAAAAGGCAATTTTAATTTATGTCTCTTGATTTCCAAGTATTTTATATTTTATTCAATTGTGGATAGAACATTGAACAAGACATAGAGCAATATGACTGGCAGTAATAATGCATCAGTAAGAGAACTTGGTCTTTTGAAGCTAAAATTTTCCTCAGTTCTCAGTTTGTCTGAGATCACACCCATTCAATAGTTTAAAGCTACATGAAGCAAAAAAAAAAAAAAAAAGGACTTAGTTTGCCTTCATAAAAGAATCAAACTGGGAGAAGACTCTCAGAGTTTCTGGATAGAACAGAAATTATTGCTATTTTCACTCACTAATCCCAGATAATAAATAAGTGAGAGTTAGCTAGTGAGATTCAAGATTCTAAAGGCACACATAGTCAAGTGATTCCATTAGATTCCCATGAACCTTATCAAATCTTGGTTTTTCAGAACTATGTTTCAATAAGTGATAAAATAAAGCTACTAAAACAAAAAGTCAATTGTCTAAATTAAAAAAAATATATATATTGAATAAATAATCAGGAAATAAAAAATCTAGCCCCTATACCTAAATCAAAATTTACATTCCCTTGGGCAGAGCACCCATATTTGAAGGTACAATTCCCTGTATGGGCATATGGAGAAGGAAGGAGGAGGAAGAGGAGATGCAACTAGCAGTATTGTTCCCCTGAAATGTCAAGTCTGTGAGTGGGTGTTGGTAAGTTATGACTTACAGATTGTTATTGACCATTCTTCCTTCTTGAAAAAATGGGGGCTGATGTTTTGACTTGAAAGTGAATTAGATTTATGTGAAAGAGAGTTGTATGAAATCAGTAGTCTCATTCTCTTATCCAATATTCTTGATTTCCAGTGACATGACATAGGAAATATGTTGCTAACAGGTACAAATAACAGCACTTCATTTCTAGGATCTTTATGAGAATCAAATGAAACAATATTTGTAAAAAAGTTCCTGCTACAAAATAGGTGCTTATTAAGTGCTTGTTTCTCTCCTTCTAGTTGTGAATTACTACTAGAATATGTTGGGAAGGAAAGGAAACTGAGTGAACATGTTAGGAGTCAGGGATTAGTCTGCTCTGCTATAGTTCTGTGGATTATGGCTTTCATTCAAATTTTTGTGGCTTTGACCATGTGTACAACTATAATCACTTTATAATTAGCACATAATTCTTATTTTGAGGTTATAAGAAAATATCTAGTCTTTCATCCTATTGATCATTTGGTCTAGGACTTGACCAATACATACCTGAAAGACATAGATACTATAATATACTAATCAAATAATCATTTGGCTTCCATTTCAAGACATTTAATTGGGATTAACGTATTGTTCCCGAGACAATTTTTTTAAAATAGCTCAAATTACAAAGATTTTTCTTGAAACCTAAAATAAAGTTACCTCTTTTCAATTTCTACCTTTTTTTCAGTTCTGTTATTCTGGGACCAAATAGAACCAATCTAATTTTTCTTTCACATGCTAGTACTTCTTATACTTGAAAATGATTATCATGTATCTCATTTCCAATCTTCTTTCATTCTTATTCTTACAACTAGTTTTCATAAAACATGAACTCAAAGCCTTTTACCATCTTCCTCATTTTACTCTGGATACTCTCTAATTTATAAATTCCCTATTTAAGATATGTTTCTCACAAGAAAACTAAGCAACTACAATATTCTGAATGTGGTCTAATTAGAGCAGATTATAAGGAAGGACTTTGATTCTTGTAGATTTTCTATCTCTTCTAGGTTGACTTTGACTATAAAACTGAATTCATTGGGATCCTAAACTATCTTTTTACTTTGAAGATTTTATTCTTAAAATCTAAGGTCAGGTCATGTTCAACTTTACTTTCAGTTCCTTCTAGTTGAGAATCAGATGTAGAATGGAATCAGCTCCTGTTAGTTCCTCTACCCATTTTAGGATGACATTGTTATTAGGCAAATCCAGAATGCATCGGTTTCCCCATTTAGCAGAGAAAGAAATTTTAAATTCCTATTACATCTTGCCTCTGAGTCATGCTTGTGATATTTCCCCTAACTCATTATTTTTTAGTCTACAACAATAACAAAATCACTTTTTCTTTTGTCTCTCCATATATTTTCTTCCACATGCTTTCCCCTTTTAATCTTCCCTCTTGTTATTATACTTCTTATGAGTTAGGAGTGTTTCCCAAAATACCTCTTGCCAAATATTTTTTGAATAATATCTACCAATTCCAGACCATATTCTAATTACTATTTTCATCCCATGGAATCCCAGTGACTCTGATGATGTCAAGTATGTTTGCTTATGTTAGGTCCTCTAATGCCAATTGCTTCTTGCACAAATTTTGAGCATTTGCATGGAGACCTTTGAGACCATGGATTTTTATTAATGATTCCTTTCTTGAATTATTTTCTGTTTATGTATGAGACTATCAACAGCTATTGTTTCTTCATTGTAGATACTTCTCTTTTTACCTTGGTAGATACATACAAGCTGTTTTCTCCCTCCATTATTTTTTCACCCCTCTCTTCCCCCTCCCCCCAAGTTTGAAGGCCTTTTGATTATATTTGTACAACACTGGGCAAATTTCTTTTTATTAGATTTTCTTAGGTGTCCTCTACTCTTGCAGTCTGTATTCATTATATTTTAAATCATAGTCCAAAAGTGCAATATCAATTCTCATACATCAACTTTTTGGCTAGATCTATCTTTCCAATTACATTTTACCCTTCTGCATATATTGTCTCCAAATAGCTAATAATAAGGAAATAGTAAGGGAACTTGTGCTTCTAAAGGACTAGTGTTTTATCAAGATTTCATATTCACTGACAATACTTTTAAATCCTTTTTGTCAGTATAAGTTGCATCATTTGTGAATCATTCCGAAATGTGCATTTGTCATCTATTTTGATTGATATTGGGGTATTCTTTGTTATATCTTGAATATGATCTTTGAGAAAGCAGTAGCTATATCTTCTGTTATCAGATCAACAAATAGCTGCCTTAGAACTTCTAAGGAAATGCCAATCCCTACCAATCTCTGTGTCTGCTGGTTTTTAGTGATTGACAGATTTTATGACTCTTTTACAACATTTTTTGGAAGATAACACTTGCTTTTCCCCCAGACCATTGCACCTATTCACAAAAAGTTTCAAATAAATCTTTTAAAGAATTGTTATAGTCTTTTATTTACAAGTTATATGCATGGGTAACTTTTCAGCATTGACAATTGAAAAACCTTTTGTTCCAATTTTTCCCCTCCTTCTCCTCACCTTCTCCCCCAGATGGCAGGTTGACCAATACATATTAAATATGTTAAACTAGAAGTTAAATACAATATATTTATACATGTCCGTACAATTATTGTTCTGTACAAAAAGAATCAGACTTTGCAAGAGTGTACAATTAACCCATGAAGGAAATAAAAAATGTAGGTGGACAAAAATAGAGGGATTGAGAATTCTATGTAGTGATTCACACTCATTACCCAGAGTCCTTTCGCTGGGTGTAGCTGGTTCAGTTCATTACTGCTCTATTGGAACTGATTTGGTTTATCTCATTGCTGGAGATGGCCATGTCCCTCAGAATTGATCATCATATAGTATTATTGTTGAAGTATATAATCTCCTGGTTCTGCTCATTTCACTTAGCATCAGTTCGTGTAAGTTTCTCCAGGCCTTTCTGAAATCATCCTGTTGGTCATTTCTTACAGAGCAGTAATACTCCATAATATTCATTTACCACAATTTATTCAGCCATTCTCCAATTGATGAACATCTACTCAGTTTCCATTTTCTGGTCACTACATAGAGGGCTGCCACAAACATTCTTGCACATACAGGTCCCTTTCCCTTCTTTAAAATCTCTTTGGAATATAAGCCCAGTAGTAACACTGCTGTATCAAAGGGTATGCACTGTTTGATAACTTTTTGAGCATAGTTCCAAATTGCTCTTCAGAATGGCTGGATATATTCACAGTTCCACCAACAATGTATCAGTCTCCCAGTTTTCCCACATCCCTTCCAACATTCCACATTATCTTTCCCTGTCATTCTAGTCAATCTGACAGGTGTGTAGTGGTATCTCAGAGTTGTCTTAATTTGAATTTCTCTGATTAATAATAACTTGGAGCATCTTGTCTGTTCATATTCTTTAACCATTTTTCAATTGGAGAATGGTTTGATTTCTTATAAATTAGAGTCAATATTCTATATATTTTAAAAATGAGGCCTTTATCAAAACCTTTGACTATAAAAAATGTTTTCCCATTTTATTGCTTCCCTTTGGATCTTGTGTGCATTAGTTTTGTTTGTACAAAAACTTTTCAATTTGATATAATCAAAATTTTCTTTTTTGTGATCAATGATGATCTCTAATTCTTCTTTGGTCATAAATTCCTTCCTCTTCCACAGGTCTGAGAGGTAAACTATCCTATGTTTTTCTAATTTATTTATAATCTTATTTGTTATGCCTGGGTCATAAGCATATGGTGTACGGTTATAAGTGTGGATCAATGTTTAGTTTCTGCCATACTAGTTTCCAATTTTCCCAGCAACTTTGTCAGATAGTGAGTTCTTATCCCAAAAGCTGGGGTCTTTAGGTTTGTCAAACACTAGATTATAAAGTTATTGACTATTTTGTCCTTTGAACCTAATCTACTCCACTGACCAACTAGTCTATTCCTTAGCCAATACCAAATGATTTTGATAACCGCTGCTTTATAATATAATTTTAGATCTGGTATAGCTAGGCCACCTTCATTTGATTTTTTTTCTAAATCTTTAAAAAAAACAAACTTTTTTTTCTGTGTCCTGTTTATTTTCTGTGTCCTCTTTTAAAAATTTGTTACTCTTCAGTATTTTTGTTAATTCAGCTGGCATGTTATGACAATCTTTGTAAAATTTAAAAAAAAATTCCACTACTGCCACACTATTTTTCAAGGAACTATGATAGAACATGGTAAATGGATCTTGGAAGTTTCATGGGATATAATTTTTGCACTAAAATATTTCTACATACATCACTTTTGTCATGCTAAGTGGACCTCTTTATTTAACTACACTTTGAAATGTCAAGGAAAAAAAAAGACTAAAAACAGCTCCATACTATTAATGATGATTCATTACAGAAGATGTATCTCAAATTTTTAGGATTAGAGTAAAACTATTTTTTCCTTTAAAAGAAATTCTGATCCAACTATTCTGGAAAGCAATTTGAAACTATGCCTACAGGGCTAGAAAACCATACATACATTTAGATTCAGCAATATCACTACTGGACCTGTATCCTAAAGAAATTTAAAAAAAAATGGAAAGATTGTACATAAAGAAAAATATTTATAGCAGCTTGTTTTGTGATGACAAGGGACTGAAAATTGAGGGAATGCTCATCAGTTGGGAAATGAATGAATAAATTGTGATATAAGAATGTAATGGGATATTATTATGTTAGAAAATTATGAGCAGGCAGGAAGATTTCATCAAACCTAGAAAGACTTACGTGAACTGATATTGAGTGAAATGACAGAATCAGGAAAACATTGTACATAGTAATGGCAACATTGTGCAAAGATCAACTTTGACAAATTTAGCTCTTCTCGGCAATACAATGATTTTAAATAATTCCAAAAGACCCATGATGGAAAATGCTATCCACATCTAGAAAGAAAAAACTATGGAGTCTGAATACATATCATTGTTTTGGTTTTCATTTTGTTTTTGTTTTTTTTCCTTTCATAGGTTTCCCCTTTTGTTCTGATTATCTTTCAAAACATGAATAATGTGGAAATATGTTTAATAGGATGATATATTTATAGTGTATATCAGATTGCTTCCCACTTTGGAGGTGAGGAAGAGAAGGTATAGAGGAAGAAAATTAATGGATCTCAAATATAAAAGGGAATGTCAAGAACTATATATGTAATTGGGAGAAAATAGAAACAAGTGTGAGGGAAAGAGATATTCAATACCTTTTAAAATATATATTTTTTAAAGTGGTCATAATGAGATTGAGATGCCTAGAGAGAATTAAATATTACCAGGTAGCCTCTGGGTATGCTTTTCTTTTATCAAATTCTTACCATATCTTTCTGCTATTCTTGGATCCTTTGAATCTAAAACAACTTCTTGAAGAATTTGTCTGATCTTTGATGTTATGCGCTAGAGGTAAATACATACATACATACATACATACATACAATTAAAATAGAATAAAACAAATCAAGTTTTCCCAAAAATAAGTCTTACCTTAGTCACTATTAGAAATTTTCTTATTAAATTTGTTTCCAAAGCATATCCTAAAAGTTTTTTCAAAGTATTTAAGCTGTGATAACTTAAAACTTCTGTAATATTTTCTTTGTATTTCTTATATACAGGGTGTGTACTCCGTGGAAAATGCAGAATCATGAAAAACTGGAAAACACCCAATTCAATGAGAAGTTCATACTCATACATTTAAACCTATTAGAAAGATAGAAAGAAGTTTTGTAAAATGGCAGCATGTGGATTGAATACTAGAATCAAAAGTCATAATGACCTGAGTCTACATCCTGCCTTAGGTAATTAATTAGTTGTTTGAAGAAAGGCAAGCCACATTAATCTTTTGGGTTTCAGATTCATAATGTGTAAAATGATGGGATTGTACTTCATGGTATCTAATATCTTAGCTAGCTTGATATTTATATTGCCATATAGCCATCCCATTGACCAAAACTATAAATTCTTAATAGTCTTCATACTGTTGTCAAAGTAAATTTGGTACTGGCTGATAGTTAATGGACTTCAGTACTTTCAAAATTCATTCTACAGCAAACATCAGGGAAACAAGCTAAAAAAATGAAAAAAAATGGAAGAAAATGTAAAATACCTCATTGGAAAATCTGCCAACTTGAAAAATAGATACAGAAGAGACAACTGAAAAATTATATCTAATAAATTGTCTCTAAAAATTATCTAAAAATTGGTCTACCTGAAGGCCAAAACTAGAGCCTGTATAGCATTTTTAAAGATATCAGTTAAGGAAAATTTTCCCAATATGCTAGAAACACAAGGGGAAACATTCATTGAAAAAATTCTTCCATCACCTTTGGAAAGAGATCCCACAAAGAAAAACCCAAGGAACTTTGTTGCAAAACTCCAGAATCACAATTTTAAAAATACTATAAGGTATCATAAAGAACCTCAAATATCAAGAAGAAACAGTCAGGATCAACCAGTATCTGGCAGCTTCTATAATAAAAGAACAGAGGGCATGGAAAACCATATTCTAGAATGCAAAGGACCTAGGGTTACAACCAAGAATTAAATTACCCAATAAGATGAAGCATCATCACTCAGGGGAGGCGATGGATCTTAATAAAATAAGAAACTTTCAATCATTTCTATTGAAAAAAAAAACCCAGAAAATTTAATTTAGTAAAACAGAACTCAAAACAAGCACTGAAAGGTAAACAAAGAGAAAATATATATTATTTAAAGATTAAGCTGTTTACATTCTTAGATGGAAAAATGATATCTGACTCTTGAGAACTGTATCTGTCACTGGGACAGACAGAAGGGGCATCACATACACTGATGATGTGATTGAGAATGGATTTTGATGTTATAACATCAAACAAAAGACATTAAGTGGTGGGAAAAGGACTGTACTGGAAGACAGGAAAGGGGAGGTGTAATGGAACAAATTAGATAACATGAAGAAGCACATAAGACCTATTACAATAGAGAGAAAGAAGGAAGATAAGGATTGATTGAAGCTTGTGTTCATCAGTTTTGACTCAAAGAGGGAAAAATTCAATAGGTACAAAAATTTATCTTACCCTATAAAGAAGTAAGAGAAAGAGGAAAGAAAAGGGAGGGACAGGATAAAAGGCAGGGCAGAAACATAAGGAAAAAACAATAAGAGAAGGGGGGAGGATCACAGAAGATAAGACAGGATTAAAAAAAAAAAAAAAAAACACTACTAGAGGCTGCTAGATGGCACAGTGGATAAAGTACCATACCTGAAGTCAGGAGAACTGAGTCCAAATCCAGCCTCAGACACTTAACACTTCCTAGCTGTGTGACCTGGGCAAGTTACAACCCCAATTGCTTTAGCAAACCAAACCAAACCAAACAAAACAAACAAAAAACTACTTAGAACAGGGTGTAATGAGAATAGAAAAGTATAAGCAGGGGAGAAAATAAGATGAAAAGAAATACAAAACTGATAATAATAACTATGAATGTGAATGGGATAAATTGTCCAATAAAATGGAAGTGAATAACAGAATGAATTGAAAAATAGAATCCTACAATGTTATTTACAAAAAATACATTTGACACACAGTGGCACAATAAAGGTAATAGGCTGTAACAGAAATTGTTATGCTTCAGCTGAAGCAAAAAAAGCAGGGATAACAATTCGAATCTCAGATAAAATAAAAATAAAAATAGATCTTATTAAAAGAGAAAAGCAAGGAAAGCACATGATATTAAAAGTATATGCATCAAGTGGTAGAGCAGCCAAATTCATAGAAAAGATTTTAAGCCACTTAGAGGAAGAAATCAAATGCAAAACTATACTAGTGGAGGACTTCAACCTTTCCTACCTATATATATTATTATATCATCTGCAAAGAATGATAATTTTATTTCTTCATCGCTTTTCTAATTCCTTTCATTTCTTTTCCTTTTCTTTTTGCTAAAGCCATTATAATTAGTACAGTTTTGAATAATAGTGGTAATAATGGGCATCCTTGTTTAAACCCTGATGTCATTAGGAATGTGTCCAGTTTGTCTCCATTACAAATAATGCTTGTTATAGGTTTTAGGTAGGTAGAAAAATCTAAACGCAAAATAAACAGGAAATAAACCAGGAGGTTAATAAGATCATAGACAACCTAGATATGATAAAACTCAGGAGAAAATTGAATAGAGATAGAAAGGAATATACATTTTTCTTGGAAGTACATGGCACCTACCCAAACATTGACCACTTAAAGGCATAAAAAACCCATAATAAATTGTAGAAAGACATAAATAATAAATGCTTCCTTTTCAGACTACAATGCAAAAAAATTATATTCAATAAATGTCTAAAAAAGATAGACTAAAAACCAATCGGAAATAAAACAATCTAATTAAAAAAAAAAATAGTGGATCAAAAAAAAAAAAAAAAAAAAAAAACAAATCACAGAAACAATCCATACTTACATCCAAGAGAATGACAATAATAAAACAACATACCAAAAATTTGGGATGCAGCAAAAGTAGTTCTTAGGTGAAATTTTATATCTCTAAATATAATAGAGATATAATATAATAAAAATAATAAAAATAAATATAAATATAAATAAACATAAATAAAATAGAGAAATAGGAGATTAATGAATTATACATACAAATAAAAAAAGCTAGAAAAAGGATAAATTAAAAACCTCCAATTAAATACCAAATTAGAAATTTTGAAACTCATAGAAGAGATTAATAAAATTAAAACTAAGAAAATTATTGAATGAAAAAATAAAAGTAAGCCTTGGTTTTATGAAAAAAACTACCAAAATAGATAAACAATGATTAATTTAATTAAAAAAAAGGTAAGAAAAAAGGTAAATCACTAGCATCAAAAATGAAAAGGATGAATTTACCAAAAATGAAAAGGAAATTAAAGCAATAATTAGGAGCTATTTTAACCAACTGGAAGCAAATCTGATAATCTAATAAAATGGATGAATATTTACAAAAAAAAAATAAATTGTACAAATTAACAGAAGAGGCAATAAATTACTTAGACAATCTCATTTCAGAAAAAGAAATTGAACGAGTCATTAATGTACTCCCTAAGAAAAAAAATCTGAATATTACCAAACATTTAAAAAACAATTAATTCCAATACTATATAAACTATTTGGAAAAATACATAAAGGAGTTCTACCCAATTCCTTCTATGATAAAAATATGGTTCTTTTGCCTAAACCAGCAGGAGCAAAAAGTGAGAAAGAAAGTTACACATCAATTTCCCTAACTAATATTGATGCAAAAATTTTAAATAAAATGTTAGCAAAAATATTACAGCAACTTATTACCAAAAAAAATATTATGACTAAGTGTCATTGATAGCAGGAATGCAAGACTGTTCAATATCAGGAAAACTATTATAGTATCAATAACAAAACCAACAGAATTCATATAATAATCTCAATAAATGCAAGAAAAAGCTTCTGAAAAAATACAGCACCCATTCTTATTGAAAACATTAGAAATATTAGCAATAAAGGGAGCTTTCCTTAAAATAAACCTACCTAAAACCTATAACAAGCATTATTTGTAATGGAGACAAACTGGACACATTCCTAATGACATCAGGGTTTAAACAAGGATGCCCATTATTACCACTATTATTCAAAACTGTACTAATTATAATGGCTTTAGCAAAAAGAAAAGGAAAAGAAATGAAAGGAATTAGAAAAGCAATGAAGAAATAAAATTATCATTCTTTGCAGATGATATAATAATATATATATATATAGATAATCCTAGAAAATCATCCAAAAGCTTACTGGAACCAATTCACAGTTTTAGCAAAATTGCAGGATATAAACTAAACCTACACAAATCAGCAGCATTTCTATATATTGCTGACAAAGCCCATGAACAACAGAGAGAAAAAGAAATTTGATTTAAAATTACTGTAGACAAAATAAAATATCTGGTGCCCTCCCTGCCAAAACAAATCCAAGAACTATGTGAACACGATTACAAGACACTTTTCCAACAAATAAAATCAGTCCTAAACAATTGGAAAATATCAATTATTTATGGCTAGGCTAAGCTACTATAATAAAAATGACATTCTGTCCAAATTGGTCTACTTCTTCAGTGCCATACCAATCAGACTACCAAAACATTATTTTATAGAAGTAGAAAAAAATAACAATTAAAAAACCACAATTTATCTGGAAGAACAAAAGGTCAAGAATATCAAGGAAATTAATGAAAAAAAATACAAAGTATGGTGGTTTAGCAGCACCAAATTTAAAACTATATTATAAAGCACCAATCATCAAAAGCTAAGATTTTGGCTAAGAAATAGAATACAAAGCTGGGAGAAAAAAATCTTTGTAGTTAATGTTTCTTGTAAGCTCTCATTTCTAAAATATATAAAAATCTGCATCTAATTGATAAGAGTATATGTGATTCTTTGACTTCTGGAGCTGACTATAAGATGGTGGAGAGGACACACATTTCTTTCTGACCTTCTCCTAGAACCCTCAGGGTAATTAGCAAATCCAGCCTCTGAATTAGCTCTGGATAGGTAGAACCCACAAATATTGGGAGTACAACAAATTGCCAGCAGAAGATAATTGCAAAGATGCTCAGAAGAGTCTGTTTCAATCTGAAATGGAGGGAGGCAGGCCAAGCACAAGCAGGCTGAGCACAGATGCTAGCACAGACAGGGAAGAGCCAGTGTGATGCAACCTCTACAGGAATGTGCAGACTCCATGGGGCAATACAGACTCTGAGTGATGGAGAATCTACAGGAAGGAATATACAGCAGTGTTGGCTACTTTGCCTGGTTGCAAGCCAGTAGATCAGCAGAGAAATTATAAAACATCTAATACAAACACAAAAAGTAAATAGTGAACTCAGAAAGTAATGCTCATAAGTAAAATATGGAGAAGAGGGAAAGTGGAAAAGGAAAGAGAAAAATATAATTTGGGGTTAATAAGATGGCAGAAAATATTGAATTAGTAGTTTTAACCATTAATGTGAATGGGGTGAACTCTCCCAAAAAGTGGATAGCAGACAGGATTAAAAGCCATAATCCTACAATGTGTTGTTTACAAGAAACACATTTAAAGCAGAGTAATACATACAGAGTATGAATCTGACAGAGCAGAATCTATTATCCTTTAGGTGAAGTTAAAAAAACAAAAACAAAAAAAAAAAAAAAAAAAAAAAAAAAAAACAGGAGTAACCATTCAGGTCAAGCAAAATCAAAAATTGATCTAATTAAAAGAGATAAGGAAGGAAGCTATATCTTTCTAAAGGGTACCACAGATAATGAAGCAATAGCAATATTAAACAAATATACGCCAAGTGATATAGCATCTAAATTCTAAGAGTTGTGAGAAGAATTAGATAGCAAAACTATATAATGGTAGATATCAACCTTGCTCTCTCAGAACTAGATAAATTAAATCACAAAATAAATAAGAAAGAATAGTAATAGAATACTAAAAAAGTTAGGTATGATAAAACTTTGGAGAAAATTGAATGGAGACAGAAAGGTGTACACTTTCTTCTCAGTAGTTCATGAAAGCTATAAAAAATTGACCATATATTAGGACATAAAGACCTCAAAATCAATTGTAGAAAGGCAGAAAAAGTAAATGCATTTTTTTCCTGATTATATTGCAATAAAATTGCTTTCAATAAAAGGCCTGGGGAAAATAGACCAAAAAGTAATTGGAAAATAAATAATCACATCTTAAAAAAACAAGGTGTGAAACAGTAAATCATATATAATCAATAATTTCATCCAAAAGAATAACAATAATGAGACAACATACCAAAATTTGTAGGTTGTAGTCAAAGCTGTAACAAGGGGAAATTTTACATCTCTAAATGCTTACTTGCATAAAATAGACAAAGAGAAGCTCATTGAATTGATCTCGAAACTAAAAAAAAAAAAAAAAAAAAAAAAAGCTAGTAAAAGAACAAATTAAAAACTCTCAATCAAATAGAAAACTTGAAATTCTAAAAACAAAGGGAGAGATTAATAAAATTGAAAGCAAAAAAATCTATTGAATTAATAAATAAAACTAAGAGTTTATTTTATGAAAAAAAACCCCAACAAAATAGAGAAATCTCTAGTTAATTTGATTAGAAAAAGGCAAGAGGAAAATCAAATTGTTAGTCTCAAAAATGAAAAGGTAGACCTTTCCATCAATGAAGAGGAAATTAGAGCAATAATTAGGAGTTATTTTTGTGCAACTTTATGCCAATAAATTTGATAACTTATGTGAAATGGAGAGATATCTACACAAATATAGATTGCCTAGATTACCAGAAGAGGAAATGAATTACTTAAATAATCCAATTTTAGAAAAAAGAAATAAACCAAGCTATTAATCAACTCCCTAAGAAAAAATCCCCTAGACTGCATTTACATGTGAATTCTACCAAACATTTAAAGAACAATTAACTCCAATAATATATAAACTATTTGAAAAAATAAAGAATGAAGGACTCCTATCTAATTCCTTTTATGACACAGATGCCATAGTCATGATACCTAAACCACGTAGGATGAAAACAGAGAAAGAAAGTTACAGACCAATCTCCCTAATGAATATTGATGCTAAAATCTTAAATAAAATATTAGTAAAGAGATTAAAGAAAATCATCCCCAGGATAATACACCATGACTCATAGGATTTATATCAGGAATGCAGGGCTGGTTCAATATTAGGAAAATTATTGCATAATTCACTATATCAATAACCAAATAACAATAACAACAACAAAAAAAACATATGATCATCTCAATAGATGCAGAAAAAGCATTTGATGAAATCCAACACCCATTCCTATTAATAATGCTAGAAAATATAGGAATAAATGGACTTTTTAGTCAGTAGCTTCTAAAGTAGTTAGCAAGCATCATATGTAATGGGGATAAGCTGGAACCATTCCCAAAAAGATCAAGCATGAAACAAGGTTGCCCACTATCACCATTACTAGTCAATATTGTATTAGAAATGCTAGCTTTGGCAATAAGAGTTGAGAAAGAGATTAAAGGAATTAGAATAGGTAATGAGGAAACCAAATTATCACTCTTTGCAGATGATATGATAGTATACTTAGAGAGCTAAAAAAAAAAATCAACTAAAAAACTATTAGAAATAATCCACAATTTTAGCAAAGTTGCAGGAATCAAAATAAATCCACACAAATAATCAGAATGTTTATACATCACTAATAAAACTCAATAGCAAGAGATACAAAAAGAAATTCCATTTAAAATAACTCTCAATAAGATAAAATATTTGGAAATTTATCTGCCAAGGGAAAGTCAGGAACAATATGAGCAAAACTATAAAACATTTTTCACATAAATAAAGTCAAATCTAAAAAATTGGAAAAAATATCCAATGCACTTGGGTTGGTTGAGTAAATATACTAACTATACTAATCTACTTATTTAGTGCTATGCCAATCAAATTCCCAAGAACCTATTTTACTGATCTAGAAATAATAATAAAAAAATTCATCTGGAAGAATAAAATGTCAAGAATATCACAGGAATTAATGAAATTAAAAAAAAATGAAGGTGGCCTAGCTGTTGCAGATCTAAAACTATATTATAAAGCAGTGGTCATCAAAACCATTTGGTATTGTCTAAGAAATAAAGCAGTTGATCAGTGGAATAGGTTAGGTTCACAGAACAAAATAGTCAATGACTATAGCAATCTAGTATTTCACAAACCCAAACACCTAGTTTTGGGGATATCTATTTTGGGATAAGAATTCAGTATTTCACAAAAGCTGCTGGGAAAATTGGAAAAGTATGGCAGAAATGAGGCATTGACCCACACATAACACCATATACCAAATAAGGTCAAATTTGGTTCATGATCTAGACATAAAAAATGATATTATAAAGAAATTAGAAGAACACAAGAATGTTACCTCTCAGATCTACAGAGGAGGAAGGAATTTGTGATCAAAGAAGAACCACAGATCATTATTGATCACAAAAAATAATCTCACTAAGCTTTATACAATCATAAAGTGATGAATTGCTTTTCTTAACATAAAATAGAGCTGTTTTACATGACTAATTAGAGGAAATCAGAAATCTTCATTTTTTATGTCTTGAATTTATCCACCACAATTCAAATGAAGCACATCATTAGCAATTTACCTTGTTCTTAAAAATGAACAGTTACTGCATATTTGAGGGTCCATAATAGTGAACCTACTGTGTTATATAAGGGCCTTATTATAGATTACTTTAGTAAAAATTCATTAATTTTAAGTAACGTTTCATTTCAATGTAATATGTTATAGCACACCAGGCTATTGTAATGAAAAAAAAAGGGGGGAGATAGAAATATGCATTTCTCAAATTTATTGCTCTCCAATTCTCCATCAGTCATAATTTAGAAGAATATCTAACACTTCCTGCCTTGACTATGACATTTGATAGATATGATGATTATGGAAATGTTTTTTTTTCCTTCCTTCTTAAGGCATGAAAACAGAACTAAGGTAATGGATCCTGTTCTTGCAGAAGTATTCTGATATTTAAATGGAAAGGAGTCTAGAAAGGTAACACTGTGACATTTTTCAAAACTACTCATTAGTTATCCTGAACTTCTCAGAGCTCTTTAACCATAAAATAAAAACAAAAAACAAAAATCCAGTTGTCTCAATAGTAGCATCCTAGCCACAACTAGCTCCTAAGGCAGTCTCAATCTCACTAGTCAGTTGTGGGATTTGAAATGATACTAATGATCATAACATTAATAATGCATCACATTCATATGGTGATTTAAAATTTTTAAGGTGCTGTAATGGGCTGAGGCTTGAGTTGATGCACTGAGGTCCCAAGCACATGAGGCTAAATAGTAATTGGACCATACTCTATTAATAGATAAGCTTGGAGAAAGAATGGCCCCCACCCACTCTTTGTGCAAGTCCTGATGTGTTGTATAGGAAATGACGATTTTGGTGGGTGGAGGCAGGGGAGTGGAAAAGGAAGGGGAGGAGATGGCTCAGTGGAAAGAGCACCAGCCTTGAAGTCAAGAGGACCTGAGTTCAAATCCAGCCTCAGACACTTAACAAACAGAAAAAGTTGTCGAAAGCAGCAAAAGCAAAAAGAAGAAGAGAAACGAATCAGCTAGCAGAGAGAGACACGCGAGCCGAGCCAACCGTGGCAATGGCAATCCCAAAAGCCTCTCCTCTCCTTCCTTTTCCACTCCCCTGCCTCCACCCACCAAAATCGTCATTTCCTATACAACACATCAGGACTTGCACAAAGAGTGGGTGGGGGCCATTCTTTCTCCAAGCTTATCTATTAATAGAGTATGGTCCAATTACTATTTAGCCTCATGTGCTTGGGACCTCAGTGCATCAACTCAAGCCTCAGCCCATTACAAGGTGCCTTCACACAAGGTATCTAATTTGAGGCTGACACCAAACTTGTAAATAGGTTGAATGGGTATTATCCAAATGGTCTGATGAGGTTCAGAGAGTTTATGCGACTTGCCCATTGTTGCAAAGTTTAGCAAATGTCACTAACCAGATTTATAGACAAATTTTTCTTGCTTCAAGTCTGTTATTATTTCTGCTATACTTAAAATATTCTTCTTGGAACTTTGATCTGCTGCTAAACTGTCCTAATTGCTATAGTAATAAATACAAATTCATTTAATCATAGCATGTGATACCATCCATATTTTACATGCCATTTTGGCCAACTTCCAGGAAACTAAGGCCTAATCAGCCATCTGACTCTTAACCATATGATGCCCACATCCTCCCTTGCCTACTTTCCCCTTTCTTGTTCTAGGAGTAACAGTAATATCAATTATAATATTGGTATTGGAAAGGTTGTCCAAACTGATTGCTCCATGTTTCCACCTATAATTCCTCTGAGTTTCTAAACCCAGACATTTTCTGTAGCTTCAACTACCCTGTATTAGGGGTATTTTGTCTCTCCATTTAAATTATAAGCACCTTGAGGGAAGGGACTTTTTTATTTTCATATTTGTTTCATCAATACTGGTCACAAAAGTTATCATATAGTATTCACTTGATAAATGATTTTTAAATTTTATTTACATATCATTTTTATTCCCTAATTGCTCAGAATGCCTCAGTTACTTCATATATGAAATGAGGTGGTTGGGTAAGGTTAATTCTAAAGTTTCTCTCAGCCTCCCAAAAATAAAATTCTTGAAATTGTTTTAACAGAGTGCTTTGGAAACTGAATTGAACTTGAATTTCTCAGTATGAATCTGTTTATTTAAAGACACACACACACACACACACACACACACGCACCCACGCATGCACACACACATCCTCAAATGATTTCCCAAGTAGAAAAGAGGCAATGAAAATAAACCAGCAGACTTATTCCCTGAGAAGTGAACCACCTTAGGATAAAAGAGGAAATCATGTGTTTACAAGTTTGCCAGGAACCCGCTTTGAGCGCCTGGCATTGCCTACGGGGAAGCATTGCTTCTGTTCCCATTGCTATCTACCCCTAGAGCTTTATTGTGCTGAGAGTCTTCCTACCAGCAGATTGCATGGCCTCCAGCTAACATCCAGTGTAATGGCCTATTACATTCATTTGGGAATGAAGAAAGAAACTGTTTAGTGATAATCATGCAAAGCCAAAGCTGTCAATGTCATTTTTGCCCATGAACCAAGGTATTACAACAGTTCAGTCTTTGCTTCTGGCCTTTTCTCTGAAATGGGAAACCACAAGAATCAGGAAAAAGTAGGCATATGGTAAATGATCAACATGTGGGAAGGCCTTGCTGGAGGGAGCTGAAAAAATTAGAGATGAAGAAAATTGAATCCTATGCATGGAAGGGTATGTAAAAAAGAGAGTAATAAGCTTTAAGATAAACACCTACTTTGGCCAGACACAGTATTAAGTGCTTTATAAATATCTTATTTGATCCCCACAAGAACCCTTTGAATTAAGTGCTATTATAATTCCCATTTAAAGATTCAGTTATTCTTTAACCAAGTTTAGGACTCCAAGGAAGAGAAATCCTGGTGAATATATATATGTATATATATATGTATATATATACATATTAAATTCATATAATTCTTGGTATATTCTAAAACATAGCAAAACAAACAAACAAAAAAGCTGATTTCATATGAAGCCACAAATCCACTATGTACCACTTCCTTTCCTTTTAATTTTTTATATATTATTTTATTATACCATGATAATAATATGTGTGTATATACACATATGCATACATTCACATACTGATATATGATTATATATCTTAACCATATACATAATATAATGACTTTTTAGTAAAATAATTGTGATTTCTAAATGTCATTAATATAGTTATTTTCATATCCATAGATTTGGATTTTGTCACTCCTTTGCTATTTCCTTATGAACTACTATTTTCTTTAAATATGTAATAGTTTTCCCCTCTCTTCTCCCTTTCCCCTGTCCCCTGCCCAGATGGCTATCATTAGATATAAGTAGGTATATATGTGAAAAGGTGACTTCACTTTTTCCTAAAATGGGGATTGAGCTATCCTGCTTCTCTTGGGTTTCATCAATTCTACCAAGGCGCATATACTTGGGTGACAGAAAACATACATGGCATGGCTAAAAACTAACCCTCTGCAACAGGGGCAGCTAGACAAATCTCTCTTATTTAGACGGAATCTTGCCAAAGCTGATTATTTCATAGTTGTTAGAGGATTGCATATATGAAATCCTTTAAACTCTGACTGGAGGCAGGTGCTGGGACAGCTAGTGAGGAGATAAGAGCTTAATAAGCATATTCAGCTTTCAAAGCTAGAGACCATAAATGACCCTAAATGGAGAGTTTTATGGGTACCTCCTGCAGCCTGGCTGAGTGGCCCAGGGTGATATCCCATCAACCTATTTTGAGGTCTCAGCTGCTACCTAGCTGTTCACCCATTTTTATTCCATTAAATAAGCTGATTCTGTCAGGTGGCAAAAATATTCACATTAAAAAAAATGTTCATAAAGCTACTCTTTCTTGCCTGATCTCATAATTTGCCACTGGAGCCCTAGGTGTTTTTTACAAGATAATAATCCTGCCCAGATAGGACTTTATATAAGAGAGTTGTGATTTTCACAAATTCATCCATACTACTATCTGTGAGAAGCAATGAGGTTTCTGATTTTCTTCACCTCAAAATCTAGAAAGAAAGCTATTTTCATCCTATTTGTTATGTCAAATGTCCAATTGCAAACTTGTCAAATCCCCAAACTGAATGTGCTTGGAACCAGCCAGAAACTATGGGAAAGCATTGGATTCAAACTGACATATCCTGACTTTGTCTCTTACCACCTGCAAAATTATGAGGAAAATAATAGTACCTATCTTGAAAGGTTGTTTTGCAGATCAAATGAGACAATATTTGTAAAGACCTTAGCATAATGCCTGGCATATAGTGGGTATTATGTACATATTAATCATTTTATACATTATATATAGATATACATATGCATATATATCTATATATATTATATATAATGATAAATGCAGAGTTTAAAAAAAAAAACAAAAAATTATGGACAAACTATTCCACAATTCTCATTTCATAGATGAAGATTCTCAGTCCTTGGAGGCAAGGAAAGGGAATAAACCTTAAGACAATGTCTACTTTATGCTTGACTCTCTGGAGAGTACAATTATTACTTCATTACTACAACAACAATCCTTTAAGATAGGCATTATTATTATGATTCCCATTTTATTGTTGAGGAAATTGAGCTAGACAAGTTAAGTGACTACCTAGGATGACAGAGCTAGTGACCTCTACTCATTTTGCTACTTAGTATCTATTCAGTGTCAGTCCCTTGACTACAAAGGCAGTGCTCTTTCCATGCTACCTCACATATCTGGACTGTCCTGTCTCACAGACTTACTATGACAATCAAAAGAGATTGTTTATATAGAATGCTTTCAAAATTCAAAAGCACTGAATAAAGTCATTTATTCAATATTATTATCTTCCCGACTATCCTGGAAGATATTGGCAATGCAGCATCTGATTTAGCTGGATAAGGTGTTCCAAATCTTCAAGAACAGCTACAGGCAGCAAATTCTTTAGTTCATGGTATAATGAGCTGAAGAGTAAGAAGGAGAGGAGCAGGAAGGGAAGAAATGAGGGGAAAAAAGAAGAGAGAAAGAAAAAAGAAAAAAAGAAAGAAAGAAAGAAAGAAAGAAAGAAAGAAAGAAAGAAAGAAAGAAGAAAGAAAGAAAGAAAGAAAGGAAGGAAGGAAGGAAGGAAGGAAGAAAAAAAGAAAGAAAGAAAAAAAGAAAGGAAGGAAGGAAGGAAGGAAGGAAGGAAGGAAGGAAGGAAGGAAAAAGGAAGGAAGGAAGAAAAAAAGAAAGAAAGAAAGAAAGAAAGAAAGAAAGAAAGGAAGGAAGGAAGGAAGGAAGGAAGGAAAAATGAAGGAAGGAAGAAAAAAGAAAGAAAAGAGGGAAGGAGGGAAGGAGAGAAGGAGGGAGAGAGGGAGGAAGGAAGGAAGGAAGAAGGAAGGAAGGAAGGAAGAAAAGATTGAAGAAAGAAAAAGCCCATAATTTCCATATAAAGCTAAAATGCACCAGAAAGCCAGTTGATGAATTTAGAATTTATATATCCATAGTCACATGATATGTTTAGAGATGTACCTAAAAATGACTGGACTTCTTCACACTAGCATAAAAAGTGATATATTCTACATCTTACAAAAAATGTCTTTTTTCACAAATGCTAGATTAAATATTTGTAGAGTGTAGGTGCAATTTTAGCATGAATAACCCTGAGTATTCTGTTAATTCCTTAAAGTTACACCCAAATACAAACAATACTGCTCAACTAAAGCACAAGCTGGGGCTCATTCATTCTTGAAAAATTCATTACAACTGGGAGTTGTATGAGCATCTTTATTGATTTCTGGCAAAGCAACATTGTAGAGTCACAGATTGAAAATATTACTTTTCATATAGAGTTCCTGACAATGCACTTCAACTTGGACCTATGGCAAGAATATCAAAATATAGGACGGCTCCCTTTGAGTGAGTCTGCCAGTCAGAAAAGATTCTAATGTGATCAAGTCGTGTCCTGAGAATGCTTTCCCAGAATGAGACTTATATAGTTCTGTTTCTGTCATAGCTTCCATTCCCAAAAGTGTCACATTTCATTTAAAGTAACCCTGAAACTCTTTGAACAGCAGGCACAGGAAAGTTTTCAAAGAATTCTTTGATATTTAGTGAGTCTAAAAGAAGCTTCAAGAAGTGTTGTTGAAAATCAAAAACTAATGATCTCAGAATTCAGTGAGGTCAGCCTAGATATACTCTTGGACAGGAGAAAAGTTAAGGGAAGTCATTATGATAATCTTATAGGGCCATTTGAGGATGCTACTGAGTAGAGGAGAAGAAAATATTTTTTTGTTTCCCTAGGGAAACATGAAGGAAGCTATTGTCTAGCAGTGCCTGAGATCAGCCAACATAGCTTTTACAAGTCAATTATTTTATTGTTATATTCTTATATCATATTAAGTCATTATTATATTATACTATGTTATGGAAATTTTTATTACATTCCACACATTAAAATTAATTAAAATACAAAATAAGTTAAAGAGGGTTAGTGGTAAACAGATGGTGACCTATAATGTCGTTGTCATTGTTCAATTGTTTCAATCCTGCTTAACTCTTTGTAGCTTCATTTGGTCTTTTTCGGTGAAGATATTGGGGTGACTTGTCATTTTCTTCTCAAGCTCATTTTACAGATAAGGAAACTGATGCAAACAAGGTTAACTGATTTGCCTAGGCTCACACAGCTGGTAAATGTCTGAAACCAGATTTGAACTCTAGCCCCTACACTCTATCCATTAAGTCATTTAGTTGCCCATGAACTAGAATTCACATTAAGGAATACTTGATCTACTTTTTATTATAATACCATTTACATTAGAATTGAATTCTAGTACTATAGAAAAGTAGTTTTCAACTAGATTTAGTTACTTCTTGTGTATTTTCTTTTTTAAGTTCATGAGAACATCAAATGTCAAAATTATCCAAGTATATAACAGTATGAAATGTTACTTCGTAAAGCAAGTAGAAAATTTTAATCAGATAGAAAGTTATTATAAAATAGATTAGATGACTGAAAGTTCACATTGTAAAACTTTCAGTTGCCTTTCTGGTACAGGTCTGTCCCATGAGTTTGTATGACATAAAACACTGATGAGAGCCTAGCTGACATGTTTTTGGATGGGATGAAGGTGAAATTATGTTGTTGTTGTTATTGTTGTTTTTAAGTGAGTGGATATCATAGTGGTAGAGGTAGCATCGGTCCAGGAACAATGATTTAATCAGATAAAATCTTTAGATAAGTAAGAATTACCAAATTAGATTTTAATTTCAGAAATGCCATGGATGGCTTCAAAAAAGCAGAATTGTAAGGAGTCAAATAGTTATTTAATGCTAGGCTGTAATCTATCTTGACCTAGTTAACTAATGGTATACTTCCCTTGTCCTATCTGCCATATTCTTGTTTTTTATTTGCTTTTATCTAAGTTATAATGCAAAAAGAGAGAGATTGTAAGTGTCATTGTCCTGGTAAATGCATGCATGTTTATATGTCTGAGAAAGAAATATAAAAATAGGGACAAAGAGAGAGAACCAATTAATCCATAGCTATTTATTAATTTTATTCTATGTACCAGGAACTTTGCCACGTAAGAATTTACCAAAAAAAAAAAAAATGACACATTTTCCTTAAGGAATTTACGTTTTTTTACAAGAGTTATCAGCAGCATGAGATTCAAAACCTGGAATAAAGATAGGGATAAATTATAGACACATAGTGGAGTGGTAGATAGAGCATTGGATATGCAGTGTGAATTCAAATCAAACACCAGAAATTTTCTAGCTGTTTGACCCTGAGCAAGACACTTAAGTTGTTCTGGTATCAGTTTCCTCATCTGTAAAATGGGGATAATAAAGGCAATTAACTTCAAGAATTGTTGCTATAAATTGAAATAAAATTTGCAAATATTAGAGCACTATGGAAATGTTAGCTATTATAATTATTGCTATTACTACTTTTTATTCTACTATGTATATGTATTGCATTTCTTCTTTTCCTGTGTGTTTCTTATGCATAACCTCATAAATTCTCAAAAAATCTGCCTAATATCTTGGAGACCTTAATTGATGTTGGGTAATATATCATGGATACCAACTCAAGATAAATATTTTCCATGAATTATAAACCTTGATATTTCTACATGATGGGCCCAACTCTCTTTTTTGAACATATATTCATATTTTGGGTGATTTTTTAAAATGTCAGTCTTTTAATGAAAATCCTTTATGATATGCTTCAGCCTACTAACACTCAGCATAATTATCTCTATTGCTTTTGGGGTCACCTGCAAATTTGATTTTGCAGAATTGGCAGTCACATCATAATACCAAGAGAATGTTGATATTAAAATCTTTTGAACAAGGGTTTCACATCAAGGAGCTGCTTGGGATCATGAAAACTGCCATTCAATTTCCCAAATGTCATCTAGGGTATACCCATGGGAGCAAAATGGAAGTACTCTGTAATAATAATAAAAAAAAAGTTTGGATACTAGCAGCATAGACTATAAAGGGCTCCCTTCACATAAACTATTTATTTTTCTTGAACTATGAGGTGTTATGGGAATATAATGCTGTAAACCAGAGGGAATTGAATCAGGAGGTAAAAAAAAACAAAACAAAACAAAACAAACAAACAAACCAAAAAAAAAAAAAAAAAAAACATTAATTGTAGATAGTGACCACATAGGGTAACTATGGGCAGGAATCTATTTATTAATTTATTTTTGTCATGGATAGCCATCTTTTTTGTCTCACAATTTCTCTGCTTTGATTTTCTTTCTTTTGGTCTGTTCCTGCCACCATAGCAAATGATGTCAGAACATGTATACTTTTACAAAAAACTTTGATTCTCTAAAACCTTTTTAATATGCATTGTAAATATGAGTTCATTAATATGTTTATTATTCTATCTAATGATTCTTCCTTGTTCATGAGCCCATGCTCAATCTACATAGTATTTTAGAATCAAAATTGTTGTTTGTCCTTTGCTCTTGAAAAGGACCATGAATCAAGGAGGTAATGCCATGACATGCAAGAGAATTGAATGTAAGTAAGGGAGGGTTATACAACATTACTTCCCTCATTTTCCCCTCCAGCACCATCTGAGTCCATAGGCAAAATATAGATCATGATGATGAGATGGCCCTGAATGAAATGGGAGATCTTGACCTTTTTAAACTAAGGTATTCAACAGATCTCAGTTTGATTGAGGCTTCACCCATTCAGTGATTAAGGCTAGGTAGTAATTCAGGCAAAGAATTTCCTATTTCACCTAGTCCAAAAAAAATCTAGATAAATAAATAAATGGATGAATCTGGGAGAGGAAGCCCCTCAGGTTGTTTACTGACTAAATTTCTTTCTTAAGAGTCAGGCCTTAAAATAAATGCAGTCTGATTCTAGTTGGCCACCAATAGATCCTAGGTCAAGCCCCATTTGGTCTTTGCTTGGTTCCTGATTGATTCAGATTGAATGTAAATAGAAATCATTTTCTTTATCCATAAAGCCACCTCAGGATTCTTCACTTCCAGACTCATTCAGTCAGTCAGTCATTTATTTATCTAGATCTTTTTTGGACTAGGTAAAAGAGGAAATTCTTTCCCTCAATTGCTACTTAGAAACAAAAGCTCTCTTCAACAACAACAACAAAAGGCTTTTTTGTCTTGTTTTGGGTTTTTGCATCAACATACTTCCCATAATACTCTGTGGAGCCTAAATAGCAGATGATTCAAAAGGGAATGGAAAGATGCTTAGGTATCTAATACCTAAGCATAATTTAGCTATAATAATGATATACAGTGTTGGCAATATACATACTTCAGTGACTTGAGTAAGTGCAAAAGAGTGGTGTAAAAGATATCAATCAATAAATACATACTTGGAGAAGGAAGGAGGATTGGTCATGAAATAAAAGTAAAAGATAATTATAATTAAAGAAAGGATGATAAAGAGAGAACAAAGAAGGAGAGCAAAAGGGAGAGGAGAGAAGGTGGGAAGGAGGAAAGATGGGAAGGAAAGAAAGAAGGAAAGAAGGAAGGAAGGAAAGAAAGAAGGAAGGAATGGATTATTAAGCACTTATTATATGACAAGCATCTTGCTAATCACTGGAGATGCAAAACCTAACATTTTCTTACAAATTTCCAAGTTAGCTATTTTTGTAATGTAATGTTCATGACATAAATTGTACTTCTTTTCATTTCATTTTTGTCAGTTTTTTAAAGAACCTTTATTATTTTTCATTTTATAATGTTAAAATTAAAATATAAGAACAAATTATTCTGGATCTGTCTGCTTACTTCATTCTGTTTTGAATTCATACAAGTCATTTTGTGTTCTTTTGACAGTATTTATTTTCTCATCCCTTACTCCACAGTAGTATTCCATCATATTCATGTAGTACAGTAATTCAGCCATTCCTCAATTGATGAGTGTTACCTTAGTTTCCAGTTGTTTGTCTTTTTTTTTTTTTCCCACCACAGAAGGAGCTCATAACACTCCTGAATATTGTCCAACACAGATTAAAATGTAATTAGAAGATGTTTAAGAAAAGCAAATGAAATACAGAATATATATTATATATACATATATAATATATATTTACACACTTATATGTGTGTATGTGATGGGTGTGTGTGTGTGTGTGTGTGAATTGCAAGGATGCTTTTGTATGAATTAGTGTCTTCTATCTCTTTTGGGGGCTATCAATTATACCACTGAGGTAAGCTGTGAGATATGACCATTGAAATGACCATTCATGATTCCAGAGACCTGATGACCAAACAAGCTATCCATGACAGGGAAATGAAAGATTTAGGATATAGAAAGAGGCATGTCTGTTTTATTAAATGCTGCCATTGAGGGGGATTTGTTTTTCTTGACTGTATGTTTGTTCAAGGAATATATCTTTTCTTTTTCTTCTCCTCTCCTTTAAAGTGAGGACAGTAAGTATGAGGGAAAATAAATTTATGTTTGTTATTTTTTTTGTTTTTAAGTAGATGAGGTCACCATATTATCAATTTTACCCAATTACTCCATTCTATTTAAAAGGACCTCTCAAAGAGTGAGAATAATCTTCAAATGTTTGCAATATATAACATCAACAATAGTTTTATTTTTTTTAAGATAGTTCATACTCTCAAGGAGCTTATGTTCTACTTGGTATAGACAGTAAAGAAAAATGGAAAGCTATGGGGATAGTTAGTAGAGAGAGTTATAGGAGTATGGCAATGGTAGTATTTGTTTGATTTTGGATTCAGAAATAGAAAATAGATGTGAGGATTCCAGAAAAAGTGGATGTGGGGGAAGACTATTAGATGATACATGGACCAGCATAGAAAAAAGAAGAAAAAAATCAAATAGAGCATATTTCTGGAACTGGAAGTTTTAAGTACTCTAGCTTATGTTCTATGGTTCAAATAGAAGGAAGCTGGTGAGAGCATGGTTGGTGATTAAATGGTAGTCCATGCAATACTAGAACTTGAGAATGTTAACAGAACTGAAGCTAGGGTTCTACTGGGAATTCTAGCCAAAATATTCATATTGATGAATTATAGTTTAACCATGAATACATTTCCATAGTGTCTTTCTCACAGTAGACAGTCCAGTTGCCTCAGTATTTCTTATTTGCACAATTTTGTTAATAGTAGCTTATCTCCCTTAGTAAAGAAGAAAGGAACCTCTCTTTAATGTTCTCCCAGATTATGCTATTTTAGTCTCTATCGGGAATACAAAAAACAATTCCAGATGCCAGATGCCTGTCAGAGAAGTTACTGTATACCATTCCATGTTACCTTAGTCAGATTGCTATGTGTGTAGAAGTTAATGTCTATATGCAACAAAGAAACATAGTTTGTATGTCTGTAACTGTAGTCTGACTGTAAACTTTATGAGACTCTGTCTTCATTAATACTATTATTGCCATGGCCACTGCTGATATCATCATAGTCACTGTTATCATCATCAGAGCAATAACAGCAACAGCAAAAAACAAAACAAAAAAAAAAAAACAAAAAAACAAACAACAACAAAACAAAACAAAACAAAACAAAACATTTATATAGGGTTTTATCATTTGTAGAGTACAGGAAAGCTTTTACAAGCGAAAAGTTCATGGAACTAGACACAAACTAAATAGCTCAAATCTGCTTTTAAAGTCAGAAAAATTGTTATTAATGCATGATCCTATACCTAGACTATTTCTCTAATTTCCTCCTAGGTTCTACCCATTTCTTTCAGATTGCACAGGAAAAATATGTTCAGCTGCCATTCAGTCAGTATAGTCAATATATAAAAGATATGAGTAAGGCATTGTCCCTGCCTTCATAAAGAGGACAATCACATCATTTTAAAAAGGTAACAGAATCAGCAAGTTTAGATTTGAATTCCAGATTCTAGCATATGAAATTCATGTTGGTGGGAAAGTCATATAACCTCTTTAAGTCTCAGTTTCACCATTAGTAAAAAGAGGGAAAGTAAGGGAAGTGAATAGAAACATCTCATAAGTTGCAATTTACCTACATAAATGTATTGTTTTGATGACCACAAATCAATAGAAGAGAATCATTTGTTTTGTGGTCCTAAAGGAGAATTCAATAATACAAAATGAGTGTTTTGCTTCATCCTAGGCTTCTTTGCTTTATAAATGAGGGCAACCAGAAATCTCTTTTCTCCTCTATATGTACTGACATAAAAGAACAAAGAGGGAGTCATAGAGAGAGCCAGCAGCTACTGGTAACTGAGACTTATGCATTGTACACAATGACCAACTCTTCATACTCTAACTGCAGTTACCTTTCGCAACTGAGTAGCAACAATACACTTATTTTTCCCAAACAGAATTATAGCTGGAAGGAGATGATAAATTCAATTAAACCCAACAAATATGTATTAGATATCTTTCTACTGATATTCTCCAAGGTGCTGAGGAGAGACAAAGGTAAGGTTTTCTTATGTTTATGCCTAAAACATATTGTCTTATCATAAATATTAATCAGGTTGATCACTATGAATACGTAGTAACTCCTGGTATCATTTTTGCAGTTGTTCTCTTTCAAAAGCATTAGACTGTTTTAGGGGCACAGGTAGTTATGTTAACAAATATGGGTTGCTCTCCTATTACTGGAGATGGTATCTTCTAGGAGATTTTAAATATCATATTCCGTGTTTACCAAAAGAAAACTAATGAATAATGATAATAATAACCCCATTTAAAAGAGGCAGTGGTTAAAGCATTGGCTCTATAGTCACCCAAACCTGAATTCAAATCAGAGTACACTAAATGTTTTTCATGTATCAAGTATTATGTAAAGACAGAAATAAAACTATCACTCTTCAAGGAGTCTGTATTCTATTTTGTAGCAAAAATAACACAGGTGCTTATTTAATAAGTGTGGTCATAGTAAATAAAAGCATGTGGGGACAGGTAGCAGTAATTGGAACAGAAGGGGATATAGAATGATACTATACAACCAAAATGGTGATCAGAAAGACTATTGTGGATGATCACCAAACAATGTGTCTGCTTTGGATGAACTAATTCTGTGTCTGAGGCAACATTCTGTGTAAAGGCTTTTATGTCTGGCTGGCAAAGGATTTGTGTTGTTGAATTCTTCTTTAGGACCACAAAACAAGGTGTTTTGGAATCATTAGGAATTGTATAATTTTGCAAGTACAAATTAGTCAAATTAAGGCTAATTCATTGTCAATACTTCACTGCTCATGATTCTTATATTGATGGAGTAATTTTATAGATTCTCTAGGTATATATTATTATCTAGGTGATATACATTTTTCATCCACTTTAATTTTTCTGTATAGAGGACTGGATTTTTTTTTTTTAAGATGATGCTGAATTCCTTGAAGAAGTACTGTAGAATTCAAAGAGTTGAAATAATTACTTATTATTCATCTGTAAACAGGAGCTTTCAAATAAACTTGCCACTAAAAGAAATCCATTTTTAGGTTGAAATAAGGAATAAGTATGTATATAAAATTATCTATAAATATGTTTTGAAAATAAAATTCTTTAGTTTAAAAAAAGATTATTTTTAATATAAATTCAATTCTAGTTCCCTAATCAGCTGATTACAAAAGTTTTATTCCTTATTTTTCAAAAAATAGTATTATTTCTACACCCAGAATAACATATTCAAGAAAAAGCATTCATTAGTTAATGTTTTGAATCAGTTTTTGGAAAAGTGAAAGCTCTGTTAGTATAGATTTTTACTGACTCCAAATAAATGTCAATGGGAAGATGAGAGACAGAATAGATGGGGTACCATATGATAACATTATTCTTTCAATTAAAACTCAGCTGTTTCAAAACTTTCAGACATAATTTGATTTATGTTTCCAGTATTACAGCATTCTTGCCTTTGTCTGGATTAAAGCAATCTGTTCTTGCACTCCTAAGTAATTTCAATAGAATAAAGAATCAGAAAAGTACTGGGAAATGGTGTCTGAAGCAAAAGCAGTTGTGCTCAGGTGCAAGCAACCATGAAGTTAACAACAGATATCCCACTGCTTTGAAATTCAAACCCTTTGTGAATTATTATCTTAATGACATATTGTAATTCTAACCAAAAAGTATCTGAAGCCTGCTCAGCTCCATTTCATATGTGCACTTAATTCTCATGAATGTTAATGAAGGTTATTGGCTCACATCAAATGGAAAATAGAGTGCTTTGTTTCTAAAAAGGAAATTTATTGGGTGCGGGGGTAGTAGGAGAAAGTAGACTGAAAGGAATTCAATAGAACAACCATAAACGTACAATCAAATCAGCTGGATTCTGGTTTTGCACTTTCTAGAATATGTTATTCCCATAAAAATCTTTATTGATTTTTAGCCATAATTATTTATGCTTTCTAGAATGACATTAAAAGAACTTGTTTGGAGATGAGACACCATGTCTCCTCACATGAAGGGAAGTTGGCAGTTTTTGTATGGTTATTACTTAATTGTCCAATTGGGTTAGAAATAAGAGAGGAAGTATTGTCAAAGACAGGATTTGAAGCTTGTAAGATACTTTAGATATCATTTGGTCGAAGGCCCTCATTTATATAGAAAAAAAAATAGCTTGGATATTTGGGCAAAAGTGTTTACTCCATATTTTCAGCTGATAGTATGTTTTACCATATTGATTATTGAATGCCTCAGCCTTAAATATCTTCTCTAAATTGTACCAAAGACAAACATACATATACAGTCATGTCTAATTGAAAATAGAAAACAATGATTACAAGTTAAATTTGAAATCCCCAATCCAAATAAAACAAATATGAATCCTTGTCAATTTGAAATCTACAGCAATACAAATTTGTCTATTATATTAATTAATTAATTGATGCCTGTTATATTTAGAAACTGTAATACATGATAATAAAGATACCCTCATAAATAATCTTTGCTTACTGTCTTCAAGGAGGTTGTAATCAAATATAGCGGGAACACATAGAAAACTAGAACATAAAATTGTAAATGTTTAATGCATGAAAATGATATGAACCAGGTAATTAGATATTTTTAAAGTGAATATAACATTGGGAAAAAAAAAGAATCAGTGGAGAGTGAGACATTTCCTGAAAGGAATATCCTTAATGATGGGGAATATTTTCAAGTGAAAAAGAAAGACAGTATGTGAGACCTTATTTGAAGGGTGCCTACCTTTTTGTCTCTAAATGTTGAATTATCATTTGTAAAATTAAACAGAAAGCAAGGTTTTTAATTTGAAGATGATGGAAAATTTAGTCCAGTTCTAAGCAAAGTAAGTAATCAGGGAAATAAACTTTAATAGAATAGAAGTACAGAAAGAAAGTTTTGCCTAGCTGTTCTTATAAATTTAAAAGTATTCCAAATAGAAGCATTAGGGTAAATGATATGGATGACTTCTAAGACTAATCAAGATTTAGAGTAAATGTTCCTTAAACATAGAAAGTATCAGAATTAATTAAGTGGTAATTGATAGTAATTGAATATTTGGAGAAAAAGTGCTTACACTCCACCATTGTGGATGCTTTTATTTAAAACATAAATAACAAATATTATTTATTTAAATTATTTCTACATTTGAGCTTTACATATAATAGCAACTAGTAAGTAGATATTTATACTGTCATTTAAAATTGATTATTCTTATAAAAATAATGTGGACTTGATTAAAAGGAAGCAATATAGTAGACACAGATTCATGAGTTCTGAATTCAAATGGCATTTTAAGTTATAGGAACTTAGGCAAATCATTAAAATTCTCTGTTTCTTAATTTTCTTGGTAAATTCAGCTATTTATGACTTCTTCCAGTTATATGTGCTACAATTCCAATATTTTTTTTTCCATCCTTTATCTTATGTCTTTCATTTATCCAGGACTAAGAGATAGCCTAACTTCTCAAGCAATATTCCTATTGAGCAATTCAGGCCTCCAGAGACACTGCCCCTTTAAGAAATACTTGACATTCAGACTGTGTGGGTGTACTAAAAAATGTACTATATGCATGAATGTTCTGTCAGAGGAAAATAATCATTTTGACTTTTACATTGTTTTTGTTGTTTTTGTTTTTTTTTAATATGTTTTCAATCAGCTATGCCAGGTATATCAGAAAATGTTTTGTCATTAAACACTCAATTCTTAAACTGCTTTCTCTTTCTCACTCCCTCTGGAATCTACTATCTCACTCCCTGCTCTCCAGTCATATATTAATGAATTTGGGTGTGTTTGTGTGTGTGTGTGTGTGTGTGTTTTGTTTTATTTGGAGGGTTTTTTTTTATTATTATTATTATTTGTTTTTGGTATCATCAGGACCAGTATTATCTAACTAAAGGAAATATTGAGAGAGCAAACAATTTCCTTTGGCTCTAACTCAGCCTGGTCTTTATTGTTTTAAGTATAAAATGACAAGAACCAAAGATTGTCCTCAAAGTCTTATTTTATCAGAATGTGTTTACTATTCTGCTTTGGAGTTCATGAGAACCTACTGTTGACCTGACCCAGAAACAGCATTAAACAGGGGCTATTATAACTGTGAAATGGGGATCAGCTCATATCTTCCTTTGGGGCTTTATCTGGAGTAGATTTGCATTTAGGAATCTCAGGGTTTGGGTCTTTTCTCTCTGTCTGTAGAAGTTGTCTATGATCAGAGTTCTTTTTTGCTTTTTTGCTCATTTTTGTTTATTTGTTTATTTGTTTTAGGATTGAGATCTGCTCTTAAAGCAAAGGTGTGACACCCACTTTAATTTGCCCTGACACTGGTATTTCTGACTGACTTCTGGTGCTGGGTAATTGTGGCCAGATCCTGATTTCTTACAGGGCCCTGTGACTTACTATGCCTTTTGTATTTGTTTTTGGTTATTTTACAGTAAATCTGCTAAACCACCTGCTTGAAACCAGGATTGAGTAGCCTAAAATCCTCACAAAAGATTACCTAGTACATGGCCTCCACAACGCTCTGACTGCCCACCCCAGGTCCTAGCCTCAGGCTTCCTACACTGCAGTCTGGGCTCAGTAGAATGTCCCCTGCCTGACTGAAACAGACGTGTCTTGAAATTCTTCCAAAGAATCTTCTTGAAATGTGCTGTACTCCAAATATTTGTGGGTTTTCTCATTCCAAAAACCAGTTCAGAAGCTTAATCTGCTAGTGGTTTGAGAGAAGGTGAGAGGAGGTCACAGAAAATCAGTTCTACTTTCTGTCATCTTGGTTCTATCCCCAGGGGCTATTATATCAGAATATACAAAAAAAAAAAATAATGTAGAAAATACACTTCTTTCATTTTGATAACCTTTTGGTAAGAGCTTTCTGCCTCTGTTAAATACAGCAATTACTTTAAAAACAATCTCTTTAAATGTTCTGATATAATGTAGTAATTAATTTGTTCTTATATCGAATATACTAATATAAATACATTTTGAACCATTGAATATGAACTCCAGATGCAAAAAGATATTGCAAAATATCTTCTAATACATTTTGCATTTGCATTTGCATATATTTCAGATTTTACAAAAGGAGCACCAGCATGGGGCTGATATTAGTGCACATATTACAACATATCACATGTTGTAGATTGCTTTAGTGAGTCTTTAAATATTTATGGTTGGTAAGAATAATGCTTTCGTTCCTCTCGCAGTTAAATCATATAGTTTAGTCTCAAGCTTACTATAGCAAATATTTCAATTTCAGTGATTAATTGATAGCATACATTTTGTTGTTGTTGCTTGGACTCTCATTTTCACCCTTCTAAAGACAGAAGAAAAGTTATTCAATTAAGAATCCTGAGAAGTAAGCTGTTATGTTTTGAGGGTAAAATAAAATATGTAAAACTATATAAAAATTAAAGTTATATATAAATATTATTTATTGTTATCATCATCATCATCATTAACTGTTATCATCATTTTCATTGTTTTGTCCTCCAGTCTGTTGATGACTTTTCTCCATGAATCTTCTACTGTGAACTAAATTAATGCTTGTAGAGCAATACAGAGGTATACTGCTAAGTATTCAACAATCAGATTTTCTGGGATAAGAGATGTATATGCACACATTTTAAATTTTATTCTACATTATTGATACTTTCAAAATTTTAGATAATTAAAAGAACAATAAAAGAAGTCAATTTGTAGCAATGATCAATTTATGAAGTTTACATGCTCTCATAGTAAAGATATGACTAGAACTGGCTCTACCACAACTCCTTATTAAACTCTTAAATATATTTTACCACCATTGAACAAAGTCTTTTTAAACACAGGGTTTATTTAGTTTTAAATATGGAGGATAATTTCATTCCTATGTGAATTTATACTTTAAGTAGCACACAGAATTATAAAAACATAGATTTAGAGTTGGAAGGGACATCAAAGATCACAGAACAAATTCTCATTTTAAATTTGAGGAAACTGAGGTCCTGTAAACTAATTGATTTATTTTCACATAGAGGAAAAATAATAAAATTGGGTATTGGCTCACAATCAATTCAAAACTGGGTATTGAATGTAAGCCCCGTAAATTCAAACCATTTTTCTTCCCCTGTCCAAACCTTTCCTCATCACAAGAATGAGTGTTTTATCAGCATACATACTTTCATCATTATTGCTATTGACATTGTTATCATCTTCATTGTTTTTGTTTGTATTCATGAGCAAAAAACCTTTTTGATATAACTGAACTTCATTATTGCAAAATAACTCTGAGCAAATTCTTTTTCAATGGAACAAAAGGGTGAAAAACAAATCCTGATGGATAAAACTTCTAGAAATTTTAAGAGATAAGACTATCAAGAATCAACAAGAAAAAAATTAATGCTATTTAAATGACACTGTCATCCACCAATCCTACCCCACCCCCATCCCACAATATGTACTGTTATAGGAAGAAGTATTTGTAATTAAATACATTTTATTCAGTGAGGAGGCAAACTTGTTGTAATGGAAATCATTTTCACTTAGAGAAGTGAAGTATTCCAAAGTAGAATATGCTACATAAGGAGCTAATGGTTTCTACCTTACTAGACTTCTCTTCAAGCACACATTAAATGACCATTTGTCACACATATTGCAAGAAGAATTGTTTTTCAACCACATATTTGTCTAGATGAATTCTGAATTTCCTTCCAAGCCTGAAAGTTCTATGATTCTATAACCAATGACTCCCTCCCAACTCAACATTTTTGTGACCCAATCATTTATGCATCAAAAGGATCTAGCTATTTAATTATTATATTATTATATTAATTATATATTAATATCATATAATAACATATTAATTATTATAGCTACATAATGATTTAAATAAATTCAGTAATTATCTTGATATAACAATAACTAATATTTTGAACTGTAAGAATATCACCATTTATTATAATTTTATATGAAGCAAAATCTATTTTTAACCTGTTCATAGGTGTTAGGTAAAATGTGATTATTTTTTCCTTTTCTCTTTCATTTTCTTTTAGACACATTTCTTCAAAAAATGATTTAGATGAAATTTAATGAAAAGGTTGGCCTCCCTGATTAATGTTGCATATCTGAGTTAATACCAATAAGGTTGAGTTCAATATTTTATTCAACAATTCAAATATACATTTTTACCTATTGGGATTCAATGGAAATGTGAAAACATATATAAAATTCACAGAAATTACTTCTGATACCAAAGAACAGAGCTAAACATCTTAATTTCAGGACATAATGAATGAAAAGTAAGTAGGGTCACCTTGAAATGTATTTGATGTGTATCTAACCAAAGTTTATCAGATCTTTTAGATAGAAATATTTTCCACAAAGTTTATCAGATCTTTTAGATAGAAATATTTTCCACAGGTAACAGCCAGGGTTATCTCCATAAAAGAGTTCCATTGGGAGCAAGACTTTCATTTGATATCACATTCTGGAATGATAATTTAATATCCTTGGCAAGGCACTTAAACTTTATGCCAGCTATATCAAACAGGGATGTTGGATGAATCCCTTTAGAATCTAATTTTAACTTTCTTTATATTGTATGAGATGTGTTTACAGTGATATAGGAACATGAATTCATAAGAGGGATATATTAGAACTGTTTTCAGTTAATTTTTGCCTTCTAAAATGTTTGTTTTCATTCAAACAAAAATAAGAATAATCACAATCACAACTCAATACATATTTGCAACCTTTTTGTATATCATTTGAGTTCAATTTTACCCTTGTTCTGCTGAGTGAAGTGAAAAGACTTCAAATAATTATGCATCTGCAGTCAATGGGAGGTGATAGGACTCTAGAATATTTACAAGAGGAAATCAGAACACTCTCAATGTATTTGTAGGCTTTTCCCCTTAAATCCATCATGAATACTTCATGCTTTGAGCATGAGACCTAAAAGATGACATAGGCTGTGTAACTGAGCTATTCACCAATTTCCAAATTTATTCTTTTCTTTTCTAACTTGTCTGCTTACATGACTTTGGCCATGTTTAAAATCCTTTCTTGCTTTCCTTCACATATCAAAACAATTTAAGACCAAAGTCATCTGTCACCTGTCATAAAAGTTTCTCTCATTCCCCAATTGAAAATAATCTTGTCATCCTCTGATTTGTCATAACATTTTATTTTTTCAACCTGTATGTACTTTCTGCTTTCCTTTCCTTTTCCCCTTCACATATCAAAATAAGCTGAGACCAAAGTCATCTGTCACCCATCATAAAAGTTTCTCTCATTCCCTACTTGAAAATAAACTTGTCTTCCTATGATCTGTCACAACATTTTATTTTTGCAACCTGTATGAACTTAGAAGATAATTCATATTAGGCATTTGTACCAAGATTTATCTTTTCTACTATCCATCTTTATATCTCTCCTGGTGTCTACAATAATTGCTTTTTCATTAAAGAAACCTAATAAATGTTTGTTGAGGTCAATCAAATACATAAGAAAATAATATTTTCTATGTCTTTCCTATGATTGTAAGCAAAGTGACTGCATCATCTTATAATGAATATAGGAAAGTCTAACTGCACCCATTTCCTGAAAGAACTAGTCCTTCCCTCTTTCCTACTTTCCTTCCTTCCCACCTCCCTTCCTTTCATCTGTCCTCCTTCCTACCTTCTCTCTTCCCACCTTTCCTCATTTTTTCCTTCCCTTTATTCTTTTCTTTCTTTCTTTCTTTCTTTCTTTCTTTCTTTCTTTCTTTCTTTCTTTCTTTCTTTCTTTCTTTCTTTCTTTCTTTCTTTTTTTTGCTTTCAGAGGCAAAGTTAAGTGATTTGCCCAATATTATATAGCTAGTAAGTATCAATTGTCTAAGGCTGGATTTGAACTTGGTTCTCCTGAGTCCAGCACTGGTGCTCTAACTAGCTCTATCTAGCTGCTCCATGGACATTTTAACTGGCTATTACTCATGCTAGAATTCACCTCCATTTTCAAATTTATATTTTTCCTAATCCAAATGGATTGGCTTTGGATCTAGGAAGCTAAACCGTTATAATCCATCATTGTTTCTTGATATGAGCAAAAAAAAAAAAAAAAGAAATCATACTAGGAAGAGATAAAAAGAGAAATTTCATTTAGAGTATTGTGAACAATATAAAATATTTGGGACTATACCTGCTAAAATAAACCCAAGATCTGTAGGAATAAAATTCCAAAATACTTGTTGCACAAATAAAAGTCAGATGTAAACAACTAGGAAAAAAAATAATTGTCCTTGGGTAAATTAAGAACATATAATAAAAATGACAATTACTCCAAAACTAATTCATGTATTGAGTGCTTTGCCATACAAGCTAGCAACAATTTACATAATAAAAGTTTAAAAATAACATAAGTTTTTATATTGTGGGTAAGTAAGGATGAACAGAAACATTTCAGAAAAACCTGAAAAGATTTTTGTGAATTGTTGCAAAATAAAATAATCAAAATCAAAGAAGCATTATAGGCAGAGCCAAGATGGCAAAGAGCAGATAGGCCTTTGCCTGAGGTCTTCCTGGCTTACTTCAGAATCAATATTAGAACAAGCCTCTGAACAGATTTTGGAATGATAGAATCTACAAATATTTGAAGTGTAACAAATTTCCAATAAAAGGTATCTTGGAGGAACTTCAGGAAAGATTTGTCTCTATTGGGCAGGAGGGAACATGACCCAGCTCAGGCACAGTGCAAGGAGTCCTATGGTAGAGAGGCCCCATGAGGGCAATATGGTAAGTGGCTCTTAGCCAAAATACAGCAGCATTGGCTACTCTGTTCTAATTCAGAAGACCAGTGAATCAACAGACTAGCTGTGCAACCTTCAACACAACTACAAAGCTCTAGGAGCCGATTTTAACCTTTAAAAGGAAGAACAAGGGAAAAAGACATGTAATCACAGATATTATAAAGATAGGGAAGAACAGAACTCAAACATGCAAAACATCTGCAGAAAAAGAAAAATGGGGAAAGAAAATGTAAGTTTTATAGGAGAGATCATAAAAGGAAACAAACTAAATGAAGAAAACCATTTAAAATTAGATTTGGCAAAATGGGAAAAAAACTCCTTGAAAAATAGAATTGATGAAATAAAAAAAATTCTTTAAAAAATGGAATTGGTGAAATGTGAAAAAAATCCAATGGACATAATAACTTCTTTAAAAATACAATTGCCCAAATGCAGAAGGGAATAAAAAGAAAACATCGTATACTGTATTAGCCATATTGTGAGATTATCAGCTCTGTATCCCTTAGCTTTTCTTGGCAGCATCATGTTTGAAGAGAAGTACATAGGACTCATGAAGGAAAATGCTATATACATCCAGATAAAGAATTGATGGAGATGTTCTGGGAGTGGAGACAAGATAGTGGAGTAAAACCAGGAAGCTGCTTGAGTTCTCCCAATTTCCCTCTAAAATTACATGAAACCAAAGCTGGGGACAGAGTTTGATGGAATGAAATCTCTTTCCTGTTTAAGACAGAAGAAATTTCAAGAAAGGTCATTCTCACTGAATTAAAAAGGATGTTCAGCCAAGATCAGACAGACTCTGGGAAAGCTGGCAAGAGGGTCTTAATCATAGGAAATCAGTAACTGAGACCTTTATTCATGGCTCAATAGAGGAGCAAATCAGTGGGGTAGCTTTCAGTCCCAGCACAGAGAGCAAATTCTGGGAAACTAGGCTGTCTCTTGAAAAGTGGAGGCAAAGCCATGCCCTGAAAACACAAGAGACACCTGTGCTCAAAGCCAAGTCTCAGAGAAGCATGAGAAACTTGGGAGTGTGCCTCCTTAAGGAAAGCAAAGGAGCAAAGCTCAACCCTAAAAGTAAAAAAAAAAAAAAAAAAATTAAATTAAAATAAAAACATGAAATAACAAAAGAAAAGGAAAGTCAAAGTATAATGGGACAAATGATAGCAAAAGAAGAGGCAGAAAAGACCCATTACAAAGGAGTAAAGAAGGGAAGGTCATAAGTATTTTCTGAAGCTTGATCTCATCAGTTTGGCTCTAAGACAGAATCTAACCCTATACAGAAGTAGGAGGAAAAAGAGCAATCACAAGAAGGACTGGATTGAAGGGAGGGCAAAAAAACTATTTAAAAAAAGACAAAATAAGGGGGAAGGGTGATCAAAGACAAGGTAGTGAGTTGAGTGGTCAAAAAAAAAAAAACACTACTAAAGACAAGGTGGAAAGAGAGAATAAAAGTTTATAGAGGGAAGAAAATAGAATGGAGGGAAATACACAACTGTAACCATAACTATGAATGTGAGTGGGATGAACTCTACCATAAAACAGAAGCAAATAGCAGAGTGGATTAAAAATCAAAATCCTATAGTATGTTGTCTACAACAAACACATTTGACCATTTGACACAAGAGAGACACAGAGTAGAAATAAAAGCCTACAGCAGTATTTATTATGTTTTAACTGAACTTAAAAAACAAACAAACAAACAAAAACAGTTGTAGCCAGTCTGATTTCAGATAAAGCAAAAAGTAAAAATAGATCCAATTTAAAAAGATAAGGCAAGAAAATACATCTTAATAACTGGTACAATATACAATTAAGTACTAATATTCTTACATATGTATGTATATATTTATATATATATATACATATATATATATATATATATATATATATATATATATATATATATATATCCACCAAGTGGCAGAGCAAATTCCTAGAGAATATATTATGTTAATTACCAGAAGAAATAGACAGAAAAATTATGTTAGTGGGGAACTAATATTCTTCTCTAAAATATGATATTCTCTGGGAGCAGGTTTCTTGGGGGGCTTTTGGGAGCAGCCTTCCTTTCAGTTCAGTAATCACCCCAAGTGCAGCCAGGTGTTAAAGTCCAAATCCTTTATTGTTTCTTTCCAAGTCTTGTCTCCTTTCCTGGGGCCTGGTTAGCTTTCTTAGAGGCCTATCTCTCTCCTTGGTTCTGTGAGTTTAAGCTCCTGCTTCCAGTCCTTTGTGTTCTCTCCTTTTGCCAGCTTTTTGAGGTCCTCCTAAGGAGGTCTTGGTTTCTGTCGGGGAGGCAGGAGGACTGCCACCACTTCTCTGGTCTTCCCTAGTTCTGTTTCTGGCTGAGGCTCTGAGAGCTTCTAGTACGCTAATCCTTTCTGGCCTTGAGAGCTTCTTGCTTATATGCCCCACAGTAAGTGCACACCAATTATTATATCACTAGGTAACCATTATTTGTTGTAGGATTAAATTAATGTTAAACTAGATTTAACCATTGTCTCCTCAATTCCACTTAGTACCTTGTTTCAAGTTCTGGCCGGTCTCCTTGTAGGAGATCAATCATACTGAACCATGCTAAATTAGATAACTATTGTCTCTATCAATTCCACTGATTTAGCACCTTAATTCAAGTTTTGGCCCATAACAGGGGACCTCAACCTTCCCCTCTCAGAAATAGACAAATCTAACCACAAAATAAACAAAAAAGAAACAAGGAAGGTTAATAGTATGCTAGAAAACCTAGGTATCATAGACCTCTGGAGAAAATTGAATATAGAGAGATGGAATAGACATTTTTCTTGATAGTACAAAAAGTGACCATGTATTAGGGCATAAAATTTTGACAATCAAATACAAAAAATTAAAAATAGTTAAGATTTCCTTTTCAAACCACAATGCAATAAAAAATTATGTTCAATAAAAGACCAGGGATTAAAACCAATTGGAAATTAAATAATCTACTTATAAAAAATGCGTGGATCAAATAAAAAATTACAGAAAACAATCCATAAGTTCATCCAAGAGAAAGATAATAATCCACCAAAACCTATTGAACACAGCCAAAGTAGTTCTTAGGTGACATTTTGTACCTCTAAATAGCAATATGAATAAAATAGAGAAAGAGGAGATCAGGGGATTAGGGATACAACTAAAAATGCTAGAAAACAATGAAATAAAAAATTAACAGTTAAATACTAAATTTGAAATTCTGAAATTCAAAGGAGAGATTAATAAAATTCAAACTAAAGAAACTATTGAATTAATAAAAGTAAGTGTTGGTTTAATGAAAAATAAACAAAATAGATAAATCTTTGAGTTGATTGATTAGAAAAAAGAAAGAAAATCAAAGCAAAGCATCAGCATCACAAATGAAAAGGATGGACTTATCATCAAGAAAAAAGAAATTAACCCAATAATTAGTTTTTTTTAACCCAACTGTATGGCAGCTGATCTGACAATCTAACAAAAATCAATGAATACTTAGAAAATTATAAATTGACCAGATTAACAGAAAAGGAAATAAATTACTTAAATAGTACTATTTTAGAAAAAGAAATCAATAAGCCTTTAATGAATTCTCTAAGAAAAAATCTCCAGCACCAGTGGATTCACAGATGAATTTTACCAAACATTTAAAGAAAAAATTAATTCCCATACTAAGTATACTATTTGAAAAAAATAGGTAAAGAAGAAGTCCTGTAAATTCCTTCTATGACACACACTTAAACCAGGAAGAACCAAAGAAGAAAAAGAATATCTTCCTAATAACTATCGATACAAAACTTTTAAATAAAACATTTATAAAGAAATTGCTATAACTTATCATCAGGGTAATGACCTGCCAATTAGGTAACTATGACCAAGTAGGATTTATACCAGGTGTGTAGGACTAGTTCCACATCAGGAGAACCATTATAATAATTTACCATATCAATAACAAAATTCACATAAATCATGATAATCTCAAAAATGTAGAACAAGCTTCTGATAAAATACAGCACCCATTTCTATTAAAAACACTAAAGAGCATAGGGATAAAGGAAGCTTTTCTTAAAATAATAAAAAGTATTTGGCTAAAACCTATAGCAAGCATGATTTGAAATGGAAAGAAGCTGACACATTCCCAAATAACATCAGAGGTTAAACAAAGATGCCCATTATCACCACTATTATTCAACATTGTACTAGCAATGTTAGCTTTAGTAATAAAAAAAAGAGAAAGAAATTAAAGGACTTACAATAGTCAATGAGGAAATAAAACTATTACTCTTTGCAGATAATATGATGATATACTTAGAGAATCCTAGAAAGTCATCAAAAAAAAAACTATTGGAACCAATTCAAAGCTTTAGCAAAGTTACAGGATATAAAATAAACCTGCAGAAATCATCAGGATTTCTGAAAAATCCCATCAGCAAGAGATAGGAAGAGAAATTCCACTTAAAATAACTCTAGACAAAATGAAATCTTTGAGTGTCTATCTGCCAAAACAAGAACTTATGAACACAATTACAAAACACTTCTCTCATAAATAAAGTCAGATCTAAACAATTGGAAAAATATCAATTGCTCATGAATAGATCAAGCTAATAATAAAATAAATAATAAAAATGACAAGTCTGCCTAAATTGATCTACTAGTTCAGTGTCAGACCAATCAAACCACCAAAAACATTTTATAGAAGTTTAAAAAACAATGGTAAAATTCATCTGGAAGAACAAAAAATTAAGAATATCAAAGCTACCAATAGGAAAAAATGCAAAGGATGATTGCTTAATAGTACCAAACCTAAAACTATATTATTAAGCAGTAGTCATCAAAATCATTTGGTACTGGCTAAGAAACAAAAGTGGTGGATCAATGGAATAGATAAGACACATGACACAATAATCAAGGCCTATAGGAATCTAATATTTGATAAACCCCCAAACTCCAGCTTCTGGAATAGGAACTCATTATTTGATAAAAATCGCTGAGAAAACTGGAAAATAATATGTCCAAAACTTGGCATAGACTTACATCTCAAACCCCATACAAAATAAGGTCATGATTTGTACATAAAGGATTAATGCCATAAACAGATTAGGAGAACAAGGGATAATTTACCTCTCAGATCTTTGGAGAAGGGAGGAATTTATGACCAAAGAAAAATAAAATAACATTATGAAAGGCAAAATGGATACTCTTTGATTATATTAAATTTTTAAAAATTGCACAAAGAAAACCAATACAAACAAAACTGAAAGGGAAGTACAAACTGGTGAAAAATCTTTACAACCAGTGTTTCTGATAAAAATCTCATTCCTAAAATAAATGGAGAACTGTGTCAAATTTATGAGAATACAAATAATTCTTCAATTGATAAATGGTCAAAGGATATGAACAAACAATTTTTGGGTGATGAAATCAAAGCCATCTGTAGTCATTTGATAAAAATGCTCCAAACCTCTATTGATTAGAGAATTGCAAATCAAAACAACTCTGAGATACTATCTCACACCTATCAGATTGGCTAAAATGATAGGAAAAATAATGATAAATGTTAGAGACTAAGTGGGAAAAGTGGGACACTAATTAATACATTGTTGTTGGAGTTGTGAAATGATCCAACCATTCTGGAGATCAATCTTGAACTATGCCCAAAGGGCTAAAAAACTGTGCATACCCTTTGACCCAACAGTGCAATTACTAGCTCTGTAATCCCAGTAAATCATAAAGGAGGGAGAAAGACCTACATTTGCAAAAAAAAAAAAAAAAAAAAAAAAAAAAAAAAAAAAGTTTATAGTAGTTTTTTTGTTTTTTGTTTTTTTGTAGCAAAAAAAAAAAAAATAAAAAAATGAGTGGATGTCAATCAATTGGGGAATGCCTGAACAAGATATGTTAAATGAAGATAATGGAATACTATTGTTCTATAAAAAATGATGAAAAAGCGGATTTTAGAAAGAGCTGGAAAGATTTACAAGAACTGATGCTGAGGGAAACAACAGAACCAGAAATACATTGTACACAAACAAATGTAAAAATGTTCAATGATCGCTATGAAAGATGTGTTCTTCTCAATAGTTCAGTAATCCAAAGTAATCCCAATAGACTTTGGAGAGAAAATGGCGTCTGCAACCAGAAAAAGAACTATAGACATTGAATGTAAGTCAACACAAGCTATATTCACTTCTTTTTTTCTTCCTGGGTTTTAATCTTTTTTTTTTTTTCTGATTTTTCTTTCCCAATATGATTCACAAAGCAATCAGTATTAAAATAAATTAATTAATTAAAAGGAAAAAAAATAAACACTGCTACAGATTTATAAGTTAATGTTGATTGTAGTGCTGGATATTGGAAGTATTCTATATGTAGTTCCAGGAAAATATATCTGAAAAAGTCTATCCTGGAAAAATTCTCAGGTGATCAAATTACACTTAAGACTCTGTTTGGGAAATTTAGATTGATTTGGGAGAAATCAAGGAATCAAAGTTTCAATTATTCAATAAATATTTCTTAAGGAGTTCAGGGAAAATATGAATACAAATGAAATGATTGTCTATCTTCAAAAAAAAAAAAGAATTCATGGACTCTGAATACATATAAAAACATATTTTTTCGCTTGCTTTTTTTTTTTCTTTTTTCCCTTTTGATATGTTTCTTCTTACACAATTGTGACTCATATGGAAATATATTTTACATGATAGTCCATGGAGAAGTAATATCAAATTTCCTCCCATGTTCAGAAGAAAGGAAGGAAAGAAAAAAGGGGAAAAAAATTGTAACCCAAGATCAGGTAAGAAAAAAAAAAGATGTTATAAATTTTCATTACATGTAACTGGAGAAAATATAACTAAAATAGAATAAAAAAAGATTATTGCTCTTGAATTCTTTTAATATTGTCTATCTATTACCTCATTGGGGTTTTCTTGGCAAAGGTACTAGAGGTTTTTTTTTTGTTTGTTTTGTTTGGTTTTGTTTTGTTCATTTGTTTGGTTTTTCCATTTCTTTCTCAAGTTCATTTTATATATGAGGAACTGAGGCAAACAGAGTTAAGTGATTTGCTCAGAATCACAAAGCTAGTAATCATCAAAGGTGGGAGCTGAGCTCAGAGACATTCTATTAACTATATATAACTATCTGGCTGCCCATAATAATGATACATTTCATTTAAACACGCTATTAAATATATTAACTGATACAGTATGCAAATGCCCATTTCTTTACTATGTTTGAAAGATGTTGGAAAATTTCTCATAAGTACTTTCACAGTATGATTATTTTAGTTAATAAATTTCTTTGCAGTGGGGAAATCTTTCCCTTTCAAATAAATTTCATTTTGTCTTGTTTTTAGCATCAGTCAGCTACTAGATAAGCTGCCATATGGAGACTACAATTCATATGTGACTACACTTGGATTCATTTTCCTTTTGGACCTTTCAAGTTTAACAGATGTTTCTTTTGTAGAATAAGGAATCAGGAGCTGGAAAGAACATAGAACTGGAAGCTGAAAATTGACCATGAAAAACCACTTAGAACAGGATTTGGAGTTTTTAAGTGCAATAACCACATGTAGGGTTTGGGTAGCACATGTTCTATTAATACAAGCACCTTCTGACTTCTTGACTTCACTCTGTTTGAGAAGTGAGTTTAGTTGATGAAATTCTGGGAATTCTGAGAAAGTAGGATTAAAATATTGCACCAATTTTTAAAAATTAAACTCTATAATTTCTATTATTTAAAAGTTCTGTGATTTAAATTTCAATTAAACTTGAAATTGTTCCTCTAAAGTAACTATTTAAGTCAAAAGTGTATCTTAAATATTTATGATAGGGAAAGAGTCTGTGTGATAAGGAAGGTGATATTGTCTACTTAAAATTTAAACTCGTTTATTTTATGAATTATGATCCCAACTGCCATGCTTTTCTTTTATTTTTTTGTATGGAGATTTAAAAAAAAGTCATTTTTTTGACAAGCCTGTCCAGGAAAGCTACAATTACTTTTAAATTACATTAACTTTTGACAGTGACAGCGGTATAAAGATTAGTGTTTGTATGTATATTCATTGAAATTAAAAATAATATTATTTCACAATTATTTCTGTGTCTGTAAACTGGTTTATGGAATATTATCAATAAAATTGGGGTACCTAGGTGGAATAATGGATAGAACATTTGGCCTGTACTTAGGAAGATGCGAGTTTAAATCTGGTCTCAGAAACTTATTAGCTATGTGACCTTGGGCAAGTCACTTAACTCTATTTTTTTGCTGTTTTCTCATATAAAATGAGCTGAAAAAAGAAAGGGTAGTGTCATTATTTCCACCAATAAAACTCCAAAACAGATCAGAAAGAGGCAAACAAGATGAAAAATGACCAAAACCCAAAATCAATATAATTATTTCTTTGTAGTAATCAATAACTTTATATTGATTTGCTCAGGACAACAGGAGGTGGTCCTGAAGTTTCCCACTGCACTAAGGGCCATGTCCAGTTGTTCTGATTTATATCTTGCCACTGAACCCAAGTGATTCTAGAGGAGAAAGTGAGCCTGGTGACTATGCAAAACCCATCTTTACTTAAATCCAACTCACTTTCACATCAAGGCATCACTTCCCTGACGTCATGATCCCCTTCAAGAATAAAAATGAAGCTGTTATATAGCAACATATTGCTATATAAAGGAAGACAAATCAGTGAAATCATCTGTGCCCTTAAAGAACTTATATTGTTGTGACTCTGATTTTTCTTTAAACCATTACTTATATAATCAAATTTACAAATGCATGACTATTTGAAATTAATATTTTATCTCAGCCAGATAGAACAGTACTAAAGGGATTGCAGAAACTCTTTATGTGTATATGTATGTATATGTGTGTGTGTGTGTGTGTGTGTGTGTGTGTGTATGTGTATCTTCCTAAGACTCCCTCCTAATAGGTATATTTTTGATGTATCAGATAAGTATGACTCATAGTTGCTTATCCACACATAAAAAAGTTTGTAAACCACTTGCCATATTTACATTAGACTCAAAAACACAGATGGAATGAAATGACTAGTCAATTATCTGGATATTTTCAAAAGTTTTCAACTTTTGCAGAACCAATATCTTGATAGCTGAATTTTCCACTTTCAACTAGATGTTATCTTGCATATATATGCACATATATATTGCCTTTTTAACTGACAAAAGTTCATTGTGATAACATTGTCCTCACTAATTTTAATAAAAACAATAAATACTCTAGATTTTGAATAGTCAGCTAAGAAGCAGGTTATTTTGACCAATTTATTATGCCCATAGAATTTCAATAATCTATCTTTGTTTTCCTTGACCAAATGGAAAATGGAAATGTTTCTCATTTACTGCATGACACTATGAACTAAGAAGAAAAGTGAAAATTCCTGAAGAAACACCAAGACTCCTAAATCTATATATATTACTATTGTGAGCATGTAAATACTTTAGGAATTAACCTATTTAAACAACAGTATCCCCATTAAGAATATTGGTAAATGTGCTATTTGTATGAAATCAGGGTAAAGGAATACTTGTAATCAGGAAGAGAAGTTTAAATCATATTGTAGACACTTAATAGCTGCGATACTTTAGTGAAGCCATGTAACTGCTCTGGACCTACTTCTGTTTCCTGTATTGTAAAAGGAAGATAAATAACATCACAGAGTTAGCATAAATATGAAATGATATAACATATAAAGAGCTTCAGGGAATACCTCGTCTGACTCAAAAGCCTGAAAAAAAAGCCTCCTCTATACTTCAGCCCACAGATGTTCATCCAGTTTTTCTTTGAAAGTAATCTAATTGACTTCCGGTTAAGATGGCGGAGAGGAGGCACACAGCTGCATAAGCTCCACGCTTTCTCTCACTATCCACTTCATTACAAGCCTCTGAATCAATGCTTGACTGAAAAAAAACCCACAAATAGTTACCAAGAGAAGCCATCCTTGAGATTCGCCAAGAAAGGTCTGTCTATACTGGAGAGCTGGGACGGTTTTAGATCGGGCGCAGGCTGAGGGCAGCGGCAGTGAGAGCATGGGAGCAGACTGGAGAGGGGGTGGGGAGTGATCGCAGCCGTCTCTGCGGGGAGAGCTTCGCTACAGGTTTGGATATTTTGCTCCGGCAGCAAGTCAGCAGCCCAGCAGAGAAGCTAAGAACACCGGGGCTGAAGAATACAACCCCAAACAGCTGGAGTCTCTCGGGACCTGGCCGTCCCCCCCTCACTCCCCCCCCACACACACAGTGACTCAGCACGCTCTGGGATCTCAGAGCCCACGCGCACACAGTCCTGCTAGTGCCTCACTGCTGCCCCCTGCAGTCTGTAGTGGAAGCTCGATAACATACCCAACCCCTCCCCCAAAGAAAGACTCCAGTTTTTTCTGTTTTTCTTTGGTAGTTTGTCTTTGATTATTAGACAGAATGAGCAAGAAGCTGAAGAGGACTTTAACCCTTGACAGCTGCTACACAGATAGAGAGCAGACTCTAAATACTGAGGAGACTAAAAACAGACAGTCCCCAGGTGAATCCCCAAAGGAGGAGATCGTCTGTTCCTCAGCACAGATGAACCTCATAGAAGTAATTAAAAAGGCTCTCACAAGGGAGCTAGAAGAAAAATGGGGAAAGCAGAGTGAGGCTTGGCAAAAAAAGAGGGAAGCTTGGGAAAAGGAGAGGGAGGCTTGGCAAAAGGAGAGGGAAGCTTGGGAAAAGGAGAAGGAGGCTTGGCAAAAGAGCCTGGAGAAAGTTAAAGAGAGAGTGGATAAAGAAGTAAAATCCTTGAAAAATAGGATTAGTGAACTGGAAACAGAAAACAGCTCTCTAAAAAACAAAATTGGCGAAATGGAAAAAAATTCCACAGAACAAAAGAACTCAATTGGACAATTAGAGAAAGATTTTAAAAAAGTGAGTGAAGAGAATACTTCACTGAAAATCAGAATTGAACAAGTGGAATTGAATGACTCAAGGAGACAAGAAGAATCAGTCAAGCAAATCCAAAAAAATCAAACAATGGAGAAAAATGTGAAATACCTTCTGGGGAAGACAACAGACCTGGAAAACAGATCCAGGAGAGACAATCTGAGAATCATTGGACTTCCAGAAAAGAATGATGAAAAAAAGAGCCTGGACACTATTTTCCAGGAAATTATCAAAGAGAACTGCCCAGAAGTCGTAGGAACAGAGGAAAAAATAAACATTGAAAGGATTCATCGATCACCCACTGAAAGGGATCCTAAAATCAAAACACCAAGGAATATAGTGGCCAAATGCCAGAACCCTCAGATGAAGGAAAAAATATTGCAAGCGGCTAGAAAAACCCAATTCAAGTATCAAGGAGCCACAATAAGGATCACCCAGGATCTGGCAGCATCCACATTAAAAGATCGAAGGGCCTGGAATATGATATTCCGAAAGGCTAAGGAACTTGGTATGCAACCAAAAATAACTTACCCAGCGAGAATGAGCATCTTTTTCCAGGGAAGAAGATGGACATTCAACGAAGTAAGCGAATTTCATCTATTTCTGATGAAAAAACCAGAACTTAACAAAAAGTTTGATCTACAAATATAGAACTCAAGAGAAATCTAAAAAGGTAAAGATTAATCTTGGGAACTATATTTTGACTATATAGATGTATAAAGAATACATGTATACCTTGTTCTAGAAATTGATGTGGAAAGGACATTATATCAGAAAAAGGGTAAAGTGGGGGTAGTACATCTCATGAAGAGGCATAGGAAACCTATTATATCTGAGAGAAAGAATGGAGGGGGATGAATATAGTGGGTATCTTACTGCCTTCAGAATTGGCTTTAAGTGAAAAATCTTAAGACATATTCAATCTATGGTGAAACTTCTCCCACCTCATTGAAAAGTGAGAAGGGAAAAGTGAAAAGGGAAGGAATAAGCTAAGGGGAAGGGAATACGGGAACTGGGAGGGAAAGGGGTAAGATAGGGGGAGGAACTCTAAGGCGGGGGGAGGGAGGGATACTAAAAAGGGAGAGCTGTGAGAAGCAAGTGGTGCTCACAAGCTTAATACTGGGAAGGGGGGGAAAGGGGAAAGAAGGGAGAAAAGCATAAACCGGGGTTAACAAGATGGCAAGTAATACAGAATTGGTCATTCTAACCATAAATGTGAACGGGGTAAACTCCCCCATAAAGAGGAAGCGGTTAGCAGAATGGATTAAAAGCCAGAATCCTACAATATGTTGTTTACAGGAAACACACTTGAAGCAGGGAGATACATGCAGGTTAAAGGTAAAAGGTTGGAGCAAAATCTACTATGCTTCAGGTGAAGTCAAAAAAGCAGGGGTAGCCATCCTGATCTCAGATCAAGCTAAAGCAAAAATTGATCTAATTAAAAGAGATAAGGAAGGGCACTATATCTTACTAAAGGGTAGCATGGATAATGAAGCACTATCTATATTAAACATATATGCACCAAGTGGGGTAGCATCTAAATTCTTAAAAGAGAAACTAAGAGAGCTGCAAGAAGAAATAGACAGTAAAACTATAATAGTGGGAGATCTTAACCTTGCACTCTCAGAATTAGATAAATCAAACCACAAAATAAATAAGAAAGAAGTCAAAGAGGTAAATAGAATACTAGAAAAGTTAGATATGATAGATCTCTGGAGAAAATGTAATGGAGACAGAAAGGAATACACTTTCTTTTCAGCAGTTCATGGAACCTATACAAAAATTGACCATATATTAGGACATAAAAACCTCAAACTCAAATGCAGTAAGACAGAAATAGTAAATGCATCCTTTTCAGACCACAATGCAATGAAAATTACATTCAACAAAAAGCCAGGGGGAAGTAGACCAAAAAATAATTGGAAACTAAATAATCTCATACTAAAGAATGATTGGGTGAAACAGCAAATCATAGACATAATTAATAACTTCACCCAAGCCATTCTCCAATGGATGGGCATCCATTCATTTTCCAGTTTCTAGCCACTACAAACAGGGCTGCTACAAACATTTTGGCACATACAGGTCCCTTTCCCTTCTTTAGTATTTCTTTGGGATATAAACCCAATAGAAACACTGCTGGATCAAAGGGTATGCACAATTTGATAATTTTTTGGGCATAATTCCAGATTGCTCTCCAGAATGGTTGGATTCGTTCACAACTCCACCAACATTGCAATAGTGTCCCAGTTTTCCCGCATCCCCTCCAACATTCATCATTATTTTTTCCTGTCATCTTAGCCAATATGACAGGTGTGTAGTGGTATCTCAGAGTTGTCTTAATTTGAATTTCTCTGATCAATAATGATTTGGAACACTCTTTCATATGAGTGGTAATAGTTTCAAATTCATCCTCTGAAAATTGTCTGTTCATATCCTTTGACCATTTGTCAATTGGAGAATGGCTTGATTTCTTATAAATTTGAGTCAGTTCTCTATATATTTTGGAAATGAGGCCTTTATCAGAACCTTTAACTGTGAAAATGTTTTCCCAATTTGTTGCTTCCCTTCTAATCTTGTTTGCATTAGTTATATTGTACAAAGGCTTTTTAATTTGATGTAATCGAAATTTTCTATTTTGTGATCAGTAATGGTCTCTAGTTCATCTTTGGTCACAAATTTCTTTCTCCTCCACAAGTCTGAGAGATAAACTATTCTATGTTCCTCTAATTTATTTATAATCTAGTTCTTTATGCCTAGGTCATAGACCCATTTTGATCTTATCTTGGTATATGGTGTTAAGTGTGGGTCCATGCCTAATTTCTGCCATACTAATTTCCAATTATCCCAGCAGTTTTTATCAAATAATGAATTCTTTTCCCAGAAGTTAGGGGCTTTGGGTTTGTCAAACACTAGATTGCTATAATTGACTATTCTGTCTTGTGAACCTAGCCTTTTCCACTGATCCACTAATCTATTTCTTAGCCAATACCAAATGGTTTGATGACTGCTGCTTTATAATATAATTTTAGATCAGGTACAGCTAGGCCACCTTCATTTGATTTTTTTTTTCATTAATTCCCTTGAGATTCTCGACTTTTTATTGTTCCATATGAATTTTGTTGTTATTTTTTCTAGATCAATAAAATATTTTCTTGGAAGTCTGATTGGTATAGCACTAAATAAATAGATTAGTTTAGGGAGTATTGTCATCTTTATTATGTTCGCTCGGCCGATCCAAGAGCACTTAATATTTTTCCAATTATTTAAGTCTGACTTTATTTGTGTGGAGACTTTTTTATAATTTTGCTCATATAATTCCTGACTTTCCTTTGGTAGATAGATTCCCAAATATTTTATGGTATCAACAGTTATTCTGAATGGAATTTCTCTTTGTATCTCTTGCTGTTGGGTATTGTTGGTGATGTATAAAAATGCTGAGGATTTATGGGGATTTATTTTGTAGCCAGCTACTTTGCTAAAATTATGAATTATTTCCAATAGCTTTTTAGTAGAATCTCTGGGGTTCTCTAGGTATACCATCATATCATCTGCAAAGAGTGATAGTTTGGTTTCCTCATTGCCTACTCTAATTCCTTTAATATCTTTCTCGACTCTTATTGCCGAGGCTAGTGTTTCTAATACGATATTAAATAATAATGGTGATAGTGGGCAACCTTGCTTCACTCCAGATCTTACTGGGAAAGGTTCCAGTTTTTCCCCATTGCATATGATGCTTACTGATGGTTTTAAATATATGCTCCTGACTATTTTAAGGAAAAGTCCATTTATTCCTATGCTCTCAAGTGTTTTTATTAGGAATGGATGTTGGATTTTATCAAATGCTTTTTCTGCATCTATTGAGATGATCATATGTTTTTGTTTGTTTGGTTATTGATATAGTCAATTATGCTAATAGTTTTCCTAATATTGAACCAGCCCTGCATTCCTGGTATAAATCCTACTTGGTCATAATGTATTATCCTGGTGATGATTTTCTGTAATCTTTTTGCTAATATTTTATTTAAGATTTTAGCATCAATATTCATTAGGGAGATTGGTCTATAATTTTCTTTCTCTGTTTTCAGCCTACCTGGTTTAGGTATCAGTACCATGTCTGTGTCATAAAAGGAGTTTGGTAGGACTCCTTCAATCCCTATTTTTTCAAATAGTTTATATAACATTGGAATTAATTGTTCTTTAAATGTTTGGTAGAATTCACATGTAAATCCATCTGGTCCTGGGGATTTTTTCTTAGGGAGTTGATTGATAGTTTGTTCTATTTCTTTTTCTGAGATGGGACTGTTTAGGATATTTACTTCTTCCTCTGTTAGTTTGGGCAAGCTATATTTTTGGAGGTATTTTTCTATTTCATTTAAGTTGTCGAATTTATTGGCATAAAGTTGGGCAAAGTAACTCCTAATTATTGCTCTAATTTCCTCTTCGTTAGTGGCGAGTTCTCCCTTTTCATTTTTAAGACTAACAATTTGATTTTCCTCTCTCCTTTTTTTAATCAGATTTACTAAGGGTTTGTCTATTTTGTTGGTTTTTTCATAGAACCAACTCTTAGTTTTATTAATCAATTCAATAGTTTTTTTACTTTCAATTTTATTGATCTCACCTTTTATTTTTAGAATTTCAAGTTTAGTGTTTGACTGGGGGTTTTTAATTTGTTCCTTTTCTAGCATTTTTAATTGCAAACCCAATTCATTGATCTTCTCTTTCTCTATTTTATACAAATAGGCCTCTAGAGATATGAAATTTCCCCTTATTACCGCTTTGGCTGCATCCCATACATTTTGGTATGATGTCTCATTATTATCGTTTTCTTGGGTGAAGTTATTAATTATGTCTATGATTTGCTGTTTCACCCAATCATTCTTTAGTATGAGATTATTTAGTTTCCAATTATTTTTTGGTCTACTTCCCCCTGGTTTTTTGTTGAATGTAATTTTCATTGCATCGTGGTCTGAAAAGGATGCATTTACTATTTCTGCCTTACTGCATTTGAGTTTGAGGTTTTTAATGTCCTAATATATGGTCAATTTTTGTATCGGTTCGATGAACTGCTGAAAAGAAAGTGTATTCCTTTCTGTCTCCATTACATTTTCTCCAGAGATCTATCATATCTAACTTTTCTAGTATTCTATTTACCTCTTTGACTTCTTTCTTATTTATTTTGTGGTTTGATTTATCTAATTCTGAGAGTGCAAGGTTGAGATCTCCCACTATTAAAGTTTTACTTTCTATTTCTTCTTGCAGCTCTCTTAATTTCTCTTTTAAGAATTTAGATGCTACCCCACTTGGTGCATATATGTTTAATATAGATAGTGCTTCATTATCCATGCTACCCTTTAGTAAGATATAGTGTCCTTCCTTATCTCTTTTAATTAGGTCAATTTTTGCTTTAGCTTGATCTGAGATCAAGATGGCTACCCCTGCTTTTTTGACTTCACCTGAAGCATAGTAAATTTTGCTCCAACCTTTTACCTTTAACCTGCATGTATCTCCCCACTTCATGTGTGTTTCCTGTAAACAACATATTGTAGGATTCTGGCTTTTAATCCATTCTGCTAACTGCTTCCTCTTTATGGGGGAGTTTACCCCATTCACATTTATGGTTAGAATGACCAATTCTGTATTACTTGCCATCTTGTTAACCCCGGTTTATGCTTTTCTCCCTTCTTTCCCCTTTCCCCCCCTTCCCAGTATTAAGCTTGTGAGCACCACTTGCTTCTCACAGCCCTCCCTTTTTAGTATCCCTCCCCCCGCCTTAGAGTTCCTCCCCCTATCTTACCCCTTTCCCTCCCAGTTCCCGTATTCCCTTCCGCTTAGCTTATTCCTTCCCTTTTCACTTTTCCCTTCTCACTTTTCAATGAGGTGGGAGAAGTTTTACCATAGATTGAATATGTCTTAAGATTTTTCACTTAAAGCCAATTCTGAAGGCAGTAAGATACCCACTATATTCATCCCCCTCCATTCTTTCTCTCAGATATAATAGGTTTCCTATGCCTCTTCATGAGATGTACTACCCCCACTTTACCCTTTTTCTGATACAATGTCCTTTCCACATCAATTTCTAGAACAAGGTATACATGTATTCTTTATACATCTATATAGTCAAAATATAGTTCCCAAGATTAATCTTTACCTTTTTAGATTTCTCTTGAGTTCTATATTTGTAGATCAAACTTTTTGTTAAGTTCTGGTTTTTTCATCAGAAATAGATGAAATTCGCTTACTTCGTTGAATGTCCATCTTCTTCCCTGGAAAAAGATGCTCATTCTCGCTGGGTAAGTTATTTTTGGTTGCATACCAAGTTCCTTAGCCTTTCGGAATATCATATTCCAGCCCTTCGATCTTTTAATGTGGATGCTGCCAGATCCTGGGTGATCCTTATTGTGGCTCCTTGATACTTGAATTGGGTTTTTCTAGCCGCTTGCAATATTTTTTCCTTCATCTGAGGGTTCTGGCATTTGGCCACTATATTCCTTGGTGTTTTGATTTTAGGATCCCTTTCAGTGGGTGATCGATGAATCCTTTCAATGTTTATTTTTTCCTCTGTTCCTATGACTTCTGGGCAGTTCTCTTTGATAATTTCCTGGAAAATAGTGTCCAGGCTCTTTTTTTCATCATGTTTTTCTGGGAGTCCAATGATTCTCAGATTGTCTCTCCTGGATCTGTTTTCCAGGTCTGTTGTCTTCCCCAGAAGGTATTTCACATTTTTCTCCATTGTTTGATTTTTTTGGATTTGCTTGACTGATTCTTCTTGTCTCCTCGAGTCATTCAATTCCACTTGTTCAATTCTGATTTTCAGTGAAGTATTTTCTTCACTCACTTTTTAAAAATCTTTTTCTAATTGTCTAATTGAGTTCTTTTGTTCTGTGGAATTTTTTTCCATTTCGCCAATTTTGTTTTTTAGAGAGCTGTTTTCTGTTTCCAGTTCACTAATCCTATTTTTCAAGGATTTTACTTCTTTATCCACTCTTTCTTTAACTTTCTCCAGGCTCTTTTGCCAAGCCTCCCTCTCCTTTTCCCAAGCCTCACTCTGCTTTCCCCATTTTTCTTCTAGCTCCCTTGTGAGAGCCTTTTTAATTACTTCTATGAGGTTCATCTGTGCTGAGGAACAGATGATCTCCTCCTTTGGGGATTCACCTGGGGACTGTCTGTTTTTAGTCTCCTCAGGATTTAGAGTCTGCTCTCTATCTGTATAGAAGCTGTCAAGGGTTAAAGTCCTCTTCAGCTTCTTGCTCATTCTGTCTAATAATCAGAGACAAACTACCAAAGAAAAACAGAAAAAACTGGAGTCTTTCTTTGGGGGAGGGGCTGGGTATGTTATCGAGCTTCCTCTACAGACTGCAGGAGGCAGCAGTGAGGCACTATCAGGACTGTGTTGCGCCTGCGCTCTGAGATCCCAGAGGGTGCTGAGTCACTGTGGGGGGGAAAAGGGGGCCGGCCAGGTCCCGAGAGACTCCAGCTGTTTGGGGTTGTATTCTTCAGCCCTGGTGTTCTTAGCTTTTCTGCTGGGCTGCTGACTTGCTGCCGGAGCAAAGTATCCAAACCTGTAGCGAAGCTCTCCCCGCAGAGACGGCTGCAATCACTCCCCACCCCCTCTCCAGTCTGCTCCTGTGCTCTCACTGGCGCTGCCCTCAGCCTGCGCCCGATCCAAAATCATCCCAGCCCTCAAGTAAAGACAGACCTTTCTTGGCGGATCTCAAGGATGGCTTCTCTTGGTAACTATTTGTGGGTTTTTTTTCAGTCAAGCATTAATTCAGAGGCTTGTAATGGAATGGATAGTGAGAGAAAGCATGGAGGTTATGCAGCAGTGTGCCTCCTCTCTGCCATCTTAACCGGAAGTCCCCCTTTTGTTCTTTTCTCTACTTCTTATAGGAATTTTTATTGTTCTTGGGTCCAATTAGCATTTTTCTTTGAGGCTTTGCTTACAACTGTTTTCATATTGTTTTGGTCAGTCAAGTTTCATTGTGTTTTTTGTTTGTTCAATTTTTCAGTTTTATTCTTAACTTTGAACTTAAAATTGGACTTGGGTTGGATAGGCACTCACCCAAGCTTCAGACTTTTGCTTGTTAATATATATTGTTATATATTATTATATTATATATATATACAATATATGTTAATAAATAATATATATAAATGTGTATATATATATATATATATATGTGTGTGTGTGTGTGTGTGTGTGTGTGTATATATATATATATATATATAAACACAAGAAGAGTATCGGTTACACAAATACTAGCACTTCTTTTTACCCACGCATCTATGACCACATCCTCTGTCATGTTATAATGAACTAAAAGTGCTCCCTTCTTCAGTGTAACTATGCCCCAGGACTGTTTATGGACAATAGAATTGTCATTCATTACCAGCTATAGTCAATGCCAGCAAATTATCAGCTGTAATGTCTTTCTTACCATTCATCTGATCCCTTTACTGCCTCTGGGCTGAGAACTCACAAAACTAATACTAGTGAAACTATTGCCAGGAACTTTGCTAGTTATGCCATTGCCACATGCTTATGTTCCAGACATCCTCCACTCCAAGGCCATAGACCTTTATTGGTGGCCTCTTAAACTACTTTAGGATGAATAAATGCCTCACTTCAATATTTTGTAGATTCTACTATGCCAGAATTCAACTTGAGGCATTATTTTAAAGTTATTTGGAGGAGAATGACAGGCAAGTCCAATTGGATCATTGCCTATACTCTCTACTTGCTTCTGCCCTCAACTGAATCTTCTACTTTTCTTCAAGATGTCTCCAGTTTAAAGACTGTTTCAAATATTAAAATACTTGGGATAGTTTCTTGCATTCAGTAAGTGATTAATAAATAGTTGTTCATTAATTTCATTGAATTTCCAGTTCTACAACTGTTAATTGCTTGATCATGGTTGAAGCATTACTTTAGTTTCCTCACTATTAAAATTAAAGAACTAATACCTGACAACCTAATGTTGTCAACATTAAATGTGTGTCTGTGTGTGTGATAACTTGTAGTAAGTGGTATGCAAAGTATTAGAAAAATGCCTGTTATTATTCACTAAAACAGGGGAATTTTATGGAATCTTAACTATAAGTTGTTTTTGCAACTTTGTAAATGTGGAATATGAGATTTAGCTTCCACAATAAAGTTACTCAAAAACTCAAAGTTATTCAATGATACCGAAACAAGAATATACTTCTGCTAACTCATTACATGTTTTTTGTTTCTTTTAAAAATATGCTTAAAACTATCAGTCTTTTTTAGCTCTTCCCTTTCAATGCACTGCAAAGGAAGGAAAGGAGAGAAAGGAAGGAAGGAAAAAAAAAAACAAGAAAGGAGGAAAGTAGAGAGAGAGGAAAAAAGAAAAAGGAGAAGAAGAAATACAGAATCCTATATCATATAAGCATAATCAAGCAAAATAAATTCTAATGGTGGCCACATCAAAAATTCATTTCATATTCTGCATATTTGCCTACCATATCTCTGTCATGAGGTGCTTAGAGTTTTCTTCCATCGATGCTATATAATAATGGTTGACCATTTTATTGATCAAATTTCTTAAATCTTCAATTTTCTTTTTACTATACTGTCTCTCCTCCTCTCCTGCAATCAAACTAAACCATTAAATGGAATTTTCCATCAATTGATTATCATCCATTGCTGAAACTTCTGCTGTGTTCTTTCCCCAAAGCACACTCATAATACCTTTTGAATTATAAAATGTCTGTCCTTCAGTGCCACTAGACTAATGTTTGATGTTCGGTGATTTTATTAAATCAATTCTTCAAATTTAGCATTGCAGTTTAAATTGGTCACATGCCATTTGTTTCTCTGATATTAAACAGTAACTCAGTTTACCTCACTGCATTTTTTCCTGTGGATTATTTATAATCATAATAGATAAATCCATTCAGAAGAAATGTGAATATAAATCTCTGTAAACATTGATAAATGAATACACATTTCATTGGGCCTTTAATGCTAAGTCAATACTTCCATGAGCTATGCTTTTATCTTACTCATTAATCTAGCTGTTTGAGATTTTGTTATGAAGTTTATCCTGCTTATTTCTTGTGAGTTGTTAGACTTGTCAGTCAAATGCAAAATGTATTGATTTACAAAGATTGTTTTCCCCTCCCCTCCATTACAGATTTCCCTACATTCCCTTCCTAATAGTCCCATGGGCCACGTACTTTCTGGTAAAAGTAGAATTATGGAAAAGAGTATTTGAGTCATTATGCTTAAATGCCTAGTAACTTTCTGCTTTTTTAAAGCTCTTTGTATATAGCTTGAATAGTGATGGCAGTTAAAGATAATTCTATTTTACTATTTCAAGAAAGATTATAGTTTGCTAAATAACTCGATTTGAATTGGCAGAAAGCCTAAAGGATTTTAAGAAGGAGGTAGAAAAGGCAATTCGCATTGCAGCTTTGGATGATCTTCCTGACAAGATAAAAATCTACAATAATCTTGCCAATATGGAGATAGTCTTAATAAGAGGGAGAGAAATTAATCCTTTCCTATTTTTCATCCCCTTTGAAGGACAGCAAGGGTTATCGCTAATCTCCTTCAGGGGGAAAGTTTCCCAAAATTTATTAATATTTAAATGAACCAAAACATTGCTATGGTCTCACAATTCTAATTTAAAATGTTTTATTGACTTTATTGGATGGAACAAATCATGAAAAGATTATCCTTTTTGATTTATTTTCACATGAGACATACTTGGTATTTAAAAAAAAAAATAGTATTTTCTCTAGCCAGGTCAAATGGTTCCTGCTCCAATACATTGAATTCTAGTTTCCATACTGGATCATTAGTGATTATTGAAAACTTTCTACATTAGGCCAGTCCCAGCTCCAGCAAAACTATATCTTTCCTTATCTGCCTCTCATCCTTAAATATTAAAATAATCTCATCTTTCTGTCACACTCCAGATATTTCTTATACCTCTTTCCCAATTTCTACATTTTGTTTAGGGGCCATCACCTAATTATCCTGACTTGTCTCTAAACTGGGATGATTATGGAGGAAAGAATGAGACTGATGATTTTTCAAAGCTCTACCTTACTTAAATCCAATTCACACAAATCAAGATAGCACCTTACTGATAATATTGGTTCTCTTCAAGAACAAAAGATAAACAATAACAACATTTTATTCTGAGTAGCAAGACTTACTTGTAATAGTGGGCATTTAAAGCTCTTCTTTAGGTTTGAAAATCACTTTATGTAATCTCATTTGAAACTTGCAGCCACCCTAAGAGGTAGGTCCTATTATAATACTCATTTTATATATGAGAAAAGTAAAATTCAAAGTGGTTAAATAACTTCTGAGGGTCACACAATCAGAAAGTGACTGAGGCACTATTCAAATATTCAAACTCAGATCTTTCTCACCTTATAAATTCTACCTTCTATTCAAGGTACTAACTTAAATCAGAATATATATGTTATATATACATATATATCTTATGTGTGTATATGCTCATTTTTATGTAATTTTGTCTATATTTTGTGTGTATATATACATATATGTGTGTGCATATATATGTAATCTAGATAGACATATGTGTGTATTATACACACACATACACATACACACACATTTATGTATATGTAAGTACAAACTCACACACACACACACATAGAAGCAGCTGGTGGCTCAGTGGATGGGACTGAAGTTAGGAAATCCTGATTTTAAATTTGGCCTCTGACGCACCAACTCTGTGACTGAACTGGACAAGTCACTTAATCCACATATGCCTTGGTTGATTCACATGTAAAAATGGGAACCATATCATACTTGCTTCTCTCGTCTGTTGTGAGAAGTAAATAAGGTAATAATTGTAGTGCTGAGCACATGATTGGTACATAGTGATCTAACAGATACTAGTCATTACTATTATTGTTGCTGTTACTCCCATTGTTAGATATTACATATATCTATATATTTACATATAGAAATTAGAGAACAATTTAATAATTTATTAAATGGAGAGATTTACTGGGACCAAGGATCCATGTTTGGTCCCAGGGCTGAATGAGACTATCCTCTCAAAAAATCCAGCCCTGAATATCAGACAGCAAAACTCTTTTATAGGATAACATAATGGGGGAGGTAACTGGATTGGAATAACCTAATGGAGGGAGGCACCTAGGATGACATAATGGAGGAAGATACTAGATGCCTTGCACTGCTCCTGTCACTCTTAATCCACTGACATTAGTTAAATCACTAAATCTCTCTCAGCCTTGATTTTCTCATCTGTAAAATGTAGAAATGTAGGGATGATAAGAATAAAAGAAACTGAATGGTCTCTGTAGAATTTTTTTTTTCTTTTAGCATTTTTAAAAACCAACAAACAAGACCAGGGAAAGGTTTTTGAAATTTATTATAACATTTTGAAAAGAAATTCAGGCAATACATAATGGAGATATAGGATTTTATATGTAATCTTCTTTTTCCCCTCTTTTCTTCTTTGTATATAGAAATGCTTATTTGCTGATGTTTTCCAAATAAAGAATAGGGATAGGAATTTGACCTTTGATTCATTGGTATAAGGGATTACTCAGTAAGTAAACTTCTATCAATACAGTTTGGAAAATTCTCTGCAATTTATAGCCTCAGAGAGTCAGCAGTATGGGTCATATAATCAGAGTTTGTCAAAGATGATAAATTGAATCTAAGTTATCCAAGCTCTGAGATCAGTTTTATATCAATTTATACTGTGCTGCTTATATGTTTTGAATTACAAAAAGCAAGAAAACATGTTTAAAAATTATACTTCATAAGTAACTCTCTATTTTGATTATATCTAGAACTGTTCTGCCTTTTTCTAACTGACTTCTATTGTTCCTTTAAATTTGAAGCGATTCCACAACACAGTAATGGGGCAATATGAATCAGTAAGAAAAGAAAAAAAAAATGCCTTGAATTCCACCTCCTGAAAATGGAGTAGTCTAGTAGTTAAAGCAAAAGTAGCACATATTATACCACCTCAAAACTATTCCAAGAAAACACCTCAAAAAATCACCTTGCAGTCTATTATATGGGCAGGAGTTTACATTTCAATATTTGTCTTCTACCATGTACTTTCTTTTATCTTGATAATATATCTGAACAATGAATTGAACTCAGGATTTTGAGACATAGATTATTAGTACTCTGTTTCCAGCCACTCTGTGTGTGCACCCTAAATTCTCTGGGATTAGAGTATGGTTTGGTCTTAATTTTTTCTTCTAGGAATCAATAACCTGAATTATTCCATAATGGAAATCCTATATATTCACAAGATGAATTCTTAGTAACATAGTATCACATACTCAGAGAGACAGAAGAGACAGCAGAGACCATCTTGTATAATACACATGTGAATAGGAATGCTATCTAAAATATGCTACTTGAAGATCTCCATCAATGGTAAGTAGATTCCATTTTGTGCTAGTAAAAATTGTTAGGTTTTATTCAATTATTTTTGCATGGGACCTGCATCTGGTTTTGTGATGCCCTTTTGTTGTTTTGGTAGTTTTGACTTCTGAAGATGTGCAGAATCAATTAAATTTCTCTTTATATTCCTTCAGCTATTTGAATATCACTATCTCAATCCCTTAAAATCTTTTTCTCAAGATTAAGCATCAATCAATCAAAACATCTATTAATAGATGCTAGATATTGGATATCTAGCTAGGGATATAAAAAGAGGCAAGAGACAATCCCTATCCTCAAAGAATTTACAAGATAATGGGAGATTCAACAGGCAAACAAATAAATGCAAAAGAAATTATATTTACACAATAAATTTGTTGTACAGTCCTTTTTCAATTGTGAGTGACTCTTTTTGACTACATTTAGCTTTTTCTTGGCAAAAATACTAGGACAGTTTGCCATTCCCTCCTCCAGTAAGTGATTTGCCCAGGATTACAAAACTATTAAGAGTCTGAGGTTAGTTTCAAACTCAGGAATATGATTTTTCACAGACTCGGCATTCTATAAATTGTGCCACTTTATAAATAGAAAATAATCAACTTGAGGAAGGCACTAATATTTAGAGGGGTTTGGTAATACATTCTGTAAGAAGCCAGGGAGATCCATAGTTAGAATGGAGAAGGTACAATTTTCTAGGAATGGAGGACAACTAGGAAAACTATCCAGAGTTTTTTCTATCCCTTTTCAACAGACTAAATATCTGGGAACTGTTGGCATCTTCAAAAATCACCAGTCAGCTTTAACCACCTTCCTTTTCAGTCTAGGAATCTTTCTCTTTCTAATAGGCCAAATAGTAAGCAAAATTCTTGCCTCAGTAACTCATGTCTCTCAAATGCCATATAGCTTCTGAGAAAAAGGCCTCCATTCTTGAATTTTTCTTTTGTCCTCTTCTGTTTTAAAGAGTAAGATCTCTTACCTTGATTGAAAGTGTGAGCTATGAGAGACAAAAGTTTGAATTTCGGCCAAGTTTTATAGTCAGAGCAGTAATAGTATGCCCCAAGGAGCAAGGAACAAGCAAAGAAGACATAAATATAACAAGATTTAGAAAGATGCATTTGACGTTAATGTCATAGCAACACTTGAAGTTCTTGGAAACAGTGCTATGTAGTAAGTTAATTTTTGAACATGTTTTTCAAGAAAATAAGTATAGATAAATAGATATTTGCATATGTACACAAATACATATTTATAATCTATATGAATATACATGTATGTGGTGTGTACATGTACATATGCATAAGTTATGTATGTATAATACAAATATATGCTTATATTTGCATATATTCTTGCATATACATACAGATATATACATATACATTCATTTTAGATATAAATCATATATGAATATATGCATGTCTAGTTATATATATGCATGTACATCCATCCCATAAAGATCTTCTTCATATCATCATTTATTCACTCTTTTAGTTATTTTCACAAATTTTGGACTAACCCTGTACTCCTCTATGTGAACCAGATGTGGTGAATGTATGGCCTATGTCTAAAGCCTGCAAAACCATTTGCTGAGGCAACCACAGGCAAAGATGAGCTGAAAGCTAGGTACAATAATCTTCTACTGGTTGAGTTCTTTAAGATGATAACTTTGTACGCCTGCAAATGATGTTAAAAATATCCAAATGGTCCTTGACAGAATAAAGACTCCCCACCCCTGAGTAAACAAAATCTTAGCTTAGGCATATGGATGGGGAGAAAAAAGATGTTTAATGTTTAATTCACTTTAAGTGAGCTAAAAATGTAAGATATTTGTCACTCTGCAGTTTTATATATTTCCCTTGGCTACTAAATTCTAGACCTGTGAATTGTTGCAGAAATATATTCACTTTCCTCCCCACTTCCATATATACTTCATAGCTATCTCTACTCCCTGGCACGAAATATAGAAAATTTGTTTCTGAAAAAAAAGCACTTCTTCCCCCTGCCCAGACAAATGGGCATTTTTGGAGGCAGCTACTCACTACAAAATGATGATAATATTAATAATGATAATAGTAACAATAATAATAACAATGATAGGAGAGAAGTTCTAACCTGGCATCTTTCAAAGATTATCCCAAATACCTTTCTATTTTTGCAGAGAGACTACTTTGTTTCTAAAAGTGCTTTACAGCTAGTTTCAACCTGACAAGCTCTGGTATTATGTGCTAAGTCTTAGTTGTGGCTATTTGCCAAGTATTTTGGAAATAAAAAAAGGATCCTAGGCAGTGCCTCATTGATGGAGAATCCATCTTTGTTCTATAGATGATAGATCCACCACTTTATATCATCTAGACTGCTAAATGGGCCAAAAACAATTCTTAGAAATGAAAGCAAATTACATCCATATATTATGACAAGTATTCAGGAAAGTGACTCCATCTATTGATCTGGAACAAAAACAAACTCCATTTATCTGACTGTGCTAGCCATGAGCTATGAACTTGGATGACTTTAATAAAAAGTGTATCAGTTCATAAATATTGTAGATGTTGCTGCTCTAAATGGGAATGCAAACTTAGAAATAGGATGTAGGCATTTTGAACAAGGGTCAGTAAAGGCAGACAGTACAAATGACAAAAGGAAGGCACAAAAGTTCCTAACAAAACTTTTTTCTTCTCCTTAGAGAAATCTGATGTTAATATACTCAGCCTTTCTACATCATTTTGGTTAACTAAACTGAATTGAAATACATTCACCACCATTTTCTAGTCTCTGAATGAAAAGGATATTTGAAGAAACATTACTGTGAGGTAACGAAACATTGTGGGTTGAGTTCTGAATTTGGAGTCAGGAAGACAAGGAATAAAATCTAATATTAGGTCATAGGATCCTGCATGACATAAACTCAGATACTACTAGCCATGTGGCTCTGAGAAAGTCATTTACTCTCTCTGGACTTCAGTTTCCTAACTTGTAAAATGATGGAGGATGACCTTCAAGATACTTCCTAGCTTTAAGTCTATGAACTTACAAATGTCTTTCCATAGAGTTCTGGGGAAAAAAATCTGTCTGTAAAGAATTCCAAGCTTCCAGTTAACACAAAAATTATTTTTATCTAGATCTTTTCAGATAATGAGTTTGGAAACAGGTTTGCAGAAATTGTAGATTTCTACTTAATGATTTGGCTACCATTTGTCTTTTCAGGTATGGTTGATGAAGTGACAAATAATAATAATTAATAATAATAATAACAATTCAATAACCTGGTTATGTATGTATTATTCTCCCCATTTGACAGGTAAAAAAACCAAGCCTTTGTAAAGGCTGAATAACACTCAGAGTTATACAGCCAGGAAATGCTATACCTGACTGTAAACCCATGTAAACCCATAGTCATGTCTAGCTCTCTTTTGACTACACCAATCAATTGGTCATTGATTACTGCATACACTAAAATTCAGAACACTAAACTCAAAGGATAGCTGTGATATTAACACTATATAGTTGTAAATTTAGATTATGCCCTCATAATTCTTCACTAAGCTTTACTTTCAGGTTTATGCCAGTATTTCCTCAGATACTGAATATTTTGATTTCCATATGGCTAAGATGTCCTGGCAGGTAATTTGGGAATTTTATCATCATGGACACCCCACACACATATATACACCTCTGTTCAATTGATGCTTCATTCTTTACATATAAAAAAAAGCACACAATAAAGTCTATTTTTGGGCTAAGAAGTTGGGATTGTCTTCTAATATCATGTAAAGTGTCTTTTTTCCAAAAAGAAATACATTCTTCATGATTTTTAGAAAAGAATAACCTAAGGAAACTGACTAGAACAACAAGATTTACAATGGCAAAGCAAATGGCTATTTGGCCATTCTCTGTGTTGAAACCATTTATTTCTGTTTTTCAAGATAAGGGATAATTATATATAGTCACATGAAAAAGTCTTCCAGGCCTCAGTTAATTAGAGAAATGGAAAAAAAAAAACAAAAACAAAGCAAACAAACAAAAAACTATGAGGTACTACTTTAGATCTATCAGAATGACTAATATAATAGGGAAAAAAATGACAAGTGCAGTAAGAGATATGAAAAAAATTAATGACAATAATGGATTGTTGGTGGAGTTGTGAACTAATGTAACCATTCTAGAGGACAATTGGAACTGTGTCCAAAAGATGAGCAAACTATTTATAACCTTTGGCAAGTTATTAGAAATCGAGAAGAGACTCAACAATAGGAAATGACTTTGGCATATGATTATGATGGAATACTATTGCACTCTAGGAATTGTTAAGCAGGATTGTTTCAGAAAAATCTAAGAAGGACTAAATTAACTAATACAGAGTGAAGCAAGCAGGACCAGAATACTGTATACAGGAACAGCAATAATATAACAATATTAACCTACAAAAGACTTGTCTACTCTGATGACTATAAATGATTCAAGATAATTCCAAAGTACTCATGATGAAACATGCTATCTACCTCCAGACAGAGGTGATTAATTCTGAGTAAACTCAAAATTTAAAAAAAAGGGAAGTGAAAACTCTCTGAAAACTTCCCAAATTTCCCTTCAAACTAGACAAGTGCATCAGAATTGATCTATCATCCAGGAAGCAGTTTGCCAACATAACAGGAAAAGTCTGACTTACTGGCTTGGGAAAGAAGGTAGGACTAAGAGCAGCATCAGTAGCAGTCAATCTCACAGTAGGGAGCCTCTAACAAGGTTTCAAGACTGGGTATAATTGATCAGTGAGATCCTATCCACTTGCAAACGATCAATTTTTTACCCAAATGAACAATTTTGGCAGAATAACAAGGCTCCACTTTGGTAACTCCATCCCCCCACATAAGCTACCAGAGAGGCCTTGACCACACTGACCTTGACTGCCCCAAAGCTGGCTAATAGTTCACAGATCCTACCTCTGGGATCTACCAGTCGAGGGATCCTGTTTCCATAGCAACCTAGTATCAGGGCCCCACCCCTAGGGCAGACCAGGAACAAGATACTTCCTCTGGAGCCAACCCCCAGAAAGAATCTGTTAACATAGCAACCCAGCAACAAGGCTCCACTATCTGGAACTAAACCCTATAGCCCTGGAAGGCCAACAAAGTGACTCTACCCCTCAAGTACAAGCCTTCCCTTCAGAGAAGGTAAATAGTTAGCTCCTGAATCCAGTGAAAATCATAAATGACACAGATTCCCCTAGGTGGGAAAATAAATAAAAAACTTGAAGGAGGATGAGGTCAGAGCCTAGCTCTCATATAAAGACATCAAGTCACAAAAGGCAGAAAAAAATGAAGAAAAAAATGAAGAAAAAAATGTAGTGATCTCTTCTTTTCTAAAATATAATGGTTTTCTCTGGGAGCAGTTTTCTTGGGGAGGTTTCTGGAGGCAGCCTTACTTTCAATTCCGATCAATAATCATCTCAAATGCAGCCAGCTAATAAAAGTTTCAGATCCTTTATTGTTTTTTCCAAAATAGCCTGGTTAGTTTTCTTACAGGCCTATCTCCTTCCTTGGTTCCAAGAGCTCTTACAGCTTATCTGCCAGCTTCAGCCTCTCTCTGAATCTTGGTTTCACTCTCTCGACTGAATTCTGGCTCTCAATCTCTTCAACTAACTTACTTCTGACTCCAGGAGCTACTTATATATAATCTCTTAAAGGTGTGAACCCAAAAGTTGACTCCTCCTCTGAGAGAGTGGGATTGTGGCTTCTGACTTGTGAATCTCCTGAACTTCTGAACTCTGATGTTGAGCTAATATGTGAACTCTCAAAGGTATAAACTTAAGTATTGTTTCTATCAATTCTAGTGACTTAACACCTTGTTTCAAGTAATGGCTCATAACAAAGAAACAAACAAACAAAAAAGAACTTGACTATATAAAGTTAATATTATATAATAGGGAGAATCAAGGCATAGACTTTAAATACTGTAAAGTTGTCAAAATAAATACATATAAAGCCTCAAAAATGTAATTTGATCTTAGTTCAAAAAAAATTCGTGGAAGAGCTTAAAAAGAATTTTACAAAGCAAATTAGAGAAGTAGAAAAAATAAGGAAAAAGGAAATCAGAGAAGAGAATCATGACAAAAATTAGTAATATGGGAAAAGATATACAAAAATTTATCAAAAAATTACTTTCTAAAAAAAAATAAAATTGACTAAATGGAAAAAAATGCTAAAAGCAAAGCTCATTTAAGAAAGTGATTCCTTACAAATTAGAATTGAAAAATGTAAAGAAATGACTATTTGAGACATCAAAGTACAACAAGATACAATGAAAAAAAGTGAAAAAAATAAAAGAAAAAAAGAAGAGAAGAAGAAGAAAGAAGTGAAATATCTCAGCAGATATTTCTGACCTAGAAAATAGATCAGAGAAAAATGTAGGAATTAATTAATTACCTGAAAACCATGATTAAAAATTTTAAAAAGAGACCTATACAGCATCCTTCAAAACATCAAAGAAAATGTCTCTGATACTCTGATATTTTAGAATTAGAATGCAAAATAGAAATTGAAAGAATCCTCTGATTTTTCTGAAAGAGATTCAAAAAGTGAAGATTATGGGAAACATCATAACTCAGAGATCAAGGAGAAAGTATGGCAAGGAGCCAAAAGGAAATAATTCAAGTGGTGTGAAGGTCAGTATTATCCAGGATCTGACAACTTTCATTCTCATGAACTAGAGAACTTGAAATACCATATACTGAAGACAAAGGAACTAGGATAACAACCATGATTCACCTATCCAGCAAAACTGAATATAATCTCTCAGAGAAAAGAGTGAAAGATCAACACTTGATTAAAAAAATATGACCTCCAAATCCAAAATTCAAGGATAACATTAAAAATCGAAAACAAACAACTAAACAAAATAAGGAAAATAAAACATAAAAAATTCAATTAGGTTAAACTGTTTATATTTCTATATGGATGGCAAGATTATATCTGTAATTCTTAACTTTATTATTATAAGAGCAATTAGGAGTATATGTAGACAGAGAGTATGGATATAAGGTGACTTTGATGGGATGATAGACCAGAAAACAAAACAAAGGAGTGAGGAAAAATTTGCATTGGAAAAAAGAGAGGGGAGATTTAATAAAGTAAATTACCCCATATAAAAGAAGCATTAAAATAGAGGTTCAGGTGCAAGGAGCAGGCAAAGCTTAAACCTTACTCTCATCAAAATTGATTCAAACAGGTAATAACATAACACACTAAAACAGATAAAGAAGTAAAAAAGAGATGAGGGTAATAGAAGGGGAAAGGGGAATGATAAAGAAGAGGGTATACTGGGGAAGGTAGTGTTCAGAAATAAAACATTTGTGGGGAGGGAAATAATGGAGATAAGAGAAAGAAGGGAATAAACAAGTTAAAAAATAGTATGGATAGAAATAACATTTCTCAAAACTATAAATGTGAATGGGATGAATTCACCCATAAACGAGAAACACATATAGAGTGGATAAAAAAAAAAAAAAAAAAAAAAAAAAACCAGAGTCCTACAATATGTTGTTTTCAAGCAGAAAACAGTATGATAGAAACTAGGGAGAAGCCAACATTTCACATTGCATAAAACAAGATAAGGTCAAAATAGGTACATGATTTATACATAAAGGGTGACATCTTAAGCAAATTAGGAAAGCATGAGATAGTTTATCTCTTATTGAATAAGGGAAGAATTTAGGACCAAAGAAGATATATAGAGCATAACAAAATGTAAAATAGTTAATTTTTACTATATAAAATGTGGTGGTCTTCTTTTTTTCTAAAATATGATGGTTCTCTGGAAGCAGGTTTCTTGGGAAGATTCTGGAGGCAGCCTTAGTTTCAGTTCCAAGTAATAATCACCTCAAATGCAGCCACGTGATAAAAGTTCAAATCTTTTATCGTCTCTTCCAAAATAACCCAGTTTCCTCATCTTTGATATATTACCAAGCTATTTAAAATTCTTAGTTAACTGGCAGTTGTTAAAGCACATTTAATAAAAGCATGAATAAAAATTTTACAAAAGGAAAGATGAAATCATATAAGCAACTTTTCACTGTTTTATATTATATTATAGAGATCTATTATATAGCATTTCGGAACAAAACCTATAACAGTGTCCTAAGCATTTTAAGTCTCTTTAAATTGGATTATTTGATTTCAAGGGATCTTTTCACCATTGAAGATGAATTACTCATATTTGAAAGCCACTAAATATTTCATTATTAAAATTATGCTAAGGAAAACAAAGCAGGAAAAAACCTAGGCAGCATGTCCCAGTATTTAGAAAGTAACCTAACCCTGGTTTTGAATCCCAGTTCCCATATGTAGGGCCTAATAATAGGCATTAATAATAAGCAATTAATAATAGTATTTAGTGTCTTAAAGTTTGCAAAACATTTTATTTTCATGAGAACCCAGGGAAATAGACCACACTATTATCTACATTTTATAAATAGGAAACTAAGGCACACATAGGTTAAATGACTGTACTCAGTGTTACAAAGCTGATAGTATGTGCAACTGGATTTGAACTCAGGTCTTCTGATTCCAGGTTCAGTGCTATGTTTATTTTTCACCAAGTATGCCATTTGATATTGCTCAACTTGATTATAACCTCTAGTCTTTGATTCACTGATTATTACATTTTTAAAATTGGTAAAAATATGTCTGTAAAATGAGGAGGGAGAAGTTTTCCTGATGTGTCCCTTTAACTCTAAAATCAATGATCCCAAAAGTTTACTTTCACTTTGTTTTGCATGAAAAATCTGGGCTGAAAGTAGAACTTTTGTCTGTAAACTGACTTACTTTTATATGTGGAACAGGGAGATAGGCATCAATTCTTATATTCTAATACATAACAGATCTTTTTATATAGTGAATATTTGTTTAAGCAGGATCATAAAATGTTAGAGTCACTAGAAGTACTTTATAGGAACTGGAAGTGATCTCAGAGTCAACAAAGTGTACCCTGCTGTTTTTACAAATAAGGAAAATGAGATAGTTATGTGGGGTGGTGGCTACAGCACAGGATTTAGTCAGGAAAACTTTAATTTCAAAACTTGATTTCAAATTTGACTTGGGACTTTTACTAGCTATGTGTCCCTGAACAAATCATGTAATAATATTTGCCTCTTTTTCTTCATCTCCTAAATGAGCTGGAAAAGGAAATGGCAAACCATTCCATCATCTTTGTCAAGAAAATCCCAAATAAGATACTGAATAGTCAGCCATTACTAAACAAGATGGAAAAAGTGATCTAGCCAAGTTTACATAAAATTTAAAGTTGAAAGGGAGCTCAGAGATTTTCTAGTTCAAGGATTGTGTATGTTTGGTATCTAGGGACATATTTCAGAATTTTCATAAATTTGGACAGGAAAAACACACTACATCTTAATTTTCACTATTCTTCAGTTTCCTTTGTAATCTCAGGTATTTCCTTTTGTGGAGTTTAAAACATTATGCTGAAAAGTCACTCACAGGCTTCAGTGGACTTCCCAATGGATCCATGGCAAAAAAAAAAATACAATTTCTGATTCTAGGATAACTTCCTCATTTTATAGATGGGCAAAGATGCAAAGACTTAAACAAGATCACATAGGAACTAAATAGCAGAGCTGAGACATGAACCCAAATTATCAGTCCAAATTTAGTTGTCTTTCTAGAGCCAAAAGTAGAATTCATATTATTTGTAAGTTGATTTTTCTTCTGGACAGTGGTTATAACTTTAGTGGTTATAACTTTCACATAAACAACATCATTTCTATGATGAAGCAGAATCAAACTGAAAAGAGCACAGACAGATATTCCTCAGAAGAACTTTTAGGCACATACATAGACTCACATAGATACACATACTCTTATTTTAGAAGTGATTCAACAGTTTATCCTGAGCCAAGTTCTCAAAGGAAATAAGTCAGAGAAGCGATGATAATGATTCACTCCTGAGCAACCTTACACATTTTCATATATGAAATGGAAAAATTACTCCTGTTTTTTTCTTCTATATTGTCCTTACCATCACTGAATTGCTACAGTCACATTTGTGTAAGCAACTGGAAGATATGGCATCCTTCTCATAATACAACTCCAGAGCCCTTATATATGTATCTAACATAATTCTATTTTATCAGATGAATATCCTATGCATAGCTTACATAGCTATTCTTTTCCTGTTCAATTCTGAGTAGCAAGGTTTTGTTGTATAGTGTATATATTATATAGTCAAGAACAACTAAATTCATCTATGTTTCTGTGTCTCTGTTTCTGTGTGTCTGTGTTTCTCTAGACAAGCAACTAAGTCTTTCAATGCTTCAGACAACTCATTAATACTACAATTGCACAGCAAGTACTTCTCTGCATTGAAAAGGGACGTTTCCTCATTATGAATTAGCTACACTCCTGAAATCATAGGTAAAGTTTAAAAAAATCCTAAACTGAGGATCAAGGGAAATTAAGGGAGTCTATATGCCTACTTAATTCAGGAAATTACACATCTAAGAATCTCTTGACCTTAGAAGGGAGTATATTAACTCATTCATTTTAGCACAGAAAACAATTTATTATATTTATTTTAAATTATGAAATTGAAATTATTAAAATTAAATTAAAAGGATATATAAGATCCATCCCAGTTCTGGGATTGTCTGAAAATCACTGATAATTTAGTGCTATGATTTAGACTCTGATAATTCAGATTATAACTTTATTCCTCTATTCCATATAAAAGATTTCATTAAAGAGTTTGGTTGGAAATAAGTCTGTACAAAGTCCATAATATACCCCAAGCATTCGAAGAACAAAAATGAATAAGTAAGAACCAATAACCATGTTTATTTTTTATTATCTTGCATTTATATAATGCTTTCATATGTTTTTGGTAAATACTCATTTGCATATGAGGAAAAGCTTTCTTACATACAATTTCATGACAAAATGGAATGAATCAGAGATAATGGATTCCCCTTTACAGTAGGAATGTTATTATCAGGTATTAGTTGGTCTAGATAACCATTCAAGTTCCTTCTAGAATTTCTGGCCAGAATAAAAAGCAATTGTTCAGACTAATATTTTGGGGATGCTAAATTGAACCATCTTTTGTCTAAGTTTTTACTTAGTTCTTTGCCACTGAATGGGCATGGCCTAAGATAAATTGAGATTTGGAAAAGACCTTAATCTAAAAAGACCAAGGTCACCCATTCCATCTTAGGATGTCACCTTTGTCTTGCCTTTGGATTCCACCTTGCTTAAGTCCAACTCATACACAAGTCATAATGATTCTGTTCTCATTTCTCCTCTTTATTTATTTGTTTTTATTATTAAAGCTATTTATTTTCAAAACATATGCACAGATAATTTTCAACATTCATCCTTGCAAAACCGTGTGTTCCATTTTTTTTCTTTCCTTTCCCCCATCCTCTCTTCTAGAGGGCAAATAATCCAATATAAATCAAACATGTCCAATTCTTCAATACATATTTCCATAATTAGCATACTGTACAAGAAAAATCAGATCAAAAAAGGAAAAAAAGAGAAAGAAAACTAAAAGCAAGAAAACAACAACAAAAAGGTGAAAATATTATGTTGTGGTCCAAATTTAGTTTCCACAGTTGTCTCTCTGGATATATATGGCTCTCTCCATCATAAGACAATTGGAACTGACCTGAATCACCTCATTGTTTGAAAAGAGTCACATCCATGATAATTGATCATCATATAATCTTCTTTTGCCATGTACAGTGTTCTCCTGATTCTGCTCACTTCACTTAGCATCAGTTCATGTAAGTCTCTCCAGGCCTCTCTGAAATCATCCTTCTGATCATTTCTTATAGAAATATAGGACTACCACTATCAAACAACAACAAAATATAAAGTGACTTTTTTTTTTTTTTACATTTGTAAAATCTAATGTTGCACATAAATTTCCTTTATGTGTGGTACTTTTAAAAGCTGTGTTTTTGGTATAATACATCTTCAATAGTGGAGGGAAAATTTAGGCCCAAGTTTCGAACCTTCTTTAGCTGAAATAGCATAAGGGCAAATTTAATTTCATTCATTATTCATTTGGTATTATTTACCTGAAAAGGTTGGGATCTTCTTTAGGATTGCTCCCAGTTGTTATTCAGGCATTCTAGTCATATCCAACTTTCACTACTCGTGACCATATAAAAGCAAAGGACAGAGATCCCTGAATTGTGATCCTTTATTTCCATGAAAACCAGAAAGCCAAGATTTATCTCATGGGTTCTAAATCCTATTGAAAAAGAGATCCCAAGAGTTTTGCAAGACTTGATACTTAAGAGATGAATAGGAGAGAAATGTAGCATTCTCAGTATCATATGCTTACATTGACATGTTGAGTAATAATACATTCACTAATAAATAAAAGTCACTTTGGACCTCCTGAATATTATCTGATCTGTCCAATGTTAACTACCATCAACTTAACCAATGAAAAAAATTTATATGTAACCCTTTTTAGAGTGATTGTTAATGGGAAGGTACTGAAAGCACTTGTTCCTAGGGAGTGATTGATATGTTGCTAAGCCTACTATTTCCTGGTATTTAGTTTCTCAATATTATGACATAATGGGGGGTGGATGTGGGAATTATTAGTTCTGGTTTCCTTCTCTGACATGGGAGCAGATGAAAGAGGGAGAGAGTCTTGTCATTATGCCAATCATAAAAATGTCAATGTCCTCTCAAATGTTCCATTCCTCTTGAATCCAATGTCAGACCCAGTAGCTACTATGATTACTCAATACTTTCATGCTTGGAAGTACTTTTCTCTCTGATTTATTTTAGAAATACAGGTGTTTCTGATCAGTACTCTGCTCATTACTATGTTACCCACCCACCATTCTTTCTCATTTTCAGGGATGATATCAAGGAGTTTTTCTTCATTCTATACTAGAAAAAGATATGAACTAATCTATAGATAAGGATATATTTTGCTGTTGATTAGTCATTTCTCAATTGAATCTGACTCTTTATGAACCCATTTGAAGTTTTCTTGGCAAGGAAACTAGGGTCATTTATCCCTCAAGCTCATTTTACAGATAAGGAAACAGAGGCAAACATGGTTAAGTGATTTCCCTGGGATCTCATTGCTAGCAAGTGTCTGAAGTTGGATTTTAACTCAGGTTGTCCTGACTGCAGGGCCAGCACCCTATCTACTGTACTACTTATCTTTTACATAAAGATAAAGTAATAAGAATAATTGTTTTAGCAAGGATGGATGTGAACATATGTATGTATCTCTGTGTTTTGTGTGTGTGTATGTGTATGTGTTTGAGTGTGAGAGAGACAGACAAAAGCTTAGTAAAATTGATGATACATCACCACTATACAACAACAGTTGTACATCTTGATCTTAATATGAGTGATTTTTTTTCACCTTAAAAGATCAACTTAATACATAGCATATAGTTATTGTAATTTTAAAAAATCTGTCAATATTTAATATACTCAGAAGATGCTAAAGGAACTTTAAATTCTTTGCTCACATAAAGTTTATAATTTAGTGACTGGTGTTATATACATGCATATATGCAAATAACTATAATACAAAATATATCATGATCAGTGTAAAACATTTGCCCAGAAAATCACAAAGATAATATAATAATAATTTTCATATACATATTTGTATAGATCTTGCTTTATAGTATCTTTGGGATAGAAAAGAGGTAATATAAGTATATTTTAAAAAATTAACAGTATTTTATTTTTTGCCAACAACATTTAAAGACAATTTTAACACTTTTTGTAAGATTTTGAGTTCAAAATTTTTCTCCTTCCCTTTTCCTTTCCTCAAAATAGTAGAAATTTGATGTTATATATGTGCTATAATATAAACCATTTCGATATGTCACAGTTGTGAAAAAAGAAACATATCAAAAGAAAAAAAAAGGAAAAAAATAAGTGAAAAAATTACATTTTGATCTGATATAGTATCTATCAGTTCTTTATTAGTATGTGCATTATACTTTCCTTTGGGAGTCCTTTGTACTTATCTTGTATAACTGTTTTGTTGAGAAAAGCTGAATCATTCCTACTTGATCTTCATACAATGTTGTTGCTATTTTGTACATTGTTTTCCTGCTTCTGCTCATTTCACTTTGTATTAGTTCATGCAAGTCTTTTCAGGTTTTTCTGAAATCTGTCTGTTCATTATTTCTTATGGAATAGTACTACTTCTATTACATTCATATCCCACAGATTGAGGAGCCAAGATGTAGGAGAGAAGACAGGAAATTATCTGAACTCTCCCTAGTTTTCCTCAGAAATAATGATAAATCGAGCCTCTAAATGGAATCTGGAGTAAAAAAAAAAAGAGAGAGAGAGAGAGAGAGAGAGAGAGAGAGAGAGAGAGAGAGAGAGAGAGAGAGAGAGAGTGAAACAATGCATCACAATCTGGGCAAGACATTAGGAGACTCTTAACCACAGCACAATTAAGCATCTGAGGCCTCTTGGTTCTGGATCAGTAGGTTATGCAGTGTCACAGAAGGACAACTGGGGGGTGGGGTTTCCATTGCCATGCAGAAGGCAATTTCTGAGCTTCCAAACCCAACAAAAATGACTACGTCAGACCACTTAAGCACACTGAGCAAGTCACCAACATCTCAATCCCCAGCATGGAAAGCTAGGCTCATGACTCCAAAACCAAGAAGCTTGGGAGAGTGCCTCTTGTGAGCCAAAAACAGAACTCAAGGGTAAAAGTCATGAAATCAATAAAAGAAAATGAATAAGAAACAAACAAACAAACAACAAAAAAAGCTCTGATCATAGAAAGATATTATGGTGACAGGGAAGATCAAAACATAAACTCAGAAGAGGATAACAATGGCAAAATGCCTTTAGGTGAAGCTCAAAGAGAAGCTCAAAAAGTCCTCTTGGAAAAGTTCAAAAATGTTTTTAAAAATCAAGTAAGAGAAGTAGATGGAAAATTGGGGAAAGAAATGAGTTATATAGGAGAATTATGGGAAAAAAGAGGCAGCATTTCAGAAAAAAAACATAAAAATTGACTGAAGAAAATAAGTTCTTAATAATAGAATTGATCAAATACAAAAAGAGGTTCAAAAGCTAACTTAAGAAAATAATTACTTAAAAATTAGAATTGGCAAAGCAATGATTAATGACTATATGAGATATCAAGATTCAGTCAAAATAAGAAGAGTGAAAAAATAGGAGAAAATGTAAAATACCTCATTAGAAAAACATCAAAACTGGAAAATAGATACAAGAGAGAAAATTAACCATAGCAAAAACAAAGCTGACAGAAATCATATGATTATCTCAGTAGATGCAGAAAAAGCTTTTGACAAAATGCAACAGCTATTCCTCTTAAAAATACCAGGAGACCAAGAATAAAAGGAATTTTCCTTAAAATGATAAACAACATCTATTAAAAACTATCAGCAAGCATTATATGAATTTAGGGTAAGCTAGAAATATTCCAAATAAGATGAGGGGTAAAACAAAGATGTCGATTACCACCACTATTATACAATATTGTGCTAAAATGTTAATTTTAGCAATAAGAAAAGAAAAATAAATTGAAGAAATTAGAATAGGCAAGGAGGAAACAAAACAGTCACTCTTTGCAGATGATGCATTGTTATACTTAGAGACACTTAGAGAATCAACCAAAAAACTATTTGAAATAATTAAGAACATTAGAAAAATTGTAGGACAAATCCACATAAATCCATAAAATTTATTCACATTTCTATAACCAAAAAAGCTCAGAATCAAGAGATAGAAAAAGAAATTCCATTTGAAATAATTGTAAATTATATAAAATACTTGGGAGTGTAATTGTCAAGACAAACTCAGGAACTATAGACAATTACAAAACACTTTTCACACAAATAAACAATTGGACAAACATCATTTGCTCAAGGTCATCCTAAGTAATATAAAAATGATAATTATAAGATTTTGAGTTCAAAATTTTTCTCCTTACCTTTTCCTTTCCTTCAAATAGTAGAAATTTGATGTTATACATGTGCTATAATATAAACCAGAAATAACTTAATTATCCAGTCTCATTCCCATTGAACCATAAAAATGTATTTTATGAAATTAAAAAATAAATAACAAAATGTATCTGGCAAAACAAAAGTTCAAGAATATCAATGGAATTAATGAAAAAAATGCAAAGGAAGGTGGCCTAGCCATAGCAGACACAAGCTATGTTATTAAAAGACAATCATTAACACCATTTGGTACTGCTTTAGAAATAATGTTGGATAAAAAAATTTGCTAAAATAAATAAGAAAGCAGTAAATCATAATCAAACTACTGTTTGATAAATCCAAAGACTTCAACTTCTGGGACAAGAATTCACTATTTGACAAAAACTGCTAAGAAAACTGGAAAAGAGTGTGGCAGAAACTAGATACTCTTACTCTTTATACCAAGGTAAGATCAAAATGGGTAAATGATTTAGACATAAAGGGTGATAATATTAGCAAGTTAGGTAAGCAATAGTTAATTTATCTATGAAATTTTGGAGAAGGGAGAAATTTATGACAAAATGAAAAATAGAGAACATTATATACTATAAAATAGATAATTTTGATTACATTAAATTTAAAAGTTTTTGCATAAGCAAAACTAGTTGCAGCCAAGATTAGAAGGAAAACAGAAAGCAAGGAAACATTATTATTTTTTTTTTTTTTTTGCTATTCAGTGTTTCTGATAAAGGCCTTATTTCTAAATATATATATATAGAAAACTGAGTTAAACTGATAAGAACACAAGTAATTCCGTTATTGATAAATGATTAAAAGATATGAATAGGTAGATTTCTAGTGAAAAAAATTAAAGCTACCTACATTCATATGAAAAAGTGCTCTAAATCACTATTGATCAGCCAAATAGAAATTAAAACAATTCTAAGGTCCTACTTTCAGTTTAACTAATATTACAGAAAAAGAAAATGATAAATGTTGGAGAGGATGTTGTAAAACTGGGATACTACTGCATTTTGAATGGAGTTGTGAATGAATGCAAACATTCTGGAGAGCAATTTGAAACTATGCACAAAGGGGAACCAAACTATACATACCCTTTGACTCAGTAATGCTAGACCAAGTTCTATATAATAAAGAAATCATAAAAAGAGGGAAAAGACCTACAAGTACAACGCTACAGAAGCTCTTTTTATGATGCAGAAACATTGAAATTGAGTGGATGCTTATCAATTGGGAAATGGCTGACAAGTTGTGGTAAATGAATATAATAGAATACCACTGTGCTTTAATGAAAAGTAAGTGGGTGGATTTCAGGACAAACAAAACAAAACAAAAAAATTTAAAGACATGATTTGAAGTGAAATGAGCAGGGTCAGGATAATTTTTTTTAATAATACCTTTGTATTTTCAAAATATATGCAAAGATAACTTTCGACATTCACCCTTTGTTCCAGCCTTATGTTCCAACCTTATGTGCCAATCTTTTCTTCCTTTCTTCCCCAGACTCCCATCCTTAAATAGGAAATAATCCAATGTATCTTAACCATGCAATTCATGCTGCACAAGCAAAAACAGATCAAAAAGGAAAAAGAAAATGAGAAGAAAAAAAAAAAAAAACAGAAGCAAACAACAAAAAAGTGCAAATACCAAATTGTGATTCACACTCAGTCTATAGTCCTCTATCTGAAGGAAGTTGTCTCTGTCTATTACAAATCCATTGAAATTGGCCTGAATCACCTCATTGTTGAAAAAAGCCAAGTTTTTCAGAGTTGTTCATCACAAGATCTTGTTGCCAACAGTATTCTACTGGTTCTGCTCTTTTCCTTAGCATCAGTTCATGTAAGTCTCTCCAAACCTCTCTAAAATCATTCTGCTAGTCATTTCTTACAGAACAATAACATTCCATAACATTCATATACCGTAATTTATTCAGCCATTCTCCAATTGATGGGCATCCACTCAGTTTCCACTTTCTAGCCACTACAAAAAGGGCTGCAATGAACATTTTTTGCACATATGGGTTGTTTCCTCTTTTTCATGATCTCTTTGGGATACAGGTCTAATAGACACAGTGTTGGATCAAAAGGCATGCACAGTTTTATAGCCCTTTGAGCACAGTTCCAAATATCTCTCCAGAATGGTTGGATCACTTCACAACTCCACCAACAATGTATTAGGGTTCCAGTTTTCCCACATCCCCTTCAACATTAACCATTATTTTTCCTGTCATCTTAGTCGATCTGAGAGGTATGTACTGGTACCCCAGAGTTGTCTTAATATTCATTTTTCTGCTCAATAGCGAATTAGAGCATTTTTTTTTCATGTGACTAAAATGGTTTTAATTTCTTCAACTGAAAATTATCTGTTTATATTATGTATGATGCTTGTTGATGGTTTTAGAAAGAGACTACTGATCATTTTAAGGAAACCTCCATTTAATACTATGCTCTCTGGTATTTTTAAAGGAATGAGTGTTGGATTTTGTCAAATGCTTTTTCTGCATCTATTGAGATAATCATATGATTTCTGTTAGTTTGGTTATTGATACAGTCAGTTATGCTAATAGTTTTCTTAATGTTGAATCAGCCCTGCATTCCTGGTGTAAATCCTACTTGGTCATGGTATATAATTCTGCTGATAACTTGCTATAATTTTATTGTTAATATTTAATATTTTTGCATCAATATGCATTAGGGAAATTGGTCTATAATTTTGTTTCTCTGTTTTGAGCCTACTGGTTGACATATCAGCACTATGTCTGTGTCATAAAAGAAATTTGGTAGGACTTCTTTTTTCCCTATTTTCCCAAATACTTTGAATAATATTGGAAATAATTGTTCTTTAAATATTTGGTAGATTTTCATCCTGGAGATTTTTTTCTTAAGGAATTCATTAATACCTTTTTCAATTTCTTTTTCTGAAATGAGACTATTTAACTATTGTTTTTCCTCCTCTGTTAATCTGGGCAATTTACGTTTTTGTAAATATTCAGGATAACATTGTTAAGAAACTGTTAATAGCAATTTTGTGTGATGAGCAATTATGATAATCTTAATTCTTAGTGATGCAATAATCTAACATAATTTCAAATGACTTGTGATGAAAAATGTCCACACCTAGGAAAAAAAAAATTGGGTCTGAATGCAGATCTAAGCATACTATTTTCACTTTTTAAAATTTTTGGGTTTTTTTTTTCTTTCTCTTGATTTTTTCTTTTGTTTTGATTTTCTATTCACATGACTGATATGGCAACATATTAAACATTGTTGTACAGCCTTTATTCAATTGCATGCTGTTTTGCGGAGTGGAGAAGGCAAGGAAAGGAGGAAGAATAATTTGGATCTCAAAATCTTACAAAAATGAAAGTTTACATATAATTGGTAAAAAAAAAAAACACTATTAATTTCAAAGAAAAAAATAAACAGACAAAAATATATACCATATCTTGTTCAGCAGTTCCCCAATTGATGAGCATCACTTGAATTTCTAGTATTTTGCCACCACAAAAAAGGATAGCTATAATTTTTTTTTTGAAAATGTAGATGCCTTTCCCTTTTAATTTAGGATCTAAACCTCTTGGTATTGTTGCTGCATCAAAAGGCATGCATAATTGCATATCACTTTGGGCATAGTTCCATAATGCTCTTTAGAATGGATGGCGTTATCAACTTTACTAGCTCTACATTAATGTCCCATTTCTTCGACATACTCTCTGACATTTTTCATTTTTCTTTTTAAAAATATATATTAACTAATATGATAGGTATGAGATGGTACATTAATCTACATTCCCCTAATCAAAAGTTATTTAGAACACTTCTTTTTATGCCTAGATAGCTTTGATTTTTCTATCTGCAAACTGCTTGTTTATATCCTTTGACTATTTTATGTGTTGCATTACCATATGTTTGACTCAGTACTCTATTTCATAAATAAGGCTTTTATCAGAAATTTCTGCAAAATGTGTTTCTGTAAATTTCTGTAAAATTTCTTCCCAAATTGCTTTCTTTTGATCTTGATTGCATTAGTTTTGTTCGTATAAAAGTATGGTTTTCTTTTAAATGAATATAAGCTGCATTATTCCTTATATATTGTGTAATATTATCTATTTCTTGTTAAATATAATTCAAATGAATTCTTAGGAATTTGTATGCTATATCACTTGGTACATATATGTTTAGTACTGATGTTACATTATTGTCTAAGATAACTTTTAGTATGATATAATTTCCTTCCTTATCTATTAAAATTAGGTCTATTTTTTGCTTTTGCTTTGTCTAAGATCAGGTTTGCTACTTTTGCTTTTTTTCAAAACTTAACCTGAAGTATAATAGATTCTTCTCCTGTCTCTTACCTTTACTCTCTGTATATCTCTCTATTTCAAGTGTGTTTCTTGTAAGCAACATTTTGGAGGATTCTACTTTTTCATACAGTCTGATAGCTGCAAAGTGTAATTTTTAAGGGACAGTTCATCCCATTCACATTCACAGATATAATTATTCACTGTGTATTTCCATCCATTCTACTTTTCCTCTTTTTGTTCTTCTTTCTCCTTTCACCCTTTCCTTACTTGATAATGTTTTGCTATCTAACGTTTTAATCTATCACCACTGGTCTGCCCTCTCTTCTGTCCATACCCCCTATCCCAGATTACCAATCTTCTACTCTCTTCCATTCCCATTGGGTAAGATAGATTTTGTAAATATTCAACTAATTATGTATATTATTCCTGCTTTGAGTCAGGATTAATTAGAGTAAGGTTTAAATGAAACTCATCTCTCACCTTCCCATATTTTACTTCACTGTAATAGGTTTTATTGCATCTCACCATGTAAAATAATACAAATATTTTAATGGTCATTTTACAGAATAGGAAATAAAATTCCTGCAATTTAAATAATTTCCCTTGGTCATATAATTATTAAGTGTTTTTTAGAGTCAAGAATAAACTAAAGTGGGGCAGCTAGGTGGTGCAGTGGATAAAGCACCAGCACCAGCCTTGAAGTCAGGAGGACCTGAATTCAAATTTGACCTCAGATACTTAACACTTCCTAGCTGTGTGACCCTGGGCAAATCATTTAATCCCAGTTGTTTCAGAAAAAAAAAAGGCTCAAGTATTCTGATTTTAAACTCAGGAGCTTGGTCTTACGCACCAGAAACATGAAGGAAAATTCTATACTCTATATACTTTATAGAATTATAGAAGGCAAGTTTAAAGCCCTAATGTTACAAAATTGCCTTCAGTCATCCATTTTAGATGCATTCATTTACATATAAGCAATTGACATAAATTACAAAATAATCTAAGGAAATTGACATGATAATGTTTGTTAGCCTAATTCTAGTTACTGTATGCTCTGAAAATGAATAATTCTGCATGACTAAAAATAAACATCAAATGAGGAGGCATTTTAATATATTGTGATTAAACACACTATGTACAAGGCACTAGGATACTCCATAATTTAAAGTTATATTTCCCCAGAAACTGTCTACAATTTGGATGTTTTTTTGCATGGATCCCCATTGGGAAACTTTACTGTACATAGTTAAATAAAAATACTGCCAGACTTACTTTATTATTGATGCAATAACATAGCAAGTCCAAAAGGTTTTAAAAGGTATTTACTTAAAATAGAGTAAAAGATATATAACTATAGCAATGATCCATTTCTCTCTCTCTCTCTCCCTTCCTCCCTCTCTCTCTCCCTTCCTCCCTCTCTCTCTCCCTTCCTCCCTCTCTCTCTCCCTTCCTCCCTCTCTTTCTCTCCCTTCCTCCCTCTCTCTCTTCCTCCTTCCCTCTCTCTCTCCCTCCCTCCCTCTCTCTCTCTCTCCCTCCTTTTCCCTCCCTGTTTCCATTCCTCTCTCCCTCTATCCTTCTCTTCATTTATTCCTGTACATTATTACCTTCAGGAATTGGATGATCTCTAGTTCTGTTGATATTACTTTATTGTTTGGAAAAAATGGACAAAAAAAAATCTTTTAGTGGATTTCTAGTGTCTACTGAATGAACTTCAAACTATTTTACCAGGCCTTTTAAGCTCTCCAAAGTCTAGCACTCACCAGTCTTTCACTGTTATCTCAAAAGACTCCCTACTTCTATTCTTGATTCTTGTTATATACACTCGAAACAAATTATACTTTTTGGGCTTCTCCAACATACCTCACATTTGCCCCCTTTACTTTGCCTCCTTTGTGTAGAACATTTATCTTTTTGACTTTTTAATTTTTCCTTCTTATCCTTCAATTTCCAACTCAAATGCTGCTACATCAAGGACTTTCTAAAGATTAAAAAATTCAGTGAGGGATTGTATCATGTAAACTAACTTGTATAAGAACATAAAATCTAAATTGTTCATGAAAATAGTAGACTCCAGGAATTCTAGGAGTAGGAATAATTCAGCAACAGAATGACAAAAGAATTTCTTTATTAGAACAGAAAGCCATTCTAAACTCAAGCCTACCTATAACACAATCAACAAGACAAGACATGTCTCTGGGAGTGTTGATTTTTGTGTGTGGAGTAAGGATTTATGCAGTCACAAAATCCTTTTTGGTGGGAGTGTGAAGGAGATAGAAAACAGCTAGGAATCTGGAGCCAGATAATAGGGAAATGTCCTGCATCCAGCTGGGTAACTTGTTAGAGCTTCCTTACATCAAGATAATCTGCCTGTGGTTAATTAAGAATTGATTGTCTATGTACATTTTACTTCCCCTCTAGTTGCTAGGATTTTAGACCTTTGTTTTGCTACTATTTTTTTTCTTTTTGTTTTGTTTTGTTTTGTTTTGCCTTATAGCAAATAAACATAACCACTAGGGGTCTGAAAGACTTTTAAAAATTCAGTTTAAATTAACTCAACTCTTAATTTCCATGAAAAATAGGACAGTTTATATAATTCTATCATTTGCAATTACACTGTTGCTTTGTAACAGAGAGAGTAATGCAGTCAATCTTATTAGAAGAATGCCTGTTAAATTACTGAAAAATGACTATCTAAATAATCTGCTTCATAAATTATCCAAATAGTGGCCTGTTTTTCCATTTCACTTTGGGTTAATGTGGATATATCATCAATATATTTTATGGTTTTATATTTAAAGGACTGGGGTCAGATGCAGTACTTGTATTATCATTCTTGGTGCAGTCATGTAGAAGAAGATCCCAAATTATCTGCAGAGGTCACATTCTCAGAAATTATGTTTATCTCCATGAGGGAATGAAGAGCAATACAAGTCCAAAGGTACTATTTGCATGTCAGCTTAAAGCTATTTTAAAATAATGAATTTAATTCTAGAAAGTGGCACCAGGATCATGGTGTTGCAAATGTAACTTATTTTCTAAACCCCATGCATATGAATGCCCAGAGAAGTAACAGTGTAAAAGAAAGATGATTGAACTTGGGATCAGGAAAAAAAAACATATTTTCTTCCAGTGTAATCACACCCAAGTCACTTAATCTTTTTTTGAAGCTCAGTTTTTCCACATATTTAAAATGGTAATGGTAGGACCTATTTTATACCAAAGGACCATTATATTAATTTAATGAGATAATGAACATAAAACACTGCTGTTAACTTAATAGTGTTAGAAAAATGCCTTCTATTATTATATTTTTATTGCAAATCAGTGGATTACAGGGTTATCAGATTTAGAGTCAAAAAAGAAATTATAGAGATTATCTCAGCCAATATTTTTCATTTTACAAATGAGAAAATTAAAGCAAAATAAGATTAAGCAATTTGTATCCAAAGGCATAAAGGAAATGAGTAGTAAAGAGAGATTATATTTGGAGGTATCCTTGATTTCCAGCAAATCTGATTGTTATACAGATTTATTGTTATACCCTTTCATGAACTTAGCCCCCCAAATTAATATGAGACATTTAATAATTTTACTTTGTGTTGAAGTGTCTCAAAGGTAAAATTTAGTTCAGTAGACTATTTTCAGAAATGCTGAAGTTACTGTTATGGCTCCCTAAGGTCTCAGATGCCACTACTTTTTCCATGGTTACAATATTGTAACCTCTTCAACTTGATATGAAATTATATCATTTCATTTTATTTGGAGAACATAAATTGGATAGTGAAAAGAATCTGGTATTGAGTCAGAAGGCTTGTGTTCCAAGCCATGGTCTACCAGAAGCATATATCTATAGGCATGTTATTTCACTATTTTTTGTGGTTTCTTCATCATGAATCATGCATTTATGATAAAATATGTCTCCAAAGGCTGGTGAAGAAATGATCAATTAGATGCATAGAATGAATATTCTCAACCTCGGTGCTGAGTTTTATTTTTCTTTCTTTTTTCTTTTTTGTTTGTTTGTTTGCCTAACTATAAGCATACATATCTATATTTATGTTTTACACACACACACACACACACACACATACACACACACACACACACACACACACACGTGTTTTTCATCATAGTTAGAAATTATTGGCTCAACCAATCCAGTTCTAGCCTCTTAAAGTTATTTTCCTCAAGTTAAATGATAATGGTGGCTTTTTAGTTTAATCTTCAAAATTTCTCAGATATTCATATTTCTATCCCTAGAAAGTTATTCATTTATCAAACTAGTATTATTTACTTTATGTATAAAATATTTCATATTATAAATATAATGTGAAATAGCCGTTTTAGATTTCCTAGGCAGATTATTTAACTGTTGTAACTTTAACTCAGGGTTTTGTAAGCTGAGGTTATTGAACATTTTTATAACTATATTTTATATAATTTGTTTCCTTTATTATCCTTTGAATTTCATGATATACATTTACAAACATACTGGGATCAGTTTTGAAATTTTTGCTATGATTGAAATCATAAGACAAAAGGAAGTTGAAGCTAAAGGGTAGAATGATTTATAGGTTCTCTTGGAGAAAAAAAAAGAATTGGAAGTTAGTTTCATCATATATAAAAAGACAAGAAACATAATTCCATGGGATAATTGAAAATTTTATGTATAATTCATTTTCCAAAAGAACCAAAATATTGTCATGAAGATTACTTTTTTTTGTCGTTTCACAAAAATTTGTGGCAGGTGGCAAGAATTTAGAGAAATTATGTGAAAAACTTGCTAATATCCTTCTAATGGAATGTAGGTATGTTCAGTGCAAATGGCAGAATTGGTGAACATAGTAATAATTTTTTTGGAAAAAACAAAAAACAAATCATGAATGAAGAATAAGAGAAATTATAATTAAGACTTGTATATTACACAGAAGTCTCACAAATACAGAGCATCTATATCTCCTTTGATAATGGATTTATTGAGAGTGCTGGATATGATGCATAGACAATAATATTATAAAAATAAAATTAATAATATTCTTACTGAAAGAAAATAGTTACTAATGCCATAATCAGCATTGCTGATTCAGGTATACATGTACAGACTATGGTTTTGAACAAAGGTCAAAATAAATACCAAATTAGAAATGAAAAGAAAATAAGATGCTTGATTGAAGTATCTACAATTTAAACTATTTAGAAAAGCTATTAGATGGAAAAGTTGGGAATATATTTAAGAAAATAAAAAGACATTTTCCCGAGGAGACAACAAATATAAATCAAAAATCATAGTGAGGATACCAAAATATCCTAGAACCTAACTGTTTTAATCATTACTTAACTTCCTTGCCATGGGGAAAGATTTGGGAAAGAACAAAATAGTTTACTATATAAAGGTATTTATAAAATCATCACCATCATCGTCATCATGAGCCTATTTTATTAATATCCAATCAAGTTGAAGCAGTCTAGAGGAAAATCCTCACTAAATAGTACAAAGCTTAATGAAGGATTTACACAAAGATTGGAGGATATTGAACAAAGTTGTGTAAATGGGCTTTAATCTACACAGGAAATACCTTTATTGACTAATGAGTTCACAAATTTCAGATAAATAAGCATTACTCTTCAGTAAGCATGATGACACATGCTTGCATCATGTTTGTTCCTTCTCATGAACTTTACACTCTAGTAGGGGGTGGAGGAGATAAAATATATTCACAAATAAAATATGCTTGGTATATATTAGACAATAAATTTTTGTTAATTGATTGGCATATATATATGTACATATATATATATATATATATATATGTATGTATGTAATACAGGTAAGAGGCATAGGTATCCTCATATATAATCACAAAAGACAAATATGGGAATGAAATTAAGGAAACTTATCTCTGTACCTAGAGAGAGCATATTGGTAAAATATCTTGGCCTTAATAGGGGAAATTCATTGAAGTTTTTTTTTTTTTAATTAAAAATCTAGTTTGGGATTGCATTCTTAAACCTCACTATAGAAAAGTAAATTGCACTACCTACATAAAAATTTAAATGAGCTACCTTTTCATATTTGAAAAAGTCATTACCATATAAAAAGAGCACTTTCAAAAAGATTTTTAAAAACTCTACAGAAATGTCAGATGTTTTTAGAAGTTCCATTAACTCTTTCAAATCCAGAATGATACAATTTAGAACATAATGAACACAGATTTGTGAACCAAAGGGGAAAAAAGAAGTTATCCTTGTCACCTAAAATATTTGATGTAGCTTTCTAAAATGTGTAATGTTTAAGTGAATAGTATTTTTGTATTTTTTTTTTAAATCTAGGTTTATAGGTTTACTCAGAAGTTCACTTTTAGACAACATAATTTACAATTTACAAAGTACTTTATTCATAAAAAACTATGAATGCTAGAACCTCAAACATGAATATTATTATTATATCTCTTTAACAGATGAGAAAATAGTTTTGGAAATGGTGAAATACATTGTTTGGGATCACTCAGTAGATATTGGAGCTGAAATTCAAGCTCAAACATTTCTAACCTTTAATATAGTGCAATTTTTAAAAATGTTACAGTTTCTGATATATTATTAGCACTAATTTCTTTCATTGTTTCCTCCATAGAACCCTCATAACAATAGCAATGGAGACTAAGACAAGATCAATTGAAAACAAAACACTTTATTAGACATATATATACCATTCGACACCAGTAACCTTTTAGCTATCTCTAAAATCTAGGGAACATATATCCTCATAAATCTTCTATATAAAGTCAAGTTTGATATTTGCATTTAATCATCACCTAGTATAGTGGACAGAGTAGTAGTGAACTTGAAATCAGGAAGACTTCCTAGCTGTATGATCTTGGGGCACGAGTCACAGCTTTTGTTCCCTCAGTTTTCTCATCTGCAAAAGGGGGGCTAATAGCACCTATCTCTCAGTTTTATTTTGAGGATAAAATGAGATGACATTTGCAAAGCATTTAGCAGTGTTCATAATAGGCTTTACATAAATGCTAGCTAGCTAGCTAACTAGTAGTAATCTGTTGTCTTTTAATTTGTATTGTAGAGATCATTTGAATTTGTCTCTTGATTTTGTTTTCTTTCCAATGTAGCATTCATTCTTGTTTTTTTTTCCTATTTATTATTTTTTATAGCACAATATTATTCCATTGACTATATACCAGTGAACAGTGAATTTAGGCATTCCACATGAATGAGGTCAATCTCTGGGGTGAAAGTGAGGTAATATAAAAGGAGTAATACAAAATATTTTGTCATAGATGGGATCTTTCTGTCATTTATCTTCTTGAAATATATGCTCAGTTGTACAACCATTGAGCAGAAAAGAGATTAAAAAGATTTAGTAACTTTTCAGGCACAATTCAAAATTATTTTTCAGAATAAGTTAACCAATTCATAACTTCACTCACAGTGTTCTGGTATACATATCTACTCAGTTTCTCCCACCCTTATTATTTCTCCCTTTTGTCTTCTTTCTCACTTTGAAGGATGAGATGTGCTTGAAATTTCCAATTTTCTTATTATCAGCAATTTGGATGGGTCTTTCATGTAGTTATTAGAATAATGCATTTCTTCCTTTAAAACTGGTGCATATTATTGGATGCTTTATTGGTAGATGATTTTTGTAGTTTGGTTTATGTATAGTTGTACCAATTTCATAGGATATATTATATATTTCAAATTAATGTGTTATGTTTATCAGAACTGTGTGACAGTATGTTTCAATTTTATAGGTTTTTGTAAAAGTATTTGCATATCAAAGTTTTGGTTATAGGACTCTATGTATATGTGTGTGTATATACATTTCTCCATTTCTCCTAATATAGAGTACATATTCATTTAAAACTTATTATTGTATATATAACGTGATTTAAGATGTTTAACTAAAGCCAATTTTTGTCAAATTGTTTTTGAGTATTCCCCCAAATTCTTTCAAGATCTAATGCTTTTTATTATATTACATTGATAAAATAATCAAAAAACTTTTACCCAATTAATTATCATTTTGGAGGGATTTGTAAATAGGAAAGTGGAAATATACTAACTTTAGGGAGAAAAAAACAAAAAAATCATCATATTATAATAATTTTTCAAGGTATATTTTTATTTTTTTATTTAGAAGAATTATGCAGTATGGATTTTTTAATTTTAGCTTTTTATTTTCAAAATATATGCATAGATAGTTTTCAACATTCACCTTTCCAAATCGTGTTCCAAATTTTTTCTCCCTCTCTTCCCTTACCCTGTCACTGAGACAACAAGTAATCCAATATACATTAAACACGTACAATACTTTATATATATTTTCACAATTATCTTGCTGCACAAGAAACATCAGATCAAGAAAAATGAAAATTAAAGACAACTCTGAGATACCACTTCACACATCTCAGGTTGGCAAAGATAATAGGAAAATATAGTGATAAATGTTGGACATTATGTGGGAAAACTGGGACACTAATACATTGTTGGTAGAATTGTGAACTGATCCAACCATTCTGGAGACCAATAAGGAACTATACCCAAAGGATTATCAAATTGTGCATACCCTTTGATCCAATAGTGTTTCTATTTTTGTAACTGTGTTCATGTATTTCCTGACTTTGTCTTGGCAGGTAGACTTGCAAATATATTATATCGATATTTTTTTTTAAATGTAATTTCTCTTGGTATCTCTTGAAGTTGGACTTTGATAGTGACACATAGAAATGCTAATGATTTATGTGGATTTATTTTGTATCCTGCAACTTTGCTAAAATAGTTTCTGGTATCTTTTCAGCTAATTCTCTAACCCTAAATGCATGCTCTAACCCCATCATAACATCTGCAAAGAGTTACAATTTGGTTTCATCATTACCTACTCTAATTCCTCTAATATTTTTTTTTCTTTACTGATTGCTAAATCTAACATTTCTAATGCAATATTGAATTAATGGTGATAATGGGCAACCTTGTTTCACCCCTGATATTATTGGGTTTCAGTTTATCCACATTATATATGATAGTTGCTGGTGGTTTTAAATAGATGCTTCTGATCATTTTAAGGAAAATTACATTTATTCATATGCTCTCTAGAGTTCTTAATAGGAATGAGTGTTGGATTTTTTCAAATACTTTTCCTGCATCTCTTGAGATAATCATATGCTTTCTTGGTTATTGATATAGTCAATTATACTAATAGTTTTCGTAACATTGAAATAGTCCTGCATTACTGGCATAAATTCTTCTTGGTCATAGTGTATTAGCATAGTGTATGATAATTTGTTGTAATCTATTTGCTATTATTTTATTTAAAATTTATTATCAACATTCATTAGGGAAATTAGTACATATTTTTCCTCTGTTTTGATCCTATCTGGTTTAGGTATAAGCACAATATTTTATCATAAAAGGAATTTGTTAGTACTACTTTCCCTAATTTTCCAAATAGGTTGCATAGTATTGAACTTAGTTGTTCCTTAAATGATTGCTAGCATTCACTTGTAAATCTATCTGACCCTGGAAATTTTTCTTAAGATGCTGATTAATAGCTTTTTCATTTTTTTCTAAAATGGAACTATCTGAGTAAATTATTTCCTTCTCTTTTAATCTGAATAATCTATATTTTTGTAAATATTCATTCATTACACTTAGTTTATCAGATTTGTTGACATACAATTGGGCCAAATTGCCCTTAATTATTGCTCTAATTTCCTTTTCATTGGTAGAAAATTTATCTTTTTTATTTTTGATACTAGCAATTAGACTTTCTTCTTTCTTTTTTTAAATCAAATTAACTAAAGAGTTTTCAGTTTTGTTGTTTCTTTTTTATAAAATCAAATTTTAGTTTTTTTTTATTATTTTAATAGTTTCCTTACTTTCAATTTGATTAATCTCTCCTTTAATTTTTAGTATTTCAAATTGGTATTTCATTGGGGATTTTTATTTTGTTCTTTTTTTTTTTAGCCTTTTTTAGTTGCACACCCAATTCATTGACCTTCTCTTTCTCTATCTTATGCAACTAAGAAGTTAGAGGTATAAAATTTCCCCTAAGAACTGCTTTGTCTGCATCCCATAAACTCTGATATATTATTTCATTATTGTCATTTCTTTGGATGTAATTATCAATTGTGTCTATGATTTTTTTTTTCACAAACTCATTCTTTAGGATTAGGTTATTTAGTTTTCACTTAATTTTCCCTGGCCTTTTATTACATATAATTTTTTATTGCATAATGATTTGAAAAAGATATATATGCTATTTCTGCCACTCTATATTGGATTTTCAGTTTTTTGTGCTTTAATACATGGTGAATACTTTGTGTAGGTTTCCATGTATTGCCAAAAAAATGGGTATACTCATTTCTCTCCCCATTCAATTTTCTGCAAAGGTCTATCATACCTAACTTTTCTAAAATTCTATTTACCTTCTTAACTGTCTTCTTATTTATTTTGTGGTTCATTTTTATATAGATAAATAGAGCAAGGCTGTGATCCCCCAGTAGTATAGTTCTGTTGTCTGTTTTTACTTGCAGTTCCCTTACCATCTCCTCTAGGAATCTGGATGCCCTATTATCTGTGCTTATGTGTTTAGTACTGATATTACTTTACTATTTATGGCACCCTTTAGCAAAATGTAGTTTCTTTGTTTATTTCTTTTAATTAGATTTAGTTTTTGCTTTTGCTTGATCTGAGATCAAATCACCTAACCCTGCTTTTTTTTTTCTTCAGCTGAAGCATAATAGATTCTGTTCCAGCATTTTACCTTTATTCTGTTGGTATCATTCTGCTTTAAATGTGTTTCTTATAAACAATATATTTTAGTATTCTGGTTTTTAATTCAATCTGCTATCCATTTCTGTTTTATGGAAGAGTTTATCCCATTCATATTTACAGTTAAAAATTATTATTTCCTGCCATCAAATTTTCCCCATTATAATTTCCTCTTTCCTTTCCCCTTTTCCCTCTATCCCAATATTTTTCTTCTGACAGTACTTCCCTCAAATAGCCCTCCACTTTTATAACCTTCCCCCATTCCTTTTTCCCTTTCTCCTAATTCTGTTTTCCTTTCTATTAGCCTTTTTCTTTCCTTCCCCTTTTCCCTTCCTACTGCCCCATAGGTCGAGACAAGTTATCAAACTAATATTTTTTTAGTCAAACAAATATCAAACAAATCTTTTTTTTTTGTCAAATATAATTAAATTAAGGTTCACACAGCGTTCATTCCCCCTTCACTTGTTATAGATTTTTGGTCTCTTCATGTGACCCCCTTTTACTTTCTCTTTCATCTACTTCCAGTACAATCCTTTCCAGCCCAGTTTCTTTTTTTTTATATCCTCATGATAAAACCAACTTATATTTATATCATCTAAATATATCTATAACAAAGATATCCTTCTCAAGAGTTAAACATATCATCTTCCCATATAAGGATGTAAGCTTTTTAACCTTTAAAAATATGTTGGGAGAGAAAAATGTATAAACCATGGAAGAGATAAAATAAACAGAAAAAGGAAGTAAACACATAATGTGTTGATTTACATTCTATTTCCTTAGATCTTTTTTTCTGGATGCAGATGCCATTTTCTGTCCAAAGACTACTGGAGGTGCTTCAGATCACTGAACTTCTGAAAAGTGGTGTGATATGGGAGCCATCTTCCAGTGGTAGCTGAAGGTCTAACTTAGACCTATAGAGTGGATTTCTTCATGTGAGAGGATGATGAGGATACAAGGAGACTGAGAGGCAGTTGTGTTCTCTGACCGCTCTCCTTTTCCCTCTTGCCTCCAATTTATTTTGTTCCCAATCCACAAGGAACATCTGAATTAGTAAAAGCTGTTTTGTAACTCCTTCAAGTGTTATGATTCACAGCTGTGGAGGCTCTTGGAGAATTGACCTCCTACTTCATTTAGGCATAGTCCTTAACAATTCCCTGTTTTTTGTTTTATAGGAGTGTAATTATTTTTCTCCCACAACATGATCAGTAAGGTTATGCCTTAGCTGTTATCTAAGTCCACATCCTAAGTTATCTGAGTCTGCATGCTATAGAGTGCAAACAGCACTAAAGCAAGTGTGGAAGCTTGTGAGATGTCATGGAGGCAAACTTTCAAGCAAAGAAGAGAATTGTTATCACAACAGGCGTTTTTCATCAATCTCTCCTCAGTTTCCTGGCTTGGCACTTTGATGTGTTGGCCCATTTAATTACTCCGACTAAAAAAGTCTTACTTGGTGTCTTTTCCCTTTCTTTTCCCACAGTTTACCAAAAGATAACCTCTTGGGACCATCCTACTCACAAACAGCTCTTGGGCACTGTTGCTTCTTTTTTTCTTATGTTTCTTGTGTCCCACTTCGGGCGCCATATGGTGTGATACAGGTTTCTGAATAATTCTTTCAACCACAGTGGATAAAGCCAGTTCAACCTCTCTCAAAGCTTTTTGGTTTTCAGGTAATTCAATAATTCTTAGATTTTTTTTCTCCTGGATCTATTTTCTAGTTCATTTGTTTTTCCACTGAAATATTTGACTTTCATTGCTATTTCTTTCTTTTGTTTTGTTTGACTGATTCTTATTGTCTCATTGAATCATTTACTTCAATTTCTTCAATTCTAATTTTTAGTGAATTATTTTCTGCAGTTAGCTTTTTTTTTTTACCTCTTTTGCATTTGCCTAATTGAACTTAAAAATGAATTGTTTTGTTTATTTGATTTTTCCCCCATTTCAGCAATACTGTTTTAAGGGAGTTGTTCTTTTTTTCATTTCTCCAATTCTGTTTTTCAAGTAGTTCTTTTCTTTTTCCATTTTGTCCTATCTAATTTTAAAGAAGTTTTCTTCGGACAAATTCCAAGTTTTCTTTTCCAAACTCCCCTGAAAATCTGTCATTTCCTTTCTTCATTTTTCTTCTAATTCTCTTTTGAGAATCTTTTTGGATTCTTCCAAGAAAGCCTTTTAAATTAGAGACCAAGTCATAACATCTTTGAGGCTTCATGTAAAGACATTTTGCCGTTAGTGTCCGCAAAGTTTGAGATCTGTTCATCCTTGTTTCCATAACAATTATTTATGATGAGAGCTCTTTTTATTTTTTTGCTCATTTTGAAAAATTGAGGTCTGTTCTAATGGCAAGAGGAGATTGTTCCAAGCTTCCTCTACAGAGTACAGCAGTTTCATAATGCCCTGGTGCTGGTTCTATCAGCTTCCTTCCTTAGTTGGTAGTGTCTGGCCAAGTCCCACTTGTTATACTGGGTTTGGGGGGCTCACTATTTGTCTTCTGTAGTTGCATTGAAGGTCTTACAGCTTGTCTGCTGATCCACTAGCTTCTGAAGTAGGACCAAGTAGCCAATTCTGATGCATTTTGGCTATGAGAATCCCAATGGATTTTTCCAGGCCTGTTCACCTCAGTCCCTGAGTTGCATCTGTGCTGGACTGCCTCTCCCCCTGCCTGATTGAGAGTTTTCCTGATGTTCTTCCAAAATATCTTCTGCTGAAATTTTGTCACACTCCAAATATTTGTGGGTTCTGTCATTCCCATTCAGAGACTATCTGGTATTGATCTAAGGAAAGCTAGGAAGAGCTCAAACAAAGATCTGTCTACTCATCATCTTGGCTTTAACCCACTGAAAGTACATTTTTCAATTTTACTTTTAATGTTTTCACTCATAATTTTGAACTTCAAAATAAACAAACCTCTCAAAATCAACAAATCTATTTTGCATTTTTTTTTAAATTTGGGATTATCATTTTAATTGGAAATATTTAGAAAATAGCAGAAAAGAAAAGGCTTGTGGGATGCTTCATTAATCACTATAATTTCAGAAATTATATTAGTTAAATTTCAGAGTACAGTGTGGAATTTGGCATGTCATTTCATTCTTGTAAAATAAATTTTGCATTGTGAATGTAAAGAAGAGACACTCATTTTCATGCCCTCATCTATGGAAAGAATAATACAAACAACCTCTTCCTTTGTCTGCTTTGTCATTTAAAAGCATATGGTGCTTTGTTAGAAATCTACTTATTGTGAGAGAGAAGCTCCCAGGTCTAAAGTTAAACCTATATCATTGTTCTCTTGGGTGAGATCATTGACATTTATTTTAATTTTTATTGGGCTTCTGGGTGAACTTTAAATTACACCGTCTGTTTCCCCCATTTGAAAGTATGCCATAGCAAATATTAACAATGAAAAAGCCTATGTGTTATAATAAATAAAACAGCTTATGATATTATAATAAATGAATGATGCAGATTAGGACAGAACTCACATCTGGTATGGTATTTCCATTCAATATTTTCAAAATGGGTTTTTGTTCCAGATCTCTCTTCCCCTTAAAAATGCATTTTGACAAGATGTTGACTTAGATTTGAACAGATAAATAGCATAAACAATAAAGAATTCAGTCCCCTTCTGCTTATAATTATTGATTTCCCCCTTTTTCTCCAACTAATGGATAGACAATCAAGTCCTGTTACAGAGAGGCCCCATGCATAATAGAAGAAATCTGATGAAACACAAGCAAAGGGTGGTATTTTTTAAGTTGGTTGTATTTTTTCATTACTCATGTCTTCCCTTGATCATTTAATTTTCTCATTCTTTAGGCCTGAAATAAGATATATAAATTTAGCAGTTTAGATCACCATTGCTTAATATGATGATTTTAATATCTTGTTTAGAACTTCTTAGTGGTTTATGTAACTTTCAGTGTGTTAAGGCCTCTTGTCCTTAATGCAAAATTGTTCTTGTTGCTATGTTCCTGGTTTATTTTGTTAATTGAAACAGCTGACTTATTTAATGGTACCAAACAGCTGTTGTGCAAGCACAGCAGCTGTTTTGCATAATGTTTGTGTTAGCATTGCCATAATGTGTTTTGAGAGTCCATTATAATCACATCTTTGGGTCTGAGCTCATATTCCTTGGGTAGGTGTGGTAGATGATAATTTCTATCTTCAGGCAAAGATGGAGATAAGTGGGGAGAAATAAATCAAGTCCTGAAAAGTGTCCCTAATAAAGAGTGTTAAAAGTTTTTAACAGAAGTAGCTCTCTTTTATGTTTTTTTTTCATTATTTGGCAGTACTTTATAAAGTTGCACATTGACTTTCTGTGAGATTAGGGTAAGCCAAAAGTCACAATTTTAAAATCCAAAGTTGAAGTGATAGGAGATTGGCAGAGGTTCTACTAGTAATGATCAGTGTAGTGTCTTCTCAGAAATATGGTGCAGAAATGAATATTTAATATTTTTAAATAGAGAGGGGTCACTCCTTTGTATGTTGATCATATCCAATTAGTTGTAATGCATTAATTCTTCATTCCAATCCTAATATTCAATTTAGCTTATATTCACTTAAAACATATTGCATATGAGAAACAATGCCTAAGGGATTAGACAATTTATGTTACACAGTTGCTGACTTTATGGAGGTATAAGTCTAGTATATTCTAAAATACTTGATTCTAAGAATTATAAGAATTATAGAAGAAACATTAGTAAAATATTTTAAATTTAGAAAATCAGCTGATTGTAAAAAAATTATATGAAACTCAGACCAAAAGACAGAGCGATGTTTAGATACATAAGACAAATAACGATGATAGGATAAGAGATATGTAACTTTGTGTACATTTGTATTTGGGGGGGAGGGAGGAGTTAGAATTCATTCTTTCTCATAGCAGAGAAATGAAATCCTTCTAATATTCTTAGAAATTATATGCCCTATAGAGAACTGACTCAAATTTATAAGAAATCAAGCCATTCTCCAATTGATAAATGGTCAAAGGATATGAACAGACAATTTTCAGAGGATGAAATTGAAACTATTACCACTCGTATGAAAGAGTGTTCCAAATCATTATTGATCAGAGAAATGCAAATTAAGACAACTCTGAGATACCACTACACACCTGTCAGATTGGCTAAGATGACAGGAAAAAATAATGATGAATGTTGGAGGGGATGCGGGAAAACTGGGACACTAATGCATTGTTGGTGGAGTTGTGAACGAATCCAACCATTCTGGAGAGCAATCTAGAATTATGTCCAAAAAATTATCAAATTGTGCATACCCTTTGATCCAGCAGTGTTTCTATTGGGCTTATACCCCAAAGAAATACTAAAGAAGGGAAAGGGACCTGTATGTGCCAAAATGTTTGTGGCAGCCCTATTTGTAGTGGCTAGAAACTGGAAAATGAATGGATGCCCATCAATTGGAGAATGGCTGGGTAAATTGTGGTATATGAATGTTATGGAATATTATTGTTCTGTAAGAAATGACCAGCAGGATGAATACAGAGAGGACTGGCGAGACTTACATGAACTGATGCTAAGTGAAATGAGCAGAACCAGGAGATCATTATACACTTCGACAACGATATTGTATGAGGACATATTTTGATGGAAGTGGATTTCTTTGACAAAGAGACCTAAGTTTCAATTGATAAATGACGGACATAAGCAGCTACACCCAAAGAACGAACACTGGGAAACAAATGTGAACTATCTGCATTTTAGTTTTTCTTCCTGGGTTATTTATACCTTCTGAATCCAATTCTCCCTATGCAACAAGAGAATTGTTCGGTTCTGCAAACATATACTGTATCTAGGATATACTGCAACATATCCAACATATAAAGGACTGCTTGCCATCTAGGGGAGGGGGTGGAGAGAGGGAGGGGGAAAAATCGGAAAAGAAACGAGTGCAAGGAATAATGTTGTCATTATAAAGTAATCATTAAATAAAAAAATTAAAAAAAAAGAAATTATATGCCTTGTCAGACAGTCTTTAATAGATGATTTTACTCAACTGTTTAGTTTTAGTCACAAAAGAAAGCTTAATAGTGGGGTCAGAGTGGGAAATAATTGTTTTGTATAGATAAAAGATATTAAGAAAATGTACTGTTTCAAAGAGAGCAAAAAATAAAGGAAAAGGTACCCAGTTCTGCAGTTCCATCAATATGATATATGGAAAAATCCTTTATACTGGTTAATAACAAATCTGTAATTCATTATTTTACAGCATTTCCTGGGAATACTCAGGTTAAATGACTTGCCCTTGATCACACAGCTAGTAATCATGAGCCTGACAACTTGCTCTTTTTAATTCTCCAGTTCTAAAGTTGATGGGTGAACTTTTCTCTATGTGAGCCTGAAGATACCCTCCCATCATTCTGCCTCTGTCTCTCTGATTCTGTGTATCTCTCAGTCTTAAACAAAATTTATTTACATCTGTGTTAATACATACACATACATATACACACATATACACACACATATACTCACATGTATAAACATATATAAAATATATTTCTATTAGATCTGGATGATCCTGTGTCCATTTTATATTGGATGATTTTTATTTATAGTTTCTTTTCTTGAAGGCAAACTCAAATTCCCTTCATCTTCAAGGTTTCATATGATTTGATTTTAATTTAACTTCAAATGATCATTAAAAATCATTGGATTACATGCTTGATCTTAGGATGGGCCTATCTCCATCTTTAAAGCTAAAATATATTAAAAGAGGAAAAAATATTTTAGAAAAATGAAGTCATTGTTTGTCACAGGATCTTAACCAATGGACAAGTCTCCTGATATTTCCACTGAAGATATCACTGGCTTACCATGTGACCATAGTCAAGTCATTTAACTTCTACATACCATATGCCTCCCCTTAAATATGTCCAAAAGTTAAATTTCCCCAAAATGATTTGTAAGGGATTTTGGTGAAATCTGTTTTAATAAGTTCTCATCAATATTTTCACTATTTTATTTTCTTTACAAGGTAATGTATTCATCTCTCAACAATTATTTACTTCCAGTTTGTATGATATTTACCTGGAGATATCAAAGAGATTCACCTGTATTTTGAAAGCATATCTTATAAGCATTTCATTTGTGTACTTCCATTTATTTAATACATTTTCTAATGTAAATTGGAACATACTGTACCATAATTCAAACTTGCCACTTTTGTAAGGTTACCCCAAATGCTGTTAATAAAAAAGTAATTTTACCAATACCAGAGGGAAAATTGAGAATAGTGGCCATTCATATTAAATTTATATCAACTTTATGGGGTTTTTGTCATCATGACACATTTATGGAGCTGTTAAATTTTAGCTGCCTGGGGGATATAATGTACTTGATGTGACCCTCACATACTAAGTCAAGACCAAACTAGCAACACTGATTACATGCCATTCAGGAGTAAAACTAAAATTTAGCTTTCTGTGCTTTTAACAAATGCTTGAAAGGAGTAGGTGGGCTTGTCATTCATGTAAGAAAATACAGATAAAAGAGATAAGTGAGTAGTTTATTTGAAGAGTAAAGGTGACTTTACTCTTCAGTTTTCAATTATGCATTGTTAAATGTGCTGGAAGCATGCTGAAAATTGGCACATACTGAAATTGCCTAGATAAAATGAAAATAAATTCTCTAGAAATTTTTAACATAAATTCACTTCATCCACATTCATTCATAATAACCATATCAACTTTATGACAGGAATCTTTTATCAGTGTTTCTGAAAAAGATAAAAATAATAATAAAAATGATATGTCCTTATGCTTCATGTTTATGATGAAGTGGCATGAACTGAGTATTTGATTTTTATTGATTTTATTTTTGGAGCTTTGAAGTTTAAAGCTTTATTTATGTTAGTTTTTGTTGTTCTTCTGGACCTATGGATTTGTGGTTTCTTTATATTTGTTTTGTTTTGATGTTTAATGGCAATTTATTTTTATTTTTCAAAATTACATATCAAGATAATTTTTAGCATTCATTTTTATAATGCTTCCAAAAATAGTATGTGCTAGCATGGAAAATATATTCCTATATTAGTCATAGTTATGAAAAAAGAAAAAAGTTCAAAAGGAGGAAAACCCCATAAAATTAATGAAGTAAATAAAAAAGTATGCTTTGATATGCATTCATTGTCTATTTAGTTCTTTATTTGGATGTGTATAGTATCCATCATGGGTTCGGTGTAATTGTCTTAAATCATTGTATTGCTGAGAAGAGCTAAGTCATTCATAGTTGATCAATATACAATATCGATGATACTGTGTACAATGTTTTCCTAGTTCTGTTCATTTCACTTTGTATCAGAGGTCCTGTAAGTCTTTTCAAGTTTTCTTCTAAAATCAACCTGTTTATCATTTCTTACTCCCCAATAGAACCCCATCACATATAGCTTGTTCAGCCATTTTCTAATTGATTAACTTCCAATTTTGTCACCACAAAAGGAGAAACTATAAGTATTTTTGCATATATAGATACTTTTCTTTTTTTTGATCTCTTTGGATAGAGATGTAATAGTGGCGTTACTCGGTCAAAAAGGTATGCACAGCTTGGTTGCTCTTGGGTATAATTTCTTTTTCTTTTTTCTTTTTTTCCTAATTTATTTATTTTTAAACTTTTTATTGACAAAACCCATACCAGGGTAATTTTTTACAGCATTATCCCTTGCACTCACTTCTGTTCCAATTTTTCCTCTCCCTCCCTCCAACTCCTCCCCCAGATGGCAAGCAGTCCTTTACATGTTAAATAGGTTACAATATATCCTAGATACAATATATGTGTGCAAACTGAACAGTTCTCTTGTTGCACAGGGAGAATTGGATTCAGAAGGTATAAATAACCCGGGAAGAAAAACAAAAATGCAAGCAGTTTATATTCATTTCCCAGTGTTCTTTCTTTGGGTGTAGCTGCTTCTGTCCATCTTTGATCACTTGAAACTGAATTAGCTCTCTTTATTGAAGAGATCCACTTCCATCAGAATACATCCTCAAACAGTATCGTTGTTGAGGTATATAATGATCTCTTGGTTCTGCTCATTTCACTCAGTATCAGTTCATGTAAGTCTCGCCAGTCCTCTCTGTATTCATCCTGCTGGTCATTTCTTACAGAACAATAATATTCCATAACATTCATATACCACAATTTACCCAACCATTCTCCAATTGATGGGCATCCTTTCATTTTCCAGCTTCTAGTCACTACAAATAGGGCTGCCACAAACATTTTGGCACATACAGGTCCCTTTCCCTTCTTTAGTATCTCTTTGGGGTATAAGCCCAGTAGAAACACTGCTGGATCAAAGGGTATGCACAGTTTGATAACTTTTTGAGCATAGTTCCAAATTGCTCTCCAGAATGGCTGGATGTGTTCACAATTCCACTAACAATGTATCAGTGTCCCTGTTTTCCCACATCCCCTCCAACATTCCGCATTGTCTTTCCCTGTTTAGCCAATTCTAGCTGATTCTAGCCAATCTGACAGGTGTGTAGTGGTATCTCAGAGTTGTTTTAATTTGCATTTCTCTGATTAATAATGATTTGGAGCATATTTTCATATGGCTATAAATAATTTTAATTTCTTCATCTGAGAATTGTCTGTTCATATCCTTTGACCATTTATCAATTGGAGAATGGCTCGATTTCTTATAAATTAGAGTCAGTTCTCTATATATTTTAGAAATGAGGCCTTTATCACAACCTTTGACTGTAAAAATATTTTCCCAGTTTATTGTTTCCCTTCTAATCTTGTCTGCATTGTTTTGTTTGTACAAAAACTTTTCAATTTGATATAATCAAAATTTTCTATTTTGTAGTCAATAGTGATCTCTAGTTCTTCTTTGGTCATAAATCCCTCCCTCTTCCACAGGTCTGAGAGGTAAACCATCCTATGCTCTTCCAATTTATATATATAATCTCATTCTTTATGCCTAGGTCATGAACCCATTTTGACCTTATCTTGGTGTATGGTATTAAGTGTGGGTCAATGCCTAGTTTCTGCCATATTAATTTCCAATATTCCCAGCAATTTTTGTCAAATAGTGCATTCTTATCCCAAAAACTGGGGTCTTTGGGTTCGTCAAACACTAGATTGTTAAAGTTATTGGCTGTTTTGTCCTTTGAACCTAATCTATTTTATTGATCAACTAGTCTATTTCTTAGCCAATACCAGATGGTTTTAGTAACTGCTGCTTTATAATATAATTTTAGATCTGGTACAGCTAGGCCACCTTCATTTGATGTTTTTTTCATTAATTCCCTTGAAATTCTTGACCTTTTGTTTTTCCATATGTGTAATGACCACGTATTTAAAATCAGGCGGAGTCAGGAATTCAGGTTAAGGGAAAAATCTTCAATCTTTATTGAAGTGAAGACATGAATAAGGATTGCGATAGCAATATGGGCAAGAAAGATTGTGATAGCAATATGGGCAGCTGCGACCGGAAGCCAGCTAACAGAGAGAGGTCTGAGCTGAGAAAACCATTGTAATGACAATGCAAACAGTCTCTCCTTACCCTTCCTTTTCCACTCCTCTGCCTCCAACCCACCAAAATCGTCTTTTCCTATACAACACATCAGGACTTGCACAGAGTGGGCGGGGGCCATTCTTTCTCCAAGCTTATATATTAATAGAGTAGGGTCCAATTACTATTTAGCCTCATGTGCTTGGATCCTCAGTGCATCAACTCAAGCCTCAGCCCATTACACATATGAACTTTGCTGTTATTTTTTCTAGGTCATCAAAATAGTTTTTTGGGAGTCTGATTGGTATAGCACTAAATAAATAGATTAGTTTAGGTAGTATGGTCATCTTTATTGTATTTACTCGCCCAATCCAAGAGCATTTAATATTTTTCCAGTTGGTCAGATCAGACTTAATTTGTATGGAAAGTGTTTTGTAGTTTTGCTCATAAAGTTTCTGATTTTCCCTTGGCAGATAGATTCCTAAATATTTTATACAATCAGTAGTTACTTTAAATGGAATTTCTCTTTGGAACTCTTAACTGTTGGGTTTTGTTAGTGATATATAAGAATGCTGATGACTTATGTGGGTTTATTTTGTATCCTGCTGGGTATAATTTCAAAATTCTCTATATAATAGTTGAATCAGTTAAAAACTCCATCAAAAATGGATTAGTGGGGGACAGAGCCAAGATGGTGGAACAGACATTCTAAGCTCTCATACCCTCATTACTAATTACCAGCCTCAGAAATAGTGCTTGACTGGTAAAATCCACGAATATTGGGAGTACAACAAATTATCAGCTGACAATAATCTGAAAGATTGCCAGAAAAGGTTTGTCCTGATCAGTGGGAGCAGGCCAGCACAGGCAGAGAGGTAAAATGCAGAGGCTAGCACACTGAGCATACAGGGCCGGGGTTGGTCTCAATGGGTGTGGATTTTGGAGGGAGGACTCTACTACAGGTTGGCTGCTCTGCTTTGGTTGCAAATAAGTAGACCAGCAGAGAAATTAAAGCCAAAGGTAGAGAGTACTCCAAAAAATGCCAGAATCTAACAGGATCTGGATACACCCACCCAGCACCAGAAGTGACTCAGCATAGACCACAGCACAGCTGTGCAGCCCCATTCTGCAGAGGGTGGGAAGGAGCTTTTGCCTGGGGAATAAATCTGCACAGCAGGAGGGCTCTGCTGAAAATAAATGAAGGCATATGAGGATACTGTCATCAGATTGTTAGGATATTAATCATTTCTCCCCTTGATTTAAAGTCATATACTTGCTGTGTTTCTTGCATTCATTTTTTTTTTTAAAACAGGCAAGTATAGTTATGAAAAAATGGAAGTAGAAGGTTTGCAACTGATTAAATTCAAGATATATTTAAAATGTATATATGTATTTGTGGCTATATGCATACATAATTTAATATATAATTAAACATGAAGTTATTGTATGAGTATATATATATAATTATATGTATGTATTTATTATATACATATCTATAATTCAGCATGTTTTTATCATACCCATGCATATATAATTCAATATTATATATATGATTCAATACACATTTATATTTTATTGCATATGCATACCTAAAATCCAATATGTATTTACTTCAGCAGGCTCACTTTGCAGAGGAAAAACTGAGGCAAACATGGTTAAGTGTTTTCCCCAGGGTCACACAGTAAGTGTCTGAGACAAAATTTGAAATCATGAAGATGAGTCTTCCTAATTTCAAGCCCAGTGTTCTATCCATTTTGCTATCTAGCTGTTCCAATTCATCTCTAAATGAAGATCATTTCTGTCCAAAACAACCCCATGTACTTATATGTATATAGAAAGATAAACGCACACATATAAACTTATACATCTATATACATATGCATACAGAGGTATAAATATATCCATATGTACATCCATTTGTGCACTCACACACATACATGATGGACCAATTCTATGTTTGCTAATGCAATTGCATTTCATAAAACAAAAGAAGAAAACTATCATTTCTGAAGCAGTTTAAGTCTTTTAGTGTGGGCTTGACTGTGGTAGAGTTGTAATGTTTACTCATTGTACTAAAACTAGCTGTGTGTTCCTGGGGAAATAATTTCCAATTTCTGAAACCCATTTCCTTATCTATAAAATGGTATAATAACATGTATACAATGTTATAGTAACCCCTCCCAATTTTTCATTTTCCAAACATTAAAAGTAACATATAAATATGAGTTGCTAGTATCACTGTCTGAATAAGAAGTGTATCAGCCATAGCAGAGCTGCAGTGATTCTTCCATGAAAATGTTTACCTCCAGTATGAAGAATTTATGCCCCTATTTACAAACTTCTGCTCCTGACAAAGCAAATACTCTTTGTCATTGTGGACTATTTCCCCTAATAATTTTAAACCTAATTAAAAGAAAGAAGATCCAAGTCAAAGGGAAGACTTCCAAGACTCTCCTTTGTACTCTATAACCAGAAAGACTCTTGTTGCACATCTTTGTGGCTTCAAAGAAAAGAATCAAACTGAAATGACTAAATGACCAGCTAAAATGACTTTCAATAAAAATCCTATGGAAGTACAAATATTAAAAACTGAAAATTCAGCAAACTTTCAATAATTCAATCACATCCTTGTGGGAAATTTATTTGAATTTCCCCATCTATTGAACATTTAAATTGAGTAAGAAATCTGACAAGAGTAAGGTCACTAAGAAGATTCAGCTGTGCTTCCTGCAAATCATATTAAAAGTAGGGAAGGGAGGTCCAGGTTCGTACCATTGGAGGAACAGAGTTTTTGCTGACTGAGTCTATCTATGGTAGTTGGGGGTGGGAAACAGGGTAAGAGAAAGGGAGAAGAAAGAAATAGAAAAGAAAAGAAGGGGCTTGTGTTATTATTATTTTTTTCTTAATTTCAGAGACTAGAGACAAAGTTTGTATTCAGAACCAACCAGTCACTATAATCTGCATCCTTCATGCCATGGATTTGGAAAGATCTCCTTTACAGTATCATGCTTGAGCATAACCTCCCCCCCATCATGTTCCATACAGTAGACATTTTTGTTCTTCACACATTTTTATACCATCCCAATAAAGCTTATCTGTTCAATGAAGACAATGGACATTGGGATAGGTCAGTCACAAATGCCAGCTTAATTGGAATTAGTATTGTTTTTAAAGTTAATTTCATAATACATTACTTCAATTCTTTAACAAATCCATTATTTCTTCACAATGGAAGTGCTTAGTATAATCCAGTGCTTTTTAGAGTTAGCACTTTGTGCTGTAGGAGCTTAGTAAGTTTTTGTTGACTTCCAAAGATGCAAATTTTCATTTCTTCAACCTTTATACATGGTCTTCATGATTTTCGGTGGCTAATATTATATTTATGTGGGCTAGTATATTGTCCAGGTTTCACAGGCATATATATAACAAAAAGACCACCACAGTGGCTCTGTAGACCTTCAGTTTGGTAGTCAGTCTAATATCTCTCTTTTTCCAAAAGAAAGTGGGGGCTGTGAAAATGTGTGGGCTGAGGAATGAACAGCCAACATATTTTCATCTTTAGAAGAAACATGGGACTACACCTGATAACATTACAAAAATATTGACCATTCTATAAACACTTCTTAAAGCATGTTAGGGATGTATTCTCTCATTTTTCTTCATTGGTGCCAAGCCTGCTCTTTTCTATTTTACATCATTCTTACAATCATAGGATTATAGCTTTATATCTTAAAAGATCTTAGGGGCCATGGATTTAACTTCCCATTGTATAGAAAGGGAAAACTGAGACTGATAGAGTTTAAGTGATGTGCTCATTGTCATATAGCTAGTTTTTGAGGAGTTTTAAATTGATGTAGCCATCATATATATTATTTTCAATGATCCACTTTGTATCAGTTCATGTGGGACTTCCCACACTTCTCTGAATTCATCCTATTCCTTGTTTCTCACAGAATAATCATATTCCAGTACATTGAGGTGAATTAATTTTGCTTGTTAATACTTTAATCAGTAAGCATTTACTTTGTTTCTATTTCTTTGCTATCATAAAAATTCACTTTTGTGAATTTTGGTGATCATGGTGCCTTTCTTTTTTTAATGTACTATTTGGGATATATGCCAAGTGAGAAAATTCCTGGGTCAAAAGGAATGGGCTTTTTAGTCACTTCTTTATTCATAATTTCAAAATATCTTCCAAAATGATTGCACAAAACAGTGGTAGTACTTTTAAACACACCCTTTTCTCTACACATTTTAGATACTGGAATAATTGGGAATTCCTTAGGTGTTTATTATGGAACAGCTTCTTATGTTCTTGGAAGTATAATTTGTAAAGATTCTGGGCCAGTTTGCATCTTTATTCAGATCTTATTATCAGATCTATAAATCTCAGCAATGCAAAATTTTACCTGTCTATCTTTTGTTGTATGAGCATCAATTCAGACCTGGAGACAACTTCTTCATGTGCCCCCACCCCTGATGAACTCATTGATCTGAAAGCATCTTTCTTTGATATGTTTACAGCTATCATCCAAGCCATTTTAGAGATACAGAATGCTCAAGCTGAAAGGCCTTCATTTAATTTCTGAACAATATCTGTCATGGACTTTGCAGAACCAATTCAATTTTCTAGTCAATCAGTGCCCAATTACATCTAGATAAGCCAGGTTGCTATTAGGAATGACCAGAGCTATGACTAAATGTAAGCTTTTGAAAATGGCTTGGATGTAGAAGCTGGTTAAAAATATTTAAACTACTGGCAAGTTGCAAAGTACATATGAGGGTAGATGAGTGAGATATAGATAAAAGTTCAAAGAAAGGGGAAATCAATTTTGCCATGTAGAAGATATATATATATATATATATATGATGTGAGGAATTTCTAATTACATTCTATAAAGGCTTTTTATACTGTTTTATTTATCTATACCTTTGAAGAATGCTTCTGAACACTATTAGAAGTTAAATGAGAATGTAATATCTCTGGTATAAATGCTGCTTTTTTGACTAAGTACTAAATTGGTTAAATGATTTATGACTATAGAATCAGCAACTGAATTTGTATCCTTTCATTATATAGTTTGTGGCGATTTGCCTCAAATTATTATTGCAGCATCTTAAGAAACTTTCTTCTTGGATGCAAGAAGTTTTTAGTAAGTTTTTTCAAGTTATGTTACATTTGTATGTATATAACAAAGATGGGACAATTGTCGAGCCTATTGATTTACAAGCAATAAGCTTTGTTTGTATAGTTCTGCCTGCAGTATTATATTTAGATCGTCTTTGTATGGTGTGGTTGGAAACAAATTAAACACGGGGAATGCCCTTTAAAACAATAATACAACAAATTATGTATTCACACATCTTCCACATATGCCATCTTGAAAAACTTAAAATGGTGAAGTCCATGCATAAAGTCAATGAAAATGACCATCATTTTAGAATGGAAGAGATTCTGGTTCTATGCATTTTGAGGGGGAAGCTTCAAATATATTTTAATATGTAGTTTATTCAGGCATAAACAAAATAGGAGATTAGAAAAAAGCAACCTAGTTGAATTCTCCTAACTTTGCCCTCCTAACAACTTTAAAATAACTCCTGAAGTTCCGGCCAAGATGGCGGAGAGGAAATACACTTCTGTGTAACCTCCGTGTTTTTCTCTCACTATTCATTTCATTTCATGCCTCTGAATTAATGCTCGACTGAAAAAAAACCATACAATTACTTACCAAGAGAAACCATCCTTGAGACTTGTCAAGAAAGGTCTGTTTTTGCGCGAGGGCGGGGACGGTATTTGGAAGCAGTCTGCGGGCAGCAGCAGCTGCAACCAGAGCACAGATAGCAGCTCAGAACCGGGTAGAGCGGAGAGGGGGTGGGGCGCGATCGCAGCCGTCTCTGCGGGGAGAGCTTTGCTACAGGAGCAAGTCAGCAGCCCAGCAGAGAAGCTAAAAACACCGGGGGTGAAGAATACAACCCCAAACAGCTGGAGTCTCTCGGGACCTGGCCACCCCTCCCCCACAGTGTCTTAGCCCGCTCGGATCTCAGAGCGCTCGGATCTCAGCGCGCAGGCGCCATAGCACAGTAGGACCCGTGCCTCACGAATACCCTGCCCCTCCCCCAAAGAAAGCAGCCTCCATTCAAGGGGTTTTTTTCCTTCTGTTTCTTTGATAGTTTGTCTTTGATAAATAGACAGAATGAGCAAGAAACTGAAAAAGAATTTAACCCTGGACAGCTTTTATACAGATAAAGAGCAGACTCCAAACCCTGAGGAGACTAAAAACAAACAGTCCCCAGGTGAATCCCCGAAGGAGGAGACCTTATGTCCCTCAGCACAGATGAATCTCATGGAGGAAATTAAAAAGGCTCTCACAAGGGAGCTAGAAGAAAAATGGGAAAAGGAGAGGGAGGCTCTGCAAAAGGGGAAGGAGGCTTGGCAAAAGAAGAAGGAGGCTTTGCAAAAGGAGAAGGAGGCTTTGCAAAAGGAGAGGGAGGCTCTGCAAAAGGAGAGGGAGGCTTGGCAAAAGAGCCTGGAGAAGTCAGTTAAAGAGAGAGTGGATAAAGAAACCAAATCCTTGAAAAATAGGATTGGTGAACTGGAAAACAAAATTGGCGAAATGGAAAAAAATTCCACAGAACAAAAGAACTCAATTGGACAATTAGAAAAAAATCTTAAAAAAGTGAGTGAAGAAAATACCTCACTGAAAATCAGGGTCGAACAATTGGAATTGAATGACTCGAGGAGACAAGAAGAATCAGTCAAGCAAAGCCAAAAAAATCAAACAATGGAAAAGGATGTGAAATACCTTCTGGGGAAGACAACAGACCTGGAAAACAGATCCAGGAGAGACAACCTGAGAATCATTGGACTTCCAGAAAAACATGATGAAAAAAAGAGCCTGGACACTATCTTCCAGGAAATTATCAAAGAGAACTGCCCAGAAGTCATAGAAACAGAAGGTAAAATAGACATTGAAAGAATTCATCGATCCCCTACTGAAAGGGATCCTAAAATCAAAACACCAAGGAATATAGTGGCCAAATGCCAGAACCCTCAGGCAAAGGAAAAAATACTGCAAGCGGCTAGAAAAACCCAATTCAAGTATCAAGGAGCCACAATAAGGATCACCCAGGATCTGGCAGCATCCACATTAAAGGATTGAAGGGCCTGGAATATGATATTCCAAAAGGCTAAGGAACTTGGTATGCAACCAAAAATAACTTACCCAGCAAGATTGAGCATCTTTTTCCAGGGAAGAAGATGGACATTCAACGAAATAAGCGAATTTCATCTATTTCTGATGAAAAAGCCAGAACTTAACAAAAAATTTGATCTACAAGCACAGAACTCAAGAGAAATCTAAAAAGGTAAAGATTAATCTTGGGAACTATATTTCGGCTGTAAAGATGTATAAAGAATACATGTATACCTTGTTCTAGAAACTAGATGTGGAAAGGACATTGTACTAGAAAAAAGGGAAAGTGGGGGTACTACATTTCATGAAGAAGCAAAGAAAACCTAGTATATCTGAGAGAAAGAATGGAGAGGGATGAAAATAGTGAGTATTTTACTGCTTTCAGAATTGGCATTAAGAGAAGAATTTTAGACATATTCAATCTATGGTGAAACTTCTCCCACCTCATTGAAAAGTGAGAAGGGAAAAGTGAAAAAGGAAGGAATAAGCTAAGTGGAAGGGAATACGGTAACTGGGAGGGAAAGGGGCAAGTTGGGGGGGGGAACTCTAAGGGGGGGAGAGGGATACTGAAAAAGGGAGGGCTGTGAGAAGCAAGGGGAGCTCACAAGCTTAATACTGGGAAGGGGGGTAAGGGAGTAAGAAGGGAGAAAAGCATAAACCGGGGTTAACAAGATGGCAAGTAATACAGAATTGGTCATTTTAACCATAAATGTGAACGGGGTAAACTCCTCTATAAAGAAGAAGCGGTTAGCAGAATGGATTAAATGCCAGAATCCTACAATATGTTGTATACAGGAAACACACCTGAAGCGGGGTGATACAGGCAGGTTAAAGGTAAAAGGTTGGAGCAAAATCTACTATGCTTCAGGTGAAGCCAAAAAAGCAGGGGTAGCCATCCTGATCTCAGATCAAGCTAAAGCAAAAATTGATCTAATCAAAAGAGATAAGGAAGGGCACTATATCTTGCTAAAGGGTAGAATGAATAATGAAGAAGTATCTATATTAAATATATATGCACCAAGTAGTGTAGCATCTAAATTCTTAAAAGAGAAATTAAGAGAGCTGCAAGAAGAAATAGACAGTAAAACTATAATAGTGGGAGATCTCAACCTTGCACTCTCAGAATTAGATAAATCAAACCACAAAATAAATAAGAAAGAAGTCAAAGAGATAAATAGAATACTAGAAAAATTAGATATGATAGATCTTTGGAGAAAATGTAATGGGGACAGAAAGGAGTACACCTTCTTTTCAGCAGTTCATGGAACTTATACAAAAATTGATCATATATTAGGACATTAAAAACCTCAAACTCAAATGCAGTAAGGCAGAAATAGTGAATGCATCCTTTTCAGACCATGATGCATTGAAAATTACATTCAATAAAAAGCCACAGGAAAGTAGACCAAAAAATAATTGGAAACTAAATAATCTCATACTAAAGAATGATTGGGTGAAACAGCAAATTATAGACATAATTAATAACTTCATCCAAGAAAATGATAATAATGAGACATCATACCAAAATGTATGGGATGCAGCCAAAGCGGTAATAAGGGGAAATCTCATATCTCTAGAGGCCTATTTGTATAAAATAGAGAAAGAGAAGGTCAATGAATTGGGCTTGCAACTAAAAATGCTAGAAAAGGAACAAATTAAAAACCCCCAATCAAACACTAAACTTGAAATTCAAAAAATAAAAGGAGAGATCAATAAAATTGAAAGTAAAAAAACTATTGAATTGATTAATAAAACTAAGAGTTGGTTCTATGAAAAAACCAACAAAATAGACAAACCCTTAGTAAATCTGATTAAAAAAAGGAAAGAGGAAAATCAAATTGTTAGTCTTAAAAATGAAAAGGGAGAACTCACCACTAACGAAGAGGAAATTAGAGCAATAATTAGGAGTTACTTTGCCCAACTTTACGCCAATAAATTCGACAACTTAAATGAAATAGAAGAATACCTCCAAAAATATAGCTTACCTAAACTAACAGAGGAAGAAGTAAATATCCTAAACACTCCTATCTCAGAAAAAGAAATAGAACAAACTATCATTCAACTCCCTAAGAAAAAAACCCCAGGACCATAATTCTATCAAACATTTAAAGATCAATTAACTCCAATGCTAAATAAACTATTTGAAGAAGTAGGGATTGAAGGAGTCCTACCAAACTCCTTTTATGACACAGATATGGTACTGATACCTAACCCAGGTAGGCTGAAAACAGAAAAAGAAAATTATAGACCAATCTCCCTAATGAATATTGATGCTAAAATCTTAAATAAAATATTAGCAAAAAGATTACAGAAAATCATCCCCAGGATAATACACTATGACCAAGTAGGATTTATACCAGGAATGCAGGGCTGGTTCAATATTAGGAAAACTATTAACATAATTGACTATATCAACAACCAACCAAACAAAAACCATATGATCATCTCAATAGATGCAGAAAAAGCATTTGATAAAATCCAACAGCCATTCCTAATAAAAACACTTGAGAGCATAGGAATAAAAGGACTTTTCCTTAAAATAGTTAGGAGCATATATTTTAAACCTTCAGTAAGCATCATATGCAATGGGGAAAAACTGGAACCTTTCCCGGTAAGATCTGGAGTGAAGCAAGGTTGCCCACTATCACCATTATTATTCAATATTGTATTAGAAACACTGGCCTCTGCAATAAGAGTCGAGAAAGAGATTAAAGGAATTAGAGTAGGCAATGAGGAAACCAAACTATCACTCTTTGCAGATGATATGATGGTATACCTAGAAAACCCCAGAGATTCTACTAAAAAGCTATTAGAAATAATTCATAATTTTAGCAAAGTAGCAGGATACAAAATAAATCCCCATAAATCCTCAGCATTCTTATACATCACCAACAAAATCCAAGAGCAAGAGATACAAAGAGAAATTCCATTCAAAATAACTGTTGATAGCATAAAATATTTGGGAATCTACCTACCAAAGGAAAGTCAGGAATTATATGAGCAAAATTACAAAAAAGTTTTCACACAAATAAAGTCAGACTTAAATAATTGGAAAAATATTAAGTGCTCTTGGATAGGCCGAGCAAATATAATAAAGATGACAATACTCCCTAAACTAATCTATTTATTTAGTGCTATACCAATCAGACTTCCAAGAAAATATTTTAATGATTTAGAAAAAATAACAACAAAATTCATATGGAACAATAAAAAGTCGAGAATCTCAAGGGAATTAATGAAAAAAAAATCAAATGAAGGTGGTCTAGCTGTACCTGATCTAAAATTATATTATAAAGCAGCAGTCACCAAAACCATCTGGTATTGGCTTAGAAATAGATTAGTTGATCAGTGGAAAAGGTTAGGTTCACAAGACAGAATAGTCAACTATAGCAATCTAGTGTTTGACAAACCCAAAGATTCTAAATTTTGGGATAAGATTTCATTATTTGATAAAAACTGCTGGGATAACTGGAAATTAGTATGGCAGAAATTAGGCAAGGACCCACACTTAACACCACATACCAAGATAAGATCAAAATGGGTCCATGACCTAGGCATAAAGAACGAGATTATAAATAAATTAGAGGAACATAGGATAGTTTATCTCTCAGACTTGTGGAGGAGAAAGAAATTTGTGACCAAAGATGAACTAGAGACCATTACCAATCACAAAATAGAAAATTTTGATTATATCAAATTAAAAAGCCTTTGTACAAACAGAACGAATGCAAACAAGATTAGTAGGGAAGTAACAAACTGGGAAAACATCTTTACAATTAAAGGTTCTGATAAAGGCCTCATTTCCAAAATATATAGAGAACTGACTCAAATTTATAAAAAATCAAGCCATTCTCCAATTGATAAATGGTCAAAGGATATGAACAGACAATTTTCAGATGAAGAAATTGAAACTATTACCACTCACATGAAAGAGTGTTCCAAATCACTATTGATCAGAGAAATGCAAATTAAGACAACTCTGAGATATCACTACACACCTGTCAGATTGGCTAAGATGACAGGAAAAAATAATGATGAATGTTGGAGGGGATGCGGGAAAACGGGGACACTGATGCATTGTTGGTGGAGTTGTGAACGAATCCAGCCATTCTGGAGAGCGATCTGGAATTATGCCCAAAAAGTTATCAAACTGTGCATACCCTTTGATCCAGCAGTGTTTCTATTGGGCTTATATCCCAAAGAAATACTAAAGAAGGGAAAGGGACCTGTATGTGCCAAAATGTTTGTAGCAGCCCTGTTTGTAGTGGCTAGAAACTGGAAAATGAATGGATGCCCATCAATTGGAGAATGGCTGGGTAAATTGTGGTATATGAATGTTATGGAATATTATTGCTCTGTAAGGAATGACCAGCAGGATGAATACAGAGAGGCTTGGAGAGACCTACATGGACTGATGCTAAGTGAGATGAGCAGAACCAGGAGATCATTATACACTTCGACAACGATATTATATGAGGATGTATTCTGATGGAAGTGGATTTCTCTGACAAAGAGACTTAATAATAAGTTTCATTGGAGAAATGATGGACAGAAACAGCTACACCCAAAGAAGGAATACTGGGAAATGAATGTGAACTATTTGCATTTTTGATTTTCTTCCCGAGTTATTTTTACCTTCTGAATCCAATTCTCCCTGTGCAACAAGAGAACTGTTCGGTTCTGCAAATATATATTGTATCTAGGATATACTGCAACATGTTTAGCATATATAGGACTGCTTGCCATCCTGGGGGGGGGGGAGGAGGGAGGGAGGGGAAAAAAACGAAACATAAGTGATTGCAAGGGATAATGTTGTGTAGAAATTATCCTGGCATGGATTCTGTCAATGCGAAGTTATTATTAAATAAAATAAAATCTATAAAAAAAATAACTCCTGAAATCAAATTTTACATTCTAAAGACAACAAAGGGTCAAAGTATGACTTTTTTTTTCAATGATAAGAAAACTTAGAAGATTGGTGAGAGAGATCAGTGAGGTAAAGGTGATCTGGAGTGCTCATGGGTACAGGATGAACAAAGCCTTGAAGGTAGCTAAGAGCAGCAGGAATAGCTTTAGGAGACTGTAGCTATTAAGACACTAAAGAGGTTAGATAATTGGTCAGAAAGAGATAGCATTACCCTTTACTGATACTGGTAAAGCTAGTGCTGGTTGTCAATACTATTGCCATAGCAGTTCTGGATCAAAATTTTAGAGTGGAGAGGAACCCAATTATGGTCAAGAAAATGGGTTTAGAGATTCTTGTCACAGTTGTAGGGCCAAGATGAGAGCTAGCACTTGCAGTTATAGCAGGGTAAGAGGGGACCTGGCAAATAAGGAACAGAGAGGAATGCTTTCATTTGTGGCTATGGGACAATAGGCATCATTCCTAAGAAAAGAGCACAAACCAGGAGGCTTCAGTTTTCTTCATACATATTACCTTGAAAAGATGGAAAATTTACAGGGGCTGCTATGTGGCACACTGGATAGAACACCAGCTCTGAAGTCAGGAAGACCTGAGTTCAAATCTGGCCTCAGACAATTAACACTAGCTTTGTAACTTACAGATATTTTTCCTTCTTTCCACAGAACTAGCTCTGAAAATAGCCCCACAAAAGCCCTACTATGTTTTATGTTTAGGGTGGCTCTGCTCATTTCATGGATGGAAAGCACTTTCCCAAGATTCAGGGCAAAAAAGAAGACATTGCAAGCCATCAAAAAAGAAAAAAAATATATAGATATAGTGGAGCCCTAGTCAGGGTAATACAAGATTTAATGCCTTCTAGATATGGTATAAAGGGTGTGGAATATGATACTTCAGAGGACAAATGAACTAAGATTGAAACCAAGAATCAACTACTCAGCAAAACTGAATATAGTCCTTCAGGGGAAAAACTGTTCATTCCCATGAAATCATTCCCCTTGAAGAATTTCTAATGAAAATACCAGAGCTAAATAGAAATTTGATATTCAAATACAAGATTCAAGAGAGGCACAACAAGAAACATAGAAAAGAAAAATCATAAGAGATTCAATAAAATTAAGCTGTTTCCATGTATACAAGAAGGCAGCACATGCAACTCCTAAGAACATTGTCTTTATTAACTAAGTTAAAAGGAGTATACATAGAAGGCACAGGGTTAGCTGAATGTGATGGGATATCTAAAAAATGATTCATTCATTCATTAATTGAGAGGTGAAAAGAAAATAAGAAAAGTAAAGGCAGAGACAGAATGGGGTAAATTATCTTACATAAAAGGAACTAGAAAGTGAGGGGAAAATGAGGGAAATGACTGAACAAGTTATGGTACATGGTTGTGTTGGAATATGGTCGTATGAGAAATGATGAGCAGAATGTTTTCAGAAAAACTTGAAAAGATTTACATGAATTGGTTAAACCATGATAAAACGCTGTACACAGTAACTGCAACATTGTAAAGTGACTATTGAATGACTTAGCTATTTTCAGTAATATAATGATCCAAGAGAATTTTGAAACATGTATAATGAAAATGTATAATGCATTTTTTAGAGAAAGAACTGATGGAGTCTGAATGCAGATAAAAGAATATGTTGTTTGGACTATTTTCTTTCATAATATGACTAATATTAATATAATAGACATGTTTTTCATTACTGAACATGTAAAATCTGTATCAAATCCCATGCCTTCTCAGTTAGGAGGAAGACTAGGGGTGGAAGAGGAAAATTTGGAACTAATATTTTTTTAAAAAGAAGGGATGTTAAAAAATTGTCTTTATATGTAGTTGGGGAAATATATTTTGATCAAATAATAAAATTAATAAAAGAAAAAGAAAATAATTGTTCAATAAAATTTTTAAGAAGGGCAAAAATCAAGGATAGTAATAACAGACTAAGACAAAATCAAAGTAAAAATAAAATTAATTTAAAAACATAATCCAGGAAAGTTCATTTTAATGAAAAGTATCATAGACAATTAAGAAATATCAAGAAAAAATTATAAAAGTTTCTTGGATTAAAGCTTCATTTCCTAAATATATATGGAATTTAGTCAAATCTCTAAAAAAGAGTGATTCTCCAGTTGAATAATAGCCAAAGTGATACAAACAGGCACTTTTTAGAAGAAAAAATCAAAGTTAACTATAATCATAAGAAAAATACTCCATCTACTGATTAGAGAAATACAAATTAAAATAAATTTGAAATATCTCTTCATATCTATCAGATCGGTTAATATGACAGAAAGTTAACATGTTGAGTTTGAGGTGGTTCTGAGATATCCACTTTGGAATGTCCAGTTGTCAGTTAGACCCAGAACTGAAGCTTGTGGGGGGGGGGAATGATGGGGGAAGAAATGTATGTAGGTTGTGGATCTGTAAGTCCATGGCAAGAGATAATACTTAAATGCTATTCAATTTGTTTTGAAAAAGAGGGACTCTACCAAATCTGTCATGCCTTATGTAAGAAACATTTCTACCAGCTTCATTTGTTCTTCTATAACAGAAGAGGCATCTATATACTATCAAAACATCCAGAAATAAAAATGGTTAAATAATTCAGTCAGTTATCCAGATGTTCTGCCTCCATAAAATCAATCATAAAAATATTTGCAAACACCTAAATATTTGATTTTTTTTCAATTTTATCTGTTTATCTGGATCTTTATTTTCATTTTTTTAAAATTTTAATAGCCTTTTATTTACAGGTTACATGTGTGGGTAACTTTACAGTATCGACAATTGCCAAATCTCTTGTTCCAATTTTTCCCCTCCTTCCCTCTACCGCCTCCCCCAGATGGCAGGATGACCAGTAGATGTTAAATATATTAAAGTATAAATTAGATACACAATAAGTATACATGACCAAACCGTTATTTCACTGTACAAAAAGAATCGGACACTGAAATATTGTACAATTAGCTTGTGAAGGAAATCAAAAATGCAAGTGGGCAAAAATATAGGGATTGGGAATTCAATGTAATAGTTCTTAGTCATCTCCCAGGGTTCTTTAACTGGGCGTAGTTGGTTCAGTTTATTACTGCTCCATTGGAACTGATTTGGTTCATCTCATTGTTGAGGATGGCCAATTCCATCAGAATTGGTCATCATATAGTATTGTTGTTGAAGTATATAATGATCTCCTGGCTCTGCTCGTTTCACTCAGCATCAATTCATGTATGTCTCTCTAGGCCTTTCTGAAATCTTCCTGTTGGTCATTTCTTACCGAACAATAATATCCCATAATATTCATATACCACAATTTATTCAGCCATTCTCCAACTGATGGGCATCCACTCAGTTTCCAGTTTCTGGCCATTACAAAGAGGGCTGCCACAAACATTCGTGCACATACAGATCCCTTTCCCTTCTTTATGTGGATCTTTATTTTCAATATAGACATAGTTATAAACCCAGTAGTTCAAGGGTATTTAAAAGATATAATATATCTTGCCTTTACCAAGGCTTTTAATTCTGTTCTGTATGACATGCTCATCAATAAAATAGAAAAATCTGGTCTCTGATGCATAATGATTAGGTGGCTACTTTCTTGGTTGAAGGGCACCCAGAATTATCATCAATGGATCAGTGTCACCCTGGAGAGACATAGCAAATAGAAATGGGCTTGTTGAAAATATTCACTCATAGGGCAACTAGATGGCACAGTGGATAGAGCATTAGTCTTGGAGTTAGAAGGACCTGAATTCTGATCCAGGCTGGGAAACATATGTATTAACCATGTGACTGAGCAAGTCACAACTCCAATTGCCTCAACAAATATATTCCAAAGCTCATATGTTCTTGATTTCAGGTCCACTATTCTATCCAGTGGATCACCTAGCTTTTTAGTTCTTAAAAGCACCAGAAAAATCCTTGTTCAAAGTCTGTTTCTCTGTCTCTGTATCTCTTTCTCTCTGTGTCACTCTGTTTCTGTCTCTCTCAGTCTATATCTTGTCATTATCCTACCCCTCCCTTTCAGAATTGGGAAAAAGCTAAATTCATATCCCATTTAGGCACATACTACATATTTGACTCAGATTAAGTCACTTAACTTCAGTCTTCCTTACTTTCCTCTTCTATATCATAAAGAATAATAATAGCACATTCTTTCAGAGTTGTCAGAGAATAAAATGAAATATTTGCAAAGTACTTTGCAAACTTTTAGGCATTGTATAAATAAATATTAACTATTATTTTTCTTATTATTTTGATTGTTGATACTGCAGTATGTTATGTCTTCCTAGCTTCTTTCTTACTAAATCTCTGATGTTTGGTAATTTTATTTTGGGATGAGCTATATTCCAGAATCTTCTTCATCTGAATGGTACCCTCTATTTTCTAGAAGTATTGGAAAGTATAGCAAAAGTAGTTGGTTCAAAGCATTTTCCTCCAAACCCAGGAGGATACTTAATCAACAAAAGTAGATATAGAGACCATGAGAAAAGAAGTAGACATAACCATAAAACATTAGCTAAAAATCTGGCTGAAATGTATTTTAAAGTCATTTTCCATCTGGAAATTACAGAGTTTCAATATCCCTTCTTTGTTTGGAGGATTATGTTCATTGAGTGGCATGGGATTATGAGTTCCACTGCTCACTTGGGCTGACTCCTCACAGGGTGTGGTCTCAGTTGGATTGCTGTCTCAGTAAAGTTAATCTGAAGATATGGAATCTCAGCTGGACTGGCCTTTATGCTGCTGAGCTATATTAAGCAGATTAATCAGCAGCTGAACTTGTGCTTCTCCGTGTTAAAATATTTTATTGGGCTAGGCAGACTGCTCTGCCACTGCCCAATGGCTAGTTACTGGAGCCAAGCAAGCCCATATGTCACCGGACAACCATTGCCAGACAATGTCAAGTATGGTATTCATTCTTAGACTCTGGTTGCCTGGTTGAAATAAATGGGTTGTTTAGCCTTTTAATACTTTTCAGGGTGTGGGATCTCTGTTGAACCAATTGACTTACTAAACTCCTGGGCTTACAGTATGATAGACAGTAGAGTTATTTTCCATATTCAAAGTTGGCTTAGCTGGGTAGGATTGAGATCTTTTCAATATGAGTTTTATAGTTTCATTTTGAGCTGTAGAGATATATCATTTTTTTTCATTAGAACCACCTTTAGTTTATTATTATCAGAAGTCTTTCCATTTGCTCATTTCAGAGCCTCAGTTATTATATATTTTTGTCAACTATAGGCAAGGGGAAAGAGAAATTTTTCCTTTCCTATTTAACAATACTTTTAGACTCAAAAGTCCATTCATTCCCTTATAGTCAAGTGCTTTGAATACAAGTTTCTTGTTTCTTAGGCTTTTTCATGTGCAATTAAGCTATTCATAAGTTAGACAGACTCTAACTGGGATTAAAAAAAAATGTACATTTCTCATCTTAAAATTTTTCCTTTGCCATTTCCAAATCTTTGTAGTCTACAGATTGTTAGCTATATTGAAATTTTGTTGTGGTACCTTTTTTAGATGTATGTTTAATTTGAGCCACAAAATGAATATTTAATTAATTTCAAATGCTCGGCCTTGTGCCTAATTATATAATGCACTATAATTCAAAATATTTAATGAGAGAGAGAGAGAGAGAGAGAGAGAGAGAAGTTTGTGGTTGAAAAAAATCACCTACTTTAAAATGTTCTTTTTAAACTTTTATCCAAAAAATGGAAATTTATCAACTGTACTACTGCCTTGGCTAATATTAACCATAAACAATGTGATGGATGAGCTATTGCTATAAGTCTTTTTCCCTCTTCCCATTTGCTAGGCAGTGAAAGGTCTTGATCATTTTTATGGGGGACAATGCAAGTTAATATAGAAAACTAAGAAAACTCACACACTTTATCACTAAAATAACGCTGAATCAATAAAATAACCAATAAAGATTAATGGAAAAGAAAAAGACCATCTCATGGTTTACTGTATGAGTGTACCATGGAGAATACAGATAAGCTTCAAGATGAAACACAAAAACAGTTCCTGTTTTCACTATATGCAATAGTTATCAACTGGAAATGCATGCTGGGTAGTTCTATATTTAATTTCTGCTGACTTGGTCAAAGTCAGCAATCCAAAGCTTTTTCTGGTATGATCAAGATGAAAGCTCACAGTTTATGGCAATGAGCTATCTCCGCTCATTTGCTCCTGACTATCCCAGAAAGTCAGAGCTCACAGATTGCCTTAAATTGAAAAAGATACTCCTGGCAAAGTTAAGTATAGAATTGAGATTACTCTCTTTCAAGAGAAATTTTCTCTTTTTCCTCTGGAGATTGCAGTTCTATGTCATTACCTGACCTAATTCTGCAGTGCTATGCCTGACTGTTTCTAAGCAGAAATATTATCTATATGTTCAGATTAATTTTACATTAAGTATTTGTTAAGCTTTTAATAGAATAAATATTATTGACTCATATTTTTATAGCACTTTAAGTTTTATAAATGTTTGTTTGTTTGTTTTTCCTCCTCACAACAATCTTGCAAACCAGGAAATAGGATATCATTATTTTCATTTTATAGATGAAGAAACTGAGGCACAAAGAGGTTGAATGATTTTAAGAATCAACAATTCTTTAAAATATTCTATTTGACTATTTTCTTATACCATTACTATACTGAATTTTGAATTTAGCTGCATCCACATGGGATTACAAAGAATTAGTTGGGGATCTGGTTTCTTCCTGGCATTGTTACAACATTCTAGATTTCAAAAAACAAAGATGAAATTAGGGTAAACTATTTACCTAAAGTAGCTAAATACCCACTACAGGAACTCAGCAGCTGATGTTCTATCTCAGTGTACCTTAGCATCTGTACAGGCCTCTCTTTGGGCTCCCCAACCAAATCGGATCTTCCTACTGAACCTTTTAGGTCCTTCATTGGCACTGCTCAGAGTTAAGTGACTCATCCTTAGCTAATATTAGCAAATAGAAAACATAATAATAGCTTTCATTAGGAAAGCCTTCCTGCTTTTGAGAGCTATTTGTTATTTATCAAGATAGCACAATCTTCTGGATTCTTTGTAAATTTACCCAATATGCCAAAATTCCAGATGATCTAGTAGTTCCTTTAATTGTAGGTATTCTTTCTAACAGTATAGATGGCAACCCATCCATGCCTGCCCATTCTTTATGGACCAATACAAAGGATCTTTCACGCAGTCTCAGTTAGACAGTCAATCAATAAGCATTTATTAAGTCCTAATCATTTACAAATATCTGTGATAAATACTGTGTATACAAAGAAAGATTTAAAAAAAAAAACTGCCTTGAGGGAGTTCATATGCAAACAACTATGTGTGTGCGTGTGCGTGTGTGTGTATAAATAAATATATATATATGTATATATATATATATATATATATATATACATATATATATATATTTAGTAAATTGGAGCTAATTTAGGAGTAATATACTATATATTGTAATATAATATAATAATGTAATATAAACTGTAGGCAATCTCAGGAGAAATGTACTAAGTGGAAGGGGGAGATGAAAACCCCTTGCAGAAGGTAGTATTAGAGTTTCTACTTGTAGAAGCCCAGAGGCAGAAGTGAGAAGTAAGTGATTTGGAATGTTTAGGACTATTAGGACTAATTCTCAGTGTTAGGGAAAAAATGTTTTTTGTATGAAAAATACCAAGAAGGCAATGGTTACAGCATTGTAAAATATGTGGAGGAAAGCAAAATGCAAAAATACTAGAAAGATAGGAAGGTAAAAGTTTGTAAATGATTTTTAAAGACCAAAAAGAGAATTTTTATATTTTGTCCTGAGAATGATAAGGAACTGCAGGAGTTGATTGAATTGACATAATGAGAAGTTGATATTATTCATTTCATATGTTGGGATAATCACTTCTTCATCAGAGTAGAGAATCAATTGAAATAGAAATTTGGGACAAGTAGACCTACCAGTAAGTTATTGGAGTAATTCCTAATCATTAGGCCCTGTTCCAGAGTAGCAACTACATAAGATGAAAAAAGTAGATGTATACAAAACAATATATTGCATAATTAGAAATAACAGAACTTGGCATCTGATTGAATGGATTGCTGTGATTAAGAAGTCAAGAATAAAACCTCAATTATGATCATGTAGATGCCAAAGGATTATGAAAGCTGAGATTCCTATAAGATATAATTAAAACTACTCATTAACAGTCTGAAAGTGGAAAGAAACCTGTATGATATTAAACTAATTTTTGAAACTCTTTCTTAGTAATTTAAATTTTAAACTCTTTCCTACATTTAGGAAAGATGTGGTAGTTTTAGGTACAATATGATTACATGTAAACTGATTCTCTTTTCCAGTCTAAAATAATTTGACATAGCCTAATGCTATTTTCCTAGTCAATACGTGCCTAAATACACTATAAACAAATGGGAATGTATCCTTAACTCTAATTGTTTCAGTATAAGTAACTGGCCCCCACTTGTAAAATATATGAGAAGGAGCCCCTTTATGAATTTGTTTTATAGACATCAAAGTTGTGGCAGGAAGGAAGCTTTTTTTCTTTTCATGGTTGCTTTGTTTTGTTTTTTGCATCTTCTTTTGGTGCTAAAGTCCAAAGAGCCCATAGGCTGATGGTCTAATGATATGTTCCAACTTCACCTTCCTTCGCTGAGTTTTAATTGACAGGCTTGTCAGGATTGGAAATTTTAAAAGCTCCTCTTTTTTTTAAAACCCTATGCATTAGACTGAAGTTTTCAAGAGTCTTCAATTTGTTTGTCAGTACACTTCATGGCAGCTTTTAATGAATGGTTAAACGCCAGCATATAAATTCCCTGACACTGAACAATCACAGTTTTCCTCAGCAAGCAGCATACCTGAGAGCTACCTATTCATTACTATTCTATCATGTTGAAGGATGACTGATAATAGACCAAGTGGTGTCTGTTCTAAATGAAGAATTGGGGGACAAAGAAGGTTTAACATTCCCTGGGAATTGCTGTGAAATAGCTGCTCTTAGTAGAATATTTTCAAAAAGTAAAATAAAAAAAGTATAAACTCACCAGCAATATCTTTTTAAAGGACATAAAAATATGCTTTTTTGACATCCTCTTACAGTTGTACTATCAGTTCCTTCACATGCACTTAGCCTATAAATAATTAATAATCTAATAGCCTAAGATGAAGCTATTAAAAAAGAAAAGTGGTATATAGATAATTTTGGAAAACATCGAATATCATTTGATGGGAGCCCCTCCTCTCTTTAGCCTTAATCACAAGTCTTTTAAAAGTTTTAAGGAAAAAAATTTATAATGGTCAAAATTTCAATGCCATTACTGTTTCAGATGTGGTGGGTCATTCCCAAGGAAAAAAACTATCAATCCCATAGGCACGCAATTCATATTCTGGAGCTTAGCTGCTATAGAACACTACTTTCTTTACAAATTCACTTAGGATTGCATCCAGAAATTGACAACTAGAGGACATTTGTCCCTTGGCTTTCCTACATCACTAGTCATGTCAAAATGCTGCTTGAAATTATGTGGATTCTTGATCTATCACTGTCAACACATCAAACAAGGAAGATGAATTGGCAGAGTAATTTTATTCACTTCAAAGATGTGTTTGTTCATTTTTATATATAATATTCTTGAGAAAACATAACTTTGGTGACTGTAAGACTTTATTTTCTATATCTGTATCACCAGTGGCTGACACAGTACACAATGTGTTGTAGGAGTTTAATAAATCTGTAATTGTTATCAGCGCTGCTACTGCCGCTGCTGCTGCTGTTGACCTTTGGATAAATTCAATCTGAATTTTTAAGTGCTCTCTGGAATTTAAAGTTTGGATCATGTTCTAATTGATAGATAGTTTTGAAATTTCTGAAAAGTGTAATCTAAGTGGAATTAGAAAATACAGTAAATTTTTGTGGCTTGAAGTAATTCAGTAAATAGTCATTTATTAAATACCTTCTAGTGTCAAGACACTATCAAGTACTTTTAAAATACTATTTCATTTGATCCTAATAACAACTTTGAGAGATAAGTGTTATTATTTTTCATATTTTATAGTTAGAGAGAGAGAGGAATAACTTGTCCAAGTTTAAACATTAGTAATTGTTTGAGTTTTTACATTTCAACTCATCTTGCTATAATTCATTGATTCTTATGATCTCCCAAATCTCTCCAAAATGGGAATTATACATAGAAGATGAATCAATTTCAGATGTTCCACATTGAGGGATATCAAGAGCCCTCATGTATTAACAAGCTGATGAACCAGCAACAGAAAAGTCTAATCTCTAACCAATAACACCCTCACTCACCCAATATTTTGATAATAGGGTTGTAAAAGATAATAAATATTCTTGTAATAGAGCAAATCTACATTGCCCTTCACCATGTTACACAAAAAAAAAATGAGAAAGAGAAAGATGGGGGAAAGAGAGAGATACTAAAGGAGAGAGAGAGAGAGAGAGAGAGAGAGAGAGAGAGAGAGAAATGGGGGAGGAAGGGAGGAAGGAAGGAAAGAGGGGGAGAGAGAGAGAGAGGTAGGGAGAAAAGAAGGAAAGAAGGAAGGAAGGAAAGAAGGAAGGAAGGAAGGAAAGAATAAGAAGGGAGGAAGGAAAGAAAGAATATGGTTCTAAATATTTGGCAACATGTATGATAATGCCTGGTGCTTGTGTATGTGGCAGTGTGATATTTTCTTAAGTCTAAGGGAAAAGAGTCCACATTCAGCAAGGACCAGTTCTGTCCAGCTAGAAATCACTTGGCGCATATCGAAACTGGTGAAATGCAAATTGCCTAATATGGGAGGAGGCTGAAATCGCTTTAAAAATCACAAAAGCATAATGTAAGAAATAAAAAATAAGAAACAGAAAGTAACTAGAAGAAATGACAAGAAGGAAGACTTTCAAATATAAAAGAAAGGAAATTGAAGTAGTACAAGAAAACTCTGTACCCAATAGAAATCCCAAGAAGAAATGGAATAAAATTTGCAAATAACAGAATATTTAATATAAAGTCAAAATAAAATCCAATGGAATAAACAATCTGAACCTAGCCATAATTAGAAAGAAAAGATGCACACTTAATATGAAAAAGTTTTTTTAAGCTTTCCTAGAAAGTAATCTGACTTTAATATATCATTTGTTGTCAAACACTCCACAAAACAGAAATATAAGAAAAATAAGCTAATATAGTATATCTCATGCAACAACAAAAATCAATGTTTTTGTAGATACATACAAAGGGAGAAGGAGGTAGAAGACAGAAGGAATATTTGATGTTTAATAATGGATTTGGAGCCAAAAGAAACTATTCCTCTTGTTTCAGAAAAAGTATCAGAGTACAGGTTGATCAGTACAATCAGTAAATTGTTTAATTATATTTAGAAAAAATGTCCTTTAATGTGTCCTGGTTATTACCAGGAAGAATGAATATTTCCAATGGTGAAAAACAACAGAAAGGAGTTTGGAGTGGTGAGAGTACACAGTTTGCTAGTCATTAACATAGAAATGTTTTAGAAAAGGAAGTCCAAATAGATATTTTAGAATCTTGCTATTAGGAGTATAACAATGAAAAAATGTCTCAATAAGTAGAAAGGACATGAATAAAATTACCCAAATTTAGAAGATGTAGGAAGGAAAGAAAATAAGAAAGAGAATGAGAAAAAAAATCCCTATTAAAAATGTAAAGAATTTCAAAACCAATGTGGGAGAGATTTGAAAGGGAAAAGAGAAAGGCTTATTTCACACTGGGGGAAAATAGAGGGAGGGATAAATGTTTTTAAAAATACAGAAAAAGAATTAAAAATCTAAACAAATTGCTAAAGAAAAGACCTTGAGGGACCAAGGTTATTTTAAAGTCATCAAAGGTTAAGCTGAAATAACTGGATACCAAGGGGAGAAAAAATTCTAATTTGCACATGCGTACTGGCCCATTATTAGAGACAAATGGTGTTTTAAATGAACCTACCTCCCATAATGTTTATGGTGATTGGATTAAACAATCCAATTTTTTTTTAAAAGAGTGACAGATTTTGTAAGACAATAACAAAACCTCACAATCTGTTGCATACATGCAATACACATAAAAATACACACAGAGAGAATGAAAATGAGGCCCTAAAATTTTCTTCTCCCAATGTATCAAGAGAATTCACAAAAAATAAGAGTTGCAGTTATTTTCTCAGATAATACAAAAAATAACATTCACAATTTTTTTTTAAAGGATAAACAAAAGAACTACATTGTTCTATAAGGAACTATAGGCCACAAATTGAAATTTATATCAAAATTATAGTTTTCCTTGTGGCAGCCCTCTTTGTAGTGGCCAGAAACTGGAAACTGATTATATGCCTATCAATTGGAGAATGGCTAAATAAATTGTGGTATATGAATATTATGGAATATTATTGCTCTGTAAGAAATGATTTCAGCAGGATGATTTCAGAAAGGCCTGAAATGACTTACATGAACTGATGCTGAGTGAAATGAGCAGGACCAGGAGATCATTATATACTTCAACAACAATACTATATGATGATCAATTCTGATGGATGTGGCCATCTTCAACAATGAGATGAACCAAATCAGTTCCAATAGAGCAGTAATGAATTGAACCCGCTTCACCCAGCAAACGAACTCTGGGAGATGATTATGAAACACTACATAGAATTCCCAATCCCTCTATTTTTGTCCACCTGAATTTTTTTATTTCCTTCATGGGTTAATTGTATGCTATTTCAAAGCTTGATTCTTTTTGTACAGCAAAATAATTGTATGGACATCTATACATATATTGTATTTGACTTATACTTTAACATATTTAACATGTATTGGTCAACCTACTATCTGGGGGAGGAGTGGGTAGAAGGAGGGGAAAAGTTGGAACAAAAGTTTTGCAACTGTCAATGCTGAAAAATTACCCATGCATACATCTTGTAAATTAAAAGCTATATAATAAAAAAAAAACCTAAAAAAAATAAATAAAATGTATGTGACAAAAAAATTATAATCTTCCAAACTCCCTAGATCAAAATTCAAAATAGAAAAATCAACTTGAAAATGAAAAGATAAATAGTAAGACAATACTATCAGAGGATTGACATATTCTTCTTTCAGTCTGGATAAATCTAATAAATTAGGGGACAAAAAGTATATATATATATATATATATATATAAAACTGTACAAATTACTAGAATAGAATACTTATTATCCTAAATGAAATTGCTAAAAAAATACAAAAATAAAACACAAACAAAATAATTTCAGGGATAATTTTAAAATATAGATGTAATGGAAAAAGATTTAACAGCAAAATCCTAAGCAATGAATGGTTCAAAGAAAAAAATCATAAAACTAATTATTTTGTGAAAGAAAATGTAGCTAAAGAAGTCCTTGAAGAAAATTATATCCACTAACTAAATAAATGGATAAACAAACAAAGAAATAGAATATAGAATAAAGAGTGCAGGTAAAAAAGGTAATGCATTTTAAAAATTATGTAAAAGGTTTTAAAAAGTATCAAGAAAAGATTTTAAAACTAAAGAAGAGAGAGATTGCATGAAAACAAAAGTACTATAGAAATTATGGAAACAAACTAGTTAAAAGCGGGCTATTTGAAAAGATTAATAAATTGACAGATTTAACAAATTTGATTAGAAAAAAGGGCATAAAATAAAACCAAATACCAATGTTAAATGATAACACAAGCAGAAGATATGAAAAAAGTCATAGAAGCTTCTTTTCAGTTTAATTCTAATAAAACAGAGGACATAAATACATATCAAAATATCTTCAAAATAATATAATATTTGAATTAAAAGAAGCCTATAATTAAAATTAAATAAAAAGAATTAAAAGAAGTCTATAATAAAAGTCTATAAAGCTAGTTCTCTGGAGAGGCTCAGGATCAGTCAATATCAGGATCAGTCAAAGTCCTTAGTCTTTAGGAGAACAAGTGAAGGACATAAGCAAGCTGCCACATGGCTTGTAAAAGATAGATCCTGGACTTTTGAGTCTGGAGCCTGAAGTCTTCCCTGCTGAGTGTACTGCATCAGAGAGACTTTGACTCTCTTTCTCAACCCTCCAATCAATTACTTCATCACACCACATTCAGCGAGCGCCAATCATGAGGAGAGCCAAAACATCACCATATCATCTAAGTGTATGTTTATAGAAACGTTATATCACATTGAGTAGGTACTTAGCCTTAAGTACTCTGCTGTTCTGGATTCAAGTACACCTTTTCAGAGTTCCAGCCCTCTACAGAAGTCAAAATGAAGATTATGCATTATCACATTCCTCACTATACTCCTCAAAACAAAACAAAAATATAGTAGCTTAAATGAATTGGCAAATGAAAATATTCTGAAACTGATGGATTAAAAAACATCAAACTTTTAATTTACAATTAATTACTCATAATGAACAAATTATGCTCAAAAACTACCCTTTCATATTGCATTATGATACAATTAATAACCTTAATGCCTGAAGAAATAAAGGGTAACCACAGTTCTTATGGTTCTATAGAACAAAATGAAAAGCTTCCACAAATGCAAAAATAAGACATATAAGAAAGTAAGTGACTGAAGAGGAGAAAAACAATAACTTTGCATCAAATTTCTCTGATAGGGTTTTATTATCCAAGCTTTAGGCATTTAAATTACAATGTACCCCCATCATATGTATGTGGTAATAATCTCTCTCTCTATATATATATCTGTCTCTCTCTCTCTCTCTCCTTCCCCCCACCCCATCCCCCAGATGGCAAGTTGACTAATACATGGTAAATATGTTAAAGTATAAATTAAATACAAAGTAAATATACATGTCCAAACAGTTATTTTGCTGAACAAAAAGAATTGGACTCTGAAATAGTGTACTATTATTAATCTGTGAAGGAAATAAAAAATGCAGGCAGACAAAAATAGAGGGATTGGGAATTCTATGTAGTGGGTCATAGTCATCTCCCAGAGTTCTTTCGCTGGGTGTAGCTGGTTCAATTCATTACTGCTCCATTAGAACTGATTTGGTTCATATTATTGCTGAAGATGGCCAGGTCCATCAGAATTGATCATCATATAGTATTGTTGTTGAAATATATAAGGAGCTCCTGGCCCTGCTCGTTTCACTCAGCATCAGTTCATGTAAGTCTCTCCAGGCCTTTCTGAAATCATCTTGTTAGTCATTTTTTACTGAACAATAATATTCCATAATATTCACATACCACAATTTATTCAGCCATTCTCCAATTGATGGGCATCCACTCAAATGAAAAGCTTCCACAAATGCAAAAATAAGACATATAAGAAAGTAAGTGACTGAAGAGGAAAAGTCCTTAGTCTTTAGGAGAACAAGTGAAGGACATAAGCAAGCTGCCACATGGCTTGTTTCTGGCCACTACAAAGAGGCCTGCCACAAACATTTTGGCACATACAGGTCCCTTTTCCCTTCTTTAGTATCTCTTTGGGGTATAAGCCCAGTAGAAACACTGCTGGGTCGAAGGGTATGCACAGTTTGATAACTTTTTGAGCATAGTTCCAAATTGCTCTCCAGAATGGCTGGATGTGGTCACAATTCCATCAACAATGTATCAGTGTCCCTGTTTTCCCACATCCCCTCCAACATTTCCCATTATCTTTCCCTGTCATTCTAGCCAATCTGACAGGTGTGTAGTGGTATCTCAGAGTTGTCTTAATTTGCATTTCTCTGATTAATAATGACTTGGATCATCTTTTCATATGGCTAGAAATAGTTTCAATTTCTTTGTCTGAGAATTGTCTGTTCATATCCTTTGACCATTTATCAATTGGAGGATGGCTTGAGGTATAAGTATTTTAAAAGCAACAACAAAGTCATACAACTGCTGTCTGGAGCTGGATTGAACGCATGAAGATGCATCTTCTTGACTTCAGACCCAGTACTCTATTTATTGTGCCACCTAACTGCCCGGAAATGACCAGGTAACACACACACACACACACACACGTGTGTGTGTGTGTATAAGTTGTATGGTGATATATAGTTATATGCACTATATGTTTATGCATACATACCTCTCTGATACACACACATGTATGTATACATGAGTATGCATGAACATAAACACATGTGAATGTATGCATGTGAATAAAATTGTATCTATATACATAGCATATTGTGCTATATGTGTATATATGTATATATGTGCATGTATGTGCAATAACATATGTCACAACTTGAGAATGAACTTTTAAACAATGAAAAAAATATACCAATATGTAATGGGCTATATCAGCTAAAAAGAATTTTCCCTCATTGGGTATCATGAAACAATTGTTATATGAATATGTTTTTAAAGTACATTGTACAGAGACCTCTTATTTATCTATATCTTGGATTAATCAAACTCTCTGATTTTATGAAATGGTACATTTAGACAGTGAAAAATCAGTTTAGGAACATACAGAATACTAGAATCTTGTGTAATCTCTGTTCTTGGTTGTTACAATGAATATGACATCCAGGAATATGGAAATGGAATATTCTCAGAAACTTTAGAATCAAAGTAATCATGAAGTAATCAAAGCATACCCTACAACTGAGAAATTATTTTAATTCCTACTTGATTAAAAAAAAGGCAATAATGTTTTAAATCTGAGGAATATTAAAGTAGGATCTATAATGCTAAATTCCTAATCAGTTTAGGAAATGTTAAACAGGAAAAAATATTTTTTATTGATTAAACAATAAAGTATACATACTAGCAAATTAAAATTAATCACTGCTAAGTAATTTAAATGATATTTATCTTTGTACATGCTGTATAGTTATTTACCATCAGTCAGGGATACTTAAAAGATCTAAAGTACAAGTTGTGATGTTAATTTTAAATGATATGCCATGTATCTAATCTGGGGGTTCCTAATATTTTAGGCATAGAATAACCTTTTTTTTTTTTTTTGGCAGACCCTCTGGAACTTTTCTCAGAATAACATTTTTAAATGCATAAAATAAAAGACTTACAAAGAAAGCAGTCACTTTGGGGGGGAATGTAATTTTTTCTTCCATAAAAGTTCATGAATCCTCTGGAATCTGTCAATTGATCTGAATCCCATGTTAAGAATTCCCACACCAGTGATTATTTAAAAAAAATGAAAATTCATGATGGCCTTTTCTTTCCTTTTGTTGCTTGATAAGTTGAATTACACTGAATTAAATTTTCTCTTCTCTTCTCCTAACTGACATAATGTCAGACAAATTCCAAAATAAACTTATGTAGTAATCAAAGTATCTGCCTTTTCATTTTCTAACATGTAAGACATAAGGGATAGTGATCTATATTGATGTTTTTTTTTTCCTGAAATAGTACCATTTGTCTGTAAACTGAATTAATTACTAGAGGAAAACTAGTTTATTACTAGAGGAAACTCTAGAGATAGAGAAATGGAATATATGTCCTCCAATGAGATCTCTTGCTCAGAATGTATAATTATAGGTTACATTATATTACTATTTGTTATTATTATTTACTATTCTATTATTATTATTACAAGGGAACATCCAAAGTTGTTCAAGATAAAAATCTAATAAATGAATTTCAAAAAAAAATGCAAGAAATGGCCATTTGCAAAATCCAGAGGAATGTAAGAGTATTTATCCCTTAAAAAATGACAAATAAAAAGAAATCAGAAAAAAATGAAAGATTTATATGAATTTATAGGAATGAAGTTTCAGAAATAGTAGAAAAATAGATGATAATCATAAAATGTAAAGGAAAGCAACTCTGACACCTATAACTGACCAACCCAGGATCCATTTGTATTATCAGAAAATTGGTGTTGAATATCACAAATGCTTTATTTTGGAAAAAAAAGTATGATAGACAATAGATATGAAATGAGACATACATTTTCAGACTTGATTGATATAGTTATTTGCTTTGATTAAATATTTGTTAAAAGAAGAATTTGAAAGTAGTGGAATTACTGGGAGGAATTCATGTATGTATGTATGTATGTGGGTATGTGTGTACACACATATTTATACACAAATAGATTGCAATTTTACTATGAAATATGTATATATTAACACATACATATATGTGTGTATCTAATAGAAATATACAATTATAGCAATAAAACATTTTTTAAAGAAAAGACTCCAAGTAAGAATATATATGTGGGAGTTAGGGTTCAGTGGACTATCAACTCTTTGGTAACCAAGTTCATGTGTAGATAAGAATTCAAATATTACCTATTGACAATGGAACCCAGACATTAATGAATATCAAGGTTATAGAAGTTCCCAAAGATAAAGTTTAATAAGACCAATTTTCAATATGAACTCTAACAAGAGGATATACACACATTAGAGAGCTCATTATCAGTGGCTTTTAAAGATAATATTTCCTTTTAGAAATTCTTCCCCTCATCTTCTTCTGATGATTAACATCCTCATTTCTAATTTAGAGGAAGCAGAGCCCCTAGAGTATATGAACTCAAAAAGAAGCTATTCATGCTCATTAAAGTATTTTTCAGGTTTAACAAATTCTATCTGTGACTTTTCTTAATAAAACACTTTAGCCTAAAATAGTAATTTTCTTCCATCTGAATGGTTTCACTTTTTTTTTTTTTTAGTGTCTTAGGTCATAATGTTTTTATTGAGAACTTAGTTTTATTTTGAGATTTGGAATAATTAAACATTTAGTCAAGTTGTTTCTCTCTTTTTAAAAAGATAAAAAATGAAAATTCTGCATTTACAACAGTGATTATTTTTGCTGAACCTGTTAAAAAGAGGGCTTGATTCCCATAGTCTTCTTTACTATTCACTAAACTTTTTAAATAACAAGGCCTTTATGAACAAAGAAAAACAACAACAACAACAACAAAAAAAAAAAAAGTCCAAAATCTGAAATGATTATTTATTTATAAATTACATAAGATACTAATTAAAAGCAGCATATAATATAGATTATGAAATCTAATGAAGTACACATTTCAAAGGAAAAAACAAAAAAATCTAATACATAATATTTTAATTCATTAGTGGAATGAAATACCTTTATGTTTTTGTTTTGTTTTGAAATGTCAATATTATTTTAGTGAAAGCATAAATTAAAAAGGTTATTTTTTAATATCACACTAAATATCTTGCATTGCAGAGCATACCTCATAAGAGATTCTGGGGAACCAGGAATAAATTTGCTAAGAAAGGGAATTGAATTTTACCAGTACTATCGGTCCAGCTATTACTAGGTTTGCCTAAGACCTAGGTAGATCCCTATGCTCATTGAAGAAGAGGGGGAATTGTCTGGTGGTATATTACTGGTAGGAATTGGAGTGAAAATTATCTGGTGAAAATGGATCAAAGTTATGTCTCCTTATGTAAGAGAAAAGCAATAGCACAAATTTTAAAGTAAGGTTGTGGGATGTAACCAATATTCTCACCATTCACTTAAAAAATTATTAAAACTGTTTATTTTCAAAACATATTCATGGATAATTTTTCAACATTGATCCTTGAAAAACCTTGTGTTCCAATCCCCCCCACACACACACTTTCTCCCACCTCCTCCCCTAGGTGGGCAAATAATTTAATATATTTTAAACATGACAAAATATGTGTTAATTCAATATATGTATACATATTTATTAAATTATCTTGCTGCACAAGAAAAATCAGATCAAAACGGGAAAAAAATGAGAAAGAAAATAAAATGCAAGCATACCACAACAAAAAGAGTGAGACTATTTTGTTGTGATCTACATTAAGTTCCCATAGTCCTCTCTCTGGGTGTAGATGGCCTTCTTCATCACAAAGTCTTTGGTATTGTCATCAATCATCTCATTGTTGGAAAGTCATGTCCATCAGAATTGATTGTCCTATACTATTGCTGTTGTTGTATACAATGATCTCCTAGTTCTGCTCATTTCATTTGGCATCAGTTCATATAAGTCTCTCCATGCCTTTCTGAAATCATCTTGCTGATTGTTTCTTATAGAATAACAACATTCCATAATATTTCTATACCATAATTTATTCAAACATTCTCCAATTTGATGGGCATCCACTCAGCTTCCACTTTCTAGCCATTACAAAAAGGGCTGCCACAAATATTTTTGCACATGTGGATCTCTTTTCTCCTTTAAGATCTCTTTGGGATAAAAGCTCAGTAGAAATACTACTGGATCAAAGAGTATGCACAGTTTGATAACTTTTTGAACATAGTTCAAATATGTATTTGGAGAATCCAATAGAATCAACTGAAAAACTAGTTGAAATAATTTACAATTTTACCAAAGAAGCAGGATATAAAACGAACCCACATAAATCATCAACATTTCTATGTATTATCAAAAAGTGTAAGAGGAAGAGATAGAGAGCAAAACTCAATTTAAAATAATTTCAGACAGTAAATATATATATATATATATATGCATACAGATATATATATATATACACAATTAGAACACACTGCATACAAATTAAGACATCAAAATAAATGGAGAAATATTAATTGCTCAAGGATAGGCAGAATAATATAATAAAATAATAATTTTACTTCAATGCTTATTGCTTATTCAAGGCCAAGCCAGTAAAATTACCAAAGAATCATTTTAAAGAGCTAAAAAATAATAAAACAATTCATATGAAAGAATAAAATGAATTCAAACCCACCAAGGGGACAGCTTCAGTGACAGAATTTCAAGTATATTGTCAAAGCATGACAACTTATTTGGATAAGTGGATATTTTGAATGCCAGAACAAAGACTTCTTTCTGTATCTTTATTGACTAAAGTTGATAAATAAAAGGTCCAGCATACCAAATTCATCTACTCTATTTCTTTTCCCCATTTTCTCCCACCATCTACCAAACTTTGTGCTCACTAGCCCAGAACAAGGGTATATAAGTAATATTGGTTCATCAGTCCAGCACCTACCAGATTGGTATGTCTGCCTGAATAAATAATTTGTATGTAAATATTTATTCTATTCTATAAAAGAAAGAAATAAGCAGACTACTCATCATTTGACTTCTAAGCACTCAGAAAGATAAGACAAAGAGGTAAAAAAAAAAAAAAATCCTGTTCCAGAGCATGGCAAAGGAAGCATTTCCTGTGCTAAATGTAAAATGTTTAGAAGCATTCTGCACTAAGGATTAGTCTTTCCTTCCCATTTTCCCATATTTTCTCTAGCTTATTAAACCCATTTCATTATCATGAAATATGTTTATTGATTCTTCCATTGGCATATTGAGAGAGCTTGCTTTTTGTGGAACTGTGTGTGGTCAGGTAGAGAGGTTTTTTTTTTTTTTTTTTTTGGTAATTGAGAATAGTGCAAAGATGCTATAATTTGTGGGCAATAGGAGAGTGTTTTGACTCAATGGTGATTGTTTATAGGGGAAAAAAAGCGATTGTTCCTTCCCTAGTACCCAAATTAAAAAATCAGGAAGAAAGTGTTACAGACATAATCAGGAAGAATCAATATGGTATATTATAATATATGCCAAAAACTTGCTTGCCTCATGAATATCTTTTTTCACTTGACTGCCATAATAGCTGAAAATTTCCACCATTGCTTGGTTTATGCAGACATGGTATCTAGAAAGAATCTCTTAATATGGATATGTGTGATCTGAGGGTGGTAAAAGAAACAGCTCCATAGTGTGAATAATATTATTAGCTCATCCAAATAGCTGAAAGCTGTGAAATGCATTTGGGGTTCTTCAGATCATTTATTTCCGTTTTCTTAAAGTATCTTTCTGGATATAAAAATGTTGTCCACATAATTTGTTTTATGAAACAATATGTTGAGACTTTGTTATAGAGAAATAGAGTATGTTTTCATTCTGAGTGAATAAATGAGACAATTTTTGGTTGGGGTCAGGATAAAAGAAATGTCTAAAATATAAATGTTACTTCTCTACCCAAAAGCCTTCAGTAGATACTTAAAGACTGCTATGCAAACTCCTAATCCTGTCACTTGAGGTCATCCATGATCGCTAGCTACCAGGTTGGTAATTGTAAAATATACATCTGTGTAATGATACTTTCCTCTTCAAAAAAAAAAATGCTTTTGTCATTTAAAGCTCTTCAGGAGCTAACTTTCACCGTCTCTCCAGTCTGATTTTAAAATTTCCTTGTGAAATAATATCTCCCAGCAAACTACCTTACTTATTATTCTTAGACTTGATAGTCACAAAATATAGAGAAGAGAAATACTGAGAAGAACAAAGGAGATGTATACAAGAATGGACCATATGTAATAATGGTTTATATTTACAAAATATATGAAGGCACAGTTAATTAATATGTACTACCTAAAAATTTCTCCTCTTAAAAACTTGCTTCCCTACTCCATTGATTCCCTCCCATGACATAAAGATCCCTAATGATTTTCAGGCTGTCAAGAATATTAAACAAAGGAAAGTAATAATATAAAAAGAAACATAACAACAAATTTTAAAATACTCTCACAATAATAATCATTATTCCTTTGTCCAGACCTCAACATGTAGGTTGAGAGATAAGAGATGGGAGACCAAAATACTTCCTTTTAATGAAATACTTATATAATTCGAAAAGGCCTCAAACATATTTGTTTTATCTTCAAGGGAAAAAATTTGCAAAGTCATAAAAATGTGATACAAAAGCAACATATAAATTATTTGTTATCCACAGTAACAGAACTAGGAAGTACCCACCACAATTAGATCATAGACTAATGGAGCTTTGAGGCTTTCATACAAACTTTTATATCCAATATCTCTGTAATAATCACTGTAACCTATAACATAGGCAAGCAAGTGAGTTATTTTCATGCCGACTCAATGAATGAAGAAAATAATATGACAAAGGTACAAACATAACTGAAATCCAGGTCTTTTGGAGCCAATTGTAATTTTACTAACTAGTTAATATCTGAAAGCAAATTTATTTTCCATCATCATTTCAAGTGAACTTTTTGGGGGGTATTTTTAAAAATCCCATTATCCTAGTTATTCAGGGGTTGTACTAATTACTTTTCATATTTTAATCTAGTATTCTAGGAATCATTCTAAATTAGTAGTCTGTTTTCTTTATTTGCTTTGCCTGCGTGGCTTCCTAAGCTCCTGGGAAAACTTTTAAACTTCAGGTTGCAAAGAATGAAACAAGGGAATGCTGATTTGTATAGATCACTTTTTGAGGAAAGTACCCATAGGTGAATCTTTGCATTTTGGAATGAACATCAATCACAGATTCCCAACAGAATTCCATAGGGTATCCTTAAGGGAAACATTTCAGTAATTCTTTAGCTATATTGTCATTTCTTGGTTCAAAGTATTGTTCATATTTGTCCATTCAAGATAACACATTTAAAGGAGAGATCAAACTCAGATAAGTTGTTACTGAAAAAAATAATTCTGTTTATTTAGAAATGTGACAGCAAATTCAGCCAGGCTTTTAAATAAGTGTTAAACTTTATAAGGATGCAGACAGATCAGAATTTATGTCCTAATTCTGAATTCTAGTTCCAAACCACAAATCACATGAAATTGCTGCAGTTCTATGGGTAGATTTGATTGTTATTCAATGAGTTGGGCAGCTCAATGATTGTAATTAAATAATATGATCATAGAGCAAATGTACCTCACTTACCATTCTAGGCTATCTTGGTTTTAAGCCATCTTCAGACCATTTCCCAGGACCTAAATCAAATTAATATTTCTGAATATGACTTTTTTTTACTTCAAGTACCCTCCTTTCCCACCCCATTTTTGAAAGGTAATTTACTTAGCTTGTGCTCAGGACATTAAATTTGATATGGCCTCTGCTAAAATTCTTAAGAGCCTTTGAACTGATGTCAGTGGTTACTCTAACCTTTTATATAATCTTAAACATTTCCTGAGACATCAAATTTCTAGAATTAAAAATGAATGCTATTCTCGAGAGACTGAGAAAGATTTGATGGGACAAACTATGAAACAAGTATACATTTTTAAAATTCAGGTTGTAACAGGCTTTAGTTTCTTCATGTAGGGTAGATAAATCAGAAGGATGAGCTAATCTATTGATTTTACAAAGGAAAATATCCTTTGTAAGTATCTATGATTGCATGAGAGTTAGATCTTAGAATGAAAATTCTAATGGAAATAAAAATCTGTCTATGACTTGGAAGATAAGTAATCAAGAATTGCCAATTATACTTAGACTTTATCTGACTTTGTTGTGATATGGTAGCCACCTGCTAGTGGCTGCTGGAGGTCTAACTCAGACCTGTGGAATGAATCTCTTCATGTGAGAGGATGATGATGATAATGATGATACAAGGAGATTAAGAGGCAGTTGCTGTTCTCTGACCTCTCTCCTCCTCCCTCTGGCTCCAATTTATTTCATTCCCAGTCCACAAGCAACACCTGTGTCAGTAAAGGCTGCTTTGCAACTCCTTCAGTAATTATGATTCACAGCTGTGGAGGCTCTCGGAAAATTGACCTGCTCCTTCACCTAGGCATAGTTCTTAACATGACTTATGATAGCATATTATGATAGCATAATAGATAAGTGACAGAGAGATGATTGTACATGTGGTATAAGTGCAGATGAAAAATTGTGGATAAGAGTTTGACTTTGATGTAGTGACTGAGAGAGTGATAGTGCCCTTAAATAAAGGAATTTTAGAAGAGGAAAAGGCTTAGGGAGGAGTTCTGGTTTTGGAAAAACTGAATTTAAGTTGTCTGCATAATATCGAGTTTAAATTTTCCAACAGGTATGTGGTAGTAAAAGCCTTGAGGGAAGTTACAGCTGGATAATATTTCAGAATCATCTATATATTGTTGTTGTTATTGTTTTATTTAATTCAATTATGTCCATCTTTTCATGATGCCATTTGGGATTTTCTTGGCAAAGATAATGAAATGTTTAGACATTTTCTTCTCTAAATCATTCTACAGATGAAGAATTGAGGCAAATCGAGTTAAGTGACTTCTGGGTCATACATTAGTAAATACCTTAGATCAGATTTATACTCAGGAAGAGAAGTCTTCCTGATTTCAGACCTAGCACTCTATCCATTGCACCATCTAACTTCCTCATCATTTGCAAATAATTGATAATTGACTCAATGGAAGTTGATGATATTGCTGAGATAATATATAAAGAAAAGAAAAGGAACAAGTAAATAACTATGGGGCATAGCCATGACTAGTGGGGAGAAAAAATGAATAAATATCAATCAGTGGAAAATTAGGAGAGATTAGACAGAGAGGAACAGAACCAATGGAGAACAATGTTATAAATACCTAAAAATAAAACTTGGAGGAGAACGTAGGCAGGACAAATAAATGTTCAATAGTGTTGGAGGTTATAGAGAAATCAAGGTGAGTGAATAAAAGCCGTTAAGTCTGAAAATTCAGAGATCATTGGTAACATTTTAAAGAGCAATTTTAGTAGAATGATGAAGTCAGAGGTCAATCTTCAAAGAATTCTGAAGAAAGGGAGAAACTGAGTCATGGACTATAGGTGACTTTCTCAAATTTAGTCATGAAAGGAGAACAATAATTGATAGATAGGGCAGATCAAATTTGTTTAATTTAATTTAATGTTTATTTATTTTTAAGATAAAAGGAATTAATGTGTTTGTAAGTAAAAAGAAAGTCATCAAAAGATGTAGAGAAAGTGAAAATATTTGAAAATGGAAAGAATAAAAAGGGCTATCTTAAGAAGAGATTGAATAGAATTAAGAGCACCTATTGAGGGTTTTTCTTTGGTGAGAAAAAAAGCAATCACATGTGAACAATCTTCATATGTGAGAGATGCGTGAAGACATAGTTAGAGGGAGAAGACAATCTGAATTCTGTGAGGTGAGGGGTAGGAGAGAAGAATGAGTTTGAGTTGAATTATCTGTTCAATAATATATGAGACAAAGTCCTCAGCCAAGAACACAGGGGAGTCTTAAGGAGAATTTTTTTTAAAAAAACATCTATAATAGTCACCCTTTGAGTGGAATACTATAATCAATGGAGATAAAATGATTATATAAATTTGTAATGAATGCAGAATACACAATTTTCTGTCTTTTCTCCTTTCTTCAGCATTACTATGAGGACAGGAGATAGGGTAAAGAAGGAAACTTTAGGCAAACAATGAATTCATGTTTTCTCTCATTTGGTACTTTCCAACAAAGCCTGAATAACCAATTGTTGCAGGTATTCAGGGAATTGCCAGAGATTGGGCCATATAACCTTAAAGGTGTTACTACTACTACTACTACTCCTCCTTATTATTATTATTATTATTATTATAGCTAATATATATCATTTACTATGTGACAGACACTATGCTAAATGCCTCACAGTTATTACATCATTTGATCCTCATAATAATCCTAGGAAATAGTTGCTATTATTCACACAAATTTGCAGATAAAGAAACTGAGACAATAAGTGGTTAAATGATTTGCCCAGTGTCATAAAGTTCTTGATTCCTAATTTGAATTTAGGTCTTTCTGAGTTCAAACACAGCACTCTATCTACTGTGCCAGCTAACTGTCCCCGGTACTGTACCTTCCAACACTGAAATTCTATGATTCACTAAAATGTTATTATAGCAATGATGATGATATTGTTGTTAAATGGTATATAATATATTAATTATAAACTCCCTAAACTTAGCTAAATTAATCTTTAGGCAGAAAGTACACAATCCTTTCCCAAGCCCATATTGAAAGTTTTGCAAGAGTTATGATCTATCAATATCCAAATTTCCCTGTCAAATTGAACTAAGCTCATCTCCATTCCATGTTCATAATGGGACTTCAGAGGGAGGAAAAATAAATCATAAACACTAAAAACTGATATTTATATAGTTTATTTTTTACAAAGCAGCTTCCTAACAAATTTTTGAAGTGCAAAGCACAAATGCTAATTATCCCCAAAGTTCAGGTGAGGAAACTCACCTTTGAGAGTTTGTGACTTGCCCTTAATGAGATCAAATGAGATCACTACAACTTCAGAAGTTATTGTGTTTACCTCCCTCACTTTACATATGGAGAAACTGAGGCCCATTGAGTTAAAGTGATTTATGCAAGGACCAACAGATAGGGAATATCAGAGTTAGTGTGTGAGCCCAGGTTTTGTAATGATGGAGTATCATACTGCCTTAGATACTACTGTCTGCAACATAATTTGAACCCATATTCCCTATATTGGATCCAGCACTTTGACATTGTTTTTATTATTGAAGAACTATTTCATTAGGGACTTGACTACTTTTCCAGCTAGATTACAACTTCTTTTAGGACAAGAATTATGTGTATTTTTTTCTTTATTCCCTTCAGTATCCAACTTAGCACTTGGTACATTGTAGAAAGTCAATAGTAAATGCATGCTGAATTGATTTTTTTTTCAGAAATATTACATACACACAACACACACACACACAGAGAGAGAGAGAGAGAGAGAGAGAGAGAGAGAGAGAGAGAGAGAGAGAGAGAGAGAATCAAATGTTTCAACACCTAAAGAAATGTTAACTGACCTATGAAAATCCTCAAACACTAGCTCATGATTGCTTTTGTTCCCTCTCTGGCAGCTTTTTTCTGGCCTCAGCTGTGTGGGCAATAGGCTGACATGGCAAAAAGAGCAGTATATGGGAAGTGGGAAAATAAGTGGCCTCTAAATGCCAGTTTTATCCTTTGTGTATAGTGCCCAAGCACAGAGATGACACAATAAATGTTTAATAAAAAGTGAAAAAAAAAAAACAAAAAAAGGAAGTTTCAAATGATAGGGTGATAGCTTGCATACTTCCCAGAATTAGCTTTAATGGAAAAAAATACTGTATGAGTCAGAAGCTCTCATTTTCATTTAGAATGTGACTCAGTATCCCTATGACACTTGGCAAATCCCTTCTTTAGCCTTTTTTCCCCTCATCACTATTATATGGTCTATTATAGGCATAGCTCTAACACCAGCACCCTCACAATTCAGGTTCTATGTTGGGATAAAATGAAATAATCCCATATTATGGAACGACTAAGAAAGAAGTTTTTGATATGCAATAAGAATACATTGATATAACTTCTTTTGTTGTGGTTTTTCTGTTTCCATCTGAAAGCAGGTTCAGGGTGTAGAGACTCATGTAGTCGAGCGCATCCATCAAGTTACACAAGGCTGGAATCTCTGTTGTCTCTAGACTGTAAAGCTGCATCAGAGAATCTAGAGAAAATCAGATTGCATGCAGGAAGAAAGCTATGTTGGAGTTAGGAAAGCTGTATCAGAAGCCTGCTGGTCTTACCAGTAGGGCTTTAGATGCCAAAGGCTCCTTCTGAATCTAAAATTATATGATTCTGAAAGAATAGTTACACAACATGTCCCTCACTGGAATTTTTTTCTACTTTTAGAAAGACATTATATACAGTAAAAATTGCAAAAAATGATAGTCCTATAATTAGAAGATATGTTTACAATCTATGTACCATCTGTATGTTATGTTGGGGAACTCACTTAATTTACCTAAATCTCAGTTTTTCTTGTATAAATGGAAGTGGTTGGAGATGACAGAGGGTGAGGTCCCTTCTGGCTGTATATTTATGTTCTTATAAAAAACTCATCTATAATGGTAATCTGCGGAGTGTCTTTTTATATCCAGGATTTTCTGGTTTTGTTAGAGGGAGAGGGAAGGGCTTTGTGTGTGGTGTGTGTGTACTTCTATGTATGATATGTGTGTTTGTTATGTGTATGTGGTGTGTGTTTGTGATATGTGTGTATAGTGTGTATGTATATGTGTGGTATATGTAGAGTGTGTGTGTGTGTGCATATATTTTCCAAGAGAAACTTACTTCATCCTAGTAAAGTTGGGTCTGTTTCTGGTGTGTAGAACACACACAAGAGAGGACGAGGCAAGGGGAAAGGACAAAGTTTTTCTTCACTCCTAGGTCTACTGGCAGATCGGGGCTCTAAGTATGGCTGACAGTCATGCAGGTTAATTGCAATGGTGCTAAGAGCTGGTTGTTGGTCCTGGGTGTTTGGGGAGGAGACTCCACCTGTACTTCTCCCTCAGTAGATGCTGCAGATTTGGTCCTCGTCAGAGCTACTCCATAGTCATTTGCTCAATATGGTCACTCAACAGCTTGTATTGCTCTTCATCCAGATTGCCAATCACCACCTGCTTCTTCAGAAAGTCATTGCACAGCTTCTTGCTCAGCCCAAAAGCCAACATGTTGTGAGTAAACATGTCTTGTGTGGAAGCAGTGAAAATTAGGCAACATCAGAGGATGGGGATAGAGAAAGATTTGAATTAGGAAGCCTGGATTCAATTCGTAGGTTTCCTGCTCCTTATTTGTGTAACTATGGACATGGTACAAGAATAAGTTTCAATTTTAGCTTCCCCATCTATAAAATAATTATGCTATACACCTCAAAGACTTTTGAGAAAAGTGCTTTGCAAATGTCTCCCCCCTCTATGTTACTTCTTAGTTATCTCACTAGCTCTCATGGTTTCAGTTATGATATATTTATGGACAATTCTTAAATCTATTTATGTAGCCCTAATTTCTTTGATGACCACTAGTCTTGTATTTCCATTTGCTTATTAGTTATCTCAATCTTGGTGTCCAATAAATATTTTTAAGTTCAATGTGTCCAAAATCAAAAGCATTTTTTCCTACCAAAACTTTACCCTTTTACTCACTTCCTCATTACTCACATTAAGTATACCACTGGTCTTCTAGTCACTCATTCAAAAGGTAAGAGGGTCATACTTAGGCCCTTATTATAGCACATCTATTCCCATATGCAAACTATTGTAAAAGCTTATTAATATCACCTTTGAAATTTCTTGTAAATATTCCCCTTTCCTCTGACACTGTTACATTTACAGGCCTTCATCTCCCTATGCCTGAAGTGTTGCAATATAATACGGGTTTATCATTTCTCTGCTACAAGATTCTCATCATTTTGCCCATATTAATTAAGCTACCAAAGTGATTTTCCTAAACCACAAAGGTCTAATCCCGCCACACACTTAATAAACTCAAGTGGCTCTTTATCATGTCCAGGAATGAATACCTAAAATCATCTGAACTTTAAGTCCCTCAACTTTCTTATTCTTTTTTTTTCAATTCTTCCATAAATATTTCCACAATTATCATGCTAAGAAAAATCAGATTAAAAAGAAAAACAAATGAAGAAAACAAAATGCAAGTAAATAACAACAAAAAAGGTGAAAATGCTATGTTTTGATCCACACTTAGTCTCCATAGTCCTCTTTCTAGGTGAAGTGGCTCTCTCCATCATCAGTATATTGGAGTTGCACTTTACTTAGCATCACTTCATGTAAGTATCTCTAGGCCTTACTGAAATCATCCTTCTGATCATTTTTCAGAGAACAATAATATTCCACAATATTCATGTACCATAACTTATTCAACTATTCTATAACTGATGGGCATTCATTCACCTTCCAGTTCTTTGCCACCACAAAAAAAGCTGCTATGAAAATGTGTGCATATATGGATCCTTTTCTCTTTTTGATGATCTTTTTAGAATACTTTCCCAGTAGAGATGCTGGTGGATCACAGTTTGATAGCCTGTGGGCATAATTCCATGTTGCTCTCCAGAATGATTGGATCAGTTTACAACTCTACCAATAATGTATGTGTCCCAGTATGTCCTCAAACATTCACCATTATCTTTTCCTATCATTTTAGCCAATCTGAGAGATATGTAGTGGTACCAGAAAGTTGTATTAATTTTCATTTCTCTGATCAATAATGATTTAGAGAATTTTTTCATATGACTAAAAATTATTTTAATTACTTCATCTGAATATCATCTGTTCATATCCTTTGACCATTTATCAATTGGAGAATGGCTTATATTTTTGAAAATTAGAGTCAATTCTCTATATGTTTTAGAAATGTGGGAATTATGAGAACCTTTGGATGAAATTTTTTTCCCATTTTACTGCTTTTCTTCTAATCTTGTCTGCATTGCTTTTGTTTTTTAATTGATTCTCTAGGATTCTTTGAGTATATTATTATATTATCTGCAAAGAGTGCTGATTTGTTTTTCTTGTTACTTATTCTAATTCTTTTAATTTCTTTTTCTTCTCTTATCACTAAAACTAATAGTTTAATACAATATCAGATAGTAATGGTGAAACCTTATTTCACTCTTGATCTTATTGGGAATGGTGATAGTTTATTCTCATTACATATGCTGATGGTTTTAAATAAATGCTACTAATCATTGTAGGGAAAACTTCATTTATTCTTCTATTCTCTGGTGTTTTTAATAAGAATGGATGTTGAATTTTGTCAAATGCTTTTTCTGCATCTCTTGAAATAATCATATGATTTTTGTTAAATTGCTTACTGATCAATTATTCTGATAATTTTCTTAACATTGAACCACTCCTGCATTCTGGTATAAATCCTACTTGGTCATGGTATATTATTCTGGGGATAACTTACTGTCTATATATTTTAAAGATTGTTGCATCAATATTTATTGGGAAATTGTTCTATAATTTTTTTCTTCTATTTTGACCAAACTGTTTTAGGTAGCAGCTTCATATCTGTGTTATCAAAAGAATTTAGTAGGGCTCCTTCTTTGCCTTTTTTTCAAAATACTTTTCATAGTATTCAAACTAATTGTTCTTTAAATGTTTGTTTTTGTAAAATTCACATGTAAATCTATCTGGTCCAGAAGAGAGTTGATCAGTAGTTTTTTTTGTTTGTTTGTTTTCTTTTCTTTTCTTTTTTTTTTTTAATGGGATTATTTAAGAATTTATTTCCTCTTCTCTTAAACTGGGCAATCTCTATTTTTTATAAATATTCATCCATTTTTCTTAGATTATCAGATTTATTGGCATATAATTGTACAAAATAGTTCTTAATTATTGCTCTATTTTTTTCTTTATTAGTGGAAATTTCACCTTTTTCATTTTTGATACTAACAATTTGATTTTCTTCTTTCATTTTTCTAATCAAATTAACTACAGATTTATCTATTTTGTTGGTTGTTCCATTAAAAAAAATAGTTTTGTTTATAAGTTCAATAATTTTCTAACTTTTAATTTTATTTTCAGATTTTAATTTTTAGATTATCTATTTCAATTTTTAGAATTGAAATAGTTCAGTTTTTAGAATTTTATAATTTCAGCATTTAATCCATTATTCTACGCTCTGCCTTAAATGTGTTTCTTGTAAACAACATATTATATGGTTCAGGTTTTTAATCCAGTCTGCTATACACTTTCATTTTATAGGAGAGTTCATTGGATTCAAATTCACAGATAAAATTACTAACTCTGTATTTCTTGCCATCTTATTTACTCCAAGTTATATTTTTCTCTTTCCCCCTTTCCCTCCTCACCAATATTTTGCTTCTGATTCACACTTCCCTCAATCTGCCCTCCCTTTTTACAGCCCCACTCCCCCTCATATGCCTTTCCTCTTCTACTTCTTTTCTCTCCTCTATTATCTCCTCCTTTCCTTCCCCCTTTCTCCTTCTACTTCTCTATAAGATGAAACATATTTCTCTATTAAACTAAATATGTCTGCTATTCTCTCTTTGAGAGAATCCCATGACATTAAAGTTCACCCAATGCTCACCCCACTTCCTTCTTTCCCTCAACTGAAATAAGTCTTTTCCACATTCTCATGTGATATAATTTACTGCGTTTTACCTCCTCTTCCTGTGTCTTCCAGTACAATCCCTTTTCAACCCATAGCTTCTTTTTATATCATCACAATAAAGTCAACTTATACCCATATCCTCTAAGTATGCCCATAACAACAAGACAGTTCTCAAGAATTAAATATATCATCTTCCCATATATGGATGTAAACATTTTAAGCTTTTAGAAACATAGGTTTTTTCACCTTCCCTTTTTTCTCTTTTTATGTTTTTCTTAAGATTTATATTTGAAGAGCAAATTTTCTGTTTAGCTCTATTCTTTTCATGAAAAATAAATGAAAATCTCCTATTTCAATGAATGTCTATCTTTTCCCTGAAAGATACTGCTTAATTTTGTGGGATAGTTCATTTTTGGCTGCAATCCAAGGTCCTTTGCCCTCCAGAATATCACATTCGAAGTCTTTCAATCATTTAAAGTGGAAGCTGCTAGATCCTGTGTAATACTGGTTGTGATTCCTCCATATTTGAATTGGTTCTTCTGGAAGTTTGAGATATTTTCTCCTTTACTTGATAATTCTTAAATTTAGCTACAATATTCCTAGGAGTTTTTATTTTTATATCTCTTTCCAGAAGTGATTGGTGAATTCTTTCAATGGTTTTTTTAACCCCTAGTTCTAGGACATCAGAGTATTTTTTCCTTGATGATTTCTTGAAAGATGTTCCCTATGCTCTTTTTAAATTGTGGTTTTCAGTGAGTATATTAATTTTTAGATTGTCTCTCCTGGATCTATTTTCCAGGTCACTTATTTTTCTGATGAGGTATTTTACATTTTCTTCTTCTTTTTTTTTTTTTCATTTTTTGCTTTTGTTGTTGTTGTTGTTGTTGTTTGATTTTTGATATCTCATTGAGTCATTGATTTCCCTTTGTTCAATTCTAATTTTTACTTTTCTTTAGTTAGATTTTTGTCTCCTTTTGCATTTGGCCAATATAACTCTTAAATTAATTGTTTTGGTCATTGAATTTTTTTTCCATTCCAAAAATTCTGTTGTTCAATGATTTGCTTTCTTTTTGTATTTCACTAGCACTATTCTTTAAGGAATGATTTTCTTCAGACTACTTCTATGTTTCCTTTTCCAGAGCTCTTATTTCCTTTCCCCATTTTTCTTCCAATTCTCTTTTAAGATACTTTTTGAATTCTTCCAAGACAATCTTGTGAGATGGATAACAATTTATATCAGTCTTTAAGGCTTCATCTTGAAATCATTTGCCTTTAATGTCCTCAGGCTTTGATTCTGTTCTTTTGTCTCCTTAAAAGCTATCTGTAGTTGGAGATCTTATTGCTTTTTTGCTCATTTTTAAAGGTTGAGGTTTGTTCTTAGGGCAAAGGGGAGATTTTCCCAAGCTTCTTCTATAGGCAACAGTGGTTTCATTCTGTATTGAAGCTGGGTTTGCTGGCTTGTTCCCGTGCTGTGTGGATGTTGATGGGTCCCTTGTTACATTGGGGTTCAAGTGCTCTCTATTTGTCTTCTGTAGTTGTCTGAGATGTCTCACAACAAATCTCTCTAGACATGAATAAAGAGATATAAGGCATGTAGCACTGCATCCTATTACAAATATGAAAGCAAATTAATTTTCTCAGTATTTACCACTGAGATTATATTTTGAATTAGTGACATAAAGCATTTTTTAAATTTTTTTTTCATTTTTTGTCATATCATTTATAAAGTTTTGGTTCATTTTTAAGTAACTTCTAGTTGTTCATATGTCCATTCCTTTGTACATACATGTTGCAAAAGAAACTATGTAGTCTCACAAAATAGAGTTATATACATACAAAATACAATGCATATGGAAAAATGGGAAAAGTTGTGAGAATAGATTTTTTTCCCTTTTTACTGTTTTTTTTTTATTTTGCTGCTACTTGCTGTTTTTAATTAATTTATAATCACTGTTTTAGATATCTTTCTAATTTAAAGCTCATTAGTCCAGCTGGTGCTTGTTGTCTTAACATGTATGATGAGGAGAACAAGGGAAAGGAAGAAAAGGATGGTAAAAATAGGATTATAACTTCAAATTCTAGAGAAATTAACAATTTATAAAGATCGCTCTCAAAAAATCTGTGAGACTAATGATAAAAATATTGCTGCTCAGATTTTATAGATGTTTAAGTTAAGGCTGAAGAAATCAAATCAACTTTCCTTAAAAGTGTTATGACAAAATAACAATAATAAAAAAGATTTCAGGGGCTCAAATCTAGATTTATTCATTAAATTCCAGTAGAATTAAGTCAATAAATACTTTGTTCCTCAATATAAGTCAGATTTAATGTGGAGTTCCATATTAAGATATTACATTATCTGAAGGATTGCTCAAATAATATCAATTCTTCTAATTTCTAGGGAACTCCATCATTTCTCCAATGAAACTCAGTTAAGTCTCTTTGTCAGAGAAATCCACTTCCATCAGAATACATCCTCATACAATATCGTTGTCGAAGTGTATAATGATCTCCTGGTTCTGCTCATCTCACTTAGCATCAGTCCATGTAGGTCTCTCCAAGCCTCTCTGTATTCATCCTGCTGGTCATTCCTTACAGAGCAATAATATTCCATAACATTCATATACCACAATTTACCCAGCCATTCTCCAATTGATGGGCATCCATTCATTTTCCAGTTTCTAGCCACTACAAACAGGGCTGCTACAAACATTTTGGCACATACAGGTCCCCTTCCCTTTTTAGTATCTCTTTGGGGTATAAGCCCAATAGAAACACTGTTGGATCAAAGGGTATGCACAGTTTGATAACTTTTTGGGCATAATTCCAGATCGCTCTCCAGAATGGCTGGATTCGTTCACAACTCACCAACAATGCATCATTGTCCGTTTTCCCGCATCCCCTCCAACATTCATCATTGTTTTTTCCTGTCATCTTAGCCAATCTGACAGGAGTGTAGTGATATCTCAGAGTTGTCTTAATTTGCATTTCTCTGATCAATAGTGATTTGGAACACTCTTTCATGTGAGTGGTAATAGTTTCAATTTCTTCATCTGAAAATTGTCTGTTCATATCCTTTGACCATTTATCAATTGGAGAATGGCTTGATTTTTTATAAATTTGAGTCAGTTCTCTATATATTTTGGAAATGAGGCCTTTATCAGAACCTTTAATTGTAAAGATGTTTTCCCAGTTAGTTACTTCCCTACTAATCTTGTTTGCATTCGTTCTGTTTGTACAAAGGCTTTTTAATTTGATATAATCAAAATTTTCTATTTTGTGATTGGTAATGGTCTCTAGTTCATCTTTGGTCACAAATTTCTTTCTCCTCCACAAGTCTGAGAGATAAACTATCCTATGTTCCTCTAATTTATTTATAATCTCGTTCTTTATGCCTAGGTCATGGACCCATTTTGATCTTATCTTGGTATGTGGTGTTAAGTGTGGGTCCTTGCCTAATTTCTGCCATACTAATTTCCAGTTATCCCAGCAGTTTTTATCAAATAATGAAATCTTATCCCAAAATTTAGAATCTTTGGGTTTGTCAAACACTAGATTGCTATAGTTGACCAATATAACTCTTAAATTAATTGTTTTGGTCATTGAATTTTTTTTTCCATTCCAAAAATTCTGTTGTTCAATGATTTGCTTTCTTTTTGTATTTCACTAGCACTATTCTTTAAGGAATGATTTTCTTCAGACTACTATGTTTCCTTTTCCAGAGCTCTTATTTCCTTTCCCCATTTTTCTTCCAATTCTCTTTTAAGATACTTTTTGAATTCTTCCAAGACAATCTTGTGAGATGGATAACAATTTATATCAGTCTTTAAGGCTTCATCTTGAAATCATTTGCCTTTAATGTCCTCAGGCTTTGATTCTGTTCTTTTGTCTCCTTAAAAGCTATCTGTAGTTGGAGATCTTATTGCTTTTTTGCTCATTTTTAAAGGTTGAGGTTTGTTCTTAGGGCAAAGGGGAGATTTTCCCAAGCTTCTTCTATAGGCAACAGTGGTTTCATTCTGTATTGAAGCTGGGTTTGCTGGCTTGTTCCCGTGCTGTGTGGATGTTGATGGGTCCCTTGTTACATTGGGGTTCAAGTGCTCTCTATTTGTCTTCTGTAGTTGTCTGAGATGTCTCACAACAAATCTCTCTAGACATGAATAAAGAGATATAAGGCATGTAGCACTGCATCCTATTACAAATATGAAAGCAAATTAATTTTCTCAGTATTTACCACTGAGATTATATTTTGAATTAGTGACATAAAGCATTTTTTAAATTATTTTTTTCATTTTTTGTCATATCATTTATAAAGTTTTGGTTCATTTTTAAGTAACTTCTAGTTGTTCATGTGTCCATTCCTTTGTACATACATGTTGCAAAAGAAACTATGTAGTCTCACAAAATAGAGTTATATACATACAAAATACAATGCATATGGAAAAATGGGAAAAGTTGTGAGAATAGATTTTTTTCCCTTTTTACTGTTTTTTTTTTATTTTGCTGCTACTTGCTGTTTTTAATTAATTTATAATCACTGTTTTAGATATCTTTCTAATTTAAAGCTCATTAGTCCAGCTGGTGCTTGTTGTCTTAACATGTATGATGAGGAGAACAAGGGAAAGGAAGAAAAGGATGGTAAAAATAGGATTATAACTTCAAATTCTAGAGAAACTAACAATTTATAAAGATCGCTCTCAAAAAATCTGTGAGACTAATGATAAAAATATTGCTGCTCAGATTTTATAGATGTTTAAGTTAAGGCTGAAGAAATCAAATCAACTTTCCTTAAAAGTGTTATGACAAAATAACAATAATAAAAAAGATTTCAGGGGCTCAAATCTAGATTTATTCATTAAATTCCAGTAGAATTAAGTCAATAAATACTTTGTTCCTCAATATAAGTCAGATTTAATGTGGAGTTCCATATTAAGATATTACATTATCTGAAGGATTGCTCAAATAATATCAATTCTTCTAATTTCTAGGGAACTCCATCAAATCTTTAAAAAATCATCATTTTGGGAGTGGAGCCAAGATAGTAAAGAGCAGACATAATGTTCTGTAACTTCCTCTGACCTTTCCTTTTATTTATTTATTTTAATTTTTCATTCATTAATTAATTTATATTTATTTATTTGTCTATTTGTCCATTTATTTATTTATTTACTCATTTAATTATCTATCTATCTATCTATCTATCTATCTATCTATTTGTTTGTTTATTTTTGCTAAGGCAATTGGGATTAATTAACTTGCCAAGGGTCACACAGCTAGGAAGTATTAAGTATTTGAGACCAGATTTGAATTTAGGTCCTCCTGACTTCAGAGCTGGTGTTCTATCCATTATGCCACCTATCTGGCCCCTCTGGTCTTATTTCAAACCAATAGCAGATTGAACCTCTAAAGTGGTTTTTGACATGACAGAATCCACAAATATTTGAAATATAACACATTTCCAGAAAAGGATACCTTGGAAGAACGTCAAAACAAATCTGTTTCAAACAGGCAGGGGGACAGTCTGCTGAGCCCAAACTTAAGCACAGGGAGCCTGGAGCAAGGACCTGGGGCAGGGAGTTGGAGCGTTGTAGCTTCCATGCACTGGGGAATCTTCTGTGAGACTCTTAGGCTACTCTGCCCTGTTTGGAAGCAAGTGATTAGTAGATTTGCTGTAAAACTCCCAAAAGTGAATACAAAAAGCAAATTGCAAGCCTCTGAATCTCAGAAGAATATTATACCTGGCTTTGATTACCCAGAACCAGAAGTCAATCATAAAAATCAGCCCTAAGGCACACTAAAGCAGCTATTTCTTCTTTGCCTTAGGAGCACATATTAACCCTTAAAATATTAACAGAAAATAAAAAAAAAAGAACTCTGACCACAGAGAACTTTTATAAAGAGAGAGGACAGACCTCAAACCCTGAGGTTCCTTAAGGCCAAACAATTTAAGATGGATCCCAAAAGGAGATATGAGCCTAGTCCCCATTTTACAAAGCTTTCTTGGAAGATTTCAAAAATGATCTTAAAAGAGAGTTAGAAGAAAAATGGGGAAAGGAAATGAGATCTTTCCAAGAGGGTATGGAAAAAGAAAGACAGAAACTAGCTGAAGAAAATTCCTTAAAAATAGATTTGATGAAATGGAAAAAACATATAACTCCTTAAAAATAGATATGAACAAGATACCTACTCTTTAAATACAGAATTTGTGAAATGGTGGAAAATGCAATGCACAAAACAATACAATTAGTCACATACGAAAGGAGCTAAAAAAGGTAATTGAAAAAAAATAATATACTAAAAATTAGAATTAAGCAAATGGAAGTGAATGACTCAAGAATCAGGCAAACAAAATTAAAAAAAAAATGAAAACAGAACAAAATATGAAATACCTCCTGGGAAAAACAACTGGCTTGTGAAATAGATCTAGGAGAGACAATCTAAGGATTATTGTATGACTTTCAGGAAGATGAGAAAGTCATAATGAAAAAAAAAGAACCTAGATATTATATTATAGGAAATCATAAAGGAAAACTGCCCTGATGTTCTAGAATCAAGAGGTAAAATAGCCATTGAAAGAATTCATCAATTACCTCCTGATAGAGACCCCAAATTGAAAACTCCAAGGAATGTCATGGCTAAATTTCAGAACTATTGGACAAAGGAAAAATATCGCAAGCAGCCAAAAAGAAACAATTTAAATTGTGAAGAGCCACAACCAGGATTACCCTAGTAGGTTCCACCTTCAAGGATTGAAGGTCCTGGAATCTGATATTCTGAAAGGCAAAGGAACTTGGAATGCAGCCAAGAATAAGCTATCCCGTTAAAATGAAACTTATCTTTCAGGGAAGAAGATAGACATTCAATGATACAGTTGAAATTCATCGAATTCTGATGAAAAGACCAGAGCTGAACAAATTACTTGATCTCCAAACACAGAACACAAGAGAAGTATAAAAAAGTAAAAAGGAAAGAACTTTTGAGAACTATATTTTTGTTATTGGTATGCTTAGAAAATGTAGTTTAATTTGATTGTATTATGATAATATGAAAAAAGAAACTAGAGGTAGAAAGGGGATTGTATTGAAAAAAGAGGGAAAAGGAGATAAACTAAAAGAAATTATATCTCACAAAGAGGTAAAGAAGACCTATTATACATGAGGGAAAGAAAGCAGACAGGTGAACATTATGTGAATCTTACTCACATCAGATTTGTCTCAAAGAGAATATCAAAAAATATTTGATTTCACAGAGAAATTTGCTTCACCTGATAGGAAAATGGGAGGGAAAAGGGGAAAAGAAATGGGAAGGCTAATATAAGGGAAAATAGAAGTAGTAGGAGGGAGATGTAAGAAAGGGTAGAGGCTCTAAACGGGAAGGGCTGTTTGAGAGTAGTGATCAGAAGCAAAATACTGGCAAGCAGGGAAGGGAGAGAATGAAAGAGAAAAGCATAACTTAGGGTAAATAAAATGGCAGGAAATAAAGAATTAGTTATTTTAACTGGGAATGTGAATGGGATGAATTCTCCCATAAAATGGAAGTGGAAGCAGACTGCATTAAAAGACAGAATTCTACAGTATGTTGTTTACCAAAAACATATTTAAAGAAAATTGATTCATACAGAGTGAAGGTAAAGGGCTGGAGTAGAATTTATTATACTTCAGGTGAAGTAAAATAAATTAAAAAAAAAAAAGCAGAGATAGCAATTCTGATCTCAGATCAAGTAAAAGCAAAGATAGATCTAATTAGAAATATGACAGGAAACTATATCTTATTAAAGGGCACCATAGATAATGAAGCAATATCAATACTAAACATATACACACTAAGTGATATAGCATCCAAATTTGTAGAGGAGAAGTTAAGAGAGTTGCAAGAAGAAATAGGCAGCAACACAATACTAGTGGGGGAGCACAAACTTGCTCTTTCAAAACTAGATAAACTGAACCACAAAATAAGTAAGAAAGAAGTTAAGGAAGTAACCATAATATTAGAAAAGTTAGGTTGGTAGGTCTTTAAAGAAAATTGTATGGAGACAGAAAGGAGTTTATTTTTTTCTCAGTGGTTCATGGAACCAATACAAAAATTGACCATGTATTAGGGCATAAAAATCTTAAAATCAAATGCAGAAATACAGAAATAGTAAATGCATTTTTTCCAGATCATGATGCAATAAAAATCACATTAAATAAAAGGTCAGGGGAAAATAGATGAAAAATTAATTGGAAATTAAATAACCAACCCTAAAGAATCCATGGGAAAACAACAAATGACATCCACAATCAATAACTTCATTCAAGAGAATGACAATAATGAGACAACATACCACATTTTGTGGGATGCTGCCAAAGCGATTATTAGGGGAAATTTTATATCTCTAGATGCTTATTTGAGACAAAATAGAAAAAGAGAAGATCAGTAAATTGGACATACCACTAAAAAAGCTAGAAAAAGAACAAATTAAATACCCTCCATTAAATACCAAATTTGAAATTCTGAAAATAAAATGGGAGATTAATAAAATTGAAAATAAGAAAACTATTGAATAAAGTTAAGAGTTAGTTTTATGGAAAAAAATATATAAACCTTTAGCTAATTTGATTAGAAAAAGGCAAAGAAGAAAATCAAAATGTTAGTCTCAAAAAAGAAAAGAGAGAACTTTCCACCAATGAAGAGGAAATTACAGAAATAATTAGGAGTTGTTTTGCACAACTATATGTCAATAAATTTGACAATTCAAGTGAAATGGAGGAATAACTATAAAAATATAGATTGTCCTAGTCAACAGAAGAGGAAATAAATTATTTAAAAAGTCCCATTTTAGAAAAAGAAATAGAACAAGCTATTAATCAACTCCCTATGAAAAAATCTCCAGAGCTAGATGGATTTACATGTGAATTTTACCAAACATTTAAAGAACAATCAATTCCAATACTATATAAACTATTTGAAAAGAGAGGGAATGAAAGACTCCTACCAAATTCTTTTTATGACATAGATATGGTGCTGTTTTATAGTCTGGAGAGTGAAAACAGAGAAAGAAAATTATAGGCCAATTTCCCAATAAATATTGATGTAAAAATCTTAAATGAAATATTAGTAAAGAGATTACAGAAAATTATCCCCACAATAACACACTATGATCAAGTACAATTTATACCAGGAATGAAGGGCTAGTTCAATATTAGGAAAACTATTATCATAATTGACTATACATGAACAAACTAACAAAAATCATATGATCATCTCATTAGAGGCAGAAAAAGCACTTGATAAATGCAACACTCATTCCTTTTAAAAACATTAAGGAGTATAGAAATAAGTAGACTTTTCTTAAAAATGATCAGTGGTATCTATTTGAAACCATCAGCAAACATTATATGTAATGGCAACAAACTAGAACCATTCCCAATAAAATCATGATTGAAACAAGGTTGCTCACTATCACCTTTGCTATTCATTATTGTATTAGAAAGTTTAGCTTTGACAATAAGAGAACAACAGGAGATTAAAGGAATTAGAATAGGTAATGATGATATTAAATTATCTCTCTTTGCAGATGACATGATGGTATTCTTAGTGAACCTTAGAGAATCACCTAAAAAGTTACTAGAAACAATTCATAACTTTAGCAGAATTGCAAGATATAAAATAAATGCACATAAATCATCAGCATTTTTATACATTTCCAGTACATCAACAATGTGTACAAAGAGAAATTCCATTCAAAAATAACTGTTGATTGTATGAAATATTTGGCACTCTATCTACCAAGGGAAAGTCAGGAAACTATATGAACACAATTATAAAACACTTTCCACAGAAATAAAGTTAGATCTAATCATTTGAAATAATATCAAGTGCTCATTGGTAGGCCAAGTAATTATAATAAAAAATGATAATTCTACCTATCTACTTATTGAGTCCCATTCTAATCAAACTAACAAGAAATTATTTTACAGATCTAGAAAAAATAATAACAATTTTTATCTGAAATGACAAAAGGTCAAAAATTTCAAGAGAATTAATGGGGAGGGGTGGAGCCAAGATGGTAGAGAAGGCACACGTGACTTTCTAAGCTCCTCTTATTCCCCTCATAATCAACTATTTAGTTCAGTCTCAAAAATAGCTCTTCACTGCTTAAATTCATGAAGATTAGAAGCACACAACTTACTGGCCGAAGTCATTCTGGAAGATCTCCAGGAAAGGTTTGTCCTGAGGAACCAGGAACAGACTAGCTCAGGCAGCAAGAGACTAGTGTCCTGAGCAGGCCAGGGTCGAGGGTGATCTCTGTGGCTAGAGAAGTTATAGAGATGACTCTGCTATAGGCTAACTGCTCTGCTTTGATTACAAAGCAGTAAACTGGCAGAGAAATGCCTAAAACAAAGGATTCTCTAAAAAACGCCAGAACCTAACAAGATCTGGCTGTAACCACTCAAACCCAGAAGTGACTCAGGCAGCCCCGTAACACAGCCCTGCAGCCACATCCTGCAGTATGGGACTTTTGTAGGGGCAATTACAAATCTGTGGGGCAGGGGGGCACAGGCTGGGGAAGCCTCCAATCTGCACAGTGGGGTCCTCGGCCTGGGGCAAGAGAACTTCCCCAGCAGACTGTGCTTAGAGACACTGGCAGTCCCTGCAAATCTATTCACTGCTCAGCTGCTAATACCCACAGCCCAGGGCAGGATTTGGTTTGGGGTAGTGAAACTCTCACTGCTCAGTGTCTAGCCCTAGGGTAGTCATTATTTCACACTGCGGGGGTTCTTTGCAGGGTACTTTCCCAGCTTGTCCCTGCAGGCCTGAGTTACTTCTGGATGGGGAACTCTTTCCCAGAGCACTCCAGTACTTCACTGCTTTTTGTAGCCAGCTGGCAAGACAGCTTCCCGTTCATACACCTTTCACTGCTCTGCAGGTAACCTCCTGGCTCTGAAGGCAGACCCTATAGGCTTTAATATAATAAGTAAAAAAATCAAAAGAACGATTGATAGTTTCTATACAGAAAGAGAATAGCTTTCAACCCTGAAGAGACTAATAGCAGACAGTCTCCAGACAATTGTTGGTCCCCAATACAAAAGGCTCCCCTAGAAGAGACTATTAAAAACCTTAAAGGAAAACCAGAAGAAAAATGGGGAAAGAAAAGAGAAGCTATGCAAGAAAGTACAGAAAAGGTATATAAGTCACTAAAAGAAAAATTTGATAAAGTGGAAAAAGAAAACAACTTCCTGAAATGTGAATTGGAAAAGGTAAAAAACTCCCAAGAAGTGCAGGGAAACAGAATTTGTGAATTGGAAAAAGAAAATAACTCACAAAAAAAAAAGAAAGAAAGAAAGAAAGAAAAAATTAGTGAAATGGAAAAAAATTCCATACAGCAAAATAACTCATTTAAAAACTCAATTGGACATATACAAAAAGAAGTAAAAAAAGCTAATGAAGAAAATAACTCATTAAAAATCAGAACTGAACAAATAGACATGACTGATTCATTGAGACATCAAGAATCAGTCAAGCAAAACCAAAAAGATGAAAGATTGGGGAAAAAAATGTCAAATATTTACTTGGAAAAATAACACCTGGAAAATAGATCTAGGAGAAATAACCTGAGGATCATTGGACTACCCGAAAATTATGATGAAAAAAAAAAAAAAGAAACTAGATACTATTTTACAGGAAATCATCAAAGAGAACTGCCCAGAAATAATAGAACTGGCAGGTAAAATAGGCATTGAAAGAATTCATCAAACACCTTCTGAAAAAGACCCTAAAATAAAGACTCCAAGGAATATTGTGGCCAAACTTCAGAATTTTCAGACTAAATAAAAAAATTTACAAGCAGCTAGGAAAAAACAGTTCAAATACTGAGGTGCCACAATAAGGGTCACGCAACATCTGGCTGCCTCAACATTAAAGGATCAAAGGGCCTGGAATCTGATATTCCAAAAAGCAAAAGAACTTGGAATGCAGCCAAGAATAAACAACCCAGCTAAGCTGAGCTGGAAGAAGATGGACATTTAAGGAAACAGAGAAATTCCATTTGTTTCTAAGGAAAAAAAAAAACAGACAAACAAAAAAACTTGATCTCCAACAATAGGATTCAAGAGAAGTAGAAAAAGATAAAAGGAACTTTTGAGAAACGTATTTCTGTTGTGGATATACATAAAAACCACATGTATAATTTGATTTTATTGATATAACATAAAAAGGGAAGTAGAAATGGAAAGGGGATAGTGTCAGAAAAAGGGAAAAGGGGAAATAAAAAGAGGGAAATTGCATGCAATGATTAGGCAAAGGAAACCTATCATATCTGAGGGAACTTAGAGAGGGGAAGGAATTGTGTGAATCCTACTCTCATCAGAGTTGGCTCAAAGAGGAAATAATTGACATATTTGTTTTACAGAGAATCTTCTCTCACCTCATTAAAAAGTGGGAGAGGAAAAGGGAGAAGGAAAAAGAGTAATAAGGGAAGGGTAAAAGAAAGGGGAAGGATTCAAAGGGAAGAGGGAGGGATACTAAAGAGGGAGAGCTGCATGACACAAGTGAGACCAATAAGTTTAATACTAGGGAAGGGGGGAAAGAGGGCAAGAAAAAGAAAAGCATAATCTGGGGATATTAGGATGGCAGGAAATACAAATTTAGTAATTTTAACTGTAAATATGAATGGGATGAACTCTCCCATAAAGAGGAGGAGGATAGCAGACTGGATCGAAAGTCAGAACCCTACAATCTGTTGTTTACAGGAAACACATTTAAAACAGGGAGATACATACAGAGTAAAGGTAAAAGGCTGGAGCAAAATCTATTATGCTTCAGGTGAAGTCAAAAAAGCAGAAGTGCCATCCTTATCTCAGATCAAGCAAAAGCAAAAATTGATCTCATTAAAAGAGATAAGGAAGTGTCTCGTCCACCGAGACCTCATTATTTGTGTGGGCTTCGAGGGGCGATCCAGCCTGAGGAGAAATGGGTGAGAAAGAAGAGGGAGACGAGGCTGATTGTTGCCAAGGTCTCAGTTTATTGCTCTCAGGATACAACTTAAATAGGAAAAAGCATGGGAAAGAGAAGTAGGGTGGTCTGGGAAAGGAACATGGGCTATAGCTGGTCCAGTGAGCAGGAACATAGTGTGGTGACAACTCAAGATTGATTCGCAAGACCGTTTTGCCCGGTTGCAGTTCTCAGGATTGTTTGACCACCTGCTCGACTCTGTTGCAGCAAGGTGTGGGGAAAAGGCACCTGGGCTAGGGCCATGAGAAAGCCACCTGGGCGGGGGTCTTCGGCTTCCAACAAGGAAGGAAACTATATCTTGCTAAAGGGTATTGTAAACAATGAACTTATATCAATACTAAACATATGTGCACCAAGAGGTATAGCATCTAACTTCCTAAATGAGAAGTTAAGAGACTTGCAGGAAGAAATAGACAGCAAAACTATAATAGTGGGAGATCTCAATCTTGCACTCTCAGAATTAGGTAAATCAAATCACAAAACAAATAAGAAAGAAATTAAAGAGGTAAATAGAATATTAGAAAAATTAGGTATTATAGATCTTTGGAGAAAACTGAATGGTAACGAAAGGAGTATATTTTCTTCTCAGCAGTTCATGGAACTTATACAAAGAATGACCATATATTAGGACATAAAGACCTCAAAATTAAATGCAGGAAGGCAGAAATAATAAATGCTTTCTTTTCAGATCACAATGCAATAAAAACTACATTCAACAAAAAGTTAGGTGTAAATAGACCAAAAAGTAATTGGAAACTAAATAACTCATCTTAAAGAATGATTAGGTGAAGCAGCAAATTATAGACACAATTAATAATTTCACTCAAAATAATGACAACAGTGAGACATCATACCAAAATTTGTGGGATGCAGCCAAAGCAGTGATAAGGGGAAATTTTATATCCTTAGAGGCTTACTTGAATAAAATAGAGAAAGACAAGATCAATGAATTGGGCTTGCAACTTAAAAAGCTAGAAAAAAGACCAAATTAAAAACCCCCAATCAATTACTAAACTTGAAATACTAAAATTAAAAGGAGAAATTAATAATATAGAAAGTAAAAAAAAAAACTATTGAACTAATAAATAAAACTAAGAGTTGGTTTTATGGAAAAACCAATAAAACTGATAAAACTTTGGTAAATCTGATTAGAAAAAGGAGAGAGGGAAATCAAATTAGCAGTCTTAAAAATGAAAAAGGAGAACTTTCCACTGATGAAAAGGAAATTAAAGAAATAACAAGGCATTACTTTGCCCAACTTTATGCCAATAAATTTGATAACCTAAGCGAAATGGATGACTACCTCCAAAAATATAGGCTCCCCAGATTATCAGAGGAGGAAGTGAATCACTTAAATAGTTCCATTTCAGAAAAAGAAATAGAACAAGCTATTAATCAACTCCCTAAAAAAAAATCCCCGGGACCAGATGGATTTACATGTGAATTCTACCAAACATTCAAAGAACAATTAGTCCCAATGCTTTATAAACTATTTGAAAAAATAGGGAATGAAGGAGTCCTACCAAATTCCTTTATTGACACAGACATGGTACTGACACCTAAACCAGGTAGGTTGAAAACAGAGAAAGAAAATTATAGACCAATCTCCCTAATGAATACTGATGCTAAAATCTTAAATAAGATATTAGCAAAAAGACTACAGAAAATCATCCCCAGGATAATACACCATGATCAAATAGGATTTATAGCAGGAATGCAGGGCTGCTTCAATATTAGGAAAACTATCAGTAAATTGGCCATATTAATAATCAAATGAATAAAAACCATATGATCATCTCAATAGATGCAGAAAAAGCACTTGATAAAATCCAACATCCATTACTCTTAAAAACACTTGAGAGTATAGGAATAAATGGACTTTTCCTTAAAATAATCAGTACCATCTATTTAAAACCAGCAGTAAGCATCATATGTAATGGGGACAAACTGCAACCATTCCCAATAAGATCAGGAGTGAAACAAGGCTGCCCACCGTCACCATTTTTATTTAATATTGTATTAGAAATGCTAGCTTTGGCAATAAGAGTTGAGGAAGAGATTAAAGGAATAAGGAATGAGGAAACCAATTTATCACTCTTTGCTGATGATATGATGATATACTTAGAGAACCCCAGAGATTCTACTAAAAAGTTATTAGAAACAATCCACACCTTCAGCAAAGTTGCAGGATACAAAATTAACCCACATAAGTCATCAGAATTCTTATATATCACTAACAAAACCCAACAGTTAGAGTTACAGAAAGAAATTCCATTTACAGTAACTACTAATTGTATAAAATATTTAGGAATCTATCTGTCAAGGGAAAATCAAAAACTTTATGAGCAAAACTACAAAACACTTTCCACACAAATTAAGTCTGATCTAACCAAGTGGAAAAAATATTAAATGCTCTTGGATTAGGCAAGTAAATATAATAGAGATGACAATACTACCTAAACTAATCTATTTATTTAGTGCTATACCAACAAAAAACCATTTTGATGATCTAGAAAAAATAACAACAAAGTTCATATGGAAAAACAAAAGGTCAAGAATTTCAAGGGAATTAATGAAAAAAAAATCAAATGAAGGTGGCCTAGTTGTACCAGATCTAAAATTATATTATAAAGCAGCAGTTACTAAAACTATTTAGTATTGGCTAAGAAATAGACTAGTTAATCAGTTAATCAATGGAATAGTTAGGTTCAAAGGACAAAACAGCCAATAACTTTAATAATCTAGTGTTTGACAACCCAAAGACCTCAGTTTTGGGGATAAGAATGCAGTATTTGACAAAAATTGCTGGGAAAATTGGAAATTAGTATGGCAGAAACTGGGCATTGGCCTACACTTAACACCATACACCAAGATAAGGTCAAAATAGGTTCATGACCTAGGCATAAAGAATGAGATTATAAATAAATTGGAAGAGCATAGGATAGTTTACCTCTCAGACCTGTAGAAAAGAAAGAAATTTATGACCAAAGAAGAATTAGAGATCACTATTGACAACAGAATAGAAAATTTTGATTATATGAAATTGAAAAGTTTTTGTACAAACAAAACTAATGCAGACAAGATCAAAAGGGAAACAATAAATTGGGAAAACATTTTTACAATCACAGGTTCTGATAAAGGCCTCATTTCCAAAATATATAAAGAACTGACTCTAATTTATAAGAAATCAAGCCATTCTCCAATTGATAAATAGTCAAAGGATATGAACAGACAATTCTCAAATGAAGAAATCAAAACTATTTTTAGCCATATGAAAATATGCTCCAAATCATTATTAATCAGAGAAATGCAAATTAAGACAACTCTGAAATACCATGACACATCTGTCAGATTGGCTAGAATGACAGGGAAAGATAATGCAGAATGTTGTAGGGGATGTGGGAAAACAGGGACACGAATACATTGTTGGTGGAATTGTGAACACATCCAGCCATTCTGGAGAGCAATTTGGAACTATGTTCAAAATTTATCAAACTGTGCATACCTTTTGATCCAGCAGTGTTTCTACTAGGCTTATACCTCAAAGAGATACTAAAGAAGGGAAAGGGACCTCTTTGTGCCAAAATGTTTGTGGCAGCCCTGTTTGTAGTGGCTAGAAGCTGAAAAATGAGTGGATGCCCATCAAATGGAGAATGGATGAGTAAATTGTGGTATATGAATATTATGGATTATTATTGTTCTGTAAGAAATGACCAGCAGGATGAATACAAAGAGGACTGGCGAGACTTAATGAACTGATGCTAAGTGAAATGAGCAGAACCAGGAGATCATTATATACCTCAAGGATGATACTGTTTGAGGATGTATTCTGATAGAAGCGGATCTCTTCATAAAGAGATCTAATTCAGTTTCAATTGAACAAGGATGGACAGAAGCAGCTACACCTAAAGAAAGAACACTAGAAAATGAATATAAACTGCTTGCATTTTTGTTTTTCTTCCTGGATTATTTATACCTTCAGAATCCCATTCTCCCTGTGCAACAAGAGAACCGTTCAGTTCTGCACATATATATTGTATCTAGGTTATACTGTAACCTATTTAACATGTAAAGGACTGCTTGCCATCTGGGGGAGGGGGTTGAGGGAGGGAAGGGAAAAATCAGAACAGAAGTGAGTGCAAGGGATAATGTTGTAAAAAAAATTACCCTGGCATGGGTTCTGTCAATAAAAAGTTATTTAAAAAGAAAAAGAGAGAGAGAGAGAGAGAGAGAGAGAGAGAGAGAGAGAGAGAGAGAGAGAGAGAGAGAGAGAGAGAGAGAGAGAGAGAGAGAGAGAGAGAGAGAATTAATGGGGAAAAATGCCAATGAAGGTGGCCTAGCTGTGCCAGACCTAAAACTATGTTATAAAGCAGTGATCATTAAAATCATTTGGTATTGGCTTAGAAATAGAGTAATCGATCAGTGAAATAGTTTAGGTTCATCAACAACTAAAGCAATCTAGATTTTGATAAGCCCAAAGACACCAACTTTTGTGATAAGAACTCACTATTTGACAAAAACTGCTGGGAAAATTGAAAACTGTTATGGCAGAAACTAGGCATTGACCCAGACCTAACACCATATATCAAGATAAGATTGAAATGGGTTGATGATTTAGACATAAAGAGTGATATTATAGGAGCAGCTAGGTGTCACTGTGGATAGAGTACCAGCCCTGAAGCAGAAGAACCTGAGCTCAAATCTGACCTCATATACTTAATGCTTCCTAGCTGTGTAACCCTGAGCAAGTCATTTAACCCCAATTGACTCAGCAAAAATAAATAAATAAATGAATGAAAATAAAAAAAAAAAAATAAAATAAAATAAAAATAAAAAAGATATAAGCAAATTAGAAGAACATATGATAGTTTATCTCTCAGATATGTGGACAAGGAAGAAAACCATCACAAAGAAAACTGGAACTTACAATGGGATACCAAATAAATAATTTTTATTTTATTAAGTTAAAAATTTTTATACAAACAAAACTAATGCAGAAAAGATTAGAAGGGATGCAATAAGTTGGGAAAACATTTTTACATTTAAGGGTTCTGATAAAGACCTCATTTCTAAAATATATATAAAATTGACTCAAATTTATAAAAAATTCAAGCCATTCTCCAGTTGATAAATGGTTAAAGTGTATGAAGAGACAATTTTCAGATGAAGAAATTAAAATGATTTCTAGTCATGTGAAAAGGTGCTCTAAATTACGATTGATCAGAGAAATGAAAATTAAGATAACTCAGAGATACCACTACCCACATCTCATATTGGGTAAGATGACGGAAAAAATAATGATGAATGTTGGAGGAGATGTGGGAAAGTGGGACACTAATACATTGTTGGAAGAACTGTGAAGGGATCTTTGTCATTCTGGAAAACAATTTGGAATTATGTTCAAAAAGTTATCCAATTGTGCATACCCTTTGATCCAGCAGTGTTTCTACTGGGCTTGTATCCCAAAAATCTCTTAGAGGGAAAGATACCCACATGTGTGTATGGAATAGAGAGATAAGGTGAAAAACTTACAGGAATATATGAATTCTTTTTCTGTATTTTATTTTCATTATTTCTGTGTTTCCCCTATGACCCATATAATACTTGCAGGCTCATATTTACTTGAGTCTTGGCCAGCTATAAACATATTTACTTAATCTGAGCTGATGACATTTATCAGTATTTGACATTGATCAATATTTAGTCTATTAGCTTCCATTCCAATCTGTCCAAATAGCAACAACCAATTAGATGCCTCCTCCTTCCCTTCTCAATGCTCTCTTACTTGTGATGTAACCTCTTGTATAAAGGCTATGTATTTTTACTACTTCTTTAGCCCTCCTACCATGAGCTTTCTCTTTCTTATCTCATGATGAGACAGTTCATCCTTCAGAGGTTTTTAATAAACAAGTTTTTTGCCTTCTACTGAGTGATCTCTGAGTAATCATTTTGGGTAAGGGTCTTCTACATCTCTCACATGTGCAAAAATGTTTGTGTCAGCTCTTTTTGTAGTGGCAAGAAACTGGGGTGATTGCCCATTAGTTGGAGAATGGCTGAATAAGTTATGGCATGTGAATGTTATGGAATAATATTGTTGTATAACAAACTATTAGCAGATTGGTTTCAGAGAGGCCTGGAGAGATTTTACATGAACTGAGCATAGGGAGATCATTGTACATGGCAACAGCAATATTATACAATGATTAATTTTGATGGATATAACACTTTCCAACAATGAGATGTTTGAGGCCAGTTCCAATGATCTTGTGATGAAAAAAGACATCTACACCCAGAGAGAGGACTGTGGGAACTTGATATGGATCAGAACATAATATTCTCACTCTTTTTTGTTGTTGTTTGCTTACATTTTCTTTTCTTTTCTTACTCACTTTCTTTTTTGATGTGATTTTTCTTGTGTAGCAAGATAATTGTATAAATATGTTTTCATATATTGGAATTAATATATATTTTAACATGTATAATGTATATTGGATTTCTTGCCATTTAGGGGAAGGAGTGGGAGGAAGGAAGGGAAAATTTGGAACACAAGGCTATGCAAGGGTCACTGTTGAAAAATTATCCATGCATATGTTTTGAAAATAAAAAGCTTTAATTAAAAAATCATCATTTTTCTTTTCCCTCTTTGAGATTGTTCTATTTGGTTTTTCTTTTTCTTTTCTTTTTTGTAAGCCTGTCAATTTGTAGTTAAGTCACTTGATTATAATTTGACATTTCAGAAATGTTAATTAAAATAACTTTATATATCTTACATTTAATTCAAAGTAAATAGAGCCAAAATGTGTAGAAAGTCTATTAAGGGAGGAGCAGTACAACAAACTTTGACAGATTAAGAAGGACATAGGTTTGAAGACTAGTTGTGTATATCACTTAATCACTTTTAGCATCGTCATCTGTAAATGGGAATAACAATACTTATATGATGAACTTCATAATGTTTTTGTGAGCAAAGTATTCTCATACATAGTCTATGCAAGCGTAAGTTGACATTTTTATTTGGGCCAAGATTGTGGTCAAATCTACATTTTCTGTAATTTTAGGATATATATTCTCTTTTATATGCCTTCATTGCTTGTGAAATGAATTTACAAAATATACAAGAAGAATGATGAGAATATAGTATTATAGTTTTAGAGTAGGAGAAGATATTAGTGACTTTCAACTCCAACTCTCCCTCCTGTTACAGATAAGGAAAATGTTGGTCAACAAAATCTCATTTATTTGATAAATCCTAATAAGTTTCTTGTAGCATAGAAAGATGAATAGAGTAGGTGCAATGTCATTTGCCTAGGTAAATGTCAGAGGCAAGATTTGAAGTCAGGTATTATTACTCACTCCAACTCCAGAGCCCTAGCCACTATTATTATGCAATTGCATAATAAATGTCATGTTCATATAATAAATTAGAAGAGTTTAGACAAAATAGCAACTGCATATAGTAAGAAATGCTTTTTGCAACAAGTTCAACATTTAAGGATTGAATGTGCAAGTTGTTTTTATTAAACCAAATTAATATGATGTAAAGTCCATGGGCTTAAGTAGAACCACACTATGGAACCACTGAAAAAGGAAATTTCCATAGCAGCATGAACTGGAGTGTAGGCTGCTTAATGAGCTTGATTCTCTGATTGCCTACAATTACTCCCTGATAGTAAGTTTAAGCATTTAGAGAATGCTTTCAAACCACTAAAATACTCCATTTGCAATTGGGAGAGATTTTCACTGTAGATAAGGAAAGCTGTTTAATATTTCTTGTAATATGCAAGTATAAAAAGCATAGCCTATATAGCTAGTTATTTCTATAATTTATCTGCAAGAAATATAAATATAACCCAAGAAAGGAACTTAAAATTGCACATGTATAAGAATGTATGTTTCTAATGCCAGTATTATTTTGCAGTCTAGAGATGTCATCTATATCTGAATTAATTAAAGATTTGAAAATTCAAAGAATGCATTAAAGATGTGCATTAAATGGAATTAAACATTAACTAGAATTCTACCAAATAGTGATATATTTGCAAGAACAAGCTTTAAATCCATGGAGTAGATTTCCTTCAGAAGATTAGGGGATTTTCCTATTCCATGATGATGCAAGTTAGAAGATGGTTTATTTTACAATTAATTGAAAATGTGTGGGAAGGTAGAAATGGCAAGTCCTCCTCTCAGTACCTCCTTCCACTATCACCAAATTACACATGTTAAATATATCAGGAAAAAAAAAGAGGCTTCAAATACCAGGGAAAAGAATTGAATTTTTAAAGATGCATAAATAAGTATATAAAGATAGAATTAAATACAGAAACAAGTATTCACCAAATATAACATTTTCATAATGACAACTTAATAAAATAGGGCAATTACAACAAAACAATTTATGGAACTATTTCTATTTCCTCTTAGTGTTGCACTTCACTAAAAATCTCATACTTTATCTGTGGGAAAATCATAAGATCACAAAAAGAAAATATAAGAAAAATATATATTGGTGACTAGGTAAAGGAGATTCCTGCCTCAAACTGCAGAAGTTTAAGGTAGAGTTTAAAAATCTAGAATTTACTTTGAGACAGAAATGAATGATACTTATGTTCAGAGAGGCCTATTTAATATTATTTTCTTCCCTAAGAATTCTATAAGTAGACTGAAGAGTCTAGTGAGTTAAAAATATACTGAGATTTTTTTTCTCTTTGTCCAAAAGAAGGGGAGTAATCTAAAAGAATGTAGATTGTAGATTTAAAAAAAGAGATAGGATAAGACTGAACTCATCTTTACATTTCTATTAAGCATATGCTATACTATGTGTGACACAGCACTAATTACCAGGTAGAGAAAGATGGGAACACAACAATCCTACATACATATATTGTGCATACCAATATGCACAAATATCTGTGTGTTTCTTTGAGCATGTATGCATGTATGTTTGTCTGCATGTATAAATATAACATAATTTGAGGAGAGAGAAAACAAAACACTGGAAAATGAATCATATGACAGTCGGATCTGGAATAAGGATAAAACAAGAAAGGATAACCAGGAAGATTAAGGGCTAATCTTATGAATGTAATATCAGAAAAATAAGCATTAAGACAGCTGTAACCTTGCAACTTAAAACAGTGCTCCATAGCCCCTGAGTGCTGAGCTTAAAAGTATAATATTCATATTAGGGATGAAATATCAATCAGCATATCAATCATTTATTTAATCTTTGAAGGTTTATTTTTCCAGTGAAATGAATAAATAAGCCAATTATCTTTAATGACCTGAGTAATGACTTAATGGTATAGTATAGCTTTTATTCTAGTCTACATCAAAGTAGGGTAAATGACATATGAAAAACAAATAACTCATAAAAATGCATCAAAGTCCATAAATATCAACAATCTACACGTCTCATTCCTCTTCATTGAGAACCATTTTCCACAGAGTATTAAAATCTTTTAAAAATTCATTTTATATAACTGTGGTTTCTTTTATTTCTCAATTTATTTATTAATTTTTAAAATAAAAAAAAATGAGTTCCATAGTCTCTCCCTCTTTTCTCTTGCCCCTCATTTAGAAAGCAAGCAATATGATTTAGGTAATATATGTGCTGTAATGAAAAATATACCCACATTAGCTATGTACTAAAAAGCAAATGAAAAAGCAAATGAAATACAAAAAAATATACATCAATTTAAACTAAGAATTCATTAGTTATTTCTCAGAGGTGAATAACAATTTTCAAACCGAGAACTTTGAAACTGTCTCAGATCACTATATTGATTAGAGCAACTAAGCCCTTCACAGTTACAGTTGATAGTCATTATAGTATTGCTATAATTATGTACAATAATAGCCTAATTCTGCTCATTTCATTTTGTATCAGTTCATGTAGGTTTTAGCAATTTCTGCCCTTTTTTTTTTTGGTGAAACCATCACTCTAGCCATTTCTTATGGCAAAATAATATTCCACTGCAACAATATTTTACATTTGCAGTCATTCCTGAATTGTTGGACATTGCTTCAATTTCAAAATCTTTGCTCTACAAAAAGAACAGTTATAAATATTTTTTATTTGATCTCTTTAGAACATTAAACAAGTAGTAGTATTGCCGAGTCAAAGTATAGGCAAAGTTTTATAGCTCTTTGGATACAATTCCAGTTATTCTCCAGAATATTTAGATCAATTTGCAGATCTCCACCAACAGTTCATTAGTGTATTTATTTTTCACATTCTCTCTGGCATTTATCATTTAAAATCTATCACACCTCAGAGATATTTCTATTTGCATTTCTCTAATCAGTAGTAATTTATGGTAGCTTTTCACATAACTATGCATAGTTTTGATTTATTTTTCTGGAAATGACCTGTTCATATTCTTTGATTATTTATCAATAATTCAATGACTGTTACTTTTTAAAATTTGACTCAATTTCCTATATACCTGAGAAATGAAGTTTTATTTGGGAATCTTGTATAAAAATACTCTGTGGGTCTAAGGTATTTGATGAGTTTTTCTTAATAAATCCTTGAAATATGACATCTAGCCTCTCTTTTTCATCAAGGTTAGCAGGTAGCCCAGTGATTTTTTATATCATCTTTTTTCAAAATATTTTCTAGATCACCTGTTTTTCTAAAGACATAGTTTATATTTTCTTCTTTTTTTTTTTTCATTTTTTGACTTTGTTTTATTGTTTCTTCATGTCTCAGTAAGTCATTAGCTTCTACTTACCCAATTCTAATTTTTAAAAGGTTATTTTCTTCTGTGAACATTTGTGCCTTTTTTCCATTTGCTCAAATCTGCTTTTTAAGATGTTCTGATCTTCAGAATTTTTTATTTCTTTGCCTGTTTACCATTAGGCTGATTCTGTTTTTAAGTTATTACTTTCTTCTGTAATTAGCAAGCTGTTAATTCTCTTTTCATAATTTTTCTTGTGTCATTCTCATTTCTTTTCATAATTTTTTCCTTTACCACTCATCTTTTTCTTTAGCTCTTCTAGAAATTCTTGTTGGTCTTTTGTACAATTAGCAATTGTTTTGAGACTTAGATTGTAGCTTTTTTCTTTTTTTTATGTTGTCTTTTGAGTTTGCACTTTTGGTTTTGCTTGCCACCATTGTAATACTTTATGATCTAGATCTTTCTTTTTCACTATTATTTGCTCATTTTTCTAGCTTATTTCTTGACTTTGAACAATTTTTTAAAATTAAAGTTGGGCTCAGCCTACCTGAGGTTGGGAAGCACTATGTAACACTTTAGGCTTTTGTTTGTTTGCAGAACTACTTCTGGGAAAGATTACATAATAATGAGAGAGATTTGGTCCTACTCTCTGAGTTGGTGCTCAGGTATTTATCCATGAAGGACTTTTGTTCTCATGGGGAGTCAAACTGGTAATGTTCCTCTTGTCCTGGAACTGTGACTAGGCCCCTGTTCCCTTGTAATTGGTCACAAACCCTCTTCTCCAAACTGGAACTGTGAGTAGGCATTAAAGTTACCACAGTATTTAGTCCTATAATCAAAGCCAGTAAAAGGTCCTCTATAACCTCTGACTACTTATACAACCCTCTTATCATCTCTGTGCTGAGAGTTCTCAAATTGTAGAAGACAGTATTCAAGTTGTCGCTCAGCCACCTTTCATGTTTGCCCCTATTTCATTGTACAAATTCTTGCTAATCCTACATTTTCTCTGGAAAGATAGCTACACAAAGCCACTTAGTTTTAAAATAGTATTATGAAGACTTCAGTTCAACCAGAAAGAAGATACATTAGAGAAAACAGACAAATTTGTCACCAATAGATTCACATCATCTCATGATAATAGTGAACTACAAATCTTAGTCTCTTCATCCCCCATTAAATGGCTTTAATCTATTACTTTTGTTCTACTATCAGGGGCCATTATTGTGTCCATCATCACCAGCCAAAATGGGTATGGCTAAAGAAACTCTCTTTTATCTCTATAGAAATCCAACTATCTGAGCTCTTAAACTGGGGGTTGACCAAGAGTCAACCTGTCAGAAAGCTTGAGTCTAAAATTGTTTTCTGGTCCTTATAATAAATAAATAATAAATAGAGGTAGGGGAACTACTATCCCTTGTATCATGTAGTTCTCATTAGAATCACAGATTTAGACACTGAAATATTTTTTGAGGTAATCAAGTCTTACCCTTTTATTTTGCAAATAAAAAAGAAGCCCAGAGAGGTTTAATGACTTTCCATGATAATATAGCTAGGAAGTATGTAAGCCGAAATTTGTACCTAACTGATCCTGATTTCAAATGCAGTACACTATCCACTACATCAGTCTTTTCCTTAATATATTCTACTTGGTTACAAGATTATAATACTGCTTCTGAAAAGCTGGGACCCAGAACTCTTTTTTCTGACTACATAGGCAAGAATATTTCTGCCTTGGCCATAGATGGCTCCTAGCTTTTAATGGATTCTTCTGTAATGGTCTTTATTTTCTCCCCAACTCTCCAAGAATCAGCTTTACTCTTATTCTGTATTTTGAACATTTCTCTGGAAGAAAGTGAGGAAAGGAAAAAATTCTATCAGTCTATTAGCTCCCTTATATGTGAGCATAAGACAGTCATTTTATCCATGACAGTATATATCATAGAAAGAAAAGAGAGATTCCATGCAGTATCCTCTAGGAAGTTTCTAGGAGGTATATCCATAGCCTACACAGAAAGAGATAAAGCATTGAAAGGAGATTCACTTCTCTTTTAATTTATAAGATTGATCAGGGAATTCCCTTACTCAAAGTCCTCATGCAACTTTTCCCCTTGGTTTGAGCCTTTGCTTATGGGTGTTAATGAATTTTATGTCTGTCTTCTAAAGACCAGCCCAAGTATATTTGGAGAAACTTAAGAGATTGTGAAAGTAGTAACTAGTCAACCTAAGCAACTAAGAAAAATCATTTGAAAGGATGGGGAATTTCATTGGTGGTGTGGGCCAGCTTTTGACATGTCCATTGAACATTTATTCCAATAACATATACAGTGATGCCAAATGAAGGAATGTTTTTCTCTTTTTCTGAGTCAAGACCTTGGCCCTTTATGCTTTCTGGAGCCTGAATCTCCCTAAATTCCACAAAATGATACTCTCTAATCTCCTATGAAAATTATCTTCCCCATTCCTTTCTCTTTTTGAAGGAAGTATGCTCTACTTGGTTGTCAGTGTCTAAGAAAAGGCTCTGGATGACCTGGCATATAAAAAAAATTGTCACATTAGTAGCAGAGCATTCAAGTTTGAGACTACAGAAACTATTAAATACCATATATAATGCTATAGAAACATCATGATCTGGAGTTGGTAAGGAATTGGTACAACATACAGATGAAACCAAAAACCCTCAGTCTATAGGAATAGTAATCCAAATAAAATATTTTAACAAAGTGTTTTAAATTCAGAGATAGCATGGCAAGTTTCAAGTTAAAACAACAAATAACAACAACAACAACATAAAACCTTGCATTTCCATCCAAAAAGTATTGAATGAGAGGAACTGAGGAGAAAAAGAAAGGTATCATTGAGATGCTACAAGAGGGAGCTGGAAATCAAACCACCCAAATTTCCTTTGAGAAAGGAAGAGGGCAGAAAGAAGAAACTCAGATTTCAGCAAGACACCATTTTTTAAGTTAATTGTTTTACCTTTTATTCAATATTTCATAATATTGTGCCAATGAGGCCTCAAAATTCAGCATCACTTTTGAACAATGAAATGTTATTCTGACGATGGAGTGAATTAAATGTTAGTTAAAAAATATAAACTGCCTTTAAGTCACATGCCTTTGTTGTTTTTATTGTTGCTTGTTTGTTTTTATTAGTAGAATTTAAATTTCTTGGTAATGCTGAACTTTTGCATAACATTTTTTATTTTAAATATATATTTTTGAAGAACTGCTTTCTCTAATGCCCTTCCTGCCAAAAAGAATCACTACTATTTGCTCTCATTTTCCAGTACTTTTTTTTCCCTAATGTACGAATACATTGGAATTTGTTTAAGCAGATTTACCACCTTTTCATATTTACTGAGACTCTGAATGATAATTTGAACTTTTCCCCTCTCTCTTAAGAAAAAAAAAAGGTCTTTTTTTTAAGTTGAGTTAGTATTTTAAAAGGAAAAAATAAGCAAAACTTGTGAGTTTATTGCATTCAGTTCAACAAAATTATCTTGAATATATGTTGAGTTGTCATGATCTATATCTTGCCACTGGACCCAAATGGTACCAGAGAAGAAAATGAAACTAGTGACTTTACACAGCCTTTCCTCAATTTAATCCAATTAATTTGCATGTGATAGTATCATCTTCTTGATGTCTCAACAAATAACTTGATGAGGAGTAAAATTTGATACAATAAAAATACTACAAACCTGAGAGTCAGGGTGCTTGGGTCTTAATTCCAACTCTACCACTAATTGGCTATGCAATCTTTTTTATACCTTGGTTTCTCCACTTGTACAATAAGTTTGGATTAGATCACTTAATAGGATTTCCTTTAATTATGAAATGCAATTCACTAGGAATCAATTTTAAAATATTACATGAATAAACAACATATGTGAGTGGTAAAGTACTAAGATTAGATTCAAGAAAACCTGAATGATTGTGAAATTGTGGGTGTTAGAGAAGTCCTATCACCACTGGAATTGTTTTCTGGAAAGAATACTAGATTTGGAGTCAGAAGACAAAAATTCGTATTCATACTTACCTACTATATAATCTTGATCAAGTTATTGAGTGTGTCTTAGCTTAGTTTCCTCACAAAGTAAGTTCAGGCTAAAGGATTTTTGACCCTTCCCAACTCTAGATTCATGATATTACATTTTAGTACATTATAAAAATGTCTCAGTCTAAGTCAAGAGAAGGAATACCACTCTGATTGAATCCCAGATATTCTGTTTATTGAGAAAGTAATGGCACAATATAAATTTACTCTATTGGAATTAGACTTTCTACTAGGAGAATGGTAATGTACCTTGAACTTTTATACCAATCTTAGAAAGAAAGATAGAGATTTAGAAAATAACTAGGAAGAGAAGAAAATTATCTCATAAATTAACATATAGTTAAGATGCAGAAATATGAAGAAATAGTCACATCAATCAGAAACCTCTCATTAGTCAGTCAATGAGCAATAATTAAGAACCTACTATGTTCCAGGAGCTATGCTGAGCCCTGGAATCATTAAATAATATTTGAAAACATTTATCTTTTTTTAAGTTCTTAATTTGAACATGATTTTAATTAATGAATGTTCTCCTAGAAGTATGAGCAAATATAAAACTAATTGCATTTGTGAGCAGAACTGTAGCTTTCTTAATCATCTAATTTTAATTATCCTCCTAAACACAGATATGCATGTGATCTGGGCCACCCCATGATCTACTGTGAATGTGACTCTTCCCTCTAACCATGATCTTGGTTCTCTGTCTTCTGTGTTGTGGTTTCCACTCAAAGCTACTAAGAGGAAGTAGATGTTTCCTGCTCACTCTACCATCTCCTAGGTTTGTGTTACTAAATTTTTTGATGCCCAAAGACTCAGAGATAAAACTTGATTCAAGCGACAAGATACAGAATTTAAAAATTATGTTGATAAATCATTTAAACACATTTGCCAGCTTGAGAAACAAAATTAGCTTTTGAAACAAATGAAAAATCACTCAAGCCCTGGTGAGAATAAGGTTGAAAGTGAATGAAATCATCCTTTCCAAAGTGAGGGAAAGGCAAGGAAGGTGTCCAAACTACTATCTGCCTCAAGGTTAAATGATTTTAGCAATGTAGATTCAGTACTAAAAATGACTCGTGTCCATTGCCCATATCAAATCCATACCAACGTGGCTCAAGACTGCCTGAAACTGCTGATGACTCCCCACCATTCCCCATCCACACTCTGCATGGTTTTTACTTCCTAAAATTCTTCTTTCTTATCTCATGATCCTCCTACTTTTATTCCTCAAAGCCCATAAGGACTCAGGCAAAGATAAAAGTCATTGTGAGATGCAGGGTCAAGGAAGAAGTCAATGTAACATTTTTGCCTGTATTTTCAGTTTTTCTTCTCTACAACTTGATATTGGCAATACCTTCAGAATGTATGGCAAATATAGTGGTAAACAGTTTCACATATATTCTTATAATGGGATAAAAATCAATGTGTTAAATTTTTGGGAAAAATCAGTATTTGAATTTAACTTAAATAGCAGATAGAAATTCCATTTTTTTAAAATAATGGCAAGAATTTGTTCCTGCATATGTAAAATGAAGTTAGAGAAAAGATGGTTTCTGACCCTGGAGGGCTATAGATCCAGAAGTACATTATAGACTTCCCCTTGGTACTCATTGTCTGGGTGAGCTATTTTATTTTATTTTATTTTTTGCACATACATGTAAACATCTCTAAAGGGAGCAAGTGATCAAAACTGTGGTCACAGTCATGGCTAAATTAGGACCTAGGAAATCTGACAGATTTGTGTACAGCACTGAACTTAGAATCATGAAATTTGGATTCAAATGACTATGAAAGAATTGGCTGATTCTTGAACTTCAATTTCTCCCTCTATGTAATGACATTGTTAAGAGCTGGCATCCTTGCTTTACAAGGTCATGACAAAGATCAAAAGAAATAATCCATAAACAAGTGATTGGAGACTTTTAAGACTGCATTTTGATTTGGATGCTGATTTCATTCCAAGAATTCATACTTAGATTTGCTATTTATAGTCTTAGAGAATTTCCCAGATCACTAAGAAAATAATTGGTTAAGATAAGAATAAGTGATGCTCAGAGTTAAAGTGTCCAAGTAAAGGAAGTACTGGAAACAAATTCATTATTACAAAACTTGGTTATTATTAACTACAATTAACTACAAACTGCAATTCAATATGTAAAATAAGGTATTATTATTGTTATATTAGAATTACATGTCATAAATAGAGAAGTATCTTATGAAGTTATTTTGTTTTTTAGCTTGACAAAAAAAATTTGAATTGCAGCCAAAATCATACTCTCCATATAGAATTTTGTTTTTTCTTTCTTTTTTCCTCTTTCTTCCTCCCTCTCTCCCTTCTTTCTTTTTTTTCCTTCCTTCCTTCCTTCCTTTCTTTTTTTTTTTCTCTTGTGATTTTATTAGTGCAGGAAATTCCCAATGAGAAAACTCTTCCTGAGACAATAAGAATTTAAGTGACCAGGCAAAGTGACCCCAGGTTTTTCTGACTTGGGATACTGCATTGTAATTAAGAACAAAGATTCCATGAGGTCCTGGTGATTCTTTTGCATTTGGAGTGTAGATGGAGAGGGGATTGGGTGATAGGAAGACAGGAACACTATAACTTGTAACTCTGATATTTTATGGTTTGAGTTTTAACATAGGAAACTTACAAAGTTACAAAGGTAAATTATGTCCACAAAGAAAGCTGTAACTATAGTTCATTATCCAAACAATGTAAAATGGAACAAGACTTAAATCTCCTATCAAAACAAAATTGTGGCTGGATACTAATCAAATCTAAACATTGAAGTTCAATAGCAAACATGACTAAATCATTGTTGGCCTCAGATTAAAATTTCAGTCTTCAAACCTTTCTTAATCCCCCATTTCAATGCAAACTCCATGAGATTTTTTTCCCTACTAACTTGAGCTGCTAAATAAATTGACATTGGCTCTCATTTTTGATACAGAAGGATTAGTCTGATTCATATTATTCAATTGTATTAAAAAACCCAGCACTTTCACTATGACATTCAATCACCTATTCTATGTGTGTATGTTCTCAAAAAAGAAAAAGAAAAAGAAAAAGAAAAAAAAAGTCTTATTCTGCTATCTTCTTTTGTTAGGAAGTTGACCCCGGTTTCTTGAAAGTCATGCCAGTGGATTGGCAAACTTTAAAGTGTCCCTACAAACTTCTAAGGCTTTGTGTTTGTGCACAAGGAATGGTGACTATTGCCATGAATCATTGCATTAGTTCAATCCATAATTACTCCTTACCTGGATTATTTCCAGAGATGTTTAATTAGTTTTCCTGAGATTTGATATTTCCAGCCATCATTTCATTCTCCATACACGTGACAAAATAATTTTCCAAAGCACAGGTTTGACCATGATACTCTCTTGTTCAAAAGAACTTCAGTAGCACAAATATTTCCTCTTAGGGAAGAAATTAGTTCCTCATCTTGAAGTTTAAAAGAAACTGCAGCCTTCTTAAAACTCAACTTTCTATCCTCATTCACATTACTTCTTTTCAAATATTATGTTCCAGCTAAACTAGATAAAAAAGATTCCCTAAACTAAATTTTCCATTTATCACCTCTATTCATTTGTGAAATCTGTCCTAGTTACAATGTTCTATTGGCTGAAATTATTCTCTCAAAATGCTTGTCTTCTTTCAGATCTCAGCTCAATGGATATTTCCTCAAGGAAGTTGGTCTTGCTTTTCTGGTTGGCAATTCTCTTTCTTCATCTTATCATTGCATTTATTTGTTAGCTTCTCTACCATTTTATTTATTTGTTCATGCATTTGTTAAAGTTTCTTTGTTTGTGTTCATATTGTATGCCCAAGCAGACTCTATTTAATGTTTGCTTGTTTAATTCCCAGAACATAGAACATTGCCTTGAATATAGTAAGTGAGAAAGCTATGGCTATTTACTTGTTTATTTTGTTTTGTTTTTCATGAACTAAAAAAATGATAACCTGGAATCCTAAAGTAGAGAAAGAGATTAGTTATTTTTGTTTGTTTGTTTGTTTGCTTGTTTTTGCTTTTACTTGTCTTTATTTCCCTTCAGTCATGGTTAAGTGAATGTGAAAACAATTGCAAGAAAATCGTGCTTTCAAAACACTCTTAAAATTCCTTGGCCATAATAAGTATACTTTTATTTTATATTATCACTTTAAAATGAAAAGGTAAGGAAGAGATAATGAAAATAAAGTTTTAGTATTCTTGGACTTTAGAATTGTCAAGATAGACAAGATGGGTTGCTCAAAATTACCACAAATAGTAAAATGAAAGAGCTTGTAATCGAAACTAGGTGCCCTGACTCAAATTTTAATGCTTTTCTTATTCTACTTTTTTGTTTCCCTTGTATGATACCAAATGAGACACCATGCTACTATTCATAGTAAGGAAATTCACATTTGCAGAGCAGATGTGGGATTAAATTGGCTAGTATCCTTAAGAAATTTATAAACCATAAAATAATCCAGTGGATTTTAGATCTTTTGACCCAGGGGACACAAGACACATGTCTTGCCAATCATATCTGCCAAGCCTATGGGAGTTGTTTTTTTTTTTTTTTTCTTTTTTAATCTGTGTCCATCTGATGGGAGTGAACTCTGAAACTGTGTCCCCTTTAACCTGTAAAAGAAGGGAGATTCGGAGTCTCAGATTCTAAAAAGTCTGGGGAAAAGCATACATCTCCAGACAAGCCTTTTCCAAATTAAGTAGTACCATTCAATTGGAGATCTTGGTCAAATCACCTTCCATTGATCTTTCTTCAGGAAATCCCAGGCTCTGGGAAAAAGTCTTCAAAATGATTTTATTCAGTTGGAGATCTGGGCCTGTTATTCCTATTGAGTGGCTTGCAATGCCAACATAAGTATCTAGGCCTGGAGGCATTGATTCTCTTTTTAACTGGAACCAAGCCTCAGACCACCAATAAAAAGACAATTTTGAACTCCAAATCTCTGCAGAAGTCTGAAGCAGAATTATGCCTTGCCAAACAACCTCTCTTCTTGGCACAGATGCCTGCCAGGACTTTTGCCCACTCTAAAGAGACCCTCTTCTCAGTGATAACTTTTTTTTTTTAATTTCTGTATTAATTTAATTTTAAAGTCTGTATTCCTAGTAAAGCTGACTTCTCAGTGGCAATAAATTTCCCTTTTCTGCCATTCAGATTTCAGGTTTTGTGAATTCTTTCACATTGGACCTGCTCTGGCCAGTAGGGATTTCCTACCCCAATTCTCATATCTCTAGAGACCACTAGACCCACATCACATCCATTAAATTTGTCTCATAGAACATTGCCAATGTGGCTAAGAACATTCTCCTATTCTCTTGATATCATAAGGTTGTTAATGATGCACTTGGACTATTATTACTCATTCTCACCAACAATTTTCCCTTTCTTTCATACATTTTTCTTAGATGGCATCTTTACAATACTTCTGCCACATTCCTGGTTTGTTATGTGTTATAAATGTCTCACATCTATCATTAACTTCTCCCACACTATCCCTGAGTTAATCTTTAATTTTATTTCTTTAAGGCTTTAGGTTGAAGCAAGGTAATTCAGGACAATTCTAATAGATTTGTGATGGAGGGAGTTATTTGCATACAGAAAGAAAATCATGGGGACTGAATGTAGATTACACATATTATTTTCATCTTTTTTGTATTTATTTGCTTGAAATTTTTTCTTTCTCACTTTTCCCTTTTGATATGATTTTTGTTGTGCAGCATGATAAATGTAGAAATATTTTAAAAATAATTACATATGTTTAAAATGTATGAGATTACTTGCTATCTAGGGGAGGTGAGTGGTGGGAAGAGAGGGAGAAAAAATTGTAAAACAAGGTTTTGCAAGGGTGTATGTTGAAAACTATTTTGTTTTATTATTATTGTCATTATTTTTTTGTTAAGACAATTGGGATTAAGTGATTTGCTCAGGGTCACACAGCTAGGAAGTATTAAGTGTCTGAAGCTGGATTTGAATTCAGGTCTTCCTGACTCCAGGGCCAATGCTCTATCCACTGCTTCATCTATCTGCCCCCTTTTCCATGTTTTTTGAAAGTAACAAGTTATTTTTTTTTAAAAGGGAACAAAACACTTTAGCTTAACCTATATTTTGGAGCCACACCATAGTTCAATAAAAACTGAGAGTGTGTGTATGTGTGCATATATACACACATACATATATGTATATATTAACTATATAGACATATGTCCATGTCCATACACATGTGTGTATTTGTGTATGTATGTATGTATGTGGGTGTGCATTAAAGGGATAAACTTTTTCCCCAGGAAATGATTTGGAGTAACCCCTTTCTGGAACTCTTTTAGATATGTTGTCTTCTCCCTTTAGAATTCAAGCTTTTGACAGCAGATACTACCATGTTTGCTTTTAAATGCATCTCTTATACTTAACAGAATGCTTAACATCCTGCAAATGCTTAATAAATGCTTTGTCTATCTAGAAAATGTTTATATGAACAAAACAAGTAAATTACACTGTATAATTATTATTATTATTACAGATGTGACCTACATAGCATATAGGTATACTTGAGATATTATAATGTGATAAAGGCCTATACATTTTTGAATGGGTGCTTTCAGGGGACTTTGAAGAAACCAGAGAGAAGAATTATAGAAGATAAAGAAGTCAGAAAATGTTACCTTTTGTGTTGTTAGAGAAAGTATCCTTTAACTCTGGAAAGTACAGATCCACAATAACTATGGAACATGTATATCAAAGACTAGTATTCTATGTTCTCTTTTTTTAATTTGAGAAAAGTGAGACTTAGCAATGTTGTGACTTTTCCAAGATTACCTAGCTAGTAAGTGGAAGAGAAGAGACTTGAACCAGTGTCTGTTCCATTCAAATTATAAGGTAATTACTTGAATACAATCCAAATGTGACTAGTTATTGCATTGTTTCTAATTAATTTACATATATAATCTTCCCGGCCCTTTTGAGACTCCATAACCACATCCCACTCACACCAGCCATCTGGTCCCCAGAGGGTCTTTAAATACTCCTGTTAGGGTTCTGAAAGTTACCCTGTGGATCTGGGGATTTTTTTTTTTTTTTTGAGCTGATCAGCTTTCTCATGAGTAGTCAACGTGCTTCCCCTGATTAACAGACATAATTACCTTTCACAGGCTATTTACTGAGTAAGTATAACAAAGGCAGATCTTTCCGAAAAAACCTCTCCAGAACCAAAAGAAAATATTCATCTGGCAGACACAATATCCTTGAGCTCAAATATAAGAGAAAATGTGTCCAAAAAGTAGACTCAGGAGTCCTCATCTCTCCTGGTGGAGACTTCATAAAAATCCTAAGTTATATAGAGTTTTCTAATAGCTATCAAGGTTAGCTCCTTTGGAATTTCCTGAAGCTGCTTTTCCGTAAGGTCTTTAGTTTGTCCTGTTTGTCTCTCATACATGGGCATCTTGGTGGTGAGTCGTTAAAGCATTGTTTCCAGAGTTAGGATTTGGTTCCCGAGTTTGAATTTAGCCTCAGCCATTTACTAACTGTATAACACTAGGGAATTTAATAACCCTGTTTGCCTCAGTTTCCTCATCTGTAAGATGAGTTGAAGAAGGAACTCAGCCTCAGCCCCTTCTGCTTCAGTGTCATTTGTGCAACTGAGAGGAGCTACCTATATTCTACCCTTTCAAAATTCACAAAGTCATTCCCTACTGGTTTGGTGAGAGGAGGAAGAGAGAAACATGATCCTACTGAAAAGTTCAGATTACTTATCTATAGGTCAGTGTAGAGTCATACCTAACAAATTTATAAGGGCTTTTTCCTTGCCAAAAAGGGCCTTTATTTGAAAGGAAAGGTGAAAGACAAAATGAAAAGGTAAAAGAGACACCAGGGGTGGCAAATATGAAATAGATTTGAAAAAGCATAATTTTAAAGAATATTAAAAAATAGCATAATATAAATTTTTTGCACTTCAATCAACCCAAAGAAATCAAGTTAGGCATCTAGCACACATTGCATAGGGATGCTAGTTTATTTACATGAAAATAGTTTCACAGATTCAAACAATTACAATATAGAATCATCAGTGAAGGAGTCATTTACATTTCAGATTACACAAGCTTTTGAGGTCTCAGGGAAACAGAGACTGGATCTATGCAGTAAAGGGTGGAACCAGGGAGGAGTTGAGAACTCAGAAAAAGTAATCAAAGAAAAGTCAAGTGAAATCCACCAGAATGACCAGATCCCAAGATCTCAAAGGTGGTTTAAAGATTCTCAGAGGTTGGAAGGATAGATAATAAAAGCTGATAAAGAATTCCATGCTTTCATCACTATACAAACAGGATAAACTGGGACTTGGGTTTATAGCTGATAATAACTCGAGGAACATAATACTCTGCCACTGGGATAGGGAAAAGGGAGTAGGAGGAGTCATACAATAATGGATTGACAACTGGAAAATATCTTAAAAGCCATCTAGTCCAAACCTCTCATTTTATAGATGAGAAAACTAAAGTTCAGAAAGGTTGTGACTTGGCCAAGATCATTCATGTAGGAATTGATAGGTAGAACATATGGAGCTTGCCAGTAGAGGAGTATCTCAGGCAAATTCAAGTCTCCATAATGATTGGGTGCTTCATGTGAGGAACCCAAAACATATCTCAGCAAAGGCTATGACCTGCAGTTCCAGAATAACCTTTCCTGGAATGAAAATATAATTTGGGAGATACTCCAGAGAAAGTTTAGAAAGAAAAGATTCAAAAGCTTTGGGAATAAAACCAGCCCATATCAAGATGATAGACTTGTAGATTCAGAGCTGCAAAGGACATTAGAGACCATTTAATACCACCTAATTTTTCAGATAAGAAAAATGAGGTCTTTGGTAGTTAACAGGATGCCTAGACTGAGAGAGGTAGCATATATCTGACATAGCATTTGATTTCAAATCCAGCACTTTATTCACTCAACCATTTATATTTTATTATTTTATTAAAAGTTTTTTTTTTCAAAACATATGCATAGATAATTTTAAACATTCACCTTTGTAAAACCTTGTGTTCCAATTTTTTTCTTCCTTCCTTTTCCCCTACCTCCTCCCCTGGACAGCAAGTAATGCAATATATGTTAACTGTTCTACAATTTATATTGCAGCAATTTTTTTTTGTTTGTTTCTTAATAAGGTCAGCAGACACCTAACACAATAAGACCACCTACCTCCTACTTCCATCTTGGTATTCCAGAGAAAAATTGCTTTTCCACAATCCCTGGTTTGCTCCAGTCTCCTGAAAACTCATCCAGGGTAAAGGGAGAAAAACAGGCTTGGTACTGGACAAAGCCCTGCTGTTCCTTAGAAATATAAGGGACCTCTCCTTTTGATATGACTCCTAAATAACCAGTAGACAAACTCTGGACAAGAACAACACAAATCTATGTCCCTAGAGTGGACTTTTCTGAAATTCACTTTGGGTTCCCAGAACTCTGGCTAGAATTTCCGGTTCATTTTCGGAAAGGCTAACTTGTGGCCTACATACAAGAGGATCCTTCAATCTTACATTTGAAAAAGTAAAAGTGAGGACCTCAGTTAAAAGCCAGAAGGGGACCCCAAGGAGACCCTAAGTTTAATATCTCCATTTCATAATCAGAATATATTGCTCCTGTTCTCTTTCCAAATTGGCAACTATCTCATCACGTCTCTCATCAGCTGTCTTTTCTCTAGATTAAACAAGCCCACTTCTTTTAACCTTTTGTCATCATTCTTATTTTCCAAACCATTTTTCATTTTTGTTGCTGTCCTTTGAACTCACTCCAATTTGTCTGTGTCTTTTATGAATGCATAGTGCCCAGATCTGGATAGAAAGCTTCACCTGAGATTAGCCCAGTGCTAATAAAATAGAATAATGGTTGCCCTTTACCTTGATGTAATACATATTTAAAAATATTCTGTTTGAATTCTTAAAGGAATAGCATCATATAAGGGAGAGGGAGGAATTTCTGAATTAGGAGCAAAAAATGTTCCTATTACTAATATTAGATAGAATTTTATACTTTACTTATTCCATTGCCATACATACAATATATTCTGTTCAATTATTTCCAGTGCTCTAGGCTTTTCCTTCTTGGTCACAAGAAAACTAGTATGTTTCTATAAGTGGGGGAGGACTTTTGGCAAGAACTTGGACCGTGCCCAATATTCTTTCTCTGATGCATATGCAAGTGAGATCTTGGATAGCTTATTTCCAAAAGTGTGTGATGGTGATTAATAGAGGTGTTCTGTCTCTCATCCAGTAGGTGCACAGGTGATTGTTTCCTATTGGCTTGTTATATTGGTGATGAAAAACACTTTAATTGCTTGCTAAGTTGGAACTGAATGTGTATTCAAAGAGCACCAACAGAATAAACTTTCTTGTCCCTGATAGCTTTTGAGTAAAGACAAAGAAATGGTATAAGTCACTAATCAGGGATAGCACCCAGCCAGTAATTTTCTCTCTCCATCCAGAGCACCTTTCTCCACAGAGCTCCTTTTGACTGCAGCATCTAGTTAGCACAACAACAACAAAAAAGAATTAGCCCTAAAAGTGATGAAAATGTTAATTCAAATTTAAAGTTCAAAACTGAGGGCACCTACCTCAAAGAACTGCTGTAACATTCAAATGAGATATTATCTGCAAAAGTCCTTAGTAACAGTTCCTGGTGCTTGGTAAACCTGTATTTCTTTCCCCTTCCTTTCCCTGTGAATCTACATCATTTCTTATGTATTCTGTCTCTTGTATTTTTTCTTTCTTGAACTTAGGAGTATAAATATCAGAAATGGAACAAACTAAGTACAAACTTGTGAAATCACAAAGATGGAAGAATGATTAAAAGTCCAAACATTGGAACCCATAGTGAGTTTACTGTAACCTACAACAGCTGAGACCAGTGAGGTAGCATGATATATTTACCTCTTGACCCTGCTCATCAGTGAATTAAGCCAGAAGCTGAGAAATCAAGCCAGGAGTTTACCTATGGAAAAACCAGCAATAAACTTATTGGGGGGGAATTCAGTATTGTGATTCATCATTTTAAGTGTAAATCTATTCTCTTTAGAAAATGAAATTATGGAGGAGAATGTGCTATTGGTCTGAGAGGTTTTTCTACAGAATATTCGACATCTTCTCAGTAAAATATCTTTGTAAAAGCTAATTAATATAAATCTGTTAATTGAGGAAATATTAGCTGATATTGTGAAAAACAATTAAGGAGTGATAGTGTAAAGCTCATAACTAGTAATCAGTGATGTGTGTGGGGAGATACATAAGATGGTGACTTTTTGAGCAATAACCTATTCACTTAGAGGAAGCCCTGGAATTCTGAAGGGAATTGAAAGCTGAGTTTATTCAGCCATGCTTACTTCTTTCTCTACTTTTGATATCTTTCTTCTCCACAAATATAAAAATTGGAAGGCACCTCTGAGAACATCTAGTTAGGAACAGTAATTCCTTTTATAATGTACCTGACAAATAATCTGCCCTTTTCCTGAAAACCTTCATGCGGGGGGAATTATTCTATTCCAGAGCAGCCTGTTCTTATTTTGAGTAGCTCTTATTAGCCATAACCCCACATTCCACCCCCCACACACCTTTTTAGCAGACCTAAATATTCCTCTTTGCAGAAACAATATACTCCTCTGCCAATATATTCATCTACTTCACTAAAATTCAGAGATTGTACTTATGAGGATAACTACTCCATGTTCACATTATGCTGTTGGTCTACATTACTAAAACTACAGCTTACCAGTTTCTACCAATGTGTTAACTTTTAAATTGTTATCCAGAACATACAAATAACTAAAATGAAGGACTGTGAAACTCTTAATTGTATTGAGAGACAAAAAAAAAGAGAGAAACAGAGAGAGAGAGAGAGAGAGATAGAGAGAGAGAGAGAGAGAGAGAGAGAGAGAGAGTGTGCATGAAACAGAGGTCGATAGAGGAGGGAGGAGAGTGAAAGAGAAAGTCTTTATGGTGTAGTTGGTTGTACCTAGGTATGTTGCCCATGGGATTCCTTTTTTTCTTGCTCATTTTTGTGATCCATACTTTTATAATAAAAACTGGCTCAGAATCTAATAAAAATCAGCTTATCTTTATCTGGACACAAAAGCCATTATAAAATTATAGAAATCAAGTAAATTTTAAAGAGACCAAGAAACCTACATGCTTAAGAGATGCAGTTCTTCAGGAAGAAATAAGGTAGAGAGGGAAAGCAATTTGAGAAATGTATGAGTTTCCAGGTTCCAGAAGCATGATAGGGAAGCCAGAAAAAAAAAAATTCTCTCTAAAAAGACCACATCTTAATTATGTTCACAGTCAGACAAAGAGCAAATTTATTTATATTTATATACCAGTTGCAGGATCCCTTTTTTTTTTTTTTTTTTTGCAATTAATTGCCAATTGGCCTAGCGCCTTTCCACACCTGACATTCCTTCTATGCATATTGGTCTTACAAATTTTCTGGGTTTTCAACATCCATGACATCTTTCATTTCTCATGATCCTTCAATCCCCATACCAGTTGGGGAAAAAGAGAAATCAAAAACAAAAATAAAAATCTACTTTCCTTTATTGTCTTTGGCTGTAAGGAAACAGTAACTAAAACCAAACAAATAAACTCCTTCCCCGTGAATCTCAAGTACATCATTGCATATTTCATCAGTAAGAAGAGTGTCTATGTACAGAGGTCTTATACAGGAAGGCATGTACCTAGGGAATACATGTGACTTGGGTACATTCAAGGAGGGGGAATTTATTCCTCTAATAATTCAGAACTACATATGTCTTTGTATTCAGAGGATGGAAGGAAATACATGTTTATATAGTAAGTACAATGCAGTACACTTTTTATCTCATTTGATACTCATGATAAGCCTAGGAGATACGTACTATTATTTTTTCAAGTTTATACAAGAAACTGAGGCAAACTATTTAGTAAGTGACTTTGTTTAAGGTCACTCATATATCTAGCGAATGTTTTAGCTTGGAATTGTACTCAGGTTTTCCTGACTCCAGGCCCAGTGCTCTATCCCATAACAAGCATTTAAACCCCCAAAGGCTGCTCTATTATTTACCAAATTAAAGTTATCTCTTGAAAAAAACAGAGAATATACATTTTAAATTTAAGTCAGACATTAACCAAAGGAGTATTCAGTCTTCCAGACAAATGTCTCTACTATATAGCAGTCTTAATTCACAAAGCATTATGAATTGCAGCATTAATATCAAAAAAGATCCAACCTCCTAATGTTCTAAATGAAGCACATCGCATATCATTCTAAAAATCATCAGCACTTGTATAAAATAATTTTCTAAATAGCATGTAAGAAGCTAAAAAAAAAAAAAAAACAGAGAAGTAACATAAAGCAATCTTGTGGACTTTGAACATAAAAACAACACTTATTTCCAGTTTAACAACACTGATCTGGTTAATGCATATTCAAATCAGCTAAGATGGAATGACCTTTCCACTGTGTCAGTTTGTCATTCTATACTAACATTCAAAAACAATATAGAGATGACTAAGAACCATTACATTGAATTCCCAATCCCTATATTTTTGCTGCCTGCATTTTGGATTTTCTTCACAGGCTAATTGTACAATATTTCAGAGTCCAATTCTTTTTGTACAGCAAAATAATGGTTTGGTTGTGTATACTTATTGTGTATCTAATTTATACTTTAATATATTTAATATCTACTAGTCATCTTGCCATATAGGGGAGGAAGGAGGGGAAAATTGGAACAAAAGATTTGGCAATTGTCAATGCTGTAAAATTACCCATACATATAACTTGTAAATAAAAAGCTATTAAAAAAAACCAATATAGAGAAATCCCATTTTAATGTTACATCTATCAGTAGTTACCATTTTGAGCACAGATCAACTATGCCACCTCTTAATAATTGCTTCCAATTAATTTAGCCAATTTAATCTAATTTTATTTTTTAAATCTCAATTTTGAGATTATTATATCATTCCAGACAATTTTTCCAAATCATAAGCATATGAGTATCTGTAAAATAAAGCTTGAAAGTCATTAGAAATCTCTAATCTAATTCCAACTTCTTGAGTCTAAAATAAGAATTCCCCAAGTGACGTTCCCAATTTCATAGTGTGAAAGTATTCTTAAATTTTTCCTTTTATATAAACAAGTTCTATACTTTTGTCAACTTTCCTTATCACTTTCTATGATCCTGAGCTTTTCTTTTTCTCCTGTTTTTAGTTGGCTTATATTAGAGATTCAGAAGCTGGGAAAATGAAAAAATTTATTGTTTTCTGTTAGAGTGAAAAACCACTTCTATTTTCCTACTGTTAAGAGAATCAGGAATTGAAGTTTACTCATCTGGTTTCTGGGTAAATTAATAATAGCTTTGAAGAGATGAATTTTAAAAAATATTCTATTTTAAAAAGAAACTTTCTTGTATTTTAAATAAGTTGAGTCTATACGGTGAGAGTTTCAAACATTTTAAATTTATTTCAATTTTTCTTTCTTTCTTTCCTTTTTACATTTTTTTACACCGAGTGATTAACTCAGTCTAATCCATAAAAAACACAGAATTATATTTTTTGTATTGATATTACATTTTGCTTTCTTTTTGATACTATTTCTTAAAATCTTATTCTAATTATATTTCAAATTTTTCTTTTCAAAAAAATTAAAACACTACTGCATAGAAACAGTTCCAGACACTGTAGTAAGATAGAAGAGATGTATTATTCTACTAAGTAAAAAGGATAATGACATCATCACAACAATTCTCCATCAACAAAACAAAACAAAACAAAACAAAACAAAACAAAACAAAAAGCATGAATTCATCTGTAAATATCCTGGGATAGATAAGCTTGAGTAAATCTAAGGCAAAATTCAGAGGATAAAACAAAGTGAGCCTCTGAGACATTAAGCCAATTCCATCAAACTGGCTTGGGCTTTCCCATAGCTAATGGCTTTTAGGAGAAAAATTTTGAAATTTCCAAAGGCCCACCCTTTGTTCCCAGCTTAACACAGCCCAGTGCTTCCCACATAAGCCAAAAAGCAATGAAAGCTGACCCTAGACTTCCCTAATTTATAGTTTGATACCTGTACTAGTTTGCAAGAGAATAAACAGGCTTTCTGATTGATGATGATTGTGGAATATCACTCCAGTTCCAAGTCATGCTCTGAGGCCAGTCCAATCCCAATAGTAAGTGAGGGGGGTCAATAAAGCTGGAAAGATAGACTGATCTGAAAAACCTTTCTATAAAGAAATTTTAGGGGTCTTCTTCTTGGTTTAGTTGTCCATGAAAGTCTTTGAAGAAAAACAGCATTCCTGGCCTTAAGCCAGTTTTCTCTTACTTGTCACAATCTGAATCATGGCACCATTTAACTGTCTAAGAAAAAAATATTAATATTGTACTTTGCATTGTAGGCACAACTCTGCCAGAAACAATTTTATTAATTTAACATTTTATGTCCAAGCACTTCTAACTTAGAAAAATGTCCAAATTAGTATAGTTCCTCCTCCCTGCACCCTTGCATATTTGTTTTTTTTTACTGCAAGATAATTTGGGGAATTCATTTATAGGAATTTTAAATAAGAAAAAAGGTTGTAGTATATTATAGTTTGAAGTTAACTTTATAGAGCACTAGTTCCTATTTTTCAACTAGAATACCTTAATTCCATCTTTAATCATTCCCTTAAAAATGAAAAGGAATCTTCCTGTGATAAATACACAAATCCTTTATCAATGGAGAAAAGGAAACTCTAAATTGTGTCATAGTTCTATCTCTTCTTGTGGTTGGAAAGGCAACAATTTAAAGATTGTTTTTCACCATTAAACTATTTCTCATGATTTTTGCCTTTTTTCTTTGCTTCCTACATACTTTCTTATAAGGAAAAAAATGCCTATTTCATAATGTTTTAGAAGAACAAAAATGAGTGTTTTTTGTTTTGTTTTGTTTTGTTTTGTTTTGTTTTGCAATATGTTTCTACAAAATCTTTGGGTTTGTATTAAGCATAGATTTTCAATAGAGGAATTTAGGATCATAGATTTAGAACTGAAAGAGACTATTTGAGATCCTGCCCCCTCATTTTGTATATGAAGTAACTGAAGCTCATGAAGATTGAATAATAATTGAACTCAGGTTCTCCTTTTGATACATCGAGTTCTTCAGCTTTCCCCCTTCAGATTTTATTAATTACTCCCTTTTTTCTTAATATAAGTTAGGATTTTTCTCCCTTACCATTGATGTTATTTCTTATCATTAGAGGCAATAAGGTAGAAAAGTGTATAAAAGAGATAATAAGTGTATAAAAGACTTGTCTTAGACTCAGGAAGACCTGAGTCTGAATGTAGTCTCTCACATACTAGAGAAACCATTTAAACTTGACCTGATTTTAGTAAGGGATCATAGTAGAATCTACTTTCCAGGATTCTTTTAAGGATCAAATGAGATAATATTTGTAAAGTGCTTAGTACCATGCCTGGCAAACATTCTCAGAAAAATAATCATCCCATGTTTTGTATGATTACACGTGTAGAATCTACATCAAATTTCTTGTCTTCTCAAAGATAGGGTAGAGGAGGCTGCAAGGAAAAAAAAATGAAAGTCAAAATGTTAAAAGATAAATGTTAAAATTGTTTTTACATTTAATTGAGAAAATGACTTAAAATTTAGTTTAATAAATTAAAATTGTCTTTTTCTTCTTTTCTCTAACCCATATTGTTCTGAAAATATTTGCAATTGATTGTTGTGTAATTGCAACTGAGAATATTGTTGATGAGACAGAATTGGTGTCATAAATGGAATGTTGCATTTTCAATCAGAAAGACTGAATTAAAATCCTTTCTGTGACCTTATCTATCTGAACATAGCTGAAATCACTTAAACTTTGAAAACTTCTATAAAATGAAATGGGGAATGGGCTGGACTTGATAGTTTCTAAGATTCCTTCTTACCATAAATCTATGATTTTATGACAAAATAAGCTCAATGAAATCCTTGCCTACAACTAATAAAGTCTATTTCCTATTTCATTTTGATTTAATCCTAGTGCATAATACTTTCCCTACTTTGCTCTATATTAGGTTGGTCATCACTAAAGTTCTAAGTAGTGCCAGGCTACGCCACCAAGCTGTCCTATTTATTGGTTATATTTATAGAAGATCTGGTGTTTGGTGACAGATGCTAGCCTGAATAAGCTAATATTTCAACATACCTTCCAAATCTTCACAGTTTCATTACTATATAGGAGTCTTCTCAGAGTACTTAGAGTTCCCATTCTGCATAAACCTGGTTGTCATTCCCCTGCTTTGTTGTCCTTCATGGTGGTTTCTACATGAAACAGAGGAAGTACAATTGCTGTTAATTATTAATTTAATCCTTTGGGCCAAGAATGAGCAATTTAGTTACTACCTGATTTGTCTTGCAATCTTTCTATGTACAATATCCAGGGCTTTGACTCTTTACTCCATTTTTATTGATTGCTAGCTTTGGGATTTGCTAGATTTGGGGTGGGTCACTAAGTGCACAGATGAGTGCATAGAGCCCTTAATCTGCATATCTCTGAAAAGAAACCCTTGGGGAAAAAAAAAAGAATATGTTGAACTAACTGACATCTAAAGCCCTCTACAACTCTTGATCATGAGTTAATTATCATTGGCTAGAGTAGCTAACTAGGATCATTATAGTCTTTGATTTAAAATGGGTGTTAATAAACCAAATTGCAATGTGACCTAATACAACAAAATGATGATTCTTTTTGTTAACATTCCCAGTGTGACTGGGAAGAAAGGAGATGTAATTTTTTGAGATAGTTTGAAGAATCAAACTTCAAAACAAGTCATACTTTTTGTCAACAATTTATGTTCTTCATGACCATTTAAGCAGCATTGACATTATTTTATAATTATGTCCTCCTATCAAGGATATTCTGACCTTCTGTTCATTTCTTTCACATTTTAAATCCTTATTTTCCTTCCTGTTTTGTCCCCATCCCAATGTGCTAATATTAATTTATCATGAAGGCAGACCATGTGTCAAGATTCTTTGTATTCCAGAGACTGATTGTGGAAAGAAAGAATTGTGAACCTCAGTAACTGAGCCAAGTAGAATCAATGGGACAAGAACAAATGAAATAAGTAAAAAATAACATCAGGATTGAGATATGATAGAAAAAAACAGATGAGGACTATCATCTCTACAGCTATTTAAGAGCAAAAGGCTCTGACTTATATCACCATTTGAAAAATATCTTTTCAAGAACAAAGGGAAATTCTTAGAGAAGTCATTTATCTTCATTACCTCCATCATTTCTACCTTATCTTACTGGAATACTAGCTTCCAAATTTGGTATCATCCTGAACTTTGATAAGCAATCTTGGGCCTTATTTTTCACCAAATTCCTGACCTCCATAACCCTCATTATTCAGTTCCAGATCTTAGTTTCTAACTCTCTCTTTATATATTGTCTTATTCCATTTGAATGTTAGCTCCTTTAGGGACTCTCTTGTTTACTTGTTTGTCTATGTTTTCAGTACTAAACAGAGTACCCAACACAGAAAAAAATATCATTAATGCTTTATCAGTTTTTCTGCCATTAATTTGCCCCATTCCTTATCACAACCCTTTGTACATAGTAGGAACTTTATCAATGACTGTGAGAATAGAAAAAATGTTGTTGCAGCTTTGTTTTTAAACTTTTGCTCTCCCTTACCATTTCCACATTCATGCCAAACAAAAGAATTTGCAGTGGGTCTAGGTTGTTTTGCCTTCTAAGAGGAGATAAGCTGGCTTTTTAATAGACAATCTATCAATCTGTGCTTTCTCAGATTGCATGTTACAATGGGGAAACATTTCTCTAAGAACACAGATAGAAGTCTGTTTATTCTTTGGATGATATGCTCAGAATAATTCTGTTTAATTCTCTTGTGACCAAATATAGTCTATTTTTTCCCCAAGAATGTTCTAGGTCATCCCTCACAAGCTATGAGAGCTACAATAAATAGGAAGCTTCATTATGATATAATGGGGATTTTTTCTCTGCCTCCCTCCAAAACAAACAAGCAAACAAAAAATGGCACTGAGATATCAACCATGGACATCATCGGGTATTGGAATGTCTATGATACAGGCCATTCATGCTACCTAAATTAAGTTTAAGTACAAAATTTTGAGTACTTCAACGGAATGACAATCTGGTTTTGAAATTCTGTGCTTTTATAATATAACATTAGAAAAGTGACAGCCTTTATGTCTCAATTTCCTTTTAAAATTAAGTTTAAGGTTGACACTAAGATTTTTTTTATAGTTCTAGATTCTGGGAAAATGCAGTTTTATATTCTTAAATTTCTATTATGAGTTTGGGTTAGATGGAAAATGAAGAGAATAATGACAACATGAACCCCTAACACCATCTTCTTTTTTTAAATAATAGCTTTTTATTTTCAAAATACATGAAAAGATAATTTTCAACATTCACCCTTGCAAAACCTTGCTTACAAATTTTCCTCCTCTCTTCTCCCCACTCCCTCACCCAGACAGCAAATAATCCAAAATATGTTAAACATGTGCAATTCTTCTATACATATTTCCACAATTATTATGCTGCCCAAGAAAATTCAGATCAAAAAGGGAATAAATGAGAAAGGAAAAAAAAAAAAGCAAGTGGCCATACATAATGCTGGGTGATTGGAGCTGAGAGGTTCTCTGTCTGCTCAGCTAGTGTGCTTGTACCTCTCCTTGGTCCAAGGACCAAATAAATGCTTCCTGTGGGGGAAAAAAAAAAAGAAAAATAAGAAAGCAAACAACAACAAAGGTGAAAAAACTATGTTCTAACCCATATTCAATTCCCATAATTCTTTTTCTGAATGCAGATGGCTCTATCTATCACAAGTCTATTGTAATTATTTTGAAACACCTCATTGACTAACACCATCTTCCTAAAACATCACAAGAGACACAGCATGGGAAGCATTTGAAAAATATTCTGGAAAATACTAATATTCCCCCCTTGTTTCCAGTATAATTATTGGTCAAGAGTACTTCTAGTTTTATAAAAAAACAAAAAACAAAAAACAAACAACTCAAACAGCTTAAATTACTTCCCTATCATTACATAGTAAATAAAAGGTAAATTCAGGATCAGGACCTTTGACTTCAAATTGAGCAGTCTTCCCCACTCTTGCCACTGATTATAGCCAAAAGAGAAGAAAAAGAAATCCCTTCAAACAGTTTTCTCAGTTTCCAGGAGTATGGAAATTTAGACTATGTAAAAAAAAGAGTAAGAGAAAACATTGCCAAGTTTCATCACCAAGAGTCAGAGATTAATGATGGTGCTAACAGCTGACAGCAGTACTATTTCATTAATATTGTTAAGCAATGACACAGACATTAAGGTGGAAGGTGAAGATGTAACTTTAGCATATTAATAGCAAGGTATCCTTAGATACCAACTATGCTTGGCAAGTACCCCTGGCTTTTATGATTGAAGACTCCTAATTTAGATACAATCTGATTGGAATATTTTTTGTTATATTTCTTCATCTGAAAATTAAGTTACTATCTACATTCTTCATCACTATATCAAAGAGACAGTGTGATTCTATTATTTTCCAGTCATGTTGTATGAAATATTTTAAATAAGTAAACATTTCCAATGATAATTAACCAAACATTTAATAAGCTAGTACTTTATGGATTGCATTGAACTACAGGGCTAAGAACAGTGCTATATACAAAGATAAATAATGTTTAGTTAAAAGATGGTTCCTGCCTCTATGGAATATACAACCTAGTAAGAATAATTTGAGTTTACATTTAGTGCTCTACTATTTACAATTTGATTTTTACTATGTTATTGTGACAGTATTGTGAATTCATATTTGTACAATGCATTGCAATTTACAGACCACCACTCTCCAACAATTCTGTGAGATAGGCAGTATTCTAATTCATATTCTATGAAATTGGAAACTGAGTCCCAAGGATGTTAGAGGTAGTTCCTCTCAGTTGAATAATTGGTATCATGGCAATTTTAGATATTGTTACTGTTTCTTTAAAAAACAATGGGAGTTTGAAAAGTTAAAATTTAACTATTACTTTATGAGGAGACTGTTAAGAGACTGGGAGTATCACTGTCATTCTGAAGAGACTGCTAACTGTGATGACTGAAGAGAGGATAGAGAGAAAGGACTAAGATAACTTATTTCCTGAGAGAACTAAGTTTATCCTTATCTTGTGAAGAAACATGAAAAGAATCCTTGAGAAGAGACATTAATTGGTATCCAGAGAGAACTGAATTTTCAGACTGTGTTTCCAGAAATAAAAAAGTCAGTGAAGGTTCACATTGTCAGTGGAATTTGTCACAGACGATATAGGAGAAATAATCATGTATATCCTTTCTATTTTTTGTTAAACTATTAATAAAAATGAAATCCGTAACTCTGATATTTATTTAAATATTAAAGATAAAACACAAAGTATATATACACATACATTCATACCTACACATTCATGTAAATACATATATAACATGTATATATACAGACATACACAATATGAATATTACATTCATATTTACATATTTATCTATGTAAACATATGTATATCTATCTCTACTTATCTATCTATATTGGTGTGGTTGGGTATGGGTGTGAATGTATATACAACTATATACATCTCTCTAAAAAACATGAGTTCAAGTTCTCCACTGAACTATTTCCAGAAAAAGAGAGAGGAATGGGAATTAGGAACTTACAAAAAATTGATTTTTTCAGTTAAATAATTAAAATATTTTAAGTAAGATGAGATCTCAGAACTAATTGAATTAAAAAAAAACTTTTAATGCTAAAAATTGATAAAGAAATATATAAACTATGTCCATGGTTGCCTTAGAATCAATGACAGAAATGAATAAAGAAAATGAGTTAGTACGAGGCAAGAATAAGAAGAATAAGACTAAATCCGTCTTACCTGTGCTACTAATGATTTGTATGAGATCATAAATTTAGAAAATAGCTGAGTAAGGAACTTATTCTTATATCAACTACATTCTATAAGCAATATTGATATAGTAAAATGACAATCCAACTGGGAGTCAGAGAAGTTTACTTTGAATCATAGTTCTGATGCTTAATAGCTAATGTGATCTTGAGCCATTTACTTCTAGTAGTTTTCGGTTTCATAATATATGCAGTGATGGAATCAGATTAGATGAGTTCTTCAGATCTCTTCAACTTCTAAATATGTGATTTGCTCCCTAACATCATTACAACAATCTCAAATGTGTAATTCCTTTCCCAAAATTTCACAAAGACCTCAGTATAATATTGTATATCAACATCTCTGCAAAGCACGAATTTCTAATACAATATATGGGAAAGATCTAATAGCCTTTTACCTTCTGGAAATTTTTTGAGAACATCCTGCATATATAATTTGCCATTAGATAGTGGTTAAAATGAAATTCAGACTCACATAATACTAATGATTTTTACATAATTAATACACATTACAATCTTGCCTGTTTTAAAGACTCTAAGCATTCATAAATAAGACAAATTCTCAGATACCTGTAATAGTTGTTAATTTAATAAGTAACTTTACTCATATCAAGTTATTGTTATAGGCTCAATAACTCTGGATAAGTAAATATTAAAAGGTTTGACCTTGGTTTTAAATAAAAATCTTGTGGCTATTTTATTTGAGGAAAAATAATAAATTGATATCTGGGTTTAGACTGTATCATATATCTTACATCATGACTGTAACAGGCAGGCTATGATTCTCATCAAATAATGTCACTCTGGGTTTTAAATCTATTTTTATCACCCCAAAGATCTCATCTGTCAATATTTGATTAGAAGTCCTACCTGCCTGAGACAGCTTTTCTCAGTTTGATAGATAATCTGAAGCTCTGAGACTATCGATTGAAGTTTCATCCTAGCAAAAAACAAGCCAGGAGATAATTTTTGATTACACTTCAACCTGTGACTTCTTCTGCCTTGAACTCAGATAGGGAAGCTCTGTGTTCTTGGCTTATCATGGCAGACAGATACTCATATTGATCTAGATAGAAAAGTTCAAATGAGCTTCTCAACTAGATTGCTTTTTCTCCCAATAACATCTCAGCTAGGGTTAAAAAGGTATCTCCCAAGATTCATAAAAATGATAAGCCAAAAATAAAACGTTTTTCTTTAAAAAAAAATCTGCCTAAGGAATTTTGTGCTGTGACTTTGTGTATGTAACAATATTTTGGGGGACAGATTTGTTCTTTGATACAATAATTCAAATTGTTAAAAATGAATGAAAAAATAGTTCAAGCATATGAACTCTAGAGCTGAATCATAGACTATATCACAGGGTATCATTCATCTTGTAAATTATTCAATTTTTTTCCAACTAGATCCTAAAATTCCAAATATGAGGCTGAATTAAGAGATCATCATTAGCTTAAAAGATAAGGAAATTTGTGTCAAGAACAGGGTTTACATATGAATAGATTGTAAAAAGAAATTGTATTTAAAGCAAAAAATAAATGATTACAACTTTAACCTATCATTTCTTTTAAAAGGAATCATATAGAGTTGAACATATGTTTTGTTTGGAAAGGACCTTGAAAACTGAAAGAAGTTTGGTCTGGTAAACAAAAACTTGGGATTCTAGGTCTAGCTTGGTCAATAGCTGTCATCTCCCTTCTCTGCGACTTTATTTCTCTTTGTAGGTATTACATCAAATGACTTTTAATTCCATCCCAGCAAAGGGTTCTATGAATCTGTTTTCTATAGAACATAATGTCCAATTTAAAATTGTCACATAATTAACTTTCCCAGTACAATGAAAGGATGATTAATAAATATTTACAAGGATAGTCCTCAATATATCAGTAAAATATTTCTAAGTGTTATATGTTACAATAATGATATCAAACACTTTATATAAGTATTGTAAACTTCATGGTACTTTTTATAGATGTGGAGCTTTCCAGTTTGTCTTGAAGCAAAACTCATTCCATGTAGAAAAGAATGAGTAAAGTATAAATGTTTTTAAGCAAGAATTTAACCAGTGATGAATATAATAGCTGGCTTTTGGGAAAGCAGCAGTAGTGACCCAGGACAGAATCAATTCAGTTTCTAATAATATTAGGAAAATGTTGAACTTAGGGAATAATGAGCTAATATGACAGTTATTTTTTTTCCCTGAAATGTGCAAATGTCTGGGATTTCAGATTGGAATTATATCAAGATGAGATTTAAATGTCAAATAGAGGAATTTGCAGGTAAAAGTAGCAATTAAAGATTTTAGAAGACAATGATATAAATGGAACTTTTTCAGCTGATGTGGTAACATATTTGTATGAAAAGACACTGGAGAAAGAGTGAATAGAGGTAATAAGACTTTTAAGTACAATGAGAGAGAGCTAAACACATACAGAACTAGGCAGGTAAGAATAGAAGTGGTAGATGTGATAGATATTATAAAGGCAGTATTGTCAAAATTAGTCAACTGATTAGATGCAATAAATAAGGTAGATAAAAAGTCTAGGATAACTCCAAAATGGCTGGGAACTTGGTTGACTAAGAGAATCGTGGTGCCCTAATTAGAAGTAGAAAAGATCAGCGGAGGAAAAGTTGATGAATTCTTTGATTTTTTTAATGTTCATTTTAAAATGCAGACTGGATAACCAAATAGACATATGAAATAGTCATTTAGTGATATAAAAATGAACATCTGGACTGAAATGAGTGATAGAAATATAATAATACTGATTTTCAGTACTGAAAATCATCATCATATATAAAATTTAGTCCATTAGTTTATGTGTAGTCACAAAAGAAAAGGACAGAACCAAAGATGACCCTTTGGAGACCTTCAGTGATGGTGGAAATAGATGATTTAACTGGGTAGACTATGAGAAGTCAAAAAGTAGACATGTTTACAATGTTTACAATACAAAGAAAACCAAATGGAGAAGAATCAATTGAGGAAGAAGGGTCAACAGTATCAAAAGATATAATAAATAGAACAGATAAGTATTGACTCATTTTTATAAAACTTATAATTTTATCTATATGAGGGCTCCTTCCATTGAGGTAAGTTACAACTTCCCTGCAAATCAATCTTTGCAAATGTGTTCCAAAAATTTCATGACTTGATGGATGATCCATCCTTCCTTCCTTCCTTCCTTCCTTCCTTTCTTCTTTCCTTTCTTCCTTCCTTCCTTTCCTTCCTTTCTTCCTTCCTTAGAAATTTCAACCAATTGGTTTAAATATTGGACTTACTTAAAGACAAGGTAGTGAATAAGCATACTTTAAAGGAAAAGTTTCATTCTGGAATTAATAAGGCTTGGGTTTTATTCCAGCTTTGGGTATATTTAGCAATGTGAACTTAGGCAAACTAAGATTTTTATGAACCTTGTCTTTTAGATTACAGAATTGGATAGGATAAGCTTTTAGGTTTTTTATTATTTGAAAATTTCATGGATCATGTGATCTCTACATGTTTCATGTATGATTATAGGTTCTTTTATTTTGCCAGAATTTGAAATGAACTACATGATTTGATTTCTGACTCTGATAACTATAGCAATCCTTAAGAGCTAAAAGTGCTAGCCCATAAATTATTCTGAAAAATTTTCTCAAATTGTCTGTGGATAATATAGGGCATGCGATTTGACTGCTAAATTTTGATCGATTATATGGCTCTTACATGATATTTTCCCTAGGGCAATATTCATTCATTTGATGTTAATAATTATGGAACTTCTTTTTAACATGACTTGGGTGAATAAATTAAACACCAAATATATGTTGCCTTCCTAATGCCTTCAGGAGAAAAAGGATAGATCTGAAAAAGATGAAAATATATCCCCATTGAGTGCCAGAAAAGATGCAGACATTGTGTTACTTCCCAGGGGAAAGGCTCCCTTCCTCCCAAATGAGGTCATGAAAAGTTAGGCATGACAGAAAATGACTAAATAACAAAGCATCACCTTAGTTTCTGGAATCATGTTTGATTAAAATCAAGGATTTTTCAAATTCTTAAATTATTATTCAATCTAAAAAGGCATGTATGTATGTCTTTCAGTTTCACAAGATTAACAACTATTGTCTTACAACCACATCAGAATCTGCCTCTTCAGTTTTGCTGTTCTAAAGCTACAAGACCTAACTAGATCCATCACACATCTGAAAGTTTCTGTGTTTAATCTCTAAGATGTCCTCTCCTGCTCGACCCATAACTGCCCACTGCCCCTTCTTTCAATCACTAAGATCTCACAGTTATACAATAGTTTAATATTATGCTGTTCATTAGTGTGATTTTCAGTTGGGAAAATTTTATTCTAAGGAGATAAATTAACTGAGATGTAGAGTATGTTATCACTTGAAGTTAATAAAAACAAGTTTGGAGGTCAGAGAAAAGATTTATCTTTAGCTATTGTTCAAATCAGAAAGATAGTATCTCTTCTTTATAAACTAAAACACTTATTCTGAATTTCCAAAGAAATTAATAAATTTTTAAAAATTTCAACTAAATTACCACTAGTGCTTCCTAATCTTTCCCTAGAGATGCCTCATTTAAACATGCTTAATTTACAATTGGTTTATTTGACCAAAGCCTTCAGTAATCGTATTGAATGTTACTTGAGATTGAATGAATCCCTAGGAGAAACATGTCTTTCACCAATTTAGTATGCTATTGATATTAAAAGACTTTAAAAAATCATTACTATTTTTTTCTCAGCCTGATAACTATAGCAATCCTTAAGAGCTAAAAGTGCTAGCCCATAAATTATTCTGAAAATTTTCTCAAATTGTCTGTGGATAATGTAGGGCATGCGATTTGACTGCTAAATTTTGATCGATTATATGGCTCTTACATGATATTTTCCGTAGGGCAATATTCATTCATTTGATGTTAATAATTATGGAACTTCTTTTTTAACATGACTTGGGTGAATAAATTAAACACCAAATATATGTTGCCTTCCTAATGCCTTCAGGAGAAAAAGGATAGATCTGAAAAAGATGAAAATATATCCCCATTGAGTGCCAGAAAAGATGCAGACATTGTGTTACTTCCCAGGGGAAAGGCTCCCTTCCTCCCAAATGAGGTCATGAAATGAGGCATGACAGAAAATGACTAAATAACAAAGCATCACCTTAGTTTCTGGAATCATGTTTGATTAAAATCAAGGATTTTTCAAATTCTTAAATTATTATTCGATCTAAAAAGGCATGTATGTATGTCTTTCAGTTTCACAAGATTAACAACTATTGTCTTACAACCACATCAGAATCTGCCTCTTCAGTTTTGCTGTTCTAAAGCTACAAGACCTAACTAGATCCATCACACATCTGAAAGTTTCTGTGTTTAATCTCTAAGATGTCCTCTCCTGCTCGACCCATAACTACCCACTGCCCCTTCTTTCAATCACTAAGATCTCACAGTTATACAATAGTTTAATATTATGCTGTTCATTAGTGTGATTTTCAGTTGGGAAAATTTTATTCTAAGGAGATAAATTAACTGAGATGTAGAGTATGTTATCACTTGAAGTTAATAAAAACAAGTTTGGAGGTCAGAGAAAAGATTTATCTTTAGCTATTGTTCAAATCAGAAAGATAGTATCTCTTCTTTATAAACTAAAACACTTATTCTGAATTTCCAAAGAAATTAATAAATTTTTAAAAATTTCAACTAAATTACCACTAGTGCTTCCTAATCTTTCCCTAGAGATGCCTCATTTAAACATGCTTAATTTACAATTGGTTTATTTGACCAAAGCCTTCAGTAATCGTATTGAATGTTACTTGAGATTGAATGAATCCCTAGGAGAAACATGTCTTTCACCAATTTAGTATGCTATTGATATTAAAAGACTTTAAAAAATCATTACTATTTTTTTCTCAGCCTAATAATTAGAGAAGACGAGAATGCCTCTGCATATTAATTTAAATCATTGAACATTTGAACATTGAATATTGAACAATTATTGTGCATAGAGTACTGTGCTCACAAATGTGAGAGATAAAATAAAATGGTCCTTTTCTTTGTACCACTTAAAATCTAATGGAGGGATAAGATATTTTCTTAAGTAACTAAGAAACAAATGAGATACAGGTATGGATTTAAAAGAGGCATGAACACAATGATAGATGAGGTGTAATCAAGGCAAAAAAAAAAGATCATCTCTAGGAAAATCAAGAGAGATTTCTTGGCAAAGTTGACATTTGTTTTGGGACTTGAGACATGGGGAGAATTTCACAGCTGTCAATGGGGGAAGATGGACTTAATAATTGCAGATAAAAGGAAGATTATGCATGATAATGAGAAGGCAATAGGGAAAGTAAATTGATGCTCAATTTTTGGAATACATTAATATAATGAATGTATAGTGTCTGATATGAAGATATTTTCTTCTCCTACACAGGAATAACAGGTGTAAGTCATGAATTATTTTACTGAGCTCTATGTCTACCTGGGAAAACTTAGTTGTTCTTGGTTTGAGTACTAAGACTGAAGATTTTTTGTTTGTTCATTTGCTTTGCCCTGATTTGGTTTTGCTGCAGTGGGTTACCCTGCATACCAAGCACCTGTCTGATTTACTTCCCGTTTACATACATTTTCAAGCCATCTTGAAAGAATTTCTGAAGCGACTGTCACATTAGAGACCATTTTTCTTACCGACAGGATGGCTTTGTGAACTTAATGACTTCTGCTAGACTCTGTAGGAATCCATATGATAGATATTTCCTGTTCCTTGCACTGAATGTCAATGAGCTTGATCAGGTATAAAAAAGATCAAATTTTGCCTAATGACTTAGAATGAAGACAAAGGAATTAATACAGACAGTCCTAGAGGGTGTATAGATTTAGCATGAAATCTTCTGAGAGAAGAGTAAAATAAGCACTCAGTAGCTCAGGCATAGCTCCCAAAAGTGAACCTATATTAACTAGAGATTGACACAGTGAAAATAAATTCTGTATTTTGTTTTGAGAGTAAGCACTATGTCCTATGTTCAGAGGATCATAGATTTAAAGCCAGAAGGGAACTCAGAGATCATCTTTTCTCGCCTTCTAATTTTGTAGATGAAGAAAATAAGACTGAGTGAGGTTAAGAGACTTATCTTAGTGAAATCTAATTGGTACTAAGTTTAAAACAGCTAACTGCAAAATTTAGTAAGTAACAGAAATAAACATTGAGCCGCGACATGATTTTTGATTATATGTCTGAGGCTCTTTTTCATTATACTGAAGAATGAACTTTAGTCTTCTAGCTTTCCTGTTCTGGCAAGTGCTTTTCTGATTGTGGTACCAATTACTAGTAAATTTACCAGTACTAAAGCCAGTACTAAATTTATTCACTTTAAGCAGCACTGACCAGGCTAGCTCTCTCCATTCAGTTATAAGGGTTATCTACCCTTATTCTGACTTTCCACTTCTCTTTTTAGTAAGATGTTCCTTAACTGAATTTAGCTAATCACAAGTCAATGATAGATTGGTAGGTAGATAAGCCAGAGAGAGAGAATGATAGATATAGATCTACATATATAATAAGATTAATGTAAATATAAATATAGGTAAATTATGCATATGTATGTACATAGTATCTAAGCATATATGTGTGTATGTGTGTAGTTACATCTAAATATATAAAATTATCACTACATATATCAATATATAAACATGTATATACGTGTAGATAAATACATATTTTATAAACACACACAGATGCCTTTCAAAACTGAAGGGAAAAATGGAAAGAAAAGCTATTTCATTTATTTTATTATGTTTTTTAATTTGTTTTTTGCTTAGTTTGTTTTTGTTTTGTTTTGTTTTTTGTATTTCCAAAGTCTAGCAGAGTTCCTTCACATGGTAGGGATTTAATGAACCATTGTTTAACTTAATTGAATCTGAGCAAAAAATGGGTTTGGAGTCATAGACATTTGATTCAAATTTAAGTCAACAAGCATTTATAAAGCGCATATTGGCACAAATACAAGGAAAAAGAAAGACATTCCCTATAACCTAGTAATGGAGAAAAATGCATAAAAGGAAAGGAAAGAGCTGGGCAGGGGGAAATAGCTTCCAGTTTCCAGATCAAAGACTCAGAGATAGAGTCTAGATATACATGATGGGCGACTTGCTAGCTTTAAGTACCTTAAAATATTGTGGGAGTAATGGTTCAATCACAGAAAGAGATCCCAGATGCAGAGAATCTTTCCAGAGTGAGAAACCTATGAGTAGAGTGAATTCTGGTGGTGGCACTTACAACATATATGTTGTTTAGTCACTTCAGGTATGTCTCACTCTGTATAATTCCTATTTAGAGTTTTCTTAGCAAAGATGCTAGAATAGTTAGCTATTTACTTCTGCAACCCATTTTATAGATGAGAAAACTGAAACAAACAGAATTAAGTGATTTGCTTAAGGTTATACAGCTAGTTAGTTTTTGAGTTCAGATTTGCACTCAGAAAGAGGAGTCTTTCTGATTCCAAGCCCAGTGTTGACTGCCTCACAGGATATTTGACTTTGGACAAATGATTTCTCATTTCTGGATTTCAGCTTCCTTACAGCATAGGGTAGTAGATAGAATATAGAACTTGGAGTCAGAGGATTTGTGTTCTAGTCCCAATTTTTTCCACTTAATACTTGGATAAATTTTTTGATCTCTCTGAACCTTATTTTCTTGTCTATAAATTGAGTGCATGGAGAAGGTGAATTTTAAATCCTTTCAAACCCTAAATCTATAATTCTTTCCTCTGGAAAATTAGAGACTTGAGTTAGATGACCTCCAAGTCAATAATGCTATTGACCCTATGAGTAGGGGAAAAAAAAATTACAAAGTAAGATTACATGACCTGTAGGATCCCTTGAATGCCCACAACTATGTCCCTCTTGAACCAATGGCACATAGCTAATAACACACATAGATGTAAATCCTTTAAAGTTTGCAAAATGCCTTGATAAAATCAACTCATGTAAGCCTCTCAATAATTATATATTGTAGGTATTGCATATAGTATCCCTCCCATTTTAGTGATGAGGAAACAGAGACTTAGAATTGTCAAGTGACTTGCTCATGATCAAACAACTAATAATTGTTAGGAATTGGGTTCCAATCCAGGAATATCAAGTATGTTAAATATTGGTTTAATTGAATTGTAGAAATGGTGATGAAGCTGTCTGTGGAGTAAAATGCAGTCTATTATCTCTTTCTTAATTGTCCCAGTTGAATTTCCTTCTAGATCCTGACCTTTCTGAAAGATTCCAGTACCAGCTCTGTGTTAATTTGGCACTTATAACTTTTATGCTATGTTTAAATGGAAATTAAATACTCAGGAAATAATTTATGTGGATAAAATATATAAATTTCCTGAGTATCATAATGTTTATCATAATGTGTTTCAAATTGGTAAATTTTGTAAAAACCAATGTGCTGAGGGCAGTTCCGGACTAAAGTCTATTGTCTTGTCAATGGATAAATAGAATTTAATATCCTATTTATATGCCAACTTTTAGACATTTTAAATAATGCGCAATCACTTCTGAACTATAATGAACATTTATCACAAGAGAGTTCCTTGAGAGACAGAGTCACATTGTTAGCATCAAGGGAAAGATCTAAACCCTTTTTTTCCACTCCAAGTTCAACTCTCAAAAACAATAGCATATTATATTGAAGATAATTGCAATAACGCCATGCAACTTATGCAATTTTATTGGATAAATAAAAATTAATTCTTATATATATATATATCTTTATATCGCTGAAGGCTTAAATTAAGCACACAGAAAAATAATGATTGGAGTCTGTCTTTTTTTTATAAAGAAAACTAGTCAATTAATAAAGTAAAAAGGACAAAAATTATGTACATTAAAAGAAACAATAAAATTGAGAGAAGAAACATAAACTGATAAATAAAAACTTTTTTTTAAAAAATCAACAAAATTAATGTATTACTAGTAAGTGTAATCATCTAGAATAAAAAAAAGAAATCTCTAAAATGAGAAATGAGAAAGACTAAACCATGTTTTTTTTTTTTTAAGAAACTATCAGAAACACATATTTACTTATATTATTATATTTTTAAATTTAAATATATATGTTGTCAAAACAGGAAATTAATTAATGTATTAAAGAATTGAGTTACAAAAAAAGAACCAGCACTAAATGGATTTGCTTTTGAAACTGTAAAATATTTAATGAATAAATTATCATTATAATTTATGTTATATTCAAAAAGGAAAGTAAGTTTTTCTCTCCAACTCAGTCAAGCCAAGGTTAGGTAAAATAGAATAAGAACATTATGGGTTATATATTTTTCTTAAAATGAAAAAAAAATGAAAATAAAATCTAGGATTACTAATAATGTATAGTTTGATGTTGTGATTTCTTTTTAATAACAAGAGACTTAACCCAATTTATAAAACAGCTATCTATTCTCAATGGTAACATTTGGCATATTTTTAGAGCTACTGTTTTAAGTAGAATGGCAAGAAAATGAAAAGAAGAAATAATCAAAAGAAGAGATGAGGTTATAAATCTTTATTTTTAAATGTTATGATAGGAGATAAGAAATAAATCCCTTCATTATAAATATTTCTGTGTATATTCAGAAAAATCAATTGTGCCATTTTCATACATGAACAAGAAAAACTAATACTCTGGCCTCGAATAACCAAGATACATACATGTATGTGTAAAATATACATTTGTGTGTATATATATGCATATGTGTATATAAAATTGTATATAGTGCAGATGTATGTATGCATTTACATGTATGTATATACATATACATATATGTGTATATATACATGTGAGTCTATAAAGTTTAACACAGTAGAAATAATGAAATAGATATTTTTATTTCTCTCTTTTTAAATATCTATCGTTTTGTTAAAAAATAACAGAACATTGTCATGTGCACAGCAGAACATCAGGGATGATTCAAAATATATAACAATAAATTTCTAGTTTAAGAAAGGATATGTAATAATAGAAGAAATTATATTTATGAATTCCATCTTTTCTTTACTTCTTTTATTGTTTTTTTCCCCTTTTGTTCCTCCTACCTAATTGAAGCAGGCTATAGTTAAGCACAGATGTGTATGTTTCCCTCTGTGTGTGTGTGTGTGTGTGTGTGTGTGTGTGTGTCTAATGCCTGTGTCTATTCTTCCTCTGCACCTCGTTTAGATAACATAGTTACTATGTGTACCTTTTCCTAGGTGATTTTGCTGTTTAGACTCAGATCATACCCTGAAGAATTAATTTATCTTTAAGATTCTGTATCTCCTTTTCTACTCATATTTCATATTCATCTTGTTTTTCTGGAATGGTTTTTAGTTTTTAAGTTTTTCTTCAATTTCTCTCATTTAATTTTTAAATTCTTTTTTGACTTCTCCTATAATTTCTCTGTGGACAAGGAGCCATTTCACATTACTCTTTGGAGTAATAGAGTTCTTCTTCTTCTTCTTCTTCTTCTTCTTCTTCTTCTTCTTCTTCTTCTTCTTCTTCTTCTTCTTCTTCTTCTTCTTTTTTTAAGCAACACTAAAGCAACAGTGTCCTCCTCAGAAAATGAACCCAAGTCTGTTCTATTCTCTCCTTGGACTCAGATCTCCTAACTCCAGTGTCTGAGAAGTGAAAATTTCTATGGTTCCTACTGAGGCTCCAGATAAGTCCAGCTTGCTCCAGGAGTTCCTATTTGATGTTTGTATGAAGCTACCCTGGAGGTGTTTGAACGTCACAGTCAATCCCCTCTTGGTGATCTTTTCTTAGATCTTCTTGGGTTGTGCCATGTGGACCCCTGTTCTGCCCCATATCTTCTTGATTTTTGCCCAGTCTATGTGCACCTTGAGGACAAAATTCATTCTGTTTATGGGAAAAAGTTTGAAATTTACTGACCCACTCCACCATCTTCCCAGAATACTCTTCTGAAATAGTTGTACAGATATATATATATATATATATATATATATATATATATATATATATATATATATATATACATATATATATATATGCAGAAAAAGAATATAAATATAATAAAAATGTCAAGATGATATAAAATATGTAAATTAAATGCAAGCCTAATTTAAAATACAATGAATTATTTCATAGAAATAAATAGACTAAGATTTATTTGGCTGCAATAATGGAGAGCAAAACAGAGGATGATATGAGGGAAAATGAATTATAGGGGGGGGTGAGTGTTTTCATTGAGTGATTTCAACATTATAATGGAAATTGAAGATTAATAGTACTTCATATTCTGTATATTTAAATGGAAAATAAAATAAAAAGAATTAATTATATAATCAAGGATTATCATCTAACTAATAAAATAAAGTTATATTTGATAAGTAAAAATTCACAAAATGTTGGGGTAGTCTCACTATTCAAAAAACCTACTGTAAATATTTGGTACAAGTATTGTTTAGGAAGAGAAGGGTTTCACTTTCCATTTTTTCAAGCTAAAACAAGACTAGCAGGATAGAAGGGGGAATGTGGATACTTTGTTTAGAATAGGGAAGAACTGGATTCAAATCCCACCTTAGATATTAATGAGCTTTATGACAAATCATTTATTCTCTTTGGGTATGAGAAAACTTATAAATGAGGAGCTAGAACCTATTGGTCTCTTAGGTCCATTTCAGGTATAAATCTATATTCTTCCGAAAATTTTACATCAATCAATAATCTAAATATAAAAGTACACAAAAAGCAAATATTAAAGCAAGGGAAATAACTAAATGATTTATCACAATTATTGAAAAGAGTACAATTCTGAGGGGTGGAGGCAAGATAGAGCAAATATTTAAAGGAGAAGTTAAGTGAGTTATAGGCATTACGAAATGCAAAATAAATAATTTTGATCATATTAAAATAAAAATAGCTCATACAAACAAAACAAATTCAACCAAGATTAGAAAGAAAGCAGAACTCTGCGAAACAATCTTTACAGCAAGTATCTCTGATAAAGGTCTTGTTTCTCAAATAAAAAAAATGAGTTAAATTTATAAGACTGGAGTCATTCCCCAATTGATATATGCTCAAAAAGATATGAACAAGCAGTTTCCAGAAGAAGAAATCAAAGCTCTATAAAGGCATATCAAGAAGTGTTCTAAATCAGTTTTGAGTAGAGAAATGTAAATTAAAATAATACTTATGTGCTACTTCGTTCCTATCAGGTTCGCCAATATAACAAGAAAAAAGGAAAATGATTAATACTGGAGAGGATCTGGGAAAATTGGGACACTAATGAACTGTAGGTGGAGTTGTGAACTGATCTAATGATTCTGGAGCGCAATCTGAAACTATATCAAATAGGGAACAAAACTGTGAATACCCTTTGGTCAAATAATACCACTATTAGGTAAGTATCTCAAAGAATTAATAAAAAGAAGAAAGGGACTACAAGGGTAAAACATATAAGAGCACTTTTTTTTGGCAAAATATTGGAAACTGAGGGATATCTATCAATGGAGGAATGAATGGACAAGTTGTGTTATATGAATATAATAGAATACTACTGTACAATAAGAAATGATGAACAGGCTGATTTCATGGGAAAAAAATAAAACTTTTGGAAAAAATACTTCTACAAACTGATGCAAAGTGAAATGAACAGAACTAGGAAAACATTATAGATGGTATTAGAAATATTGTGTAATAACATGAATAGTCTAGTTCTTCTCAGAAACACAATGATCCAAAAGAAGTGCAAAAGACTTATGAAGGAATATGCTATCTACACCCAGATGAAAAACTAAAGAACTCTGTATATAGACCAAGGCACTTTTTCACTTATGTTGTCTTTTATATTTTTTTCCTTTTGATCTATTTCTTCTATGACAATGGGGAATAACATGGAAATATGTTTTATCTATATATGTTGTATAATCTATATCAAATAGCTTATCATTTTGGAAGAGGGGAGAAAGGAAGGAGAAAAATTTGAAACTCAAAATCTTGTAAAGCTGTATGCTAAATTTTGTTTTGATGTAATTGTGGGAAAAATAAAATAGTATTAAAAAAAAAGATTCAATGTACTAATTACAACAATGTAGATTGCATCTATGTTCGAGATCCTAATGGCAGAAGAATAACTGAAAAAGGAACAAATCATGCTAATAATCCCATGATTTTTACACCATAGCAGATCATATGGGCTGTTTCAGATAATACAGACAGGCTTCCTACATGCAGAATCACAATTCAAATTATTTAACTTCCTTGAGACTTAATTCCCTTATTACTAGTATGAACATTTTCAACTAAATGCACTATACATCTTATGAATGCTTACTTGATATAAAGTAGGAATGAGGGGGGGGTTAAATATGGTCATCATTGTCCAAGAATCTTTCTGGATCCATGACTCTGATGACCCTTATAAATGTTATTCTCTGTTGTGTCCTACATATGGATCATTTGCACACATCATTTCATAATTGTGTTACAGATTGGTTCATTTGATCCTTCAGCCAAAAATTATGTTCTGGGTAACTCTCCACACAGAGCTTGTTCCCCATGAAGATCATCCTCTCTTTTAAAACCACATGTGAATTAAAAAAGAAAACAAACTAGCTTTGTAATTTGGAGTACACTTACACTAGGTAATAAGGATTTAAAAGATTCAGGATTAAAATCTTTTTTTCATTCCTGACTGATAAGTTTTGAAAAAAGATTTTATGAACCCTAATGACTATTCAAAAAACACAATCCCATCTCCCCTTACTCAGTAAGTTAAAAGGAGGAGAGAAAACTTCAGTAGCATTCATTCCAGGTCTCATAAGAGTAAATAAGGACAAGTTGATACCTAATTTTCCTATAGATGGCTATTAATCATTTTCTTCCATTCTGCTCACCATTCTGATTTCTTTTTCTCCTCTTGTGGAATTCTTGAAAGCCATTATGGTGCCAGGATGGTTGAGGGAAGTGGAGGAAGGGAGACAAAGACAGACACAGACACAGACACAGAGACAGGCACAGACAGAGACACAGAGAAACAGACACAGAAAGGTAGACAGAAACAGAGACAGAGCAACAGAGACTAAGAAAGACAGAGACAGAACAAGAGGCAGCAATGAAAAGATAAAGAGGGAGACACAGAGAGAGGAGACAGACAGTGGAGGGGAGAAAGAAAAAGAGAGAGAGAGAAAGAGAAAAAGAAAGAGAGAGAGAGAAAGAGAGAGAGAGAGAAGAGAGAGAGAGAGAGAGAGAGAGAGAGAGAGACAGAGAGAGAGAGAGAGAGAGAGAGAGAGAGAGAGAGAGAGAGAGAGAGAGAATGAAAGATGGGGTGGGGTAGCAAGGAGAAGAACTGTCTCATTTTCTGTGGAAGATAAGTAATTAGAACCTCTAGAATTTTTGTTACAATTAGGAAGAAACTGTAGCCTTCTTCAATGAATGACCTCAAGTTTTTCAGTGGAGCATAAAATTGACGATGATAGGATAGAGTCAAATATGACCTCTCCAAATTTTTTGTTCTTTGGACAAACTTGACGTGTTCACCAAAATTTGTCTTCCCCCAAATTACTACATTCCTTTGAGGAGTTATAAAATCTGAAGACACCAAAGTATGCCACAGTCATTACAGACATATGAATTTATAACAAATTATTCCACAAACTTTACATAGTGCTAATTATTGATGATATTGTTTTAAAAAAGAAAAGGAAATAATTGTTGTCAGGAACTTATGGTTTGGTATAATACAAATAATTATGTAGATTCAGAATGCAAACTATAGATAGAAGATAACTTTTAGAATAGGAAAAAGACTACTGTTAAAGATGTTATCTGAGCTGAATCGTGAAAGGAAATCAACAATCTTCACAGAAGATGTGAGAAGGCTAAGAATTTGTGGCATAAGGAACAGGCTTATGAAAAACATAGAGATGAGAGATAGAGACATATGAAGAATAGCAAGTAAACCAAATTTAGAATACCAAGAAAGTAAAATAAAACACATTAGTAAAATGCAAGAATTCTGGAAAAGTAGGAAAGAGGAAGTTGTGAAGAACTTTGCATGCCAAACAAAAGGTTATTTATAAGTAATTGTAGGGGTACTGGGAAACCACTGTGGTTTATTTAATCAAATAATTTTCCCTACTCTTCACCCCAATATAGCCAATCATTTTCCAAGTCATCACTTCTACTTCCATATCACGGAAATTTGTTACTTTCTTTTTGTTTATGTTGTTGCTACTTTCATTCTTATCATCTTTTACCTGGCCTAATGTAATTACCTAGCCCTCTCTATTAAGATGCATTCTTCCAGTTTCTTTCTTTCTAATATATATTCCTCTGCAAAAATGTTATACCGAATGAACTGAGTCTGACTTAATCAGAAATAATCTGAAAATCATCAATTACTCATATTTGCTCCTAGGATAAAATACAAACTATTCCACTCTTCACAATTAGGATCCAAGCCACCTTCCTGAATCTTCTTCTTATCATTCTACTTTGTTTATATTACAAACTGGCCCACTAACTGTTCAAAAAACTCAGTTTTCATCTTTACTATCCTTCCTTCGAATCCAGATGATAACTGCTCCCATTTCTGGAATAAATTCCCTTCTCGGTTTCATTTCTTAATTTTTTATTATTCAGGAGACGGAATTTAATCATTTTAAATGTTTCTGACTCTTTGTGACCTAACTTGGGGCTTTCTTGGCAAAGATACTAGAATATCTTGCCACTGGATTTTCCAGCTACTGAGGTAAACAGGGCTAAGTGACTTCCTAGGTTCACATAGCTAAGATTTGAGGCTAGATTTTGTTGTTGTAGTGTTCTTTCTAGAGCCCCCAAATTAGGATGCCAAAATATACTACACTTTCTAAAGCTGGGGTGCAAAAATTAGATCGAATTAGATCTCTAGAGAATCTCGGGACCAGCCTAAGTTCTTGTTCTTAGCAGAGGAATGAAGAAGGCAGGAGACTCACAAGGATGTTTGACCAGTCCTCTCAGCCCCTAAATGCCTATTACAGGGGTCCTAAAACTTTTAAATAGGGGGCCAGTTCACTGTCCCTCCGACTGTTGGAGGGCCGGATTATAGTTAAAACAAAAACTTTGTTTTGTGGGCCTTTAGATAAAGAAACTTCATAGCCCTGGGTGAGGGGGATAAACGTCCTCAGCTGCCACATTTGGCCCGCGGGCCGTAGTTTGAGGACCCTTGCGTATGATTACAACCTTACAGCACACTGAGCAAGTGCTAACTATAATAGCATTATACCACAGCACACTGTGCAAGTGCTAACCAGAAGGATTCTGCTACTGATATGTAAATATCTCTCTTAACTGTAAGTATCCCATGCTTCTAGTAGAAACAGGTGGTCATACCCTCCCTGACTTCTCAGAAAGGCTGAGAACACTTAGGGGAGATGGGGAGCCACACCAGACATTGTCAGCAGGTTCCCTCTGGGCTGAAGGATCTTGTATCTCACCAGAGTTTTCCCATTATCTGTGGCCCTTTACAAGATTTGAACTCAGGAAAATGAGTTTACTTGACTCCAACTATAGCTCTTTATCCTTGTGAAGCTACTAGCTTATCCCAAACATTATTTAATTTGACATAACAGCAGAGTAGAGTTCAAATTTAACCTGAGCAATTTTGACTCACTGTGATATACGTTTGAAATGGGCTTCCACTGTTTGCTTGTAATGAACCCATTTGAAAATAAACTTTGTCAGAGACAGAGGACTATAAAAGTATGTGGTACATGAGGCATCCACTCATGGTCAGAGAAGATGATATTTGAACAAATTTGGTAGGGAAGGAAAAAGTTAAGTGGAGACTGATATGATGATATTGCCTCAAAAAGAAAATAAAGTTAAAGTACATCATGAAGTCTAAGGGCATAAAGCAGTCTGAAAAAAAGCATTATAAAATGAATGATGTTACCATCAAAACTTTAATTCACTTGAATTGCTTAAAATAAAAAAGAATTAACATTTAAATTGGCACATTAAAATCTATTGATAAATAACAATTTACAACCTCAACAATATATCATGTTAATGGAACTAATAAGAATTAAAAAGCTAATGTTAATTAATATACCAGTGAATTACCTTGAAGTATAAACAATCTTTAATAATTTAAGAGTATTTGAACCCCATATTTTTATTTTTGCATATGACATTTTTGTTCCAGTATCAGAGACCTCAAAAAAATAACAAGTAAAACAAAAAAAAAGTCCAATATTGTGATTCATTGAAACTAAATATTGTTGATCTTTGTAATTTTTAATAAATAAATAATAAGAAGTGGTTAACCACAGGTGGAGCCAAGATGGCAGATTAGAGGAAGCAGTCCATCCAAATTCTTCTAACATTCCTCGTAAACAACTTAAAATTATTTTTTTTCAAATTGAATTCCATAGTATCAGAGCCAACAAAAATCAGGTTGACACATTTCTTCTATCCTGAGACAATATGGGAGGTCTACAAGGAGAGGTGTGTAATACCAGGGTACGGTGCCAGCAGGAGGATTTCAGCTATAGCAGCAACAGCAGCAGTTGTGAACTTTTCAGGTGTCAGTGACAGCTTTTGCAACAGCAGACAATGATAAAAGAACCAGAAAATTGATCAGAGTGTAATTATATCATCTTTGCTGGCGTGTGGTACATCTGGAGGTGACTAGAATGACTTCCCATTCATAGTTCTGAATCATAATTCCAGTTTGGAGAGCATAAGAGATTAGTAACGAAGAATGAGGATCCCTAGACACAATCATAAGAGTCAAAAGAAATTTTCAAAGCTACCCTGACTTTTTGTTTCTAAGTTATATTTTACTTTCTGCTAAGTATTTTAATTTTTGTTTTTTCCTTCTCTCCCCTTCCCTCCCCATACCACTTCACTCTCACTTACATGACAAATATTCATATCTATATCTCTATATTATGGTTTCATACAATATACATAGTTCTACTTTTTCTTCTAGAGGTAGATAGCATCTTTATTTTGTGAAATTTTCAAGGAAAACTACCCTGATATCTTAGAGTCAGAGGGAGTAATATAAATGAAAATATTCACTGGTCATCTTCTGAAAAGGATCCCAAATGATTTCCTCTTGAATATAACAACCAAATTCCAAACCTCCCTATTTATGGAAAAAGTATTGCAAACAGTGAAAAAAGAAATAATTCAAAAGTTCATGGAGCTACAAGATTAACAAGCTTCTATATAAAAGGAGTGGAAGGCTTCAAATATTCCTGCTTTGGACATATGCTAGACATATGTCCCTAGGTAAGGGCCTAAACCTTTCAATATTTGAATGCTTAATTTTCTATTTATCTCTGTTAGGAAAATATGAAATCCTCTATTTTACTGAATATCCTTGATTTTCCCTGACAAATTAGACTTATTTTTGCCCAATAGCTCATTCTTCTAGCAATGTTTTTTTTTTTATGAGTATTATTATATAAGTATTTCTATAAGTATTATTTCCATAAGTGTTAAGCTCTAGAATTAGCTTATTTTATTCCAGGAGGGGGTTATTTAGGATCTCTTTCAGGAGATGATCAGTGGAAATTCTTCATTTATATTTTGCCCTTTGAAAAACCCTCAAGAAAAATAAATTTTAAAAAAATATGCCTCAATCTGAATTCCGACATCATCAGTTCTTCCTCTGTATATGGATAGCATTTTAAATATTAAGTCCTTCAGAGTTGTCTTTGATCAATGTATTGCTGGGGATAGTTGCATTATTCACAACTGGCCATCTTAAAATATTGCTGTTGCTTTGTACACAATATGTTTCCCTTTGCATCAGCTCATGGAAATAATTCCAGATTTTCCTGAAAGCATCCTGCTTATCATTTCTTATAACAGTAGTATTCCATAATAACTACATAGCATAATTTATTCAGCCATTTCCCAAATCTTGGGTATTGCCTGAGTTTTCAATTTTGGCCCCAGAAGAACTGCTATAAATATGTCCTTTCTCATTTTTTGTTTTTAATCTCTTTTGGAATACAGACCTCATGATATTGCTAACTCAAAAGGTATGCATGGCTTTATAGCCCTTTATAATTCCAAATTACTTTACAGAATGATTGAATAAGTTCACAACTCCACCAACAATGCATTTATGTTTTATTTTTTCACATCCACCACAAAATATATCATGTTCCTTTTCTGTATTATTAGGCAACCTAATTGGTATGTGGTTATATTTCAAAATTGTTTAATTTGCTTTTCTCCAATCAATAGTGAATAAAAACATTTTTCCAATATGACAATTTATAGCTATGATTACTTCATCTCAACACTCTTTTTACCTTTTGATCATTTATCAATTGAGAAATGGCTTTTAAATATATAAATTTGATTCAGTTACCTATATATTTGAGAAACCCATGCATGCTTCATAATCATTTATTGACTGATTTAATAATGAACATGCCCATATGTCTCTAATGTTTAGGAAGATATCATTTAATCTCATTTGAAAATCATTCTAATTCTATTGTTTAGGTAATAGGACAATATTAAAATGGTACTAAGCAGAGTAAAAATAAAGAGAAAATGGGAATAGAAACTAGTAAATATAAGTTCGTATACTTTAAAATAGTCATTAATTTCATCATATCTACTTGACATACTTATAGGACTAAAAAAGATTGGACCTCATGTGAATATATCGAAGTTCTATTAGACTCAATCAAAATAATTTCTTTTTTTGTATGAAATGACATCAGTTTAAGTGATTGTTTAATAATTTAAAGAATCTTCCTGCCTTCCACTTTTTGAAATTTTAACCAATAAGAAGCATGGTTATTGATTATTTTTGTTTGTACTTAATTATATTAAATGTGACCTTTTCTTCCATCATAGCAAAGCAATTTTCTTTCATTGTATGAGGTGTGTCTATTTTCTTCTAAAATCATATCCTGATTTAGAATGAGTACATAGCTTATAAAAATTTTGAAACAATTATTCAGAGTTCTACATCACTTGCAAAATTTTCTTGAATAAGCCAAGTCTTGTCTAAAATGGTTTCATCACTTAAACCCCGCTTTAGATCCAGATAACCTCGTATTATCCTTTAATACTTGAAAATAATTCCAAAAAATAATGTACCTAAAATAAGTATGATACAAATTGTTTTAATAAGCATAAACTCTGAGGCACTTAGTTCCAAAGTTTTGAAGTGGGGGTCAGAGGAAGTGTTTCTGTTTAACATTTTAAAATCAAGAGGTAAGAAGACTGGAAATCATATGAGGGTATAACTGAAATGTATTTTATGTCCAAAACAAAAACAAAAACAAAATCTTTCTTTATGAATTTCTGAATTAGAATATTGATATTCACCTTTTGGGTCATATTTTTGTTTTAAATGGTTAGCATATCAGGTATAACAGAATGCAAATACACTCATGCTTTGAAAGCAATTAAATTTTATGTCTCCTTTATACACTATAACGAGATACAAAAACATTCAAAAAGCATCCAGGAATCTTCTCTCTACCACAGCTTGTGTCAGTGCTGTATCCCAAGGAATTTAAAATGTAAACAATGTGTTTTATGAATTTCCTAAACTTCTACAATTTTAGCTGATGGAGAACTTACAGACCATATAGTCTTACTCCCTCATACTATGAGGATACTGAGTCTCAGAAAGGTAAAAAGTCAATCAGCTAATTATTTTAAAATAATATTGTGCTTACTATATGCCAGGCACTATGCTAAATGCTGTTAATACAAAGAAACATAAAAATTTGTTCTCAAGAAGCGCACAATCTAATGAAAGAACTCACAGTCCAGTGGAAGAACTCAGGGAAGAACTCAGGACTTATCCAATGTCACAATTTGAGTTACTAAGGGAACTAGGACTATATCCAAGGTCCTTTGATTCCATATTTTATGCTCTTCTTATTCAGTAATTAAAGAAGAGACTATCTAAAACGACTTTGAGGATCATTAAATTAAACCTCCCTATTAAATAGATTCAATATTCATTTCATGCATTTCTTTGCCCCTTCTTGAGCTTTTCTATATAATAAAATGTATGTGTTAGACATTTTGTATTTAGCTTGCATATAATCATTGATATATATATATATATATATATATATATACATATATATGTGTGTATATATATGTGTATATATATATATATATATATATATATATATATTTCGCTCATTGAGGATTTTTTTTTCATTTTTCTCTTTATATCTCTACCATACAGTGTACATAGTAGATACTTAATAAATACTTGTGGATTGATGTTAACTCAAATTTTTTTTGAGTTAAATTTTTAAACTAATATTTAGCTCAACAAATCCTAGGCATTCTACTTTTAATTCTCAACAATAGAAATAGATATGGAAAAATATGTTATTTGTTTCATTTTAAAGGAAAGGTGGAAGGAAGATCCCTGACTACATTTTGTATAATTAAAGCAAAAGCAAAAATGAAAAGGGATCATATTTCTTATTGGTTAAAATGTCTAATAGTGGAAGGAAGGATGATGATATGTTAAAATAATTAGCCAAGCAATCAAATTGGATCTCATTTCATTCAAAATAGAGAAGACATGTTGATTGACTGATTGAACCTTTTGAATCTTTTGATATATCCACACAAATTCCAACATTCTATTGTGCAACAAGTATATTCAATAATCATAACAAAATTAATAAAGTGCTAGACCTGGAATCAGGAAGTCATTCAGCAGTCAGGAAAACTCACTTCCCTCAGATACTGGCTGTGTAATCTTGGAAAGTCACTGAGGCCAATTTGCCTCAGTTTCTTCATCTGTAAGATGAGCTGGAGAAGGAAATGGCAAACCATTCCAGAATATTTGCCAAAATAAAAACAAATGAAGCACCAAAGCATTTAACAAAGAACTGGACATGAATTAAAAATGACACACTAACGTAACATAACATAAAAAACAACATTAACAAGAAGCAGAAAAAAAGCAGGAACAAAAAGAAAAAAAAAACACACTAGCCTTGGACTCAGGAAGAGTTGAATTCAAATCTGATTTATAACATTTTCTTAATATAACTTAACCTTTCAGAAACTTAATTATATTAAATGGACTCTAATGTCCAATGAAAATGTCAATCTATGGTCCTATCTTCTTATGAAAATATCTGGGTTTCCCTTAAATCAAACAGTGCATAACATTTTCATCACAAATATATCAAAAGACAGCAACTTTTTTTCTGCACTCCTTTATTTTTTGTTGATGTTCTAGCAAACTTTAAAAGATTAGGAAGTAAGAAGAACGGTACAGTACTTTGAACTTATAAAAAAGTCTGACATTTAAAGATATTCTGACATGTTGAATATACTTTTGAAAATAATTATGTATTTAATTATATATATATATATATATATATATATATATAATGTAATATGTGATAGCATTCTTTTAAAAAGAGATAACATAGAGGAATGGAATACAATTTCTATCGCAGAAAATAACAAAGGGAATAATCAAAAGGGAGAACTTATTTCACTAGTTCTCAGTTTTCTTATTCATATGTTAAACAATGTTGAAGTTTTCACTAATATCAAATTACAACTACAACTATACTAAGAAGTGCCTAGGTAGGCAAGTTCGTGACATAGGATCCCTGGGAAACTAATGTCATTCTCTGGAATTGCCTAGGGTTAGAGTATTCTTATTCAATTATAAGCTACATATTTAAAAGGAACATCTCATTTAATTATTGTCCTTTTGCCGGGATCAGCACAATTCTTTGCACATAGTGAGGTATTTGATACCTTTTGGCTGAATTAATTTCTATGAAAAACTCTGTGCAAATATGTGAAGACCTTTCAGCCCTACCCATGTTGTTCTCTTAAGTTCCTATACATACTAGGCATTCTTATATTGTTTCTTTTACTTGTCACCTCTTTTGCCTTCCCACCTTTTATTTATTTCAAATTTGTGTATTCTGTGGTTGTTTACTCTACTACTTTCTGTTTGCTACCTGAAATAGCACACTAGTTATAGTTGAATTTTTTAAAGAAATTAATTTTTTAAATGACAGTTAATCTAACCTGAGGCCTCTATACTCATGGATCAACAGCTGGTTTTATGGAAACCATCTGGAATAGAATTTTTTTAAAAAGCATTTTTTCCTTCTCCCTCTCTCCCTCTTTCCTTTCCTCCCTCATTCCTTCTTTCTTTCTCTTTCTTTTGTTTTTTCTTTCTTTGTCTATTTGCTTGTTTATTATAACTTAGATGCTATAATCAAATTTTTTTCCAAATGACTCATGATATAACTTCTTATTCTAAATATTCTTCTGATTCTGATTTAATTATCTAGAGAGGATAGACCTGAAGCTATCTTTTTGGGAAAACCAGATTACTTTTCAAACCAGAGCAAAAATTATTCATCAATTCCATTCTTAATAGTTCCTACATAGACTTCTATATTTACTGAAAAATAAATGTTGGGAGAGGGTTCTGAAAAGAAGGAAGAGTGGGTCAAAAAATTCCAAGCTCTCCTTATTTCCCCCACAAACAAAACAAAATTTAACCTCAAGATCAAACATAGATTGTTGAAGAGCAAATAAAACTAGGGCAGAACAAGGGTTCTCCTGAGTCAACCTGAGAAGACCTTAAGAAAAATCTCAAGACTGTGGTTTAACCATTTTGAAGTATAAACACTTCCACTCTAGTTCCACAAAAATATCCAGTGTGAATCCCTGGAGCTAACTGGATTTGGAGGTAGACGCAATCCAAACCACAGGAACTTTTCCTTCCCAGATAGTTTGAGAAGTCAGAGGTTAGAGTCTAGGAAGACTGAGGGAATCCTGACTGAATAGAAACTCGAAGGTTTGCTGTGCTTCAGAGGTGCTATCTTGAGTGAGAAGGAAACATCATACCTAGTGAATGAAGAAAGACTAAGACAGGGAAGCTGCTGGCTATGGGCACTTGCAAAATGGGAGAATACTTGGTTTGGGGTTCCAGGTCAGAGGGAAGAGCTGAAGTGAAGCTAGAAGCCCCATACTTCTCTCCTTCATCCCAGAAAAAAGAAGTGGTTACTGCAATAAGTTCTCATTAAAAAAAAAAAAATGAGCAGGGAAAGGAGAAAGAACCCCATCATAAAAACTTACTATGTATTTAAGGAAGACTGGATTCATCTTCAGAGGAAGATAGTCAAGTAAAAAAGTCTCTCCTGTCCAAAAGAGTAACATTAAATGACTATCTGCCCAGAAAGAAAAACTCAAAAAGAGTTAAAAAAAAAACAAATGGGAGAGATTGCATAAAAATTAAAAAAAAAACCTAAGTAAAAAGGACTATATAAGAAAAAGAAGAAAATTGTGAAAAGAAAGTCAACCAAACAGACAAAGAGATCCAGAGTCTTAAAAAAGAAAATGTTTCTTTGAAATTAGACTTGGACAACAGGAGGCCAGCAAAGTTGAGATCAAGAAATAAAAAAAAAAAATAGAACAAAATGTGAAGCAACTAAGTATAAAAATAACAGATCTGGAAAACAGATCAAGAAGGAAAAACATAAGAATAACTGAAGACTGTGAAAAAAAAGCTAATCTTTACACAATAATATAAGAAATAATCAAAGAAAAAATTCCTGAAGTGATAGAACATGAAGAAAAAATAGAAATAGAAAAAATTCTCCCATCACCACCTCAAAGATCTTGGAAGAAAAACACATAAGAACACGATTGCTAAATTCTGAATCCTCCAGATCAAAAAAAAAATTACAAGAAACAATAACAACAACAAAATTCCAAGAGTCAATATGAATCTGAGCATTTTTATAAGCATTTTTAATCATTATTAACATTTTCTGCCCATTCTTTGTCAGTAATCAGCAGACACAATGCTTCAGCAAGATGATTTAATATTTTTCTCCTATACTCTCTGCAAATTGTATATGTATCTTTTGATTTTTTTTGACTAAAAATTATCAGTAGTTAAATTTAGAAAACTTTTCCACACAATTACCTCACAATATTTTCCCCCTAAAATAAGGTATATTATGTTGTGATGAAAAATTATCAAATCACATTGGCCATTGTTGATTTTGAAGGCAGAAAATTAGTCACTGGGGGACACAATGTATCAATAAGTTAGTTCAAAATATCAGGTCATATATCATAGAATTGGAAGAGACCTAACCAAACACATCCTTTATTTTATAAAGAAGGAAACTGAGGGCCAGAGAGGTAAAGTACCTTTTCCAAAGGTCACCCAAGTCAGAAGAAGATAAATTATAATTCAAACCTAAGTCCTCTCATTCTAAATCTAGTTTTAATTCTACTGAGCCATAATGAAAATATCAGAATTCCAATGTTTAATATTCTTAACTGGTTCCATTGGTTATTTTATTTCTCTACAAAAGCACTACTAAAATAACTAAATCTTTTTTTAAAAAAAAAACGGCCTCTGTATTTTATGTTTTTGCTAACAAAATTTGGCAGAAGGATCTTTGGGACTATGGTTTTGTCATATAGAACAATGTTTTCTCATTGTCTATACATTCCCCTTCCATCAGAATATTTGACCTTAGGGAAGAATGGCATTTTTCTTTGGTTTCTGTGCTAGTTTGGGTTTGTGTTTCTGAATTCTAATACAATCAATCCATCACCAAAAGAGATACTAGAAGAGCCCTAGAACTCATCAAGAATTATTTATGTGCCATTTGAAAGCTCATAGGTACACAGTTTCAAAGTTTGCGAAAATAAATGCTGCATTTATCAGTAACATTTTCATGCTGGTGGGATAGAGGTCATTGAACAAATCCCCAATACAAACATCAGTTCTCAGCTGCCATTAGAAAAATGCTGTGCATCTCATTTTTCAGCTCTAGTCAATTTTAATGGTATTTTGAAGAACAACTTCCTTTCAAATGATACTGTGGGAAGAGCAAGACAAAAACAAATTCGTTTTATGTTTAAAATTAACATCTTACTAGTATAGGGTCTTGGAAACAGTGACCAAGTATTTATATTTTAACTCTGCATATTCTATTTTTAAGTTGTGCTGGATTAAAGGGAAGATATTTAAAACATAGGGTATAAACCCAGAAGTCTAAAAGTGAAAAATGCACAATTTAAAATTCTGAGAGAGAGATATATTTTTCAGGAATAACTTATTGTAGGAATTTAGTTTAACTTAACTATGCATCTTTAATGATAATAATAAAAAGTTAGCAACTTTCAAGAGCTTTGAAGTTTGCAAAGTACTCTACAAGTATTATCTCATTTTATACTCACTGCAATCCCCAAAATAAGCATTGTTCTTAGCCCAATAAGTTATTGTTGGTGTTCATTTATATTGAGTCATGTCCAACTTCCATGGCTTAATTTAGTGTTTTGTTGGTAAAGATCCTGGAGTGCTTTGCCATTTCTTTCTCTAGTTCATTTACAGATGAAGATGCTGAGGCAAGCAGGGTTGAGTGATTTGCCCTGTCCAAGATCAGTCAACTAGTAAGTGTCTAAGGCCAGACTTGATCTCAAATTATGAGTTTTAATGACTGCAGGCCAAATGCTCTATCATTAAGCCACTGATCTGCCCATCCCTATTTGAGAAATATTTAATCTTCAACAGAGAGACTGTAAGTAACTTGCTGAAGGTCACAATGAGTGATTGGTAGGATTCAGTTTCTACATGAATTCTGAAGACTCGGGTCTTCCTGAATTCAAGATCCAAGCTGCCCATATGTTTATGATGATGATAATGATGATGATGAGAGAGAGAGAAAGAGAGAGAGAGAGAGAAGCAGAGAGAAACAGAGACAGAGAGAGAAAGAGGGAGAAAAAGGTATAAAAGAGAAGAGAAGAAGACAAGACAAGATAAGAGAAGACAAGAGAAGACACAGTAAAATAGAGTAAAAGAGAAACAGGGAAAGAGAGAAGAGAAAAGAGGCATTTCCTTGCTAAGGTAGAATTATTATTTAGTTTTAATTTTGATTAACTTGGTGTTTGATATAAATACTAACAATAATTGGTTTGGGGCATTTTTTCATGGGCCAAGTTCTCCAATATAGTATAAAAGAAAGCATTGGACTTTAAAGACAAGATGATAGGTAGATTTTAATCTTAACTCTCTTACTAAGTTCCATAACCATTAGTATGTCATTTTTCATCTCTGGGTCTCATAGTTCTGATATTCAAAAGGATGGTAATAATTGCTAGTTGATTTTTAAGGCTGATTCCAATCATAAAATTCTAGTACTATATGGACTTTAATTTCTTCAGTGTCAAAACAATGTAGTTCAAATATGTTTTTAAAGTAATAGCCTCCTCTAGAACTATGATCTTACACTTACATACATACATACACACACACACACACACACACACACACACACACACACACATATATATACACACATATATAATAAAATAAAGTAAATAAATAATTTGAAGCACAAGTTTTGTCCATGCCTTCTGGCCATGTCCACTTTATATTCATTGACTTCAAGTTTTCATCACCTCTACTCTCATATCTATGACTCTTTATTTCTTAGTATTCAATTGGCTGATAATGATTATAACTCTTTGAATACTTAATCTTTATATAGATTTTTAATTTTACAAAAGATTTTACATATGTACTACATCATTTGAGATTCACTAATCCTGTTCAGTAAATGATATTATCACTCCCTTTTTATGGTTGAGGAAACTGAGAAGGAGCAAGGTTATGTGATTTACTTAGGATCAAATGCAAGGAATCTAAATGTATCTGAATCAGAATTCAAACTCAAATTCTTTTTTTGTTTTTTATTCACCCAACTAACTAAATAGCTAACATATTATCTGTGACATAAATAGGATGCAACTCAATCAATTGTTTCTTTCTATTATGAATCCTACTCCCCCTGCTTTATTTAGATAACTAGGTCGCACAGTGGATAGAGTGCTGGAATTAGAATCAGAATGAGTTTCTTTTCCAATATGACTTAGACATCACAATTGTGTGAAAGTGGGAAGTCATTTAACCTTATTTTTCTTAGTTTTCTCATCTTCAAAGTGAGCTGGAGAAAGAAATATCAAATCTGTAAAGAAAAGTCCGAATGTGTTCACAAAGAGTTGGACAGTATTGAATAATGACTTCCTACTTTAGTCTTCCATACTCCCATTTCCACAATTATGATCTAGCCAAATTGGTCTTTTTTGTTGTTTGCACATAACATGTACTGTTCTATTTCTATCTCCATGCTTTCACATTGATTATCCCAGATTTGAATCTTTTACTTCCAATGCTGTTCTCAACATAAAACCTTTACTGATGGCTCATTTGCTAATGCTCATCTTCCCTAAGTCACATCTTATTTATTTGTTTGTATAGTTTAAATATATATATATAATCTGTATGTATTTCTCTTCTCCATTAAAATATAACCTCAGTGATAATAGGAAATAGTTTTCTTTATTTTTTTATCCCTCACATCCAGAACAGTACCTGACTCAGTAGCAACTTAATAAATGTAAATTGATGACTGATCAATTGACAATATCCTATAAGCCATATTGAACCTAAAATTTCAAGTCATATTCTATTTTCTAAAGGAAACCAGAACTTATTGTCTTCTGGATGAGTGCCTAGGTTGATATCTTGAAGAAAATGGATCATATTATGCTTAACTCATAAAAATCAAGAAAATCAGGAAATTTCTGCTGTAATATGGAGATGAATTTGACTACTTATAAAAGTATTGATTTCTTTTCTATTTCTAATTTCTATGGTCTATAATCCATAAAATTTTAGGGAGATAATTTAGTGCTGTTATTCTAAAAACAAACAGAAAAACCCTAATAACCATTATATATTAGTTTCCCTTTCAATAGACTGGCAACACCGCAGTAAGTCAAGCACGGCAAGTCATTAATCCTTGTTAGTTTTCCATCAGCTATGGGTAAAATGGATTTTGTCCATATAGATCTTTGATTCAATTGCAAGAATAATAACAAACATGAAAAAGAAATATTCTTCTTAAAGAGACTCCTTCATATAGTGTATGAATGAGGCCTCTACAAATCCACATGTAAGAGGATTCAATAGACATTTTATTCATCATGTTTTTCTTTACTGTTCTTTCATAGTGAACTAGACTATCTATCTATCTGCCTATTTATCTATGTATATTGTATACACACCAAAGTAGTTATTGGTGCCCAGTTGTTTTACATTTGTGTCAGACACACCATGACCCCATTTGGGGTTTTCTTGGTAAAGAAAACAAAGTAGTTTATCATGTATTTTTTAGCTCATTTTGCAGATGAGGAAATTGAAGTAAATAGGTTAAGTAACTTGCCTGTGTCACACAACTAGTAAGTATCTGAGGCTGGATTGGAATTTAGGAAGAATGAGTCTTCCTGAGTCCAGAGCAGGGATGCTATCCACTGTATCCTTTAGCTGCAGATAAATAACAAATACACACACACACACACACACACACACACACACACACACACACACAGATAGAGATAGAGACAGAGGAATGAGAGAGAGAGAGAAAGAATATGTGTGTAGGCAATTCACTTTTGTAGCATGCTATGAAAAATGGGTTAAAGAATTAGAAAAAACTTCAAGTAACTTTCATAAAAATATGCTTTCTTTTATGCCTGTTTCCTCTTCATCTAAATATATGTTTAGCCTGAACTTCTGCCAAAGGCTTCCTCTAAGTTTTTATCACAGTTCAAAGACAATCCTGAGTTTTTAAATGGATGAATGAATTAAGCTTCATTAGTCACAAATTCCTTCCTCCTCCACAGATCTGAGAGGTAAACTATCCTATGTTCTTCTAATTTGTTTATAATATCATTCTTTATGTCTAGATCATGATCCCATTTCAACCTTATCTTGGTATATGTTGTTAAGTATTGGTCATACATTAATTTCTTCCATATTAGTTTCCACTTTTCCCAGCCATTTTTGTCAAATAGTGAGTTTTTATCCCACAAGCTGGGGTCTTTAAGTTTGTCAAACACTAGATTGCTATAGTTATTGCCTATTTTGTCCTATGATCCTAACTTATTCCACTGATTGACTCTTCTATTTCTTAGCCAATACCAAATGGTTTTGATGACTGCTACTTTATAATATAGTTTTAGATATGGTACAGCTATGCTACGTTCATTTGCCTTTTTTTTTTTTTTTCATTAATTCCTTTGAAGTTTTTGACCATTTGTTCTTCCAGATGAATTTTCTTATTTTTTCTAGGTCAGTAAAATATCTTTTTTGGGAGTTTGATTAATATAACACTAAATAAATAGGTTAGTTTAGGTAATATTGTCATCTTTATTATATTCACTCAACCAATCCAAAAGCATTTGATATTTTTTCAATTGTTTAGATCTGACTTTATTTGTGTAGAAAATGTTTTGTAGTTTTGCTCATATAGTTCCTGACTTTCCCTTAGCAGATAGATTCCCAAATATTTTATACTATCAACAGTTATTTTAAATGAAATTTCTTTTTGTATCTCTTCCTATTGGGTTTTGTTAGTAATATGTAAAAATGCTGATGATTGATGTGCATTTATTTTTTATCCTGCAAGTTTGCTAAAGTTGTGGATTATTTCTAATAGCTTTTTAGTAGAATCTCTGGGGTTCTCTAAGTATACCATCATATCATCTGCAAAGAGTGATAATTTGGTTTCCTCATTACCTACTCTAATTCCTTTAATCTCTTTTTCTTCTCTTATTGCTAAAACTAGCATTTCTAATACAATACTGAATAGTAATGGTGGGATAGGTAGAGATAACATGGCAGAGAGCAGACATGACTTTCTCTAATTTCCTCTGACTTTCTATCAAACCAACAGTAGATTAAGTATCTAAACATCCACAAGATATATGGAGTACAACACATTCCCAGAAGAAAATAACTTGGAAGAATTTCAGAACAGATCGGTTTCCAATGGGCAAGGGGGCAGTTTGTGGAGTTCAGACCACAGCACAGAGAGTCCAGGCAAAGAGCTGGGGCAGGGAGTCAGAGCATTGCAGCTTCCAGGTACCTGGGAATTTTCTGTGAGTCTCTTAGGCTACTCTATCTTGATTGCAATTGGATGATCTAGCAGATTCACTATAAAAGGCAAATTGTAAACCATTGAGCCCTGGAAGAACACCAGACCTAGCCACAATTACCAAAACATTGGAAATCAATCAGCAGGACTGCCCCAGGGCAAATTAAAGCAGCTTTTGCTCTTTTGCATTGAACAGACCTCAAGTCTTAAAAAAAAAAAAAGAATAAAAATTCAAAGATATATCACCAGAGATAAGTTTTATGAAGAGAGAGAAGAAGAGACTTCAGATGCTGCTGTTCCTAAAGGCAAAGCAACTTCATATGAAGTCCTGAGCTGGTCCTCATTTAAGGAGACTTTCTTAGAAGATTGTATAAAAGATCTTAAAAGAGAATTGGAAGAAAAATAGGGAAATCAAATGAGATCACTGCAAGAAGAAATGAAAAAAAAGCATATAATGCCCTACAAAAGAGATATGAAAAAGACACTAGTTCATTGAAAAACAAAATTTATGAAAAGGAAAAAGAATACAATCAACAAAAAAATTAAATTGGCCAATTACAAAAGATGCTAAAAAAGTAACTGAAGACAATAATACATTTAAAATTACAATTGAACAAATGGAAGTGAATGATTCAATAAGACTTCAAGAATCAATAAAAAAAAATTTGAAAAAATAGAAGAAAATCTGAAATATCTCCTAGGGAAAAAAAAAATTGAACTGGAAAATAGATTGAAAAGAGACAATCCAAGAATTATTGGACATCCTGAAAGCCATGATTAAAAAAAAAAAAAGAATCTAGATATTATCTTACAGGCAATCATAAAAGAAAACTGCCCTGATATTTTAGAATCAGAAGGTCAAAAAAAATTGAAAAAATCACTCATCACCTCTTAAAAGAGACCCCAAAATGAAATCCCTCAGGAATATTGTAGCAAATTTTCAGAATTATCACACCAAGAAAAAGATACTGCAACCAGCCAAAAAGAAACAATTTAAATACCAAGGAGTCACAATTAGGATGACTCAGGATCTAGCAGCTTCCACCTTAAAAGATCAAAGGGCCTGGAATCGGATATTCTGAAAGGTAAAGAAACTTCGATTACAGCCAAGAATAAATTATCCAGTTAAACTGAGCATTGTCTTTCAAGGACTAAGAGGAACATTCAATGATATAGGTGAATTTCATCTATTTCTATTGAAAAGACCAGAAGTGAGATCAAATTTTGAGTTTGTGTTGAATTAAACACAGACCTCAAGAAAAGCATAAAAAGGTTAAAAAGGAAAGAACTTTTGAGAACTATATTTCTGTTATGCATATATTTACATAGTGTAGATATAATTTGATTTTATTATGATGATATAAAAAAATTAGAGGTAGAAATGGCATTGCATTGTAAAAAGAGGAAAAAGAATGTAAAATAAGGGAAATTACATCTCACAAAGAGGCAAAGAAAACCTATTATAATTGAGGGAAAGAAGGGAAAATGATGAGCATTGTGTGAATCTTATTCTCATCAGATTTGGCTCTAAGAGAAAATATCAGACATATTTGGTTTCACAGAGAAATTTGTTTCATCTCGTACAGAAGTGGGAGAGAAAGGCGGGGAAAGAAAGGCAAAGAGTAATAGAAGGGAAAACAGAAGAATTAGGGGAAAGGTGTAAAAAAGGGGGAAGGAACTGTAACAGGGGAGGACTATTTGAGAGAGGTGGTCATCAAAAGTAAAATACTGGGGAGGAGGGAAGGGGGAAATGAAAGAAAACATAATTTATGGTAAATAAGATGACAGGAAATGCAGAATTAATTATTTTTAACTGTCAATGTGGATGGGATGAACTCTCCCATGAAACAGATGTGAATATCAGAGTGGACTAAAAGCCAGAATCCTATAATATGTGGTTTATAAGAAACACATTTAAAGCAGTGATACATACAGAGTGAAGGTAAAGGGCTGGAGTAGAATCTTTTATGCTTCAAGTGAAGTTAAAAAACAAACAAACAAACAAAAAAAAAAGGGTAGTAATCCTGATATCAGATCAAGTAAAAGCAGATCTAATTAAAAGAGATAAGGAAAGAAATTATATTTTGCTAAAGGGAACCACAGATATTGAAGCAATATCAATACTAAATATATATGTACAATGGTATAGCATCCAAATTCCTATAGGAGAAGTTAAGGGAAATGCAAGAAGTAATGGACAGCAAAACTATACTAGTGGGGGTCTCAACCTTGCTCTTTCATAACTAAATAAATTGAATCACAAAATAAATAAGAAAGAAGTTAAGGAGGTAAACAAAATGTTAGTAAAGTTAGGTGTAATAGATCTTTCGAGAAAATTGAATGGAGACATAAAGGAGTTTACCATTTTCTTTGTGGTTCATGGAACTTATACAAAAATTGATCATGTGTTAGAGCATACAGACCTCAAAATCAAATACAGAAAGGTAGATATGGTGAATACATTTTTTTTTCAGATGCAATAAAAATCACATTCAATAAAAGGTCAGGGAGAAAAGAATAAAAGTTAATGGGAAATTAAATAATCTAATCCTAAAGAATAAATGTATGAAACAGCAAATCATAGATACAATCAATAATTTTATCCAAGAGAATGACAATAATGATATAACATGCCAAAATTTGTGGGATACAGCCAGAGTGGTTATAAGGGGAAATTTTACATCTTTAGATGCATAAAATAGAGAAAGAAAAAATCAATAGATCAGTAGTATCTATTAAAAAAAAAAAAAAAACTAGAACAATTCCCAATGAGATCAGGATTGAAACAAAGCTGCCCACTATCACCATTACTATTCAATATTGTATTAGAATGTTAGCTTTGGCAATAAGAGAAGAAAAATAGATTAAATGAATAAGAATAGGTCATGAGGAAACCAAATGCTCATCTTTGCAGATGATATCATAGTATGCTTACAGAACCCTAGAGAATCAACTAAAAAAAAAAAAAAAACTACTAGAAGTAATTCACAACTTTAACAAAGTTTCAGTATACCAAATAAATCCTCATAAATCATCAGCATTTCTATATATTACTAATCAAATCCAGTAGCAAGAAATACAAAAAAAAAATCCCATTCAAAATCATTGTTGATAGTATAAAATATTTGGGAATCTATCTATCAAGGGAAAGTGAGGAACTATACAAGCACAGCTACAAAACACTTTCCACACAAATAAAATCAGACCTAATCCGTTGCAAAAAAACAAGTGCTCATGAGTAGGTTGAGTAAATATAATAAAAATTATTCTAATTATTTAGTGCCCAAGAAATTATTTTACAGATCTAGAAAAAATAGTAACAAAGTTCATCTAGAAGAACAAAAGATCAAGGATTTCAAGGGATTTAATGAAAAAAAATTGCTAATGAAGGTGGCCTAGCTCCCCCAGACCTAAAACTATCTTATAAAGCAGCGATCATCAAAATTATTTGCTACTGGCTAAGAAATAGAGTAGTTGATCAGTGGAATAGGTTAGTATCACAAGACAAAACAGGCAATAACTATAGCAATCTAGTGTTTGAGAAACCCAAAGACCCCAACTTTTGGGATAAAAATTCACTATTTGACAAAAACTGCTGGGAAAATTGGAAATTGGTATGGAATAATTTAGGGCTTGACCCACACCTAACACTACATACTAAGATAAGATATAAATGGATTCATGATTTAGACATAAAGAGTGATATAAACAATCAGAAGAACATGACATAGTTTACCTCTCAGATCTGTGAAAAAGGAAGGAATTTGTATCCAAAAAAGAACTAGAACTCATAATTGAACACCAGATAGGCAATTCTGATTATATTAAGTTAAAAAAAAAAAAAAAAAAAACTTGTACAAACAAAATTAATGCAGACAAAATCAGAATGGAAGCAATAAATTGGGAATTCATTTTTACATTTAAGGGTTCTGATATAGGCTTCATTTCTAAAATATATAGAGAATTGACTTAAATATATAAGGATTCAAGTCATTCTCCAATTGATAAATGGTCAAAGGATATAACAGACAATTTTCAGATGAAGAAATTAAAACTATTTCTAATTATATGAGAAGGTGTTTTAAATCATTATTGATCAGAGAAATGCAAATTAAGACAACTATGAGATACCACTACACACCTCTCAGATTGGCTAAGATAACAGAAAAAGACAATGATGAATGGTGGAGGGGACGCGGAAAAACTGGAACACTAATACATTGTTGGTGGAGTTGTGAACATATCCAGCCATTCTGGATATTTGGAATTATGTTCAAAAAGTTATCAAACTGTGCATACCCTTTGACCCAGCAGTGTTTCTATTGGGCCTATATTCCAAAGACATCTTAAAGGAAGGAAAGGCACCCACATGTGCAAAAATGTTTGCGGTAGCCCTTTTTGTAGTGGTAAGAAACTGGAAACTGAATGGATGCCCACCAATTGGAAAATGGCACAATAAGTGATAGTATAAAAATGTTATGGAATATTATGGTTCTATAAGAAATGATCAGGAGAATGGTTTTAGAAAGGCCTAGAGAGACCTTGCATGAACTGAGGCTAAGTGAAATGAGCACAATAAGAGATTATTGTACACAACAACATCAGTATTATATGACAATCAATTCTGATGAACATGACTCTTTCCAACAATGTGATGAATGATTCCAGTTCCAATGATAATGTAATAAAGAGAGCCTTCTACACTCAGAAAGAGGACTGAAAGAACTGAATGTGGATCACGATATAACATTCTCACTTTTTGTTGTTGTTTGCTTGCATTTTTGTTTTCTTACTCATTTAGTTTCTTTTTTGATCTGATTTCTCTTGTGCAGCAAGAGAATTGTATAATGCGTTCATATGTATTGAATTTAACATATTTTAACATGTTTAACATATATTGAATGGTTTGCCCTCTAGGGGAGGAGTGGGGGAGAGGAGGAGAAAATATGAAATGCAAGGCTATGCAAAAGTCAATGTTGTCAAATTATGCCTGTATATGTTTTGAAAATTAAAAAAAAAAAAGCTTTACTAAAAAAAGAATAGTAATGGTGATAGTGGGAAACTTTATTTCATAACTGATCTTAATGAGAATGGTTCCAGTTTATCCCCATTATAGATGATTCTTGCTGATGGTTTTAAATAGATACTACTATATTTTAAGAAAAAATCCATTTATTCCTATATTGTCTAGTATTTTTAATAGGAATTGATGTTGGATATTTTTGAAAACACTTGATTTGAAACTGGAAATCACTTTCCATTTTTCTTTGTCATTTTGTTCATAAATGTTTTGGGATTGTTGTCCATTTTTGAGTTGTTGTCTTGATCTTTGCTGCTACCATAATTAATTCCTATACTTAGATTCTCTTTTTTGCTTTTTGCTCCCAACCCCTTCCCCCCTTTTTCTTTTTAAATTTGATCTCTGCTCCCAAAGTAAAAAAAAAAAAAAAAAAAAAAAAAAAAAAAAGACCTGTTTCCTACTTCTTGAGGCAGAGGCTATGGCCATAGCTGGTTATCTATTACTACACTGATGTTGCTCTGAAGCCCTTGTATATACTTCACTGAGGAAATGAAAAAGATGTGGTTGTCACTGTTGGTGGCTGTAAAGGTCTGGTTCTAATGGTACTTGCAAGTGCTGAGGTTGTTTTTCTATGTTTTTCTATGTTTTCCTGGGCCAGCACTAAAGCATGTGGTGATCTGGCAATAGGAGAACAACTGCCTCTATGGAACTATGCTGATGCATATGCTGATTAAGCCTCTGGAGGATGTCTGCTAGCATGGAATCATGCAGTAGCCAATAACCTATGATAGTAGTTTCCACTACTGGAGGATGCCTGTGGAACTAGACTGAGTGAAACTAGCTGTAACAAAGTTCTCAAAACTGGAGTATGCCATTTTCCCTGGCTATGCCAAGGCATGTGGGGGATCCTGTTGTTCGTGTATACTCTCTCCACTACCCTGGGGCTCAGTATCTCCTGCTGGTTTGCTTAAGTGGAACTTGCTGCCAACTTGCTAGGAAGCAAGTTGTTATGGACTGTGCCCTCTTTTACCCAAGTGAGATCTACTCCTTCTGTTGATCTTCCAAGTTTTTTTTTTTTGTTTTTTTGTTTTTTTGTTTTTTTTTTGTTTTTTTGTTTTTTTTTTGTTTTTTTTTTTTTTTGGCAAGCAGCTTGTTTCACCCAGTCTAGTTCCATCTCATCAGGACATTTCTTGTGGCAATATTTTCTGTTTGGCCATAGGTGAACAAGAAGGGTTACAGCAATTCACTGCTTTTTCAACCATTTTGGCCTGGAAGAGAATTTAAAGACCATCAAATGTAATACTCATATAAAAAAATAAACAAATGACATCCAGAGAGTAAAGTGATTTGGCTAGAATCATGGCAGTATTGATTTGATTCCAGTTCAAGAATTGTATAGAGAAATGTGAAGAAATGATTTCATCAGGGACAAGGATTCTGATGAGAATATGGTTGGGGAGTAAAGTGAAGCATAATTGAAACATCCTGTCTTATGTAGTATGCCACATTTTCAACATTTGACATTCAAAATCTTGGACCAAAGTATGGTAGTATAAGTTTTAAAAGTCTTAGATGTCCAGTGATGTGCTACACATTTTTTTTTAAATCCAAGGGATAACCTAATCAAGTTTCAAGAGATTCATAAAAACATGAACCACAGATTTGTGGGGTTTGTTTTTTATTTTCCTGGTTCCATCAATTTGGGAAATCAACTATTAAGGAGCAAAATCATTGTGATCTGCATCTCTGATTTAACTATACAACTAAATAATAGCTTTTTGAATTATGGAAATTTAATTTAGAAGTAGCAAAAAATCCATATTTTCTGTTCTTAGTAAAAACAATAATAGCTTTATTTATATAAATTTTTAATGTTTTCAAAGCCCTTTATCAGCATTATCTCATTTTATCCTCACAACAACTCTGTGAGCTTTGTGTTTTATTAACAACATTTCACAACTAAGGAAACTAAGGTAGACAGAGGTTAAGTTATTTGTTCAGGATCACATAACAGTTTTTTAGATATGATTAAACTCCAGGTTTTTCTGTGTCCTAGTCAGATTAACTGTATCACGGTGGGGGAGAGAAGCCCACAATCTTAGTCATCCTTATTTCTCAAGTTCATTCTATTTACTCAGATTTCCCATTTTTATATTTTGATAAACTAATAAATGAGATAGCTAATCGATACATTAGAGAGAATAGTAGGCCCAGGGTCAAAAAAACCTGAGTTCAAATCTGGCCTCACTTATTAGCTATGTGACTCTGGGAAAGTCACTTAACTCCTATTTGCCTCTGTTTCTCATTTGTAAAATGGGGATAGATGGGTGAAGGAAATTGCAAAGTACTCCAGGATTTTTCAAAGAAAATCTCCTGTACAAGTCCATGGAGTCATGAAAAGTTGGACACATCAAGACAACAAGTTATTAGCTGTATAATTTTGTGTTTTCAAGATTTGCAAAACAACTTTTAAAAATATATACATATACTTTAATTTGTATTCAGAAACAATCAGTTCCTTCTCTTGATATTGATAGGATTTTTCATCATAAAATATCTGGATTAGTTGTGGATCATTGTGCTGAGAATACCAAAGTTATTCATAGCTGATCATCCCACAACAATGTTATTACCTAGTACACAGGACATCTAAATTTACTTGAATTCATGGAGGACTTTTTAGGTTTCTCTGAGAACATCCTGCTAATTATTTCTCATCATAGAACAAAAATATTCCATCATAATCACAAACCACAATTTATTCAGCTGGTCTTCAGTAGATGGGTATCCCCTCAGTTTCAATCTTTTTTCCCTTAGAAGAGAGCTTCTAAAAATATTTTTGTACAGATAGTTTCTTTTCCTTTTTAAAAAATCTCTTTTGGGATTCATGCCTAATATTGGTATGATTAGGTTAAATGATATGCATGATGTTATTGTCCTTTGGGTACAGTTCATATCTTTTAATTTTTTATCAATTGGGGCATGACTCTTTTTTCATAAATTTGACTCAGTTCCCTATATTTGTTAGAATTGAGATCTTATCAGAAAAAAACTTAATTCAATTTCTTTTTTAAATTATGATTGCTAATGCAGCACCCTGCTCCTCCTCAGAAGTGTTTTGCTACTGATTACTCCTTTCCCTAATATGCCCCTTTTCTGTCATCCTGCCCCCTTTCTGTATTCCCCTATCCTCCTACTTTCTTGAAGAATAATTTTTATGTCCATATCCATGTATCTTCATAGTATGTGTTATTTTTTCTTTGAGCCACTTTCGATGAGGGTATGTGTAATGGGCTGAGGCTTGAGTTGATGCACTGCGGTCCCAAGCACATGAGGCTAAATAGTAATTGGACCATACTCTATTAATATATAAGCTTGGAGAAAGAATGGCCCCCGCCCACTCTTTGTGCAAGTCCTGATGTGTTGTATAGGAAATGACAATTTGGTGGAGGCAGGGAAGTGGAAAAGGAAGGGGAAGGAGAGACTGCTTGCATTGCCATTGCAACAGCCTTTCAGTTCAGATGCCCCTCTGTTAGCTGACTTCCTGTCACAGCTGCCCATATTGCTATTGCAATCTTTCTTGCCCATATTGCTATCGCAATCCTTATTCATCTCTTCACTTCAATAAAGATTGAAGATTTTTCCCTTAACCTGAATTCCTGACTCCGGCTGATTTTAAATACGTAATCATTACAGATATGTCTTACTCATTCTCCCTCTTCTCTCCTTCTTCCCCTTCCCTTTTTTATTGCATATTACTTACACCATCCCATTTATTCCTTTCTCTTTTCCCCAGTACATTCCTCTCTTGCCCCTTAATTTCATCAGAACAGTATTATGGTTTGCCAAATCCAGTCACATTATTCATCCAATTTATCTAAGATTGCAGAGTGTAAAATCTAGAGCTAAAATTGAAACTTAGGTACCATGAGTCCAAATGCAGCACCTTTTTCTATGACCTAAGATCTTAGAATCACAAGAGCTTTAAAGGGCCTTCCATGATAACTAAAAGTTTGCAAAGGTCTTTACCAATATTATCTCATTTTTATCCTCATGATGATACTGGGGGGTGGGGGGTGGGGTAAGTACTTTATTAACTCTATGTAGTACAAAGAACCTTGCAATTAGAATTAAGGGTTGTAGGTTTTGTTCAGTTACATCTGACTCTGCTGGATCCCCTTTGTGGTTTTCTTGCTAAAGATATTGGAATGATTTTTTGTCATTTCCTTCACCTACTTATTTTCTATGATGAGGAAACAGGGGTAAGTGACTTGTCCAGATCACAATCTAGTAAATGTTTGAGTTTGTATTTGAATTCAGGTTTTCCTGACTTCAAGTCTGGTTCTTATCAATTATTCTACCTATTTGCCCCCAAATCATAAGACTTACCTTCAAATAATTGACCTGTCACTTACAATTCATATAACTTTACACATATTGATGAAATGTTTTGGTTTCCTCAATTGAAAAGAAAGTGTTTCAACTGAGGTTCCTTCTAAATCTATGACCCCATCATTATAGCATACTCTTGTCATAAAAACTCTTCATCAATAAATAGGTATAAATCATAATCTAAATTGAATATTTTTATATTATACATTTGAAGTTTAGTTCAGATTAGAATTTTATGAAGCATTATGAAATTAAAATAATACTTTCCTTCTAGTCCCTTATTTTTTTGGTGCCAGAATAGGACTCCTAATTTCTGTGAATATCTGAGAATGGATATTTGATTTCAGTAGTACAAGGGACACAGGTATCAAAATTCCTGCTTTGGGGCAAGAGACCCATAAAATTTCTGAGTGCAGTCCAAATCAGATTGAAAAAAAAATTAGCATAATCAATAAAATATAATACAAGGGAGACAATGCTAGCTTCTAGGTTTTGAAATTCGTTATACAGCCTTCAGGGATGTATTTCTATTTAGTTTGACACCATTTGTATTAAGAACTACCAGATGAGGAAATTCCTTTTGCTAATGCTGGTCTGCATTTTCACTGTAACTTGTACTCTAAGAAAATTGCCAAGAATAGGACTTCTTATTTTTTTCCATTTCCAATGCCTTTTTGCCTGAGAAATTTTTATGAAATCACAACTATATAGGTACATAAAATAGACATGCAAATCAGACATTTACTGATAATAAATCATAAAGAAATTTATTTTAAAACAATTCTTTGATATACCACCATTTATTAAAAACGAAAGCATTTGCTTATTTTTACATAAAGAATTAAATCTTGGCAGAATATTTGATACCTTCTATTATTGCCAAATTTTTCACATTCAGTTACTTGATGACCCGCAGTTTAAGAAGCTTTGATTAAAAGGTTAAGTGATTTGTCCAAAGTCACATAACTAATAGAACTATAACCCAGGTCTTCTCCATTCTGAGGTAATAATTTTTTTTTTAATTTCCAAAAATGTTTGCTCTTATCTTTGCTTTTTTTAATTTTCTTTTTTTAAAACTTTTCATAAGAGTACTAGAAAATGTGTATTTGAAAGAAAAATCCACTGAAAAAATTTAAAGACCCAATCTATCTTTCCTTAAAGATTCCATTCATAGAAACTTGGTGTTGGTATATTAGGGAAAGGAGGGAAAGAAGCAAAATAGCTCTGTTAAGGGATTTACTTTTGTAACTTTATAATTGACTTTTGTAAAATGTTTTTATTAAAATGGTGAATGTTTTTCAAATAAGGAATCATTTTTCATGGATCTTTAATCTTGAGTTCTCACTTGAAATACTGCTGTTGGTGATTTAACAAATGGCAACATTGAGATACAAAGATATTAAATGCCTTTCCAGTTACACTCAAAGTGAAACATGAAAATCAATGAAACTTGCCCCAGTTTTTTAACCAGTAAATAGTAGTTTCTATTTTTGAAAATCTCAAATTTTCTTAAAGGCTCAATTTAGGATCCACCCACAAAGGGAAGCTTTTCCTAATTATTACTGGTTTCTTTGTATCAGATGTTCACATACGTATTTATCTCTATAATTATTGCATGCTTCCCACTCCCAAGCAAAGTATATATATTTTTTTAAAGAAAAAAAGTACTTTCTAAATTTGTTCCTTGTTTTACTTTATATGCCTTGTGTCAAACATATAAAAATGATACATGAGATACATTAAAAATTGTAAAATATTTTACATATATCATCTCATTTCATCCTCAAAAATTTATGTGAGGTTATAATAATAATAATTATTATCATTATTGTTATTGTTGCTGTTATTGTTAGAGGTGGAGGTAAATCTAGATAATTACTCTACTTCACTTTAATAAATGGTATTTGCCTGATATCTTAATCAAATATAAAAATAGTTTGAATATTCACTAGGTATGCATAAAACCTGGGCACGTCTTTTAATAAGTCAGTCATCAATAAGCATTAATTGAAACATATAAAGTCTTTGATCAATTTAATTATTTTGAACAAGGTGAATGAAGCGGAATAACAGGAAGCCTATTCATTTTAAGACAAAGGTAACAATCTTGATTTTTTTTTTGTTTTTTTTATAAAACCAGTAAGCTCAGTGGATTTGGCAATCTGAACAACTAGCCATTGTTGTTTTGTGTCCTTTGCTCTCTAAGAGGACCAGTGGTACCACAAGGGGATTTTCCCTACATATGAATTATATTAAAGTGAGGTAGAACTGCTCAAAGTCCTCAGCCTTACTCTCTCCTCCAGAATCATCCAAGTCTACCAATATAATCATAGCATCCTTCTGCCAAGCCTCTGAGAAGGAATGGCTTATTTGGGAGGAAGATACTTGGAAAAAACATAGTATTTCGGCTTATCCTTCACATCCTAGCAGAACACTGAGACCCTATATCAGTAGCCTATCTGGAAGATTCCAGCAAAATAGTTTCAAACACCTCTTTGCTCAAATGGCACTTTTCCCTGGATTCTGTGTGTCCTTATAGAAAAATGGGTCACTCACTTTTCAAGGGTTACATTGTATCCAGCAACTACAACACCAGTGTAACAATCCATTTTTAAAAGCTCACTAAATCTTACTTTTTAGTTATTAGGTACTGATAATCATGGGGGGCTGGGGGTAGTTGGCAAATCTACTATTGTGAGGCAAGAGAGCTATAGCATTAGAAAGATACTCCCCAGATGCTCAGGATTAATAATACTAGAGCTCAAAGACAATCTAATAATAGCCTTGTAGAAAACTCTCCTGTCCATAAGAGCAAGAATTTAGATCTCTAGAGCATAAGTTAAGTTATAATCCCCATTCCAAAGCTGTCAAGATAAGGAGCTTGCATATCTATGTAATATCATAGTAAATATTAGAGGCGAATCCAACCATTCCTGACTATGAGATAAGTATTCTATCTACTCCCATAAGATCAAAGCTCCAGATGGGAAAGGGATTGCAGAGTTACTCAGATTAAAATACACACACACACACATACATATATATGTATATTTCTTCTCGCTGTTGTTAAATAATTTGAATTATATTTTTAAAGTTTTTCAATTCTCAATTATGAAAGGAAAAAAACTGTGAATTTATTCATGTATTTAGCTATATAATATAGCAAATAATTTTTAAAGGACATTTAACTTTATATATAAATGTTCATTGCAAAGTTTTGTGGTTTCCTGCAATTGCTTCTTTTGAAATAGTTATTTTCATATAATTTTATGTCAATACTAAAATGTAAAGGATGACTTGAAAATGACCTTAAAAATCTAGGAATTTTGGCTTGGGGGAATATGTATACATGAACACACACACACATACACACAAAATACATGTAAGTGTATATGGATTACATATATGCATATATATGTGTATTTCAATATATATATATCAATATCTATTTTAACTATTTATATATGTCTATTGCTCTATTTAAATGCCCATATGAATAATCAAACAGATCTGAATATTTTAAAGTGCTCCATGAATGAAGTCCTCTTTCATGAGATAAAGTTAATAAATCACAGAATTTAATAACCTCTTGATTATAGTAACCAAAAAAAAATTAAAGCTGTTATTAGATAAGAGTAAAAATGGTAGCAGATAATTGTAGCCTTCAAATTAGGTAGGCAGTCAGACTCTGCGATACCAATCAAAATGGAAAAGGTCAGAATGACTGCCAGTTCCAAAATTAACAATAGATTTAAGGACACTTATAGAGGCTTACTTCAGCATCTGGAAATGTCTATCCTTTGAGGTTTGAGAAATGAAAAAAATGGTAATAGTAACCCCATCTTTTCAAGTGAGGAAAAGTGGTTCTCAATGAGATCTCATTATCTGAGGTCCATTACCAAGAAAATAACAAATCCATCAAAAGTCCAAAGTCCCAATCTTCACCTTTGACAAAGAGGCTTTAAAAGAAGCATTGGCAAAGTATTTCCAATTAGTTAGTGGATTACTTGCTGGGAAGTTGTATAGGCTGAATAACTGCAAAGTATTTGGTCTTGACTAGAAGGGGATGATGAGATATCCAATGGGGGATTCAAACCTCTACTGCTTGCTACCTTCTTCATTTAAGTTCTTCCTTTTATTTTTCCTATGGGTCATTATCAATAGATTGAGAACAAACGGTATACCTAGTAATGCTGAAAGCAGGAGAACCAATGCAGAATATATCTGCAGTAGATATTTCTTCAGAATAAAGTCAGAGAAATAGCCGACATTGTAAGATAATTTTTTGCCATGAAAAGGAGGGAAAGGAATAAAGAAGGATTATGATATTATGAATAGTATGTAATTGTAGTATCATATTTCTATATCCTTAAGGATAATGAAAGCAGCATGGTTCACATAATATTAAAGTTGCCCAAGTAATCATATTTTATAACTAAATGCACTTGAGGGAAGTGAAAAAATCATGACTTCAATGTATTTTTGGAAAAAGAAAAACATTTAAGTAGAGTTTTAGAATCATTAAAGGCTCCCTCTATTAAAGGTAGGCTAAATTTGTATTCCGTTAAGGTTCAACATTATATATGGGATGTGGGAAGGGGAGTAGTGTCCAAAGCTATCAATGAAAAATAATTTATTATTGGCTCAAAGAGAAAATAATTGACATATTTGGTTTACAGAGAAACTTCTCTCACTTCATTCAAAAGTGGGAAAGGAAAAAGGAAAAGGAAAAGAGTAATAAGGGAAAGGTATAAGAAAGGGGAAGGGATTCAAAAGGGTGGGAAAGATTCTAAAGAGGGAAAGCTGCATAGGCAAGTAGTGCTCATAAGTTTAATACTGGGAAAGTGGGTTAGGGGGGTAAGAAAAAGAAAAGCATGATCTGGGGATAATAAGATGGCAGGAAATACAGAATTAGTAATTTTAACTGTAAATGTGAATGGGATGAACTTTCCCATAAAACAGAGGCAGATAGCAAATGGGATCAAAAGCCAGGACACTTCTGCACACATATATTGTATCTAGGATATCCTGTGACATATTTAACATGTATAGGACTGCTTGCCCTCTGGGGGAGGGGGTGGAGGAATGGAGGAGAAAAATCAGAACAGAAGTGAGTGTAAGGGATAATGTTGTAAAAAATTATCCTGTCATGGGTTCTGCCAATAAAAAGTTATTTAAAAAAAAAGAAAAAAAAAAGCCAGAACCCTACAATATGTTGTTTACAGGAAACACATTTAAAGTAGGGAGATACATAAAGAGTGAAGGTAAAAGGCTGGAGCAGAATCTATTATGTTTCAGGTGAAGTCAAAAAAGCAGGGGTATCCATCCTTATATCAAGAAAAAGCAAAAACTGATCTAATTAAAAGAGATAAGGAAGGAAACTATATCCTGCTAAAGGGTAGCATAGACAATGAAGCAATATCAATACTAAACATATATGACCAAGTGGTATAGCACCTAAGTTCCAAAAGGAGAAGTTAAGATAGGTGCAAGAAGAAATAGACAGCAAAACTATAACAGTGGGAGATCTCAACCTTGTCCTCTCAGAATTAGATAAATCAAACCACAAAATAAATAAGAAAGAAGTTAAAGAGGTAAATAGAATATTAGAAAAGTTAAGTATGATAGATATTTGGAGAAAACTGAATGGATACAGACAGGGTAAACTTTCTTCTCAGCAGTTCATAGAACCTATACAAAGACCGACCATATATTAGGACATAAAGACCTCAAAATTAAATGCAGAAAGGCAGAAAAAGTAAATGCATTCTTTTCAGATCATGATGTAATAAAAACTGCATTCAACAAAATGCTAGGGGTAAATAGACCAATTTTTTTTATAATAACTTTTTATTGACAGAATCCATGCCAGGGTAATTTTTTTTACAACATTATCCCTTGCACTAGGTCTTCTGTTCCGATTTTTCTCCTCTCTCCCTCCACCTCCTCCCCTAGATGCCAAACAGTCCTATATATGTTAAATATGTTGCAGAATATCCTAGATATAATATATATTTGCAGAACCGAACAGTTCTCTTGTTGTAAACCAAAAATTAATTGGAAACTAAATGATCTCATCTTAAAGAATGATGGGGTGAAACAGTAAAACCAAGAGAATGACAATGATGAGACAACCATACTAAAATTTGTGGAATGCAGCCAAAATGACAATAAGGGGAAATTTTATATCATTAAAGCCTTACTTGAATAAAATAGAGAAAGAGAAGATCAATGAACTGGGCTTGCAAATTAAAAACCCCCAATTAATACTAAATTTGAAATTCTAAAATTAAAAGGAGAAATTGATAAAATTGAAAGAAAGAGTTGGTTTTATGAAAAAAAACAATAAAATAGATAAAACTTTGGTAAATCTGATTAGAAAAAGGAAAGTAGAAAAATCAAATTGTTAGTCTTTAAAATGAAAAGGGAGAAGTTTCCACCAATGAAGAGGAAATTAGAGCAATAATTAGGAGTTACTTTGCTCAACTTTACACCAATAAATTTGATAACCTAAATGAAATGGATGACTAACTTCAAAAATATAGGCTTACCAAATTAACAGAGGAGGATGTAAATTGCTTAAATAGTCCCATTTTAGAAAAAAATAGAACAAGCTATTAATCAACTCCCTAAGAAAAAATCCCCAGGCCCAGATGAATTTACATGTGAATTCTACAAAACATTTAAAGAACAATTAACCCTAATGCTGTATAAATTATTTGAAGAAATAGGGAATGAGGGACTCCTACAAAATTCCTTTTATGACAAAGACATGGTACTGATACCTAAACCAGTTAGGTTGAAAACAGAGAAAGAAAATTATAGCACAATCTCCCTAATGAATATTGATGCTAAAATCTTAAATAAAATATTAACAAAAAGGTTATAGAAAATCATCCCCAAGATATAACACACCATGACCAAGTAGGATTTATACCAGGAATGCAGGGCTGGTTCAATATTAGGAAAACTATTAGCATAATTGACTATATCAATAACCAAATTAACAAAAATCATATAATCATTTCAATACATGCAGAAAAAGCTTCTGATAAAATCCAACATCAATTCCTATTAAAAACATTTGGGAGTAAAGGAATAAATAGACTTTTCCTTAAAATAAACAGTAGCATCTATTTAAAACCATCAATAAGGATCATATGTAATAGGGACAAACTGAAACCATTCCTAATAAGATCAGGAATGAAACAAGGTTGCCCACTATCATCATTAGTATCCAATATTGTATTAGAAATACTAACTTCAGCAATGAGTTGAAAAGGAGATTAAAGGGGGTGGAGCCAAGATGATGGAGACGGCACATGTAACTTTCTGAGCCTTTCTCATACCCTCACTACCATTATTAAATTCAGCCTCAAAAATAGCACTTGACTAGTAAAATTCATGAAGCTTGGAAGTACAACAACTTACCAGCCAAAGATAATCTGGAAGATAACCAGAAAAGGTGTCCTGAGTGGTGGGATCAGACCAGCACAAAAAAAGAAGAGAATTAGAGGCTAGCATATTGAGCAGACTGGGCAGGTGTGACCTCTGTGGTTAGAACATTAAAGACTTGGCTCTGCCATTGGCTGACTGCTCTGCTTTGGTTGCAAAGCAGTAGATAAGCAGAGAAATTAAAGCCAAAGGTAGAGGATACTCTAAAAAGCACCAGAACCTAATAAGATCTGGCTAAACCCACCCAAAATTGGAAGTGACTCAGCACAGATCACAGCACAGCTATGCAAACGCATTCTGCAGCACAGGCCTGGGGCAGTCACAAATCTGCAAGGCAGGGGGGTGGCGCAGCTGGGCAGCCTCTAATTGGCACAGTGGGTGGCTCAGCCTGAGGCAATAGAACTGCCACAGCGTGACTGTGCTCCCCTGGGCAGAGACACTTCCGGTGCCATGTGGGGCTATTTGTTGGTCAACTGCTAATACTCTCAGCCTTACAGTGGACTTTGGCCTAGGGCGATGATACTTTTACTGCTCAGATTCTAACCCCAGGGCAGTTGGTAATCTGCACAGTAGGGTTCTTAGCTGGGCACTTCCGCAGCTTGGCCATGATACCCAGACCTGACTCACTTCTGGTGGGGAACTTTTTCCCAGAGCACTCCCACACCTCACCATTCTTTGCAGCCCATTGGCAGGACAGCTACTGTCCAGACACCTATCCCTGCTCTGCAAAGTAAGCTGGTAACCTACTTGCCCTGAAGACAGACCCAACAGGGTTTTAAAAAATGATTTAAAAAATCAAAAGGTTGATCAATAGCTTCTATACAGAAAGAGAGCAGGTTTTCAACCCCGAGGAGACTAATAGCTGACAGGATCCAGACAATATCCCAAAGGGGGATCTCACCTGGTCCCCATCATGCAAGGCTCTCCTAGAAGAGACTATTAAAAATCTTAAAAGAGAACTAGAAGAAAAATGAAGAAAGGAAAGAAGCTATGCAAGAGAGTAACAACTTCCTGAACTGTGAATTGGAAAAGGTAAAAAAAACTTCCAGGAAAGCAGGGTTTGTGAATTAGAAAAGATAAAGAACTCCCAAAAAAGTAGGATATGTGAATTGGAAAAGATAAAGAACTCCCAAGAAAGTAGGATTTGTGGATTGGAAAAGATAAAGAACTCCCAAGAAAATAAGATTTGTGAATTGGAAAAAGAAAATAACTCAGTAAAAAAAAAAAAAAAAAAAAAATTAATGAAATGAAAAAAAAAAAATTCCATAGAACAAAACAACTCAATTGGACATATACAAAAAGAAGTAAAACAAGCTAATGAAGAAAATAACTCCTTAAAAATCAGAAATGAACAAATAGAAATGAATGATTCATTGAGACATCAAGAATCAGTCAAGCAAAACCAAAAAAAAAAAAAAAATGAAAAATTAGAAAAAAACCCATTAAATGTCTACTTGGAAAAACAACAGACCTGGCAAATAGATCTAGAAGAGATAATCTGAGAATTATTGGACTTCCCAAAAATTATGATGAAATAAAAGAGCCTAGATACTATTTTACAGGAAATCATCAAAGAGAATGGCCCAAATGTAATAGAATCAGAAGGTAAAATAGACATTGAAAAAATTCATTGAACACCTTCTGAAAAAGACCCTAAAATAAAAACTCCAAAGAATATTGTGGCCAAATTTCAGAACTATCAGACTAAGAAAAAATATTAAAAGCAGCCAGAAAAAAAAACAATTCAAATTCCGAGGGGTCACAATAAGTATCATTCAAGATCTGGTTGCCTCCATATTAAAAGATCGAAGGGCCTGGCATCTCATATCCCAAAAGGCAAAAGAATTTGGAATGCAGCCAAGAATAAACTACCCACCTAAGCTGAGCATTTTCTTTAATGGAAGAAAATAGGCATTTAATGAAATACATGAATTCCATTTATTTCTAAGGAAAAAACTAGATCAAAACAAAAAATTTGATATCCAAACATAGGACTCAAGAGAAACATAAAAAGGTAAAAAGAACTCTTGGGAACTGTATTTCTGTTCATGTAAAATCAAATTATACCAATATAACATAAAAAGGAAACTAGAAATGGAAAGAGGATAGTGTCAGAAAAGGGGAGATAAAAAGAGGGAAATTACATCCCACAAAGAGGCAAAGGAAACATATCACATCTGAGGAAATTTAGAGAGGGGGAGGAACATTGTGTGAATCTTACTCTCATCAGAGTTGGCTCAAAGAGAAAATAATTGACATATTTGGTTTACAGAGAAACTTTTCTCACCTCATTAAAAAGTGGGAGAGGAAGGGGGAAAAGGAAAAGATTAATAAAGGGAGGGTAAAAGAAAGGGGAAGGGAGGCAAAGGGGGTGGGAAGGATCCTAAAGAGGGAGAGCTGCATGATGCAAGTGGTGCCCAAAAGTTTAATACTGGAAAAGAGGTTAAGGGGAAGCAAGAAAAAGAAAAGCACAATGTGCAGATAATAAGATGGTAAGAAATGCAGAATTAGTAATTTAACTATAAATGTGAATGGGATGAACTCTCCCATAAAGCAGAGGGGGATAACGGATTGGCTCAAAAGTCAGAACCCTACAATATGTCGGTTACAGGAAACACATTTAAAGCAGGGAGATAATACAAAGTAAAGGTAAAAGGCTGGAGCACAATCTATTATGTTTCAGGTGAGGTAAAAAAAAATCAGGGGTAGCCATCTTTATCTCAAATCAACCAAAAGTAAAAACTGATTTAATTAAAAGAGATAAGGAAGGAAACTATATCTTGCTAAAGGGTAGCATAGATAATGAAGCAATATCAATACTAAACATATATGCACCAAGTGATATAGCATCAAAGTTCCTAAAGGAGAAGTTAAAAAAGTTGCAAGAAGAAATAGACAGCAAAACTATAATAGTGGGAGATCTCAACCTTGTACCCTCAGAATTAGATAAATCGAACCAAAAAACAAATAAGAAATTAAGGACGTAAAAATAATATTAGAAATGTTAAATATGATAGATCTTTGGAGAAAATTGAATGGTGACAGAAAGGAGTATACTTTCTTCTCAACAATTCATAGAACCTATACAAAAATTGACCACATATTAGGACATAAAGACCTCAAAATTAAATGCAGGAAGGCAGAAATAGTAAATACTTTCTTTTCAGATCATGATGCAACAAAAACTACATTCAACAAAAAGTCAGGGGTAAATAGACCAAAAAGTAATTGGAAACTAAATAATCTCATCTTAAAGAATGATTGGGTGAAACAGCAAATTATAGACACAATTAATAATTTCACTCAAGATAATGACAACAATGAGACATCATACCAAAATTTTTGGGATGCAGCAAAGTGGTAATAAGGAGAAATTTTATATTTTTAAAGCCTTACTTGAATAAAATAGAGAAAGAGAAGATCAATGAACTGGGCTTGCAACTTAAAAAGTTAGAAAAACACCAAATTAAAAACTCCCAATCAAATACTAAACTTGAAATTCTAAAATTAAAAGGAGAAATTAATAACATTGAAAGTAAAAAAAAAGCTATTGCATTAATAAATAAAACTAAGAATTGGTTTTATGAAAAAAAACAATAAAATAGATAAACCTTTGGTAAATCTGATTCGAAAAAGGGGAAGAGAAAAATCAAATTATTAGTCTTAAAAATTAAAAGGGAGAACTTTCCACCAATGAAGAAAAAATTTATAGCAATAACGAGTTACTTTGCCCAACTTTATGCCTATAAATTTGATAACCTAAATGAAATGGATGACTACCTCCAAAAATATAGGTTTACCAGATTAACAGAGGAGGAAGTAAATTGCTTAAATAGTCCCATTTCAGAAAAAGAAATAGAACAAGTTACTAATCAACTACCTAAGAAAAAATCCCCAGGATAAGATGGATTTACATGTGAATTCTACCAAACATTTAAAGAACAATTAACCCCAATGCTATATAAAATATTTGAAAAAATAGGGAATGAAGGAGTCCTACCAAATTCCTTTTATGACACAGACATGGTACTGATCCCTAAACCAGGCAGGTTGAAAACAGAGAAAGAAAATTATAGACCAATCTCCCTAATGAATATTGATGCTAAAATCTTAAAAAAGATATTAGCAAAAAGACTGCAGAAAATCATCTCCATGATAATACACCATGATCAAGTAAGATTTATACCAGGAATGCAGGGCTGGTTCAATTTTAGGGAAACTATCAGTATAATTAGCCATATTAATAATCAAATTAACAAAAAAAAAAAACAAATGATCATCTCAATAGATGCAGAAAAAGCATTTCATAAAATCAAACATCCGTTCCTATTAAAAACACTTGAGAATATGAGGATAAATGGACTTTTCCTTAAAATAATCAGCAGCATCTATTTAAAACCATCAGTAAGCATCATATGTAATGGGGGAAAAACTGCAACCATCCCCAATAAGATCAGGAGTAAAACAAGGTTGCCCACTATTATCATTACTATTCAATATTGTATTGGAAATGCTAGCTTTGGCAATAAGAGTTGAAAAAGAGATTAAAGGAATTAGAGTAGGTAATGAGGAAACTAAATTATCACTCTGTGCTGATGATATGATGGTATACTTAGAGAACCCCAGAGATTCTACTAAAAAGTTATTAGAAATAATCCACACCTTTAACAAAGTTGCAAGATACAAAATAAACCCACATAAGTCATCAGGATTCTTATATATCACTAACAAAATCCAACAGTTAAGTTACAAAGAGAAATTCCATTTAAAGTAACTACTGACAGTATAAAATACTTAGGAATCTATCTCCCAAGGGAAAATCAGAAATATTATGAGCAAAACTACAAAACACTTTCCACACAAATTAAATCTGATCTAACCAATTGGAAAAATATTAAATGCTCTTGAATAGGGTGAGGAAATATAATAAAGATGACAATACTACCTAAACTAATCTATTTATTTAGTGTTATACCAATCAGACTCCCCAAAAAACTATTTTAATTACCTAGAAAAAGTAACAACAAAGTTAATATGGAAAAACAAAAGATTAAGAATTTCAAGGGAATTAATGAAAAAAAAATCAAATGAAGATGGCCTAGCTATACCAGATCTAAAATTATATTATAAAACAGCAGTTGCCAAAACCATTTGGTATTGGCTAAGAAATAGACTAGTTGATTAGTGGAATAGCTTAGGCTCAAAGAACAAAACAGTCAATAACTTTAATACTTTAGTGTTTGACAAACCCAAAGACCCCAACTTTTGGGATAAAAACTCAATTTGACAAAAATTGTTGGGAAAATTGGAAACTAGAATGGCAGAAACTAGGCATTGACCCATACTTAACACCATACACCAAGATAAGGAGGAATTTATGACCAAAGAAGAACTAGAGATCATTATTGCTCCCAAAATAGAAAATTTTGATTATATCAAATTGAAAAGTTCTTGTACAAACAAAACTAATGCTGACAAGAGTAGAAGGTAAGCAATAAACTGGCAAAAACATTTTTATAGTCAAAAGTTCTGATAAAGGCCTCATCTCCAAAATATATAGAGAATTGAATCTAATTTATTAGAAATAAAACCATTCTCCAATTGATAAATGGTTGTTTTGTGATTTTAGGGAAAGTTTCAGATTCGCTCCTACAAAATGATGCTCTCAGACTCAATTAAAATGAAAGTAAAATTTAATTATACAATACATGGAATAAATTGCTTGCGATAACAAGTAATACAGCAAATAACACATAACAGACAAAGAATGATGAGGATTATGATTAGGATAGAGGAAAGTGGCTGGGGGCCCCATTCTGCACTCTTCAACTCGATCGGGAAAAGTGGGTCCCAGGCAGATGAATATCTCCATGGGTGAGGCTCCAAAATGGAGAATGCTTTGCCCGCTTTTTATAGGAATCAGGACAAAGAAGGCTTTGGGCCAAATGAAGATCTCATGTAAGACAGGGATGTACTGACGAGGGCTCCAGGTGGTTATAGTCAAATGTTGTATTGACAAAGGGGCCAGTCCTTATCAACAGCAACAGTTCCAAGGAGTGGTGAGTTCCTGGAATTATATATTTGGAGCTAAAACACAGGTGGTACGTGCCTATCTTATAGGTTAAAAAATGGTCAGGTTCTCATGGGAGTAAAAGCTAAAACATCTGTTGTAATGAGTTAGGGAATGGTGAAGTTCCCATGGGAATCATGTCCTATCTCGATTAGGTTCACATGGTTCGGATGAAGATTAGGTTCACATGGAGATTAGGTTCACATGGGGAAAGTCACATTCTTACAATGATTTGAAATGAACTTACTAATAAAATGGAGATTCCATATTCAATGGTCAAAGGATATGAACAGACAATTCTCAGATGAAGAAATTGAAACTATTTCTAGCCATATGAAAAGATGCTCCAAGTCATTATTGAGGATAATTTCAGAAAGGCCTAGAGAGACTTACATGAACTGATGCTGTGAAATGAGCAGAACCAGGAGATCATTATATACTTCAACAACAATACTATATGATGATCAATTCTGATGGACCTGGCCATATTCAACATCTTCTGCTTTTGCTATCACCCCTACACTTAATATTGCATAATCCATACCTTCTTAACTGATGTTTTCCTTTGATAATTTACAAAAAAAAAAAAGAATTAGAATCAACAACTCATTGATCTTAAAGCAAATGGTATTCATATAATTCCTATCTGCCTTTAGGAAAACTAAAGGAACTAGATAAGAAGCAAAATAAAATCTATTTTTTTAAAAGAGTTATCTAAAGTAATATAAAGAAGTAGATTATTTTTTCTTCAATGCTTCTAAGCTTAACTCAGCCATCAAGAAACTATAACTTTCATTGTATAAGTTAAACTCTCTAAATCTCACTCTCCCCATGGTGAAAATAAAGGTATAGGATGAAGTGATCACTATAATCCCTTTCAACTTTGATTCTATGGTTTTTTTCTCTGTAAAAGAACATAAATACAAAAGCTCTTCAATGTTCAATTCTGTAGAAAGTACTAGAATCTCTGTAAACATAATAACAATAAGAGGACCTATCTGACTTTAAGTTCAAAGTTTTAGAATTTAGGAACAGCCTTGAAGTATCTTTGAACCCTGATTTTTCAAAGTTATTTTGAAAAATAACATGCATCATTTTTGGAAGCAAGAATGAAGAAATACACAGTATAGGTTGGCAGGATAAGGAATCTTAATGTGGAATGATTTAGATTCCTGGGCAATTAGAAAAGGCAGCCAAATTTGGTTAATGGAGAAGTAGTACCAAGTGACCAATAATAGATAAGATGAGGATTGGGTGGGTTTTGATCGCTTTCAAATGAGGCTATAGACAATAATTATAATTTAATAAAAGCTATTTTCAAAATATGTGCAAAGAACAAGATTATATGATGATCGATTCTTATGGACATAACTCTTTCCAACAATGAGATAATTGAGATCAGTTCTAATCATCTTGTGATGAAGCGAGCCATCTACACCTAGAGAGAGGACTGTGGGAATTGAAAGTGGACCACAACCTAGCATTTTCACTTTTTTGTTGTTGTTTGCTGGCAGTTTGTTTTCTTTCTCATTATTTTTCCTTTTTGACCTGATTTTTCTTGTGCAGCAAGATAATTGTATAAATATATATAAATAAATAAATCTATATACATATATTAGATTTAATATATTTTTACCATGTTTAAGATATATTGGATTACTTGCCATCCAGAGGAGGAGATCTGGGGAAAGAGAGGAAAATTTGGAACACAAGGTTTTGCAAGGGTCAGTGTTGAAAAATTATCCATGTGTATGTCTTGAAAATTAAAAGCTTTAATAAAAATATATGCAAAGATATTTTCAATATTCATCCTTACAAAATCTTGTGTTCCAATTTTTTCTTCCTCCCTTCCAAAACCCCCTTCCCTAGACAGCAAGCAACCCAATATATGTTAAATATGTGCAATTTCTCTATACATATTTCTGTATTTATCATGCTGCACAAGAAAAACCAGATAAAAAATGGAAAATAAAAGAGCAAGGAAGCAACAATAACAAAGGTAAAAATACTATGTTGTGATCCACATTCAAGTCCCCATAGTGCTCTTTTTTTTCTATATGCAGATAGTTTTCTCCATCACAAGTCTATTGGAGTTAGTATGATTGATCTCATTTAAAAAAAAAAAAAGCCATGTCTGTCACAGTCTATCATGTAACTGTGTACAATGTTCTCTTGGATCTATTCACTTCACTTACCATCTGTTCATATAAGTCTTTCCAGGCCTTTCTGAAATCATCCTGCTGATGATTTTTTATAAAACAATAATATTACATTACATTTATACGCCAAAACTTATTCAGCTGTTCCCTATCTTATGGACAGTGATTCAGTTTCCAATTCTTTGCCACTACAAAAAGGGCATCTACAAATATTTTTGCACATATGGGTCCCTTTTCCTCCTTTATGATATCTTTGAGATACAGGTCAATAGAAACATTGCTGAATCAAAGGGATGCATAGTTTGAAAGCCCTTAGGGCACAGTTACAAATTGCTCTCCAGAACGTTTGGAAGAGTTCAAAATTCCATCAAAAACATATTAGTTTCCCAGTTTTTCCATATTCCCTCCAGCAATTATCGCTATCTTTTCCTGTCATTTTAGTGTTACCTCAGAATTGTCTTAATTTGAATTTCTCTGATCAATAATGATCTAAAATGCTCTAAAATATTTTTCATATGATTAGAAATTATTTTAATTCACATGAAAATTGTCTGTTCATATCCTTTGACATTTATCAATTGGAGAATGACTTCTATTCTTATACATTTGAGTCATTTTTTTATATATTTGAGAAATGAGGCTTTTATAAGAACCCTGTGATATAATTTTCCCTAGTTTTCTGCTTCCCTTCTAATCTTGTCTACATTAGTTTTATTTTACAAACAAGTTATCCGTATCTATTTCATAATGTACTCTAGTCCTCCTTTGGCCATAAATTCCTTTCTTCTCACAGACTTGAGAGGTAGTCCATCCCTTACTCTCCTAATTTGCTTAAAATACCACCCTTTATGTGTAAATCATGAACCCATTTCAACCTTACTTTGGTATAGGATGTTAGGTGTAGGTCAGTGCCTAGTTTATGCCATACTATTTTCCAATTTTACCAGCAATTTTTGTTAAATACTGAGTTCTTATCACAGAAACTGGGGTTTTTGGGTTTATAAAAGACTATTGTGTCTTGTGAACCTAACCTATTCCACTGTTCTATTTCTTAGCCAGTACCAAATGGTTTTATTGACTGCTACTTTATAAAATAGTTTTAGGTCTGGTATAGCTAGGCCACTTTCATTTGCATTTTTTCATTAATTCCCTTGAAATTATTGAAGTTTTTTATTCCAGATAAATTTTATTATTTTGTCTAGATCTCTAAAACAATTTCTTGGGAATTTGATTGGTATGGTCCTGAATAAGTAGATTAATTTAAGTGGAATTATAATTTTTGTTATATTAGCTTGGCTTCCCCATGAGTACTTGGTATTCTTCCAGTTGCTTAGATCTAAATTTATTTACATAAAAAATGTTTTAGATTCCCAAACATTTTCTATTATTTACAGTTATTTTAAATGATTTTTCTGTATCTCTTGCTGCTGGACTCAGTGGGTACTATATAGAAATGTTGATGATTTATGTGGATTTATTGTGTATCCTGCAACTTTGCTAAAGTTGTGAATTGTTTCTAATAGTTTTTTAATTGTTTCTAGGATTTTCTAAGTATACAATCATATCCTCTGCAAAGAGTGATAATTTTGTTTCCTCATTGCTTCCTCGAATTAGTTTGATTTCTTTTTTTTCTCTTATTACTAAATTTCTGATACAATATTGAATAATAAAGGTAATAGTTGGCAACCTTGTTTCACCCCTGATCTTATTGGGAATGATTCTAGTTTATCCCCATTACATATGATGATTGCTAATGGTTTTAGATAGATGCTACTGATCATTTTAAGGAAAACTCCACTTATAGAAATCAATTTTATAAAGATAGAAACTGTCAATCCTCTGGTTTATATTTAAGCAGAGAATCAATAATACAGGTATTGTGTCATATCAAAGGATATGAAAAAATTAAAGCTATCTATAGTCATATGATTAAGAAATTCTCTAAAATCCACATTTTTATTGTTATTAGTCAAAATTGATTACAGAAATACAAATTAAAACAACTCTGAGGTACCACCTTACATTTATTTAGATTGGCTAAAATGATAGGAAAAGATAATGATAAATGTTGGAAGGTATGTGAGAAACTGGGTCACTAAAGGATTATTGATGGAGTTGTAAACAGATCCAGACATTCTGGAGAAAAATTTTGAGCTATGCCTAAAGGATTATAAAACTGTGCATTCCCTTTGATTTATCAGTACCACTGTTGGGTCTGTATCTCAAAGAGATCATAAAAGGAAAAGGATGCACATGTGCAAAAATCTTTGTGGTGTCAAGGAATTGGAAATTGAGCCCATCAATTGTGGAATGTCTGAATACCTTGCAGTATTTGAATGTAAAATATTATTGTTCTATAAGAAATGAGGAGCAGACCGATTTCATAAAAGCCTGGGAAGACTTACATGAAACAATGCTGAGGGAAGTGAGCAGAACATTGTACACTGTAACAGCAACATTGTATGATAATTAACTATGACTCATTTTAGCAAGGCAGTGATCCAAGATAATTCCAATAGCTGTAGGATGGAAAATGCCATCTGCAACCAGAGAAAGATTGATGGAAACTGAATGGAGATTAAAATATATTATTTTCATGTTTTTGTTCACTTTTGTTTTCTCATGATTTTTCTGTTTTCAATTTTGTCCATGAGTAATGAAGAAATATGTTTATAATGATTGTACATGTATTATATATTAAATTGTTGGCTGACAGAAAAGGGGAAGGGAGAGGAGGGAGAAAAAAATTGGAATTCAAAAATCAATGTTGAAAATTATCTTTGCATGTAATTGGAAAAATAATATAATATTTCACTTAATAGTATGCATATACTATTAAGTGAAATATATTATAGTGAAATATATATATATATATATATATATATATATATATATATATATGTATATACATATACATATATATATATATATAGTCTTTAACTGCTACTTGGCCCACTTAAATGACTTGTGTGACTTGCTAAGATTGCTTATTCTGTGTGTGAGAGATAGTACTTAAAATCAGGTCTTCACAGCCTTAACTTTTTATATGTGTATGCAATGAATCACTTTGGCAGGCAATTGAAATCAATAGATTCTTTCTAAAAATCGTGTTTTTAAATGCATAAAATAAAATCCATAGGATTATAAAAGAGACCTCATGTTGAAATAGTTTCTTCTTTCCTTCTTTCCTTCCTTCCTTCCTTTCTTCCTTCCTTCCTTTCTTCCTTCCTTTCTTCCTTCCTTCCTTTCTTCCTTCCTTCCTTCTTTCCTTCCTTCCTTCCTTCCTTCCTTCCTTCTTCCTTCCTTCCTTCCTTCCTTCTTTCCTTCCTTCTTTCCTTCCTTCTTCCCTTTCTTTCCTTCTTTCCTTCCTTCCTTTTCTTTCTTTCTTTCTTTCTTTCAGAAAAGACATCATTATCTTTCCATTGCTCTAGATTTTAAATGAACTGGGTTTGAGTCCTCATTTTGCTGCATATTATCCAGGTGACATGGGGCAAAGCATTTCTCTCAGTCTCAGATTACTTCATTTATAAAATGAAATGGTTAAACTAGAAGTCCTATTCTACCTGATCAGTGTTGAATGAACTGAATGACATTATTTTGAGAAACATCGAAACTAAATGTAAAGATTTATGTGTCACTGAAAGTGAATTAAAGACAGTGAGATACAGAGGAGAGAGGTTTTAACCTGAGAGTCACACCTGAGAACTGGTTTGTGCTAGTTATCTAGATTCAATAACTCTCTTAGGCTGTCTAGGTCTAGATTTCTCTGTGTGTAAAGGAAAGGGATTAATCAGCTTCTCAAGTTTCTTCCAACCTTATCATTATATTCTTTCCTGTAGCTGTTTTTCAGCAATGCTTAGTTTTCTATGACCTCCTTTGGAGTTTTCTTTGAAAACATAATGGAATGGTTTGCATTTTTTTCTTCTCAATTAATTGCACAGCTGAACAATTGAGACAAACAGGGTTAAGTTACATGTCCAGGGTCACACAACTAGTAAATGACTGAAACCAGATTTGAACTCAGAAAGATGAGTTAGGGGCTGCACTTTATCCATTGTGCAACATATTTGAAACACATGATTTGATATTTGTAAGGGACTTATAGATCATGTCTTATAATTTTCTCATTTTACATGTGTGAAAAGCTTTGGCCTGAGGTGATTTCTTTAAGATTTGTCCAGAGTCACACAAATAAAAATTAAAACTATTTTTAAATTCAAGATCTCATTTGGCCCTTAGATTTTGAATTATTAATTATATACTACAGTATCCTAGATAAAAATGTGTTTTTTTTTAAATTTCCTAATATGGATAATTCTCTTCCAGGCATCATTTAACTAAAGAGTAAAAAGAAGTATCTTGAAATAGCTCATAATCTCAGGTGAGTCATGGTCTTTTGTGTACAAAATATAGGGCAGTAATATTTATGAATATTATTGAGTAGGAATTGTCCTGGATCTGGAGTCAGAATACCTTAGTCAAAATTCCAGCTATGTGATTTATTAGCTGTGTAAACTTTGGCAAGTCATTATATTTTCCTGAGTCTCGGTTTTCTCATTTTTAAAATGAAGAAACAAAATATTCTCAGAAGTCTTTTTCATCTTCATATCTTTTGCTCCACCCTATTACTTTGCTTATCAGCTTTATTCTATTGGTCTACCATCATCAAAGACACATGAATGTCATTTTGGCTTTAAAGATTTAATATAACTTTTCTTGGAGATTACAGAAAAAATAGCTTAAAGGATGAAGAAAGCTCTCATAGAAAAAGTTTTATCAAATATTAGACTGAAGACTGATGAAAAATTATAACATTCATCAGTTAAGGGAAAATTTTGGAGGGATGTAATCATTTAAATATATATAATTTGCCATGGATAAAATATAGCACACAGGATAATGTGTTAGGTTTGGAATCATAAAGAACTGAGTTCAAATCCTGTCTCAGAATCTTTTACCTTTATGTCCTGAGGATGACATTTAAGTTCTCTAATTCTCCATTTCTCCATCTATAAAATAAAGAAGCTTAAATTTATGACACATAAGTTCCTTTTGAACCTTAAATATATGATCCTATGTTCATCATTTAGTGGTCAATCTGCTTGAATCTGTTTACTTCATATGTAGCTAGGTTTATTCTCAGACTGGAGACAGATATATACAATCATGTAAATCACATTTCTATATTAGTCATAACTTTGAAAGAAAAAAGACCAAAATTTAAAAAGAATGGAAAAAAATAACAAAAGTGATAATGATTTGCCTTGATCTACATTTTTATCCCATCAGTTCTTTCTCTGGATGTCTATAGTACTTTCCATTATGAGTCCTTTGTAATAGCCTTTGAATAATTATATTGCCAAAAGAGTTAAATCACCCATAAATGATCATCACGCAATGTTGCTTTTATTGTGTACAATGTTCTGGTTTTGCTCACTTCATTCAGCATGAGTTTATATAAATCTTTACAGATTTTCTGGAATCAACTCATCATTTTTTATTCCACAGTAGTATTCTATTAATAATTTGTACATTGCCTGAACATGACTCACAAGTTAATTTTATTTAAGATATGTTTTCTAGAAATCTAGGGAGTGAAGCAAAATGGAGAAGAGAGTTCAAGGAAATCCTGACTTCCCTTTTGCATTTATGGATCCAGTGGCATGTATCTGGATTCTGTATAAATCCAGTATTAGAACCATTGTTAGGGTTAGTGCCCCCTAGTGCACAGTGAGTAGCTAAAACTAATGATCACTCAAAAGAAGTCCATAATTTTATTATGTCTAAAGCTATCTCTATGTATAGGGCAAATTAGTTCAAATATAAACTGTGATCTAAATCTTACTTGCAATGTACCAGAGAAGTTTTTTTTTTTTTTAGCTCTTTTTTATTTCTTTGCTTTAGCTTATAACTATTCATTTTGATCTTTTCAAAGATATCCCATCTTAAGAATGTGGCCTGTGTTTGAGTCCACAAAATAAATATCCCAATGTTTCTTAAAATTCTCTGGGAGGAAAAGAAATATGTGTTTAGTCTTGTAACTTGTACTGAGTGGAGACATATGAACCTTATCATTAATTCTTTGGGACCAGTAGATTTTTTATTACAATTAATTAAGCAATGTTTGGTAATGTTATTTTCATTTTGGCATCATTTTTTTCATATTATATATAATATGTTTGTATTTCTGTTTTTACTTACTTTACTTTGTATCAATCTATGCAAATCTTATACTTCTCAGAATTCTTTATATTGGTTGTTTCTTACCACAAAACCATCTATATATATACAGCCGAATTTGCTCAGATCTTCCAAATAAAGTTTTGTTTTTGTTTTTGTTTTACTACAAAAAAGTATTTCTATAAATATTTTAATGTATAGAGTCTTTTTTTCTTTGGTTTTTTAAAATTTTCTCAATAGTATTTGTCTATGCCTCAGGATAACTCGACCAAAAGAAATGGAATTCCATGGATTTTCTTAAATAATTCTACATTGTTTAGAATGTAGATTGTAGAATTGGTAGAGTAATCAAACATACCACTATTTTATCTGTTTAAAGGAAGTGAAATAAAACTTCAAAGATATTGATTGAGAATTATTTTTTGTAACGTTTGTTTCTTTTCTTATAAAATCTTGTTGAAATTTTTTAACCATTTGCTTCTAGGGAATTGTCTCCATTCCTTGCATATCTTGCCTGTTGATCCCTAATCAGAAATACAATATGCAAATTTATCTTTCTGACTTTATGATTTATTTTCATAGTCAAACTATATTGATATAGTAAGTGAAAACTTTAAAAAATCTTATTTAATAAGAATGATCTTTCATAAATATTATTATCTCTAGCACTGGTTATGTTAAGCCTTTTCTGTCTGAACATAATTGTTTAAGTTGACACTTTCCAATTTTGTTGCGTATGATTTTTTAAAAAATAATTGAACATTTAAAGTTTGTGTTGTTTTTATATTGGGTTTGTGTTTGTATTTTTAATTTATTGTGCACTTGTGATAGGATATGTTCCATCTATTTTCCTATCTACTTTTGTTTTATAGACTATCCATTTCCCAGTCCTTTGATTTCTTGAATTCATTAAAAACAGATCAACTATCTTAATTGATTCCATTTTTTGCTTATCTAGTCTTTCTTGATGTACATTAGCTTAAAAAATAAGATGAGACCTCTATTATTGTTCTCTCTCTTCACACAAAGTTGTAGGGTACTAACAATTATATGCCAATGCACAGCTCTAATATATTATTCTCCCCAAGTAGAATTGAGCTGTGCTTCTGAGTTTCTTATGTTCAGCAGGTTGTAGAGCCATACTTTATTATTTGATGATTTTATAGCTTGATAAAGATTAAGTAAGATAGGAATAAAAACAGTTTAAAATACATTTTAGAAGTAAAATTTATTACTTTTTTGCTTATTTCAACAGTCATAAAAAAGATGCTTTAAAATTACTGTTCTATGTATAAATTAATATGCATATAGGAAGATTGTCACCAACAACTATAAAAAGTAGCAAAGTAATAGTTTTACAAAACATTGAATTTTATAAACCATTTGATTTACTGAAGAGTAGCAAGTGAATATTGATTTTCTTTTTGTTAGTTTCAGTAGGTCCTTGCTAAACAACATAAGCTTTTCTATTTTTCCTAAAAGCATGAAGGGCACCATGAAAATTCCCTATAGATTCTTATAAATTTGTTGCATCCTCCTTCTTTAATTTTCTTGAAGGGCAGATTTAATCATAGAAATTCGGCTCACATAACTGAATGGTTTTTTTTCCTGAATTTTTCCTGAGGTAGAAACTATGACTAATACTTTGGAGTTCAGCTCCATGAACATTAATTTTGTACAGCGGTCCTTAGAGTTCTATTCCAATTCAAAACTTTTACTATGCAAGTTTGAGCCCACTGAAGTGCAAATCATTGTTAATTTAAGATTATTGTAGAGTATACCTTGGGAGAAATACTGAGACAACTGGTTACAATTAGTCATATGATTAGACATTTCATGCGACAGAATGCCCTATTTCTTTTTCTCCCATATGAATGAGTATAGAGTCTCTCCCATATGAATTAAAATAAAGTTACAAAAAGAAGGAAATTGAAACCTGAAATCATAAAATTACAAGCCCAAACTAAAAGAGTAAACCTAATCTTCATTAAAAAGACAAAGATCATTCCAGTTTTCAATGAACACTTTAAAGAATAGGTAAAGAACTGTGATTTCATGGGCATATGGAATTCAAGAAATAAAAAAAAGTTCTCCTTTAGTAATATATGATCTTATAGTACTACCTGGTACACTGAGACGTTAAGTGACTTTGTCAGAGTTGAGTAGCCAGTATGTATGAGGCAGGTGCTAGGAGTCATCCTGAATCCAAGTTCCTCCCCAGTATTTTAGAATATTATCCATTATTGTAAAAAAATAAATGCTGAAATATTCCCCCAAAACAAGATTTTATCAAATGATTGCACGTATACAGGCCATTTTACAACAATGCTGCAAATGATTCAAGGTCCATTGATTTCTCTAATTTTGCTTTGTAAAAAAAATTCTTTGGAGCAGTATTGCAAAAGACATGCAATATTCAAAAGAAAGTTCAATAATATAATTTTTCTGGTTTTGGTCTTGTCTTCAGAAAAGCTTCAAATGAATTTCTTTAGCCTTTTCATCCTACCTGCCTTGAAATGAAGGAAATTATTCTCTCAATCTCTGTGTCTCACTATCTCTGTCTCTGTCTCTCTCTGTTTCTGCCTGTCTCTCTGAGTCTGTTTCTCTCTGTTGCTTTCTGTGTGTGTGTGTGTGTGTGTGTGTGTGTGTGTCTACATTTCTCTCTCTCTCTTTCTGCGTCTTTCTCTTTTCTTCCCTTGCTTTATCCCTCTTTTTCTCCCCATATGGATTCTCTTTGTAAAAGAAATAGATAGAAAGAGAGGAGAGAGAGATAGAGACAGAGACAGACACAGAAAGGCAGAACAGGGAGACTCAGAGAAACAAAGAAAAACAGAGAGACAGAGTGACCAGAGACATAGATGAGAGGGGACTTATTGAGTACTTACGTTGAGCTAAGAACTATGCTGATTTAAAGCCCTAAAATATTTTTCAATATCTATCCTGGTTGTGACCCTTTATTCTTAAAATCTCATGCCAACAGAATGCATCTTTTGAACTTTATGAGTACAGATTCAATATGTAGAATAATAGTGATCTATATAACCTATATCAAATTGTTAACCATTTTAGGAAGAAAGGAGGGGAGGGAAAGAGGAAGAACATTTTGGAACTCAACATTTTATAAAATTGAATGCTAAAAATTATTTTCATAAATAATTTGAAAATACTATTAGATATTTTTTCCCTGAGTCAAAATAAAAAGATATTCCTAAAGTATTCTTAAATGTGAATTAGAGAATTCTTAAAACAACAAAGAAATAATTATTATACTTCTAAATTTACTTTTTTATTATATAAACATTCTTATTATACTTTCCAGGGAAATAAAGGCAAATCTTTAGGGCTGCTTAAGAGGCATTTTTATATTTTCCTTGTATCTGTACTGTTTGAGCAATTCTGGAGGCCTAAATCTTCTTCTCAGTTAGAGTGTGGTTTTGGGTTTTCATAATTCCTTCAACTGTATCATCTTCCTGTTCATAATCATCTTGAAAAGTGGTACAGTTGCAGGAAGCATTTCCCACTGGGAATCCAGAAGTAATTCAGCAATTCTTCATCTCTAAAATTCACAAGATAGTTTTCATGCTAGAAATTTCATTCTCAGTATTTATACTTAATGACCTGAGCTAATGGAAATAAAGACAAATCAGAAGGGGCAATCAGGAACTTTAGGATCTGTATTAGACATTCCTGAATAAAATAATGTTCTTGCTTTTATAAATTAGATAACATTATTGTTTGGGTATAGGGAGGGGGGTGACAGTTACACACACACACACACACACACACACACACACAAAGTTACACATACACATTTACACACAAAAAATCTTTGCTGGAAGTCTAAAAAAGAGCTAGATGTGAATCTTTACTAAGAGTGACCCAAAATAGAGAAGGAATAAGAATATTTTATAATCTTTCCTTATACTCTAATGAATGGGAAGATTCCTCCATAAAAGTCTTTGTTTGTAATTTGGTATTCAGTCCTCTTTGATACATCCTCCACAATTATAAATGCAATCGATCAACTGAACTAAACCTCTTCTTCCCAATAATATTATGAATGACATCTATAAGTTATAAATTGTTCAATATTGAACAGAATTAAATGCTGCAATATTGGGGCAGCTAAGTGAAGCAGTGGAGAGAACACCATCCCTGAAATCAAGAGGACCTCAATTCAAATTTGGCCTTAGACATTTTAATACTTAACACTTCATAACTGTGTGATCTTGAGCAAGTCACTTAACCCCTATTGCCTCAGCAAGAAAAAAAAAGTCAAATTCTGCAATATCACCCATCACTCCTTAGTTTTCTTAGCCTTAATTTGGAAATTTCTTTTTAAAAAGTCTTGAAAAATGTTTATTGATGTTCATTTTAAAATTCACTTTAGCATTAATTGATTAGTGTTGTTGAGGAGAACATAATTGCAGATATATTTTCAGTATAATAAATAGAACAAAATGATAGGGAATCCTGAGAAATTTATATATGCATGCATGAAACCTCTTTTCAAGATGGATAACAAATTTCGGTATTGTTCTATGTATATGAAATTTTGACCTCTGACCATACTGGTATTTTCTAAATTTCTATTATTTTCTTGTTTCATATATTGGTGATGATTGTTCATATGAGCTTTATGCAGATTAAAGTATTGATTTTATATTTGAAAGCAGACTATGGACCCCTCACACTTAAAGCTAACTCTGTGTGGCCAGATCAACTGTGGATCATGTGATCAGTGAGTGTTGGTTAGAGCCAGGGTACAACCTGTCACCAAACTAATTTAAATCTAGAAATAGAGAACAAAATTTGAAATGCAGGCTCTTTGTATTTAGGAAACTGGAGTATGAGAGATGTAAATGAAATAGAATTCACAGTGTTTAAACAGATCATCAGCATGAGAAGCAACATTGTTCTTTAATTCTGGCATGTGAACAGTATAAATGAGATGGAAATAGATGAATTCACCAGTGTCAAATAAGACAACAATTCATAAGACAAATGGAAATGAAGAGAAATACGTGTTTAATGCTGAAATGCATTTTATATTAACTTTTTGAAACTGAGTTGGCACAGTTGTCAGAATTGTTGGCAGGCTGGCAGATCGCCAAATTGTACTTAGCCCATTTTGTAAACAGTCATCAACAGAAATGACTGTAATGGGAAATATATACAAATGACTATTGAATGGTGGTTTTCTGGATGGAAAACACTGAATAGCAGTTCTAGTCTTGAGAGAATCCAATTCAGTAATACATCTTTAAACAAGAAAAAATTCTAATTGTCATAAGAAAAAAAATAGTTATCTGTCAACAGCTGGTTAAAAAACACATTTGTAAAAAGTGATTTTCAATAATGGTTTAGTGGAATTAACTCAAAAATAGAAAGAACTTTTTTAGCTATTTCTTCTCTTTATCACATTTCTTCTTTCATTCCTTCTTTTCTAGATAATGACTGGAAGTTGTCCCTTCAGCAAAGTCATTAGAATCTCTAGATTCCTGTATTTCCCATTATCTTTTTTAAAGATATATAACATTTTCTTTGACACCTCTGAAATTGCTGTGGGTGGAAAAATATTGATGATGATGTGGAAAAGGAAAGAAAGACATTTAGCTCCTTTGCTATCCTCTCATTCAGGTAACCATTTTAAATAGCTACAAGTAACCATTTTAAATAGCTGCAACTGTAAAGATCTTGAAAATGTCTATCATTGAAAAATAAAGCTATTGGAAGGAGGATTTTGGGAAGTGGAGTAGGTATGAATATTCAAAACCCTCACAAAGCAAAATTGTACCTCTTGACTAATATAAACTGATAAAACAAACAAAGAAACAAACACATACACTGCAAATTGGGGGCAGAATAAACTTGGAAGATCTTCTAGGACAACAAGCACAGAATAAAAAACCCAAGATGAATAATTAACCAGGGAAAGGTCTAAATCCCTCCAGGTTAGTTCTGCTAAGCAGGAAGCCCTTGTACTAGGTGGATTCAGAGGTAGTCTCTGCCTGAAACACATTTGTAGTGAATGAAACACATTCCTGAAACAGGAAATTTACCCTCCTGGATAGCTGTAGAGTTAGGGCAATGAGTCCAGGAAGACTGAGGGCCATCTCCCCTAATAAGGAACGCCAAGCCCAGCTATCCTGCTGTGACAAAGCCCCAGATGAGAAAGAACCAGCATGCCCCATGAGTACTGAAGCAGTGGTACAAGGAAGCTTATGGCTGTGGGCACTTGAAGAGTGAAGTTTTTGGTTTTTGGTTTCAGATCAGCCTCCCCCACACCCTAGGACTTCATGTAATCATATTTTTCAAGATCTTATTTTTAAAAAATGTATAGGTAAAGAAGAAAGAACCTCACCATAGAAAGCCACTAAAAAAAATTTCACCTACTCCAAAGAGTAATTTTAAATGGCTCCCTACCCAGAAAAAATTCATAAAAAATTAAAAAATATGAATATCAAATGAGAGAATTTGAAAAAAAAAAGAGTAACCAAAGAGAAATTGAAGATTTTTTTTAAAAAAGTAACCAATTAGCTCTGTGTGTGTGTGTGTGTATACATATATATATATTCTCCTGTTTAACTTTTCTTTGGTTCACTTAAGTTCTATGTTTGTAGATTAAATTTCCTGTTTAATTCTGTTTATTTTTTCCAATAGAAATGATTGAAAGTCTCTTACTTCATTGAAATTCTATCTCCTTCCCTGAAAGATGTCTCCTTCTTGCTAGATGGTTAATTCTTGGTTGTAACCTCAGGTCTTCTGAAACATGGTATTCTAGGCCCTCAAATATGTTATTCTAAAAGCTATCAGATCCTGGGTAATCTTGACTGTTGCTTCTTGATCTTTGAATTATTTTTGTATGGCAGCTTGCAGTATTTTTTCTTTAGAAAATCATTTTGGAGTTTTGCAACAGTGTTTCTAGGGATTTTCTTTGTGGTATCTCTTTGCAGAGGTGATGGATGGATTCTTTCACTGAGTATGTCCCCCTCTGTTTCTAGAATATAGGGGCAATATATTGCCTTGATGACTTCTTGTGGAATGCTATCCAGGCTAGGTTTTTTTTTTTTTTTTGGTGGGTGGTTGTTTGTTTGTTTTGTTTTGTTTGTTCATGGCCTTCAGGTAGGCCAATAATTTTTAAATTGTCTCTTCTGGATCCAATTTCCAGGCCAGCTGTTTTTCTAATCAGGTATTTCACATTTTCTTCAATTTCTCATTCTTTTAGTTTGTTTGATTCTTGTTGTTTCACAACATCATTCATTTCTATTTGCCTAGTTCTACCTTTTCAAGTATGATTTTCTCTAGTTAATTTTTATATCTCTTTTCCCATTAGGTTTATTCTACTTTTAAAGATTTTTTTTCTTCAGATATTTTTTCCTTTTCTTTTCCAAATTGTTGACATTCTCATATATACCTCTCATTCATTTACTCGTTTTGTTTTCTGCCTTTCTCATTTGGCTTTTGAAATCATTTATGAGCATTTCTAAGAAGGAAGGAAAACTATATCTGTAACTCTTGAAAACTGTATATGTCAGTGGATCATACAGAGGGAGGGCATCAAATGAACTGAGGATGTAGTTGTGAATAGACTCTGATGTGATAACATCAAAGACAAAGACATTAAAGGATAGGAAAATATCTATGCTTGAAAAAAGTAAAGATGAGATATAATGGTACAATTAGTTCACATGAAAACATGCAAAAGATCTACTAAAATGAAGGGAAAGAAAGGAGGGAATGAGCATTGTCTGAAGCTTAATCTCCTGGATTTTGATTTTAAGAGGAAATAATAATCATTCATTTGGGCACAGGAATTTCTATAACCCTATAAAGAAGAAGGAACAGAAAGAGTAAAAGAAAAGGGAGTGACAGGATAAATGAGAAGTCACAAACACTAGGGGAAAAGGTAAGAGAAGTAAGGAAAGATTGATAGAAAATAAGGTAGTGAGTAGAGCGGGTTAAAAAAACAAAAGTAAGAGAAGGGGGGAAGGTGATAGGAGTTAAGGTAGTGGGTGGGATGGATACAAAAACATTCACCTAAGGACAGGGTGGAAAGAAAGGACAGAACAATATATAGGGGAAAAATGGGATGGAGGCAAATAAAACCACAATGTTATAAAAATTATATTCAATACAGAGTCAGGGAAAGATAGGTTTTGGTATGTTGTCTCATTATTGTCATTTGGGGGGGTTGAAATTATGAATAGTTTGTTATTTATTCTTTGACCCACTTACTTTTAGAACTTGATTATTTAACTTTCAATTGTTTTTTAATCTATCTTTCCCTGATCCTTTGTGAGTATAACTTTTATTGCATTGTGGTCTGAAAAAGAAGCACTTACTATTTCTGTCTTTTTGAATTTGACTGTAATGATCTTTTGCCCTAATATGTGGTCAGTTTTTGTGTAGGTGTCATGTACTACCAAGAAAAAAGGCATATTTGTTTCAGTACCTATTCAATTTTCTCCAAAGGTCTATCATACCTAGATTTTCTAAGATTCCATTAACCTCCCTACTTTATTTCTTGTTTGTTTTGTTTATATTTATTTATTTGTTTGTTTTTTACTCTTGTTTATTTTATTCTTTGTTTATAAGATTTGTCTGATTCTGAGATGAGAATGTTGTAGTCCCCAGTTAGTATAGTTTTGCTGTGTATTTCTTCCTGTAACTGGCTTGAAACCTTCTCTAGGAATTTGCCTGCTTTACCACTTGGTACATACATATTTAGTACTGTTACTACTTCATTGTTTATGGTATCTTTTATCAAGATGTACTTTCCTTCCTTATATCTTTTAATAAGATCTATTTTTACTTTTGCTTTATCTGTAATCAGAATTGCTATCCCTCCTTTTTTTTTTACCTTCAGCTGAAGCATAATTAATTTTGTTCCAGATTTTTAACTTTACTCCATATGTATCGCTCTATGTGAAAAATGTTTCTTGCAAACAATGTATTGTATGATTCTCTTTTTTAATTCACTCTGCTATTCATTTCTGTTTTATTGGACAGTTCATCCCATTCCCATTCACAGTTATGATTACTGTCTCTGTATTTCTATCCATCCTGTTTTCTCTCTTTTGTATATACTTTTGTTCTCTCTTTCCACCCTGCCCTTCGTAGTGTTTTATGCCCACCCCAACCACCTTATTTCCTATCACCTCTTCTTTTTTCTCAGTAGTGTACTTTTTTGAACTAATCACACCCACCACTTTATCGTCTATGAGTTTATGGCCTCTCTTCTATTCTGCCCCTCCTTTTTCTTTTCCTCTTTCTCCTCCTACTTTTTTATAGGGTTATATAAATTTCTCTATTCAACTTATTGGTAAGTGATTCCCTCTTAGAACAAAAACTTATGAGATCAAGCTTCAGAAATGCTCATCCTCCACCATCCTTTCCCTCTTTATTGTAATGTCTATTGTGCCTGTTCATATGACCTCCCAACTCCTCTTTTTTCCAGTACAGTCATTTTTCCACCACTTAATTTCTCTTTCATTGATATCATCATGTCAGAGTTTATTCACAACCATACCCTCTGTCCATGTGATGTCCCCTTATGTCTGTCCCAGTGGCAGATATTCTTCTGAAGAGTTATAGATATCATTTTCATATAAGGATGTAAACATTTTAACCTTTAAATAATATATAAATATTTTCCACTGCTTACCTTTCTAAACTTCTTTTGAATCCTGTGTTTGTAGATTACATTTTCTGTTTAGTCATGGTTTATTCAATAGAAATGATTGAAAGTCTTCATTCCTGAAAGTTGATGTTGAGTCTTGGTAGGTAGTTAATTCGTAGTTATTACCATAGGTCCTTTGCTTTTTGATATATGTTATTCCAGGCCCTCTAATCATTTATTGAAGAAGCTACCAGATGCCGGGTAATCCTGACTGTTGTTCCTTCATATATGAACTGTTTTTATCTGGCAGTTTGCAGTATCTTTTCCTTGAGATTATTGTTCTGGAGTTTTGCAACAATATTCCTTGGTGTTTTCTTTGTGGTCTCTCTTTCTGAAGGCGATCAATAGATTCTTTCAATGAGTTTTTCCCCCTGTGTTTTTAGAATATTGGGGCACTTTTCCTTACTGGTCTCTTGAAGAATGCTTCCCAAGTTCTTTTTTGCTGGCCTTCAAGTGGACCAATAATTTAATTCTGAATCTATTTTCCAGGTTGGCTGTTTGTCCAATGAGATATTTCACGTTTTATTCCATTTTTTCATTCTTTTTAATTTGTTTGAGTGATTCTTGCTATCTCACTGAGTCATTAGCTTTTATATGTTCTGTTGTTGTTTTTAATGTATGATTTTCTTCAATTAGCTTTTGTACCTCTGTTTTCCATTTGGTTACTTTTACTTTTGAAGGTGTTGTTTTCTTCAGTGGATTTTTTTTTTTTTTTTTTTGCATTTGACCAATAGTATTTTTAAGGAGTTATTTTCTTCAGTCAAATTTCTTCCTTCCTTCTCCTAGCTTTTGAATCTCTCAAGCATACCTCCCATATTCTTTCTCATTTTTTCTCCATTTTTATTTGCCTTTCAAAGTATTTTATGAGCACTTCTTTTTTATTTTTTTGAATAAATTTGTTTATCTTTAATACATATTTCCTTATGAATCATGTTGGGAGAGAGAAATCATGGCAGCAAAAAACCAAGGGAGAGATTAAAAAAAAAAAACAGGAAAAAGTAAACATAGCATGTATTGATTTACCTTTAGTCTCCTTAATTCTTTTTCTGTAGGCCAATGACATTTTCTATCCCAGGTCTATTGGGATTACTTTGGATTATTGAATCTCTAAGAAGAGCCAACTCTTTCATAGTTGATCATTGAACATTCTTACTATTACTGTGTGCGATATATTCCTGGTTGTGCTTGTTTTCCTCAGTATCAGTTCATGTAAGTATTTCTAGGCCTTTCTAAAATCAGCTTGTTCTTCATTTTTAATAGAAGAAAATATTCCATTACCTACATATATCACAACTTGTTCAGCCATTCCCTAGTTGAGAGTCACCTACTCCTTTTTCAATTCTTTGCAACCGAGGGGGGGGAAAAAAAAAAAGCTGCTGCAAACACTTTTTCACATGCGTGTTCTTTTCCCTCCTTTAAGATTTCCTTTGCATACAGTCTTATATCGGTAGTTCCAAAAAGGCTCTTTGGGCTTGAGACTAATATATATCACTCTTTGAAATTTGAGACTTGAGATTTTGTCCTTATGTGAGTCGCTATTTTTTTCTCCCCTGTTACCACAGTAGCTTTCTATCAAGGTTCTTTTCTGTTTCTTGCTCATTGTTTTTCCTGTTCTTTTTATATTTCCTCTTTTTTTACCTTTATACTTGAGCTCTACTCATGGGGTAAAGCAAACATGGCATGGTCCAATCTTCCTTGCAAATCTGAGCCTTGGCTTTTAGCACAGGGGTTCTTTCTGTTTGCAGGGGGCAACTTTGTCTGCTATTTTCAAAAACACTGTCCGGATTCCCAGATTTGCTTTCTGAGCTGGGTCTGGAAGCTGCCTCATTGATCTGCGCCTCTACTGATCCATGACTGAGAAGATCTCAGTTGCTGATTTGCTGTCTCTCTCACTTGTTTTCCATGGTCAGTCTGAACTGGGATGAACACCCTTTCCCCTCAGTGGGACTGACTTTTCTTGATGTTTTTTTCAGTATATCTTGAGCTGCAGAGTAGTTTCATTCATCAGACTCTGTTCAGAGCCTTGGTTTTATGTGGTTTTCAAATGAAATGAGTGAGCTCTAGCAGCTTCCACCATCTTTGCTCTACCTAGATTTTATCATACTTGCTTAACACTAGCTAGATGCAAAAAATCTCAATAAATATTTGATAAAATACTTTCATGGAGTTAGCAGACTAACCCAAACTAAAAACCTATCAAACTTTTAAATAGCCATGAAAAAATAGTATTGGACAAGCATATCAGGAATTTGTGCCTTTCACAGAATTGGAGTTTCAAGTAAAAGACATGAATGAGCACCTCATTGATAACTCTGCTTTTCTCTTCCCTTTTGTAAACATTGAAGAAATAAGAAGTTGAAATTGAAGTTTCTAGATGAGTAGTTAAAATAGAGTTGGAAACTATGGGGAGTTTCATATATACTGTTATAGGAGACTAGGTAATCAGCATTAGATGATTTTAATATACTTGTCTTTCTTAAATTTATAATACAATTTAGATTATGTTATTGATGTAAGATAATTCACAAAATATCTTGTAATGATTGTCAATATAATAGAAAAATTCAAACAAGAGTTCAATAACACCATTGTTGGGTATCTTGTTGAGGAGATTCTTCAGCAGGTTTGAGTTGTAAGCACCCTTAGCATCATTATACTTTGTGAGATGTTGTCATTCTGAATCTGAATTTGAAAAACAGGCATTCAATGAGAAATCTCTCTGGGTTGTTAATATAAAAGTAGACAATTAGAGATAGTCCATGCATGTTATAAAATCATATTAAGGATGTATATTTCTGCTTTATTGTCACCCTTATTTGCTATGTTAAAACTACTGCTTGTTCTGGTCCCTGAAAAATTCCAATCAATATGATAAGTTAATTTATAAATAACTGGTATCAAGTAAATGTAAAAGGAAATAAGATTCAAAAAGAAAATCTAGAAGTTGCTTACAAACTGTCCCATGGATCAAAGAACCATCATTTGCCAATTGAATCATATATTAAGTAAAAATCACATCCTGAAGCTGTTAGGATTTAAAGGAATCTTGGGATACCTGAAGGTAAAGCTAAGACAGAAGAAAATTGCAGGCATAAGCTACAGCCAATAAAAATTCCTGGAGTAGGTAGATGGAGGGCCTCTCAAGAAAAGAACAAGAGGAAAGAATATGTTGTTTCATCACAGAGCAGAAGAAGATCCAGAAGAGTAGAAAGGGGACTGTTATGAAATGTTTTAAATTTCAAACAGAATATTTTTATATTTGATTTGATAGGTGATAAAAAGCCACGTAAGTGGCTCATTTTAAGATCAATTAGACAGCTAAGTACAGTAAGAGCTGAAATATGGAGTGAGTTGAAGCAGGGAAACCAACCAAAATACTTTTTCCTCTTGTCCAAGTGTACAGTCCAGAGGACTTGTGCTAGGATAGGAGAAATCTTAGAGAAGTGGCTATGTATTAGAGATGTTATGAAGGTAAAACTGAAAAGGAGTTGGGAATTGAATAACTATGGATAGTGAGATTGGAAGTTCCTAGGTTTCAAGCATTGGAGACTTGGGAGAATGGCGGTATTCTCAAAAATAATGGAGAATAAGAGGAAAGATTGGAAGTGAGGAAAAAAGCCATTTAATATAATTTTATGAGATTATCAATAATTTTGAAGAGAGCAGTATCAATTAAGTAATGATTTTGGAAGCCATACTATAGATAAATAAAGAGAAGAAGAAATAAAATTAAAAAAAATAAAAGAAGAAGATCAATTCTCCTTTGTGTATGGATGTACAGATATATGTAATGTAATGTGTATGTGTGTGTGTGTGTGTGTGTGTGTGTGTGTGTGTATACACACACACATATATATATGTATATATATACATATACATATATATGTAGTTATATATGTAATTTTATGGCTACATATAGTAGCCATAGACACTGAGCAAGTCTAGTTTACCTCATTTTCTAATATGTAATATGAGTTTCAGAAGAAAATGTCAAACCAGTACAGTATCCTTGCCAAGAATATTTGAAATGGAATCACAGAGAATCTGACATAATTATAAAGACTAAATAACAGCAATGAGTAACTTGCACCTATATACATATGTACACACACACACACACATATGTATATATGTGTGTATATATGTATACATATACACACACATATATTATATATATATATATATATATATATATATATATATATATATATATATATATATATATATATATATATATATATTGCATGTGTTTCACATAAGTGTTATGGGCCAGAACTCTGAAACCAGGATTCTTACAAGGCGCTAAGTCAGTGGGATTGATGAGACAATGGTCATCTAGCTTAGCATGGTGCTTAATAGTTCTCTAAATTCAATATGATTGATTTAATCTTATAACAAATAATGGTTTCCTAGTGATATAATGATTGGTTTATACTCAGTGTAGACCATATAAGCTGAGACAAACTCAGCCACAGGAGGCAGAGACAGATTCATTCCATCGTCCACCTTTGTGGTGGCTGGAGGTTGAAGCACAAACCCTTGGACTCAGACTCATTTCATCTCACACCACTGTGGTGTGTCCTCTTGCATTTTCTCCACTGAAACCACATCCTGTCTAAAAACCACTAGAAAGCTAGCTGAGCACCAGGTGAAGGAGACAATAAAGGCTTTTGCACTTTAACACCTGGCTATTTTTGTGGTTATTACTCTGCTGAAAGGAAGGCTCCTCCAAGACCTCCAGAAAAACAATAACAAAATTACACATAGAGAAACAGGAGTATGATATATATGTGTGTGTGTGTGTGTGTGTGTGTGTATGTATGTATATATGTGTATATGTATGTGTATATATACATACACATAAATATATTGCATGCCTTGTGTTTATACATGTATGTATATAAAACATATGCAATATCAACACTTTTAAGTTTAATCACTTTAATAGGAAAGAAGAAAAGATGTATCTTACACAGTTTGTCAATACAGGCATATTCTATTTTTACTTTTAGACACACTATTTTTATAATCCTAATTTTCATCATCATTTGAGAACATTGCTAGGAGACAAAAAAGAATGGAAGTTTTTGCACCAATATTTATCTTTCAACTGACCATTTCCAAACAGAACTCATTTTCCTCTGTTATCTCTACTATACTTTAAAACTTCAGTATTCTTTTTGGGGAATCAGCATCCTTCCAACTATGCTAGGTTTCTTGAGGTAATCATGAATGTGGTGTAATTATATAATGAACACAAATCAAGAAGATATTAGTGCCAGAACTGAGGATTGAATGCTATGTTATCTGGGCTATGTATAATTTGTATGACAAATGGAATTTTAAATGACAATTTGGAGTAGCTTCAACACCTGTTAGAAAAGTCACTCAGAGAATTCATCTTCATTGCCATCCCATGTCCTATTGGAAGCAAAGCAAAGATGGCCTTCCAGTTAAAAATAATATTTTTGAAGCAGCACAACAGTGAAGCTATTGTTTAAACAATAAAAATAAATACAATTTCTTCTGAGCTGGTTTTTCCTCTTCCTTAACACCCTCATCTAATTAAGTTGCTATGTTTTGCTGATCCTAACTCCACAACATCTTTGTTCTTAAAGGATGGATATAGATTGAAGCATGTTAAAGCAATAATTCATATCCCCTCCCCTAAATACCATTCTTTCCCAAACATTTCTTGTTCTCTTGAATCTGTCACCATCCTTCTACTTACCTGGACAGACAAGACTATAAAACTGAAGACTTATAATCCTTGACTTGACTCTTCTCTACAAAAATTAAAACTTTTTTGATGTAAAGAACTTATAAAATTTGTTGGTTTTGTATCCTTAACACAGCACAGATCCTGGTATCCAGAAGATGTTTAATACATTCTTACTGAATTTCTTATTGTATTATAACTTAGATATGGTTCACTTCATCAGCATGCCTATTGCAAGAACTACTTCTGAATTCATTAATCAATACTTGATTAGATTAGAAATAGATTAGTAAGCATTTATTATTTACTAAATACTGGGGTCAAAAATTTAAAATAAATATATGACAATGACCTCTCTCAAGGAGTTTATATTCTAATAGGCGAGGCAACATTTATAATTGCTTTTAACTGTAAGTCAAATGGGCAAGTGCTATGGTTCTTAGGGTGGAATGACAAAGTAGAGGACATATCTTCTCTAATCCTAATTTCTTTATAAGATCATATTAATAATAGTTAACTTTTGTAAACTGAATTAAGTATAGAAAATCCTTTTACTTATATTATTTAATTTCATTCTTATAATTATTATCATTACCTACATTTTACAACTGAGGAAACTTATCTGAGAGCTTCAGTGATTTGCTCAGGATCATACAACTAGTGTCTGAAACATAATTTGAACTAAAATTTGTATGACTCTGAGTTTAGTACTCTACCACATCATCTGACTATCCAGAAATGTAAATTTCTGTGGTGAACCATTTGATAGCACAAAGGACTTTGGTTAACTTTCTATTCTGGGTCATAGCAACAAAGGAAATTGGCAGGTCTCATCAGCACTATGGTACCTCCCTCTTCCTGTTCTCTACCCACCACTCTACCAGCTTTAGGTACATTGCTTTTCAGCACACAGGAAAACCTTTCCTCAGCTGCCATAGAGATAGGAATCTGGCTTTGAGGTCAGATAGGTATTTCTACTGAAATGGCTATTATCAGTTTTAATAATTAAGGACTGTGGTGAAGAAGGTAGTTTTCCCATCCTTTGCAGCTCAGAAAGACATGTTGTTCTACCATTTAAAGTTAGAAAAATAATTTAGTTATGTTTTGTCTCTGTATCTCTGTCTCTTTTTCTTTGTTTCTTTGTCTCTCTATCACTTTGTCCCTGTGTCTGTCCCTGTGACTGTGACTCTCTCTGTCTCTGCCTCTCTGTCCCCCTATCTCTGTCACTCTGTCTTTGTCTCTGTCTGTCTCTCTCTCTCTCTGTCTTTCTCTGACTCTCCATCTCTGTCTCTGTCTCTCTCTGTCTCTGTCTATCTTTCTGTCTCTGTCTGTCTGTCTTTCTCCCTTTCTTTGTTTTTTCTCTTTGTGTCTTTCTGTCTCTGTCTTTATTTCTTTCTGTCTGTTTCTCTCTCTCTCTCTCTCACTCTCTCTCTCTCTCTCTCTCTCAAACACACACACACACACACACACACACACACACACACACACACCCCACACATATAGGTTAATGCTTTGTTGCTTTATGCCACTTGTGACCATTTTATTACAAATGCTCTTCTCTTCACCTTTAATGCTCTCTGAGGAGGACAAGCTGCAGGCTCAGTGATTTGGAAGGTGGTATGAATGGTTTCATTTGCTATCCCAGCATGGTTTGTCCTTTCTGCTGTCCCAGAAATAATTAGGATGTATCTCTTGTAATGTGCCTTTGGTTCAACTTCGGGGACTTCTTGAACTTTAATCACCATTTAAGACTTAGAAGGGGAAAATTATGGGCATGATAAAAAGACGCTTACATCAAGGTACAGCAATATGTCAGACCTACCTATAACGAAGTTCTGTGCCTTTCAAAAAAGAGGGACAAATCTAAATGAAAAACATTCCCACTGAGGAAATGGTGATGAACAACAGATCACTGAAAGAGTTTCTAAAAGGCTGATGTGAGTGCTGAGATAAATTTATAGAGAAATGGTCCAGCTACGTATTTCCAGAGGATAGATTCTTATTGATTGGGAACTCAGGAAAAATTGAATTCATCTTTTATAATTTAAACAACAGGAACCTTGTGCTACATGGAAAATACAATCATTTTTAACTGAAAGGCATTCTTTGCATTGAAATTTAAGTGCACAAAGGACAGAAACAAAGATGAATCTTCTGCAAGTGACTCTTCAAAAAAGAGGCTAAAGGTACTCTAAAGATGTTACTTAAAATTCTACTTGTCACATTAATAGTCATGCAAACCAATGTCTTACCTATGTTAAATGTTAAAAGCACAGTTCCTTTGCCTAGACAATCTTAACAACTACAATTCCTCTCCTGAAAAGAAAAGGGAAAAATAGTGATTCCTGGTGTTTCAGAAAGAAGAATAGTCCCTTCTTAATAATTTTCCTCCTATATTATAACACCCCATCCCAACAAACAAAGCTAAACATAAGCTTCAGTCAAAGAAAGGATGATTGACCAGCAACTTTTGATTTAGGGATGATACAGGAATGAATTCAAGTGAATGCAGGACAGTTGCTACTTTGAAAAGTTCCTCCTTTGACCCATTCATTCATGCTTCCAAAAGGATCCATATAGTCATATTTCATAGTATTATGTAAGTTGTATCACATTGATTTTTAAAATTTAATTCAATAATCATTTACTGAATGCATACTATATGTCAGATACCATGTGCTGGAAAATATATTAAAAAATCATAAGATTCCTTCCTTTAAGGAGCTTATATTTTACTGGGGGAAAACAACATGTGCAGCAATAAGTTTATACGTTATATATAATACCTGTATTATATATAATATGTGTGAATACACTCATACATTTTATATGTACATATGCATATGTATATATACATACATATGTACACACATATTAATTTTTGGAGGAAAGATATGTAGGTAACAAATTTTTTTTCTTATAGGAGGGGATACCTTAGATATATTTTGCTCTTCTCCATGCACTGCAAAGATGCAGGCTCAATTTGCATAATATCTTTCTCATTGCTTCATAATTACTTTGTTTTGATAACCTGTGAAATTGTATTGAATTTATATCTTGTACTATTTGTGAAGAATTTGTCAAGAATCAGAAAATGTCCATAAATGATTTTCCTTTATGATCTGAGGAATAGATGCTAAGAAAAGGGAATAAATAGCCAAACATTTTCAAAAACATCTGCTGCGAAAACCAGTCATTTTCCATAAGTTTTAATAAAGATATCATTTAAAAATCCTAGGGAACAAAATTGTGCAATAAATTTATATATATATATATATATATATATATATTTTTTTTTTTTCTTTATCTTTTTTTGGTGAGGGGTTAAGTAACTTGCCTAAAGTCATGTAGCTTATTGTTAAATGTTCAAGGGCAGATTTGAACTCAGATCCTCCTGTCTTCAGGGCCAGTGCTCTATCCACTGCACCATCTACTTTCCTCAAGTAAATCATATTTCTATGCTAATGAAGTGTTCACCAGTAGTTAAGGTATTGACCTTTGATTTTAAGAACTGCTGTGCTTCCAGCTATCTACTCCTCTAACACTCTTTCTGTTATCTTTTGGAATCAGCAACAAGTCTTATTTTTCTGAGTTTTTGGTAGTCTGTAATTTTTATAATTTTTGTATCACTTGGAAATTGTTAATGTTAAAAAGATGTTTTGATGGCAGGAAGAACTGTGGGTACCATTGAGAATATTGTACAATTTCACAAATATGATTCAAAGAGTTTTCTTCCAATGACAATAATAATCAACATTTTGGTAAGGCCTGATGTTCTGAGCACTATGCAAAGTACCTTATCAATATTATCTTAATTTATCCTCCCAATGACTGTAAGAGTTAGGTGTTATTATTATATCTCCTTTTTAGGTGTGAAAATTGAGGCAAATAAAAGTTAAGTGATTTACTAAGGGTCACACCAGTCATAATAAGATTTTAACTGAGATCTTCTGATCTTTTGATTTCAAGTTTAGCTCTCTTTCTCATGTACCTTTTATTCTATTCTGATCATGGCTCTTCAACTATAGTATCTATGGTGTCTTTTCAAGACATATCCATCAACAAAATTTCAAAATACTTCCTATGCACCCATATCTGGGAATGTGAATTCTTCAATTATTTGATATGTGTTTGTGTGTGTGCAGTGATGAGCTTATGTCTTTTGAATGGCCATGAATCTCAATCTAGTAGAACTTAAGCACTCAATGCAGTCGGAAGATAAAATGCTTAAATAAAAATATGTGGAGCATTCAAGAACCATGGATTACTTCCATTTAACAATGGCACATTATTGTAAGACTTTTGTAGAGCAAAATCAGCATATTATGTATTCTTTATTTCTTAATTTGACAGGAAAGCAATTTACAGAGGCATGTTTGTACACCTATCTTTATCATTAGAATCATCTTTATGTGGTTTTATATGGGTGCATAAAATCTTAATATTTTGTAAAATTTTCTCATAGAAATGGAAGAAGAAGCTAGAGAAAGTAAGTGATTTGCCCACAAACATAAATAGGCAAGGGTTTAGATTCAAACCTGTCTTTGAACGCTTTCTATCATATGTATGATGAAGTGAAAATAGATGAAGTGACCAAAAACTCTGAGGTTCTTCCCCTTTCAGATTGATTATTTTGTGAAGACAAAACAGGTCAGTTTTCCCCTCATATAGTCTTTAATTATTGAATAGGTGTTGCCTCAAAGAAACTGAAACTTGGGAAAGACCTTAGCTTAAAAAGTCAAGCATCTTGGGCTAGCTAAGTTCTGATCTATGCCTTGCCACTAGACTTATAACTTGGGAGTAGAGAGTGAGACTTTGCAAAGTTCTGCTTCATTTAAATCTAATTTGATTATAAGTCAAGACATAATACTTCTGAGGCCATTGGTCCTCTTTGAGAATGAAGGAAGGATAACAACAAACAACAATACTAAACTGATTCTGTAAGAGACTGTCATGTAGTAGAAAAAGTGCTAATCTAGGAGTCAGAAGATCTGATTTTTTTCCTACTAATTGTGTGATCTAGGGCAAAGCACTTGACCTCGTAGAATTTGTTCTCATCTGCAAAATAAGAGGGTTTGTCATGACAATCTATTATCCTATAGCTTCACTCAAAATGCCAATATCAATATCAAACTGTCTCATCTCTCTATCTCTCCTTCTTTCTCTCCCTCAGTCCTTGTCCCCACCTCCCACCTCTTTCTCTCTTCTCACTTCCATCTCCATCTCTGTATCTATCTTTTTGTCTCTATACATACAGAAATAACATTTTCTTATTTGTGCACATGCTTCTCCTCATTTACTATTGTAATATAAGTTCAAAAAATAGATACATCTTTCTTTCATCCTTTGTCCCCAGTTCCTGGGACACTAACATAGTGCTTGGCCTGTTCAGGGTCCTTAATAGATGCTTGTTCAATTAAGTTATACCTGAGGCTCCTGAAAACTACAATTCTCTCGTTTTCTCCAGTTCTAATGACCTATGATAAGTTTGATTAGTTTTACTTTCATAAGGTCAAGAATCAGGAACTTTATACAAAAAGAAAACCAAGAGGATGACTTTAGATTGGCTCTTAGCCAGGAGCAATGGGTCGGTTTGTGGACTTTCACAACACACTGACTTTTCTGATGATGAAGCTGGCTTCCTATAGAGAAAACTACATAGCTTCCCAGAACATTAGTCTCCCATAAGAACCATTTGTTTTCCCTGCTGTACATTGCTCTATTTGCTTCGGTTATTTTCAAGTTATTGAGCTGTCTTTGGATGCTTTTCCATCTATTTTGTAAGCCTACAGAGTCATTATGCAGCAAGGAAGCTGTACTAAGGAAGAACAAATAAAAACAAAACAAACTACCTTTTCTTTAGACAGCCTCTAAATTCATAATGAAGACATGTTCAATAGTATATGCTTATGGATCTTGAATGAATGGTGATATCTAAATGCATTTTCATGAAGCTCTAATAATATTATCCAATCCAAGATTTGCATTTCAAATTAAAAAGAAACAGAAAAAAGCAATTGTAAATAGGGTTCATAAGTCCATGCCTTTTTTTCTGGTGATTCTGTTTCATGACGACATATTGTTCTACCTATTTATTTCTAGAACCCCAACCAACAAAAATGAATTTTCTTCTTAAGTATAAAAAGGACAAATGCCATTCTTCTTTGCTTCATTTATACTGAAAGTGTTGAGGAAAACAACAGAGCAAGAGACACCTAGAAAGAATTATTCAATGTGAAAATGACCCTGAGTTTAACAAGACATGTGGGGCAAGCATGCACATAGATATGGTCCAATTTGTTATAATTTATGACACAGCAGAATGTATTGCATGCAGCAAAAAAGATAAATTATCTTTATATCTTAAATTATCATCATCCTTGTCAAATAAAATTTTGGTTGTGACATAGATCTTCAAAAATTATGAGCTCTGTTCTCTGGAAAACCGTTTATCAATTGTTGTGTGTGAATTAGCTTATAGGACTGTTTTGGAATATTCCTTGTCATAATTGAGAATTGGATACAGTTTTCTTTATGTAAAAAAAAATCTCCCCTATCCATTATACTAGAGCATAGGACTCATGGACTCCTTTTTCATAGTTTATATGCTAAAATTAGTCAGAAATCATCTCTGGAATACTGTGATACACACATAATCTGAATCCTCCACGCACACATACACACACATTTCAATTCTAAGATTGTTCAAGCTATAAATTAGATGGAATTAACTCTATTAAACTTACCAGGAAGAAAACAAATAGTTGAAGTTAGTGGGAAAGTAATATGTTGTGGTAGAAAGAGTTTAGGACTGAACATCAATAGAATTAGCTTCTAGTCCTGGATATATCATGAATTAATTCTGTGATTATGAACAAGTCAGTCTCTTTCCTTGTTCCTCACTTCTTCATCTGAAAAATCAAGGAATAAAACTAAGGTCATATTGCTATTATTTTGTGATGCTGAGTTGATTCTTGCTGCAAGCTAAGTCCACACCTGTCTCATATGTCAAAGTGATAATAATTGTATTTTTACTACAACTGAGAATATTGTCATATTTCATGTCCTCTATTCTATTTGTAATCCTGATTCAGATGTAAGGCCACGGACTCATCTGGATAGTCAGTGTACATTCATACACACACACAAACATATACACACATTAATCTTCATACATTCTGCTCTCATTCATGAAATATACATTTATTATTTTCAATTAATTTTCAATTGTATCCAACCAACTCTTTATGACCACATCTGAAGTTTTCTTGACAAAGATACTGGGATATTTTGCTTTTTTCTTCTCCAGCACACTTTACAGATGAGGAAATTGAGACAATGGGGATTAAGTGAGATGCCCAGGATCATATAGCTAGTAAAAGTCTGAGGCGAGATTTGGACTCAAGAAAATGAATACACACACACACACACACACACACACACACACACACACACACACACACATTCAAACACATATACTTACAGATAAGCTTGTATACATAAAATAAGCTTTGGATACAGACCTAGTATTGGTATTTCCTGCTCAAAGAGGACACATTATCTTATGACCCTTTAAGACTTAGTTCCAATTTGTTGTCCAGACTGATGGAATTAGTATACATGTTCACCAACAGAGCATTAGTGTGTTAATTTTCCAAATATACTTTCCAACAATTATCATTTTTCTTTTCTGTCATATTAGCCAATCTGATAAGTATGAGGTGGTAGCAAAGAGTTGCTTTAAAATGTATTTCTCTAATCAATGGTAATTTAGAGCATATTTTATATGACTTGGATAGCTTTGATTAGTTTTTCTGGAAATAACCTTTGATCATTCATGAATTGAAGAATGGCTCTTATTTCTATAAATTTGATTCAGTTTTCATCTGTGAACTGAGAGGTCTAGAAATTGCCACTACCATCATTTAGTCATCCCCAAGACCTGCTCCTGGTATATAGTGTCCCTTCTGTGCTGGCACAACATGTGTTGGACTATGCTGCACTCTCATCCTGATACAACAGATATTTTTTGCCAACCCTCTAAGTGGTCTTGGGCTCTAAAATTATTTTGTGGGTTCTGCTATTCTAGAATTTGTGCAGAATAATTGTTTACAGGAATTTGGAGATGTTTGGGAGAGAACCAAAATAAGTCCTTGCTTTTCTCTATTATATTGATTCCTCCTCCTTTACTCCTGAATTGTTTGGAAATTTTTAGTTTAAATCCATAAAAGATAGTTTTTATATTTTAGACATACTTATCTTTTTGAACTAAAGTCTATTCCATTTTTAAACAGAGATTGTTGTATATAATAAAAATGCTTTTTCTACATCTATTAATATCATGTAATCTTAAAATTTTGTTGCTGATGAAATAAATAAATAAGACCAGGAGAAAAAATTGTAAAAACCCAACAATATAAGACATTTTTAAAAGCTTCAAGATATTATCAGTTAGCAGTTATATGCTTTACTACGCATATTTGTTATAAATAATTCATTTAACTTTTTCTCTTTTTTTCAATGGAGTGGAAAGATGAGAGGGAAAGATAGGGAAAAAAAAACATTTATAACTAAAGACATTGGGAGGATACCACACTATTATTGATTTTGCTTAATTCCTTTACCTTGCAGTAGGAGAAAACTCACTGAATGAGGGTGATTTATGAATAAGTGTAATATAAAAGCAAAACACTTCAACAATATATTTTTTAAAAGGCCACTTGAAGACTCTCATGATATTTAAAATTCTAGTCAAGTAATCCTTTTCTTTGTTCACAAAATAATAAACAATAGCTTTCATAAAGGAATATAACCTTTTGCTATTTTATTGTTTGTTTTATCTGAAATAATGATTGAAAAATGCATATATGTATATATATTCCTCTGTATCTCATTTTTAGAAGACACACAATTTCATATTTTTAAAAAATATATTAGTATAATTTCAGATATGCAAATGTTTATTCAGTTTTGTTGTTGTTCCGTAGTTGTTTTTTTTTTTTTTTCAGTCATGTCCAACTCTTTGCAACCTCTCTTTGAATTTTCTTGGAAAAGTTATTGGATTGGCATCACATTTCCTTATCCATTTACTCAACTTTATTTTTCTCCTTTTTATCCATTTCCCCCCTGTCTCTATAACTCTTTAATTATCTTTTTTTTTTCAAATATGCTGAATGTCTACTGTTTGCAACTATGTGGTAGAGCAGAATTTGTATCAGCTTTATAGATTATTTCAAATCCAGCTCTGAATTCTACATCCAGTATCATTAGAGATTCTCTGTTTTCCCTAGCTCTACCATTTCAATCTATGTGTCAAGAAAAAGTATACTGATGGAAAGAAACATTGAACAGGCACTTACCTATTGAACAGCCTTTCCAGCAACCACCACTGAACTTAGTTAGAAAGAAGAATTTCAGGCAAAGCTTCACATTGCAGTGGAATGCAGTGTCTTCAAAGTGCTTGTGATTATTTCTCTTGACCATAGTATCCTGTTTCCTGACAAATATCATTTGATGCAAAGACTATATGTGGCTCACACAATAAAACTCAATAAACTCAAATGTAGATTTATGAAAGGGAAGAATGCTGATTCAATTTATATAAATTTGTTAAAATTTACTACATATCAACTGATAACTAGACTATACCTCTCTCATATGTTTTTGCTTTGCTTTGCAAGAAGTGTGTGAAAAAGGTAATATTCAATAATCATTATTGAGTTAACATTCAAGGAGGGATATAGTTGGATATTATTTCAGAAATATCTAGAAATTACTTTTTCAACCTCACTTAATTTACTAGAAAATACTGACTGCATTGTTTAGATCATTGAGGAATAAATTTTTAAAAGTAATTAATATTTGTGAAAGAGACCAGGATATTTGCATTTGTGAGAGAAAGTGGAATAATTTGGGATAGTAGAATATTTTTTTTCCATGTAATGTGTTTTCTTGACATGACTCTCAACTTTCAGCTCAGGAAATCTTAAAAAGAAATACACCACAAAACCATTCTTCACAGGAAAGTCTTAAAATATAAAAACTATATTTAAACTTAACAATCATCAAAAGACAAACATTTTAACATTCAAAATAAAAAGAATTGCAAATAAAATGGAAGGTCTATTTTATACTATGTATATATGTAATGAGGATAAGAGATATGTATATATAGATAGCCATAGATGTTCCAAGACTGTAATCTTCCTCAATTGGCAAATTAAAAATCCACAATGACCAATTAATTAAAAACAAAATAGCTTTAATAAAAATAAATAACTTTAACTTACTAAAAGCAAATTAGTCAAACATCACTTAAGCATTTAACAATATAGGTGAGCAAACAGAAGGAATTTTGAAGAGGACAAAGAAAACCATGCAAAGTATTAGGAACATTCTATTAAATTTAATGTTTCTATAAAACGTTACACATAGTGCTGTATATAATTCACAGTTTCTTCATTATATAAGAAAATTCATGTTTATTGATATTTTGAAGTTTACAATAAATTTTTTTTAACTTAATAGAATTTTATTTTTTTGAATTACATGGAAGATAGTCTTCAATATTCACTCTTATAAGATTTTGATTTCCACTTCTTTTCTCTTTCCCTTTCTTCACTTCCCACTCCCCTATTCAGCAAGTAATCTGATATATGTTATACATGTATAATCATTTTAAACATATTTCCAAGTTCGTCACATTGTGAAAGAAAAACCAAAACAAAAGGGAAAGAAAAAAAAAAACAAACAAAAATGTGAAAATGGTATGCTTCAATCCACATTCATTCTACATAGATCTCTCTTTGGTTGCAGATGGCATTTTCCATCCCAAATCTATTGCAATTGTCTTGGATCAATGCATTGCTGAGACCTAAGTATGTCATAATGGATCACTATGTAATGTTGCCATAACTATGTAGAATATTCTCCTGGTTCGGCTCACTTCGTCAGCATCCAATTCATGTAAGTTTTTCCTGGCTTCTCTAAAATTAGACTGCTCATGAGGGCACATCATGCTGGGTGGTCATGTGATAGTGTATTCCATGTCATGCAATCAGTTTTAAGTTTTTAAGAGAAACCTTAAAATGTCCTGATATTGCATTTTTTGACCACCAAGTGAGCATTATCTTGTGTGAGTTCTCTATAAAACAGTTGTTTTGTTTTGTTTTGTTTTTTGGAAGTGTACATCTGGCATTTAAATAATATGAGCAGCGCAATGAAATTGCACTTACTACAGTAAAGCTGGAATTCTTCCCAGTTTAATTGAAGGAAAGACCTCTGATGTCTTATCCTTCCAAGTGATCTCCAAAATCTTCCTAAAACAATTCAAATTGAATAATTCGATTTCCTGGCATACTATGCAGATTTAACAGGCATACCACAGGACATGGTATACACACACACACACACACACACACACACACACACACATATATTCATCACAATATATCCAGATCTGAACATAAGGGCAATTAACTTAGAAGTATTATATAATATGGAATAGAGTGGTAAGAGATTCCTCAATTGAATATGATAGCTGTATGAGGGGGAGAAAGATGTCAAATTTAAAGGGATATGGTAAAATTATTAACTTCAATATTTGACAAGTTACCAGATATGAGCCTTCTTTTAAGAGAAAAAGAAGTCCATATTGATACTACCAACAAGATTGATTGGAAAGCTGATGATACTTTATTCAGAAATTGGAAAGTTTGAAGGGAAAAAAAGAACAATGAATTCAATTTTAGAGAAGTTTATAGTTTAAATTTCCTCAAAACTGACTCGTTTGGAAGCATCGGTATGAGATTAGTGTTTGAGAAGCACTTAAACTGATAATATGGATTCGGCAGTCATTTGCTTAGAAGTTTTAGTTTAACCCAAGGGGGTTAAAGAGCTTATTATGCAGAAGAGAAGAGAGAGAAAAAGAGTGTAATCAGAAAGGTAGTAGGTGAACCTGGAGAGAAAAATGTGATTGGAAACTCAGAAAGAAAAGATAATGCAAGAGAAAGAGTAGTCAACAATGTCAAATGCAGCAAATATGTACATAAAAGTTATATTTCTGAAAATAGTATATTTGGCAATTAAGAGATCTTATGTTAATTTAGAAAAAAGATAATTTCAGTTAAATGATGACATTGGAAAACTGATTGGAAAGGGATGAGAGAATGAATAAGAGGAAGATGGAGTGGAGGTAGTATTGCTCTATATTATTGTTGTAAGTATAAATTTTTATTTTGAGGAATTTGGCTCCAAAAGTGAGGAATTTGATAGTGTATGTTTTAGTGGCTGATAAGATCTAAAGAATGTTTAGTTTATTTTTTCTTAAAGATGGAATAAACAATAAAGTTTGAAGTAAGGAAAGAACCAATTCATAAGGAAAAGCTGATGATTTTAGAGAAGGATCTGTTGCAAAAGATGAGAAAAGACAGGATAAAGTATGCATTCAAAGGGTCTTGCTACTGAAGAAGCAGACCAAAATCTTAGCATATTTAGAATGGGGAACAAAACAAATTGAGATGTAGATAAAAATGATATGAAATGTATTTCAATTAGAAAATGTAATTGTGATATAGAGCGTTTCTATTTATTATATATAAAGTAAGTAACCAAATAATGCTTATAGAAACTTTTGAAAAGTGTAATGAATGAATGTTTTTCCCAAGTATTAGGGTTGGAGGGAAATAGCACATGCCAGGATTTTTTTTTTTTTTGGTGTGGAGATAGGAGGAATTTTAAATATATATTTTATTCAAATGCATTTCTTAAACTTTATTTTTTGTACTGAGAACACAACTTTTAAAATGATGGCATTTCAGTATATATTATCATGCCATGCTGAAAGAGCAGTTTATTCTCATAACAGAGAGAAACCCAAGAAGCATGCCCAATTTCCATAATACTCCTGAAGATAACAGAGTAGCTATTTCAGAAACCACTGCCAAACCTTAATTGAAGCAGCATTTTCAACATACATACAACAGCGTGTTTGAATTTTTTAGACAACTACTTTGACAAAGAAAATCAGTTTGGTTGCTTTTTTTACCTTCACTGAACTATGGAATCATGAAGTTGTAGTTGAGCTAGATTATCAATCCAGTTCAGTCTGTTTCTGAATATCAATCTTTTCTGTAACAGAGCCCCAAAGGGTTCATCTAGCATTTGTTTGAAGACTTTCAGTAAAAAAGGAGGGAAGTAATCTTTCCTGAGAGAATTCATTCCATTTAAGGTTTACTATTCAATGAAATTTAAAAATAAACAAACAAAAAACCTTCCATCAATCATAAATTTAATTTTCCATTTCTGAGTTATATGTCTAGATTTTCCTACTGACATCAAGAAAAAGTATAGTTCACTCTGTCAATGACTAGCCTTCACCTTCTTGGATATTGCTCTAATCTATCCTTCCCTCAATCTCAAGTCTTCTTTTGAGAGTAAACATCCTTGATGGCTTCAATCTTTCTGAATTTGGCATGAACTCAAGGACTTTCAACATCTGGCTTTCCCTCTCCAACTTATTGATGTCCTCCATAAATTGTCATATGCAAAACTGAACAATGTATTCCAGATGTGATATGACTAGGAAAGATTAAAAGAGGTTGATTACTTTCTAATTTCTGGGCATCATGCCTCTTATTGCCATTTAAATTTGCTTGGCTGTCATAACAATTTATATTGACTTTGAAGCTCACTAAAATTCTCACTTTTTTTTTTCTGATTAACTACTGTCAATCCATAAGTTGCCCATTTAGTATTTGTGAAATTGGTATTTTACAACTAAAACTATTATGCAAATATTTTATTTAAAAATTATCATATTAGATTTAACCATTCATTCCAAGTTATCAAGGTAATTTTTGGATGTTGACTATCTCACTTCGCATGTTAGTTATTCCTGCTAGCTTTTCACTATCTTAAATTTTGATATGTCTATGTTTTTCTCTCTCCTCTCAATTTCCTCATTGTTTCCAGGATGTTACTTTACTTTTTTAAATAACATTTTATTTTCATCTCCAGTTGAATGTCAAAAAGATTTTAGTATTTATCTTATAAGATGTTGAGTTACAAAATTTCCTGTACTTCTTTGCTCTCCCCTCTTCTGAAGATGGTAGGCAGTTTGAAGTAGCTTACACATGTGCTAACATGTAAATTTTATTTTCACATTAGGAATTAGACCAAAAGTAATAAATTAGAAGAAAGAATTATACCAAAATAAAAGGAATACACAAGAAAGATAAAATGGAAAAAAATGCCTCAATCTGCATTCCAAATCCATCAGTTCTTGATCTAGTTATGGATAGCATTTTCCTTGGTGAGTCCTTTGTATTTTTGAGGGGGGAGGGGATCATTGTGCTATTGAAAAGAATTGAGTCAATTATTGATCATGAATTTTTCTCTTTCCCATAGATCTGATAGTAGAATATTTCTTGTTCTTCTAATTTGCTTATAGTCATTTATGTCTAAATCATGCACCCATTTCAAACATCTTCATGTATGATTTAAAATGTTGGTCTATATCTGGTTTGTGTCCTATTGTTTTAAAGTTTTCCCAATTTTTGTCAATTAATAATCCCCAAATTCCCAAATCTGAGATTTTATCAGACATTACATTATTTTTCCCATTGACTACTATGCCATGTGTATGAAGTCTATTCCATGGATATGCCATTATTCTATTTCCTAGCCACCACTAAATGGTTTTGCTGATTTCAGTCTGATGGATTAAGAGCAGGTCTTCCTAGGCCATCTTCTTTTGTATCTTTTAAAAAAATCATTAATTCCCTTAATATTCTTGACATTTTGTTCTTCTAGATAAATTTTGTTTTTGTTTTGTTTTGTTAGCTCTATCAATTTTTTTTTGCAATTGTATTGATAGGACATCAAAAAAGTACATTAATTTAAGCAGAATTATCATATTTTTGTTACATTGCTTCAGCCTACCCAAGAGCAATTGTTATGTTTTCAGTTGTTTGGATCATACTTTATTTGAGTGAAAACTGTTTTGTAATTTGTTCAAATACTTCCACATAATACCTAACCCTTAGCAAGTAGCTTCTTAAGTATTTTATTTTGCTTACAGTTATTTTAAATGGAATTTATCTTTTTATCTTTAGCTGCTTAAAGAAATGCTAATGGTTTACATGGACTTATTTAATATTTTCCAATTCTGATATTATTGTTACATATTTCAAGTAATTTTTCATTTGAAGCTCTACATTCTATAAGTATACCATCATATCATCTGCAATTAGTGATAATTTGGTTTACTCCTTGCCAATTCTAATTCCTTCAATGTCTCTTTTTTTCTCTTACTGCTAAACTAACACTTCTGGTATGTAGTGAATAATAATGTTCATAATGGGCATCCCTGATTCATTCCTCATCTTATTGAGGAGCTATCTTTTTTCCATGATATATAATTCTTGTTGATGTCTTTTTTTTTTATTCTGTTTTAGTTTATTTATTTGTTTGTTTGTTTTGCTGAGGCAATTGGGATTAAGTGACTTGCCTAGGGTCAAATAAGCCAGGAACTGTTAAGTGTCTGAGGTCAGATTTTAACTCAGGTCCACAGACTTCAGAGTTGTGTTCTATCCACTGCATTACCTAGCCGTCCCCAGCTTATTTATTTTAAATACACATTGCTTTATGAATTATGTTTGGAGAGAAAAATCAGAGCAAAAGGGATAAACCACGGGGAGAAATAAAAAAAAAACAGAAAAAAGAAGTGAACATAATATATGTTGATTTAAATTCAGTCTCCTTAGTTCTTTTTCTGAATGTAGATGGCATTTTCTGTCCAAAATATATTAGGATTGTTTTGGATAACTGAACTACTAAGAAGAAACAAACCTGTCATAGTTGATCATTACACATTCTTGCTGATATTATGTACAATGTATTCCTGGTTCTGCTTGTTCCATTCAGCATTAGTTCATGAAAATCTTTCTAGGTCTTTCTATAATCATCTTGTTCATCATTTTTTACAGAAAAATAACATTCCAGTACTTTCACTGACCTTATCATTCAGACAGCTATACCCCAATTGATGGGTATCCACTTCTTTTAATATTCTTTGCTGCCATAAAAGTTGCTGCTACAAACATTTTTGCAAATATGAGTCCTTTTTTCTTCCTTTATGATCTCCTTGGGATACAGACCCAGTAATGGCACTGTGGAGTCAAAGTTTATGCATAGTTTTATAGCTCTTTTGGCATAGTTCCAGATCACTTTTCAGAATGGTTGTACCATTTCATAATACAACCAACAATGCATTAGTGTCTCTGTTTTCCCACATTCTTGCCAACATTTATCATTTTCTTTTCGTGTAATCTTAGCCAATCTAAGAGGTATGAGGTGATACCTCAGTTCTTTTAATTTGCATTTCTTTAATCAATAGTAATTTTTTTCACATAATTATAAATAGCTTTAATTTCATCATCTGAAAATTACTTATATTCTTTGACCATTTATCAATTGAGGAATAACATGTATTTTTATAAATTTGACACTGTTCTTTATATATTTTAGAAATAAAATCTTTATCAGAAATACTGGTTGTAAAGATTTTTTCCCCCAGCTTTGTACTTCCCTTTTAATCTTGTAGTGGGTGCTGTATTTTGTCAAAAGCTTTTTCAGCATTTATTGAGATATTTATATGATTTCTATTTGTTTTGCTATTGATATTTTCAATTATATTGATGGTTTTTTCTAATATTGAATCAATTGTGCATTCCTATATTTCACTTAATTTCTCCTTAAGGAATTTGCTTAATCACCTTGTGTATATAAATTTAGCAATGAAATTGCATGGATATCTATGGTATCTTGTAGCAAGGTATAGTTTCCTTCCTTATCTGATTTAATTTGTTTTTTTCTTTTGATTTTTCTGAGATCAGGATTGCCCCCCTATTTCTTTGTTTGTTTGTTTTAATGTCATTTGAAACATAATAGATTTAGTCCCTTACTTTTACTGTGTTTTTCTTTCTGCTTTAAGTGTATTTCTCTTAAACATCATATTATTGGATTCTGGTTTTTGGTACGCTTTTGCTACTCGCTTTTATTTTATGGGAGAATTCATACTTTTATGAACACATCCACAGTTATGACGACTACCTGTATATATCACAGCATCCTATTGGTCCTCCCATTTGTCCTCTTTCTCCTTTCACTCTTTCCTTCCTCACCAGCTTCTTTTTTTTTTATCACCTCTCCTTATTTATCCTCCTGTCTATCAGTGTCCACCTTTACTCAATCTCCTCCCCTCCTCCTACTTCCTGTTGTGTAAGATAGATCTCTATACTGAACAGATTGTGTATATTGTTCCCTGTTTGAGCCAATACAGATGGAATAAGGTTCAATTTATGCTCATTTCCCATCTTCTCATTTTCCCCTTCACTGTTATAGGTCTTCATTATACCATCAATTGAAGTAATTTACACCATTCTACCTCTCCCTTCTTTCTGCATCCAGTGTACTCCTCTTTCTCTTCCCTTATTTTTAAAATCCCCCTTTGACCTCTATCTATGCATTTTCCTCCTAGCTATACTATCAGTGTACAGTATTAAATATCATCTTTCCATGTATAGATATAAATAGATTAACTCTATTAAACCCTTTTATTTTCTTTTGCTATTTTACCTTTTTTATGTTTTTTTGGGGGGTCTTGATATTGGAGATCAATGTTTTTTAGTTATAGTCTTCTTATGAAAGCTTAAAATCCTTTTATTTTATTGAATGGCTATTTTTCCCCTTTGCAGTATTATGATTAATTTCTCTGTGAAGGTGATCCTTGGTTTTAGTTCTAGTTTTTAGAAGATCATGTCCCATGACTTCTGATCCTTTCATGCTATGGCTGTCGCCATATTCTGATTTTGACTTCCTGAAATTTGAATTGTTTCTTTCTGAGCACTTGTAATATTTTTCCTTGACCTGATAATTCTGAAATTTGGCTACAATGTTTCTTGAAGTTTTTATTTTGGTATCTTTATTTTGGGGATTTGTGGATTCTTCCAGTGCCCTCTGTCTTCTGGTTCCAGGACAACAGTCTATTTCCTTAAAAGATGCTCTACAGATCCTCCTTTTGATTGTCTTTCAGCTAATCCAATAATTCTGATATTGACTTTCCTTGATCTATTTTCCAAGTCAGTTGTTTTTTGTTTTTTTTTTTTTCCTTGAGGACATTTTATTTATTTTTGTTTTATTCTTTTGAATTTGATTTATTTTTAATTTCTCATAGAATTATTAGCTTCCATTTGCCCAACTTTTCAATGTTGTTTTCCTCAATTAGCTTCTGTGCTTTCTTTTCTATTTGGTGAATTGTAGTCATTGAGGAATTGGTTTCTTCAGCAAATTTTTTTATCTCCTTTTCCATTTGGCTAATTCTATTTTTAAAGCAGTTTTCCAAGTTGTTGACTCTCCCCGAAGTTCTCTATCACCTTCATTTCTTTCCCAACATTTTTCCTCTCTATCTCAAATGGTTTTTAAACTCCTTTTTAAACTTTTTCATGAGTTCTTTCTTTGAATTTTTCCCATGAGTTCTTTCTGAGCTTAAGCACTTCTCATTTTTATCTTGGGATTCTGTCCAAAGGTGTTTTGACATTGTTGTCCTCTTTTGAGTTTGTTTCTTGCTCTTCCCTGTCACAAATATAACTTTCTTTCTATGACTACATTCCCCCTCTCCCTTCTTTTCCCCTGCATGTGTGTGTTTATGTCTGTCTGTCTCTCTCCTCTCTCTCTCTCTCTCTTTATCTCTTTCTCTCTCTTTATCTCTCTCTCTTTTTTATCTCTCTCTTTCTCTCTCTCTTTCTGTCTCTGTTTCATCGCTATCTCTCTCCTTTTGCCCTTTCTTTTCAATTCAAGTGCTACTCCCCAGATGGAAGGATTATTGTTTTAGGCTACTTGTGCCAGTGCCTACTAGCTCTGTCTGTTTACCTGTTGCCTGTTGCTGCACTGATCTATCCCTGAGAGCCATGAGGGATCCTAGTGTCTAGTAGTTATTGAAGTAGTAAAATAATGTGTGACAGGTACTACTAGAATCTATTGGTTCTTTCAGCTTACTTGGTGCTGAATCTTAGTGATTGTGTCTGGTGTGTGTTAAGACCAGATTTGGTATTTCTGTATATCCCCAGGGTTATACTGATGCACACGATAGTTTGGCCTTTGTGTGTGTGTGTGTGTGTGTGTGTGTGTGTGTGTGTGTGTGTGTGTAGCTATGCTAGGGAAGGTGGAAATCTGTTTGTTTGGCCAGGATTACATGAGAGCAAGTGGCAATTTCCAGAGCTGGAATCATCAGCTTCTCCTGGTTTTCCTAAAGCATAGTGGGTGGGAGGTGGGTAAGTCTTGGTTTTGACTTTTACCTGCTGTACCACTATTAGGATCTGCTGATGATTTGCTAAAGCTGGGATTATTGCTGGATTACTGGGAAGCTTCCTGTCCTGAGCTATGTGTCTGAGTTGTTACTTTACCTGAGTGAAAGGGACCCCTCCTGTTTTTTCTCCAAGTTTCCTAGGTTAAGAACTATTTTACCTTGTTTCTTTTCTGGTTATGCTTTTCTAGAACTAATCCTGAAGTGTTATTTTTATGATTGCCCAGAGGTGAACATGCTAGGGCTTTAGAGATTAACTTCTTAATCTGCCATTGTGTCTCCAGAAGTGGAATTTGCCTGCCATTTTTACATTTTCACTTTATATCCCATTCCATTGTTCATCCAGGTCAATGCCATCTGGCTTCTACCTTTACCTATCTGGTCTGCCTTCCTTTATACTGTTTATTTGTTCCAAATCCTTGACTCTTCAGTTCTCTTCCTCTTCATTAATAAATATTGATTGTGTAAAATGCAGATTATGGAGAGAGCTAAGAGAAGATGGGGTGGATGGAGCTCACTTGTGTAGTGTTTTCTTCTTTTGTATAATATGATGGTTCTCTGTGGAGCAGGTTTCTCGGGGAGGTTTTCTGGAGGCAGCCTTAGTTTCAGTTCCATGTAATAATCACCTCAAATGCAGCCAGCTGATAAAATTCAAACATTTATTTTCTCCTTCCAAGAGTTATCTCTTTCCTTGGGCCCAATTAGCTTTCTTAGAGGCCTCTCTCTCTCCTTAGTTCCAAGAGCTCTTGCAGCTTGTCTTTTAGCTCTTCCAGCTTCTGTGTCTAGCTCAACTCCGACTCGTGGCTTCTCAATCTCCAACTGATGCTCCCCTCTCAATCTTTTCAACTGACTGACTGATTGACTGACTGAAGCTCTTTTTAATGCTCTTTTAGAGGTGTAAACTCAGAGGTTGACTCCTCCTCTGAGAGTGGGATTATGGGAGGTGTGAATTCATGAATCTTATACTGAATTCTGACTTGTGAATCTCCCAAACTCATGAACTAATATGTGTGAGCTAACGTGTGAACTCTCAAAAGTGCAAACCCAAGCACACAAGCATTGCTTCCATCAATTCCAGTGAGTCAATACCTTGTTTCAAGTTCTGGCCCATAACATCTCCTGCTTTCTTTTGATTTAGAACATAGATGGTCATGACCTCCCTGACTTCTCAAGGAGGTGAGAACCCCAAAAAAGGAGGTGATCACATCTTCCCTGACTGCTCAGAAAAGGAGTGAAAACACCATAAAAAAGAAGGTGGTCACACCCTCCCTGACTTCTCAGGAAGGGAGATGAAAACACCAAAGGAAATGAGAAATCAAATCAGATTAGCAGGTTTCTGAAAGGGCTCATTTGAAACAGGTATACATAAATACATCAATATGGGAGGTATTACACATAATTACAGAAATTACGTAAGCACATAGCAATATAACAGAGACAAGTAGTGATGAAACAAATAACAAGAATCATCATGAGAATTTATACATGTGCATAAGTCCTAGAAATAGTCCAAAAGGAATCCAATGTCCATTAGTTCATGTGCCAGGAATCCAATAATTCCTGCAAGCTTTGAAGTACTACAAATAGTCTCATCTTGTGTTAGGGAATCCAATGATTCCTGAAGATTTTAAAATTCTTTTAACAGTCTCATTGTCAGCCATGCTCTTTCAGTGTCAGATGTTTCTTAAATCTTCTTTGTTTTGAGGTTTTTCTCTTTTTCTGTTTCTCTCTGATGGACAAAGCGAATACGGCTCGTTGGCATCCATCTGATTCCTTCTCCATCTGTTTCCAATTCTGTCTGTAGGAATATAAGCAAACCTTCTCTCCCAGGCAGTTAACCTATCTAATTCCCTCAAGTTCTGGTCCATAACAACTTGTGCATATAGAGGGATGATAAGAAGGGCTCCATCCCCATGTGAGACAAGGGTACAGGAGAAAATAAGAAATCTGAGTTCTGTGAGATAAGGAGCAGGATACAGTTCAAAATTAATGGCTTGAAATTTTCCAGTGAAATATAAGGCAAAAAGAACCTTGCCTTATAAATAAATTATATATAAATGGGTATAGGGAACATGAGTGTCATGAACAGCTTGAATAAGCTGAATTTTTGTGAAAAAAGATCTTGTAATGCGGAGTTAGGAGCAATGGATTTAGAGTATAACTTGTGTTTAAATCATGGTATCTAGATTGGAATAAACAAACAAAAACCAAAAATATTTGATTTTGAAATTTCCTCAGGAACATTAGCTGTGTGACCATAGGCAAATAAACAACCTTCTGAGGCTTCAATTTCATTATATTAAAAATAAAACAGTCTCTCCTTTGTTATAGAAAATATTCTCCACATTACAGAATTTTTGTGAAGATTAAATAAAACAATGTTTGTAAAGTACTTTGCATAGTGTTATATAAATGCTAGCTCTGAAAATTATATTTAAATTGAAGATGCTGATTTAAATGAGCATTTATATGTGATTGTCTAATTCTTGATTGGGCTATGTCAAAAGATACATGCATGATAGACATGATTGCTAAAATCTAGGCCACATTCCTAGAGGGTATTTTCAAATTCACTGTTTTTGCCCCGAGTCTATTGTTTTTCCTCTGAGGTAGACATGAAAGACAGTAAATACTCCACCCAAAAGAGCCTTTAGGGGTCCTGCTATTGGTTTTAAATTTCTCAGAACTTTCAATTTCTCCCTTGGCTAAATAGAAGTTGTATTTTCCCAGAGAGATTGTCATATAAATAAAATCCTAATATCTTGTTCTATGAATTTTAAAAGTATATCAATTTTCACATTCATTTAAATTTGTATGTCAAAAGCTACCCCTTCACTATGAACTCTGATTCCTTATTATGTGCAAAACAGAATGAAGAATATGGAGTGACATTGGCATCTGGCATCCCCTTTAGGACTGATTACTGCATTTGAGAGTGAATCATTTTCCTCATCTATGCCAAAAGAAATTAATTTTTCTTGGTGATTGTTGAATCTTCAATACTGAGGGAAGATGTGGCAGCTAATAGCATCACTTCCTACCAGGCCATTTCTGTCTGAGAATGCTGCTATGTATTTTGCAGTTTTAATGTCTCCTACTCCTGGTGTGGAGTCCATTATCTGCAGCTTTTCAGCATCCTGATGACCACCACACTTTTCTTTGCACAGAATTGCTCTCTGACTATTGCACACTATGAAGTTTTGAGTACTTCCAGTGTCCATGACTATTCATTGCCTTCAAATGAATGTAGGGAGTTCTGGAAACATTTCTTGAGCCCCCTTCTGTTTAGTTATCTTCCAAATATTTCTGGGCAGCATTTACTAGGGTTCCCTGGTGTTTCCTTCTGCCATATCTCATCAAGTGGCCATCACAGAAAAGCTGATTTGAAATGATTTTTTTGAGGTTATGGACTGGCTTATTTTAAGACCTCACTTGAATAAGAATGATGCACTAACAAAAACTAAGCAAAAAATAAAAGTTTTCATGAATGTGCTATATTGGGAAATGGTCAGAAGACATTTAAAAGAGTGCTTTAATTATGAAATTTGCATGTAGTTATCTGGCTAAAGTGATTTTGAAAGAATATACCCAATCATTTAAATATTTTATGTAATTGTGAATTTTTTTTTCAATAAGGGAATGCAATTGTAAGTGCTTCTGTATATATTATTAGAAATATAAACATATATACCCATATCAAGTAAATCTGTTTTTATTTTAATTAAGAATTACATTTTATTTTAGAAAATCTCAGGGACAAAAAAGACAAGTTTTAAAAGTTAAATTAAACATCTCAGTCTAGTATCATAAAAAAGTGAAGGATATGCATTCATTTTGCATCAGTACTTTTCACATATGTAAGGCATGCAAATCTTGATATCAAAGCTAATACAATGCTGAGTATGCATAGTACCAACACAATCAAGGGGAAAATGAAAAATTCAAGCAATATTTCCTATAAACTCACAGTTTTTTTTTTTTTTTCATTTGATTGACCAAGTGTTTGACGAAATTGATCAGAGCATCTGGTAATTTGATACAATATAAAGTTGTGTTTTTTTTAAATCTTTTGGAGAGATATAAGAAGACTGGAAAGGTAGGAAGACAGATTGAGAAAGATTTTGAATGCCAAACAAAGGATTTTGTATTTGACCTTAGTAAGAAATCTCTGCAATTTATTGAGCATAGGACTGATATGGTCAGACTGTAGCTTTGAGGAAATGACTTCAGAAACTGAATGAAGAATGGATTGAAGTAATGAGTCTTGCTGCAAGCAGACCAACCAACAAGTTATTGTAATGGTTCAAGCATCAGGTGATAAGAGATACACCTAGATAGTGGAAATAAAATGAGAAAGGAGACATATTTGAAAATTGTTGCAAAAATAAAATTGATAGATCTTAGCAACTGATTAGATATGGAAATGAGAGAGAATGTAGAATTACACTAAGCATGAGAACCTAAAGAGCTGAGAGGATAATGATACCTGCAACAACTATAGTGAAATTTAGGAGGGGAGAAAGATTAAAGGAAAATATAATGAATTCATTTTTACCATGTTGAAATTAAAATGTCTATGGAGATATGGAGCATCCATAATGATGTAGATGAAGATGCAGTAAAGGAGACTGAAAAAGGGTGTCAGATAGATTGTAGGAAGGCCAGGAGGCAGTTGTAGTCCCAGATTTAGAGAGAAGAGAGAATTAAATAGAAGAGAATTATCAACAGAGTAAATACTACAGAAAGTTAAAGAATAAAGATTGAGAAAAATAATTGGCACTATTGATTAGAAAAATGCAGATTAAGACAATACTGAGGTACCACTTCACATCTCTCATGATTCCTTCTTCTTACCTTTGTAACTTTAGACAAATCACTTAATCTGACTTGGACTTGGTTTTCCCATCTATAAAATGAGTAAAATAAAGAGATTGGTCTCTTAGGATCCTTCCAGCTCTATGAACTTAATGAAATGCTACAGACATAATATGACAAAAGAAGAGTATAATAGAACTATTACTTTTATACTTCTCAATTCAGTGTAGACTACATTCATTTTATTGGTTGCTATATACTCTGTTGACTAAAATTGATCTTTTATTCCATTAAAATCCCAACTTTAACTTTTTGTGTCTCAGTTTTCTCATCTGTAACACCAAGAATTGGACCAGATATCCTCTAAAGTTCTTTCCTATTTTAAATTTATAATGCTAAGATGGATTGGAGGAGAAAGGGAGATAAGATTGATGACAGGAAAAGATAATAATATATTTTTATATTAAATAAATAAAAATAAGAAATATTGGAGTGGATGCGGAAAAACTGGGACACTAATATATTGTTGGTGGAGTTGTGAACTGATCCAACCATTCTGGAGAACAATTTGGAACTATGACTAAAGGGCTATAATTCTGTGTATACTCTTTGATCTCAGCAGTCTCTCTACTGGATCTGTATCCCAAAGAAATCATAAAAAAAGGAGGTAAAAATCCACATGTGCAAAAATGTTTATAGTGGCAAGGAACTGGAAACTGAGTGGATGCCTCTTTTCAACAATGAAGTAATGCAAGGCAATTCCAAAAAAACACATGATGGAGAGAGTTATCTGCATGCAGAGAGAGGAGGAATATGGAGACTGAATATGGATCGCAGGATAGTATTTTCACTTTTGTTGTTCTTGCTTGTTTGCTTGGTTTTTTCTTTCTCTTTTTTATTTTTTTGATCTGATCTTTCTTGTACAACATGATGAATATAGAAAAATATTTAGATAATTGCACATACTTGACCTATATTGGATTTCTTGCTCTGTAGAGGAAGGGGATGTAGAGAGATAAAAGAGAGGTTTGGAACACAAGGTTTTGCAAGAGTGAGTGTTGAAAACTATTTTTGCATGTATTTTGGAAAACTAAAAAGTCATCATTTTAAAGAGAGAAAAAAAGATGGATTGGACTCGGCAATAAAAGATCATGGACTTTAGAAAGAGCAATTTATTTTCCATAGATAAAAGTTAATGCATTAAAATGTGTAAAAAAGCTGTTGAATAGAAAACATCTTCAAAACAAATATCTTGTATTGAACTCATAGACAATATATAGTGGAGTTGTCATAGAATATACACTCCAAAACTTTCATAGATGCGTGGTCATATGATTAAAGTGGACAGGTCTCAAAAATAAGAAAAAACCCCCAAAATAGTCATAAGGAAGAATGCTCTAAATTATTAATAACGAATGAAATGCAAATTTAAAAATTCTTGAGTTTCTCATTTCACTTTCATCAGTTTTGGAAAGATGAATATAGTCATTATTAAAGGACCAAAAGAAAGATAAACAAGGTGATACATTGTCAGTGAAGCCAAGAGCTTATTCAAATATACTGGCAAATAGTGTGGAATTATGTGAGAAAAGTCACTGAATATTGTATATCATTGGATCCAGCAAAACCCTTAATGGGAATGTAACATATAGTTGTTTTTTTTTTTTTTTTATTGTTTATTTTCTGTGTGTGTGTGTGTGTGTGTGTGTGTGTGTGTATGCGCGCAAACACGCTAGTTAAAACAAACAAGGGGAAGCAATCAACCAACTTAACGAATCTACTGATCAAACTGTGTTCTATAAATATTGTGTCAAATTATTAGACCATTAGAAGTATTAGACCATTAAGAATTCAAAGAAACATGGAATTATTTGTATGAAAGAATTGCTGCAGAGTGAAATAAAGAGAACCAAGATAAGAATACCTTCAATAAGAGGAAGGAATTTATGACCAAAGAACTAGAGATCATTACTGATCACAAAATAGAAAATTTTGATTATATCAAATTGAAAAGTTTTTGTACAAACAAAACTAATGCAGACAAGATTAGAAGGGAAGCAATAAACTGGGAAAACATTTTTGCAGTCAAAGGTTCTGATAAAGGCCTCATTTCCAAATTATATAGAGAATTGAATCTAATTTATGAGAAATCAAGCCATTCTCCTATTGATAAATGGTCAAAGGATATGAACAGACAATTCTCAGATGAAGAAATTGAAACTATATCTAGCCATATGAAAAGATGCTCCAAGTCATTATTAATCAGAGAAATACATATTAAGACAACTCTTGAGTTAATTACTACACACTTGTCAGATTGGCTAGAATGACAGGGAAAGAAAATGCGGAATGTTGGAGGGGATATGGGAAAACAGGCACATTAATATACTTTGGTGGAATCGTAAATACATCCAGCCATTCTGGAGAGCAATTTGGAACTATGCTCAAAAAGTTATCAAACTGTGCATACCATTTGACCCAGCAGTGTTTCTACTGGGCTTATATCCCAAAGAGATTGTAAAGAAAGGAAAGGGACTTGTATGTGTAAGAATGTTTGTGGCAGCTCTGTTTGTAGGGACCAGAAACTGGAAACTGAGTAGATGCCCATCAATTGGAGAATTGCTGAATAAATTTGGTATATGAATGTTATGGAATATTATTGTTCAGTAAGAAACGACCAACAGGATGATTTCAGAAAGGCCTAAAGAGACTTACACGAACTGATGATGAGTAAAATGAGCAGGACAAGGAGATCATTATATACTTCAATAACAATACTATATGATGATCAATTCTGCTGGACCTGGCCATCTTCAGCAATGAGATGAACCAAATCAGTTCCAAAGGAGCAGTAATGAACTGAACCAGCTACACCCAGCGAAAGAACTCTGCAAGATGACTAAGAACCATTACATCAAATTCCCAATTCCTATATTTTTGCCCATCTGCATTTTTAATTTCCTTCACAGGCTAACTGTACAATATTTTGGAATCCAATTCTTTTTGTACAACAAAAAATGGTTTGGACATATATACCTATTTTGTATTTAATTTATACTCTAATATACTTAAATGTATTGGTTACCCTGCCATCTAGGGGAGGAGATGGGGGGAAGGAGGAGAAAAATTGGAACAAAAAGTTTGGCAATTGTCAATTCTGTAAAATTACCCATGCATATAACTTGTAAATAAAAAAGTTATTAATTTTTTAAAAAAAATAGATTTCTCCTTTATTTTCTTCCTTTAAATAAAACTTATTTTTGTGATATAGTGAGCTATGTCTTTGCAAAAGGAGAGTTAGTCCCAGTACATATTTTTACCTTATATCCTATAGGGGACCAGTGAGAAAGCTTACCTATCAAAATATCAAGGACCTTCAGATCCTAAAATTAATTCAGACACAAGACTCACATGTTATTATTAAATGACAAATGTTATTGATATTCACTAGACTTCTCATATTTAGATGAGGGGTGGGGGTGGGGCTGAGGAAGGGAAAAATTGAAACAAAAGGTTTGGCAATTGTCAATGCTGTAAAATTACTCATGCATATGACTTGTAAATAAAAAAGCTATTAAAATTTTAAAAAAGAATACCCTCAACAACCACAAAAGTACAGAAAAAAATAAAAAGCAGTCTTAACACAGTAGTTTTACAAGAAAACATTCTTTCTTATACTTCACAAATAGGCAAAATTGGGAATTGTGTTATTGGAGGTATTGAATGTGTTGGTTTATTTTGCTTAGTAGAAGAGAGTTTTATTATGGTGAAAATGTTGATATTGGGAACAGATATTTTATTTATTTATTTAATAACTTTTTATTGACAGAACACATGCCAGGGTAATTTTTTTTTACAACATTATCCCTTGCACTCACTTCTGTTCTGATTTTTCCTCTCCCTCCCTCCACCCCCTCCCCTAGATGGCAAGCAGTCCTATACATGTTAAATATGTTACAGTATAGATACAATCTATGTGCGCAGAACCAAACAGTTCTCTTGTTGCACAGGGAGAATTGGATTCAGAAGGGAGAAATAACCCGGGAAGAAAAACAAAAATGCAAACAGTTTACATTCATTTCCCAGTATTCTTTCTTCGGGTGTAGCTGTTTCTGTCCATCATTTATCCATTGAAACTCCGTTAGGTCTCTTTGTCAAAGAAATCCACTTCCATCAGAATACATCCTCATTCAATATTGTTGTTGATGTGTATAATGATCTCCTGGTTCTGCTCATTAGCATCAGTTTATGTAAGTCTCTGCAAGCCTCTCTGTATTCATCCTGATGGTCATTTCTTACAGAACAATAATATTTCATAACATTAATATACCACAACTTGCTCAACCATTCTGCAATTGATGGGCATCCTTCATTTTCCAGGTTCTAGCCACTAAAAACAGAATTGCCACAAATATTTTGGCACATACAGGTTCCTTTCCCTTCTTTGGTATTTCTTTGGGGTATAAGCCCAATAGTAGCACTGCTGGATCAAAGGGTATGCACAGTTTGATAACTTTTTGGGCATAATTCCAGATTGCTCTCCAGAATGGTTGGATTCGTTCACAACTCCACCAACAATGCATCAGTGTCCCAGTTTTCCCGCATCCCCTCCAACATTCATCATTATTTTTTCCTGTCATCTTAGCCAATCTGACAGCTGTGTAGTGGTATCTCAGAGTTGTCTTAATTTGCATTTCTCTGATCAATAGTGATTTGGAACACTCTTTCATATGAGTGGATATAGTTTCAATTTCATCATCTGAAAATTGTCTGTTCATATCCTTTGACCATTTATCAATTGGCTTGATTTCTTATAAATTAGAGTCAATTCTCTATATATTTTGGAAATGAGGCCTTTATCAGAACCTTTAACTGTGAAGATGTTTTCCCAGTTTGTTGCTTCCCTTCTAATCTTGTTTGCATTAGTTTTGTTTGTACAAAGGCCTTTTAATTTGATGTAATCAAAATTTTCTATTTTGTGATCAATAATGGTCTCTAGGTCATCTTTGTCACAAATTTCTTCCTCCTCCACAAGTCTGAGAGATAAACTATCCTATGTTCCTCTAATTTATTTATAATCTTGTTCTTTATGCCTAAATCATTGACCCATTTTGATCTTATTTTGGTATACAGCGTTAAGTATGGGTCCATGACTAATTTCTGGCATACTAATTTCCAGTTATCCCTGCAGTTTTTGTCAAATAATGAATTCTTAACCCAAAAGTTAGGATCTTTGTGTTTATCAAACACTAGATTGTTATAGCTCACTATTCTGTCTTGTGAACCTAACCTATTCCACTGATCAACTAATCTATTTGTTAGCCAATACGAAATGGTTTTGGTGACTGCTGCTTTATAATATAGTTTTAGATCAGGTATAGCTAGGCCACCCTGATTTGATTTTTTTTTCATTAATTCCCTTGAGATTCTCAATCTTTTGTTCTTGCATATGAATTTTGTTGTTATTTTTTCTAGATCATTAAAATATTTTCTTGGAAGTCTGATTGGTATAGCACTAAATAAATAGATTAGTTTAGGAAATTTTGTCATCTTTATTATATTTGCTCGGCCTATCCAAGAGCACTTAATATTTTTTCCAATTATTTAAGTCTCACTTTATTTGTATGGAAAGTTTTTTTCTTTTGTAATTTTGCTCATATAATACCTGAGTTTCCTTTGGTAGATAGATTCCCAAATATTTTATGCTGTCGACAGTTATTTTGAATGGAATTTCTCTTTGTATCTCTTGCTGTTGGATTTTGTTGGTGATGTATAAAAATGCTGAGGATTTATGGGGATTTATTTTGTATCCTGCTACTTTGCTAAAGTTGCCAATTATTTCTAATAGCTTTTTAGTAGAATCTCTGGGGTTCTCTAAGTATACTATCATATCATCTGCAAAGAGTAATAGTTTGGTTTCCTCATTGCCTACTCTAATTCCTTTAATCTCTTTCTCGATTCTTATAGCCGAGGCTAGCATTTCTAGTACAATATTGAATAATAATGGTGATAGTGGGCAACCTTGCTTCACTCCAGATCTTACTGGGAAAGGTTCCAGTTTTCCCCCACTGCATATGATGCTTACTGACGGTTTTAAATATATGCTCCTGACTATTTTAAGGAAAAGTCCATTTATTCCTATACTCTCAAGTGTTTTTTATTAGGTATAGATGTTGGATTTTATCAAATGCTTTTTTCTGCATCTATTGAGATGATCATATGGTTTTTGTTAGTTTTGTTATTGATAACAATAAATTATGCTAATAGTTTTCCTAATATTGAACCAGCCCTGCATTCCTGGTATAAGTTTTACTTGGTCATAGTGTATTATCCGGGGCATGATTTTCTGTGAACCTTTTTACTAATATTTTATTTAAGATTTTAGCATCAATATTCACTAGGGAGATTGGTCTATAATTTTCTTTCTACCTACCTGGTTTAGGTATCAGTACCATGTCTGTGTTGTAAAAGGAGATTGGTAGGACTCCTTCAATCTCTATTTTTTTTTTTCAAATAGTTACATAGCATTGGAGTTAATTGTTCTTGAAATGTTTGGTAGAATTCACAAGTAAATCCATCTGGTCCTGGGGATTTTTTCTTAGGGAGTTGGTTAATATCTTGTTCTATTTCTTTTTCTAAAATGGGACTGTTTAGGATATTTACTTCTTCCTCTGTTAATCTGGGCAAGCTATATTTTTGAAGGTATTTTTCCATTTCATTTAAGTTGTCGAATGTATTGGCATAAAGTTGGGCAAAGTAACTCCTAATTATTGCTCTAATTTCCTCTTCATTAGTGGTGAGTTCTCCCTTTTCATTTTTGAGACTAACAATTTGATTTTCCTCTTTCCTTTTTTAAATCAGATTTACTAAGGGTTTGTCTATTTTGTTGGGTTTTTCGTAGAACCAACTCTTAATTTTATTAATTAATTAAATAGTTTTTTTTTTTACTTTTAATTTTATTGAGCTCTCTTTTTATTTTTAGAATTTCAAGTTTAGTGTTTGACTGGAGGTTTTTAATTTGTTCCTTTTCTAGCATTTTCAGTTGTAAGCCCAATTCATTGACCTTCTCTTTCTCTATTTTATGTAAGTAGGCCTCTAGAGATATGAAATTTCCCCTTATTACCACTTTGGCTGCATCCTACACATTTTGGTATGATGTCTCATTATTGTCATTTTCTTGGGTGAAGTTTTAATTATGTCTGATTTGCTGTTTTACCCAATCATTCTTTAGTATGAGATTATTTAGTTTCCAATTATTTTTTGGTCTATTTTCCCCTGGCTTTTTGTTGAATGCAATTTTCATTGCATCGTGGTCTGAAAAGGATGCATTTACTATCTCTGCCTTACTGTATTTAATTTTGAGGTTTTTATGTCCTGATATATGGTCAGTTTTTTGTATAGGTTCCATGAACTGCTGAAAAGAAAGTGTACTCCTTTTTCTCCATTTAGTTTTCTCCAGAGATCTATCATATCTAACTTTTCTAGTACACTATTTACCTCTTTGACTTCTTTTTTATTTATTTTGTGGTTTGATTTATCTAATTCTGAGAGTGCAAGGTTGAGATTTCCCACTATTATAGTTTTGCTGTCTATTTCTTCTTGCAGCTCTCTTAATTTCTTTTTTAAGAATTTAAAGGCTATAGCACTTGGTGCATGTATTTAATATTTAATATTTATATTAAATTTAATATATTAATATTTTTATTGTTTGCTTATTTTTATTGATATTGATATTGATTTTGCATTATCTATGCTACCCTTTACCAAGATATAGTGCCCTTCCTTATCTCTTTTAATTAGATCAACTTTTGTTTTTGCTTGATCTGAAATCAGGATGGCTACCCCTGCTTTTTTGATTTCACCTGAAGCATAGTAGATTCTGCTCCAACCTTTTACCTTTACTCTGTATGTATCTCCCTGCTTCAGGTGTGTTTCTTGTAAACAATATATTGTAGGCTTTTAATCCATTATGCTAACTGCTTTCTCTTTCTGGGGGAATTTACCTCGGGGAACAGATATTTTTAAAAATATTAATAATACATTTATATTTTAAAAAACTAAAATCACCAAGCCATATCCTATCAGAAAAAAATACATTTTTAAAACTAAAACAAAGTCAGGGAAGCATGTCTATAATACATATTTTAGAGAAAAAAAATCTATCTAAATGTATCTCTTAGTAGAAAATACTCAGTCAGAATATTGATGTGTAAATTTTTACTTTCCTATTCAGTAGTTATGTGACTTCGAGCAAAATTTGATTGTCCAGAGAAGTTTATCAGTATTATATGCTAGTTTCATGACTACATACTTTCCTGAGTTCTGAATAATGCATGATGCTTTTTCATTTTTCCAATCACCAATGAATTGAAGCAACGCTATGCTTGCTTCCCTGCTTTTTAGCATGATATTTTCAGCAAAGTTGTCAGATATCTTCAATTAGGACAAAAAAGATGTGAAGGTCAGCTACTACACTGATGTTACATTATTTAACTTCAAAAGGCTTACAAGCCAAAATTAGGAAGGAAAGTTTGTACATGACTTTTTCTCCACAAATGATTGTGTAATCAATGCAGACTCTGAGGCTGAGATGCAATGAATTACGGATTGACTATCTGTCATTTGTGCTAATTTGAGCCTAACTGCCCATACTTGAAACCATTGGTTATAGTAGCAAATAGAGAAAAATGGGATAAGTTTGCATGCCTTGGCAACATACTTTCCAGAAATGTCCCTATATGTAATAAGATTGCTGCACATATTGCCCGAGCTACCTCAAAATTTGGGGATTCTGAATGAAAGTGTGAGAGTGCCCACCAAACTGAAGTTCACAGAACCATTGTGCTAATCTCATTGTTGTATATCTATGAAACCTGGACAGTATGTCAGCACCATGCTAAAAATAAGCTAACAAACAAATGAGTTAATTAATTGATTGATTAAAATAAAATTAAAAAAAAACAGAATCGCTTCTATTTGAATTGTTTTATTAAAGTTTTAAAGATCACTTGGCAAGATAAGATACCAGACATTGGTGTCCCTTATGAAGCTATATTGCCAAGCATCCAATCTCTACATCTGGAAGGTGTAACTGATAGCTTGACTACATTATTCTAATGCCAAGGTACATTTGCCTAAAAGAATATTTTAAGGAGAATTTACTCAAGGCAAATACTAACATGGAGGTCAGATGAAGCATATGAGGATACTCTCAAGGCCTCTCTGAAGAACTTTGGAATCAATTAAGAGACATGGGAGATTTTGGCAAAAAAAAAAAAAATCCCAGTGTGCTGTAGTCACATTAGAGAAGGTGCTGTGTTCTATGACAAAAGCGGAATTACAATAGCTCAAAAATATGAGATGCTCATATTTAGAGACATTTCCACTCCAAATATTCATGTAGACTATTTGCATCTGATCTGTCTAGAGACTTCCAAGGTCATATTGGTATGTACTTAACTCCAATAAAGTGATGTCATTTTGGTCCTCTTTTTAAATGAAGGACAATAATCAACCAAAGAACTCTGAGCAATTCATTTTATCTCTCCAAGTAGATATTTCCCTTTTTATGAGGAAAAAGGAGGTAAGACAAGGAAATCTAAAAAACACATATCAAACCTCGAAGTCTGATCTTGTGAATAAAATCAGTTTTGTTATTTAATGGATAAAATTCGATCATCTAGAGAATTTAATTAATGGAAGATCAAGTTATAAAGGAATGCCAAATAAAAAATAAGACTTTATCACTTAAAGGTACTGTAACCCTAACATTTCTTCTACTTAAATGTTTTGTAAGCTTTAGAAAATGCATTGCCACACACCATAGTGTATGTTAAAAGACAATAAATTATTTACATGTATCCATCAAAAATGGTATTATCTGCCTAGAGTTTGTTAATATTCTTTTGCCTCCAGTGATTTTGCTACATTCTCCCTCATGAACTCATTCAACTATGCAGGATGTTAGAATCATATTTATTACACATTATTTCACACATCATATTACTCTAACCAGGGCTTTCAAATCAAAGGATAATTTAGGAAGTTTATAAGATAACAAGACATCTATCTTCTACTCATTTTTGCATATAAAGTTCAGGGTTCCTCTCATAATATATACCTATGCCTTTAATCCCAGTGTATATTTTTCACCTGGTTACTTTATCCAGGTGAATAAAATTCTATTGGGCCAGTTTGTGAAAGGAGTTATTTAAGAGACATTTATATTCATTTATGTGAGTAAAATGTGGATACGAATACATGATTTCATTGTTTGAATTGAACTCAATGAAACAATCATTTATTAGATGCCTATTAGATATCAGATGCTCTTTTTAAAATTAAGTAGTTTTATTTTGGAGAGGAATGGTATGAGCATTGATAGAACCTTCAAAGGAGACATATTAGTATGTGTTCAGAAAATTATATTCTCAAATTGGTCATTGAATTGTTAAGTGACTTGCCCAATATCACAGAAGCAATATGTGTCAGGACCAAGGCCTTAATCCCATCTTCCTGAATACAAGACAATGTGTCTATTATGTATTGATGCCTCATAAGCATTTGAGATACAATAAAAAAGAACTATTCTCTGCCACGAGGGAGCTTATTGCCCTTGTATTTGGAGGAAATATCACAGAGAGAATAAACAAAAAGAAAAAAAAATACAGGGTAATGGGGAAAACATTAACAGGTGGGAGTAATTCAGAAAGTCCTTGTCTAGAAAGTGGCATGTAACTACTCATTCATTTTTTCATACTGTTAGCTGTGGCTTGATTTTACTACCTTAGGAGCATCACAGTTTTATATTATAAAAAATGCCTCTGGTTCCTCTGTGAGCATACTGAAAACTTCCAATCTATGTAATCCCTTTCTGTGTGTTCATCATGTCAGTTATCTTGAAAATCTTTGCTATAGCCTGGAATTATTCTCCCAGCTACAATCTCCACACTTCCTTAATGTCAGCGAGCAGGATTCTCTGTTCCCACCTACACCACTAGCCTCATTTCATCCTACGCACCACCCATGATCTTCAACAGGCTTATGGGCTGACAGTTACCTTTGTCTTCTTCTCCCACTTTATACCATTTCAGGCTGCCCCTTATCCTCAAAATGGCATCTTAATCAGTATCTGCTAAGTTCACTCCTTCAAATACATTTAAATGCTCTCCTACTTTGTCAAGCTTACATTACTAGCATTAGCCCACCCTTAAATCCATGTTCTTTATTATAAATGTGGTTTTAACCTTCAAATATACTGTTATTATAAAGTGATACAGTTTTAGAATGTGATTTGTTATTAATACACCAAGATTTCCAGATCAATTATAGGATAATTGCCCACAGGACCAGTCCCCCACATCCTGTGACCTATTAAATTAAACTAGTTAATAAAAATGTATTTTTCCAAGGCAGAAATATATATATTAGTCCTAGAACCTCAATAGATATATAAATTGTGCAAATAATCTACCCAACCCTTCATTTGACACATACGGAATTAAGGTCAGAGTTTACCTTATTTAGGATCACGTGAGTAAGAAGAAGAGCCAAGATTCAAAACCAAATCCTCTGATTGCAAATGCTAGACATCATTCTATACTAGGAGAACATCCAAGCTGAAAGTTGCATTTACAATTATAAGAGATTTGAGAGTGGAACCTCAGCCATTTAATAATTATCAAGCCTCTCCCTCTCCCAAAATCTATAATGTATTGCTAAATGCATAATTAATTGTTCATACTATAGAAACCCTACAACTGCCTTCACTATAAATTACCCATCTGTGGATGTTTGGATGTTTTTGTCTTGAAAAACAAACTTCAGAAATTTTCTTTTATCTCTAATTCATTTAAAAAAACTTTCTTTTGTTTTTATTGGTTTTTAAACATTATTTTATTATTACTAATAAAAACCAGCATTTACATATAGCCTTAAAGTTTATAAATCACTTTATATATGTTAATTCATTCAAACTTCAAAACAATTCTGTGAAATGTTATTATATATTCATTTTTATTAAAAACTTTTATTTTATTTATTTCCTTTAATAAAATCAATTCAGTAAACACTTACTAAACACCTCCTTTGTGCCAGGCACAATGCTAAGCATTGGGGATAAAAATAAGAAATACAATGTCTATGATCTAATAAGGAAGACAACACATGCATAACACATGCAAAAAAGAAACCAACAAAAACAAAAGAAAGTTTTTTTTAAATGAATTAGAGATAAAATAAAATTTCTGAAGTTTGTTTTTCAAGACAAAAACATCCAAACATCCACAGATGGGTAATTTATAGTGAAGGCAGTTGTAGGGTTTCTATAGTATGAACAATTAATTATGCATTTAGCAATACATTATAGATTTTGGGAGAGGGAGAGGCTTGTTAATTATTAAATGGCTGAGGTTCCACTCTCAAATCTCTTGTAAAGAGGCTGGGAGCACTTTTTTGGTGGAATTCAAAGCAAGTTGTACTATAGATGATGCAAAATAGAGAATCAACTTTGTAAAAAAAGAAGAAGAAAAAGAAGAAGAAGAAGAAGAAAATTCTTTGTAATAATTATTATAGTCAAACTAAACAAATTCTTCCATTCTCTGTATATGAAAATCTGTTTCATTCAGCATAGTGAGTCTTACTTTTCTGTCAAGGAGGTTGCAAAATTGGTCTGTCATTGCACTGATCAGAATTCTATAGTTTTTCTAAGTCCTTTATTTGTGTTGTTGTTTTAATTAATTTTTTGGTATTACTCCTCAGGTCTCCTCAGATTTCCCTAAAACTGCCTTTTGCCAGTCCTTACATTATAAAAATAATCAATGATTTTCAAACGTCCTATTTTAATTAGCAATCATTCAACTATTGAGTTCCTCATCTTCCAATTCTTTACTATAACAAAAAATTGTTATTAATGCATTTTAATAAATGAAACCCTTTCCTCTTTCTTTGATATTGTTGAGAATATATCTCTAGTACTGAAAACATTGGATCAAAGAGTTTACACAGTTTACTATTTTTTAAATATATGCATCAACTTTGATTCAAGTGAGGGTATATAGGCTTAGGAGTGAAAGCACTATGAAAAAGGGTTTAGTCTAATGTACACTTTAATAAGTTGAGGGGATATATATAAGTATACATATGTATATGTATATGTATATGTATATATATATATATATATATATATATATATATGTTGGATAGATCCAAAACCTCTCTCATTTTTATATATTCCTTTATATTTCATAGAATGTTTTCACATGCTTGTTGTCCCTGAGGCTCTTAGATTTCAAAGGTTAATTTCCTGAAACAAAGAAAGAAAATAGCTATTTAAATTCACTGTTATCTTATTAATTTAAATGAACCTCACTAGGAGAATTCTTGGGAATACTGACTTTTTTTCCCCTTAAGACTCAATATTATTGATTATTTGAATCTTATTCACTGTCTCTAGTTGTTTTTATATTTCCTTTATCATTACTCTCCTTTCTTTTCCCAATTTTTCCTCTACCTCTTTTATTTGATTTTTAAAACCACTTTTGAGTCCCTCCATGGCCTGAAACCAATTTTTATTTTTCATGCAGACTTTGGATGTAGGAGTTTTGACTCTGTTATCTTCTTCTGAGTGTGTTTGATCTTCCTTATCACCATGGTAACTTTCTATGGTCAGAGTCTTTTTTTCTATTTCTGGATTATTTCTCTAACCTATTACTCAGACTTTAACTCTTTGTTAATGTATGAATCTGTTTCCAGGGTAGAGGGTACAATGTCTCAGTGGTTTTGTACAGTTGTTTTTAGATATCCTTTTAGGAATGTTTTCAATTTGTCTAAGGTTGTATGAATCAAGCAAAAGTGTGTTTACTTTTCTTGTGACCTTTGTTCTGCTCTGTGATGGACTACAAGCACTAATTTCATCCAGTGCCTAGAAACTGTGAGGAGGGTCCTCCATTCATTCTGACTCTTCTAGTGTGCTAGTTCTCTACCCCCAATCAGGGACTGTGAGCTGAGTATGGGCTAAGTAGCATAGTCCTGCCTCAGTACTAGTAAAGAGATCACCTCCTGATCAGCTGCTCAATGCTTATGCCATTTATGCTCTGAGACCCCCAAGAAGCCACTGGCACTCATCAAGACTGCCACCACTACTGGTTCCCCTGCTCCACTGCTGATTCAGTGACTCCCAAGTCCACTTGGTTTCCCAAGGTCCCCTCATCCTAGTGAGACAAACCTTTCTAGTAATCTTTGGTATCTGCAGGCTAAGAGGTCCGGAAACTGCCAGCATTGCTGCTGATACAGAGGTCCCAACCCCAGATCCTAATTTTGTGGAGACCAGGATTGTTTTGGACCATTCTGTGACAGGAATAGAGGTCCAGCAGAGACACAGCTGGATCAGAGGCTATGCACATTTTGATAGACCTTTGGGCACAGTCCCAAATTGCTCTCCAGAATGGTTGGATTATTTCACAATTTCACCATCAATGCATTAGTGGCCCAGTTTTCTCGCATTCCTTCCAATATTCATCATTAGTTTTTCCTGTTGTTTTAGTCAATCTAAGAGGTACCTTAAAGTTGTCTTAATTTGCATTTCTCTGATCAGATGTGATTTCAAACATTTTTTCATATCCCAAGAGAAGGATTTAATTTCTTGAACTGAAATTTCTGTTCATAACCTTTATCTATTTATCAATAGGCGGTTGGTTTTTATTTTTATTAATTTGAATCAATTCTTTATATATTTGAAAAATGATACCTTTATCAGAACCCTTAGATGTTTTTCCATTATATTGCTTCCCTTCTAGTCTTGTCTTCTCTAGTTTTATCTGTACAAAACTTTTTAACTTAATATAATCAAAATTATTTGTTTTGCATTTCATAATATACTCTAGCTCCTTTTTTGGCTACAGATTCCTTCCTTTGTCACAGATCAGAGAGGTAGATTCTACTTTGTTCTTCTAATTTGCTTATCACATCACTCTTTTTTTAAAAATTTTATTAAATAGGCATATTAATAGGTAACTTTTATGGAGACAGAGAAGAGCAGAAGTCAAACCCTGAAGACAATAGACAAAACATCATCAGATGAAACCTCAAAAGTGATGTCACAAGGCTCTCTTGGGAGAATGCAAAAAGGATCTTAAAACAGAGTTGGAAAAAATGGAGACAAGAAATGAAAGCTCTAGAAAAGAAAATACAGAAATTATCTGAAAAATATCACTTCTTAAAGAATAGTTTTTGCAAAATGGAAAACAAAACCAACTCATTGAATAACAGAATTTCTGAAATGAAAAAAAAAAAACAATAAACAAAACAACTTATTCAACAAGTCCACTGGATAAATGCAAAAGGAGGTTTTAAAAAGTTAATTGATTAAAATAATTCACTACAATTAGAACTGAAAAAATGAAAGCAAATGATTCAATGAGACATCAAAAATCACTCAAACAAAACCAAAAAAAATGCAAAAATAGAAAAAATAATATGAAGTATCTTATCAGAAAAACAACTGACCTGGAAAATAAATCAAGGAAAGATGATCAAAGAATTATTGGGCTTCCTGAAAAAAAGAGCCTAGACAACATATTTTAAAAAATCATCAAAAAAAAAAAAAACTACCTTTATGTTCTAGATCTAGAAACTGAGGATAAAATAGTCATTGAAAGAATTCACCAATTATCTCCTGAAAAAGATCCCCAAATAAAAACTCCAAGAAATATTGTAGGTAAATTCTAAAATTATTAGAACAAGGAGAAAATATTGCAAGCATACAATAAGAAACAATTCAAATATTGAGGAGCCACAGTCAACATTACTCAGGACCTGCCAGCTTCGACTTTAAAGAACTAAAGGGCCTGGAACATGATATTGCAGAGACGAGGGAACTTTGGCTGCAGCAAAGAATGAGCTATCCCACAAAATTAACCATAAACTTTCAGGGAAAAAGATGGATATTCAAAAAAAAAAAGATTTTCATTTATTTTTGATGAAAAGAACAGAGCTAAACAGAAAATTTGACCTATATATATATATAGAACTCAAGAGAAGCATAAAAAGGTTAAAAAGGAGAAGAAAAAAACTGTGTTTTTAAAGATTAAAATGTTTACATGCCTATATGGGAAGATGGTATGTTTACCTATTGAGAATTGTAAATATGTTAGAGGTATACTTAGAGGGTATAGGTACAATTTTATTTTAGTTTAATGATTATAAAAAAAAGAATATATGGGTAAAAAAGGGATTGTACTGGAAGAAAAGGAAGGGAGAGATAAAATGGGATAAATTACACAAAAAGGAAGAGGCAGAAAATAGTTATTATAATTGAAGGAAAGAAGAAATGGAGATGAGCATTGAGTGAATGTTAATCTCATTGGATTTGGCTCAAAGAGAGAATATCAAGCATATTTTGTTTAATATAGAAACTTGTCTCATCCTATAAGGAAGAAAGAGGAGAAAGGGGAAAAGAAAATGGTGTCAATAGAAGGGAGAACAGAAGGGGAAAGTGAAAAGGATAAAAAAGTGGGAAAAGGCAGCAAAAGTAGAAGTTAGATTAAGGGAAGTGGTGGGCAGAAGCAAAATACTGGGGAGGATGGAAAGAGGGGAAAACAAAAATATAACTTGGGAAAAACAAAACAGCTGGAAATACATATTTAGTAATTTCAACTGTGAATGCGAATGGGAATAATGTATCATAAAACAGAAGCAAATAGCATACTGGTTTAAAAGACAGAATCCTACAATAGGTTGTTTATAAGAAACACATTCAAGCAGAGTGATACATACAGAGTCAAGGCAAAAGGGTGGAGCAGAATCTATTATACTTCAGCTGAAGTTAAAAAAAAACAAAACAAAAAAAAACAGGGGTAGTGATCCCGGTCTCAAATCAATCAAAAGCAAAAATAGATTTAATTAAAAAGAGATAAAGAAGGAAACTAAATCTTCACAAAGAGTACCATGGACAATGAAGTAAGATAAATACTAAATGTATATGCACCAAATGATATGGCATATAAATTCTTAGAGGAAAAATTAAGAGAGCTGCAAAAAGAAATATATATCAAAACTATACTATTGGGGGAAGATAAACCTTGCTCTAGCAGAACTAGATAAATTGAACCATAAAATAAATAAGAAGTTAAGGAGGTAAATACAATTTTTTAAAAATTAGGTATGATAGACCTTTGAAGAAAGTGAATGGAGACAGAAAGGAATATACTTTTTTTCTTAGCTTTTTATGGAACCTACACAAAAATTGACCATGTCTTACTAGGGAATAAAAATCTCAAAATTAAATGTAGAAAGACAAAAATAATAATTGGAATTTTTTAGTTCATGATGTACTAAAAAAATGACCTATGATAAATTGCCAGGGGAAAATAGGCCAAATATTAATTGGAAATTAATCTATCCTAAAGAATGAGGAGGTGAAGTAACAAATCATAGACACAATTTATAGTTTCATCCAAGACAAAGGTGATAATGAGGAAACATACAAAAATTTATGAGAAACAGCCAAAGCAGTTGTTAGAGGAAGTCGTTTATCTGTAGATGCTTACTTGCATAAAATGAAGAGAAGATCAATGAATTGGGAATGCAACTAATACAGCTAGAAAAAGAACACATTAAAAACAATTAAATACCAAATTTGAAATTCTGAAAATAAAGGAGGAAATTAATAAAATTGAAAGTAAGGAAACTATTGAATTAACAAACAAAACTAAGAGCTGGTTTTATTAAAAAAAAATTAAACCTTTAATTAATTTGATTAGAAAAAGGCATGAAGACAATTAAATTGCTAGTATCAAAAATGAAAAATATGAACTATCCACCAATGAAGACAAAATTAGAAAAATAATTGGGAGCTGTTTTGCCCAAGTGTATACCAATAAAACTGATATTTTAAGTGAAATTCATGAATACTTATCAAAAAATAAAGATTAATAGAGGAAATAAATTATTAGTCTCATTTTATAAAAAAAGAAATTGAACAATCTCTTTTTTATAAAATGAGACTAATAATTTATTTCAACTCCTTTTAATCAACTCCTTTTTAAAAAAATCTCCCAGGACAGATGGATTTATATGTGAATTTTATCAACCATTTAAAGAACAATTCCAATACTATGCAAAATATTTGGAAATGTAGGGAAAGAAAAAGTCCTACCAAATTCCTTTTATGACACAAATATGGTGCTGATTTCTAAACTAAGCAGGATCAAAACAGAGAAAGGAAATTATAGACCAATTTCCCTAATGTTTATTGATGCTGAAGTTTTAAATAAAACATTAGCAAAGAGATTACATTAAGTTATCACCAGAATAATACAGCATGTCAAAGTAAGCTTTATACCAGGAATGCAAGGCTGGTTCAATATAAGTAAACTATTAGCATGATTGACTATATCAATAAACAAACTAAAAAAAATCATATAATTATCTCAATAAATGCAGAAACAGCATTTGACAAAATCTAACACCCACTCCTATTAAAAATACTAGAGAGCATAGGAATAAATGGAGGGGAGGTGGAAAATTGGAACAAATACATTCTTGGTGGAGTTGTGAATTAATCCAATCATTGTGGAGAGTAATTAGGAACTATGACCAAAGGGCTATCAAACTGCACATACTCTTTGATCCAGCAGTTCCTCTATTGAGCCTATATTCTGAAAAGATCATGAAAAGGGAAAGGGACCCACATATGCAAAAATGCTTATAGCAGCCCTTTTTATGGTAGCAAGAAACTAGAAACTGAGTGGATATCCATCAGTTGGAGAATGGCTAAATAAATTATGATATATGAATATAATGGAATATTACAGTCTATGAGAAACGATCTGCAGAATGTTTTCAGAGAGTTTTTCAGAGAGTCAGGGAGAGACTTGCATGAACTGTTGTTGAGTGGAGTAGAATCAGGAGAATATTGTACATAGCAATAGCAAGAGTATATGATGATCACTTCTGTGGATGTGGTTCTTTTCAACAGCGAATTGGTTTATCTGCACCCAGAGAGAAAACCGTGAGGACTGAGTGTGTAAAACAACATAGTATTTTTACTTTTTACTTTTTTGTTGTTGTTTGCTTGCATTTTGTTTTCTTTCTCATTTTCTTCCTTTCTAATCTGATTTTTTCTTGTGCAGCATGATAATTGTGGAATATAGATACGTGTGTGTGTGTGTGTGTATGTGTGTGAATTGCACATGTTTAATATGTCTTGGTGAGGAGATTTGGGGAGGAGGAGAAGGAAGAAAGAAAATATTTGGAACACAAAGTTTTAACCCCTGCATTTACTGCATCTTATTTCCCCCAAGTTATACTTTTCTCTATCCTTCCCCCTTTCCCTTCTTCCTAGTGTTTTGTTTTTTATCACCACCTCCCTCAAACATCCCCCTCTTTTTATACTCCCCTTTTATCCATCTAATTTTTTATCCTTCTACTTTCTATTACCCTTCATCTTTCCTTTTCCCTTTCACTTTCCATTTGCTTATAGTGTGAGACAAGTTTCTCTATCAAACTAAATATGTCTGATATTCTCTCTTTGAGCCAATTTTTATGAAATTAAGGTTCACATAATGCTTATTCTTCTCTCTTCTTTCCCTCATTTGTAATAGATCTTATTTGCCTGTTCATATCCCATTTTATCTCCCCTTTCCTCTTCTTCTAGTATGTGTCATAATAATAAAGTCAAATTATGCCTACATCCTCTAAGTATATCCTTAATAACTTGAGTTAAACGTATCATTTCCCAAAAAGGGATATAAACTTTTTAAACTTTACAAAATACCTAGTTTTTTTTCTTCCCTTTTTATCTTTTTATGTTTCTCTTGAGTTCTGTATTTGAAGATCAAATTTTTGGTTCAACTTTGGTGTTTTTAATCAAATGTAAATGAAATTCACACATTTCATTGAATGTCCATCTTTTTTTCTCAAAAAAAATAATGCTTCATTTTGCTGGATTGTTGATTCTTGGCTGGATTGCAGTTCTTTTGCCCTTCAGAGTATTATATTTCAGGTCTTTAGATCCTTTAAAATGAAAGTTGCTAGATCCTGGGTAATCCTGATTGTGACTCCTCCATGTTAGGGTTGTTTCTTTCTGGCTTCTTGAAATATCTTCTCCTTGATCTGACAGTTCTGAAATTGAGCTATATATTCCTTGGAGTTTGCTTTTTGGGGTCTCTTTCAGGAGGTGTTCAATTAATTATTTCAATGGCTATTTTACCCTCTGGTTCTAGGATATCAGGGTAGTTTTCTTTGATAATATCTTGAAAGATGTCTAGGCCTTTCTTTCTTTTTTCCATCATGGTTTTAAGACAGTCCAGTAATTCTTAGATTGTCTCTCCTGGATGTGTTTTCCAGGTCAGTTGTTTTTCCAATGACGTATTTGTTATCTTTTCTTTTATTTTGTCATGTTTTTTGTTTTCTTTGATTGATTCTTGATCTCGTAATTTGCTTTCATTTGTTAAATTCTAATTTTTAGTGATTTTCTTCAGTTAGCTCTTTTATTGCCTTTTTCATTTGGCCAATAAAACTTTTAAATGAGTCATTTTGTTTTTTGAATTTTTGTCCATTTTACAAATTCAGTTTTTCAAGTAGTTTTCTTTTTCCATTTTGTTAAATCTATTTTAAGCAGTTTTCTTCAGATTATTTCTATTTTTACTTTTTCAAAATCTTCTGGACTGTTTTTATTTCATTTCTATTTTTTCTTCTAACTCTTTTAAGGTCCTTTTAAAATTCTTCCAATAGAGCCTTTGAGATGGAGATCAATTCATAGCATACTTTGATACCATCTTGAGATGTTTTGCCTTTATTGTCCTCAGGATTTCAGATTCTTCTCTATCTCCATAACAGCTAAATATGTTGATTGCTTTTTTTTATTATTTTGCTCAATTTTAAAGTTGATATCTGCTTTTAGGGCAAAAGGGAGATATTTCCTTATAGGCAATAGTGATTTTATGCTGCTCTGGAACTGGTGCTTTTGACTTATTTCCCACACTTAATGTGTATGGCCAAGTCAGTAGTTATCCTGGATTCAAGAGTCCTTCTTTTTTTGCCTTCTGTAGTTGCTTTGGAGATGTTACAGCTAGTGTGATGATCCACTGGTTTCTAAAACTAGGACAGAATAGCCAATACTGCTGTATTTTGGCTAAGAGTGTCCCAATACACTTCCCCACTACACAACTTCATGGCTGCACTGGGCCTGCACTGGATAGCCTCTCCCCACCCACCATCCCTTGCTTGCTTGAGACAGATCTATCTCTTCCAAACCAGTTCAGAGGCTTTATCTGGTATTGATTTGAGGGAAGCCAGAAAGAGCTCAAAGACCTGTCTACTCTCCACCACTTTGACTGTACTCCCTAGACAAATTTTCATTGTAATTCTTTCATGTGATCAAATTGGAAATTATCAAATGCTACAAACCAGAGACTTATTTGTTGTCTTGCTAATTGAAGAAAATTGTAATAATACAAGTGTACTAAAAGTATGCATAACTCTACCATCTCCCCTTTAGACCAGTTGTTGGACTTCAATCTGCATTCACCTAATTGTAAGTAAATGATACAATATAATAAACATTTATTAAACATTTGCTTTACATCATGGATTATGCTAAGCACTAATGATACAAATAAAAAAACAAAAAACTAAAAAAGACAATGCACACTTTCAGGGAGCTTCTAACTTAATAGGGGAAGACAATACATGAAACGAAAATGCAAGGGGGAAACTAATGACAAAAGATAGCCAAAATGGAGTAATGAGGAAAATGATACTAGAGTTAAAATCAGGAAGGGCAACATTAGACAAATGAAGAGATGGCTGGAATTTTTAGTCTGCTTTAGATGGACAGGATTAGAGGTTTTGTTTTAATTTTCATTTCCTTTACCCTCCAGCCTCCAGTATGTATGTATTTTGAAAATTAAAGGCTATTTTTTTTTATTGTAGCTTGTTAGAACTTGACAGAGAAGCCACAGTCACTTCCATACCATGCTCAGTATGCTCAGTCAACTAGAGTTGTAATTTAGTGGGAGAAATCATATTTTATACATTGTCTAAAGTTTTCCACATTAATTTTGTATGAATATATGATAAATATGTCATCTATAACTCCATCCAAAAGAATTCTGCAACTGGTACATAGTACACAAATTCTATAGCAGTATGCTAAAAGCCTCCTTTCAACTTGATATAAATATTAGGTTAGTTTACCATATCTTAATCAGGTAAAAAAAAAAAAAAGAATGTGAATTTCCTTTGGCATAACATTATTTTCAAGAGTTCATAAAAAGTATTAAATAATCCCTTATAGAAATCCATTAGGTATCTATGACAATTGCTGGTCTATATTTTTCAGATTCTACTTTCTCCCTACCCTATTTTTTTAAATTTGGCATATGTATCCATCTTTAATGTCCTGATACCTATCTAGTTTGAAATGATTCCCAAAAGATTATCAACAATTATTTGTCTGTAAATTATTTTAGTACTATGAGGCAAAATAGACAACGTTCAGGAAAATTAAACTTATTTAGAAGTTAGAAGAGTTAGGGGACTTCCCCATTCTCCCATCTCTGTCAGATTTCAACTATTATTGAATTATCTTCATTTTGTTAACATTAGCTATTGTTTAACTCATTAATTAGTCCTCCTTCTATTAGCCTCACAGTAGGAATCATCTATGAGAAAATTTAAGTTCTTTTTGTTAAACATTCCCTCACCCAAAGCCCTTTCCCAACTGAATACTTGACGATTTCATGAAAAAAAGAATCATGATTCTTATTAGACAATCCAATTGAAATGAGAGCATTAGAAGCAGGGACTGTATTTTCCAAGCAGTTTTCAACATATTAAAATGTATACTTTCAAGGTCTCCAAAAACAAGAAAAGTGAACTTCATTGAAATTACATAAAAGAAGTAAAATTAATTTCAAATTCCATAAAAAATAAGGAATATAAAGAACAACTCAGTGTTGAAGGAAGACAGAAGAAAATGAAGACAATAACATTCTATGCATTACATAAAAGTGAATATAATCTAAAAAAAGAAGGAAAATCAAGGATCAGAGGGAAAATTGAAGTGAAAGGGCTGAAGAAAAATATTCATGTGTCTGTGACAAATTGTGTTTTGGCAGAAAATAATCTTTCATAAAGGGGTCTATAAGGAATACTTTAACTGGTTTAGAATCCAGAATATTCCAAAGCCCAAGTGTCATGTGCTAATTTTTTTTCTTTTCTGGCAGATCATTAATATTTACTTGAAAATGCCCATGGAAAATATTTTGATATGTATCTAGGGACCACAATGTGAGAGGTGGATCATTACAAAAGAGCAGCTATTCTTGAAATTAACTCAAATAAGAGGATAATTGCAATCTGTTAAACAGATGGCTTGTGTCTTACATTGTGTGGTATACTAAACAGTAATGGCTTCTTTATCTTTTTTCAAATAGGAAATAATTCATCTTTCAAAGATTGTAGATGACTGGCACATAAAAGGAGATGCTAGAAGGAGGAAGAAAAAAATAATATCTACAAACAATTTTTGTCAATTTTTAAAAGAAAAGGTTTTTTCTCTTGAGATATTTTAGCCTTTGGGCATTAGTAAATTTTGGTGGAATTCTATGTATTTCTGCAACTAGTTAAAAAAAAAATGAATCATCCCTAAGTTAAGCGATTGCATTCTCTATACTTGTGTTCAACTGATGATCATTTAAAATATCATTACTTAGCATTTGCATGGCCCACTGGAGATATAAAGTATGCACTTCATAATCATCAGTTATTCCAATGAGGTCCAATTATAAATAGCTAATCATTGTTATAATTAGTTTTTATTATGAAAATTTTAAAGCCAAAGGGATGACATGACATGTTTAATAAGTGTCACTCCCTAGTGATGAGTGATTAAGTTCTAACAACTATAAAATTCAGAATTGCAACTTAGAATCTAAATACCATAGTCCATGAAAAATATCAATGCTTTCTAATTTCCCTATATTAAATCTAGGAAAAATAATTATATTTTAAGTAAAGACATCCAAGGTCACTTAAATATTTGTCAAGCAACAAAACCTATTTTATAACAAAGAATGTACTGTGGATATTGGTTAATGGAGAATGCTTTATATTTTTCACCTTTATTATAAAAATTCAGCATGCTATAGTAGGGATTGTTTCTGTAGATTGGATGCTATTTTCCTTTTATTCATTTTTCTGTATATAGAATTCCAGATGAGGGAAATCCCTCTACAGGTTAGCACCTTCTCTGAAACTTATAACCCTAGAGAGGTTTCAAAGTGCACTAAAAGTTAAAGGGACTGCCCAGACACAGAATTTGGGAGCTCAGGCCTTCCTGCTTTTGAGGCTGGCTCCTTATCCATTACAGTACTCCAACTCTTTTTAAGAAACAATTGACAAAATAAGTTTATAATTCAACTATACTGAATAGAAAAATATATTTATTTGAATATTTAGAAGATAGTGATTTTACAGTGTTTCCAAGATCACCCAAGAATCACTAATCATTAATCATTCTATTACAGACCTGAGGTGTACAGAAGACCAGCACCTTTAGAGAGAGGGCTTCTCAGACCCTTTTCATAACACTGCCCATCCACCAACGGTGTTCATCTACTCCCAGGTCTTAACTATGGCCTAAGAAACTATAGCATGTGCAGCAGCTACACCTTGGTCAAACTGTCTTGGTAGACAGGCTAAACATAAATGTATAAAGAGTTAAGATATAAAGAACACCAAACAATAGTCTATTATTCACTTTAGGAAGAGAGTACCCTTTTGTTCTGGGAGGGAAAGAAAGCTCATTGCAATGAAAAGGTCAGAGGAGAACTTTACTATTTGATTCCCTTTCATTCTTGTTGTGTGACCGTCTTTCTGGAAGAGGACCTTGACATCAGGGAAGTGATGCTATGACATGTGAATAGATTGAATTGAAGTGAGAGAGGGTTATACAAAGATACAAAGAACTTTAGAGGATATCTGGTCCAATTCTTGGTGTTACAGATGAGAAAACTGAGACACAAAAAGTTAAAGTTGGGATTTTAATGGAATAAAAGATCAATTTTAGTCAACAGAGTATATAGCAACCAATAAAATGAATGTAGTCTACACTGAATTGAGAAGTATAAAAGTAGTAGTTCTATTATACTCTTCTTTTGTCATATTATGTCTGTAGTATTTCATTAAGTTCATAGAGCTGGAAGGATCCTAAGAGACCAATCTCTTTATTTTACTCATTTTATAGATGGGAAAACCAAGTCCAAGTCAGATTAAGTGATTTGTCTAAAGTTACAAAGGTAAGAAGAAGGAATCATCAGAGATGGAATTTGAACCCAGTCACCTGACTGATACAAGCCTCATCTTCTTCTTTGGAGTCTTCTGATGAGTTTAATACAAGATATAAATCAGAATGATTAGAGATAGTCTTGGATTCAGTGGGACACTCCTTCACAGTTCAGCTCAATGCCACTTGCTCTAAGAGGCCTTTCCTTATTTCTCTTGTTATTAGTTCATCTACTTCTACCTTATATTTATTTTGATTATTTTAGGATTCAAAAAATCTCTACTTATATTTTCCCCAGTAAAATGTGAACCTCCTAATAAAAGGGACTATTTTTCTGTGTTTTTTTCCCAGAGTCTAGCATAGTTACTGATACCAGTAAATGCTTGATACACTCATAAATTAAATTTATTTTTAATTGTGGAATCAAATTACCCAGAGAGAGAATATTTGATGAATGGAACTTCAAAGTTCCATTTCTCTACTTTTCAGCGATTTTAAAATATATTTTTGATAGTATGATTTTTTCTTTGAAAATTTCCTATGTATATCTTTTTAATGATTTATCAATTGAAAAATGGATCTTATTTTTAAAAACAAGATTATCAGAAAATTTTCCACAAAAAGTCTTTCAAAATTAAATGTTTTCCTTATTTTAACTTCATTGGTTTTTTATAACAAACAATTTCACATGATAAACATTTTCCATTTTATGCATGTTATATTTTCTATCTGTCTGGTAAGAACACTTCCCTTTTCAATAGTTTCTAACTGTGAATTCTTCTTTGTACAATCTTACTTCGGACACTTATTGGATATGTGAACCTGGGTGAATCACTTAAATGCTATCTTCCTCAGTTTCTTGGAATGTAAAGTGAAGATAACAGCATTGCCTATCTTATAAGGTATTGTGAGGATGAAATCAAATATAATTTATGTAAATATCATTTAGTACAGTGCCTGATAATAAATCTGTTAAGAACTATTCATTCCCTTCCCTTTTCTCTTTTATATCACATGAATTGAGATACTTGACAATCACAGATGCCCTGTTATGGACATTCTTCAACTAGTTAATGTACTTAAAATGAAAGCAGTTTGGTAATGTGAAAAGACAACTGACTCTTTTGTCAGGTGACTGGGTTCAAATTCCATCTCTGATGATTCCTTCTTCTTACCTTTGTAACTTTAGACAAATCACTTAATCTGACTTGGACTTGGTTTTCCCATCTATAAAATGAGTAAAATAAAGAGATTGGTCTCTTAGGATCCTTCCAGCTCTATGAACTTAATGAAATGCTACAGACATAATATGACAAAAGAAGAGTATAATAGAACTATTACTTTTATACTTCTCAATTCAGTGTAGACTACATTCATTTTATTGGTTGCTATATACTCTGTTGACTAAAATTGATCTTTTATTCCATTAAAATCCCAACTTTAACTTTTTGTGTCTCAGTTTTCTCATCTGTAACACCAAGAATTGGACCAGATATCCTCTAAAGTTCTTTCCTATTTTAAATTTATAATGCTAAGATGGATTGGAGGAGAAAGGGAGATAAGGTGATCGGACAGTGTCTAAAAATATCAATGGAAAAAAGAATAAATCCAAGATACATTTTCAAGAAAGAATTGAAAGGGTTTGGGAACTGAGGGTTAGAAATCTCAAGGGATATTCTTCTCATCTGGGAGATTGGACTGATGACCACATTGTGGGAATCAAAGAAATAGAATGGGGATCTATTTGGGGATTCAAGTAGAGGGTAGGGATAAAAGTAGGGAAATTAGAGAAAATAAATTGTATCAGACTCAAGTTTAAGATGATGTTAAATGTAGATAAAGTAGATTGGATTTGACAAAGAGAGATTATAAAAAGCACAGGAACAGAGAATGGAAAAAAAATTGAAGGTGAATGTTAGCTGCTCCCTCTCTCTTTCTCTCTCTCTCTCTCTCTCTCTCTCTCTCTCTCTCTCTCTCTCTCTCTCTCTCTCTCCTCATCTCTGTGAGTCTCTGTGTCTTTGTCTCTGTTTCTCTTTTTCTTTCACCATCTGTTTCTTTGTCTATGTATCTGTTGGTCTGTTTCCTCTATCACTCTGTCTCATTGTCACCCTGTCTACTCTTTCTGTCTCTGTCTTTTTGTCTGTCTGTGTGTCTCTCTCTTTATCTGTCTGTGTGTCTGTATGTCTGTGTGTCTGTCTCCTCAGTAACTCTTTGTCTCTCTGCATCACTCTGTCTCTTCTTTCTGTCTCTTTGCTGTCTCTCTGCTGTCTCTCTCTCTGTCTCTGTCTCTCTGTTTCTCTCTTTGTCAGTCTCTCTCTCTCTCCTTCCCCTCTTTCTCTCCCCTCTCTTTGTCTTTTACTATTTTTTACCAGAAAGCCTCACATAGATAGTCTGCTCTATGAAGTCATCATATTTTAACACTTCTTAAAGAGTCTCTAAGAATGGAGAAGAGGCTTTTAGGAAGATTCATGTGAACTGCTCAATATACAAAATGGTCTAGAAGTTACAGAATTTCCTATCTGATAGATTTAAAATTCATTTCTAAAGAGGAACAGTTATTATAGGAAAATCATCTATAAAAATAATTACCAGAATGGGAACAATAATCATCTCATTCCCAGAGGACAAATCACATTACAGGCACTTCTTTATTTTCTGGTACCAATAAGAACTTAATATTAAATTAATGACATCTTGCAAGAGATAAATAGTTTCAGAATATCTTCTTGTGTCATTCTAATATAAAAGTTTATCTTTCACAAATCAGTGTCATTTTATTTTGTCCTTGTACATTGTCACTTTAGATTTTTAAATAGAATATGAACTATGTATATGTGAAACCTCTACAACAGTGAATATTGTATTGATCTCCATAGTTTTGCAGTGTATTTACTTCTCTCATTTTATTAGAAATATATAAAACAAATCATTTCCCTCAACTAAATGGCTCAATGTCCAGAGGCCATAACTAGGGTGAAATTGACTGAGATTTGTCACAGGGCCTGGAAAAAAAAAAGAGAAACCAATGTTCTTTCTACTCCATTGTTCTGTACCTCCAGAGACATGTAAATACTTCTTTTCCTTCACTCAGCCTCAGTCAACGATTTCCACAGTCCTTTCTCCAAGGTACTCTCTCCTAAGTCTATGTTTTTCTAATTTCCTATCTTCAGCCTGCCATCTTATCGCCACTTATCTATAAGGTATCTTTTTGCAGGTTATATAATAGACTATTGCATGATAGCATCAGAATTCTCTGGGGGAAAGATTTTCCTTTCTTCCAGAATGACTGTTCATGGTTGGAATTAGTATTCAGTATTCTACATTCTCCTGACACCCTTAGAAACCCAAAACTTATCTTTTACCAGAACAATGACTATCAATGCTAGTATCAATGAATTCTTGCCTTGGAAGAATTGCAATGGGATTTCAGGTTCAATAGGTGAGAATTACCAAAAGGCTAGACTCATTTCTCAAAGAAAGTGGCATTATTGTTAGAAAAGCACCTAGAAGCAAATAAAATCAGGGAACTTGCTGGTCAAATGAGATTGCATATAAAGGATATTTGTAGGAAAATGATTATCTCCTCCTGGGAGTGAGATGAGGTGTTATTCTTCAACTATTGTTTGGGGACTCATCAAGACTTTGAAACTAACAAGAATCTGCTGAAACCCCAATTTTTGAAATATTTAGCATGACCCTAGCTTCCTGCACATGGATGAGTGGATTGCATCCTGTTTACCACATCCTGAGCCCCCTGCACGTAGATTCTGTTGCCTATGGTCAACTGTCCATGCTGGAATTAACAAAAACTCTACTAGAGTCTATTCAAAGATCACAAGATATTTCAGATGCTGGGTGAACTTTTCCTGGTGAGGAACATCATATTTCTAATCTAGTCATCTCCCCATAGGACAGGAAGTTTTTTTTTGTTTGTTTGTTTGTTTGTTTGTTTGTTTGTTTTTTTTAATGTCTCTATCTAGGTAGGCATTGACCCAGCACCAATGCATTTAATTTATCTGAGAACTACACTTTCTCTAAACAGGTTTGCTCATATCCTCCCTCTCTCTTTAAACCATTGATAAAACATTTGATAAAGTAACTCCAATTTCTAAAGTCTTTTTTTTTTCCTTTCAAGAAAAAGAAAAGTTTGAATTTAAGTAATAGCTAAGCTTTCTTTCAGAAAAGTCCTGAAATAAAAATTAGAAATTAACCATTCCAACCAATCTCAAAATAAGTATAGAAGAGGGAAGCATGGCCAAGATGGCAAAGAATAGACAGATCTTAGTCTGAGCTCTTTTTGGTCTTCCTCACTAGATCAAACCTCTACAATGATTTTGCAGTGACAAGAACCAACAAATATTTGGAGGGCAACAAATTTCCAGCAGAAGATATTTTGAAAGAACTCCAGGAAAGGTCTATTTCAGTGGTAGATGGCAGGGGGTGAGACAGCTCATCATAGGCCTAAAGTAGAGAAGCCTCCTTGCACCAGGGGAAATCTACTGGGAGACTCTTAGCAAAAAATATAGCATTTTGCTATTCTGCCCTGCCAGTGGAAGAGCAGACTAGCTATCAGACCTCCAACACAACTGGAGAAGGCAAAGAGTGAGCTCCTGAATCCCAGAATAACAGGATATTTGGTCATGCCCCCACAGATAAGAAAGGAAACCATCACTACTGGCTCCAGGGAAGCATAAAACTGCTATCACCTGTAGAGGAAATTTGGGACAACCTCCTTTTTGTGCTAAGAGAAAACATAAACCTTTAAAAATAAGCAAAGAAGCACAAAGAGTTCTGACCAGAGACAGTTTTTTTTTGTTTGTTTGTTTGTTTGTTTTTTTTTTATGGAGACGGGGAAGAACAGACCTCAAACCCTGAGAATACTAATGGCAAAACATCTCCAGATGAAGCCTTAGAGGGTGATATAATTGGATCTCCATCTCAGAAAACTCTCTTAGAAGAATTTTTTTAAAAGGATCTTAAAGGAGAATTAGAAGAAAAACAGGGAAAGAAAATGAGAGCTTTGCAGGAGTGTTTGGAATTATTTGAAGAAAACTGCTTAAAATAGATTTTACAAAATAGAAAAAGAAAACAATTACTTGAGGAACAGAATTTTTGAAATGGGAAAAAAAATCCAGTGAACAAAAGAACTCATTTGAAAATTCAATTGACTAAATGCAAAAGTCAATAAAAAAGCTGACTGAATAAATTAATTAACTAAAAATTAGAATTTAAAAAATGGAAGTTTACATCCCTACATGGGAAGATGCTATGATTAACTCTCAAGAGCTTTAACTTTCTTAGGGGTATACATGGGCAGTATTGGTATAATTCAATTTTATTGTGATGATATAAAACTAGGAGTAGAAAAAAGGTATTGTACTGAAGGAAGAAGAAAGGGGAGGTAAAATGGGGTAAATTACATCTTATGAAGAGGCAAAAATGATCTATTACAATTAAGAAAAAAAGCGAAGGGGATGAGCATTGTGTGAATCTTAATCTTACTGGATTTGGCTCTAAGTGAGAATATGAAATATATTTGGGTTCATAGAGAAATTATCTCACCCTACAGGGAAGTAAAAGAGGAAAGAGAAAAGGAAAGGAGGAAGCTAATAGAAAGGAGAACAGAAGCAGAAGGGGAAAGAGATAAGAAATAGAGGAGGGGCTGTAAAAAGGGAGGGCTGTTTGAGGAAAATGGTGGCCAGAAGTAAAACACTGGGGAGGAGGAAAAGGGAGTATGGAAAGAGAAAAATATAATTTGAGGAAAATAAGATGGTGGGAATTACAGAGCTAGTAATTTTAACAGTGAATGTGAATGGGATGAATTCTTCCATAAAATAGAAGTGGATAGCAGACTGGATTAAAAGCTAGAATCCTACAATATATTATTTATAAGAAACACATTTAAAGCAGAGTGATACATACAGAGTAAAGGTAAAAGGATGGAGCAGGATACATAAAAAGCAAGGGTAACAATCCTAATTTCAAACCAAGCAAAGTAAAAATAAATATAATTAAAACAAATAAGGAAGGAAATTATATTTTTCTAATACTAAAAAGTATAAAAATAAATGGAGTTTTCCTTAAGATGATCAGTAGCATCTATTTAAAACTATCATCAAATATTATATGTAATGGGGATCAACTACAACCATTCCTGATAAGACTAGGGTAAAACAAGTTTTTCCACTATCACCATGACTATTTGATATTACAATCCAAATGTTAGCTTTAGCAATAAGATAAAACAAAGAAATTAGAGTATATAATGAAAAAAGCAAGTTATCAGTCTTTGTAGATAGCATGATGGTATAATTAGGGAATGCCAGAGAATCAACTAAAAAACTACTACAAACAATTAACAATTTTAGCAAAGTTGCAGGATATAAAATAAATACAAATAAATCCCCAGCATTTCTATATATTACCAACAAAGTCCAGCAACATGGGATATAAAGAGAAATTCCATTTAAAATAAATACAGATAATATAAAGTATTTGGGAGTCCACCTGCCAAGAAAACTATATTAACACAATTACATAACACTTTCCACACAAATAAAGTCAGTCTAATCAATTGGAAGGCTATCAGGTGCTCATGGATAGGTCAGGCTGATATAATAAAAATGATAATTCTACCTAAATTAATATACTTATACAGTGCCATACCAAACTTCTGAAAAATTATTTTACAGAGATAGAAAAAATAGTAACAAGGTTCATCTGGGGAAAAAGGGTCAAGAATTTCAAGGGAATTAATGACAAAAATACAAATGAAGACTTAGCTGTATCAGACCTAAAATTGTATAATAAAGCAGCAGACACCAAAACCATTTGATATTGATTAAAAAATAGAGTAATATAATCAGTGGAATATTTTAGGTTCACAAGACACAATAGTGAATGACTATCATAATCTGGTATTTGATAAACACTTGAGCTTCAGGAATAAAAACTATTTGACAAAAATTTCTAGGAAAATTGGAAATGAGTAAGCAGAAACTAGGCATTAACCCACACCTAATGCCCTATGCCAAGATAAGGTCGAAATAGTTTCATGATTTTGACATTAAGAGTGATACTATATGCTGGGGAAAATTGGAAACTAGTATGGCAGAAATTAGGCATTGACCCATACTTAACCCCATACGCCAAGATAAGGTCACAATGGGTTCATGCCCTAGGCATAAAGAATGAAATTATAAATAAATTAGAGGAACACAGGATAGTTTATTTCTCAGACTTGTGGAAGAGGAAGGAATTTATGACCAAAGAAGAACTAGAGATCATTACTGATCACAAAATAGGAAATTTTGATTATATCAAATTGAAAAGCTTTTGTACAAACAAAACTAATGCAGATAAGATTAGAAGGGAAAAAATAAAATGGGAAAACATTTTTACAGTCAGAGGTTCTGATAAAGGCCTCATCTCCAAAATATATAGAATTTTATAATTTATATAAAATTTATTTATAATTTTTTATAAGAAACCAAGCTGTTCTCCAATTGATAAATGTCAAAGGATATGAACAGACAGTTCTCAGATGAAGAAATTGAAACTATTTCTAGCCATATGAAAAGATGCTTCAAATCATTATTAATCAGAGAAATGAAAATTAAGACAACTCTGAGATACCACTACAGGGAAAGCTAATGCAGAATGTTGGAGGGGATATGGGAAAACAGGGACACTAATACATTGTTGGTGGAATTGTGAATACATCCAGAGCAATTCTGGATGAGCAATTTGGAACTATGCTCAAAAAATTATCAAACTGCATACCCTTTGACCCAGAAGTGTTACTACTGGGCTTATATCCCAAAGAGATCTTAAAGAAGGGAAAGGGACCTGTATGTGCAACAATATTTGTGGCAGCCCTCTTTGTAGTGGCCAGAAACTGGAAACTGAGTAGATGCCCATCAATTGGAGAATGGCTGAATAAATTATAGTATATGAATATTGTGGAATATTATTGTTCAGTAAGAAATAACCAACAGGATGATTTCATAAAGGCCTGAAGAGACTTACACGATCATTTTGTGGGAGATGATTATGAACCACTACATAGAATTCCCAATCCCTCTATTTTTGTCTGCCTGAATTTTTGATTTTCTTCACAGGTTAATTGTACACTATTTCAAAGTCCAATTCCATTTATACAGCAAAATAACTATATGGATATGTATACATATATTGTATTTAACTTATACTTTAACATATTTAACATGTATTGGTCAATCTGCCATATGGGGGAGGGGGTGGAAGGAAGGAGGGGAAAAATTGGAAAAAAAGGTTTTGCAATTGTCAATGCAGAAAAATTATCCATTCATATATCACAGGTATTAACATTTTTTTTCCTATTTTTTCTTCCTTTCTTTCTTTCTTTCTTTCTTTTTTTTTTTTTTTTTTTTTTTTTTTTTTTTTTTTTTTTTTTTTTTTGGTTTTGCTTGACTGATTCTTGGTGTCTCCTCAAGTCATTCATTTCCATTTGTTCAATTCTGATTTTAATGGATTATTTTCTTCATTTACTGTTTTATTTCTTTTTGTAATTGTCCAAGTGAGTTTTTAAATGAGTTGTTTTGTTCTATGGAATTTTTTTTTCCATTTTGCCAACTTTATTTTTAAGGAATTATTTTCTTTTTCCAATTCACTATTCTTTTTTTTTTTTCATGGAGTTGATTTCTTTATCCACTTCATCTTTTAATGAGTTACATGGCTTATCCAGACCCTCTTGTAAAGGTTCCCTTTCCTTTTCCCATTTTTCTTTTAGCTCTCTTTTAAGAGCCTTTTTAATTTCTTCTATGAAAGCCTTATGTGGAGGGGATCAAGTCATATCCACCTTTAAGCTTTCATCTACCAGACAAACTGTTTTTAGTCTCCTTAGGATTTGAAATCTGCTCTCTTTCAGTGTAGAAAACATTTATAGTTAGAATCTGCTTTGCTTTTTTACTCATTTTAACAAACAAACAAAAAAGCTGCATTGTGCTTTCTGCTTTTTGTGCAATGTGGGTTACTGAGCTTCCTCAACAGACAACAGGAAATAATAGTGAAGCAGGAGTGGGACAGCAATGACTGCATTGGAATTAGAGTCTGTGCTGGCATCAGCACTGGGATCAGTGGTTTCCCGAGATAGTGCTGAGTCCCTCCAGGTGCTGGTTGGGTGTGGCTAGATCCAAAGAGACTTTGGAATTTTGGGGTTATAATCTTTATCCCTTCTGTTTATAGCTTGTCTGCTCATCTACTGGTTTGCTGCCAGAGCAGAATAGTCAACACTGTGGTAAAGTTCTCCCTACAAATTTTCAACCAGTGAAGACCATCCCCAAATCCTCTCTGATCGGCTCAGCATGAGCTGTTTCCCATGCTTTCACTGCCTGTCTGAGCCTGCACCTGATCTAGCCCTGTTTTGTTCCCACGCACAAGCAAAAGCAGACCTTTTCTGGTGAATTTCAAGATCATCTTCTATTAGCAATGTGTTGTTATTCCAATATCAGTGTGTTTTGACAATCAAGCACTAATTCTGAAACTGTTTCTTAAAAAGTAGTCTGAGGGTAAAAGAGAGCTCAGGAAAACATGTGTGCTCTCCACTATCTTGGATCCTCCCCCAAATAGTCTTTGACTTAAGAGGAAAAATGGATGAAATAGAAAATACTTTAGAAATGACAAATAAATCCAAAACCTCATTATTAAAAAGACTGAAAATTCATTAAAGATTGAGACAACAAATCAAATACACACTGTGTGTTTGTCACTGTACTAAGCAATGGGAACACCAACAGAAGGGGGAAAACAAAGATAGTTCCTCCAGTTTACATTCAGATGAACATGAAAACATAAAGGGAAAGCTGAAAAGAAAGTAAAACAGAAAGAATGCACCTAATCCAAGGTCTGGTTAAAAAGAAAATTCAGAGATTCAGGAATAGTGACAATAGAGAAATAAATTAATTAATGTAGATGAAGGTTATGAGTGGAAACAGAGAAGTGACCAAAAGAGTGGAGGATGGGAAGTTTGCTGGAATTTGGTGATAAAAACAACTTCCAGATGAGAAGGTTGCTGGAGCATGTTGACAAAAATAATATGATTGAGAGGGATTGAAAGAGAGAGAGAGAGTAAGAGAGGGAAGAAGGGAGGAAGGGAGAGGGAAAGAGAGAAAGAGTCAAGTGACCATAATAAAAATGAATACAGTAAATTCCTGACACTAAAAGGAAAAGAATTATCAGAATTAAGTTTAAGATTTATAAGATAACAGAACTGAAGATTTAGGTGTGGTTGCCATTAAAAAAAAAAAACCTCAAATGAACAAAATATGAAATGCAGATCTTTAAAAATAAAAATCAGAAAGTTAATTTGAACAAATCAGAAAAGGATCCATTAAAGAAAAACACGCAAAGAAACAGAAAAAATGATCTAAACAAATTTATGTAAAATCTATCAATTATTTAACAAACAGTAGATATCTATTTAATAAAATCCTAAATTATGGAGAAGAATGAATGTTAATTGTATGAGAAAAATAGAGAAATAATTTCCAAAATCAAAAGGAAGAAATGGAGAAAGAAAACTGTAAACCAATATCACTAATAATGTTGGTAAAATAATCAATAAAATCCCATTAAAATAATTGCACCATTATACTCATAGTTAAATACATATTTTAAAAAAATGAACAAGTTGAATTTTTAATAGGAAGGTCAGAATGATACCATAGGAAAACGCAACATAATTAAACAAAAATAACCAATATCATGTGATATCTTAATTGATTTAGAAAATGTCTTAGACAAAAGACAGCATATATTTAAGTTAAAAAATTTAAAAGACCTAGTCATAATATGGTAATTTAATATATGTATGCATATATAGCCATTGCATGTAGTATACATGTTTATATATATACATGATGTATTCAATGATGAATGTACACATGTATGTAAACACATATTCCATATCTATGTATACTGCATAATTATTTGTTATATAGAAAATCTCAAAACTCTTACAAAAATTACTCTTTTTGACATTGTTCTGAAAAACTGATAGAAAAAAAGATTGCTGTTTTGTCCAATAGTGCTTAGTTCTTCTCTACTAATGTGTACAGAATTCTTCCATACAGTCTTGATTTCTTAAAAATAATAAATTTACTTCACCAATATTTTCAACAACAATAAAAAGATGCCCTTGACATTTTATGGACATGAAAATCATTTTTTCTTGGGTACAGAGAGCCAGAGAAGACAGGTTCTTTTTGTGTTCTTTTCCCCTATGTTCTTATTACTTGATGATCCTTACCTTTTTTGAGTAATGAGCAGATACTTATTACTTGTTTAATTTTGCCTTATTGGTGTGTGACAATGAATACTTTTTTTTCCTTCTTTCTCACCAAAGTAAACAAAGGTAAAGATAAATCTAATACAACTCTCAATGTTTCATATTCTTTTGCATATTTTCAAATTTAATGAAAACCAAGAAATGTGTTACATGAAAGATGCATTGTTAATATACTCTTAGAAGATCTAAGTTCTTTTTCTCCTCCCTCTGAAAGCTTTTTATAACCCCCTTTGGTTATAATATTATATTCAATTGGAAATTGTTTTGTTTTGTTTTGTTTTAATCAAGCAAATGTATAATAGGATTAAAGGAAAGACCAGATATTTTGCCTTGATATACCTGAAATGCCCGAAGATGATCAAGATATATAGACCATAAGGTAGCCTCCCATTCTCCTTCCCACTCCCCACCATCAGAGCCATTATGGAATTTAGAAGAACATTTATGAGAGGTGATACAGTGAACAAAGTTCTTGATAGAGATTCAAGGCCAAAGAATGAAGTCAGATTTGTTCTCTTTGAAATAATTCATGCTGAAAGAGTCTGTGAACATTGTGCTACCTAAAAATGGAAACTTAATTTTTCAGGAATCATAGGTATGCATGTTTCATTATGCTCTCATGAGTTACATAAAAGGCCACTTACAAAGGTATTTGGGACAGATATTGTAATAGAAATGTAGGGATCCTGGACTCAGTTTGATCATGAAAGAAACTTGAGTTCAAATCCTGCCTCAAACACTTAGTTGTATAATGCTAAATAATTAACCTTTATGTGTCTCATTTTCTTCATCTCTAAAATGACAGAACTGGATCTGATGAAATCTAAGGCCCTTTCTAACTCTAAATCTGCCATCCTATAGTCCAGTGCCACAAAATGGATGAAGATTGGATTAGTTATAATATATAATATAATATAATATAATATAAACTACATTCATGCTTTACTTGGAACTGTATGGCTAGACCTGCCTTCTTTTTGGAGTATTTAAATGCTTATTCATCAGCTTAACTTTGACATTAAGTGAAAGCTTCTTCTGTCTAAAGACTTATTCTTTCCACACCTCTGTATCACAGCCAAAAGCTGCTGGCCCTTTGGTCAACAACTGGGCTTTTAAGCTGTCAGCAAATTCTATAATCAGTGGGATGTAAGGGGAAAAAGTATGGATACTGACAAAGACATAGTTTTATAGCTTGGAGCACCAAGGCAAATATTTTCTACTGGACTCCCTTCCCTGTTGCTAATTCCAAAATGAACATAATTTCAGCAGAGTTGAGATTTGGGATAACTATTGCTCAGTAGATCCTTCTGCAGTGCTGGTATTATTTTATTTCCAGTTAAGCATACCGGTAATGTTTTCTGAAAGACATCTCCAAGGCAGAAATACTATCACATCCCACATGTTGAGATTGTTAGGAAAATGTGCTCATAAACACTCTGCTGGAGACCTTGTCATTGGAGCGCTCTTCTCTGTCTTTGCTTATCTCATTCCTAGAGTAGATGAATAGCTTCCTGTAACATCAAGGATGATATTTCAAGCTTCAGGGTAATAAGACAGAAACATTCATACTGGAAAGATGGCAGCTTAACATATAAAACAGTCCCAAATATACCAGAGACAATGGAGTCAGATTTTTCATTTATTGATCCAAGGAATGAATTCAGATTTTCTCTTTCTGAAATAAGTATTTCATGTAGAAAGAGTATACAATCATGTGCTATACCAAAACTGGAAATTGATTTTCTCATGAATTATAGGTATGCATGGTACACTAGAAACTCGAGCTACATAATATAGTTTACGTTATATTGGGGGCAGATAATTTGAGATAAATTTAGGGACCCTAAATTCAATTTGATTATGATAAACAAATGTTGTAAAGGATTTGCATTGAGAAAATGTAACATTGGGCTCTTGAGTTACACAGTTTAGCTTACATTGTATTGGGGGCAGATAAAATTTCACTAGCTATGTTGAGCAGGACACTCAACCTGTTTCTTTTTCTGAAAAATGGAAACAGCCATAGCATCTACTTCGCAGTGTTTTATAAAGAAATATGAAAGTATTTGTAAAAATATTTGTATACTTTAAAGTACTACATAATTATTAGCTATTATTATTAATTATTAATGTTAAATTATTGTCAAAGATTGATAATAACATGGATCATAGATTGGGCCAGAAGATCACATGGTTTAATGAATTAATTCTAAGGGTAACGAGACAAGTTTAGAGGATCATAGAAACAATAAGTAGGAAAATAAGGATTTGAATACAAGTTCTTTACTTTCAAATCCAACTTATTTTCTGTCATGATTCACAGTCATCCATCTGTAGGTGTTAAAATGACATAAACTGAGGTGAAAATTTACATGATTAAAAGAACATGTTGCTAAATACTATTGATAGAAACATGGAGGCTTTTTATCAACCTTTTGTATGAACAAACTTCATTCACTCATCAAAGATTACAGATGTTGAAGAGATTGATGTTAAAAAATGAAACAAGAACACAAATTTAGTATATTATCAAATACATGGAAAATTATGTGAGGGAAATAAAACTATGATTTGTGAATCTATTTTTTAAAAATTAAATTATTTTAATATTCAATCATAGGTCATCATGCTTTTTTTATTTAGAGTTAATGTGTGTACATCCCTCCTTTGTTCAAAAATCTTTGATGGCTTTCTGTTGCATATTGAGCAAGGCAGTTTATAAAAGGTCTGACTTCCAGGAAAATGTATTTAAGCTTTTTCAATTTTGTAATTTTGCTTATCATTCTCCCTATGCTTTACATTTTCCATTTTCTTCTTTGTTTAATTACAACTCAATCTTTAAGTCCAAATTCAAATGAAGGCTTTCTTGATGCTATGTTCAATAACTACCTCCTTCCCACTGCCACCTATTGAAGTACACAGACCACTTAATTTTGTACCTATCAAATCTGAATGGTATGCAATACTGTGGATCATGAATAATTCAATTAAATATTCATTATGTTTGAGGCTCTTGAGCCTGTATGCACAAAGACAAAAACAAAATAATCTTTGATCTCAAGCAACTTATTTCTATTGGAAGAATATTATGTTTTAGATAACCAGATATAGGGGAATTTAAATGGAGAAACAAGATAAAAAAGAGTCAAATTCTTATACATAAAAAATATTTTAGCAACTTTTTTGTAGTGACGAAGACATGGAAACTGAAGGATGGAAGATAGCGTTCATTTGGGGAATAGTTGAAAGTAAAACTGCACAAACTGTGCATGTAATGCTGTAAAGTAAGAAATGAAGAAAATGAACTTTCAAAGAGACTTGGAAACTTTTGTATAAAGTAAGGTAGAATAAAACCAATACGTTATAGAAGAACAATTTGTGCTACAACATGAACATTGTAAAAATGAACAATCTTAATTCCAAAAGCTTAAATGAGAAGAATGCTGTCCACCTCATGACAGTGAAATGATGGACTAATTCATAGAACAAAAAAAAAAATGAATTTATGGATGTAACCAATGTGGGAATAAATTTTACTTGGTTATGGTTATATTTAAAAGATGTTGCATAATCTATTTCTTTTTTCCTGCTTCTTTTCAATGTGTGGGAGGATAGAAGAGGGAAAAACTGATTATTGTAATTAATATCATTATTATCTTTATTGGAAGAGAAAAAAAGAGGGCCAGAAAGGTTTACAAATAGGTAGTTCAGCTTTGAAAGTTAACTACTAAATTTATTTTATATTTAAGAGAAAAGCAATCAGCATATAACTGATATCCACAATTTTATGTGTATACTATATATTTGGAAAATACCAAATTATTTGATTTTTGTTTAGTTGTAAATATTTTTAATGAAAAAATAATTGTAGGTATTCAAAAAAGCTTCATCAATGACTCAAAATCTGATGTAAGCCTTGAAAGAAGATTAAGATCCTAAAAAGTAAGGGAAAAGATGAAGCATGTTTTCAGAATGGGGAACAGCTTTTGGGGGAAAGAAGAAAACAGAGAGAAAATAAGTAAAATGCCAACTATCAGGATAATAGCTAAAAATTAGTATGCCTAGAATATAAAAGTAAATAATATTAAATAAATTTGGAAGTAAATGAGAATCAGATTATAGAAGGCCTCAAGAACCATTCTGAGCAATTTTTATTTTTTTTCTAGAAACAAGAGGGAGTCACTGAAGAATTTTGAGGAAGGGATTGATGATCAGATTTGTACTTTAGAAAAGTGATTTAGCTAATATGGAAATTTTTTACATGAATGTACATAAATAATCTCCATCAGATTGCTTACTATCTCAGAAAGGGGGAAAGAAAGGGAAGGAGTAATAGAATTTGGAACTCAAAAGTTAACAAAAACAAAAAAAATTAAAATGTTTTTACATGTAATTGAAAAAATATATATTGTTAGAAGCAAGTTATATTTGCAGCTATGTATAGGCTGAATTGGGAAGGGGAATTAAGAATAGTATATTTAATTATCTTTTTTGACTGTAAATTCCATAAGGATAGCAAGAATAAAAGCAAAGAGGCTCTGCCCGCAGCACACAACATAACAGGATGTGATTAACAAATTATTTATTGAATTATTTATTCAAAACTGAATCAATAATTTGTAAAGAAGAAGAAGAAGAAGAAGAAGAAGCTGCATATGTCTATCTAAATTAAATATATTTTCAATGTCTTGTAAATACATATGAAATGAAGAATGCTTATAGAAGGAAAATCAGTTACAAATACCCCCAGACAATGCCTAAGCTTTTAAGTTGCAGAAAACTTAAATTCCATGAATCTGAATTGGTAGAAGGTATTTTCTCCTCAGGTGTTTCTTCCCTACACACTAAGGTAATCACAAGTCAGAACAAGAATAACACACAAGACAAAGAAGAACAAAATTTAGGCATTACTTTAGTCCCCGAAGTGCTTCCTTATTCTATTTCTTGAACTTATATCATCAACATTTCAAATAGTAGCTATACACTTTGAACATAGAGTACTCTTGAATCTAAGGACTAGCATAATTCAGATCCCCACAAGAGCACCATGTAGCTGTTGTTTACAAAAATTCCCACTGGAAAACCAGACCAAAGTTGACTGACAAATGATAGCATTGTATTCTTCTCAAAGAACTATGAGAGAGAAAGTTTTTTGACAGAGACCAGAATTCAGGTAAGTGTGGATTCAAAGTAGTTTTTGTTAGCTTCTGCCAAAAAAAAAAAAAAAAAAAATCAGATCGCACACTTTTTGCTTTATCACAAATTGCTCTAATAGAAATCAACTTTATTTTTTATACATCAAACTATACTTTAATAGACTGCTATTAGATATTTGACAGAATGTGAAGCTACTGCAAATATCCATTTCCAAAGCTTAGCATATAAATGAAAGAAATTTTACTTGAAGTCATCTTCATTTTATGTTTATTTATAATCTATTTACTTAGGAAAAAATATCACAGCAATGGGTTTTTCCAAGCTATGACACCACAACATTACAGTAATAGAGTTAACATGAAAACCTATTGTATGGCTTGTTACATTTTGTGTTAAACCCTAAGAAAAATAGCTGCTTTTACCACTATTGTGATTCATAAACCTAACATCACCCGAAAGCTAATGCTTTTCTAATCTAAGGATGGTGGTGGAGGGAAACCTCAGAAAAAAACAAAACAAGACAAAACAAATCAAATATATGCTAAGTAGGAGATTTCTCCAGTATTACAAAATCATCACTGTTCATTCCTACTCCCTATTTTTGTATTGTGTCCCATTCTTAGGGTCTTTTCTCTACCAACCAATATGACAAACTAATATGCATCTGTTTCAAGGCAGGTTTTTGTGGATCAATGTGTTTTCACTGAACAACATCTGTTTTTTAGCAAGGAATTCATGTGGAGTGATTTGACTGAAATTTAAGCAGTAGATGTTTTAGGGAAAGTAGATCTATCAATGACCTTCAAATGGCAAAGAAATTTATAGGAACTACATTGCAATCTTTTACACATTATGTTATAAAAACATATGTGTCATAAATTCATTTTAAGAGTAATGCAATACCAAATTATTTCATATTTTAAATTGTTATAGAAGAGCACACTATTATTTCACTAGAAAGGAAAAGATCTTTTGGCAAAAGATAATTTTTATTATACAACTTGTACAATATAACATTAAAATTCTCTCAAAATCAATAATGCCTTACTTTTCAATGTGTGTTAAAGAAGCAATATATAGCAATACATGTGCTAAAGAAGCAATATATAACTTTATATTCTTTTGAGGTATCTAGATGGCACAGAGTATAGAGTTATGACCTAAATGCAAACTCTGCCTTGAACACTTCTTGTGTCTAAAGCATTTATTTAGTTGCATGTCCTTAAGATTCAGTTTCTTCATCTATAAAATGAGGATAATAATTATATCTATCTCCCAGAGTTATTGTAAAGGTCATTTGAGACACCATATATATAGTGCTTTTCAAAAATCTAAGCATTATATAGTTGCTAGTTTTTATTATTGTAAAATATTGTATCCTGATGTGAATTAGTGCATTAGTAATTTCCTTTAAATCTTTTGTTACCAAAAGTATTTCAAACATAGTAGCATCTAACAACAAAAGCAGTAATTATAGTACTACAGGATGATAGATTTTTGGCTAGAATTAGTATTAGAGACCATATAGCACAATCCTTTCTTATTTACAAATGGGAAAATTAAAGTTCAAGAAAGCTATTTATTCATGATTGCAGAGCTAGTAGAAAGACAAAGAAAGATGTGATCTCAAGTCACCCTGGTTCCAAGATAAATTTTCATGCAAAATTTGCATAGCTATATATGGTTATGGAAACAATTTTACACTTTGCCCAAACTACTTAATATTTTTTTCAAAGCATTTTTCTTCAGTTTCGTTGAAGGGAATTTTCCATATAAAGCCCGCTTAAATTACTAAATATCTGTAAATACAGTCAGATACACAATTGAAACTTTTTATTTCTATCCAGAAAATTATATTGAACCAAATCATCACACAAAGAATGGATGACTCGGACAAATTTCATCAATGAAGGAAAAAATACCTTGGGAACCACCTCAACATCAGACACATTCTATTATGCCACAGATAACTACTTTTCCACAACCACCACCACTAACACTACACATCATATAGATCAGTTGATGTGGACAATTGATTTATTTCAAGTATGTTTATGCATTGTCATTCTCAAAATTAACTACTTAAAGACAGAATAGAATTTCATAAAGGACTATGCTGGTGAGCAAAAATGTTCTTATATTTTGAATTGCACTTCTCAAACTGTTCCATCCTCCACTAATGTAATTTACCTTCATTTTTTCACATAATACATATGATAGATCTCTCAAAGCAAAGCAAATTACTAAATATGTAACATTGTTTCTAGTAAAACTACAATACACTTGTTTATTAAAGAAAAGAAAAAAAAGGTTGCATTGCTCAAGACTGTTGAGTTATTATAGACAGAGAACCATTTAGTGAAAGTTGTTCGACTAAAAGAAAATCATAAGTGGAAGCAGCTTGGTACAATAGAAAAAGCTCTGACTCAACCCAGTCAGATGAATTGGGCTCAAATCCTTTTCCTACTGTTTTATTCTCTGAATGACCTTGGTCAAATTCCTTAAGTACTTTAGGCCTAAGTTTATTCACCTGCAAAATTAAGAGACTGGACTTCACCTTTTAGGAAGTCTTTGTTAGTAGCTCTAGATCTATGTTCTAATGCCATCAAAATTATGAAGATTTTCTTTTTCTTTTACCAAATAGAGGCAGAGGTCAGAGGAATAGAAAATAGTTGCTAGTTGATTTTAAAAAATAAAATGTAATTTAAAAAATGTATGAATTTTTTAAAAGTCATGGGCCTGGATTTCTAGGAGGTAAAGACAAGATGGCAGAATATAGTTGTTACTCCTCTGAGTTCCCTCTATATTCATCTTCAAAAATAAACTTTAAAATAATGCTCATGTGGAATTTTGGAGTTGCATAGTTAGAAAAAGATGACAGTGAGATGTTCTTTCAGTCCAAGACAATACAGGAAGTTGGAAAGAGAGATCTATGACACAGGAGAGGAGATTAATCCAGAACATGTGGATGAAACAACAGTGATAATCACATAAAAATGTTCGAAATCACATATGTATCGAAATTATAGAAATATAAATTAAAACAACTCTGAAGTAGTGTGAATCAGATTAATTGAATAGCACAACAAAAATAAATGATAAATACTGGAGGGAATGTGGAAAAACAGGGACTAGTGGTGGAGTTGTGAGCTAATACATCCATTTATAAAAATATTTTGAAGTTCTGTCCATAGGACTATCAAACTGTATATGCTCTTTGACCTGGAAATACTACTACTAGGTCTGTAAAAGAAAGAGGGAAAAAAAAAGGGGGGGGAGGACTTATTTGTAAAAACAACTACCAAAGGCAATTTGGATATTCATGAAGTCATTTGTGAGACACGCAAACTTATCAACATACAGAACTCAAGCATTGGAAGGTTGTTGTACTTGGTGGCTTTCAGCTCATCATCACCTGAGATTTACTTGGCAAATGATTTCCCTGTCCTTATACCACTTGTAAACTGACATTCTCCATACTTGAATTAAGGAATGGCTGAAAAAGTTGTGCTAAATAATTTTGATAATATACAATTTTGCTATAAGAAATGATGAGCCGGATGATTTCAGAAATACCTGGGAAGACTTATATGAACTCATGCAGAATGAAGAGAGCAGAATCAGAATACCATTGTACACACTAACAGCAATGCTAACAGGTTGATGGTGAAAGATAACTACTCTGATCAACACAATGATTCATTATAATTCCAAAGGACCAATGATGAAAAATTATATCCATCTTCAAAAAGAGAGCTGATAAGCTTTTAATTTAGACAGCAGCATGCTCATTTTTACTCCATTTTTATTGTTTGATTTTGTTTGTATTGTCTTTTACAACATGATTCATGTGGAAACATGTTTTGTATGATTTCACATATATAATTGATATAAAATTACTTGTTTTCTCAAGGATGGGAGGTTGAATGGAGACAGAGAGGGAGAGAATTGGAACTCAATTTTTAAAAAAAATACTTAATTTTTACATGCAATTGATAAATATTTAATTAAAATAACTTTTCAAAAAGTCATATGGTTCACATCTTTCTACTTGAATTCTCATTAATGATCATTGAGTTTTTTCATTATTCTATGATTTCATTGACATAATACTATTTCCATAGCTTTAGAGCCTTAATTATGCATATTTTTTGATATTATATTATCCTTAATCATTGCTTTCCATACATTCTCTATTATGGATTCATCTAATGTAATCAAGCAATTACTATGATGCTTTTAATATTTTGTTGACATGAGTGCAATACTTGTGCTGTCCATCTTTCCTATTTCCTGCATGTGCATCATCCACATTCATCAATCTTCAAAATAAAACAATGGAAATTAATATTGGGTCATTTTCAAAATGATCAGTTCTCTTCAGCTGTCCCTTCAGTCACCCTAATCTTAAAATTATGGGGAAAATGGAATCAAAAGATAGGACAAAAGCATAAAGTATAATGAAATTTTAAAATTCAGAGTACCATTATCTTTTGCCTACTTCTAGAACCATAGGAATTCTTTACAACACACAAAGATGGAGGAGACATGATCCTGATTGTATGTAGTATAAGAAATAATTTATGACATCAAGATGTCTATACTGGAATCCAAGAACTCACTGATATGTTTAACACCAATAACAACAAGTATAAGCCCTCAAACACCCTTAGCCTCTACATTATGATATATATATACTCTAGGTCATGTCAGTGATAACGTTTCATTTGATATGGTATCTTTTCCAGTAGTAGCATTGCTGGTAACAGAAGTAATAGAAAAAAAAATAATAATAGTAGAAATTGTAATACCTAACAGAAATGATATGATGCAAAAGGAAGTACAGGATTCCTTCAAACTCAAGAAAGAAAAGTATTTTTTAAAAATTAACAACAGAAAAGAAGGAAAGACAATAACTATGTCCTATTCTAATAGAAACGGGGATTAAGAAAACATCTTTTCCTGACACTGAAAGAACTAATTCTATGTAAGGATGTCCTACCTGTGAAATTCTAACCTAAAGATAATATTACACACTTCTTTCTGAGGAAAAAAATAAGAAAAAAAATTCAAATCACGCAGGTAAACCATCAAATGCAAATGGATAATTCATCATCATTATCATCATAACAACTCTGTATTTCAGGTAAATTGTCAAAGATATTCAATATATCTTAGAATGATCACAAGAAAACTGCTTTATGATACTTTCATGCAATCTTTTAAAATGTATTTTAATGTTTAATGCTTTCATTTATTCATCCTTGCTTGACTCCCTCTTATGATTTCACTTTAATAAATCTCTTTATTATTTCAGGTGACCAAGGAAACAAGACAATTCATTGCTAATGATTTATAAGATATTTATGTCTGCATCAGCACATACAACCTTTGTGGCAGTAACAACTTTTTATTTATTTTTTTATTACTTTTTAAAATTTTTATTTAATAATTACTTTATATTGACAGAATCCATGCCAGGGTAATTTTTTTTACAACATTATCCCTTGCACTCGTTTCCCCTCTCTCCCCCCTCCACCCCCTCCCCTAGATGGCAAGCAGTCCTATATATATTAGATAAGTAACAACTTTTTAAAGGAGCAGTGGAATTGAAGCTGAAAATATATGAAGATTGTAGAGTTTGTTTTTTCCCAGCTTGCTCTACATTCCCTGTCTGTTTAGCATTGTGGCTAAGATGTTTGGATTTGGAATCAAAATCTGTATTCATATTCTGGTCTAGATATTTGTTGTATAGCTGTACAAAACCCTTGAACTTTGGCCATTGCACTCTCTACTCTGGAAACAGATCCCAACTTTAACAAAGAGTTAAAAGCCAAGTAGTAGGCTGGGAAATTTTGCAAACAACAGAAAAAAATTCTGAACATAGAAAGTTACAATGCTGACAAGGAAAACCAAAATGAACACTCAGAACAACATCATAAAGTCAAAGTTCCTACATCCAAAGTTCCCAAGAAAAATAAGAATTGGTGTCAAACTGTGGAAGAGTTCCAAAGGGAATTTGAAAATTAAGTAAGAGAAGTAGAAAGAAAAGTAGGAAGAGAAATGATATGATGCAAAAGGAAGTACAAAAAGTTAATGAGGAAAAAAATCCCTTAAAAAGCAAAATAGGCCAAATAGAAAAGGAAGTACAAAAGCTCACTGAGGAAAATAATTCCTTAAAAGTTAGAATCAAATGCAAGTTAATGACTTTATGAGTAATCAAGATACAATAAGACAAATCCAAAAGAATGAAAAAATAGGGAAAATATGAAATATCTCATTTGGAAAAGTAAGTGTCCTGGAAAATAGATCCAGGAGAGATAATTTACAAATTATTGGTATACAGCTATATCCAGCAAAAGAAATCTGGGAAATGAGTGTGAACCACTACATAGCACTCCAATCCCTCTATTTTTGTTCACCTACATTTTTGATTTCCTTCATAGGTTAATTGTACATTATTTCAAAGTCTGATTCTTCTTGAGCAGCAAAATAACCGTGTGGATATATATACATATATTGTATTTAACATATACTTTAACATATTTAATATACATTGGTCTACCTGCCATCTAGGAGATGGGGTAGGGGGAAGGAGGGGAACAATTGGAAGGAATTTTTTTGCAATTGTCAATGCTGAAAAATTACCCATGCATATATCTTGTAAATAAAAAAAAACTATAATTAAAAAAATATTGGTCTACCTGAGAGTAATGATCAAAAAAAGAACCTGGATATAATTTTTCAAAAAAAAATTATCAAGGAAAACTATCCTGGTAAAAAAGAAATTGAATCCAATGATCACCTCCTGAAAGAGATCCTAAAATGAAGACATTTGTTTCATGTGAAACTGTAGGGAAATTATTTAACTTCTCTCAATGTTCTCTTCAGTAAGATGAAGAAGTTGGACTAGATCATAGATCTAGAAGAGATCTCAAATAACATGGAGTTAAATGCCATCTCTTTTTTTTAAGATGAGAAAATTAATGGAACATAAGTGACCTAATTGAGGTTACATAGGTACCAAGTATCAGAGAGGTGAAATGAAAACCCAGATGCTCAATCTTTTCAGGGTTACATGATGCCTCTAGATCCTATTCAGGTTTAAACCCATAATTCTTGTCACATCATTGTTCACTTCATTGTTGCCTCTTTGTGATATTAACATGAGCCAGGTTCTAAAAAAAATATCCCAGTGAAGGAGACTCAACAGCTTTTTACCAAGCAGGAGGAGTTTGGAATCTGATCCTTTTGACATGCTGTTGAGCCAAGAATCAATTAATGAGGTGAAGAAAAATCCATTACATTAAGGCCCACTATTATGGGATATATTTCTCGTGTACTATAAGAGAAGAAATGTGAAAGAACTGCAATTTGTGTCAAGAGAGGATATACCCACATTGATTAAATCATATACCTTTCTAAACACTGTAAAAGTTAATAATTGTTTGTTTAGCAGTGCTTGTAAGGTAAATTTACTTCTTGAGTGGATGGCATAGGATAACTGTTTACATTTTAATAAGATGATTCTAGTCATAATTAGAGGCAAATCTGTTATGGAGGATACTGAGCAAATCTGGGAGCCAGGAAACCTGAGTTTAAGTTCGGCTTTAATTCATAATAGTTATGGGATCCTATTTTTTTTTTAATAATCTGATGTGCTTAACTCTGTTTTTTTTTCTTTAAAAAATAATTTTGGGGGCAGCTAGATGGCATAGTAGATAGAGCACTGGCCCTGAAGTCAGGAAGACCTGAGTTCAAATCTGGCCTCAGACACTTAATACTTACAAGCTGTGTGACCCTGGGCAAGTCACTTAACCCCAATTGCCTCAGCAAAAAAACAAAACAAAGAAACAAAGTGCTGATATGCATTGAGAGTGTTTGTTCAAGGAAGAGTTGGTTATATAAATGAAAACTCACTCTGGGCTTTCTTTGCTTTCTTATCTTAGCCATCAAAACCTAAAGTAGTTAATAGCAAGTAGTTCAGCTGAAAGAGATAAAATCAATTTTTGGCTCTGTGTTCAGTATGGAAAAGATACAGCTATTCAGAAACTTTAGATGTTTGACACTAAGGAGTCTCAATAAATTGAAGTTTCAGTTGTAAAAAATCTGGCTTCAGACTGCTAATGTTATTAATAGTAATAATATATAAAATCAGAGGTGAATCAAAAGATTATCTCCCTTTCCAATCTCATCCCCAACTAATAGGTTCTTTTATTATTTGGTCCATAGATTACTGGGAATGCAGATTAAGAATTATTATACTGAAGCAGTCAAGGAAGAGATTATATGGAAGAAGCAATCAATAAGAGATTTGCATTAACTCATCATACTCAGAAGTGTTCTGCATGGGTTGAGAGACATAATAGCATAAAACAGTCTGTCAATCTGCATACCTATATATTTGTCCATCTATTTATATCACAGATTGAATAACACATATCTGTATGAGTGGATATGAGGAGGGAGAGAAAGAGAAAAGAGGGAAAGAGAGGGGAAGAGAGGAGAGAGAGGGAGAAAGAGAGAGAGAGAGAGAGAGAGAGAGAGAGAGAGAGAGAGAGAGAGAGAGAGAGAGGAGAGGGGGAAAAGGGGGAAGGTAAAAGGAGAGGGAAAGAGAGGAGAGAGAAATTTGTTGAAAGAGAGAAGGCCTTAAAAATGCAAGACATTAGTAAAAATGCTTGCCATAACTATTGGGCCAAATTAGCTAATTCCTATATAAGAACAAAGATTCTTTAAAAAATGTAATTAATGAAGGGATAGGGAATTCTAAGTATAGATAATATCCTGAGAAGAGTTGGAGAACTGAGGGATAGAATGCCATGTTTGTGGAAGAGGAAGTTGCTAGTCTTGTTGCAATGTAGTGTTTATAAAAGGGAGCGATGTGTTTTAATACTGAAAAAAGAAGGTGCATACAGAGTATGAGATTTCAAAATCATTCATTTGATCCAAAATTCTGGATCATAGTGGAGGTTTCTGGAGATAGTGAAGGTTTTTCTTGTTTTTGTTTTTTGTTTCTTTGGTTTGGTTTTTGGTTTGATTTTTTTTTCTATTTGTTTATTCATATGCTTTTGCTATATAATATTTGATATATTTTGTCATATATTTGTCATGTTCAACTCTTTATGACCCCATTTTGGGTTTTCTAGGTGAAGAGAATGGAGTAGTTTGCATTTTCCTTTTCCAGTTTATTTTATAAATAAGGAAATGAAAGCAACAGCTTAAGTGGCTTGACTAGGGCTACAAACCAGTCGTAGTTTCTGAGGCCGTATTTGAATTCAGGACTTCTTAAATCCAGGTCTGGGATTCTGCACCCTGTGCCATATCATTGCCCTTTTTGAATACTACCTATATCCATATATTTCTTTTACCTTCTTATGTGGACGTGATTTCATTCTGTTAACAAATCCTTCCCTTCTCTGCCTAGTGGATACATATTCCCTTTCTTTTACACATTGACTGACCTTGCTATGATGTGATTTTCTAAACAACACTTGAATTACATGACTCTATATTTTCCCAGGTCAAAGATAAGAATAATAAGTGAGCCTAAGATTTTGTTGGGACAGAGAATCTCGCTCTAATAACTAAATCCATCACCTTCTTGTGACTAAAAGTTTTTCAGAGTGTGACATTTGACACAACCAGTAGATGTTAGAGGCAAAACTTTGTCTCCCTAACTTTGAGGCTAATTTCCTACACTGATACTATTAACTATCTCCTTGAAAAACTTGGTTAAAAGACTACAGCCATCCTTTCACTTGTGTCATCTTAAAAAATTTCATCTAGTTTCTTCTTTTTGTAAATTAGAGCCTGAAAATGAAATTAAAAAGTGAAAAAAGCCATTTGTTTTTGAAGAAGTCTGACAAAGGTAGAATGAAATTAAACTATTTATAATTAAGTGTAGTACCATTTGAGACTCTACTAATATTAGTTTGAGTGTGACAGCAGAATTCATTTTTAATAATATAAAGCAGCAAGTAGGAAAGGGGGAAAAGATATACTTTTCTTTATCCTTTTAGTCTTTAAGCATCCATTAAATTATTTAAAAACAATTAAATTTTTAATAAAAATATCAGTGTTATGGGCTATAACTACATTGATCAATTGCCTCTATTTATGTCATCTTGTACATAAATTTTAATTGTCAAAGAGCAGCTGTTGCCTAGAATTTCAGCTGTAAGCAAATGTATGATGCTGTGGTGAAAGAGAAAAGCCTCTAGACACTAATACAGCCAAAATGCACTATAGGATTGGGGCAAGAATTTGTACTACAAAAAACAGTAATTTTTAGGGGCATTTGCAAAATGGAAAAAAAAAAAAACAAAGTCCTTGTGAAAAAGGGAACAGGGTAGAGAATTTTGAGGAACTAGAATTTATCTTCTAAGGAATTTAAATGAGAATTATGCTTTTTGAAAATACTACTATTACTATTACTATTATCACTACTAGCAATAGTAATAAGAATATCTAGCACTTTAAGTTTGCAAAATATATTACTAATATCATCTCATTTGATCATCATGACAACCATAAAAGATAAATATTCTTATGCCTATTTTACAGATTAGGAAAGTGAGGCAAACAGAAGCTAAATTTCTAGACCAGAGTCACATGACTAACCAGCCTCTCAGACTGGTTTTGAGCTCAAATTTTCCTAATTTCAGATACAGTACTCCACAAGTTTGTTTTGAGAAACAGTTTTTGGGAAAAGGGGGATAATCTAATATCATTGTACCATTGTAATAAATCACTAAGGGTCAAAGTAAATAGAATGATGTACATAGATTCCAAATGACCCTCAATTAAATTTCTCTCAGAAATTTGCTCAGCGCATGTATTGATCTACCTGCTATCTGAGGGAAGGGATGGGGGGAAGAAGGGGAAAAATTGGAACAAAAGGTTTTACAAGGGTTAATGCTGAAAAATTACCCACACATATATCTTGTAAATAAAAAGTTATAATAAAAAATGGGGGAGGGTGTTGCAATCTTTACAAACTGCTAACTCATTAGAGTTGGTAGATTTTTGATCTGATCTTACAAGAAGCTGCTTTGGGCCAGAACCTGAAACAAGGTACTAAGTAGAACTAATTGATACAATGCTTGTGTTCACACCTTTACTCATTGGAGTTCACAAGTATGGGGGATTCAAAAAGTAAACTTTGTAACTTTGTGAATTCACACCTCCCTTGAAGCTCTTAGGGCCAGAGAGCACTATGAGAGAAAACCCATAATCCCTCTCTCTCATATCCCACAATTCCTCTCTCTCATATAAAAGAAACAGAGGCTCTCGGACAGATTTCAGTGGAATTACATGAAGAGTGGAGCTGGATTGAAGGCTGAAGAAAGCAGAGGCAGAAACAAAGGACAAAACTGCAAGAGCTCTTGGAACCAAGGAGAGAGAGAGAGGCCTCTAAGAAAAGCTAACCAGGCTATGTTGGAGATGGAGAGCCAGAAGCTCTCTCTCCGAGGCAAGAGAGAGATCCATTCCATTTTCCACTTGGCGGGCTGGAGGACTGAAGGATAAACCTTTGGATTTGGAGACATTTGGAGGAGCTCTTAGAACCAAGCAGAGAGCTATGCCTTGAAGAATCTAGTTATCCAGGCCCAAGGAAAGAGACAAGACTTGGAAGGAGAAATAAACATGTGTATTTTTACCAGCTGGCTGCATTTGGGGTAATTATTGATCTGAACTGATACTAAAGCTGCCTCCAGAAAACCTCCCCCGAGAAACCTTCTCTTGCAGAGAGAAATATTATATTTAAAAGAAAAAAAATCACCACGGGGAGGGAGCCTTCCTAACAATTAGTTTTTTCAGAAGTGAAATGGGCTGCTTTGGGAGTTGGGAGTTTCTTTTTATTGGAGTGTAATGCCAGAGGAACTGAGGCAAGATAGAGATTAGAGAGTTTTTAATATTTTATTAATTGGAGAGTATAATTGACTGGACAGGACTCTCGTCTCAAAGTATCCAGTGACGAATGGGAGAATCTCAAGTCTTTCTATACCTTTTTTAGACAAAGAAGGGGAAAGAAGAGGGAAACTTCATTAAATACTCATTTGATTCTGTCAGGATGGGGGGAGGCTATAAACTCTTACTAAAAGCCAGAGATAGGTTGTCTGAATAAATAGAAGTAAAGATGTCAATGAGGTATCCAGGATAGTCTTATCTTTTGGAATATTTTAGAGGGATAGTGTCATAAATTCTTGAGGGCAGAAGGAGTTAGGAGTCAGGAAGTCTAATCTCCTCCTCATCTTGAGTCTCACATTGACAATTTATAACCTCAGAGCAAATGGTCCTCAGTCTTAATGGACGAGAGTGGGGTTTTACAACTAAGAGGATTGAGGCAGAACAGTTAAGGAGACTGAGGCAGAATAATTAGGAAAACTCAGGAAAATAAGGGAAACTAGTGCAGGGAAACTGAGGTAGAACAGATCAGGAAGATTATGGCATAAAAGGAGGTCTTCAGTGAAATGAAGGTGATGACTACTTAGTTGAGATAGTTATGTCTGAGACTGTGTTTCTATAATTTTTTAAGGTTTCTGCAAGAATTGTTAAATAGATCCCTATATGACAATAATCTCTAAGTGGATACTTAACCTACATATAAAATATTTTGTTATTATTATTTTTTAAAATAAAGAACAACTATAGAATCATTAAAAATTTTGTTCATTGTATAATTGTGAGCAAGTCATTTAAATACTCTGAACCTGAGCTTCTTATATAAAGGGATAATAATAGCTATATTGTCTGCCCATCTTACATGATTACTGCGAAGCTAAAACATATTGGATCTATTGAACAGATTGCAAAGTTTAAAGCACCATAAAATTTTACTTATTATTAAAATAAACATAGACCTATTCTGATCCTTTTTTAAAAATAGAGCTATTCATAATATTTCAACCTTATAATAAGTGTGCTTACATTAAATGTTTATAAAGTGTTGTTTGAAGAATAGGAGAGGTCTGATATTCCAATGGCTCCGTGATTCTATAAATGCAATGACTCTCCTGAATTATATGTCCTGGTTCATGCATATTACCTAATCTTGTGTGATTCTTGTCCTATACAGATATGCGTGCATGCATACATGCTTACACACACACACACACACACACACACACACACACACACATGCACACATACACACACATTCACAAACACTTCTCCAGAAGAATCTACCCAAAATTCTATAGACATTCCCCAAAGGCTTTTACAATGTTAAGGAAATAAATACAGATTTAATCTACTCATCTGATACTTTTCCTTCTTCCAATTTCTATTAAAAACACTGCTTCCTATTTATACACCTAGATTCAAAACTTGGAATCAGCCTTGACCTTTCCCAATCCTTCAGTATCTTCCCCACTATCCCTGACTCAATATTTAATCGATTGATTATTATATTTTAATTTGCCCTTCTCTTCACTTAGATTATCTATTACCTAATTCACTCCATCATCATATCTCACCCAAACTAGCAGGTCACATGGCTAGGATGTTTCAAAGATGAGGTTTAAATCCCTTTTGAATTGCCTTGCTTCCAATTTCTCTACTTTAATCATTATAAAATTAATATTCCTAAACCATTAGAAATACTATATCATTCTCCTCTCAGAAAGTTCCCAGTGCCTATCTTTTGTGTTCAGGATAAATTAGATGCTGTTCATACTAGTATTTAAAGTCTATCAAAAACTGGGTTTCACTGAAAACTGAGTGAATGCCCATCAATTGGAGAATGGCTGAATAAATTGTGGTATATGAATATTATGGAATATTGTTGTTCAGTAAGAAATGACCAGCAGGATGATTTCAGAAAGGCCTGGAGAGATTTACATGAACTGATGCTGAGTGAAGTGAGTAGGGCCAGGAGATCATTCTATACTTCAACAACAATACTATATGATGATCAATTCTGATGGACCTGTCCATCTTCAGCAATGAGATGAACCAAATCAGTTCCAATAGAGCAGTAATGAATCGAACCAGCTACACTCAGTGAAAGAACTCTGGGAGAAGACTATGAACCATTACATAGAATTCCCAATCCCTCTATTTTTGTCCGCCTGCATTTTTGATTTCCTTCACAGGCTAATAGTACACTGTTTCAAAGTCTGATTCTTTTTGTACAGCAAAGTAACTGTATACTTATATTGTATTTAATTTATACTTTAACATATTTAACATATATTGGTCAACCTGCCATCTGGGGAAGGGGATAGGGGGAAGGAAGGGAAAAAAATGGAACAAAATGTTTGGCAATTGTCAATGCTGTAAAATTACCACATATATAACTTGTAAATAAAAAGCTACAATAAAAAAATAAAATAAATAAATAAAAATTAAAAACATTCTGAGAATGAAAAAAAAAACTGGGTTTCAGATAAATCTCATATTTCTCCCAGTTTTGCACTCTGCTAAAAACAGTTCTTCTACTTATTACTTCCTATAATCAAAATAAGCTCTGTGAGATGTGTTATAGATATAATCTTCATTTTACAAAAGTATAAACTGATTTAATAAAATAAGTTGATTTCCAAGTCAAGATGTGAATCCTGCTCCTCAAACTACAAAAGTACTTTATATTTTATTGTATCCTGCCATTTAGATAATGTTCTTTAAACATTAAATACCGATATTTTTTCCATTCTTTAAATGATGAGCAACCTTTCTTTCTTTTAAATAGGCTGTGTCTGAAAACTTTTTCTATAACTAGTTTCAAAGCACATCACTGCAAATGTCAAAAAGGGTATTTTAAAGCAACATGTACAATTTTTCAAAAATGAAAACATGATTCAATATACTTCTGTGGGATTGTTTTCTAGGCTATCATCATTTGAAATCCAATTTGTACAAAACAGAAAGTATCCAAATTGGAAAATTAGAGATTATTTCCTTTAATTTTTGTTTTGGAAATTTTTTGCCTAGAAAATATCTGAGTCTTAAGGAGAAAATTAATACCCCAAAGTACATTGTATATATTTTTCTTTATATATATATATATATATATATGTATGTATGTATATATTCCAAGAGACTCTATCAGTATATCAACATCTAATGGTTCAGTCAGTGATTCTACTCCTAAATACACTCAACATTTTATATCAACTTCAAGACAAATAGTCGAGGTTACTTATGTTAATTTCACTGTAGGAGGTTTAAATCTGTAGGCATTAATTTATCCTTACTCCTTTGAGCAATGAGTTGCTAAAGATGCTTTCTGAAAGCATCTTTAACTAAGTTAAAGTTTCAAATCTCTTCCCCCTTCTATCACATTATGCCAGAATCCCAGAATTATAATATTTTGACCATTTAGTTGTTTTTCAGTAATGTCAGACTCTTTCCCCATTTGGGCTTTTGTTCACAATGATACTGGAATAATTTATCCTTCCTTCTCCAGCTTATTTTATAAATGAGAAAACTGAAGTAAATAGAGTTAAGCAACATAAGCAGGGTCACACAGCTACTAAGTGTCTAAGGCCAAATTTAAATTCAAGATGAAGAATTGTCTTTTTACTCTAGGCATATATATTTCTGTGTATGATAAATATGTGTATAATTAACATACATATGTAACCCATATATGCATATGTACATTGTGTGCATAAATTTTCCTAAAGTATAACATCAAGGACTTCATATGGTATTCTACCTAGCTGACCAAGGGAAAGTACAGCAGAATTATCACTGCCCTTTTCTTATGAAGCTTACAATCGCTTTTGATTTCCCTTGTATTCTGTTTGTGGTAATGTGAAATTGATTCTGGAGATCAACAAAACAAAAGATCTTATTTTCCCATAATAAAGAACTATTTCCCAGTAATCTTTTTTTATGACTTGGAACATCAGTTGTGTTACCTCTGACTGATCAAGCTGTTGGCAGAATAATGTATTTTCTAGAGAAAGACCACATTATTTGATTGTCCCTTCTTTGGATTGTGTGCTAATTCAGTCAGCTATTAAGATAGAAATTGACATTTCCAAAAGCTTAGAGAAATTGACTTGAATAAAACAAATTAGAACATAAGAAAATTCAAAGTTTAAAGATTAAAGAAGAGAAACTTCATGTAATTTTGAAATAATCATGTACAAAGTAGCAAGTCAATAACCATACAAGATGTGTCTAACTTTTCAAAGATTTGTTCTAATTGATTTACTATTCTGCTCTTAAGTATGGTACAATCCGTTTCTTCATTTGACCATTTGATCCTTCAGGATCCTGACTTAGTAAAAATCCTTTCTGACAAGGTCATTGTTTTTCCACTTCCCAAAAGAGGTGTGAATGATTGTGAATAATGAATATGTTCATCAAATATTCATATTCTTGGCACACCCTTCACACCTCAAAACATTTACAACATCATTCTTTGTAATACAGGATTAGAAGAAACATAAATTGGGAATGGCTAAAAAAAAGTATTATACTATTATTATGGAATATAATGATACTGTAAAAAATGATAAGTATGTTGCGTAGAGAGGTTAGAGTGGTCTATATCAATTAATGCAGAGTGAGATAATCAGAGTCAAGAAAATAACACACACAATGATTACAACACTATGGGGATGAACATTTACAAAAAATTCAAAAGTGAATGTTGAAGAATCAACAAAGACAAGTATGTCTCCAGAGAATACGATGAGATATGCTCATCAACCAATTTGCAGAAATGGAAGGTCCAAATATTTCATCATATATATTGTCTGACTTTTATAATGTATTATTGTTTGCTGATTTTATTTTTTCTTCTTTTTTATGTGTCAAAATACATTATTTTTTTTTCACATGAAATGGCTTTCTGCTAAGAAAAAGGGGATGATGTTTAAGAAAGGTAGGATGATATTTAAAAAAAAAAGAAATGATTTAAAATTATTTGAAAAAAATCAGTGCAGAGTAAGATATAGCAGATGGTCTCAGATTTAGAATGATGATTAAGCCTCATCTCTGAAATATCCTGGTCTTGTGATCTAGGGAAATTATTTAACCACTCATTGCCCAGGCAACTCCTTAAGATTAGTAACTACAAAATGATTGTAGATCTATATAAAGAGAATTTTCTAATTAAAAGCTCCCCATACCAAAGAAAAATCTCTTGTGTTCACCTACTTATGATTAGAGACAACTTTTATAATGGAAAGCAAGTTTTGTCTTCTGAGGCATATAAATAGATACAATTGTGTTCCTGATTATACAATCAATATATGCATAAGTGCATATATTCACACATAATATATGTATGTATGTATTAAATATACTACTGTACTGAAAAAAAAAATCATTCTAGGTGACTTACCCCTTCTCTCCTTTCTTTATTCCAAAAATCTTCATCTCTCACACTTTTATTTTTCATACAATTTCTGGCAATGAGGTAATCAGGTGACCCATCTCCTTGCCCAAGCCAAATGCTCTATAAATTCTTATTACCTTCCATTTGTTCCTGTAGATCAATGGTTCTAAAACTTTAGCTCTCAGTGTCTTTATACTATTAAAATTATTGAGGACCTATTCATAAGTTTTTGTTTATGTGGGTTAATTTTTAGATACTATATTAGAAGTTTAAAAAATTAATTTTGAATTTATAGATCCTCTAAAAGGGTTTGAGAGACTCAGGGTTCTCTTGCACACACTTTGTGAACCACTGCTATAGACTGATTCTACTTCATCTTCAATTACCGTGTTTTCCCGATAATAAGACCTATCTTGAAAATAAGCCCTCTCCTTACTGTGTAAGATTCCTCTAAAATAAGCCCTCCCCCCAAAATAAGCCCTATTGAGATTGCCACTGTAGTGAAGGTGATCCCCTGCACTACATGCTACATTATGGTACCTTCTGTATGCACCTCCATCTTCTCCCCCCCCCCAACCCCTCCGGGTGAAACGCACACCGTGCTTCGAGCTGCATCCAGTCAGAGCTGCAGCAGTGAATGCGTCATCCTGTTCTTCCCCAGTGATTTGCTTGCTGGAGCCATTGAGAGCAGTGCCACGGAGGAGAGCTGAGGCAGGGCAACATAAAAACCCGGTATGTAAGCAGGAGTGAGGGGGCATGATGGAGGATAAAAGAAGAACTCAGGGGGCACGATGGAGGATAAAAGAAGAACTCAGCCAGCACTCACCATGCTAAAGAATTGAAGAACTTCCTTGCAGAGAGAATAGATCAAGTAATGATTCCTGCAGGAATGACTGCCTATCTCCACACCCTTGATACTGCAATAAACAAGCCATTCAAGGACCATTTGTGCATGGAAGTCAATGACTACATTGAAAATAGAATGGAAAAAAATCAGCGTGGAAACTTTGTGAAGCCCTGTCTGCAAGAAGTCATGACTTGGGTGAAGAAGTCATGGGATAAAATTACTGACAGCTGTGTCACCAAGGCACTACGAGCAGGTTACCTGGACAAGACATGTTTATTTAAAGAGAGCTATATTGCTGGACATGACAGATTGGGTCCACTTCTTCGAAGGAAATAGAGGCGCAAGACATCCAGGACGGGATTCAGGGTATGGACACTTATGATGATGTTGTTGAAGAAGATGACATGATCATTATTGAATAAAGGTACTTTTTTTTGTTCACATTTACCTGTTTATTAAAATTGCTGTCAATGTTCATTAAAATAAGCCCTCCCCTGAAAATAAGCCCTCTGGTGTTTTTCTGTCCAAAAAAATAATGAGACAGTGTCTTATTATCGGGGAAACATGGTAGTTTTCTGGAGGTCCTTGGGACCAACCTTGATCTTAGTGGAGGAGTGCAGGAGTCCTCTCAGGCCTTAAATACTTTAGTGTGATTACATCATTACAGTATACTAATTATGTGTGAACTAGAGAATCATTATATCATCATGGTAAATACTAAATATATATATACTAAAGAACCATCATCTCATCAATTCCATTGAGTTAACACCTTGTTGTAAGTGTCAAAATCTATAAAGAAATAATGAGGAAGGAATGGTCAGATAAGCATGCAAAAGATACAGGAAGTAGACAAGGGAAGAATATATGGGTGAAGAGAAGTTAAGTTTCACTTTCTTGAAGTGGTAATTCACAGTTATATATTTTGAATCCACCTTGACATTCTCTTGGGCACATGACAACATTCTCTTTTGTTTTGTTTTACTTTATTTTGTATTCCTTTTTTTGTTTTTCTTTTTCTTACTCAGTTTTTATAATAAGTAATATTTTTTAAATTCCCATTTTTCCCACACCCCTTACAATATTTGTAAATTTAGCCTCTTCTGTTTTATTTCAAATATAATAGATATGAGGTATTACCTCAGAATTGTTTTAATTTGAATTTCTACACTTAATCATGAATTAGAGCATTTTTTTTCATATTGTAATAAATAGTTTTGGTCACTTCATCTGAAAACTTTATGTCTTTTGATTATTTATCAATTGAGAGTGGCTCTTATTTTTATAAATTTGACTCAATTTTATATCTGTCCAAAAATTAGGTTTCTACAGAGAAATTTGCAACAATTTTTTTAACTGTACTTTCCCTTTTATTTTATTTTATACTGTCTCTCCTTTTACCCTATTCATCCTCAAAACTGTTTTGCTTCTGACTCACCATCCTCAATCTACTCTCCCTTCTATCATCAATCAATCATTATATCCTCTTTCCTTCTTACTTTCCCATGAGACAAAGCAGATTTCTATATAATTGAGTGTCTATGTTATTCCTTCTTTGAGCCAATTCTTATGAGAATTAAGATTTGCTCACACCCCCTTTATATACTTCTCTTAAATCTTATATTTGAAAGTCAAATTTTCTATTCAGCTTGGGTCTTTTCAGCAAGAATGCTTGAAAGTCATCTATTTCATAATATACCCATGTTTTTTGAGCATGGTGATTTGTCTGTAAACATAAATGAGGATCCTCCAAGAGAATAAAACAAAGATTTTTTAAAAATTCTTTATATATTCCATAGTTCTAGTATAAATGATATAAAACCTGGTATTAGAATTTTGGAATTTTTTATTGTTATGTAGTTAAGTTTTTTAAATTGATGTTTTCAAGAATATGATATATTAGACATTATTTATGCTATGTGACTGATATCAAGTGACTAAAACATAAGAGGAGACTTTCTGGGAATTATACAGGTAATAAACAAATGGAAAGAAGGGAAGAAAGAAATGCAATATGCAATAACACAAAAATTATTCATTGATAAGGTCACACATTCTTCTAAGTAAGTAAGAAAGAAATACCATTGTTCTTAACAAAATATCAATTTAAAAATAGTTTCTAATAAAGTTGGATTTATTAAGTCACAAAAATGAGTTTGAATCTATGTGGCAATAAAAAAAAATTGATGTTACTTTAAGAAAGTTGCAGTAAATAATTGGATACACAGCAGAATAGTAGAGATCAGAATCAATTTGGCAAGTATCCACTTGGAAATTTCAATAAATAGGGGTTACTGATCAAAAAACTGGCATAAATATCAAGTAATTGAGATTTTTGCAATAGTCAGGAGAAAGGACATAAACATAAAAACACATTGAATTTGCAGTCTTTTGTAAACATTACAACAAGCATTTACAGGTAGCAAAAAGTTCACAACTACTATTTTCTTTCTCACTCAGTAACCAGTGCTTGTAAAAAAAAAATAATAATAATAATAAATAAAGAAAAAATAAATGTGCCGGAATGCTTCATCTGCAGGAAGAAAAAAAAAAACTGTTTGGAAAAGTGCTAATTAACTAGCAAAAACAGCAAATGATAAATTATCTCTAGCACAAATGTTTTCTTTGTCACAGTACCAACATCAATTGTTTTCTATTGGGTTTTCTGTCATTTCAATCACAGAACAATTACTGGTAGTTTATGGTGAGTTATACTTCCAGGATTAATATTTTAAGGGCACCATTTATTAAGCTTCTGAATTATTTTCCCCAAAGTCTGCTTTACATCTTCCCAGGCACCACCTTGACAATATGTATGACCTCCCAGATCAAATGATGTAGTCTTTATACAACTTAACACTGCCGTGGCCATCAAATAGTGTTGTACATGGTGATTTTTCTATAAACATAAATGATGATATTCCAAGTAGATAAAATGTAATTTTACACTTTATTTCTGCTGCTATAACTTACTCATGGATAGCTACAGTTAAAGAAATCAGTACTTAGTAACCAATTAGTGTTAGTGAGACTAGCCTCTCCATCCTTACATAAAATACTGTCTATTGCTAATTTGATAACTAAACTTTTTTTTTTCTATTTTGGCATTTTCTATAAAAATTTAAACTCCAATTTATTTCCTTTGGTAATCCAAGGTCTTCTTCATGTCATGATAAGGCATCAAAGCAGAGATGACTATTATATCTTTAACTTAGGAAACACAAACCAGGATTATATTCAGGAATATTTACTAAATTAGAGCAACATACATGGCTTATTTCCAATAAACGGAGGAGGTAGCTTCCATTCCCTGAACCTTATTCAGGTCAATCATTTATCAAAAAGAAGAATATATATTTAAAATGTGTAAAAATCTATTTATTTGTAATAAGTATTGAATAAAAGGCACTATTGTTCTTTATGATCAGATGATAGCAACACCCTTTCATGACAATATTTTCTCACTTATATTATCTTCATTTCTGAATGTGTTCCTATATTATAATATTGTTCTGATATATATTTTTGATTGTGAAAATAATTGTGAATTCTCAGAATCATAGAAATCTAAAATTCAAAATAGAATGATAACTACAGAGAAGCTAGCAGGACCATGTCAGGTGGCTATTTGCCCAAGAGTGTGAAATATTCTCCTCCACCCTAAATAAAATATATAGGGGTCAAGTCTGAACTAAAACTGAGCATAGAATGTGCATACAAGGCTTAAATAGCACCTACCTAGCTAAATGATCATTGGGATGCAACATATTCCCTGGAAATGCACTTTAGATTCTATTTTTACTATTCCACCTTTTCTACCATTCTTCAACCTTTTGTAAGTGAGTTACCAATCTTGCAGATGAATTGAAAATCCTTCCCCCAAGGACATGAAGGATTATTTAAGTCTTAACTCAGTCATCTTTAATCAGTCCTCATCTTAAAAAAAAAAAAAAAAAATTGGACCAGCCAGGAAATTTTGACATTTTTGATTATACACTTCTGGATAGTGTCTCTTGCTGCAGCTTTCTGTTGTTAATCTCTCCTATTTCTTTTGATACCTATACCTAGTTACTTCTTCCCAGGATCATTTTCTCCTTTATTCATTCATTAATTTATTCATTTGTTTGTTTGTTTATTGTTCGTTATCTCATTCCCAAGATTTGACCTGCTTAATGTCTCTTCCCAGTTATATATGGGATCTTGGTCCATTTCAATCTTTCTCCAAAGCTAAAGTCTAGTGTCAATTTTTCTCACTTATTCATTTTAGACTTTAGCATTATCCTCTACTTCTTTCTATTAATTGTGTCACATGTCTAATCAGTTGCCAGATCTTATAATTTTTTTTACCTCCATGGTGTCCTTGACATCTTTTTTCTCCACTCATAATCATCTTAATTTAGATCCTCTTCTCTTTTCACTTAGTTTACCTCTCAATTAGTCTCTGTTCCTCAAGTCTCTCCCACTCCATTCCTATTACCATATACTGTTGCAGAAATAATTTCCTATAAACACAGATTGCACAGAGAAGACAACTACCTGTGGGGTGAGGGCTGCCAACCCCTATTCAGGGCTTCATTCTATCTTTGGTGTCCACCTGATCCACCTCTCGCCTGTGATTCCAAGAAACTGTAGCATGCACAGTGGCCACACCCCAGTAAAATGTTTTGGCAGATGGGCTAAACCAGTTTGAGGGTAGCTGAGGGGTCTCAAACCCTACAGTGAATTTGGGGGAGAGGTGTCTACTTGAAGCATGTGAAAACTTCCCCTGTTGGAATGAGTAGATGAGAACAACTTCCTTAGATATGGAAGGCATCATTCACTGTATTTCACATTATCACCAATATTCTGAACTGTCCAGACACTGATGGATGTCTCTGGATGTGTGATGACTCTGGAAAAGAGGGTGAAGCCTAGGATTTTTTGCAACTCTGTCTCATTTAAATCCAATTTACATATGAATCAAAATACATTATCATACCATTATCTGAAAGCAGTGTGGCAAAGAGTGGGTGAGGAAGTGGATAATATGGATATACAAGGAGCTGTAAACAAAACCTTGTGCACAGGTGGCTGGGAGTTAAGGTTCTCTTTTCACTGGAAGTAGTAGTGGGATTTGGCAGCCCATGGGTGTCTGAGCAGCCTTTTAAAGATAGAACTGCTCACCTGCAGGTGGGAGGAAGGAGCTAGAAAAGCTGCCCTAAAAACTGTCTGTTTAACCAACCCTGGGGTAATTACCATGGCAGGCGGAATCCCATCCTCTTGGTCGGAATAGTAAAATTTGTACAAAAAAACTTCTACAAAGTTTATTCTCCTCACCTTCAGTACATGAAATGTGCACACACTTATAGACAACACAAAATCCAGTAGATTTAAAACACAAATGGCTCTTGTTGTGAAAAAAAAAACTCAATAGGTATTGCATTCAAATAGAAACCCTGAATGAAATAGGCAGGTAAATGAAGGTCAGCATACTGAAGTAGGTATCAGAGAAGGTGTTGTACTCTATGAGCAAAACAAAACAAAAAAAATGAATTAGCTCAGAAGAGACAGGAGTTGTACAGTTAGAGAATCTACCTCTAGATGTTCATAGGGACTATTAGTATCCAACCTATGCCAGAACATTCCAAACTTGATTTTATCAGTCACAGTTGATACACTGCAACTCAATGTCATGGACAGCAACCAACCAGCCTCTCTACTTCTTAAAATTCAATGGATCCCTATTGCCTCTAGAATCAAAATAAATTATTCTATTTAGATTTTAAAGCCCTTCACAAATGTGTCCCTATCTATTTTTATAGTCATCATTAAGTATTCTTTCCTCCCTCTCCTACAGATCCAAAAAGAATAGAAACTCCTTACAAATAGCATCTTAACTGTTTTTCAAAGTTTCCTCTGTTGAAATGCATTTCCTCTGGATCTTTGCATCAAAAATGCCTCTTCTTTCCAGATGCTGCTGAAACATATGAATCCTTTCATGACCCCCCTTTCAATTGTTAGCATCTTTCTTCCCAAAGTACATTATATTTATCTTATTTTTTTCCTTTCCTTTTAGTACTTTTTCTTTAGATAATTATATATGCATTTATTTTTTCTGATAGCATTGTAAGTTCTTTGAGAATAAAAATTGTGAATATGAATATCAGAGAAGAGAAGAGGACAGGACAGGAGAAAGACCAAACAAAATCCCAAGGTTTCTACTTTCTTGTAAGTAAGAGGGTAAGAGAAAAGAAAAATGTGATGCAATCTTCCAGTGTTTATGGTACAGGAGCTGTTAGGCAAGAAATACAGGAGAAATATCCTAGAGTAAACTTTAAAAGTGCACTATATGCACTTATACAATATCATATGCTCAGTCATTTATTTTCTATTTCATTCTACTTGCCAAAATGAGGCAATGTCTATTTGCCCTAAATGTTCTTCCAGTAGACGTTTTCAATACAGAGTAAGAAGAATTCAATACAGAGTAAGAAGAACCACATAGTTAAAAATCCATCTTCTCAGTTTTCTCCATATGCCTTTTCAGGTACTATATTTCCAAATTAAGGAATCACTGCTCGATTCCTGCATAGCAAGGTGGCACAATGGATAGAATATGGCACTGCAGTCAGAAAGACTCATCTTCCTGAATTCTGAAAAAAATGATTGAATAAAACATCCATCTTCTGTCTGTGACAGAATTGGTACTATCTCAATCCCACATTTCATGAAGAAAAATCCTTATTGATAGAAGATAATCGTGTATGGGCAGTAGAATACAAAGGAGTAAGAAAGAGAAGTATTCTATCACTTCTATTTGATATCATGAGGAACATAAATAGGGATACAACTACAATGTGTTAGTTATTAATTATGACAGTTTCAAGGATAGTCACCTTATTAATATATAACACATCATGTAAATGTAAATTTAATGATAAATTTTATTCCATTATTGACTACAATTATTGATTCATGGCAAGTAAGCAGTCAAAACAAGAAGTCCCAGTCAGTACTAATAAGAAGAGTTAAGTGTTTTTTGAAATTTATTAAATTGACAAAAGGAGCAACACTTACCAAAAGTGAAGCATCAATAAAAACATAGTGTATATTAGTCAAAATGGGACCCCTCAATGTGCCTAGGTTCTTATTTCTTTATTCATTTTGCTGAGGCAATTAGGATTAATTGGGATTGACTTGCCCAGGGTCACGCAGCTAGGAAATATTAAGTGTCTGAGATCAGATTTGAACTCAGATCCTCCTGACTTCAGGGCTGCTGCTGTATCCACTGTGCATCTAGCTGGCCCCTGAGTTCTATTTTTTTTAGCTTTATTCCTTATATGATTTCTTTAGTTATATTCATTTCAAACTAAATTCATTGCTTATCCATAGTATCATTTCAAATTAAAAGTCTTTACTATCATATAAATGCTATGGACTCATTCCCCTAATAATCTCAGTGAACCAAAACGGAGTGTGGTGATATGACATTGAAGTCCAAAGCATTATATCATAACTCAAAGAAATCTGAATAAAAATTAGAAGTCCTAGTCAATAACTAATTCAATGTATAACCTAAAACAAGTCATTTTTTCATTAAAGGTTCAGTTTCTTCAACTGTAAAATAACAGAGTTGGACAAAATGACAAACTAAGTTCATTTCTGCCTCTAAGGTTCTATGATTCTTATTAGATGATGCAAGATACTTCTTCTATTTAATGGAAAATGATAGAATGTCAGGTATGATCCTCTGTCTACACTAATGCACTTATAGAAGGCTTGTCTAGTCTATTTAGAATTATTTTGCTGGAAATAAATGTCACATCTTTTTATAGACACTGAATTGTCTAGTCTAATATTTTTCATAGTTGAAATTCTTCCAAGACTTTAGAAACTAATTCTAACACACCTTAACAAAGTTCATGAATATGCACCCAGGGATTTCTAAATGTTCTGATAATTATCAGTGATTGGCAGTGATTACACACCAGTGATAATATTTGTTGGTAATCAATTCAAACCAATCACTCACAATATTATTCAAATAGACTGAATGGCAGATATATTGTCAAATGCCTTCAGTATAGTGTACATTTATTTCAAATAACAACATACAAGTAGTAGTGATGTAGATTGATGCAGGGGGGAAATAAAATTCTGAATTTACTCTATGTGGTTTCTTTGTTTCTGATACAAGGATATTGAGCGAGATTTATCTTTGCTCATGTAGTTATAAACTTTTTGCTTATGCTTCGTGATCTTATTTTTATTAGCTATTTAAAGACATTTATTCCATTCCTTATGGATAAATAAACAGTGCTTATTAAAATGTTTAGAAAAGCCTTTTAGGAAATTTATGTTTATATTTATCTTTTGACTTCCCTAAAGTCATATTATACATATTGTTTTTATCATACAATCAAATAATTTATTGTATATTTTATCTCCTGTATTTCATTCATATAAAATGTTTATTGCTATTATAATGAAATGTTAAACATGATTACGAACCCATTATCTGTTAGGTACTGTGCTGATACTGCTGAGGGTACAAAAAAATAAAAAAAATAATAATAATTCAGTCTTGTAGTGGAAACAAAACATATTCACAAATAATTAGAGAACCAAGTATAAAATAAGAGAACCAAAAGAATTGTAGATGCCCAGAAATAGCAGAAATTATTTCTGACTAAGGAAATCAGAAAAGTTTTCATGAAGGTGATGGTCCTTGAGTTGGGTCTTTATCAATATGCAGGAATTTTAGTAGCAGACATGGCAGAAGAGAGTATTTCAAAGTGAGGAGCATATTTGGAGAACACTAAATCATTCAGATTATAGGATGTGTGTAAAGTTTAAATCATTACCATCTTTATTTTTATCCTCCTCTCCTGCCTTTCCCCCTCTTCCCCCTCATCATTATCATTGTATTTAAAGGAAAAGCTTTGCAGTTTATAATGAAATAATCTTATAATAACTCTTGAGGGCAATAACACAAGTATTAATGATCTTCATTTTTTCACACTAAAAAAAATCTAAATTACAAAGATTTGAGGTGACTTAACTAATTAACAAGACCAATAAGTGGAGAGCCAACATGAGGTAAAACTTAAAAATGGAAGTTGAGGCCCAAAATAATATGGAAATGACTTTGTCAATAATTATAATAGTAATTACAATAAAAACCAGTACAACTTGACTAAAGCAAGTTTTGTGTCTAAATTAACAGAATAATTGTAAAAGTTTTTCCTTTGCATGGCAACAGATATAGTATTAAGAAGGTTCAATGAATATCACCGAGAAATCACTTGTCACAATGGTACATATATATTCCGGGCTATAACCCATCTCCTAAGGATAGTGTTATATTCAATTGCAGTTGCAATACTAATTATTTTTAAATGGCTCACAAATGTAGAGGTACCAAGCAGGTAAAGAAATGAATATAAAAGAAATGAAAACATCTATTATGAACATTTTACCATCAGTAGGTTAAAAAAATCAATGAGATAAAAATGGATTCTGAGTATCTTTATATCTTAATTCTCTCATTCTGAAATATTAAAACATTAGTCCATATTTACATTTTCTATAAATGCCATACATACCCATATATATGTATGTGTGCATAAACATATATGTACATATTTTTATGTGTGCATGTTAACATGATTTGTGTATGTATGTCTATCTAGATATCTATAATCTTTTCATTTTATACTCTTCATTCCCTTTCTGTGGTATAATAGATCCTTTCTTGAATTCAGAAAAAAAAAAAAAAAGAAGAAGCAAAACCTTGGATTTAATTCAGTCTCTGACACCTTTATATCTATGGGATTCCCACAGAAAGTCACTTAGCCTCTCCATGTTGCTTTTAGACTTTACATTATGTAATAATTTCTGATTTGTATTGGAAGAGAGTTTCTTCACAAAAACTTCTCCATAATAATGAAATTATAGAGCCAGATCAAAAAAAAAAAAAATAGTTAACATGGCTAGCTGTTTGGGCATTGAAACTTCAAATAGGTTTCATTAGCATAGTACACATGATAAATATGGTGAATGGATCTCACTGGAAATAATAGATTAAATAGAAACTATAGAACACACCTAGAAATACTAACTTAGAAATAAATAGATTACCATGTGCAACTCATTTTATGAGACATGTCACAAGTTTAATTAAAATGACTTATCAGTCCTGTTGTTTCTGAGTTTTTGTGTGCTCTCTTTTGGAATTTTCTTGGCAACTATAATGGAATGTTTTTCCAGTTCCTTGTTCAGCCCATTTTCCAGATGAGAAAATTGAGGTTAAAAAAAGATTAAATAACTTGTATAGGGTCAGAGATCTAATAAATCTGTCATACTGGATTTAAATTCACAGAGTTTTTCTGATTCTAAGCTCTCTGTCCCCTGCACCTAGCTGCTTACAAATACTTGTAAATATCTACTATGTAAAAGGTCCCATACTAGATTCTGGATCTAAAAAGAAAAAAAAATTACACTTGTTATCCTCAAAATATTTACATACTGTTGAGTGGAAAAGAAGGAAAAATATATACGTATGGAGAAGAGTAAATACATACAGGCTATATGAGAAGAGAAAATCATTAACAACTGAAAAATTTCAAAGTAATGGGAGGAGCATTAGTAAACACTCCACAAAGAAAGGAACACTAGAGTCAATCCTTAAAAAGCAGATATAAATTCTGAAAGACAAAGTTGAGGAAGTATCATGTTCTCTGAAATAAATGCAAGGAAAAATGGTGGCAATTAGTAGTGTAGTTTGGCTGGGACATAGAGTATGGGTAAAGGAGTATGAAATTTGTAAAGGTAGATTAATGCCAAATTATGAAAAGTCTTAAGCTCCAGGTATAAAAATTTATATTTTATACATTTTAATAAGGAGTTTGAAATTTTTTTGAGTAGAGAGATGGTAAGATCTGTGTTTTACAGATAATTAGGCAACAATATAGTCAGTCCTATGCCTTAGAAAAGATATTGAGGCATAAAAGATCATAGAAAAAAGATCTATTGGATCAGAGTATTATCAAATGCAAAATGAAGGTGCCCTTAGATTCTGCACAAGTTAATTATTTGATCAAATTCACAAGCCTAGACTTTAGAGAAATTTGCAGTGAGATTATGAGCAGTGTATTTATTAACATAAAATAATAAGCATTTTTAAAGTTGATAGATTTTTCTTTAGTTTATGATTAAGATTTATATTTTACAAATAACTAGATCCTTTGGTTATATAGCCATACAAAGCCATGATTAATAGGATATTTCAATAGTTGAAACCATCCTTTTCCTGAATTATACAAATAATCACCTTATTTATCCATTCTTCCTATCAATGCAGAATTCTGACTTTACTATTGACAGCAATAATATTATAAATTTGTGAATTTTCACATGCACATATGAACTTGTACAAGCAATATCCAATTGCTTGCTATCTTGGGGTGGGGTATAAGAGTGTGAGGGAACAAATTAGAATTGAAAATCTTACAAAAATAAATATTGAAAACTATCTTTACATGGAATTGGAAAAAAAATACCCTTAAGTGCAAACAAAAAACAAAAAAACAAAAAAGAAATAAATTTCTCAATTCCATAGAAGGAAATAAAGCCCTTAAAGGAATCTGGCAGGGATTATGAAAGAAAATAAGCTCCCAAAAATGCACTTATGAATAAGCAACTTAACTTGCCTCTGTTATATAAAAAGACTCTGATGCAGATAGTTCTAGCTAGCCCTGACCCTAAATGTGTCTCAATACTGGCTTCTTGTTTGTGTTTTGTTGTTTTTATTTTTTGGTGATGGTGACAATGGATTAAGTTTAACATGAAAGCAAAGGAGAATTTTTGTATAGTTAAAGTGATGGTGTTCTAATAAGTATATAAAGAATCTGATTTGGGAAACATTATTTTTGAGAAAATTGTGCATTCTGTGATTCTTATCCTTGCTAGAGCCTGTCAGATGAAATTAGATAGAGGAACTTGAAAAGCCTGTATTTTTTTTAAAAATTCTTATTATTTTAATAAGATTCTATTTGGTAATGAAAAGCAGTATAAGGTAGCCTTACTACAGTTAAGAGTCTTTCAACAATTTCATTATGAACTCTATTATTCTCTGATTTATAACTGCTGTAAAAATTCATATAAGGAATACCCTAACCTACAGGGAAATTAGTATTTTTGAATATTACTTTGAAATATTATATCTCTGGCTACATCCAAGTCAGAGAATTATGAAGAACAAAAGCCTTCAAAAAAGAAACTAAGGATGAAAGTCAGAATTCTAGTAGATTGCTTAAAGATCACTCAGTCATTTATCATTTTTCAGAAGAGGAAATTTGAGGCCAAAATAGAAGTGACATGTCTTGATTCACTTACTTGCTTAGTGGAGGAGCTGTTACTAGAATATGAGTTTCCTATTTCTTTGGTGAATAGATCTGTTCCAATGCTTCATAACTTCTCACAATGTCATTGGCTATTAAATATATTTTTATTTTAAAGGAAGCATTTTAAAGGTAAATATGAGATCAGAAAAAAGTTCATGTTTTTAAATATGTTGCTGAAAATTTCTTTTCTTTTTTTTATTTGGAATAAAAAAGCTTTTAAAGTTTAGTAATATGTCCTTTTTTCAAAAGCTGTGTCACTCAGGAAATTTTTTTGAGATCCAGTATTGTTTTAATTGTATTTTCCTATTCTAATTTCATTATGTAGTATTAGGTATGTTTTTGTTTTTGTTTTTGTTTTTGTTTTTGTTTTTGATAGAATGGAACCCATCCTATGTATTATTTTTATTAATTTGAAAATATCCAATATTTTCTTATTGAGAGCAGTGATGAACAAATATGACAGTCACGTTTTGTAGAGAATCCACTGCAGTATTTCATTAGCAATTTGAAAGAAATAAAATATTCTAAAACAAAGGCAAATTTAATAATGTTTATAATATTAGCATGAGAAGACAACAAGCTTATTTATAATGTTGAGTCTGTCAAATTCACAAGAGTAGTTGCTCCATTTTAATTATCTGGCAAGATTGCTCAAACCAGAACATTTCAGGTTATAGAAATGTAAATGCCATGATAACAGATTCATACAGTAACATGTCCTTAGCTTCCAAGTCAAGGATCATCCATGTAGCCCTGTAAGAGTGACATCTGGTGGTTCTCAAGTACTTCTGCAGATGTAGTATGGAGAACGACTGCAATGCATTAGTTTATTTGAGTTTTTAAAAGAAAAGTGAAATAACTGATAGCTACTGCTTTATTTAACTTTACAGAGACTCACCTCTATGGAAAATTCAGCTTCCCACTTAATTAACGTAACAAGAAGACTTTCAATGTCTCCTTTCCCCGAAGAATTGGAATAATACATCAGCAATATTTACCTCCAGGGTTGTAGGGAATGAGACTTTAATAAACTTTTTCTTTAAGGGTGAAGGTTTTGCTGAGTCAGTGAATTCAATTTACTGCAAAAAATAATTTATTGCAAAAATCACATAACCAAAGTTATGTGATTATAGAAGCTTGTTACCAGCTTGGTAAATGAAAATAACAGCAACTCTGGAGTCAGAGGATCTAGATTCAAATGTTATAATGTGTAAGTGGATTTCAGTAAGTCACTTCTATCTTTAAGCCTCAGGCTTCATCTTCTGTAAAAATAAGAGGTTGCATTTGCTGGCCTCTAACATCTTTTATAGTTTTAGATCTATAATCCTGCAAACTTAAAAAAAAAAAAAACTAAAAGTTTAATGATTTGGTGCCAAACAAAATCAGATGAACCCCCACCAAAGAAGTGATTATTTTACCAGTAGACAATTTATATTTGTTCAGTCTCTTAAAATAGTATGCTTATACATTCCTGACTTATTTGATCAAAAGAAACTTTCAAATTTTAATCATTCATTTGAGAATGATTTCTTTTTGAAGTGAGGTTATATAGAAGAATTCCCAACCTGGGCTCCTTGACCTGGGATTTGTGGACTTTTTTTTTTAACATGTTGATAATTATATTTCAATATAATTGATTAATTTTGTGATCTTATATATATTTAATGCATTTGAAATTATTCTAAGAAAGAGTCCCATTGCTTTATCACATTCCTCCAAGGGTTGAGGACACACACAGGAAAATTAAAGACCCCTACTTTAACCAAAAAAACCAGAAAAACTTGAATCCAATAATGAGAAAATAAACGTTTATTAAGTGCACCCTATGTATAGAAAAGTGCCAAGTATCTTACAAGTATTATTTTATTTTATCCTCATATCATTATTACTTCCTTTTACAGTGGAAGAAATTAAATAAGACAAAAGTTAAGGAACTTGCTCATAGTCACACAGATTAATAAATGTGTGAAGCTAAATTTGAACTTGTGTTTTCCTGACAGCAGATTTATACCCTATCGATTATATCATCTAGATATTTCTAAAAGAATAATGATATTTAAGGTGAAGTTAAATTCATGAAGGTTTATATATCTTTCCTAATGTTTAAAATATTGTGTTGTGTTATGTTAGTGTTTTTAATGGATTTTCTTGGTTATTTGATCATTTTCATCAATATATATATAATTCACAAAAGAGCCTGACATTTTCTTCATTCCCTTAATTTTCAAATGTTTTGTCATGATGAAAAAATAAATATTTGTGAATGTATAGGTTCTTTTCCTTCTTAAAAAAAATCTCTTTGGGGTAGAGAGTGGGTTGGGACAGCACAAAATAACTTAGAAAGTCTACGATATCAGAGTAAGAGTGAAGCAGAGTGTTTCACAGGTCCTACCAGGGTGAGGGGGCCTTACCTCAGGAAACTAGCCCCAGATCTCTTGGGTGACTTCGGTGAAAAATTCTGGAACTTTAGTTCACAGGGGATCAGAAAACTTGTCAGAAGGATGATATGGGGACCCTTTGCTGACAAGAAAGTCAGGACTCTGTGGCATTGCCCATACTCAGAAATGAGTCAAAGTCTTGATTCTCAATCCCAGGATAGAGAATATTAACACATTAGAACTTATAGCCAAAGGGAAGCAGGAATCCTGGTCACAGCTGAAACGACAACTTGTGATCACTCACACTCCAGAACACAGGCCAGTAGAGTAGCGAACACATTTTTCTTAAACTCATGCAAACTTGAAAGAACTGAAAATACATAGGTCCCAAGAATTGGCTCTGAAAATAGTTGAAAAAAGCACACAAAAATAGCCATGAGACTTGGGGCAGTCACCCTCTACCCTAGAAGAACCCCACCTTAGTATAGATTTAAAAGTAAAAAACTAAGCTAGAAAAAACAAAAGAAAGAACTACCAGAAAGATTCAGGCCATAGAAAGTTACTTTGATGACACAGAAGATTAAAACACAATCTCAGAAGAGAGCAACATCAAAACAGCCACACCCAAAGCCTCAAAAATCTGTGATTTCGTCTCAGACATAAAAAGAAATTCTTGAAGAACTCTAAAAGGATACTAAGAATCAGTGAGAAGTCAATGAAAATTTGAAGAAAGAAATGAAAGTAATACAAGAAAATAATAATTAAAAAAAGTCTCAACAGAAAAAATTAAAAAAAAAAAAACCCTAAGGAAAATAACACCTTATAAAACACAATAGCTTTGATGATAAAGTAGATTCAAAATTCCATTGACTAAAAGAATGCTTTCAAAAGCACAATTGACCAAATGGAAAAGGAGATACAAAAATTCATGGAAGTAGAGGGGGGAAAATTGACTGAAGAAAACAACTCCTTAAAAATACAATTAACCAAATGCAGAAAAAATAAAATTCACTGAAGGAAAAAAAAAAGCCTTCAAAAACCACTGAATGGGAAAAAAAAAAAGATGCAAAAGCTAATTAAAGAAAATCACATATTAAAAACTAGAACAGGACAGATGGAAGCTAATGACTCTACAAAACAACAAAAATTAGTCAACATACTAAAAGGAATGAAAAATGGAAGAAAATGTGAAATACCTCATTAGAAAAATAGCAAAGCTGGAAAATAGATCCAGAAGAGAAAATTAAAAAAAAAAAAAAATTGGTCTACCTGAAGGTTATGGCCAAAATAAAAGAGCCTGCACACTATTCTTCAAGAGACAATCAAGGAAAACTACCCCAATATTGCAGAAACAAAGGGGAAAATACTAATTGAAAGAATTCATCAATCACATAAGAAAAAAAAAAATAGTGAAACTCCAGGACTACAAGGAAAAAAATAATGCAAGCTTCCAGACAAAAACAATTCCAATATCAAGGAGCAACAGTCAGGATTGCTCAGGATCTGGCACCTTCTACAATAAGGGATTGGGGCATATCCCAGAAAAGAACAAAGCGAGGGTTACAACAAGAATTAACTACCCAGTGAAACTCAGCATCATCTTTTAGGAGAGGAGATGGAGCTTCAATGAAGTAAGTGACTTTCAATCACTTCTACTGAAAAAAGCCAAACTAAACAGAAAATGTAATCTACAAACACAGGACTCAAAAGAAGCACATAAAGGCAAAGGCAAATCTACCTTTGTGATGGTTGCAGGCTGAAGCACAGACCTTTGAATTCAGGGAAATTCAGAAGCCAGAGAAGACAGGCAGGAGCTCAAGCTCTTGGAACCAAGGAAAGAGATAGGCCTCTAAGAAAGCTAACTGGGCCCCAGGAAAGGAGACAAGACTTTGAAAGCAACACAGTAAAGGATTTGGACTTTAATCCCTGGCTGCACTCGTGTGGTGATTACTGAACTGAAATGAAGGCTGCTCCCAAGACCACAAGAAAACCTCAACAGAAAACATTACATGTTAGAGAGAATGTTACATTTTGGCGCCCAACATGGGGCCAAAGGGAAGACAGAGAAGTGGTGGCAGGCTCTTCTTCTTTGCTTTTCTACTGAAACCAAGACCTGGAAGACCTCCAGAAAACTAGCTGATCCCCAAGTGAAAGACATAGGACTTTGAAGGAGACAATAAAGAATTTAGACTTTGGACTTTAACCCCTGGCTACTCGTGTGGTGATTATTGAACTGAAACGAAGGCTGCTCCCAGAGACCCCAAGAAAATCTCAACAGAGAACTTTACATTTTAAAGAGAATATTACACATCCACACATATATGTATATATATGTATGTCTTATTTAAAGGTTAAACAATTTACATCTTTTGATGGGAAAATGATATCTGTAACTCTTGAGAACTATATCTGTCACTAGGGCAAAAAGAGGAAGTTATCACATGCACAGAGGATGTGTGTAATGTTCTGACTAGCTTTCTGGAGGTCCTCTGAATGGACTTTGGTTTCAGCCGATTAATCACCACCAGAATAGTCAAGAATATAGTCCAAAGTCTTTATTACCTCTTTTACATTCTGTCTCCTTTGCCTGGAGCCAGGGTAGCTTTCTGGGGGATCTTCAGAGGGGCCTTGGTCTTAGTGGAGAAGTGAAGGAGATAGGACAGCCAGAGGTTTTTATCTTAAAGTCTGAGCTGCAGCCTTTAGTCCTCTGTTTTCTCTGTCTATCTCCAAAACTGTCCTCTAGGTCTGATTCTGACCTCTTAAATATTCTATTAAAATTAAATCTATTCATCATAGCAAGTATAAGCCAATCATTATATCATTAGGGAACCATTATTTGTTGTAAGATTAAATCAATCATACTGAACTAGAGAACTATTAATCACCATGCTAAACTAGATAACCATCGTCTTATCAATTTCACTGAGTTAACACTTTGTTGTAAGAATCCTTGCCTCAAGTATATTTCTCCAGATTTCTGGCCCATTACAGATGTAGTTGGGAATAAACTCTGAAGTGATGATATTAAATAAAAAGACATTGAGAGATGGAAAAATATCTGTACTGAAAGAAAAGGAAAGGAGAGGTATAAACTGACAAATTAGATCACATAAAAAGGTTCAAGAGGCCTATTACAATGGAAAGAAAGAAAGAAGAATGATGAGCATAACCTGAAGTTGATCTCATCTGTTTTGGTTTGAAGAAGAAATAATTGAATCATTCTGTTGGGTTTTGAAATTTATCTAAACTTATAAAGAATTAGAAGAAGAAAAAAGAAACAAAGGGGAGGGGCAGGATAGAAGGAAGGGCAGAACTACTAAGAAAAAAAGATAAGAAAACTGGAGCAAAAATTTTAGGAATTAAGGTAGTGTGGGATGGGTTAAAAAAACACTACTAAGAGAAAGGGGAGGGGTGATAGGAGACAAGTTACTGGGTAAGATGTGCTAAAAATAAACAATAAAAAGGACAAAATGGAAAGAGAGAACAAAAGTATTTACAGGAGAGAAAATAGGATGGAGGAAAATACAGAACTGTCATCATAACTGTGAATGTGAATAGGATGAACTCTCCCATAAAATGGAAGCAATAAACAGAGTGGATTAAAAAACAGAATGCTACAAATATGTCTTTATAAGAAATACATCTGACACAGAGACACATACAAGACTGGAATAGAATTCATTATGCCTTAGCTAAAGTTTAAAAAAAAAAAAAGCAGGGGTAGCAATTCTGATCTCAGATAAAGAGCAAAAGTAAAAAAAAATATATATATATATATATATATATATTAAAAGAGATAAGGAGGAAAAGTACAACTTGATAAAAAGTACCATAAACAATGAAGTAGTAATGATAATAAATGTATATGCACCAAGCATACAAATTCCTAGAGAAGATTTTAAGCCAGTTACAAGAAGAACTAGACAACGAAACTATACTAGTGAAAGACCTCAACCTTCCCATCTTAGAATCAAACAAATCCAAACACAAAATAAATAAGAAACTAGGCAAGTAAAAGAATCCTAGAAAATATAGATTAGATAGACCTATGGAGAAAGTGCAATAGAGACAGAAAGGAATACACCTTTTGGGGGGAGATACATGACAACTACCCAAAAACTGACCAGGTATCAGGACATTAAAAACCTCACAATCAAATGCAGCAAGAGAGAAATAGTAAATGCTTCCTTTTCAGACTTCAATGCAATAAAAATTATGTTCAATATAGAAGGAGGGAAAAATAGAACAAAAATCACCTGGAAATTAAATAATCTAATTCTAAAAAACTGAGTAGGTCAAACAACAAATCACAGAAACAATCTATAATTTCATCAAAGAGAAAGACAATAATAAGACAACATACCAAAATCTATGGGATGCAACCAAAAAAATTCTTAAGGAAAATTTGATATCTCTAAATAGTTACAAATAAAATAGAGAAAGAGGAAATCAACGAATTGGGAATGCAACTTAAAAAGTTAAAAAGCTAGAGAAAACACAAATTAAAAACCTCAATTAAATACCAAATTAGAAATTCTGAAACTCAAAGTAGAAATTATGAAAATAGAAACTAAGAAAATTATTGAGCTAAAAAATAAAACAAAGACTTGTTTTTATGGAGAAAAAAAAAACAAAATAGATGAACTTTTGGTTAATTTGATTAGAAAAAGGAAAGAAAAAGCCAAATAACTAGCATAAAAATGAAAAGGGTGAACTTAATACCAATGAAAAAAGGAATTAAAGAAATAAGTAGGAGTTGTTTTGCCTAACTGTATGGCAACAAATTCAAAAATCTAACTGAAATGGATGAAGTTTGCAAAAATATAAGTTGTTCAGATTGATAGAAAAAGAAGTAAATTATTTAAATAATCCCATTTTAGAAAAAAAGAATTTGAACGAGCCATTAAGAAACTCCCTAAGAAAAAACCTCCAGGGTCAGATAGATTTGCAGGCAAATTCTACCAAACATTTAAAGAATAATTAATCCTAATACTATGTAAACTATTGGGGAATATAGGTAAAGGAGGAATATTTCCAAATTCCTTTAATGACACAAATATAGTACTGATACCTAAAACAGGAAGATCCAAAACAGAGAAAGAAAATTACAGACCAATCTCCTTAATGAATATTGATACAAAAATTTTAATAAAATATTAGCAAAGTGATTACAGTAATTTATCAGTAGGATAATATGCCATGATGAAGTGAAATTTATACCAGGAATGTAGGGCTGGTTCATTATCAGGAAAATTCTTACCCTAATCAACCATATCGATAAAAATACAAACAAAACTCATATGATAATCTCAATAGATGCAGAAAAGGCTTTCAGCAAAATACAGCAACCATCCCTATTAAAAACCACTAGAGTACATAGGGATAAAGGGAACTTTCCTTAAAATAATAAACAATAGCTATCTAAAACTAACAGAAGACATTATTTGTAATGGGGAAAAAAAATTGGATGTATTCTCAATAAGACAGTGGTGAAATAAGGCTGCACATTATCACCACTATTATTAAACATTGTATTAGAAATGTTGATTTTATCAATAAGAAAAGAAAAAATAAATTAAAGAATTAGAGTAGGCAATGAGAAAATAAAAATATCACTCTTTGTAAACGATATGATAATATACTTAGAGAATACTAGAAAATCACCCAAAAACCTACTTGAAGCAATTCATAGCCTTAGCAAAGTTGCACGATATAAAATAAAATCACAGAAATTATCAACATTTCTATATATTACTGACAAAGCCTAGCAACAAGAGATTGAAAAAGAAATTCCAAAATACCTGCCAAGACAAACCCAAGAACTATATAAACAAAATTACATAACACTTCTCAAAAAATAAAGTCAGTTCTAAACCATTGAAAAAATATTAATTGCTCATGGGTAGGCTGATAGGATAAATATAATAAATATATAATATTTAATATAACAATATATTAATATGATATATGATATAATGAAATATATTGTATATACTGTAATATATTAATGATATAATATAATAAATATGGAAATATTTATATAATAAAATGATAATTATAATATGTAATATAATATAATGAATATAATATAATATATTTAATAATTTAATATAACATAATATAATGACAATTCTGACTAAATTGGTCTATTTATTCAATGCCATAGCAATCAAACGGCCAAAAAATTACTCCATAGATCTAAAAAAAATAATGAAATCCATGTAAAAGAACAAAAGTCAAGAATACCAAGGGAATTAATTTAAAAAATACAAAGAATGGTGCCTTAGCAGTGACAAACCTAAAACTACCTTTATTATAAAACAGCAGTCATCAAAACCACTTGATACTGACTATGAAATAGAATAGTGATAAGTGGAGTCTATTATATACACATGACACAATAATAAAGTCTATAATAATCTAGTATTTGATAAATCCCCCAAACTAGCTTCTGGAATAAAAACTCACTACTTGACAAAAATTGCTGGGGAAACTGCAAAATAATGTCAGAAACTTGGCATAGACCTACATCTTACATGCCATAATAAAATAAGGTCAAAATGGGTACATGATTTGGGCATAAAGGATGATACCATAAACAAATCAGGAGAGCAAAAAATAATTTACCTATCAGATATTTGGAGAAGGGAGGAATTTATGACCAAAAAGAGCTAGAGAATATTTTGAAAGGCAAAATGGAAACCTTTGATTACATTAAATTAAAAAGGCTTTGCAAAAACAAAACAAACAGAAACAAGATTAAAATGAAAGTAGAAAGCTGAGGAAAAACAATTGTTACAGCTAATATTTCTGATAAAGGTTTAATTTTTATATATATATATATAAAAATATGTCAAATTTATAAAATTTGACAATACAAGTCATTCCCCAATTGCTAAATGGTCAAAGGATATGAACAATTTTCAGATGATAAATTAAAGCCACTTATAGTCATATGAAAAAACAATCTAAATTACTATTTATTAGACAAATTGAAATTAAAACAATTCTGATGTACTACTTCACACCTCTCAGATTGGTTAAAATGATAGGAAAAGAAAATTATAGATGTTGGAAGAAATGTGGACAAACTGAGACACCAATGCATTATTAGTGGAGTTGTGAAATGATCCAACCATTCTGGAGAGCAATTTGGAACTATGTCCAAGAGGCTATCAAACTGTATATACTCTGACCTAGCAGTACTGTTACTAGGTCTATATCCCAAGGCAATCCTAAAGAAGAAAAAAGAATCCATACATACACAAATGTTTATAGTAGCTCTTTTTGTGGTAACAAAGAATTGGAAAATGAGCAGATGGCAACCAATTGGGGAATAGTTGAATATGTTGTGATATATAAAGATAAAGGAATAGTATTGTTTTATAAAAAAGCTAATTAGAAATGCCTGAAAAGATTTACATGTCCTGATTCTGAACAAACAAGCAGAACCAGAAGCACATAGTACATAATAACAGCAATTATGTGCAATTATCACCTGTGAAAGACTTGGCTCTTCTCAGTGGTTCAGTGATATAAAGAAATCCCAATAGACTTTGGACAGAAAATGCCATCTGCATTCAGAAAAAGAACTATGGAGATTAAATGTAAATTAGCACATCCTATGTTCACCTTTTTTTCTTGTTTTTTCCCTCTCCCATGATTTTTCCCTTTTGCTCTGATTTTTCTCTCTCAACATGATTTCCTAAGCAATGTGTATTAAAAAGAAATAAAATTTAAAAAAAGAAAAGATTGCCTTAAAAAATAGAATTATCCAAATTGGAAAAAAAAAGGCACAAAATGTCATTGAAGAAAATTTCTTAAAAATTAGAATTGAACAAATGGAAGCTAATGACTCAAGATGATGTCAAGAAACAATAAAACAAAATCAAAAGAATAATTAAAAAACTAGAAGAAAATGTGAAATGTCTCTTTGGAAAAACAATCTAGGAGAAATAATTTAATAATTAATAGACTACATAAAATCCATGATCCAAAAAAAAAAGAAGAAAAAAATCATGAGAGATTCAGTATGGTTAAACTATTTACATTCCTACATGGGAAGATAATTCTTGTAATTCCTAAATTATTTTTTCTTCATTAGAGTAGTTAGAAGGAGTGTACATAGATAGGGGACACAAGTATTATTAGAATGTAATTATATTATTATCTACAAAAAATAAAATGAAGAGATGCAGAAGAAAAATGGACTTGGAAAGGAGGAAAAAAAGACAGACTGGATTAAATTATCTCATATAAAAAGATACAAAAGAATTTTACAGTGGAAGAGAACATAGAAGATGAGGGGGACACATGAACTTTACTTTCATAGGAATGTACTTAAAGAGGAAATAACATAAACATTAAATTAGATATACAAATCTAGAGGGGAAGGGGATAAGAGAAGGGTGAGACTGATAGAAAGGAGAATAAATTCACCAAGGTGATAGTCAGAAGCAAAACTTTTTTGAGGTAAAAGTTTAGAGAGTAGGATAAATGGAGGTAATAGAATGAAGGGAAATATACTACAGTAATCATAGCTCAAAAAAATTACTGCAAGTTTCTCTGATATCAGTTTCATTTCTTAAATGTATAGGTAATTGAATCAAATTTATAAAATAATAATAATAATAAGAGCCATTCTTCTTCAGTCGGTAAAGTTAACAAATAATTTTCAGGTGAAGAAATCAAAACTTCATATTGATCGTATGAAAAAATGCTCTAAATCAGTACTGAACAGAAAAATATAAATTAAAGCAACTCTGAGTACCACTCCACACTTAGCCAATTTGCTAATATGACAGAAAAAGAAAATGACAAAATTTGGAGGGAGTGTGGGAAACCAGGACATTGGTGTGCTCTTGGAGAAGTTATATACTAATTAAATTTTTTTCTAGAGCAATTTGGAACTATGGCAAAAGATTATATAATCATGCATACCCTTTGACCCAGCAATGTCCTTCTGACCAGCTCTTTGACTCCCTTATTGTCTGTGGACTGAGAAGTCCAGAAGTTGTCACTGCAGCCAATGACCAGTTGCCTACCAAATCTGTTGATGGCTAACTGAGATATGGCCTGCACCCATTAGACCTGTGATGAACTCTGCTTTACTCTTATTCCAGTGAAACAGACCTTTCCTGTTGTCCTTATAAGTTGTCTTGGACAGGAAAATTGTTTTCCTCTGTCATTGTATAGGTTATACCTCTCCAGAATTTCTTTTGAGGTGTTGCATTAAAATTTTTGGAGGAGAATTTGAGAAAGTTCAGGGATTTCCTGCCTTTTCTCTGGAATTTTGGTTCCTTTCCTCTAAGATGAATTTTAGATACTTCAATTCCAGTCGAGTTACACTTTCTTATTCTCTCATGTGGTTTAATATCCCTTGGACAGTTTATTAAGAAAAGTTCCCAATCTAGGGAATGAGGCTTGGAAAGAAGCCTGAAACATCTTCTTCTAAAATGCAGAGGCCCAGTTACAGGAAGGTGAACAAAAAATAGAACTTCAGTATTAAACAAATGTCGACCTTTGTTGTCCTTAAACATGAGTCGTTTGATATTTGAGTTTAACGTTCATTTTTTGGTCTCCTATTCCTCAGGATTTCTTATTATTGACCAAAGCAGGATCAAAGTGCTGTGTTCTCACTAGATGTGTACTTTGATATATAATACAGATTAAGTGCTAATTATAATTATTGTAAAAGGAAAAAATATGTTTTGTTGGGTACAGGATTTTAACACTGCCTGACTGAATGGAGGTAATTGTTCCCAATAGGCTGAAACACATGTTTTATCGAGTAAAGGAGTGACACCAAAATTATGCCTCTGAATGCTTAAAATTCTCTTTTTTTTTTCTTCTAAAGTAAAGGTATAAGTCTCTATAAACTGAATTCTGCATAGCATCAGATTAACTTTGTTAAATTCACAAGTACAGTTCCACCACTTTAATTATCTGAAAGAAGTGATCACTAGCAGTCTTCCTTTGGTTTCCTCAAGATTCTAGGAAAGGTTATTCCCTAGCCTAGTCTTCAATCATTCTAAGAGGAAAACAGATCCCATATGTATTAGCTCAGCACTAGTAAAAGATACAATTCTCTTTAAAGGGAATAAGGAAAAGTAAAAATCAAACGTCTGTTCTGGTAAAACTTGTGCAAATAATCCTTTTCATGAATGAAGAATTAGATATGTAAATGGAGCATGATTTGCTATTTCACTACTTGGGAATTAAAAATATCTTCTGGATCCACAGAAATATTCACCAGCACACTAAAGAAGTTTGTATCTCTTTCATACATGTAAGGTAACAAATTATAATGGATACATAAATATTGTGAGTTACTTTGGAAAATGAATAGTCATACACTAGAAATTATTTAACCACACTATTTAGGAACACTGAATCATAAATTGGGTGCTAAAAAGAACTAGAAGAGCATTTCTTCAAATACCTGCATTTTACATGTGAGGATAGTGAAAGGCACTGAAGTTATTAGGTTACACAGTCAGGTGGGACAGTCAAAATTTGAATCCAGGTCTTCTTGGGACAATGGCCAATATTTTCTCTATTATATCATGTCCCAATAATTATTCTTACCCATTTCTTCTGAGTTTTTGTTATAAGGGTCTAACTGATGAGTCCCAAATATTTACTTTTGTTTTCCTCTTTTTAGCCCTGGAAACAATGTGCAAAAGAAATATATAAGAGGGGGGACATTTATTCCAAGCAATAGTAAAATTTGGGAAAGTGATTTTGATATAACTATTACACAAGTGCATATTTAACTGGACTGAAGAAATTCTAACTATTTGACATGTTTTTAAATCCTTCACTTTGTATGTGTATGTGTGCATTATATATGTGTATGTACACTATTTATTTAGGTCTTGTTCTCTATAAATGAAAACTGTTAGAATCCTTACAAAGTGATAAGTCAGTTGCCTAATTTAGCCTGGTACTTAGCAAATCCTCTAGCTCACTAATGTTTTTAAGTACTCATTGGAGTTCACACTTTTGGGACTCACCAGTCAGTATTCAGTATGAGATTCACAAATCAGAAATCCACAATCCCACTATCTAAGAGGAGTCAACCTTTGAGAGAGCATAAAAACAGCTGAGCTCAGTCACCAGAGTTCAGTTGAAAAAGATTTAGAGTGGAGGAGCCTCAGTTCAGAAGAAAACACGGGTCGGAATTGAACTAGAGCCGGAAGTCACTTCGGAAGATTGACAGAGTGAGAGTTCAGTTCCGGAGACTGAGAAGCTAATCTGCAGTTGGGCAGAACCAAGATTCAGAGAAAGGCTGAAGCTAGCAACAAGAACTCTCAGAACCAAAGAAAGCTAACTGGGCTATTTTGGAAGAGACAATAAAGAACTGCTTTAACATCTGGCTGCATTTGGAGTGATTATTACTTTCAACTGAAACTAAGGCTGCCTCCAGAAAACCTCCCCAAGAAACCTGCTCTCAGAGAGAACGATCATATATTTTACAAAAGAAGAGAACATCACAGAAAACAGTTTATTTGGTCAGAGAAGACACAGCCAGAATGAAATCTGGCAGAAAAATAGCAGTAATATGTAATAGGAGAATCAGAACAGTGAAAATATTTCTAACTCCTTCTTTCTCCACTTTGCTTTGGATACAGAAAAGCTTCAGATATAACTACAGTAGCTGTCAGTTTTCCCAATCTGAGAATTTTTTTGAGGTATATTCAATCTGCTTAGACTAACCTTCTTCAAAGTTAACTTCTGCTCATATTCAGTTAATCATTACTTCACTCATTATTTCAGTGGTTATTGTCTCCATAATTACAAATTACAATCCATGCCTCTTCTATGTGCTCTGCAACTGAATGCCCCTTAGGTATTGAGACTCGAAATAACGCAGTATCTTTCTTTTTTTTTTTTTTTTTTTTTTTTTTTTAGTATCTTTCTTTTAAAATCCCTCACTCTCCTTAATTTTTCTGTTTTCATCCAGGGCATCATGCTCCTTCCAGTAACTAAGGTCCACATTTTCAAAGACTCATTATCTCTTTCTTTCTTACCCCTTCCCAATATCCAATCAATATTAAAGCCTAGAGCATTATATCTTGTGCATCCATTTGTTTTCCTGCACTCCAATAGAAATGACCTTAATAAATTCCCTCATCACTGTCCACTGAGACTATTGTAAAAGCTTCATAGTTGATTTCTCTGATTCTCTGATTCTACCCTCTCCCACACAGTTCTTAAGCTGAAATTATTCCCTAGGTGAAGAAACTTCTGTCTTCCTTGTCTTCCTACAGTCACTAAAATAAAAAGTTATTTCTCCTTTGGCTTATACTTATACTTTGGCTTATAGAATTTTAAATTCTAGTTTCAGTTTATCTTCATAAACTTATTTCACATTATTCCTAGTCAAGCTGGTCTACTTCCTGTTCTCTAGGATATAGGATGTGTTCAGGGAAGATTCGTATCTCTGGTATGAGGGTTGCCAAGCTCCTTCCAAGTCTGCTTTCCACCTTGGGTGTACACCTAATATACATAACACCTTAGTTTCAAGAAGATATAGCATGCACAGCAATCACACCCCAGCAAACCATTTTGGCAGATAGCTTAAAACAGGTAACCAAGAAGTGCCAAAACCAAAACTGTGGAATATCTCCTGATGCAATGGTTACTTACTACTGAAGACTTGCATATCTTAAAACCTCATCACCAATATTGTCTTCCATTTACCTAAATACAGAGCACCCTTGAAGCAAACATAGATGTCAAATATACTATGTGATTATAGGGAGAAGAGATAGAATGTGAAAGTGATAAAGTAAAGAGTGGCTCAGCATGCTGCATTGTTTACAGACTTATCTTCTCCAAGCTAGATATATTCACTTTCAACAAAAGCAGTGGTCAGAGACAAAATGTCTATCAGAAAGAAAAAAAAATAGTTTCAACAGATTAGAATGCTTCTCTCAGCAGAAATAATTTGTTCCCAACTTGGAGAGAAAAATGAGGCAATACCCAGTTGACAACAGTGGAACAGAAAAGAGGCAGGAAGCTTTCAGAGATTTGGTGTACAGTATAGTATTATACTACAGTATAGTAGTAACTCATCTGTGTCAAAATATTCACAAACATCAAGATGGGTCTGATGAAAATGATGGAGAAATTTGGAAGCTACTGATAAAAAGTGATAAATTCACAGATTGTGCCAACAGGGTAGTTTTTTGATCATTAAGAAGACAGCATTTAATTCCACCAAAAGCAAAATACAGAGGGAAGATTCTTGGAAGATGGTAGAGTAGGTAAGAAAATTTTTAAGCTCTCCAGATTTCTTCCACAAGCAGAATAAATTTGCACCTCAGGGTGAACATGGATGAAAAACAAAGATTTAGGGTCCTTCTGAGATAACCTGAGAAGACCTGAAAAAAAGACTCCAAGACAGGGTGAAACATAAACATCTCTAAGCTAATTCCACAGAAACAGCAGGTGGGCTAGCTGAATTTGGCAGGATCCTCAGCCCAAATCCCAGGAACTTTCATTTCCCAGACCAGGGAAGAGTTGTTCTGAGTATCAAAAGATTGAGAGAGCCTGTGCTGATTAGGAGTGTCAGGCTTAAATGTGCTGCAGAAGCAAGACCCTGAATGAGAAGGAACTAGCATACCAATGAGTACAGAAAAACAACAGATTTGGAGAAAAGATAAAGAAAAGAAAATATAAGAATAATTGGACTAATTGAAAGCTGTGATTCCCCCACCCCCCAAATAAAAAAGGAACTTTAATACAATAATGCAAAAAATAAGAATTTTTAAAAAGTTGTCCTGGAGTGACAAAAGAGGAAGATAAAGTAGAAATTAAAAAAAAAAAAAAAATCCATGGATCACCACCTTGAAAAGATCCTTTGTGGAAAACACATAGAAATATTATTGCCAAATTTCAAAAACCCCAGATCAAAGAGAAAATATTACAAGAAACAAACAAACAAAAAATTCAAATGTATTAGAGCTACAATTAGAATGCAATAGCATTTAACAGCAACTTACAATAAAAGAACACAAGTCCTGGAATTATGTTCCAGCAATCAAAAGAACTAGATCTGAAACTAAAATATCATATCCAGCAAAATTATCCATAATGTGGAATAATAAAAAAGAAAGGACATTCAATGAAATTGTAGATTTTCAGGGATTTTTTGTCAATCAAACTCAAATTTAATAAAAAAAAAATTACTATATAAGACCCAATATTGAAGATTAATAAAGGACAAATTGTTTATGTGTTATACATGGAAATGTATACCATATATTTAAAATTGGATGGCTCAAAAGAAAGATTGGGACAGAGCTGAATATGATCTGATTCTAAAAAGAAATGCTATTTAGGAAAAGGAAAAATTAGTAATTATGTATTACAAATGAAGAACAGAGGACAAACTAATAGAAAGGCATTAGAAGAGGGCTTATAGTTCTGGAAAGGATAATGAGATAAGGTATATACATTAATGTAATGGATAAAGGGGGGAGGGTGGCAGGGTACAGAAGGATGTTTAGATTAATTAAAGTGGGATAAAGAAGGAAGGAAAGGGTGGAGGAAGAAGATAAGGGAAAGATTCATGAGTGCAGGAAGATTAAGTAATACCAAAGCAAATTAAGTATAATTAAAGTAGAACAATTAGGGATGGGAAAAAAGAGATATACATAAATACTACAAGGGTAAAGAACAGACTTTTTTGAAAAAAAAAAGTAGGGTTAGTAATCACTTATCTTACACAAAATCGAACTTAAATCTTCAATGAAGAGAAATCTACATTGTATTTCAGCCATATTGATATTGTTTTAGATAAATGTTTACATGACTAAATGTATATATACATATGTGTGTGCACTGGTGAATAGATTTTATTCTATTATTACATATTTTTTTGAAATGGAAATTAATTATTATATATTTTGAATCCTCCCTAATGTTTTGCTGAGCACATGATAATGTTTTGTTTTGTCCTTTTTTTTTTCCTTTTCCTTTTCTCTCTTTCTTTTCTCTATTTTTTTTATTTTGTATTTACTTCAATAAATATATTTTGTAAAAGTAAGATACAAGCAAAGCTTAGAAAGATGCAGGATTCTTGTCTCAGAAAGATCAATGAATTCAGTTTTATGGTGATAGAAATAATCCAAAGCATTTTTACAATGCCCTGAAGTCTATTTCTGCGCCAAAGACCTTTGGTGCATCTCAACTACTCTATATTGATGGAGCTACATTGATTAGTGACAATGACATGGTCCTAGAAAGATGGTCTGAACACTTCTATAATGTTCTCAACAAACTGTCATCAATTAATGAAGTCATTGACTACCTTAGATTTGTCAATCCCTCCCTGTCTAAAGTTCCAAATGAAGAAAAGATTTTTTAATACAATTAGGCTTCTTTTAATGTGGCAAATGATCTGGTGCTGATTCTATTCCAGCTGAGACATACAAGGTGGGGAGAATCCATTGGACATCTACAAGTTGACTGAAATTTTCCAGGTTATATGGCAAGAATAAGAAGAGGTTATACCCCAGAGGTTAAAGAATCCTTATATTATTTGCCCAAAGGGCTATTAAAAATGTCCATATCCTTTGATCCATCAATCTCACTACTGGGTCTGTGTTCCAAAGAGATAATAAAAAAGAGAAAAAGACTGATGTGCAAAAATGTTTACAGCTGCTCTTTTTGAAGTAGTAAGAAATTGGATGTTGATTGAATACCCATCAATATGAGAATGGTTGAATAAATTATGGTATATGAAATAATGGAATCTATTATTCTTCAAAAGAAATGATAAACAGGCTGATTTCAGAAAAGTCTGGAAAGACTTCTATGAACTGATGTTGAGCAAAGTGGACAGAATCAGGAGGACATTGTAAACAGTAAAACAATATTTTGTAATGATTAACTGTGATGGACTTGGATCTTCTCAACAATATGGTGAATCAAGGTAATTCTAACAAACTTGTGATAGAAAATGCTGGTCACATCCAGAGAAAGAATTATGAAGCCTTGAATGTAGAATGAAACATGGTATTTTCAAGTTTTGTTTGTTTGTTTGTTTGTTACTTTTTGATCTGATTGTTTTTGTAAAACGTTTTATTTTTCCTTTTTTTTTACTCCTTTTGTTCACTTTTTCTTCATTGGACTGATTTTTCTTTCATAACATGACAAATATGGAAATATATTTTAAAAGATTGCACACTTTTAATTTATCAGATTGCAATCTTGGGAAGAAAGGGAAGGAGAAAATTTAGAACATAAAGTCTCATAAAAATGAATGTGGAAAACGCTTTACATGGTTTTGAAAAAAATAAAATACCATTAAAGTGTAAAGAAAAGAAAAAAAGAAATCTCCATTGTGATTCTCCATAAAGGTAAAGGGGATGGGATGCTCTATGGCAATCATGGCAGGGATATGGAGGAAGGGGATCAATTTCTTAGATTCTTGCCAAAGTCCTTCTTAATAGACTGCACATTCACCTGGAAATTTATTATATATCTGAGAGCCAGTTGGATTCAGAAAGGACTGGAGAATGGTTAATTAGGTTTTTTTTTTTTTTTTTTTTTTTTTTTTGCTGCCCAACAATTCTGAGAGAAATACCAGGAGCAGAACAAACAAAGAATACACATTTGTAGATCTAACTAAGCTCTTTGATATGGCCAGTTGTGAGGACTTATGGAAAACTAAGATGAAATGTGTTTGCCCAGAGAAGTTCATCAATATTTTACACCAATTTCAAGATGACATATTCGTCTGGTTTCTGGATAACGGACAATACTCTCCAGATTTCTGTGTCACCAGAGGAATGAAACGAAGCCTTATACTTCTTCCCTTGCTTTTTAGCATGATGTTTTCAGCCATGTTGTTAAATGTCTTCAATGAAGATGAACACAGCATCAAGGTCAGTTACCACAACTGATGATACAATTTTCAATTTGAAAAGTTTACAAGCCAAGTCTAAAGTGGAGGGAATGTTGGTGCATGATATTTTTGTTTGTGGTTGATTGTGCATTCAATTCAGCCTCCAAAGCTGAGATGTAACAAAGTATGAATAGATTTGATTCTGCTTGTGCTAATTTTAGCTTAACAATTAGCACCAAAAAAACTCAAGTGCTTCATCAGCCAGCACACTGCATATGTGGAACCACTGGTTATAACAAATGGAGAAGTTCTGAATATTAAGGATAAATTCACTTGCCTTGGCAGTATACTATTCAGAGATGTACCATGTTGATAATAAGGTTGATACAGTTTAGTATTTGAGAAGCTTCAAAGGAAAAGGTGGGCAAGAAGAGGATTAGACTGATCACCAAACTGAAAGTCCATAGGGTCATAGTTCTGACTTCACTGCAGTGAGTACTTGGAAAGTATATCAGTACCATGCCATGAAACTAAATTGCTTCCACTGAATTTGAATTAGGAAGATTCTGAAAATCACCTGGCAGGATGAGATTCCAGACACCGAGGTCCTTTCTAGAACTTAACTGCTAAGCATTCAAAGACTACTAAAGAGAACACAACTCCAATAGCCTGGCCATATTGTTTGAATGGCAATGCACACTTGCCAAAAAGACTATTATGGAGAACTCACATAGAACAAGCACTAATATGAGGTTCATGGGAAAAAAAGTGACAAAAGTATACCCTTGAGGTCTCTCTTAATTGATCAAGGATGGACAGAAGCAGCTATCCTCAAAGAAAGAACACTGGGAAATGGATGTAAACTATTTGCATTTTTGTTTTTCTTCCCGGGTTGTTTTTACTTTCTGAATCCAATTCTCCCTGTGCAAAAAGAGAACTGTTCAGTTCTGTACATATATATTGTATCTAGGATATACTGCAACATATTTAATATATATAGGACTGCTTGCCATCTAGAGGAGAGGGTGGAAGGAGGGAGGGGAAAAATCGGAACAGAAGTGATTGCAAAAGATAATTTTGTAAAAAATTGCCCTGGCATGGGTTCTGTCAATAAAAAAGTTATTATAAAATAAATAAATAAATAAATGTTAAAAAAATAAATCTATGGAATTGATTTTGCAACATGGAGATACTGCCCCAGGACTACCCAGCATAACATGCTTTCATCAAAGCAGAATTGAAGTAGCTCAAAAGAAATGTGAGGTGCACACATTTAGAGAATCTACCCCAAGTATTCACATGGAATATTTGTGTCCAAACTGTGGGAGAGCTTTCTAAGCTCAAATTAGTGTGATAAGTCACATTTGGACATACTATAACTTGACTCTAATATCCCAATGTCATTTCGTTCCTCTTTGAGAATGAAGGACAATTATTCAACTAACCAACTAACTTCATGTTCCCCATTCTTGACATTCCATCTCCTCTCTCCTTTCTTTCTATAAGTTGTCTCTATGCTTAGAATATTCTTCCCCCTCAATTCTGACTCCTTTTATTTTTAACTCCTTTCAAGAGTTACCTAAAACCCCATCTTCTCTTTCCTGACACTTTTTTCTAACTTCTCCACATGCTAAAAATTTCCCCTAAATTTGATTGTTCTTTAATTTGCATATATTTTATATTTACCATGTGCATACTAATTTCTTCAAGTTGATTGTGGGCATGAACTGTTTTAGTGTCATTTAATCTCTAGCACTTAATATATTGCCTGGCACATTGTAGATACTCGATGATTGTGGAATTGAATGGTGTTTTTCTTGATGGGGAATTCTTAACCTTTTTGATGTCATGTATAGCTCTGACAATCTGGTGAAGTCTCTAGACTACTTCTCAGAAGAATATTTTTAAATGTGTAAAATAAAATGTATAGGGTTACAAAGGAAACCAGTTTTGAAATTTAGTTATCAGGACATGAAAAAAAGTCCATGGAAGCAAATGTAAGAACTCCTTGTCAACTTACATCTTTTGACATTCTGTGTATAGCAACAGTTTATCTCTTTGTGATCCTTCATTTTGAGTTTTTGAATAACTCATCATCATTTCTGATTATATATGTCTTCCAAGCTAACATTTACAATGCTTCTTTTATAAGGGTCATTGTTTTTATAAGCTGTACTATGCTGACAACTTCTACCCTCATCTGACTTTCTTTTATCATTATTTATTTCTCTGAGATTCATACATTCATTCTTTTATTTTTGTTCATTCATTCACTATTGAATTCCATCTATATAAGGTAAATGCTTAGCATGAGAAGAAAAAAAGCAAAATAGGATATTGCCTCTGCTCCCAAATATATAAGGAAAGAATAGCCTTAATCGGGATGAGGATACACATCAGTCTTTCCATCTGACACACTGTTAAAGTAAAGAGGTGTAAAATTTTGCTAAAGAATAACAGTTTTAATTATATTACATGTTTAAAATCCCAGCTGAATATAATATAACTTTACTAGCTCATTTCTCCTGAGGCATCAACACCATTTATCACTGCTGCTGCCATCTGGCATGTCTGAGCCATCATGATCAGCAGTTTATGTGGAAATGAAAGCATTCAATGGGTGTCTCTTCAATAATGCGCGGAGGTCAGGGACAATATTGCCAGCAACAGTGAAGATGCATTTTTATCACACACTTGAGAGGCATCCATTTGACATATTTTATAGCTTTCTAGGTTAAGACCAGCCAAGCTTTTCCTTATTTGCACTGACCTGACACAGGGGTCATTCAGTATAATAACTATCTAAGAATCATTCAGAGTTCTTGCCTAACTATTGTGCTTCTAAAGTCACAGGCAGCCACTTGTCTGAAGGCTAACAGGAATCATCACCCTACTTTTCAAATTCCTTGTTAAATAATATAGAAGGCAGACAAGAGCAGTGTGGGACTAGTAAACAATAATGTACATTTGTATAACACTTTTTTGAACCTATCATTTTACTGATGTAGGGAATTCTCAATGAGGAAATTCCTTTCACTGATCTAGGTTGCCCATGAATCTTTAACTTGTCTTAGATTTTTCAATCTAAAGTTTATAAACTTAAAATATATTAAATAACTATTTCAATATCATTGGTTCTCTTTGCAATCAATCCTCTACATTTTTATTTTATTTATTTAAAACATTATTCTTAGAAGGGATACATAGACTTTCCCAGACTATTAATAGGAAGAATCCTGTTTAAAAAATGCTAACATGGCACAGATTGGCTCATGGTCACATAGTGGGTATATTTCAGAGGAAGGACTTCATTTTAGATCTTGCTAATTATGAGGCCAGCTCATTATCACTACATCAGGCTGCCCCTCAACACTATATAATATTTTACAATTTAGAAAATTATTCCTTCTCAAGAACTTTCTGTGTGTATTTTTGTCTGTTTTATTGGTGAGGAAAATGAGTGTTTAAACAGTTAAAGATGACAGTAGCAAGAAGAAAAACTACCATTTTATAAAATTTTAAAGTCTAGATAGCACTTTATAAATATTACATTATTTTATCCTTGTAACAACTCTGGACTTAGCTGCTATTGTTATACCCATAGTTGGAAGAACTTGAGGCAATCAGTAGTTAAATAATTTGCTCAGGGTCACAAAGCTAGTAAGTATCTAAGGCTAGCTTTAAACTCCAGTCTTCCTAATTCCAAATCCATTAATCAATCCATAGCTTCCCCCAGCTGTCTAGTTAGGTTAAGTGACTCATGTCCATTATTACAAATCTATTAAGTGGTTGAGGCAGTATTGAGCCTAGGTCAACTGAATCCACTTCCATAATTCATCTTCTTGATCGCACCTCCTTAGGGTCAAATAACATTGCAGAAAATGGAAAGCTCCCTTAGTTTTGCTTATATTCTCTCCATAAAGAATCTTACAGTATAACCTCTATAAAGAAACCTTATAGTTTAGATTTAACAAGGATCCCTGTGAGTGAAGATATAAGGCAATACTTTCTTACATTGCAAATTCATGAGTCACTGTCAATTTCCTAGCTGAAGTAATTCATCACCTTGAAAGCAGTCGTAGTACAGTATCTTTTATCAGTAACTTCAAACTTTTTTTTTTTTCTGAATTGCCTTAAAAGTAGAGGAGGAAATTCAAAAGAAAATGTCTCAGCATAATTTCCCCAAAGATTATAGCAACTTTCTTAAGTACACTGTAATATATTACGAGGCACAAAGGTGCCTATACTATCATTTCATCAACTTTCCAGAAGATGATAAAATTAAATAATTATAATAATAACAGTCCCAAGATTAAAAGGAGATAAGTGATTCAGTATAAGTAGCTTACTTTAAGAGGTAAAATTCTCAGACTCTGCTGGACAGATGAGATTTAATCAGAACACTAACACAAAGGTGATTACATACCTCTAGTGTCATCACAGTGGTACCAGCAGTCATGTGATTTCATCTCAGTCAATTTCTTTCTCAAGAAAATGGCTTTCCCCCAAGACATTCTGATTCAAACTAATTCATTTAAGTTCAATTCTACATATATTTATTGATCTCCCTCTTATATACAGCATGATTTAGAAGATGGAAAATAGAACTTTTAGCATAGAAAACTCTCCTTCATGACTGGCCTCTGGTACATGCTGCCTATGTGATCCTGGGCAAGATAATTAATATCTCAACATTTCAAGTGATTCTCTGAGATTGCAATACAGATAAGGTTAAGTAAATAGATGGAGTCCCTCACCAGGAGTTCCCAAGAAATCTCTATCCCTATCCCTATCCCTTACCTTATCCAAATATGCAAGCCCATTTCATAGGCACTGTGGATAATTCTTGCCTGAAGTAAGTATACTTTTTGCTCTTAAGCATAACCTATTTTAGCTGAACAAAGAGAGGGCATATATAGCAGTCTGCTACCACAAAAGCATACTATTTCCAGTTAATTTCTCCCATAACATAATTTGGTTACTGCCCAATCCCATTTTCTTGACTTTTTTTTTTTTTTTTTTTTTTCTGGTTAGACCTTTCCATATCTAAACTGGCGACCACGTGTCTCCAAAGTGGAGAGCTGCACTCTAAGGACAATGGGGCTTCATAGGAAAGTAGAGACATCACTCCAAAGGATATGTGATCCAGTCATATGATTGGAGGCCAGAATTTGAATAACAAATCAACAAGTATTTTTAAAATTTCTTGTTACTCTCTTCTCTCTTGGTTTTGAGATACTAGTAATAGTATGTTATCACTATTGTTAAATTTTCTATTAAATATTCTGTTTGAGCATTTACACATCAAAAATTGACAATCTTTATTGAAAAGGGCCTGATTTATTAGGATTTGTTTGGCCAAATTCAATAAAGTATTACTAATGTAGATTAACTTAAAAGTATGAATGCATGCATTACACACACACACACACACACACACACACACACATACCTCAATAAACATTGCCAGCACATACTACTCACTCTTGGTTCTCCTTACCCTTGTGATTCTTATAGGTTTAACCATCTCTACATATCTGATACCTAGACTCTTGCCTCTCAAATTGTCTTTTGGTCAGATTGAACTAGATGTCCATTAGATTTTTCAAATTCAGCATATCCAAAATAAAAGTTATTATTTTTCTTCCTTCCCCTCAAAAAAAGAAAAAAAGACAGGGAAAAAAGGACAACTTTGATTATGTCACTCCAGTACCTAATGAATTTCAGTGACTCCCAATTGACTTGAGAATCAAATATGATTTTAACTTTTACAAACTTTTTCAATCATCAAAATTCATCATTTAATTTCCAGTTTTGCATAAATGTAACTATGCACATTGTTATGATAACTTTATAAATAAAACCAAATACATTGAAAATACATGGGGAAATAAACACTTTTTTTTGGTTTGTTTATTTTCTTTTGTTTTGTTTTGTTTTGTTTCCTGAAATGGGGTGAGTGAGCAAAATGTTTGGAGATAGACTATTGTTCTATCTACATATTGACCTTGACATTGTCTTCACTTATTTTTTTTAAAGATTCTGAAAAAGCTTATCATCTGGCTTATTTTACAGAAAAGGAAAATCTTATATTTATACAGGAGACAGCAATAAAGACTCAACAAATGTACTTTTCAATTCATAAAGAAATAATTTTTTTTTCCAAATGCAGAACTCCTCTCAATATACATAAAATGCTTTCTTTCAAGGTGGCCAAATGAGGAAAGCCAAGCTCATTAGCATGAAAACAGTATTTTAAAGTAGACAGCCAGTTTTTTCATTAGCATACAGATTTTTCATTCAGATAGGTAAAGAAATCCTTGTCTCCTGACCCCTTCTTTGGTTCTTGTGCTGTTCTAATTGGAAATACTCAGAAAATGGAGCAGCATCTTGGCTATTAAAAGAAAAGACTCTCTCTGCGATTCCCTTTCCTAATTGTATACTGTTGTATAATGGACTGACTGGGTTCATAGTAGCAAAGAATCATGGAATCATAGACCTAGAGATGGAAAGAATGTGATCTAATTAAACACATTATTTTTTAAAAGATCTTAAGTGATTTTCATAAAGTCATAAATAAAAGAATTATGAGTGAGATTATAGCAAGGAAGAACTATACATTCAAAGAGAAAATATAGTGAAAACAGCCCCATTTAGGAAAGATCACTGTGTTCAGGATCAAAGGAGAATGGCACATAGTGTTTGTAACATAATTTGCAAATATGCTGGATAAGAGTATCCTGCAACACCAGTCACCAGCAACAAATGTGTCTCATGAAAGTCCTTGCCTAAGCTATGGCCATGAGAAAAAAGATAAAATTGAGGATGGTGACTTATAGTAAGCAGCAGTCCTAATCTAGATTGGTGGAGCAGGCACTATATTTTTCATATCCCAATCCCACCTACATACTTATTCTCTCAACGATAGGTTTACTTGAAGTTCCTTTCTGCTTAAATTCTTGTCTCTTTTTAGCTGTCATTCTGTACTATAAATAAATAAATCAATGAACAGATAGATAGATAAATGGATAAATGAATCAATGAATGAACAAGCCAACAAAAAATGAATGTAGGCATTTGGAATTGAGTGACCTCAGGAATGGCTAAATTCTTGAAGATTTGAGTAGCAGATGGTATGTACATGAACAGTGCAAAGACCAGATGAACCCTAACCAGAGACTGCTCATCTTTTCTTTAAATTTGTCTATAGGTACAGCAGTAGGTAGACATCCAAAATTTAGTGTGTGTGTGTGTGTGTGTGTGTGTGTGTGTGTGTGTGTGTGTTTTTGATATCAGGTGCAATGGTTCAAAATACAAGTGATTCTGCAGGCATTTTTGTGAATCAGGAAACATCATTTTGTAGTTTTGTATCTTTACACTGACTATGTCCCCATCTTGTGCCTAGAATAATACTTTCTGCTCATCACTATCTTCTGGAATTTCTTCTCTTTCTTCAAAATATAGGTCAAGTACCACCTCCAAAATGAAATCTCTCCTGGTGCTTCTAACTGCTGATATCCTTTCTCTTATTACTGTATATTTAACTATATTGTAGTTCATCCTCATGTATCTATTTTTTATTTAATTATATATGTTCTCATTATCTCTTCTGTTAGAATTTATGATTTTTGATAATAGGTATTATTTCATTATTTGTATTTATATTCCAGTACTTAGTATTTTGGCATATAAAAGGTGCTTTATAAATGCTTGAATGGGTTAATTAATATTTACTAATATTAATCAGATTAATAATAGAATCTCCTAATAGGAGGCCAGTAACAGCCAAATATTCATGCAATAATTCTGTTCAGTGGCCTCTCATAGTATTCTTCCTGTTGAATAGCATTGGCAAGAACTATTTCCACCTATCCAGATTTCACTACAGCTGAACCCAAGTTGGCATACTCTTCCAAGGTCACATAGTTTCATGGGACCAAGTCTTGAATTGTTTCCCTTCTTTGACTATGACAGAAAGCTTGGGGCTGTAGTTAAGCCCTAATCTATGTCTCCAGTCCAGCCAAACTACTGAGAGAATGAAAAAGCAATTGTTTCTGATCCAATTTTCATCCCACATCCTTTGCCCTTATTTTCAATTTGCTCATTGACAGTAGGTTTGAGCCTTTATCCCTCAGATTTAATTCCTTTTTTAAAAATAATTATAATTTTTTATTAACAGAACCCATGCCTAGGTAATTTTTTTTACATTATCCCTTGCACTCACTTCTGTTCCAACTTTTCCCCTCCCTCCCTCCACCCCCCTAGATGGCAGGCAATCTTATACATGTTAAATATGTCACAGTATATCCTAGATACAATATATGTGTGCAGAACCGAACAGTTCTCTTGTTGCACAGGAAGAATTGGATTCAGAAGGTAAAAATAACCCGGGAAGAAGAACCAAAATGAAAATAGTTTACATTCATTTTCCAGTTTTCTTTCTTTGGGTGTAGCTGCTTCTGTCCCTTGTTGATCAATTGAAACTAAGTTAGATCTCTTTGTCAAGGGAATCCACTTTCATCAGAATACATCCTCCTACAATATCATTGTGGAAGTATATAATGATCTCCTGGTTCTGCTCATTTCACTTAGCATCAGTTCATGTAAGTCTCTCCAAGCCTCTCTGTATTCATCTTGCTGGTCATTTCTTACAGAACAATAATATTCCATAACATTCATATACCACAATTTACCCAACCATTCTCCAATTGATGGGCATCCATTCATTTTCAAGTTTCTAGCCACTACAAACAGGGCTGCCACAGACATTTTAGCACATACAGGTCCCTTTCCCTTCTTTAGTATTTCTTTGGGATATAAGCCCAATAGAAACACTGCTGGATCAAAGAGTATGCACAATTTGGAAACTTTTTGGGCATAATTCCAGATTGCTCTCCAGAATGGTTGGATTCGTTCACAACTCCACCAGGTATGCATCAATGTCCTAGGTTTTGACATCCCCTCTAATATTCATCATTATTTTTTCGTGTCATTTTAGCCTATCTGACAGGTGTGTAATGGTATCTCAGAATTGTCTTAATTTGCATTTCTCTGATTAATAATGACTTGGAGCATCTTTTCATATGGCTAGAAATAGTTTCAGTTTCATTATCTGAAAATTGTTCATATTCTTTGACCATGTATCAATTGGAGAATGGCTTGATTTCTTATAAATTTGAGTCAATTCTTGATTATGTTTTGGAAATGAGGCCTTTATCAGAATCTTTAACTGTGAAAATGTTTTCCCAGTTTGTTGCTTCCCTTCTAATCTTGTTTGCATTAGTTTTGTTTGTACATAGGCTTTTTAATTTGATGTAATCAAAATTTTCTATTTTGTGATCAATAATGACCACTAGTTCATCTTTGGTCACAAATTTCTTCCTCCTCCAGAAGTCTGAGAGATAAACATCCTATGTTCCTCTAATTTATTTATAATCTCATTCTTTATGCCTAAATCATGGACTCATTTTGATCTTATCTTGGTATATGGTGTTAAGTGTGGGTCCATGCCTAATTTCTGCCATATTCATATCCAGTTATTCCAGCAGTTTTTGTCAAATAATGAATTCTTACCCCAAAATTAGGACCTTTGGGTTTGTCAAATACTAGATTGTTATAGTTGTCTATTTTGTCTTGTGAACCTAACCTATTCCACTGATCAACTAATCTATTTCTTAGCCAATATCAAATGGTTTTGGTGACTGCTGCTTTATAATATAATTTTAGAGCAGGTACAGCTAGGCCACCTTCATTTGATTTTTTTTTTCATTAATTCCCTGGAGATTCTAGACCTTTTGTTCTTCCATATGAATTTTGTTGTTATTTTTTCTAGATCATTAAAATATTTTCTTGGGAGTCTGATTGCTATAGCACTAAATAAATAGATTACTTTAGGGAGTATTGTCGTCTTTATTATATTTGCTCGGCCTATCCAAGAGCACTTAATATTTTCCAATTATTTAAATCTGACTTTATTTGTGTCGGAAGCTTTTTGTAATTTTGCTCATATAATTCCTGACTTTCCTTTGGTAGATAGATTCCCAAATATTTTATGCTATTGACAGTTAATTTGAATGGAATTTCTCTTTGTATCTCTTGCTGTTGGATTTTGTTGGTGATGTATAAAAATGCTGAGGATTTATGGGGATTTATTTTGTATCCTGCAATATTTCTAAAGTTATGAATTATTTCTAATAGCTTTTTTATTTTATTTTTAATAGCTTTTTATTTACATGTTATATGTATGGGTAATTTTTCAGCATTGACAATTGCCAAACCTTTTGTTCCAATTTTTCCCCTCCTTCTCCCCATCCCCTCCCCTAGATGGCAGGATGACAGTAGATGTGAAATATATTAAAGTATAAATTAGATACACAATAAGCATACGTGACCAAACTGTTATTTTGCTGTACAAAAAGAATCAGACGCTGAAATATTGTACAATTAGCCTGTGAAGGAAATCCAAAATGCAGGCAGGAGAAAATATAGGTATTGGGAATTCAATGTAATGGTTCTTAGTCATTTCCCAGAGTTCTTTTGCTGGTTCAGTTCGTTACTGCTCCATTGGAACTGATTTGGTTCATCTCATTGCTGAGGATGGCCAGGTCCGTCAGATTTGGTCATCATATAGTATTGTTGTTGAAGTATATAATGATCTCCTGGCCCTGCTTATTTCACTCAGCATCAGTTCATGTAAGTCTTTCCAGGTCTTTCTGAAATCATACTGTTGATCATTTCTTACCAAACAATAATATTCCATAATATTCATATACCACAATTTATTCAGCCATTCTCCAATTGATGGGCATCTACTCAGTTTCCAGTTTCTGGCCACTACAAAGAGGGCTGCCACAAACATTCATTCACATATAGATCCCTTTCCCTTCTTTATGATCTCTTTGGGAAATAAGCCCAGTAGTAACAATGCTGGATCAAGGGGTATGAACAGTTTGATAACTTTTTGAGCATAGTTCCAAATTGCTCTCCAGAATAGTTGGATGTATTCACAATTCCAACAACAATGTATTAGTGTCCTTGTTTTCCCACATCCCCTCCAACATTTCACATTATCTTTCCCTGTCATTCTAGCCAATCTGACAGGTATGTAGTGGTAGCTCAGAGTTGTCTTAATTTGCATTTCTCTGATTAATAATGAGTTGAAGCATCTTTTCATATGGCTAGAAATACTTTCAATTTCTTCATCTGAGAATTGTCTGTTCATATCCTTTGACAATTTATCAATTGGAGAATGGCTTGATTTCTTATAAATTAGTCAATTCTCTATATATTTTGAAAATGAGTCCTTTATCAGAACCTTTGACTATAAAAATATTTTTCCCAGTTTATTGTTTCCCTTCTAATCTTGTCTGCATTAGTATTGTTTGTGCAACAACTTTTCAGTTTGATATAATCAAAATTTTCTATTTTGTGATCAGTAATGCTCTCTAGTTTTTCTGTGTTCATAAATTCCTTTCTCTTCCACATGTCTGAGAGGGAAACTATCCTGTGTTCTTCTAATTTATTTATAATCTCATTCTTTATGTTTAGGTCATGAATCCATTTTGACCTTATCTTGGTGTATGGTGTTAAGTGTGGGTCAATGCCTAATTTCTGCCATACTAGTTTCCAATTTTCCCAGAAATTTAATAGCTTTTTAGTAGAATCACTGGCGTTCTCTAAGTATAACATCATATCATCTGCAAAGAGTGATACTTTGGTTTCCTCATTATGTCCTCTAATTCCTTTTATCTCTTTCTTGATTCTTATTGCCAAGGCTGGCATTTCTAGTACAATATTGAATAATAATGGTGATAGTGGGCAACCTCGCTTCACTCCAGATCTTACTGGGAAAGGTTCCAGTTTTTCCCCATTGCATCTGATGCTTACTGATGATTTTAAATATATGCTCCTGATTATTTTAAGGAAAAGTCCATTTATTCCTATACTCTCAAGTGATTTTATTAGGAATGGAAGTTAGATTTTATCACATGCTTTTTCTGCATCTATTGAGATGATCATATGGTTTTTGTTAATTTGGTTATTAATATAGTCTATTATGCTAATAGTTTTCCTAATATTGAACCAGCCCTGCATTCCTGGTATAAATCCTACTTGGTCATAATGTATTATCCTGGGGATTATTTTCTGTAATCTTTTTGCTAATATTTTATTTAAGATTTTAGCATCAATATCCATTAGGGTGATTTGTCTATAATTTTCTTTCTCTGTTTTCAATCTACCTGGTTTAGGTATCAGTACCATGTCTGTGTCATAAAATGAATTTGGTAGGACTCCTTCAATCCCTATTTTTTCAAATAGTTTATTTAGCATTGGAGTTAATTGTTCTTTAAATGTTTGGTAGAATTCACATGTAAATCCATCTGGTCCTGGGGATTTTTTTCTTAGGGAGTTGGTTAATAGCTTGTTCTATTTCTTTTTCTAAACTGGGACTGTTTAGTCTATTTACTTCTTCCTCTGTTAATCTGGGCAAGCCATATTTTTGAAGGTATTCTTCCATTTCATTTAAGTTGTCAAATTTATTGGCACAAAGTTGGGCAAAATAATTCCTCATTATTTCTCTAATTTCCTCTTCTTTAGTGGCAAGTTCTCACTTTTCATTTTTAAGACTAATAATTTGATTTCCTCTTTCCTTTTTTAAATCAGATTTAATAAGGTTTTTTCCATTTTGTTGGTTTTTCATAGAACCAGTTCTTAGTTTTATTAATTAATTCAATAGGTTTTTACTTTCAATTTTATTGATCTCTCCTTTTATTTTTAGAATTTCAAGCTTAGAGTTTGACTGGGGATTTTTGATTTGTTTCTTTTCTAGCATTTTAAGTTGCAAGCTCAATTCACTGACCTTCTTTTTCTCTATTTTCTGCAAGTAGGCCTCTAGAGATATGGAATTTCCCCTTATTACTGCTTTGGCTGCATCCCACACATTTTGGAGTGACATCTCATTATTGTCATTTTCTTGGGTGAAGTTATTAATTATGTGTATGATTTGCTGTTTCACCCAATCATTCCTTAGTATGAGATTATTTAGTTTCCAATAATTTTTTTGTCTATTTTCCTCTGGCTTTTTGTTGAATGTAATTTTCATTGCATCATGGTCTGAAAAGGATGCATTTACTATTTCTGCCTTACTGCATTTGAGTTTGAGGTTTTTAATGTGTATAGATTTGTGTATTTGTGTATAGATTCCATGAACTGCTGAAAAGAAAGTGTACTCCTTTCTGTCTCCATTTAGTTTTCTCCAGAGACCTATCATATCTAACTTTTCTAGTATTCTATCTACCTCTTTTATTTTTTCTTCTTTTTTATTTATTTTGTGGTTTGATTTATCTAATTCTGAGAGTGCAAGGTTGAGATCTCCCACTATTATGGTTTTGCTGTCTATTTCTTCTTGCAGCTCTCTTAATTTCTCTTTTAAGAATTTAAAGGCTACACCACTTGGTGCATATATGTTTAATATTGATATTGCTTCATTATCTATCCTTTAGCAAGATATAGTGCCTTTCTGAATCTCGTTTAATTAGATCAATTTTTACTTTGCTCGATTTGAAATCAGGATGGCTACCTCTGCTTTTTTGACTTCACCTGAAGCATAGTAGATTCTGCTCCAATCTTTTATCTTTACTCTGTATGTATCTCCCTGCTTCAGGTGTGTTTCCTGTAAACAACATATTGTAGGATTCTGGCTTTTAATCCATTCTGCTAACTACTTTCTCTTTATGGGGGAGTTTACCCGGTTCACATTTATGGTTAAAATGACCAATTCTGTATTACTTGACATCTTGTTAACCCCTGTTAATGCTTTTCTCCCTTATTTTCCCCTTATCCCCCTCCCCAGTATTAAATTTGTGAGCACCACTTGCTTCTCATAGGATTCTCTTTTTAGTATCCCTCCCCCCTGCCTTAGAGTTCCTCCCCCTATCTTACCTCTTTCCCTCCCAGTTTCCGTATTCCCTTCTGCTTAGCTTATTCTTTCCCTTTTCACTTTTCTCTTCCCACTTTTCAATGAGTTGGGAGAAGTTTCACCATAAATCAAATATGTCTAAAATTTTTCTCTTTAAGCCAATTCTGATGGCAGTAACATACACACTATATTCATTCTCCTCCATTGTTTCTCTCAGATATAATAGGTTTCCTTTGCCTCTTCGTGGGATGTATTACCCCCACTTTACCTTTTTTCTAGTACAATTTCCTTTCCACAGGAATTAGAGTAGGCAATGAGGAAACCAAACTATCACTCTTTGCAGATGATAGGATGGTATACCTAGAGAAACCCAGAGATTCTACTAAAAAGCTATTAGAAATAATTCATAATTTTAGCAAAGTAGCTGGCTACAAAATAAATCCCCATAAATCCTCAGCATTTTTATACATCACCAACAAAACCCAACAGCAAGAGATACAAAGAGAAATTCCATTCAGAATAACTGTTGACACCATAAAATATTTGGGAATCTATCTACCAAAGGAAAGTCAGGAATTATATGAGCAAAATTATAAAAAAAGTCTCCACACAAATAAAATCAGACTTAAATAATTGGAAAAATATTAAGTGCTCTTGGATCGGCCGAGCGAACATAATAAAGATGACAATACTCACTAAACTAATCTATTTATTTAGTGCTATACCAATCAGACTTCCAAGAAAATATTTTAATGATCTAGAAAAAATAACAACAAAATTCATATGGAACAATAAAAAGTCGAGAATCTCAAGGGAATTAATGAAAAAAAAAATCAAATGAAGGTGGCCTAGCTGTACCTGATCTAAAATTATATTATAAAGCAGCAGTCACCAAAACCATTTGGTATTGGCTAAGAAATAGATTAGTGGATCAGTGGAAAAGGTTAGATTCACAAGACAGAATAGTCAACTATAGCAATCTAGTGTTTGACAAACCCAAAGCCCCTAACTTCTGGGAAAAGAATTCATTATTTGATAAAAACTGCTGAGATAATTGGAAATTAGTATGGCAGAAATTAGGCATGGACCCACACTTAACACCATATACCAAGATAAGATCAAAATGGGTCCATGACCTAGGCATAAAGAACGAGATTATAAATAAATTAGAGGAACATAGAATAGTTTATCTCTCAGACTTGTGGAGGAGAAAGAAATTTGTGACCAAAGATGAACTAGAGACCATTACTGATCACAAAATAGAAAATTTTGATTACATCAAATTAAAAAGCCTTTGTACAAACAAAACTAATGAAAACAAGATTAGAAGGGAAGCAACAAACTGGGAAAACATCTTCACAGTTAAAGGTTCTGATAAAGGTCTCATTTCCAAAATATATAAAGAACTGACTCAAATTTATAAGAAATCAAGCCATTCTCCAATTGATAAATGGTCAAAGGATATGAACAGACAATTTTCAGAGGATGAAATTGAAACTATTACCACTCATATGAAAGAGTGTTCCAAATCATTATTGATCAGAGAAATGCAAATTAAGACAACTCTGAGATACCACTACACACCTGTCAGATTGGCTAAGATGACAGGAAAAAATAATGATAAATGTTGGAGGGGATGCGGGAAAACTGGGACACTAATGCATTGTTGGTGGAGTTGTGAACGAATCCAACCATTCTGGAGAGCAATCTGGAATTATGCCCAAAAAATTATCAAATTGTGCATACCCTTTGATCCAGCAGTGTTTCTATTGGGCTTATATCCTAAAGAAATACTAAAGAAGGGAAAGGGACCTGTATGTGCCAAAATGTTTGTAGCAGCCCTATTTTTAGTGGCTAGAAACTGGAAAATGAATGGATGCCCATCAATTGGAGAATGGTTGGGTAAATTGTGGTATATGAATGTTATGGAATATTATTGTTCTGTAAGAAATGACCAGCAGGATGAATACAGAGAGGACTGGCGAGACTTACATGAACTGATGCTAAGTGAAATGAGCAGAACCAGGAGATCATTATACACTTTGACAACGATATTGTATGAGGACATATTTTGATGGAAGTGGATCTCTTTGACAAAGAGACCTGAGTTTCAATTGATAAATGATGGACAAAAGCAGCTACACCCAAAGAAAGAACACTGGGAAATGAATGTGAACTATCTGCATTTTTGTTTTTCTTCCCAGGTTATTTATACCTTCTGAATCCAATTCTCCCTATGCAACAAGAGAATTGTTCAGTTCTGCAAATATATATTGTATCTAGGATATACTGCAACATATCCACCATATAAAGGACTGCTTGCCATCTAGGGGAGGGGGTGGAGGGAGGGAGGGGAAAAAAATTGGAAGAGAAACGAGTGCAAAGGATAATGTTGTAAAAAAAAAAAAAAATTATCCTGGCATGGATTCTGTCAATATAAAGTAATTATTAAATAAAAATTAAAAAAAAAAAAAAAAAAAAACCAATGATGGGCAGAATCAGCTACATCCAGAAAAGGAACACTGGGGAAAAAAAAAAAAATTCCTTTCTACCTCTAGTTTCTAGAACAAGGTATACATGTATTCTTTATATATCTTTATAGCAGAAATATAGTTCCCAAGATTTATTTTTACCTTTTTAGGTTTCTCTTGAGTTCTATATTTGTAGATCAAACTTTTTGGCAACTTCTGGTTTTTTCATCAAAAATAGGTGAAATTCGCTTATTTTGTTGAATGTCCATCTTTTTTCCCTGGAAAAAGATGCTCATTCTTACTGGGTAAGTTATTTTTGGTTGCATACCAAGTTCCTTAGCCTTTCAGAATATCATATTCCAGGCCCTTTGATCCTTCAATGTGGATGCTGCCAGATCCTGGGTAATCCTTATTGTGGCTCCTCTATATTTGAATTGGGTTTTTCTAGCCGCTTGCAGTATTTTTTCCTTCATCTGAGGGTTCTGGCATTTGGCCACTATATTTCTTGGTGTTTTGATTTTAGGATCCCTTTCAGTAGGTGATCTATGAATTCTTTCAATGTCTATTTTACCCTCTGTTTCTATGACTTCTGGGCAGTTCTCTTTGATAATTTCCTGGAAAATAGTGTCCAGGCTCTTTTTTTCATCACATTTTTCCAATAATTCTCAGATTGTCTCTCCTAGATCTGTTTTCCAGATCTGTTGTTTTCCCAACAAGGTATTTCACATTTTCGTCCATTGTTTCATTTTTTTGGTTTTGCTTGATTGATTCTTGGTGTCTCCTCAAATCATTCAATTCCATTTGTTCGATTCTGATTTTCAATGAAGTATTTTCTTCATTCACTTTTTAAATATCTTTTTCTGATTGTCCAATTGAGTTTTTAAGTGAGTTGTTTTGTTCTGTGGAATTTTTTTTTTCCATTTCGCCAATTTTGTTTTTTAGAGAGCTATCTTCTGTTTCCAGTTCACTAATCCTATTTTTCAAGGATTTTATTTCTTTATCCACTCTCTCTTTAAGTGAGTGGGATGACTTCTCCAGACTCTCTTGCCAAGCCTCCCTCTCCTTTTCCCATTTTTCTTCTAGCTCCCTTGTGAGAGCCTTTTTAATTTCTTCTATGAGATTCATCTGTGCTGAGGAACAGATGATCTCCTCCTTTGGGGATTCACCTAGGGACTGTCTGTTTTTAGTCTCCTCAAGGTTTAGAGTCTGCTCTCTATCCATATAGAAGTTGTTAATGGTTAAGGTCCTTTTCAATTTTTTGCTCATTTTGTCAGAGAAGAACCAAAGACAAACTAGCTAAGAAAAAAAAAAAAAAAAAAAAGGAACATGCTTTCTTTTTTGGGCTGGGTGGTGTTACCGAGCTTCCTCTACAAACTGCAGTAGAGGTGGGCGGGGGAGGGGGAGGAGGCGACTAGCAGGAGAGTGATGGCTGTGATGTGCCTGCGCTCTGAGAGCGTGCTGAGACATTGTGGGGGAGGGGTGGCCAGGTCCCGAGAGACTCCAGCTCTGTGGGGTTATATTCTTCACCTCCCTCCCCCCCTCCTCCTCCCTAGTGTTTTTAGCTTCTCTGCTGCACTGCTAACTTCCTGCCAGGGCAAAGTATCCATACCTGTAACAGAGCTCTCTGCAGAGACGGCTGAGATCACACCCCACCCCATTCTGGTCTGCTCAGATGTGAGCTGCCTGCCGTGCTTTCACTGCCGCTGCCTGCCCTCAGCCTGAGCCCAATCTACAACTGTCCCTGCCCTCGGGCAAAAAACGACCTTTCCTGGTGAATTTCAAGGATGACTTCTCTTGGTAAATAATTGTGGGTTTTTTTTCAGTCAAGCATTAATTCAGAGGCTTATAATGAAATGGATTCTGAGAGAAAATACGGAGCTTACGCAGTTGTGTGTCTCCACTCCGCCATCTGAGGTCTCCCAGATTTAATTCCTAAAAAAAGCTGATAACTCCTGGGACTGGTTGCTTTGGGGAGATACTACTTTTTGCTTGGCTTGAATTTCTTTTTACTTACTTGAATCTCAATTTATATTAATTCCTACTTCCTCCCTTTTCAAATTACCTTCTTCCATAATGATCACTCCTGACAGATGTTTGTCAATTGCTGCTACTATTGGTTATGCTTCAGTCCCTGCTATTTCATCCTTTTCTTTATGGTGAATCTAATACTATCTAGTAAAGGAATAAGACATGAAAATAAACAGTTGTAATCTTAGGTAGAAAGCAAACTGTGCCCAATGAGAGTTACAAGGAGATCTAAAATCTCAGAGAAGGAAAGAATAGAGGAAGTGATGTTTAATGAAAGATATTTATTTAGTGATTTTTTGTTTGTTTGTTTTCAAGCCATTTTACACATATCATTGCATTTGATTCTGACAATTCTATAAGTTGACATATATTATTGTGCCTTTTTATAAATGAAGCCACTTAGAGTGCCTTGACCAGTGGTTCTCAAACTTTTGTTCTCAGTATCTTCATGTTGTTAAAAAAAACTATCGAGGATCTGTTCAAAGAGTTTTTGTCCACATGGGTTATATTCATAGCTATTTATTATATTAGAAATAAAAAAATAATTTTGAATTTGTAGACCCTCTGAAAGGGTTTCAGAGACCCCAAAAATTCTTTGGACTACACTTTGAGGACCACTGGCCTTGACCATAAAAATTCTGCTAATAAATACCAGAGACGCATCCTTTCCTTCATATTCCACAATCTTTCTACTTCACCCCTTGACAAAAGAGTAAATCCTGCAAAAAAAAGAAGAGCCTTATGGGAAAGGTATTGAGTCAAGGGATAGAGTTGGGACAACATAAGTTATGGGAGAGGAAAAAATAAAATGTTCTACATTAACAAAAGAGTGGGATGCAACTAAGGAGAATAACAGAAGAAAAGTTTTAAAATATTAGGTGTGATCAAGTGATAATAGGTGTTGAATGCCATGGGAAGAAAGTTGAACTATAAGTAATAATTTTGTAAGATAAGGTGCCCCCATACATGAAAAAATAGAAGATAACACAAAGGACTTTGCTATAGAGATAGGATATCTCAAAATTCCACAAAGAATTGACACCAAAAAGAAAAATTTTAATAAGTTGTATTTTCACTAGTTTCTCAATGTCATGAAATATCATTTTTCTTAAGGGTCAAAGAACGTCATGGTCAAGTTTTTGAAAAACTCTAATTTACAGATAATATCATACTAATTGGATTGAGTCTCAGAACATTATAATGCTTCCATTGTGAAATTTGTGGTAATGTAGACAATATAGTATTGCCCTTTCTAACTAGAAAAATAAAGTGAATGAAAAACACATATTGCTCAGATTATGACATGCAGCTGCATGGGCAGCCCATCAAATTAATCCATTGATATGCATATCTTGGGTAAGCATTGCAGATGGACAATGAGTTGGCTCTGAAGTGTGTAGGAGGAGAATATCAAGCTGGATCACATTAGGGAAGCTGCAGTTATTCTATTTTAATGATCTCAAAGTTCTGTCTGACTCTTAAACCCCAACATTTAGAAAATTAAAATTACAAGTAACTAATCCCATATGCAATGTAAGACTCATCATATACACAAGCAGCCTCTAGGTTGCCAATAGTGATTTGTTTCTGAGAAGTTGTGTAAAAAAAAATTTATAGAAAGTAAGACCAGAAAAGGGGTAGACTTGTCAACCAGGAAGAATAAGAGACAGACTAAGAGATTCTTTGTTACTTAAGTCAATAAAATGAAAACATTAATATCTCTAGAAGATTAGGTACATCAAGTAGCATTTTAAAGGAAACTAAAACAATCATAAATAGAGAGTATTGAGTTGTGATATGTATATGTGTATGTGTATGCATAAAATATACATATATATGTATACACACTATATGCTATACATATTGATAAAATCACAAATACAATTACTGAAATTGGTTTAAAAACTAGAGCTAATGTTGAATAATGAAGTTAGAGTCTCATATCTATTTTATTCATAAAAAATAAGCATCTTTATTTTTAAAAAGTGTACCTGTAATATATACATATAAATGTTTATCCTGAAGTCATAAAAAGTTTTCCACATACCACAATAACATTCTTACACATACCCACCCTCACCATACTCTCATATGCCTTACCTACCCCAAAATATATAAATATATGTATGTATGTATGTAGATACATACACATATACATATATATTTATATATTATGCTTTAACTTATAATCTTGATGTATATGTTTAGACTTTATGTGTATAAAGTCTAAACATATAGGTATATTTACATATAAGTATGTGTGTGTGTGTGTATTATTCTCCAGCTAGTCAGGCAAGAATGCTTCCTAAGTGTCTTATTATTTGAGAGCCATTTTATATTTTTATCTGCTTTATACCTAAAAATAATATTTTACCTGCCTTTGGGTTATAAATCTTTCCATACAAAGTTGCTCTAGATGTTGAGCTGAACACACTGTTTTTGTTTTTTTTTTTTTTTTTTTTTTTTTTTTTTTTCTTAACAAGGGTTATGCTTAAAGTTTTTCTAGCTCAGGAGTACTTGTGGGGTTTTTATTCCATTCTTTTTTGGAACCTAGGACCATCTCCACATTTGTCTAAAGGATGAAAGTAGTAATTTGTGGAAGCTTTATGTGCTACCCTTTCAATCTTACATTGAAAGTAATGTGCAGAGGTACAACAACAAAAAGAGAATGGGGAAGAGTATGCTATGTGAAATGTTATCTAATGACTAATAAATTAATATACTTCTAAAGAAACTGATTGATATTAATGACATTATTATTACAAATGAAATCAAAAGAATTTTTTTCTTTTTATGTGATGCTAAAATAAAGCAAGAAAGGCAAGCCAGAAGACTCAAAGACATAGATATAAGTTTTACTAGAATTGGTTTCATTATGCACCTAAATGTTGGTGAAACAGGGTTGAGGGAACCACAAGTAGTGAGTTATATTTTGTTATTTCTGCTATCTAAACAAAGCCTATTACCTTTTTTTTACACATGTTCTAGGGAAATACACAACTCAGAGAATCATGGATAAAAAGATGACAAGTTTATTACTCTGTGTTTCTGTTCTGTGAGAAACATGACAATCGTTGAAGGAGAATCGCAGATTTTTTTTTTCTTTTAAACCCATTTAAGAGTGTGCTCAGGGCTACTTCCCATTGTGTGAAATGCTCAGGAAGACTGCAGTTATGTTTATGAATTTTCTCCTGACAAGGCTGATGATGCATTCTATTCTCTGATTAAGTTTTTATTATGTTAAAGTTGTGATTAATCAGAACCAAACTCAACCAGAACCCTTCAGTAATTGGAATTTTTTCTACATTGTACTCTTAATAGAAAGAGGGTGATTATAAGAAAATAAGGTCATGTAAGAGGTTTATTACTTCCTTGCTTACTTTGGATGAACAGTGGTTTCAATCTATGTAGATACTTCTACTAATACTAATTATAATCCCTTTATACATCCTTAGACTGTGCGTAATATACATGTTTTCTTATAGAATTCTATATAAATAATCTTTCAAATAACTGGAGTCATTTCTCTTGCTCTTCTATATATCTGAAATGTACAAATACAGGATTCTTTGAACATTTCCCTATTGTCTCTCAGACTTATGTGATCAGCCTACCTCCTTTTCCAACTATATCTAATTCTTAACAATTTCCCTCATCTAATTATTGTTTCTTCTTATTTAATCGTGTTTTAATCATGTACAACTCTTTGGGATCCCATTTGGGATGCTGGAGGGATTTTTCATACACATGAAGGAACTGAGGCAAACAAAGATAAGAAACTGAATTATACAGCTAATAAATTTCTGAAACTGGGTTCAAATCCAAGTCTTCCTAATTCTAGGGCTGGCATTCTCTTTACTGCACCACCAAGCTGTCCCTTATGCCTAATAAAATAGTACAAAACAACAGCAAATAAAAACTTTCCTCGACATGATATTTTGGGCTAGTATCTGATACTATCTCCATCAATGGTCCCATTTTGGTAGAATCATAGGCCATAATGTCATGGTGGTGGTGGTCTACAATTGAAATATTTTAGGAAATTGCTTCTAACGCAGATATGAAAGACTTTGCAATTTATAGTGTTCTAGAATTCTCTAATTGCTGGAGATACTGAGAGTTTAAGCAGTTTGCCCAAAGTCACAAAGACAACATATGGCATGGACAGAATTTTAACTTGTTTCAGCCCTTAATTTGGTATACCATGAAACTGTTGGCATAATAATAGCCATAATTCTGATTAGTACATCAACATATGCACATTTGTCACAATGATAACTTCCTGCTCTACATAAGAGCACTCTAGAGTTTAGAAAATAGCCTGCAGTGATCCCTCTGGTTGTAAATCTCACTACTCTTAGACTGAGTCAGGGATGCCAATTGTATAATTCATCACCCAATTGATATCCAAAACCTTTCCAGACTGTGAGAAAATAACATGTGCTTTATTTTATCTAAATCATCACTTTTTAGGCTTCTTATACAGATATCTTCTACTGAATACTAAAAGACATTCACCTCTAGGATTCTATGATTGTAGATACACATATGTATGTGCATTTCAAATTATAAACTATTTTGAATTTTCCATATCTCTACTTCTTTTTAGTAGTGAAGACACAAGAGACTACCTTACATTTCCACAAAATAAGAAGGATGTTGACAGTAAGTCAGAGCATTCACAGAAGATTCTAATCTCAGTATAGCTATAAAAAGAATGTCTTTCCTTCTGTGCAAGTGTCCAAGATTTTGGCCCTGAGGATTTCTGTGTTTTTGGAGGAAAAGGCTTTGGAATTGCTTCTCTGTGTATCTATGTGGAACTGAAAGTTCCAAAATCAGGTTTGTGATGGACAAGTTATCAGAGCGTAGTAATTAAAATTCCACATGTATGCAGTTATAGAGAAAACAATTGTAGAAATTATAAACTTAGTTTTTAATTTAATTTTAATTTAAACTCAATATGTAACATATTGAAAGAAAAGTAATTTTAAGTTAAGTGAGTAACTGATTAAAATTTCAAAGAATGGTCTTGTTGAAGTAAGGTATTTTTCACTCATATAATTACATAACAGAGCTAGTTGGTAAATGTTAATAATTATATAATAATTTTTTTATAATTCTAAGTACTTTCCTTTTATCACTCTCATGTTGTCAAAATTTCTAATCAATATTAAAATATCTCTATCATCAATAATTTTATATTATTGGATTATTTGGGAATTAATTACTAAACAAGGACTATAAAGTTGGCAATTAATTTTTAAATAAAAATGAGAAAGTTTATTTCACAACATTTTTAAAGATACTACCATTTCTCTCTGAAAAAAAGTCAATTTGATATGCACATGGCTGATTCTTACTGGGACTTCAAAACGTAGCTATGCATGCTGCTCTTTTTGTCAAATTTGAGATTTTATAAAAGGGATGCTAGCCATTTATAAGTGGAAGCATTTTCCTGTATCGGCTTCCAAAATCAGGAAACAAATTATTTTGTCACCACAAACCAATGTATTGAAGGGATATTGGCTTCATCAGTAGCTGCCAAATTTATTTTTGACTTGGTCAAATCAATATGTAAATTGTATTATCTCTGAGGCACCATAACCAAAATGAAGCTGGCAGAAGGGCAGAATAAGGGTTGTGCTTGGGCATTCCTCCTACCCATTTTCTCACTACCACTTGCCAACCAGATGGGTAATGATAACAATGGAGATTGGATTCTGATTATGACTTTGTTATCCCATCGTATTGATACCAACCTCTACTTCTCAGATTCCCTTTTAGATTTTGCAAGTCTTAACTATAGCTTCTAAGAAAGCATCTTCATTACTTCCCACTGTCCCTTGGCTATTCTCCTTTAGATCTTAACTGATATAGTACAGAAGAAAGACTAATTTTATTACAATCAACATACACTTATTATGCCCTTTCTTTGTGAAAGAAACTAAGCTAGATGAAAAAATTATTTTTCTTCCTTTAAAAATAATATAATCCTTACTCTCAAAAAATTTATATTCCATCAATGGGAATCTGGCAGATAGATATATACAGATAATCCTCTGTAGGGTGCATAAAGATATTAGGGAATGTAAAGGAATTTCCTCATTCAGAATTTCTATGGCAAGGAAACAGTTATCTCAAGGCAGCTAAAATGCAGCCATTTTGTTTACTGTGATATGGGTTACATCATGTGAGTGAAACACCTCATATGTTGACATTCAAGTGTAATTGGAAGCTTTTACTCATTTTAATTTGCCATTGATACTGATATCTCCCTCTTTTTCCTGATCATTTTTTTAAAATAAAGTATTCATTGGTATATCCTCTGAGTTGTGATACATTGAGTCAACCTCTGACACCCTAAAAACAAAATCACTTCTCCCCTGGTTTGCTTAAAGGTTTTTAACATAAATTTATAGAGAAATATTATTAATAGTTGATTTATAATGTGAAAAATGTTTTTTTTTTTGGTTTCTCTATGAAATACTACTGCTGTCAAAACCTGGAATTAATGGTCTGGTTTTAACAATATGAAAATATTTTGTGGCCATTTATTCATTCAACATATACTTATTTACAACTAACTATTAGTAAAAAAAAACAAATGAGGCATTCTAGGGCATTATGAAGATGTATAAAGAAAATCCTAGTTTCAATCTTGAATTAGCTTGAAATAGTCAAGCAGTGGAATATAGAGAAATATATAGAGAAATAACCACAATATAAAATAGAATATTAGAACTATATAGAAGAGATTAAAATACAATAAAACCTGGCTCCAATTTATCCTATTTTTGAGCCTTAATGTCCTCATATATAAAGATGGAATCATAACATTTGTTGTAAAGATCCAGTGCACATAAAACATGTCAAAATCTTTAAAGCCCCCATCTAAATGTCAGGTATTATATTAGATTGTTAACTGGTAAATTTGCCTCATATAAGGGACAATGTTTTTGTTTCACTTTGTTTCATTTTTTATTTGTATTATTATACCTTAGCATAGTGTGTTTAACATGGTATGTTCTGAATACTTATTAAAATTTAAATCATTACACATAATTTTCTACCCCATTTCTATCCTTCATATTCCAGCAAAAATTAACCTTTAAAAAGCTCATCGGACAACATCAGAGAATTGTCTCAAATTAATAAACACAAAGTTAGAAGAATCGAGGTCAAATTCTCTTTTTGATTCTTTCCAGATATGTGGTCATGTAGAAGTCATTTAAATTTTCCAACCCATAGTTCTATGTAATGGGCTGAAGCTTGAGTTGATGCACTGAGGTCCCAAGCACATGAGGCTAAATAGTAATTGGACCATACTCTATTAATATATAAGCTTGGAGAAAGAATGGCCCCCGCCCACTCTTTGTACAAGTCCTGATGTATTGACAATTTTGGTGGATGGAGGCAGGGGAGTGGAAAAGGAAGGGGAAGGAGAGACTTTTTGCATTGTCATTGCAACGGTTTGCTCAGCTCAGATCTTTCTCTGTTAGCTGGCTTCCTGTCGCAGCTGCCCATATTGCTATTGCAATTTTTCTTGCCCATATTGCTATCGCAATCCTTATTCATCTCTTCACTTCAATATTGATGATTTTTCCCTTAACCTGAATTCCTGACTCCGGCTGATTTTAAATACGCGGTCATTACAATTCTACTTACTGATATATAAAATAATAATAATAGTAATGATAAAGCTGCTAAATGTATATAATATCTCAAGGTTTGCTAAATATTTTGAAATCATTATTTCATTTTAGTCTTCCAATGATCCTACAAGATAGATGTTATTATTTCCCCAATTTTACAAATAAAAAAAGAAACTGAGGCATAGAAAGATTAGGAGACTTACACAGGTTCAGATTAGCCTTTCTAACTGTAAGTTCATTCTCCCATTTTGTCACCTAGTCTTCTCTGAAATGAAAGTGTGATTAATTATAGTCTCTATGCTACTGGTGACTATGAAGATTAGGGAAAATGATGCATGGAAAGAATTTTATAAACTCTAAAACATTTTATAAATGTATTATTTTTCATGAATCTTATCAACTCAAAAGTCTTCAGTAGCATCCTTCTGCCTATAGAATTTTTTTTTAATAAAAATTGGTTAGCCTTAACTGAAGCTTGCTATTCTCTGGCTGTAGCTCACATTTTCAACTTTTGTTCATTTTTTTTTTTAACCTCTCATTCTGTACATTTTTTGTTCTTCATGAATCCATGCCAAAAAAAAAAAAATCCCCCTTGTTTAGAATACAGTCCTTCTTGATTTTTGTAAGATACTCATTTTTTGTTTCCTTGTATCCAGTTCAAGTGCTTTCTCCCCCATGAAGCTTCCCAGATGCTTCTGAATAAAAACACTTTCTTCTACCTCAGGTTTTGTTTTGGTTTTTGTTGTTTTTTATTCCTCCATTTTCACATTCATATTGAACATCATAACAATATTGTTTCTAGGTACCTGATATTGCATTGCCACATTATAAGTTCCTTAAAACAGGAATTGCCATCTTTCCTATTTATATTCCTTGTACTAACACAGTGCCTGGCATGAGAATGTTATAATCCTGTAGCAATTGATGTTGAGGTATTGGGGTTGGTGTTGGTATTGCGGATCACTTTCCATGAGTAATTAATACCTCATACCTCTCACTTGTGTATATGAATCTCTACTTATTCTTTTAGTTATTCTGTTCACTCTACCCTGCTCTCTCATTCGTAAATCTATCTTCTCAGAAATGTGGTTACATTCTTACCCAGTTGGAACTATTTATGTAAAAAATGATTCATAATTATAGACTTTTAGATGTTAAACATAATAATTTAGTTATCAATTAGGCAGACTACTAATGATATAACATGTGCTCATGTATAGCAAAGCAAATGTATAAATAAGAAAATACATTGCCATTCACATATGAACCTGTATTGTATTTTCTTTCAGTATCTATGGGAAATAGTGGGCAAAGAAATCTGCCAGAAGAGGTTTATAAGAATGATGAATATATGTTCAGGGTAACTCATAACTATGGAAGTGTAAGTGTAAGGGTCCTCTTAATTTCTCAAGAATTATTTTTAAAATTCCCTTGATAAATATAGTTTTGATCTTAAATGGGTATTTCCATTGCTACACTGACTTCATTTATACTGTGGTTGACTAATATGTGATATCTCAGGCAAAGTAGCTGATCTGATGAATGATTTCTCTGAGTTTCTGTTTCTAATTTGTTCCTTTACTTAGCTGTATTTATTTCTCAATAGCAATTGTAGAATCTATCACTTACTATTTTACATTTAGTTGATATAGATTTGAAATCTCTCCTCTCTCATCTTTTCTCTCTATTTCTGCCTGGTTTTATGTCAATGTCTGTCTATCTATCTGCTTCTCTCTTTCTCTCTTTCTCTCTCTCTCCTCTCTCTCTTTCTGCCTTCCTTTCTTCTGTTCTCCTCTCCTCTTTACCTTATCATATGATTCATAATCTCCTATATTCAGAAAGATTACATGTGCCAGAATTATACAACAGTTCTGATATCAATATCTCTTCAATAGTTTGGCACATTCAAATTCAGCAAAACTATTCCAGGTCCTGTGTCCCAGAGTAAATTATTCAATAACTATTACTCTTAGAACTTCTGAGTGTGCTCAAATAGGTACTAAATATTAAACTGATAATACTTGAAATTTAAGTTTTGATTCTATTCTCTTTATAGACAACCAGAGAAAGCTCAGTGAATTTGTCAGTGATGTCAAATTAACAGAAAATTTGAATTGAGAGGAATATTAAATTTGCAATTCGATTAAATAGATTCAAATCTCATTTTTGTCCATATAGCCTATCTGATCTTAGGAAAGTCATTGGAACTCTCTGAGTCTCTGATTTCTGATCTGTAAAATTAAGAGATTGCATACTCGGATAAACTTTCAAATTCTTATTCAGCTCTAAATCTATGTTCATTGGAACCTCTGTAGCTAAAAGGAAAAAAAAAATGCCAAAAGACTCTGACAACATGAAGATTAGATAATTGTACAGTTGTGATAGTGAAATCAAGCATATTATAAGAGATCCCAAATGAAGCCCTCTGAGATTATTTCCCAAGTGTTTCATTTAATGTCTTCTTTCTTTTCTACAAAATTTTGCAACTATTATACAGTGCATGACTACAGCTTGAAGACATGGAGTTATTACATTCCAAGATGTATTTACAATTGTACTATCCCAAGAGAAGCATTTCATTACGGCAATGTCTCTTTAATATTTAATAATTTTCCTTGGGAAAAATGAGGGGAAAGTTTAGTATACTGGTTATTCTTTTTGCAAATTCTTTCAAGACAAAATCTATTATAGATATTCCTCATTTTAAGAATTCAAACTTTTTTTTAAACCAAATATAGTCCCTGTTCTCAAGTAGATCACATTTTAATGGAGGAGAGAAAATGTAAATAACCATGTACATATAAGTTATATTCAAAATAAATAGGGGGGAATCTCAGAGGTGCATTAGCACCTATGAAACCAAGAAAGAAAATCTACAAAGATGGTATTTGAGCAGAGATTTGAAAGAAACCAGGGAAATTAAGAAACAGCATTGAGGAGGGAGCATATTACAGAAGCAGAGGTCAGTTACTGCAAAGGCACGAAGACATAAAGTTCTGTGCATGAAAAACAGTAGATAGGTTAACATAGCTAGAACACAGAGTACATAGAAGGACATAGTAATATAATACTAGTTGAATATCCTTATTTATAAAATAATAGAATATGGTGTTTATTCATATTTGTAAGTCCTCAGGAGATGTTTTTTTTTTTTTTCAAAAATAAGCTCCCTAAGCTTGCTATTTTAATCCTAGAAAAGGAGAAATCAATGAAGGGAAATATAAGGAAAGTTAACCAATAAGAAAAAAAAAGCAATAATTTTTATCTACCGTGTTGGAGAATTGAAATCACACCAACTTCAGAGAACATCCAATATAATCTACCTAATATGTTTCCATCAGTAAATCCAAAATCGTGTGTTAAACATTTACTCCACAATGTCCTAGGCTTCTATTAGATAGTACAGATTAAAAAAATAATAAACAGACAAGAAGGAAGGAAAAAAGGAAGGAGGAAAGGAAAGAAAAAATAAAAAGAAAGAAAGAGAGGAAAGAAAGAAAGAACAAGAGGAAGAGAGGAAGGAAGGAAAGAAAGAAAGAAAGAAAGAAAGAAAGAAAGAAAGAAAGAAAGAAAGAAAGAAAGAAAGAAAGAAAGAATAAGAGGAAGAAAGAAAGAAAAAAAGAAAGAAAGAAAGAACAAGAGGAAGAAAGAAAGAAAGAACAAGAGGAAGAGAGGAAGGGAGAGAGAGAAAAGGAGATGGGGGGTGGAATCCTTGATCTCAAAGACCATATTATTATATCAATGGAATCAGCATTTGTCCATCTTTTTGATATAATGGGTAGACTGATCAGTGAAGGCCTGGTTCTTAATTATGACTTTTATTTGTTTCCTATTATATAAGTATAAAAAGTAAATGGAAAGTCATTGCATATAAGTTAGAAGTCAGAAGAAGATAAAGTGGATCAGGAATGACTTCAGAAAGTTATCCTAATATTATTCTCTCATCTTTTCCTTCACTTTTATTTATTTATTTATCTGTTTATTTATTTAATTATTTATTTGATTATTTATTTGTTTGTTTGTTTTTACTCCTTTATTCTAGAGCTAATACTTTTGTCTCCTATCTGGATCCCATATTTTCCTATATCACATGGCAGCATATTTCATGGAATGCTATCCTTCTTTTAGTATCTTTAATTTTTTTTCTCATTCAAGGTATCCTTGGTTCTACTTTCAAATACAATTAGTTTTTTAAATAACAATATATTTTATGTAATGTCTCTATGTTAAATAAAACAAACAGAAAGATATCTCCTTCAAAATGGGACACAAATCTCCATCCATAAAATGATATTGCTTTGAATTCTTATACATACTTGAATGCATATTTAAACGTATAGGACTATATGCTCACATATGCCTAAATACACATGAATGCACAATATATATATATATAAACATATAAACAATAGTGCAATTAAAATATAAGATTGAACTGTACTGTTGAATGTATATTTTATATACTTTAATAAGACATTTCAAATGAGACCCCAGATGAAGCCCACTAAGATAATTTTCTGATTTTCTTATTGAATGTTTTTTCCTTCTACAACTATTACAAATGCATGACTAGACCTAGAAGACATGGCAATATTCTGAATATATATATCTCCCAGTGACTGACCTTTCAATGATGATTCTTTCCCTGCCTAAGGTGATCATTAGACAAAGGGACACAGTCAATTCCTGGTCTCGCATTAAAATCCTTTAGATTGGCATCATCTGCCAAAATTTATTCCCCATTGTCAAAGCCTTTGAGAGCCCAAGATCACCTTCACATCATAATGAAGCATTTGAAAAGAACTTTAGTAAACAGATATAATCCTTACTTCCTAAATGTAATTTGCTAATTCTTCCCTAAGACATAACACACACACACACACACACACACACACACACACACACACACACTATGAAAACCAAATAATTCCTAAAATTAACTTGAAAGGTAATTTCAACTTACCATCAAATCTGAAAATGGATCCAGCTATCTTCTATATTTTATTTTATTATAGAAACCTTATTTTTTTCATTGTTGAGGGGATATTCATTTGCTGTGAACAGTTATAAAAAGAGGTATTGCTCAGCAAAGGATTTAATTCAGGAGATTATTTATCTGAGCTATGCTTGCAATTAATAATTTGTTTATGATGGGGATTTGTTTTCATCAAAAGAGTCTTGCTCCTATCTTTGTAAATGAAGGTAGTCATCCTCAACCCTATTATTTCTTATCCTAGTCACTGGAAATAATACAGTTTTACCAATCTAAGGTTTATGATTTGTTTTGATAAATTAAGAGGAGAGTATTAAAATGAATGGATCATATTCCTCAGTCATTTATCTTAGACATGATCATTTAAAAAGTAAATGGAGGAATGGAATGTAAGTCGATCTATATTTAAATAACATGACTGAAGAGTGTAGCAAAGCACAGATGTTCACCTCTGAGAATCCATTATTTAAAGTGTTTTACCCTGGTACAAGTGATAAAATAAAGACAAGGCATTTTAAGCCAACCTAACTGGAACCAACAGCAGGATAAATAAAACTGCCTTGGCTGAATTAAAGTGGAAGTTATTTAAACTTACTTCAGGGATTTTCCTTCTACCTTCTTTCTCTAGCCCATTTCTAACCTTAAATGCAATACTTGTTTATTGTTAATTCACATGTGTCATTAATTTTTAAGGAGCACATTTTCTAACAGGTTATTTACTGTCATGCTACATGTTTGGTCACTGATTGCACATGGTCTGGAGTATATAATGGAGAAGGGCAAGGAACAATGCTCTTCAGGAGAGAGGTATATTAACACCATGGTATATAGCAAATAAAGCATGCAGTTCCCATTAGCGGTAATAGCCATTATGCAGCTTATTCACTCACTAAATGCACTTAAAATATATCACACGAAAGTCCTCATAATCACTAAGAAGTAGCCTAGTTTATTGTCCTCAATGATCATTTTTTAAAGCACATGTTCACTCACATTTAGAGCAAAGCATTCTTGGACATGATGGGGGTTTTCAGAGGACTGATGAGACATGATCTCTGCTTTTAAAATGGAGAGAATATAATTTAATAGACAGAACAAATGCACTCTTCATTCTAGTCAAGTCAAATTGGTCTTTTATTTTCCATATTCATTTCTTGTATTCTATATTTGGAATGCCTACCCTCCTCAGCTCCAAATTTTAGTTTACTTCAAATCATAGCTTAAGTTCTTCCTGATTACCTCAGTCATTAGTCTTATTTTCTTGGTATCTATCTATCTGTACATATGTGTGTGTGTACATGTGTATATCTGTATACAAAGTGTGTATTTGTATGTATATGTGTATGTATGTGCATGTTATTTTCCCACACATGCACACAATGCATACATGTGGGTGTATGTATATTTGTGCATACAAAAGTGTATTTTGTATGTATATGTGTATGTATGTGTATGTTATTTTCCCACACATGCACACAATGCATACATGTGGATGTATGTGTATATGTGCATACAAAAGTGTGTATTTTGTGTATATGTGCATGTATGTATATGTTATTTTTCCACACATGTACACAAAAGCACATATACATGCACACATCTGTTTATATTGTTTTCCCCCGCAGCTGCCACCATACCATATTTTTGAATCTTTATTTTTAGTTCTTAATAGTTCCTTACAACGAAATTGTAAGCACCTTTCTGAAGTATAACTGTTTTCATCTATATTTTCTGGATCTTTAGGATCTAGAGAAGGATGAAAATATGAAGCTGAATAGTACTATGGAGGTGGGACACTATGCTAGAAGGCAGCATTCTCTTTGTCAATTTTCCTGGTGGAATTTGGAGGGGAAGAAATGCAGTAATTTGTGGCATGGGCTTTTCTGGTATTTGTTCTGTTTTGCTAACTAATCCTCATAAAGTTTCAACATCAGGAGAAGCCATAGAAAAGTGATTAAATGGGAGGAGCAATAAAACAGATTTTTTTAGAGTTGCAGATGTGTCAGATATCAGAAGGAAACAATGAAAAAGAATTTGGCAGTGTGGGAAGTCTAAGTCACAGTGCCAGATGGATGTGTCTTGATTCATCCAGTGCCAGTCTGAAATATTGACTGGTCTACAGGGCAATTAGATGAACAGGGATTCATCTACCATATGGTAATGTGATCAGAAGAAAAAATAAGAGTAAAATGGAGCATGGTGAAATAATATTCTCTTTCTTTCTTTTTTATTTTGATATCAAGGAAAAATAAGTTTTGTGGTCATCTGGCTAATATGTCCATATGACTGGAAAGAAATATGGTGGCAAAATTGAGTGAATAAAGTAAGAATTTCACTCCATTAATAGACAATCTTAGTCACTTCAAAGCTTTAATCTACTGAAATACTTCACATTCATTTTTTTAAATTGTAATAAATGCATTTCACTTCCATTGTAATGGAATAAAAGGCTTTTGGACAATTCTGAGAAGAGAAGAGAAAAGAAGGTATATTTGGGAATTTCTGAGTCAAGATAATTATGAGATTTGCACTGGAATATATGATAACTTGATAAGAGTTAAAAGCTGGGATAATATTGAAATGTATACTGTGAATTACATATTGTATATGTTTATTTTCAAGTGAATTGTCACAGCAATTTTTTACATGTATCTAAGTGGTTTCTGGAGATATTGCAACTTAAGAATCTAGCCAATTCACAACTTTTTGTTCATAGGGGATCCCAACTTTACCTGTAATGTAGGGGAATAAAAATTGATTCACTTACCAGAGTGTAAAAGGGGTCTATCCACATATATAGACACACAAAAGGTTAAGAATCCCTACCCTAGATACTGCTGTTTTACTGATAGAATCTGTTCTCTTCCCAATTGACATCAATCAATAATTAAAAAAAAGTCTCTTTGGAACTTTTGAAATATTAGTCATTACAGTAATAACTGGTGATTCAAAAAAAGACAAAAACAAAATAATTCCCCACCTCAGGGAGTTTACATTATAAAGATTGATATTTTATTTGAGTTATACATTTGTTCAGCACTTATTATTTGATTTCTACTATGCTAAGTGTTGGGAATGCAAATACCATCAATCAAGGAGCTTACATTCTACTGGAGGAAAATAATAATTAATCAGGAACTGTGAAGTGGAGTAAGATTGAAGTGAAGGCAGGATGACATAGGAATAACCAGGAAGTGCACATTGCACATAACAAAACTCAAAAAATAGATAGAAATAACACTCAGTAGAAGACAGATCCTGCTATGACTCTTAAAGGAAATGAAGGATTCCTAAAGAAAAAGAAAGGAGTTGAAGTCCATTCCAGGAATAGAGTTTAGGCAATGCAAAGACACAGATTTGGAAGATGGAATAACCTGAATAAAGAACAACAAGAAGGGAAGTTTGGCTGGACTGTTAAATGTATGAAGAATACTACTATGCAATAAAATAGAGACCCTACAATAAAGTGAATCTGGTCAAGTCATTAATCTTATGTCTCAGTTTCCTCAGTTGTAAACTCAACTAAAGAAGGAAATGGCAAATTACTCTAGTGTCTTTGCTAAGAAAACTCTAAAAGATATCACAAAAATCCAGATAAGACTGAAAACAACTGAACAACAAGAAGTGATGAAAGCTTGAACTATGGTAGTGGATATATGAATGGAAAGAAGAAGTCATATACATAAAATATTCTAGAAGTATAAATGGTATGATTTGGCAATAACTTAGCTATATTGGGTTGAATGAAAATGAAAAAGTAATGATGACATTGAGGTTGTGAATCTAAATGACTAGAATAAGATGATGCCCTCAGAAGAAACAGGGAAGCTCAGAAGAGAGGTGTTTTATGGGGAGAAGGGAGGAAAAGATAATGAACTATATCTGTGAATCCGATGAAACTACAAGACATCCAAATACCATTTGGTATTGCAACACTAAATTTAGGCAAACCATTTAATCTTGTTTGCCTCTATTTCCTTATCTCTAAAATAAAATGGAGGAAAAAAATAAGAAACTACCCAATATGTTTGTCAAGAAAATACCAAATGGAATCACAAAGAGTTAAGCACAACTGAAAAACAATTGAACAACAACTAGTCCAATAGGTAAGAGAACAGTATTTTAAAACTCACAAAAGGAGAATATAGTGGAAAGAATCCTACACTTAACATCAGAAGATCAGCCTTTGAATCTTGGCTTTGTTAATTATTATCTTTGTCATCTGAGACAATTCACTTGTCCTGTCTGGTCATTTGTCTTCCTCATTTGCAAAATGAGGGACATTGGGCTAGATGTCTACTCTCTATTATAGCTTTCTACACAGACTTGGGAAGATAAAAGATGTCTTCACCAAAGTCAGAATTCAATCCAGTTGGAATGTTTTCTACCAATGAAAAGAATGACAGCCAATTAACAACAGTCTCTCTTGGCTCTCAGTCTCTATTCAAAACACTAAAAAGTTTAAGATTGAGTCTTGTTTCCAAGGAATTTAAAAGAGGTAAATAAAATGTGTGTGTGTGTGTGTGTGTGTGTGTGTGTGTGTGTAGGCATAAACAATTAGAAATACATGGAAGTATGTAGTTCTCAAATGAGTGATATAGATGATGGATAGAATAGGAATTCAGGAGAAAGTATGACTGGAGATCTTTTCCACATCTTTCCTCAACATCTCAAGCCCTGCTGTCTATGTACATACCTCTAAAAGTATGTGTGATCTTTAAGATAGTATTGGAGCCAGAGTCACAGAACCTGTGTTCAAATCCTGGCTTTGCCAATTATTGCCTGTGTGATCTTAGATAAGTTCTTTAACATTTTTGCTTATTTTTTTCTCAATTTTTAATGTCCCACTATCTCTGCAGGGATGATCCTATGACCTGATCATAAATAAAGAAAACAATAACAACAAAATCAACCCTGTTTTAATCCCACTTCTATTATACCACAAAATGTCTAAATACCATAAATTTTAGTTATTTGAATTTAAATTCCAGGATTCCAATTTAAATTGAATTTAAATGTAAAAATACAATATTTTGTATGTAGTAGGTACTTAATAAAAGGTTTTGAATTCCATTGGTTACTGGGATCACAATATTATTTATACAAAATGCCCCTGATAGAAAATGTGTGCTTTTTTGCTTAAACATAATAATTTCTTGGGAATAAACTTTTCATGAACTTGGCTGAACATTATACAACTCTTGTGTAATCCAGTGATAAAAATTCATTGTCTGTGCAATAAGCTATTCTGGAGAGCTCTATTGTGAATTTTTCATAACACTGTGGGGGAAAATGTATGTGACATTAATACTTCCTCAATAATGGGCCCAACTTCTTACTTACATTTAAGCAATTAAGTTTTAAATGCTATAATGGACCATCAATACTCTGGTTTTGTTGCTCTTATTCACATAGGGAACTTATTTAATTTAATTTGCTTAATTTTCCTTTAATAACTTTCTGGGAAGAAACAAAATAAGCATTATAGCTATAAAGCAGAGGGGGAAATGTTGAAGTAATCTTTTTAGACTTTTGTCATTTATTTATTTATTTATTTATTTGCTTAAAGAAGCCAGAAATCCTCATTGTACTTAACAACTTCCACCCCAGTTCCAAGATAAATTATAGCTTCCAGAAAAAATATTTTATTTTTCTCATTTTATAAGTAGATCTTCATATTAGGTAATCCCTACTATCACTGTTATCTACTCCACAATGTCCATGGAAAAGGAACTGTTTAAGAATAAGGAAAAGGGATTAAAAAGGGAAGCTATATTTTACTTAAACAATGATAATGGACCTCAGAAAACTAGTTTGTCTACTTATGGATTAATTGTACAAGAAAGGTGACACAAATCATTCTAAAGGAGATATATAATTTATCTAGAAATTGATTCAATTATATAATCAGAATAAGGCAAAACATTAGGAAAATATGAAGGATTGTAAAAGCACAGCTATAAATTTTATACGATGATGTGTGTGTGTGTGTGGGGGGGTTAATGAGGAGGAGGAAGGGAGAAAAGAGAGTCATAATATAAGGGAGCCCCATATGTATTCAGGTATTTACTCCATTCCTTGCTTTCTACTCCAATATTCTGGAGTTAGACTATGATTACAAAAGCCATTTGGTAAAATTTCATTGTGGACATTTATCCCAAAGAGATCAACAAATACCACAGATCAGGGCTTTATGTTTTGTTTTGTTGATGGACTTTGTTGATGGTCAAGAAAGTAATTGAAAAAATGCTGATAGACTTAGGTGTGTCATGGGTGCATTTTTTAAGTCATCCCTTCCCCCCACATTGATTCAGTCTCGTTTTAATGCAAAATTATATAGGAACTTTTCTGAAAGTCAAGACATTAGGATACTATGTCTCACAAAAGTGATAAAAAACAGAAATAAAAGTAAACAAAAAGATTGAATTCATGTTTGATAAATAGGAACCTTTTGTTCAAATGTTAATGTGAGATGATAAGGAAGTCTCTTCCTAGAGACTTTTCTCTGTGAAATAAACTTCTTTGCTTATTTTAATCTGCCAGCACAATTTATTTGCTAGAAATATGTCTATTTGTAGGCTGGACTTGACTCATGTACATGTATAGATTTCTATGTAGTTTAGGGAATACCAAAACGACTCTATGTTCTGTTCTACCAACCTATCTAAAAACCTATTCAAAGGATGATCTTCTGAATTATTAGGGACAAGGTGGGGTGGAAGTAAGTTTCGTAAAAAAGTTTTGTAAAAAAGAAAAAAATATTAACATAGAACAGAGGTTCTTAATCAAGTGTCTATGGAAATAGTTGGATAAATTTTGAGAGTTCCATAAGCATAGATGGAAAAAAAAATAATTTTATATATATATATAATCTTCATTTTCACTAACCTCTATCTGAAATTAAGAATTTCCTTCAATTATGAATGTAGGTGATAATAACAGCAAATTAAAATCACAAATATTTTTCATATTACCTTATAGCTATTGCAAGTATCTTAAGATATTGTTTATTCTCATCATCACTTGATCTTACTATAGTTACTAGATTTAACTATTAAATCACTCATGTTAACTTTCTTTCTATCTATAACTCATAATTAAGAGGGAATTGTTTTTATTTGTAAATACACACATGTAAAAGGCTTTTCTGAGAAGGGGTGAATAGGTTTCCCAGACTGCCAAAAGGGTCCATAACACAACAGAAATAAGAGCTTCTGCAATAAAAATAACACATGAATGCATTATCATATATTAATATTTTTATCTTATATTAATGTTTTTGATTGTAAAGAACCTTTTAGAACAGTAAGGGACCTTAAAGTGATCTAATCCAAAACATTTACTTTAAAGGTACGAAAATTGAGAATCAGAGAGGTCAAGTCACTTGATTAAAATAAAAAAAAAAAATCAATGATTAGCAAAGTCAAAATTGAAACTCATATTGATTGAGCTCTAGTTCTTTGTTCTTTTCAACTGTCATTAACTAAAGGCAGAACCCTGAGAGACAATATTTTGGAGGATGAGATGAGAAAATATCAAGAATGTGGATCATTGGTGCAAAAAGCTGACTTATTTAAGCTCTCACAATTACAGATGTTTCAAAGGCCAGAATACTGCATGAGGACATCAGATGGGCCATGAAGTGTATACTTTGAAATTTTCCTCTTGCTCCTTAATGCCTTTAGAAGCAAAGATTGTCTAGACATGAAAAGCATTTTAAAAGTAATCTAGACCAATTGCCTCATTTTACATGAGGAAAATAAGGCCCATGGATATTGAATGGTTGTGACTAGTTAATGGCAATGCCAAAATTTTAAATTAAATCTCTTGACTCCTGGTCCAATACTCTTTCCATCACTTTTCATTATTTTTATATTATATTCAATCCTTTCTAACTCTGATGACCTAACGAGATGGTTAGTTTCATTGTATAGAATCTTAAACTTTTTTTTTTTTTTGAAACAAACACAATGACATAAACTAATGACTAATTAAACATTGCCAAGTAGCAATCATGCCAGACCTGTTTTGTGCAATAAAATGGATCGTTTAAAATGAGCATATTTAGTATCTGCATGCAAATGAATCTAGTTCAGCTGCCAAATTCAGGAAGCTGGGATGGCAAAGGCTAGAGCATGGAGTTGTGCATGGAGGAGCAGCTGGGAGAAAGACATAGGGAAAACCTAGAAAAGTCACATAGAATCAGGCCAATCTGGCAATCTTTTAAGAGAAATCATTGTCAGAACATGGGAGCTCCACATACAAATGGACTACCAGCATTTTATTCCTTTAAATGGAAATTCTTCCATTATATTATTTTAAATATGTATTTTCTTGGCAAATTTTTTCTAACTTACAGAGTAAGCTTCAAGTATAGTTATGCCTTATAATGATCAATGATCTAGAACAATAGAGTCCAAATATTCAAGTTTGTTGTTGTTATTATTGTTGTTTTTGTTTTAAGGGAATAGTCTTATTGGATCAATGGATTCATCAGTGTACAGAGCTCCCCATGAAGAAACTTCCTCGACCAATGCAAATTGACAAATGTTTTGTAACTTAAAATTTTAGAGATTTGCTTAGATAACTCAGTAGTTAGGTAACTTGCCTAGAATCTCAGAGAGAATATTTATTGGAGACAGGACTTGAATTGAGGTCTTTCTGTCTCCAACACTGACCCTCTTGTTTAAATAAATAAATAAATATATATATATATATATATTTGTTGTTGTTGTTGTTGTTGTTTATCTAGCACAAATCTTGATTTAATAGATGATGAAATGGGAGCTTTGGCAGAGGAACTGAATTGCCTAAGAGCACACAGCTAATAAATGGAAAGGCCAGTACTAGAACACATATTTTCTGATTTTAAGACCAAGGTTATTCCCACTATGCCTTAGTGTGGAACTAAAAGTTAGATTCATTGCTTGGTGGGTCATCATATTGTTGAAACATATATTGCAAAATTGTCTCATTTGAAAGTATGTTTCCTTCATCTCCATTTTATTAAGCAATTCAAGAGTTATATGACTATTGTATTGTTGGTGGAGTTGTGAACTGGTCCAGTCATTCTGGTGAATAATTTGGAACTATGCCTAAAAGGCTGTCAAATTGTGTACACCCTTTGATCTATCAGTGCTATTACTTGGTCTGTATCCCAAAGACATAAAAGAGGGGAAAGGATCTACATGTAAAAAGTGTTTGTAGCTCTCTTTTTGTGGTGGCAAAGAATTGGACATTGAGTAAAAGCAGATCAATTGGGGAAGGCTGAATAAATTATGGCACATGTATGCAATGGAAGATTATTGTTCTATAAGAAATCATGAACAGGCTGATTTCAAAAAAGCCTGGAAAGAGTTACAAGAATTGCTGCTGACTGAAGTGAGCAGGGGTCCTCAAACTTTTTAAATAGGGGGCCAGTTCACTGTCCCTCAGACTGTTGGAGGGCCAGACTATAGTAAAAACAAAAACTTTGTTTTGTGGGCCTTCAAATAAAGAAACTCCATAGCCCTGGGCGAGGGGGATAATGTCCTCAGCTGCCGTATCTGGCCTGCAGGCCGTAGTTTGAGGACCCCTGACTATTTTCATCTTTCTTTTTCTTCTGTTATTTTTTTCTTTCTCTTGTTTCCCTTTTGTTCTGATTTTTTGTGCTCCACATAACTCAGTTGGAAATATGTTAAAAATGAATGTACATAAAAAGGAAAAAAGTATATAGGAGTCATAGTTTTTTTTTTTTTTTTCATTTCTTAGTTCTAGGTTTTGATTGGGTGGAGGCAGTCTATTCCCTTTACATTTACCTCTCTACAAATTTGCTATCCAATATAGCACACTCAATCACATTCTAGCAATGAAAACAGAACAATATAAATATGAAATTATGTATACCCTAGACTTAGTGTATTGTAACATGCTAGCAATGCAATATAAGGAAAATGAACTCTCATTCCCTGTGACATATATGCCATAATATGTTATCAATCACTCAATAAGGATACAGAGAATGCATTGATTCTATTATCCAAAAAACCCAATTTATCACTCTTCAGTCTTTCATAATACATTTGATGTGTTATTCATTTAAAAGTACATATCACTGAAAGTATTTTAAAAATTTGTACCTTTTATTTAATTTACCTTAAATATTTTCATTTCACAATTTAAAAAAAAAATATTGGATTAGTATTGATGGTAGATAGATGGTAACAGATAGAGCCCTTGTGTTACAAAGTCAATAAAGACAAAGGGGCAAAAGTGATATTTTCATTCTGTTTGGCAATTAATCATTTAAAACTGTTTGTCTTATTCTTAAAAATAGTCAATATTTTAAATTTATATTTCAGGTTAAAATTACTTCAAAGACAATTAAATTCACTGTCACATAGACAGTACGCACAAACAAAATTTGAATTAATTTCCTCTGACTCCAGAGTAATACAGTCTAACAATACAACATTCACCACTTTATATGAATATGAATGTATATGTGTGGGTATATATATTCTATTGTACTGTATGAAAAAATGTTTCTCTTGAAAAGGGAATGATTTTCAATCTCAAATATCATTAAAGAATATAGAAAATTAGATGATTTGTGCTCATGTTCCATACTATTCATCTTCCATAATGTTGAAGAAACAATACTAGCCCAAGCAAATGTTTACACATCCTACAATATTATATTCTTATTGACAAGAGATTTAATTTTCCCAAATTCCAAAATTTTAAGAGGGCAAGTAGAAATGCAGTTTCTCATTTTAGATAGAAACACTGCCACGAAGTTAGGAAGAACTATTCAAATTCTGCCTCTAGCACATACTGGCTGCTTGACTTTAAACAACTCACTTAAATTATTGATATCCAAGACATCACTTTAATACATTAAGTTACAAAAAAGTTTCCTGATTTTCATGAACAAGAATATGAAGTATTCTAAATTAAACCTGGACTTCCCAATATTTGGGAAATAATAAATCTGAGAAAATTTCTAGAAATTGTAGGGATATTTTTAATGACACTCAAATGGAATTAACATGGCATTTCAGCATGACTAGGTACAGACTGAAAACCAGATTAATGCATTGTACTAATGGTGGAGACCTCAGTAACTACTAATGGACACAAAAATCTTTGATATTTCATTCCTTTTTTTTTTTTTCTAACTACATTGGTGGGAGAGGAGGGGCATAAGGGAAACAATTTAGTATAAAAAGTTTTATTTTTTAGTTTTGGGCCAAAAATTTCTCTTTTTTACATCCTAGTAAAGAAAAGTGAATAGTAACAATAAAAATGAATTTAAAAAATACTCTTCCATGGTGTGTGGTTTCAAAGAATCTTGGCAAAGATTTTGAAATATATCAATATATTTAACAGAGTTCATTATTCCATCAAAAGCAACAATATTTCCAACTGTAAATTGGACTGTAAGTAAAATGTACCCCAAACATTTGGGGGTAAATGTTTTGCAATCTAATTGACATGTTCAAATCTTATAGATTCAACTGAATTCTAATAATGTATTGGTATAACCTTAAACTTGTAAAATATGAGCATCTCAATTCTCCAGTTTTAGTATTTGTATTGCACAGGGAAATTTATTTTTCCTCAAAAAAACAGCATTTGGGGATGTCTTAATATTATTTCAATTTTTAGGAAGTTTTTACTATAATAACCCTATTACTTGTTAAGAATTTCTAAGTGTTTTTGCTTATTTACTGAGTATTAATCAGACTATTTCTGATGTTTTGTCAGTATATTGTCTTCTCATATTTAGCACACTTTCATATTTTTGTTTTTGTTCACTTTTTATAGATTGTCTCATTTCTGTGTATTAGTATTCTTAATCTATTGGTCTTTGTTATTTTAATTGATGAAACTTGTCATTGGGGATTTAAGTTTTCAATTCTGATTATTATTTTATAATGAAAGATATAATTTCTGTTCTCACAAATTTTATTAATTTTTAATCCACTCAGGAACAGTATTTTGTGATTTAATCATCTCAAATTTCATAGTTTTGAATCAGTTTCCTTAATTTTGCAGTTTTATGGTAAGATTCCAAAACTCATTTATTAAATTCAGAGGCCAATTTATTTCCCATGTTATGGTTTTTCATGCTGATTTGTCTATGTCCGAAGACTGTTAATTTCATTCTTTCTGAAAGCTATGGTAATTTCAATATTTTTCCTTCCTTTCACCTTATTTTCTCTTTCACTCATTTTCTGACTTCCTCTTCACTTTGTGCTTTCTTGTTTTGTTTATTTTTAATAGAATTTTTACCAATTATATATAATGACCATTTCCAGCATTCATCATTGTAATATTTTCGACTCCAAAATTTTCATCACTTCCTTCTTTTCCTCCCTCCAAGACAGCAAGCAATTTGATGTTATGCATGCAGAATCGTACAAGACATTTCCACATTAATCGTGTTGTGAAAGAAGATTCAGAACAAAAGGGGAAAATCACAAGAAAGGGGGAAAAAAGTGAAAATAACATGTTTTCATATGCATTTTGGATCTCAAAGTTATTTATCTGGATGTGATCAGCATTTTCCATCATGAGTTTCTTGGAACTGGTTTGGATCATTGCATGTTGGGAATAGTTAAGTCTATCAAAGCTGATGATTATGCAATGTTGCCATTACTATGTGGAATAAGATTCTTGTCTTGCTCACTTAGCATCAGTTCATGTAGTATTTCCAGCTTGTATTTTTTTTCTGAAATCTACTTACTTACCATTTATTAAGGAAAAAAAAATTCCATTACACTCATAAACCACAACTTGTTCAGACTTTCCTAATTGAGGGGCATCCTTTCAACTTCTTGACACCACAAAAAAAAAAAAAAAAAAGCTACTATTTCTGCACATTTGAGTCTTCTCTTTTCCCACCTTTTATGGAGTATGGTAGATGGTATTTATAATCTCTTTGGAATACAGGTCTTATAGTGGTATTACTAATCAAAAGGTATGCACACTTTTATAGCCCATGGGCATAGTTCCAAATTACTTTCCAAAATAGTTGAATCAGTTCACAATTCCATCAGCAATACAGTAATGTTCCAATTTTCCTCCATCTTCTCCAACATCTGTTGTTTTCCTTTACTGTCATATTAGCTAATCTGACAGATATGAGATAGTACCTCAGAGTTATTTTAATTTGCATTTCTTTAATCAATAGTGATTTAGAGCATTCCCCCCCCCAAAAAAAATGACTATAGATAGTTTTAATTTCTTCATCTGACAACTGCCTCTTCATGTCATTTGACCATTTATCAATTGGGGAATGACTTATATTTTTATAAATGGGATTCAATTTTCTATATATTTGAGAAATGAAGTCTTTATCAGAAACACTGATTGCTGATCATTTTAGATAGATATTGGCTATCTTTATAAATTTCATGTATTTCTATGATCTCTCATGTTTTTAATAGGAAGGGGTGCTGTATTTTATGAAAAGCTTTTATTTTTTTTTTTTTGCATCTATATATAATGATTGATGTATATGCAGTGCGGGGCACCTAAACTAGAAGCTCTCAGGGCCAAAAAGAGACAAGTGCACTAGAAGCTCTGGAGGCTGAGACAGATTCATTCCATCTTCCACCTTTGTTGTGGCTGGAGGCTGAAGCACAAACCCTTGGAATTCGGAGAGAGGCCAGAGAAGGAGGCAGGCGCTCAAGCTCTCAGGAACCAAGACTACAGAAGGCCTCCAAGAAAGCTAGCCAAAACCCCAGGAAAAGAGACAAGACTTTGAAAGAGATAATAAAGGATTTTGACTTTAACCCCTGGCTACTTATGTGATGATTACTGAACTGAAACGAAGGCTGCCTCCAGAGACCCCAAGAAAACCTCAACAGAAAACATTTCATTTTAGAGAGAATATTACACATTACCTTTTCTTGTCAGTTTAACCAATCTGAGAAGTGTGATATGGTGCCTCAGAGTTGTTTTAATTCTATTTCTTTAATCAAAAGTTATTTAAACGCATCTTTTCATAGATGCATTAATTTCATCATCTAAAAATTGTTTATATCCTTTGACTATTTATCAATTGGGGAATTACTTATATTGTTATAAATTTAACACAGTTCTTTATATATTTCAAGAATTAAGCCTTTATCAAAAACACTGGCTTTAAAAAAAAATTCCCACCTTTGTACTTCCCTTTTTGTTCTTGTTTGTGTTGGTTTTGTTTGTGCAGAAACATATTAATTTAATGTAATCAAAGTTGTTCATTTTTCATTTTCTAATGTTCTCCAGTTCTTCATTGGCCATAATTGCCTTCCTTCTCCAAAGATCTCATTATGCCAAAATTATGTACCCATTTTGACCTTATTTAGTATGGTGTGTGAGATGTAGGTCTATACTGATTTTCAAAATGTTGATTTTCCAGTTTTCCAGCAATTTTTGTCAAATAGTAAGTTCTTGTCCCAGAAACAGGAGTCTCTGGGTTTATCAAATACTGGATTATTATTGCCATTAATTATTGTGTCATGTGACTCTAACCTATGACACTGATCCATCACTCTGTTTTTTACGCAGTAGCAAGTGGTTTTGAGGACTGCTGATTTACACTGTGGTTTGAGGTCTGATACTGCTAGGCTACCATTCTTTGTTGTAAAGGGCTGAAACTCTGATTAGGTGCACTGGAATCAGACAACCAAGCACTTAAGGCTAATTACCTATTGAACAATAACCCTATTAGCATTTGTTTGGAAAAATGGCTCTTCTCGGTATCCCATGCTGACTGGATCTTTTGATGTATACAGATAATTGTAGGAAGTATTAGAGGGTGGAGTGAAACAAGCCAGACTCACTTTGCAAGAGGACAAGGAGAAGGAAGGTTGGGGGAGAGCTTGTGGCAGTTTTGCCCATCTCCTTTACTTCTCCCTCTAAAGACCAACGACTTTTGCTTATCCTGACTCTGGTTGATCCTGAGGCCTCCAGGGAGTTAGCCTGGACTTTACACTTTGTATTTTGTTTCTTATTAATTCTCTTTGTATTCTTGATTTTTGTTCTTCCAGATTATTTTGTTATTATTTTTTCAAGATCATGAAGTAATTTTTGACAGTTTGATTGGTATGATACTGTGCGAGTAGACCAATTTAGCTAGAATTGTCATTTTTATTGCTCATGAGCAGTTGATATTTTTCCAATTATTTAGATCTGACTTTATTTGTATCAGAAATGTATTGTAATTTTTTTCAGATAGTTTTTGGGTCTTTTTCTTGGCAGATAGACTCCCAAATATGTTATTTTCTCTTTAGTTGTTTTAAATGAAATTTCTCTTACTAGATCTTGCTGATGGGCTTTTGCTGATGGGCCTCTAAGCATCTGGATGTTATAGCACTTAGTGTTTACATGTTTAGTATTGACACTACTTCATTGTCTATGGTACTTTTTTGAAGACATAATATCCTTATTTTTTTCTTTTGCTGAGGCAATTGGTATTAAGTGACTTGCCCAGGGTCAAACAGAATGGTAAGTATTAAGTGTCTGAGGCCAGATTTGAACTTAGGTCCTCCTGGCTTCAGAGCTGGTACTCAATCCACTGTGCCATCTAACTACCCCCCTCCCTTATTTTTTTAAATTATTATTTTTTTTTAATTTTTGCTTTGTCTGAAGTCAGGATGTCTACTCCTGTTTTTTTGTTTTTGTTTTTGTTTTTGTTTTTTTTTAAACATTACCTGAAATATATTCTGCTTCAACCTTTTACCTTTACTTTATGTGATTTCTCTGCTTCAAATGTGTTTCTTATAAACAATATTTTACAAAGCTATGGTTTTTAAAGCACTTTACTATTTGCTTTGATTTTATGGGAGAGTTCATCCCATTCCCATTCACAGTTTTGATTATTAATTTTGTATTTCCCTCAATTTTATTTCTATACCTGTTTATACTTTTCTTTCTCCTTTCACTATACCTCCTTACCAGCATTTTGCTTATGACCCACATCTCTCTCCATCTGCCCTCCTTTCTATCACCCCCATATTTTCTTTCTCTTTTGTCATCCTATTTCTATTATTTCTTCTGCCCACTTCTTTTCTTTGTCTGTTACTCTTTCCTATGCTACTTTTCTATATAGGAAGATAAATTTCTATACCCAACTGCAAATGCATGTTTTTTCCTTTTTAAGCCAAATCTGAGAAAAGTTCAAACAATGGTCCCCTCCTTTCATTCCCTCTACTTGTTGTGATGTAAATTACCCCATTCTTCCTTCCTCTTTTTTTATCTCCCAATTCAATACTTTTTAATCACTTACATTAAAATCATATTACATCCACCTTCTATAGCTATGTATGTTATTTCTAACTGCTTTAATAGAGACACAATCTCAAAATTTTTGAGCATTGTCTTCCAGGGTAAGCATGTAAACTATTTACTTTCATTGAATTTCTTTCCTAATAACCTTTTTATGCTTCTCTTGAGTTCTGTTTTTAAATATCAAGTTTTCTGTTCATCTTTTTTTAATCAAGAAAGTTTGAATGTCCCCTATTTCATTGAATATTCATTTTCCCTAAAAAATTATGCTCCATTTTGATGGGAGTTGATTCTTTGTTGTAATCCAAGCTCCTTTGCCTCCCAGAATATTATATCCCAAGCCCTCTGATTCCTTAATGTAAAAGCTTCTAAGTCATGTGTAATCTTGACTGTGACTCCTTGATAACTGAATTATTTCTTATTGGCTATTTGCAGTATATTTTCCTTGAATTGATTATTCAGGAATTTGTTTACAATATTCCTTGGACTTTACTTTTTGTGATCTCTTTCAGCTATTGATCAGTGAGTTTTTTCAATGATTATTTTGCCTTCTTATTGTATAATATCAGAGTAGTTTTCTTGATAAATTATAGAAAGATGCTCTTCAGGCTCAATTTTTATCTTAGTTTTTAGATGGTCCAATAATTCCTAAAGCATCTCTCCTGTATCTTTTTCACAGGTCAGTTGCTTTTCTAGTGAAGTATTTTATTTTTTTCTTCTATTTTTTTTCATTCCTCTAATTTTTGATTGATTTTTAATGTCTCATATATTCATTAGCTTTAATTTGTTCAATTCTAATGTTGGAAGAATTATTTTCTTCAGTTAACTTTTGTATCTTCTTTTCCATTTGGCATATTCTATCTTTTAGGATAGAGTACATTTCCAAGCAAGGGCTTCAGGTGAAGCCCTTGCCACTCACTGAAGTGGGATTGGCCTGGCCTTGATTCCCTGTGCTGGGATTCTAGAGCTCACAATTTGCTCTAGGTTTTCTAGTACAGCTTTCTGAAGTATGTGAGGTTCAAGAGGAATGCTGAATGAGCTCAAGGTCATTAAATATCATTTCTTGTTTTGTTTTGGATTCTATGAGTCCTGGATTATAGAGACTGCTAAAGGTACACAATTTTTGTTTTGGAGAATTTTAAAAGATGGTGAAGATCATAAAAAAAAATTTAGCTTTCCTTTACTTACTTACTTGACATGACATGGAATTCTCAGAAATCCACATTATATTGTTGAGGGAACAGGTACAGAGATTATGACTTCCTTCTCCCAGATTATAAAAACAAAAAACAAAACAAAAACAGAGTAAGAATCAGAACCTGTGTCCCCTGATTCCTGACTAACACATTCTTTCCTCTATCATGCTGCCATGAAGCAGAGTTGGTCATCACATTGTAAAAAGTACCCACATCAATGAGATCATTTATCCAGTTACCTAATCTCTATAGCAGAAGAGTTAATGTAGTGTCAAGGAGGTACCTAAGTTTATTGACTAATCAAAGATTAAAATATGAGAAGGATAAGCATTTTAAGGGAATGCTAAATTAGTAGGGAATAAAAATAAAGCTACTAATAAATTAGGATTTTTGATAATTAAAACAAATAGAATGTGTCCCTGAGATCAAAAAATGAGAAAGTACAGCTAACATGTAATAATGAATTTGGAAGAAAGCTCACTATTCCCTAGATTAGTTTATGAAACCTAGAGGGTGGTAAGGCTAGAGGATTAGCTCAACATATTTCTCACTCCCTTTCATTCTTAGCAAGATTTAATGAAATAGACACAATATATTGACAAATATATATGAATCTGCTAAATGAATTAAAAGTGAGATTATTCAATCATTATGATAAAAATAATTACATGTGTATGAAAACTTACAGTATTTATATTTCCCACACAATTTCACATTACTACACTCAATTCTTTAGGATTATTTCTGAGGTTAGAATATGCCTTGTGATAAAAATAGAGTATTCCTATGTTATACAGATGTACCCAGTCATCAGATTCAGTGACTTCACAAGATCACCCAACTAAAAATTATAGGACCAGAGATTAAACTGTTAAGTTCTAATTCCAATTCTAGTATTTTATTTAAAATATCTAAATATATTTATACTCTCTTTTCTGCTGTGAATGCAAAGATTTGGAATATATAAGGAATTAAGGGTAGTTAGATGATTTCAAATTATAATAAAGTACTGTGGTGAGAATTATATGAATTAGACATGAAACAATTAATAAAAAATCAAGGACACTGACATTTGACATTTTAAAGCATTTTCCCCCCACCAAGAATCTATTAGGAGCAAATTATAATCTTAGCGACAATGGAAATGTCATAGATAATTGGTCATGTATCCATGCCCTTTCTTCTGGGAACTAGAAGTATCATTAGAGCAATGTGAGTATATATAGCTAAATATTTTGGGGTTCAGACTTTATGAAGAATCTAAGTTTTAGTCTCTGCACTTAACAAATCTACTCCTTTGGAATCAGAAAGACTTGGATTCAAATGCCATGATTAAAAAATGTTAGATATTTGATCCTTGACACTCTCACACAAGTCTCTGTTTCAATGTTACTTAATGCTGATCTGCATCAGTGGAAGAATTTTCAGAGTTCCCCACAGTGTCACAATTACATACTGTCAATTAGCATTTATTAAGCATCTACTGTGTCTCAGAAAAATGCACACACATACAAAAACAGAAACAAACAACAACAAAAATCTACAAGCAACAAGTAGAACTATCTTAGCCTATCTAAATATGTAGTACATGCAAGTTTTGCAATAATAATTTGCCAATCTTTTTGTTTTATGGTTCTGAAATAAAATATTTTGGAAATATGTTTAAATTCATCTAAATAATTAAATCATCCTTATGTTAGTAAGGGGTAAGATTTCCTTTGATTCTGAAAATTCATTTGGCTTTTAATGTTTGAAACCACTAAAAGTCATTGTGAAGGACAGTAGCAAAATAAAAATATTGTATGATAACTACATAATGGATTTTTAAAGGGAATTGAATGAATTCTGAGAACAAATCTATAAAGTGGGCCAGGTTAGATCTATATAAATAAGATCATATAGCATATTTGCTATTTATGAGGATATGCAGTTTTACACGTGTATCTTGAAATAATAATAATAGCTAATGTTCATAAAATTCCATAAAATTTTCAAGGTTTGTAAAGTTCCTTTACAAATATTATAATTTGTAGTGGAGATATATGTTATCCCCACCACAACCCTGAAATGTAAAGACTAATATCTTGCCCATTTTATAGTTAATAAAATTGAGGGAGAAAGAGGCCAGGTGACTTACCTGAAAATTACACTTTCCACTTTCCTAGTGTGTGAAACTAGTAAGTGTGGAAGACAGAATTTTAATTGAGTCTTCCTAATGCCAAGCTCATTATTTTAATATGCATGTGCATATGTGAATGTGCTTGTAGAGGAGAAGTATACAACTTATATGTAAGGAATGTGCTTCCCCTGTCCTCCACTTCACCAATAAATAGTACATCTAATTTGTCTGAATCCCTCTCTCTAGTTTCATAATGGCTAAAGTGTTTTCAATAATCTCATTCAGTTAGTTACCTTAGAATAGAGGTTCAGAAACTTGCATGCATGATAATGTTAAAAAATAATGTTTTAAGAAGTGTATTTTAATTAACTGGCTTCCTTTCCAATCAACTGAATTTTATTGTGTGAATTTACAAATATTATTCAAGATGTGAATTATCTATATATAGGCTTCTCCAGGATGCCAAAAGGAGTGAATGGGACAAAAAAAGGTAAAGCTCAATACAGATTAGCAATCAAGAACCCATGATCCTTACTCAGCAGGTTAGTCATATAGGAAATCAGCATGGAGGTCTCTACTAGTGCAGAAGACAAAATTCTAATCCTGAAATGCTGTCACTATGTCTAGACTGCAAGCAACTGAAGCCCCAGTACAAAAAAAAAAAAAAAAATAGTGAGAGCAACAACTTTCTGAAATGTGAATTGGAAAGGGTAAAACATCCCAAGAAGTGCAGAGAAACAGAATTTATGAATTGGAAAAGGTAAAGAATTCCCAAGAAAGTAGGATTTGTGAATTGGAAAAAGAAAATAACTCACAAAAAAAAAAAAAATAGTGAAATGGAAAAAAATTCCATAGAGCAAAACAACTCATTTAAAAACTCAATTGGACATATACAAAAAGAAGTTTAAAAAAAAAAAAGCTAATGAAGAAAATAATTCATTAAAAAGCAAAACTGAACAATTAGAAATGAATGATTCACTGAGACATCAAGAATCATTCAAGCAAAACCACAAAAAAAAAATGAAAAAATAAAAACAAAGTTAAATATTTACTTGAAAAAACAACAGATCTGGAAAAATAGATCTAGGAGAGATAATCTGAGTATTATTGGACTTCCTGAAAATTATGATGAAAAAAGAGTCTAGATACTATTTTAAAGGAAATCATCAAAGAGAACTGTCCAGATATAATGGAATCAGAAGGTAAAATAGGCATTGAAAGAATCCATGGAACACCTTTTGAAAAAGACTCTAAAACAAAAATTCCAAGGAATATTGTAGCTAAATTTCAGAACAATCAGCCTCAAGAAAAAATATTACAAGCAGCCAGGAAAAAAAAAAAAGAACAGCAACAATTCAAATACTGAGGAGCAACAATATGGATGAATCAAGATCTAGCTGCTTCCACATTAAAAGATTAAAGGTCCTGGAATCTGATATTCCAAAGGGCAAAAAAACTTGGAATTCAGCCAAGAATAAGCTCAGCTATGCTGAGCATTTTCTTCCAGGGAAGAAGTTGGACATTTAATGAAACAGATGAATTCCATTTGCCTCAAAGAAAAAAAACCAGAACTAAACAAAAAAAAAAAAAAAAAAAAAAAATTGACTTCCAACTACAGGACTCAAGAGAAGCAGAAAAAGGTAAAAAAGAACACTTGAGAACTGTATTTCTGTTATAGATATACATAAAGATTGCATGTGCAATTTGGTTTTACTAATATAACATAAAACAAGGGAAGTAGAAATAGAAAGGGGATAGTATCACAAAAAGGGAAAAGGGGAAATAAAAAGAGGGAAACTACATCCCACGAAGACACAAAGGAAACCTATCATATCTGAGGGAATTTAGAGAGGGTGATAAATATTGTGTGAATCTTACTCTCATCAGATTTGGCTCAAAGAGAAAATAATTGGCATATTTGTTTGACAGAGAAACTTCTCTCACCTCATTAAAAAGGGGGAGAGGAAAAATGAAAAGGAAAAAAGTAATAAGGGAAAGGTACAAGAAAGGAGAAGGGATTCAAATGGGGTGGGAATTGATTCTAAAGAGGGAGAGCTGTGTGAGGAAAGTGGTGCCCAGGAGTTTAATACTGGGGAAGGGAGAAGGAGGTAAGAAAAAGAAAAGCATAATCTGGGGATAATAAGATGGCAGGAAATACAGAATTAGTCCTTTTAAATGTAAATGGGAATGGGATGAACTCTCCCACAAAGCAGAGGCAGATAGCAGACTGAATCAAAAGCCAGAACCCTACATTATGTTGTTTACATGAAACACATTTAAAGCAGGGAGATACATACAGAGTAAAGGTAAAAGGCTGGAGCAGAATCTATTATGCTTCAGGTGAAGCCAAAAAAGCAGGAGTAGTCATCCTGATCTCAGACCAAGCAAAAGCAAAACTTGATCTAATTTAAAAAGATAAGGAAGGAAACTATATCTTGCTAAAGGGTAGCACAATGAAGCAATATCAATACTTAATATATATGCACCAAGTAGTATAGCATCTAACTTCCTAAAAAGAAGTTAAGAGAGTTGCAAGAAGAAATAGACAGCAAAACTATAATAGTGGGAGATCTCAACCTTGTACTCTCAGAATTAGATAAATCAAACCACAAAATAAATAAGAAAAAAATTAAAGAGGTAAATAGAATATCTAAAAAAACTAGGTATGATAGATCTTTGGAGAAAACTGAATGGAGACAGAAAGGAATATACTTTCTTCTCAGCAGTTCATGGAACTTATACAAAAATTGACATACATTAGAACAAAAAGACCTCAAAATTAAATGCGGGAAGGCATAAATAATAAATTTTTTTTCAGATCATGATGCAATAAAAACTACATTCAACAAAAAATTAGGGGTAAATAGACCAAAAAATAATTAGAAACTAAATAATCTCTTCTTAAAGAATGATTGAGTGAAACAGCAAATTATAGACACAATAATTTCATTCAAGATAATGACAATGATGAGACATCATTTCAAAATCTGTGAACTGCAGCCATAGTGGTAATAAGGGGAAATTTTATATCTTTAGAGGCTTAAATAAAATGAAGAAAGAGAAGATCAACAAATCAGGCTTGCAACTTTAAAAGCTGAACCCTAAATCAAATACTAAATTTGAAATTCTAAAATTAAAAAGAGAAATTAATAATATTGAAAGTAAAAAAAAAACTATTGAATTAATAAATAAAACTAAGAATTAGTTTTCTGAAAAAAACAATAAAATAGATAAACCTTTAATCAATCTGATTAGAAAAAGGAAAGAGAAAAATGAACTTGTTAGTGTTAAAAATGAAAAAGAAGAACTTTCTACCAATGAAGAGGAAATTAGAGCAATAATAAAGAGTTACTTTATCCAAATTTATACCAATAAATTTGATAACCTATGTGAAATGGATGACTACCTCCAAAAATATAGGCTTTGCAGATTACTAGAGGAGGAAATAAATTGCTTAAATAGTCCCATTTCAGAAAAAGAAATAGAAGAAGCTATTAATCAGCTCCCTAAGAAAAAATCCCCAGGACCAGATGGATTTATATGTGCAGTCTTCCAAACATTTAAAGAACAATTAACTCCAATGTTATATAAACCATTTGAAAAAATAGGGAAAGAAGGACTCCTACCAAATTCTTTTATTTCACAGATATGGTGCTGATACCTAAAGCAGGTTGGTTGAAAACAGATAAAAAAAATTATAGACCAATCTCCCTAATGAATATTGATGCTTAAGTCTGAAATAAAATCTTAGACAAAAGACTACAAAAAATCATCCCCAAGATAATACACAATGACCAAGTAGAATGTATTCTAGTAATGCAGGATTGATTCAATATTAGGAAAACTATTAGCATCATTGACTATATCAATAATCAACTTGACACAAACCATATGATCTTCTCAATAGATGCAGAAAAAGCATTTGATAAAATCCAATATCCCATTCCTATTAAAAAATACTTGGGAGTACAGGAATAAATGGACTTTTCCTTAAAATAATCAGTAGCATCTATTTAAAACCATCAGTAAGCATCATATGTAATGGGGATAAGCCATTTCCAATAAGATCAGGACAAGATTGCCCATTATCACCATTACTACTCAATATTGTATTAGAAATGCTAGTTTCAGCAAAAGGAGGTGAGAAAGATTAAAGAATTAGAATAGGTAATGAGGAAACCAAATTATCACTCTTTGCTGAAAATATGATGATATACTTAGAGAACCCTAGAACTCTACAAAAACTTATTAGAAATAATCCACACCTTTAGCAAAATTGCAGGATACAAAATAAACCCATGTAAGTCATCAGCATTATTATATATCACTAACAAAATCCAACAGTTAGAATCACAAAGAGAAATTCCATTTAAAGTAACAACCGATACTATAAAATATTTAGGAATCTATCTGCCAAGGGAAAATCAGAAACCATATGAGCAAAACTACAAAACACTTTCCACACAAATTAAGTCTGATCTAACCAATTGGAAAAGTATTAAATAGGGTGAGCAAATATAATAAAGATAACAATACTACCTGAACTCATCTATTTATTTAGCACCATGCCAATCAGACTCCCAAAAAAACTATTTTAATGACCTAGAAAAAATAACAACAAAGTGCATATGGAAAAACAAAAGATCAAGAATTTCAAGGGAACTAATTGGAAAAAAAGTCAAATGAAGTTGGCCTAGCTGTATCACATCTAAAATTATATTATAAAGCAGCAGTGACCAAAACCATTTGATATTGACTAAGAAGTAGACTAGTTGATCAATGGAATAGGTTTAGTTCAAAGGACAAAACAATCAATAGCGATAATAATCTAGTGTTTGACAAATCCAAAGATCCCAGCTTTTGGGATAAGAACTCACTATTTAACAAAAACTGCTGAGAAAATTGGAAATTATTATGACAGAAACTAGGCATTGATCCGTGCTTAATATTGTACACATCATGAACCCATTTTGACCTAGGAATAAAGAATGAGATTATAAATAAATTAGAAGAACATAGGATAGTTTACCTCTCAGACCTGTGGAGGAGGAAGGAATTTATGACCAAAGCAGAACTAGAGATCATTATTGACCACAAAATAGAAAATTTTGATTATATCAAATTGAAAAGTTTTTGTACAAACAAAACTAATGTAGAAAAGATTATAAGGGAAGCAATGAACTGGGAAAACATTTTTACAGTCAAAGGTTCTGATAAAGGCCTCATTTCCAAAATATATAGAGAATTGACTCTATTTTATAAGAAATCAAGCCACTCTCCAATTGATAAATGGTCGAAGGATATGAACAGACAATTCTCGGATGAAGAAATTGAAACTATTTCTAGCCATATGACAAGATGCTCCAAGTCATTATTAATCAGAGAAATGCAAATTAAGACAACTCTGAGATACCACTCCACACCTGTCAGATTGGCTAGAATGACAGGGAAAGATAATGCAGAATGTTGGAAGGCATATGGGAAAACTGGGACACATGCATTGTTGGTGGAATTGTGAATACATCCTGCTATTCTGGAGAGTGATTTGGAACTATGCTCAAAATTCAAACAATGCATACCCTTTGATCCAGCAGTATTACTATTGGTTTATACCCCAAACAGATCTTAAAGAAGAGAAAGGGACCTGTATGTGCAAAAATGTTTGTGGCAACCCTCTTTGTATTGGCCAAAAACTGGAAACTAAGTGGATGTCCCTCAGTTGGAGAATGGCTGAATAAATTGTGGTATATGAATGTTATGGAATATTACTGTTCTATAAGAAATGATCAGCAAGATGATTTCAGAAAGGCTTGGACAATCTTACATGAACTGATATTGAGTGAAATGAGCAGGACCAGGAGATCATTATATATTTCAGGAACAACACTATATGATGATCAATTCTGATGGACATGGCCCTATTCAACAATGAGATGAACCTGATCAGCTCCAAGAACAGTAATGAATTGAACCAGCTATACCCAGTGAAAGAACTCATGGAAATGAGTATGAACTTCTACATAGAATTCCCAATCCCTCGATTTTTGTCCATCTACATTTTTCATTTCTTTCACAGGTTAATTGTATACTGTTTCAAAGTCCAATTCTTCTTGTGCAACAAAATAACTGTATGAACATATATACATATATTGTATTTAACATATATTTTAACATATTTAACATGTATTGGTCTACCTGCCATCTCAGGGAGGGAATGGGGAGAAGAAGGGGGAAAATTGCAACAAAAAGTTTTGTAACTGTCAATGCTGAAAAATTATCCATGCATATATCTTGTAAATAAAAAGCTATAATGAAAAAGAAAGTTAAAAAAAAAAGACTATTGAACTCATAAAACAAAATTACGAGTTGGTTTTATGAAAAAAATAGAGAAATCTTTGGTTAATTTGATTAGAAAAGGAAAGAAGAAAACCAAATTTCCAGTATCAAAAATGAAAAGGGTGAACTTAGCTACAATGAAGAAGAAATCAGTGTAATAACAGGAGCTATTTTGCCCAATTTTAAGCCAAGAAATCTGATGATCTAAGTGAAAGGGGTGAATACTTAACAAAAATATAGAAAACAAATTAACAGATTAGGAAATAAAATACTTAAATTGTCCCATTTTAGAGAAAGAAATTGAAAAAAGCAGTTAATGAATTCCCTGAAGGAAAAAAAAAATGGAGCTAGATTGATTTACAAGTGAATTCTACCAGACATATAAAAAGGAATTAATTCCAAGACTAAATAAATTAATTGGAAAAATAGAATAAGAAGGAGTATTGCCAATTTTTTTTTATAATATAGATATGGTACTGATACCAAAACCAGGTGGGGTCAAAATAGAGGGAAAAAAATTACAATCCAATTTTCCTAAAAAATATTGATGCAAAAATCTTAAATAAAATATTAGCAAAAAGTTACAGCAACATATCTCCAGGATATACTAAGATCAAATAGGATTTATAGCAAGAATGCAGAGCTGGTTCAATATCAAGAAAACTATCAGCATAATTGACCACATCAATATCAAAACTAATAGAATTCATCTCAATTGATGCAGAAAAAGCATTTGGCAAAATCCAACACCCATTTCTATTAAAATTATTAGAGAACATAGGAATAAATTGAGTTTTTTCTTAAAATTTTAAGTACCAATTATCTAAAACCTTGATGAAGAATTAAATGTAACAGAAATGAACTAGAAGCATTGCCAATAAGATCAGATGTAAAATAAGGTTGCCCATTATTACCATTACTATTCAATATTGTAGTAGAAATGTTAGTTTTGGTAGTAAGAAAGAAAAAGTAATTGAAAGAATTAGAGTACATAATGAAGAAATGCAATTATTCTTGGCTGATGATATGATGGTATACTTATAAAATTCTAGAGAATCACCTAAACAAAACTACTAGAAACAATAACTTTAGCAAAGTTGCAGTATACAAAATAAATCACAAAAATCATCAACATTTCTACATTACCAACAAAATCCAACATCAAGAGATGGAAAGAAAAATTCTATTTAAAATAATTTTAGATAATATATTTGGGTGTTTGCCTGCCAAAACAAAGACAGGAACTTCATGAACACAATTACAAAACACTTTTCATACAAATACATTTAGATTCATGTTCATGGATAGGCTAAGCTAATGTAAAAAAAATTACAATTCAAAAATTTTGAGGGAATTAATGAAAAAATGAAAACAATGACAGCCTAGTTGTACCATACCTAAAATTGTATTTTAAAGCAGTGTCATCCATTCCTTTTGATAATGACTAAGAAATAGAGTATTAGATCAATGGAATAGATTAGGTTCAAAAGACTCAATAATCAATGACTATAGTAAAGTAGTATTTAATGAAGCCAAAGACTCCAGCTTCTGGGATAAGAACTCACTATTTGACAAAAAATACTGAGAAAATTTCTCTAAATCCCTATTCATTAGGGAAATGCAAATTAAAACCACTCTGAAACACCATCTCACATCTCTCAGATTGGTCAAGATGACTGGAAAAGATTGTGATAAATGTTGGAGAGGATGGGGGAAAACTGGAATACCAACATTGTTGGTGAAGCTGTGAAATGATCCAACCATTCTGGAGAACAGCCTAGACTAGGTCAAAGGACTATTATACATTGAATTCCTTTTGATATAGCAGTGCTTCTACTGAGTCTGTATTCCAAAGAAATCATAAAGGAGGGAAAAGGACACTCATGCGCAAAAACGTTTACAGGAGCTCTTTTTGTGGTGGCAAAGAATTGGAAAATAAGTACATGCCCATGAATTGGGAAATGGCTAAATAAGCTGTGGTATAAAAGTGATGGAATATTATCATTCTATAAAAAATGATGAACAAGCTGATTTTAAAAAGGGCTAGAAATGTTTATATGAACTGTTGTTGAGTGAAACAAGCAGAACCAGGAATATAGAGTACATAATAACAGCAAGGATGTACAATGATCAACTATGAAAGACTGCTCTTCTCAGTGGTTCAGTGATTCAAGGCAATTGCAATAGGTTTTGGATAAAAAATGCCATCTGTAGTTAGAAAAAAAGAACTATGGAATTGAATGTAAATCAAGACATACTATATTCACTTCTTTTTTCTGTTTTTTTTTTCTCTACCATGATTTTTCCTTTTTTATTTGATTTGTTTCCCAATATGATCTACAAAGCAGTGTTCATTAAAAATGAATTCATTGATTCATAAAAAAAAAAAACTACTCATACCCTTTGATCCAGAAATACTATTAGTAGGTCCTTATCCCCAAGAGATCATTAAAAATAGAAAGAAGTCCACATGTACAAAAATATTTATAGCAGCTCTTTTTGTGGTGACAATTGTTTGTCCTTCATTCTCAAAAGGATTATAAGATGAGAGAGAGGACCATGATGTCCTCTGGAGCCATCTGGATCCCTTGCTAAGATATAAATCAGAATGACAGAAGATCACCCTGGATGCAGTGGGGGACATTAGCTAGTGTCTTTGATGTATTAAATATGGGACTTTAGGAATCAAACATATAAAATAATAAAATAAATTAATTCATTCAAATATTTCAAAATCTATAAAGTAGTATATAAAAAACACAAGATGTATACAAACTTTATAGAAACAAAGACGTAATTGAAAAGAATGTCATTGTTGAAGATTATAGCATACCAAAATAACTTGCAAAATAATATCTAAATTAATTTGCAAGTTTAGGGTCATTCAAAAAAAATGGAAATTATAGGGATGACCACTGATTAGAGAATGGCCAAACATGTGGTATATGACCATGATAGAATACTATTGTTCTATAAAACATGATGACTTAGTGAATTTCAGGGGAGGAAATAACTGGAAAGACTTAAATAAAATGATGCTAAGTGAAATGAGTTGGACCAGTAGAACACTGTGCATTAATCAATTGTGATCAGCTTCCCTCTTCTCAGCAATACAATGATACGACAAAATTCTAAAAGACAACTGATAGAAAGTGGAGTCTGAATGCAGTTCAGAGCATACTATTTTTTTCTTTCTTGTGGTTTTTCCCCTTTTGTTCTTATTCTTCTATATGATTAATGGGAAATATTTTTAACATGATTATGCATGAATATCATATTAGATTGCTTACTATCTTGGGCAGTGAGGAGGGAAAAAAATTTGGAGCTCAAAAATCTTACAATAATGAATGTTGAAAACTATCTTTGCATGTAATAGGAAAAAAATACTATAAAATGAAAAAAGCCCCTGCAATTCCTTGTGGCTCATAAAAGATGAGGAAGGAAGAATTTGGATGCTGGATTTTGTGGAACAGAGGATATGAAGCTATGTAGTTGTAATAGTTGAACTTCATATTGATAGGTACAATTCACTTAAGACAAAAGTGATCACAGCTTTGGCTTCATGGGAGTATTTTTGAGGCCATTGTCCATAGGGGAAATAACTTCATTACTAAGAAGCTTTTAATGTCCCTCTTGAACTGTAGTGCAGGGAGGATTATCTTGCCAAAGAAAGAACATTTTTTAGATGTTCACTTCAGCAATGAACAGATAATTCTTAAAGACCAAGAAAGATTTGTTTCAGTAGAGCAAATTCTAGCTCCTGTCTGAAAATCACTGGCTCCTGGCTGCTGAGAATTGTCAAGGAAATCTGGAGGAAACACCAGAGGACCACAGCAGCTTCTGAGGAAATATAGAACAAGAATATACCCCTCCCACCCCTCCCACATTGCATTGTAAAGAGACTTGTGTCTTCATCAGAGTTACTCATTGGATGATGATTTTATTGTTTAAGAACTTCATTATCAGTTCAGTTTCGTGTGGATTTTTTCAATAATTCAACAAAAGTTTTTTGGGGGACAGCTTTGTGAACTATGTGCATAGGAAATTAACTTGATATCATAATAAAGAATGACATCAGGCAGTATTTCTATATAAGATTTCTGGGTAGAGTTATAATCCAAACAAAAAAAAAATCACTCAAATTAACAAAAGTCTTATAAAATGAGAATTGGGTTCATTCATAAAACCATTCAATGATTAAATGAATTAAATGATTAAACCATTTGATTAAATGAAGATTTAATATATTTTTTTCAAAAGAAAATATCTATAAAAATTAAAACTTCCCTTAAAATTACCCTTTCACATTGCCATTTTTGGCATTTTATAAACATATCTATGTCCATTATCACTAAAGTCTTCCTTTAAGTTCATAAACTCAGAATCACAGAATGAAAAAAAGGAAGGAAAGAAGGAAGAAAGGAAGGAATAAAACAGGGAGGGAGGGAGGAAGACAGGAAAAGAAGATAAGCAGATTAAATATTTTTAGACCATTTCAAGTATCTATAAGGTCCTTGTTTAAATAAGTGTCATCAGCACTTGATTTCATGGCCATGCAGTACTGGCTCACATTTTGGAACAGGTGAAACATAAAAATGTGTCTCAAACAAAGGCAATGACATGCATATGCTAAACCATAGACCTCCTTATATATAATATTATACAATGCCCGCTGCACACAGAAATGTCCCAATGAGAAAAGTACACTAGCATATGGCAATGAACAAAACTGCATAGTCACTTAAAAACCTACACAAATGTTACCATAAAAAATGATAAAAGCAAAAAGTAGTATACTTATTTCCCAAGGTCTTCATAATATTCTGGTCCTTGAAAATGGAATCTAGCAGTTTTGAGAAGGTTGATTTAAATGAAAGCATATTCTTTGTACCTCCCAAGGAGTTAGTTGATGATATCTTTGGGAATTATTTCTTTATCAGGATTGGTTTTGATACAGCTAAATAACACTTTTTACCTAATTTATTCACTTAGTTTAAAAAAAAAATCCATATCACCTTTAAGTGTTTTGATGATAGGGAAAGGGGAGGGGGGAAATAACACAGAAAAGTGAAACAAGTAATCAATACAAATAATTTCAAAGCCTGAAAACACCCTAATTAAATATTTCTTTAGAAAATCTTGAAATGGTATCTTATTGCTTATAAAGAATTTATCTATGGTCACTTCCCAATGAATACAAATACTTCATAATTCTGTACTGACCACTTTTTAAACGATTTGACTTAATCTTCTAACCATACCTATTTTTCTTCTCTGCTTAAAAAATGGATGATATTTTAATTGCAAAATTAACATAACTTCCTCATCAGGAGCTTGCCCTCCTACAGATCCCCACATGAGGAGGAGAAAATGCTGGGTGGATCGATTTACTGAGGAACTGTTTATGAAAGAAAGACATTATAAAAACAAATTGCACATTTAAAAAGGCTCGGTAGGCAAGAGCATAAAAGGACACAATCCATTACTGTAACATGCAAGCTCAACTCCTTAATGCCCAATCAGGGAAAATTAAAGACATGCTGATATAAGAAATTTTAGGAATAATCTCTAGTAAACCTAAGCACAAGCAAGAATGAGAACCAATCAAAAGCTTTTTCTGTGCTTCTAGCTGCTTAAAAGTCTAATCTTGTCTTGCCAGTGTACACACCCAGGCACATACTATTAAATTTCCTTTCCTCTCTGGGGATGGCAGACTTCATTTTCCAGTTCATTTTGTTTCTATTAATGTCCACTGTCATTAATAAAAAGTTCTCTCTTCTATTCCTTCAGTAAATGTCTATTTAGCATGTTCTCTTTACTGATAATGCATGAATGTATGATATGTGGGCTTAAAAAGCCAAAGTGAGAGACCTTAATCAATACCCTCATGAAACTCTTGACTTTCATATTGCTTCTGAAATCCATCAGGGAGAGAATACCCTAAATCCAATTAGAATATGCCAGAATTACTGCCAACATAAGTAAACCTCTCTATGAGCTTGACAAGTCTGAAACTAAACCACCTTCAGACAAAGAGTGTATGTGTATGTATATGTGCATATATATCTGGATGTACATAAACAGACACAAATGTCCATATATATATAGAGAGAGAGAGACAAATAAACATAATATATATTTAATACTTTGCACATTGTGATACTTGCATATAGGCAGTTTATTAAGTTCATAAAATTAGCTTGGAATTGACAGGAAGCTAATAGGAATGGTTAATACGCTGTGTGACAGAATCTTTAGCAGACCAGAAGGAATGGGCTAATCTGTTAAAATGAAAAACCAAAAGAGACAGATGTAAAGTCTTGCATTTAGGTTAAAAAAAAATCAGATTGGAGACATGGATAGAGACAAACTCATTTGACTTGTGGAACAGTATGATGTAACTATGAAGCCTGTACCCCAAAGATATAAAACAGCAAGCAATCCTATATAACTTACACATTGTACACTCATTTGTAACATATTTCATATGAGTCATGTTGGGAAAGAAAAATCAGAACAAAAGGGGGAAAAAAACATGAGAAAGGAACAAAAAAGGAAAATTCTATGCTTTGATCCTCTTTTGGTCTCCGCAGTTCTTTCTCTGGATGTGGATGGCATTTTCCATCCAAATGTATTGGAATTGATATGACATGTTTCATGACAGAAATTTTGTTTAGTCATTCAGACACATCTGACTCTTTATGACCTCATGGACCATAGCACCCCGAGGTTTTCTTTCCTCCACTATATTTTTAAATCTGTCCAAGTTCTTGTTTGTTGCTTCTGTGACATAATATATCCATCTTTTCCTCTGCCATCTCTTTTTCCTTTTGCCTTCAATCTTTCCCAACATCAAAGTATTTTCCAATTTGTCCCATCTTCTCTTTATGTGATCAAAGTATGTAAGCTTCAAATTCAAAATCTGATCTTCCAGTGAAAAGTCTAAATTAATTCAATTAAATATTGACTAATTTGATCTCCTTGCTGTCAAAAAGACTCTCAAAAGCTTTCCAGCACTACAATTTGAAAATGTTAATTCAGCAATATTCAGCTTTCTTTATAGACCAACTCTCATAATCATACATTGCTACTAGATAAAACAAACTTAGTTAATACAATCCTTTGTCAGCAAGGTGATGTCTCTACTTTTTAATATTCTGCCCAGAATTGCCAGAATTTTCCTTTCAAGAAGCAAGTAACTTTTAATTTCATGGCTGTAGTTGTCATCTGCAGTGATCTTTGAACCAAAGAATATAAAATATGAAATTGCTTTGATTACTTCTCCCTCTGTTTTCCAGGAACTCTGTTTTCCAGGTTCCATGGAACCAGTTTCCACAATCTTACTTTTTTTTTTGTTAAGTTTTAATCCTCTTTTTACATTCTCCTCAAATTCATATTCACCAAAAAACTTCTTAATTCTTCACTTTCTGCCATTAGAATTGTATCATCTACATATCTGAGATTGTTACTATTTCTTCAGTTTTTTATTCTGGTTTTTGATTCATTCTGTCTGGTATTTGACATAATGTTCTCTGCACAGAAGTTATAAATAAGGTGATAATATATACCCTTGACATCTTCTTTTTTCAATTAAAATAATTGATTGTTCCATGTTCAGTTCTACCTGCTTCTTCTTGACCCACATACAAGTTCCTCAGGAGACCATTTTGCCCAAAATAACTAATATAGACATATTTTACATGATTGTACGTGCATAACCTATATCTAATTGCTTACCATCTCAGGGAGGGAAGACAGTGGGGAGAGGAGGAATAGATTTTGGAACTGAAAATATTTTTAAAGAATTAAATGGTATAATGTCCAGGTTTCACAAGCATGCAACAATGAGATCAGCACAATGGCTCTGTAGACCTATAATTTGGTAGTCAGTCTAATAACTCTCCTTTCCATGGACAATTCTCTTGAGTTTTCCCAATCACCAGTGGAGTGAAACAAAGCTTTATGTTTCCTCTCATGCTTTTTAGGATGCTGTTTTCAGCCATATTGTTAGATGTCATTAATAGAGACAAACATAGCATCAAAGTCAATTACTGCACTGATGGTCAGTTCTTCAACTTGAAAGAGCTACAAGCCAAAGCCAAAATAGAGAGAGTGATGGAGCATGATTTTTTTTGTTTGCAGATGACTGTACACTCAATGCAGCATCTTAAACTGACATGCAACGAGGTATGGATTCATTTTCTGCTGTTTGTACTAATTTTGACCTAACAATTAGACCAAAAAAAAAAAAAAAAAAACATAGGTACTCTATCAACCAGCACCAGAACTATCCATTTCTGAAACCATCCATTAAAACAAATGAAGTTTTGAATGCAATGGATAAGTTCATTTACCTTGGCAGTATACTGTCACATTGTACACATTGATAATGAGGTTGACACATATATTGCCAGAATTAGCTCAGTGTTTGGGAGATTCTGGAGGAAAGTATGAGAAGAGAGGTATTAGTCTATCTTACTTTTAGAAGGAAGTGGTAGTCTTATTTTACTCTGCTTCAGTCAGATAACATTTGAAAAATAATAATGTCATAAACCATTAAAAAGGAGAAGAAAGAAACCATAAGTTGAAGTGTGTTCAGAGCAATGTCATTTAGTTGATGAAGGATTCAAAATAATTTTATTTAAGAATCACTTGAAGGGGTTTTTTTTAACCTGAAGAAGAGACAAGTGAGAAACGTGTTAACTGTAATCAAATTATCCAAGGGCTATCATGTTGGAGGAGCATTAGATTTCTTCTTACTGTCCCCAAAGAATAAGATTAGTATGTATGATCAAGAATACAAATGTTAGCTCAGTACAAGTAAAAACCAGATGATGAAATATCTTTAAAAAAAAATAGCTGGTTTCAAAAATTAGTCAGCAAAAGTATTCAGAGACCAGATGACTTCTTCTGATTTGTACCCCAGAAGGCAATGATCTATATGAAGAGATATTGGATTATATGATTCCTAAGATCATCAAATTTCTAGTATTCCAAAGTTCTTTGTTAGTAGGTAAAGTTTTCAGAAGTAGTAAAAAAAAAAAAAATGTCTCTTCCTTGAACCTGCAAAATAGATAAAAATTTTAAAAGTGCAATTGCTAGGGATAGCTTGCCTAGAATTTTCATGTGGGTATACTTTATTATCATGAAATATAAGGTAATTACTATCACAAAAATACAATATATTTATTATTTAGAAATTTGTCCAGAAGACAATCTAGAGGTCAAGACATATACAGATAGGTTCAAGGAATTAAGGATAGCCTGAAAAGATTTATGGGGAAAGTGACAGCCATTGTCAAATATTGAACCAGCTCTTCTGTGTTTAAATATCAGGTCATATAATTGCCCCAAACTTGAACTTATTCAGCATAAGAATGTGGCACTAGGAAGACCAGCATTCACTCTAGGTATTACCAGCTTAACTAAATATCAGAAAAAAGGAAAAAAAAAAAAAAACTTCCAGAAGCTGCCTGGTAGCTCAGTAGGGCCTAGCTACAGATACTCACTAGCTGCAAGATCCTCAGCAAATCATTTTAACTTTGTCAGCCTCGGTTTTCTAATCTATAAAATGAGGGGAAATAGCATCTATTTCCCAGACTTATTGTGAGGATCAAATGAAAGAATAATAGTAAAGTATTTAGAAAAGTACCTGGCTTATAGTAGTCTCTTAAATGTTTATTCTATTCTTCTTGAGGAAGTATCATGTTCTCTGTAATTCTTTCTATTTCAGCAGCGGTCTAGCTTTTGCCCCCTCTCTTTGGATCTTTTGCTGACACAATTACATCCCTTCCATTTGATATTTATGTTTTCTCATTTTTTCTGCCTATCAGCCAAAGCCTAGAGCTAAAATGCTGAGAGATGCATTACCTGGAAGGAGAAGAAAAATTCTCTTTGTTCACCTCAGTCTCAGAGAATAAAACAAGAAATGTGTAGACATTACACATTTGACATAATTTCAATTTGACATAAGGGGGAATCACACACACACACACACACACACACACACACACACACAACCAATTAGAGCTTTCCATAAATGCAATGGCCTACATTGGGTGGTGATAGATTGCCACCTTGATTGTAAATATTAAAGCACAGAGTAGGGAACATCTTGCTGGTATTGAAGAGAGCAGCCTTGCTTAAATAAAATTTGGGTTACATGGGTTCTGAATTCCCTTCCAAGAATTGAATTCTATGACTTCTTCCAATATCCCATTCACAACTCCTTAGTGATAAGAAAAAAATAAATATACATTCTCATTCTAATAAAGACTTTAAAAATTAAATTTCAATTGATATAAATACTTTACAACTTCAAGCCTGAAATAAAAAGATGCTTCCAGCCATAACTAAGCCCAAGATAAATTAGGAATAATAGAGCCATGCAGGGAATTAAGATGGTTTAGGTTATAGGCTTTCATATTAAAGAGATGTATATTTGGCAAATCTCTTGAACTCCAGGTAGCAATGAAGTAAGAGAATTAATTTGCTAATACTTATAAAGACATTTTGGACATAAGAAGAATGGGTTGTTTTCATGTGTTATAGATTTTTATTAACAACAGGAAATATGTTATATGTGTAATTTACATATCTGGAAGTTGGTAGACATTGTAATTGCTTGGTGAAGATATTTTTCAAGTCCTCACTTGAAGCAAAATATTTTCTATAGAAAATAGAAATTTAGTTTAAAACTGAAATACACTTTCATTTAATTTCAGTCTTTATGGGGAAAGTAAACTAGTTCTGGCTTGAATAAATAGTAAGCAATCAAATAGTGTTCTTGCCAAACAAATACAAAGACAACGGTGGAGTACTTCTTTGGAACAAGCTCTATCTGCTCTTTCTTAGAATTAATGATTACATGTCTGCTATGGAGGTGGGGTGGAGTAGAAAAGAATCATGGAGATGAGTAAATGAGGACAAAAAACTGAGGGCCAAGCTAGAAGTATTGCAGAGAAATGTTGAATGCAGTAAGTATACTCCCAAACCCCCTTAACATGCATTTTCCTATCATGTATTGGAACTACCATAAAGAAGAAAGGAAATGGAGTGTAGCATAAACTAACAAGTTATAAATGAAGAAAAGATAGGGAGATAAAGGATAAATTGAAAAATAAAATAATAACGTGAAATGAATGATAAGTAAGTCTGCTATAAACCAGAGAATGACTATTTGTAAAAATCACAACTGAGTTTCCTTTGGATTCCACTCTGAAAAAAGAGTTGCCATCCACACCAACCTTTTGGTTCTGAGATTTACTGGTATTCTGGCCTGACTCTTTGCAATGTTCTATTTTACAGTGCTATAATTACTTCATTGGGCCCTATGAACTTGGGCCCATTGGAACCAGAACTTGGAATAATGGACTTCTCACTCTTATTACTTTGCACAGGACCAGAAACATTCCCACTAGATTATTTGCCTTCATATGAAAAGGGTAGCTTCTCTTCCAAGTCCAATATTTCTTTTTCTTTTTTCTTTCTTTTTTTTTTTTTTTTTTTTTTTTTTTTGGTGCTTAAGAGAGAACTAATTTATACCTCTGCCATCCATAGTTGGAACATTACAGAGTATGAGCATTAATCAAATGATAGTATATTTCCATTCCATAACTAGCAAATTTAAGCACGTTTCTCTTTTAATCCCAGAGATTAAAGGCTGCTTTGGCAAACATCATTCTCTGCTAACTTTCTCAGTTCTCTTCTTTACTTGTCAGAATACCTTTGAATAGACTGCATCTTTCTTTTGTTATTCATTCATGGTGACATGGTTTTCATGATCTTAAGCTGTGGTCAATGAGACCTTCCTATATATACATTCTTAGAACTAGGGGACCAGATCTTTTTATATAATTTTAGGATCTTAGATATTTGGATATGGCTTAACTTGTAAAAGCAACAAGTAGCAAAATAAATACCACAGAATCCTATTAAATTTTCTAATTACTTTGTCTATGGTAGGACCCAGGAAATAGGAAAAGATTTAAACTTAGAGAAAAATATGATAAACATGGAAAGAACCATACTTTGGTCACTTTTTTGAGATTAGAGAAAAAGAATAAGAAATGGGAAATAAAGTTGAAGGTTGAAATAAACAGAAGGGGCAGAGATGGAACCTAGCATAAGTGTACTCTATGTTTGTTTGTAAAGTAGATGAGCTTCTCTGTGGGGAAATAAAATACATAGAGTGTACAGGAGGCTTGAAAAAAGAAGAGAAGGTTGGAACAAATTCTGTGGGGAGGGTGTTATAAAATTTAAGATTTAAAAAATAATACTGCTCTGCATCACTTAAACATGCAGTTGAGATGAGGTAACAAATTGATAGTGAATCTGGATAGCACAGTTTAGGGACATAGTCCATGAGAATAAATGGAAAAGGTGAGTTATCATCATGTATTAAGGGTTTGCTATATCCCAGACATTGTTTTATATGCTGAGGTAACCAATATTTTTATTTTTATAATAATATTTTTTATTTTCCCAGTTACATGTAAAACAATTGTTTTTAAAACTTTTGAGTTCCAGATTCCTTACCTTCCTCCCCACCCTCTTCCCCCATTAGGAAGGTACATGTAATGTTATGTAAAATGACTTTCTTGTTCATCATAGAACTGATCAAGAATTGGTTGTGAAATTTGGGTCTTTCTGCTTTCTTCAAATAATAAATACCAAGCAGAATTAGATTTAATCTGAAAATTATATGCTCTAGACTAATAATATTTTAGGCATGAGGTAAATATAATCTTAGATTGATACCCACTTTTTCAAGAAAATTAAGTGTCAGTCTCTAGCCAAAAATCCCCACTCCTCCTCCTGGCAGGAATTAAAGTCTTCCTTAGAAAAAGATGTAGAGAAAAGAGACTAGAAAGATCTATTTTGTCTGCCTTAATACCACATGAAGAAATCCTGCTACTGTGTGTAAGGGACAGTCCTGACGATATTAGTAATTATTTTGATTATTCCTTCCACTAGTATACAGTGGAATTTTTCAGTAAAGAATAAATGTAAACAATGACCACTGAGCAAAGAGCCTCTTTTTTTAAAATCAATCTTCAACTTCATGATTCTGTCACAGCAAATCAGTAGTGACAAATAACATACACTGATGATTTGTCAAGGCAAAGTTAACCATTGCAGTGTACAATCAAGGACATGTTAAGTCTTGAGATATAGTCAGTTAAATTACTAATGATTTTTTCTGACATTAGGCTCTTGGATTCTCCTTCTTTAATGAATTCTTGCTCTAACAAACATTCCCATATATAGAGATAATGTACAAACAATGACAAAAAATCTTTTTGCCAACTTTTCCTAATAAAAGTGATATGTATTAATTACATTTTATATGGTGATTAATAAAAAGTAATCATGGATTTAAGAGTCATTCATTTCAGGGGATCTTCAGACAGTGCTTAGCTGCCTTAAGCATTAGGTGGTTTGGCAATTTATTCCAGCTTTCAAAATATTCTCAAAATGTCTAAGATAATGAAGGTTCTTGAAAAAGTTCCAAATAGCTAGAATATATAAACAGCAGTTCTCAGAACAGTAAAATAACACTGCATATATTTGCATGTTTGAGTTGAAGTATTCACAGTATACATAAAAATAGAACAGCAAATGAATAATACAGATCTCAGATAATCTGAATATTTAGCTCTTTTACAACCTACTGAACATCAGAAAGCATTGCTGGTAGACTGTTTTATTTGATAGAACAAATTAAACATAATTATCTTTGTAGGCCTAGCAATTTTTCTAAAAAAGAACTTCTTCCTTCACTTATTCATGGATTTTAGCAATTACATTGTCTATTTATTTCCTGTTTTATCAAATTTTGCTATACATTTTCATCTGTTGGGAGTTTTAAGTCTGTTCACAGAAAATTGAAAGGTCATAAGACTGATGAAGTTAAAATGTATTGTAGTGATCACAGCTTTCCTCAAACATAATATGTTTACACATTTGCAAAGTGAAATTAGGACTCCATTCTGATCCAAAGTCTATTTCACCTACAATGAAATAGCTTTCATTCCTAAGCCAATAATATCATGATCTATAAAATTATTTATGTGTTTCCAAGTATTTTCACAGTGATTATGAAGGTGAAAACCAAAAGTGAGCTCCCTTTCCTTTTTAATATTTAATTTTAATAATAGCCAACATTTATATAAAACTTTACAGTTTCCAAATGTTATCATATTTGATCCTTAAAATAGGTATTATTTTCTTTTTTCCAGATAAGGAAACAGAGCATGAAGAGGTTAAGTAACTTATCTGTATATAAGTACATATAAGTAGTTAATATCTGAGGCAAGGTTTCAATCAGTTCTTGATTTCATATCTATTCACTATATAGTCTATTCACTGTATATATGCATAAATACACACACACACACATATATATGTATATACATATATATACTACTTATATATGTATGTATTCACTATATTTACTATATGTGTGTGTATATCATCCCACTACTTGTCTTTTTTCCCAATTAAAAACAAGAAAAAATAAGTTCTTTCCCTTCTTTGCCCCTACATTGAAAAAAGAAAATGCTTTTAAAAATATGTATAGTCCACAAAATTAAATTCTGACACCATCCATGTTCAAAAATATTTATCTCAAAATTAATTATTGATGCCCTACAATTGTGGTTGATCACTGCTCTGGTCACTTAAACTCTTCTAAGTCATATGTCTTAATAGTATTGCTATTCTTGTTGTTGTTGTTGTTGTTGTTGTTGTTGTTGTTGTTGTTGTTGTTGTTGTTGTTGTTCTTCTTCTTCTTCTTCTTCTTCTTCTTCTTCTTCTTCTCCTCCTCCTCCTCCTCCTCCTCCTCCTCCTCATCCTCCTCCTTTTCCTCTTCCTTCTCCTCTTTCTGCTTCTCTCCTTTTCTCTCTCTCTGTGTCTCCCTATCTGTCTTTGTCTTTCTGTCTTTGCCTCCCTTCCCCGACCCTTCTTCTTTCTTGCATTAGATCTATGTTCATTGAGGCAGGAACAATTTATTGAATCTTTGTTTGGGTTTTTTAATGCATTGCTTAAACTCTATTATACTGTTTCTTATAGTAATTCTGAGAGGTAGGATAAATATTCTCTCCAGATTACAAATAAGATCTTTAAGTTTCAGAAATGAAATGACATTCTAAGATTATACAGATAATAAATTAGGGAACCAGAATAGAAATCCAGGTATCCTTATTCCTATATAACACATCAGAAAATGGAATAGAAACACTGACTTTATGTGTGGCTAAAACTGACTTTAGAGATTCTCCACCTTCATTTTAGTTATGAGGAAATTAAGATCCATACAATTTAAGTTGCTCAGTCATATATGTAATAAATATACTTTATTTTACTTTAAATCCAGGTCAATACTCTCAAATAATTTTTTATTTGTTTTTCACTTTATGCTGCTTTATTCTTATAAGCTTTATTTATGTTCTCCAGAAGAGAATATTAAAAAAAAAAACTTATCTGTGAAGTAAAATATTTTATATTATTTAGAATTCTAGAAATTAGCCAATAAAACAGGTCTACATGTCATCTTTAATTGTTCCTTCCCTCTCCCTCTCCTCCTCTTCTTCCTCCTCCTCCTCCTCCTCTCCTTCTCCTCTCTTCCATCTCCTCTTGCTCCTCCTCCTCATTCTTCGTCTTCTTTCTTCTTCTTCTTCGTCTTCTTTCTTCTTCTTCTTCTTCTTCTTCTTCTTCTTCTTCTTCTTCTTCTTCTTTTTCTCCTTCTTCTTCTTTTTCTCCTTTATTCTTCTTGTTATTGTTCTTTTCCTCTTCCTCTTCCTCTCTCTCTCTCGATGTTTACATCGAGAGTAATGTCTCGATGTTTACAGAGAAACACAGTCAGAAAATTCAAGTCTCTTACCCAGGTCACAAAGTAATTATTTAAGCAAGGAATGGAACCTAGGTCTAATAACTATAAAATCAATAATGCTAATGCTATTGAATAAAAAGAGAGTGAGTGGTAAAGAGAGAGAAAGATGTTAGGCTCAGTTCCTAACATAGTAAACATGCATGAAATGTTTATTGACTGACTGAGAGTATTAATGAATTTCATAACAATTAGTCTTTGTGCAGGATGAAAGCCAAGGAATGGAGAACTTGTCCATAGCTATTTCCAAATGAGGAAAAGTGATTCTTAAAATTCATTTAAAGGATTTCCTTAGGGAGAGACATTACTGACTCTAATAGGCACCTGAGACCTGAGTCTGTGCACAATTTCATTGCCTACTGTGAAAAAACATGATGGAGACCAAGGAGATTGTTTCTTATACTCTTTTTTTTTTTGGGGGGGGGGGGTAGGGAGAGAGTTGAGGGAGGTTATTTTGGTTAATTGAATTGTTCAGAATTATAGAGCTAAGTGTTTGAGAATTTGAATGAAGTCAGGTCCTCTTGACTCCAAGGCATATTTTGCTGATCCACCCCCTAACACCCAAGGGAGAAAATTCAATCAAATCATAACTTGTCTATTGATGACCTGATAGTTATAAACATTTTCCTTTGAACACATCTACTTCAAGTCACATATATCTGTATATGCTATACATATAATATGCATTTATATTTACATATATGGCAGTTATTATATATAACTTATATATAATTATATCTGACATAATACATGTTATATGTATTACATATACATATATATTTATACACAAAAACATATTAGAGGTATGCATACTGCATATATGTATAGACGTATATGTATGTATGTATATTATACAACACACACACCATAAGATTGGGCTGAAACTAGGTTGCCCACTATCATCATTAGTATTTAATATTTTATTAGAAGCATTTACTTTAGCAATAAGATAAGGCAAAGATCTTAAAGGTATTAGATTAGGTAATGAGAAAACCAAATATTCACTCTTTGTAAATGAAAGGATTCAGAGAATCAACTAAAAAAACTACTAGAAACTATTTATAACTTTAGCAAAGTTGCAGGATACAAAATAAATCCATATAAATCATCAGTATTTCTATATGCTACCAACAAAGCCCAGCATCAAGAGATACAAAGAGAAATTCCATATAAATTAACTGTAAGTGTATGTCTCTAAAACCATGTTTCCTATACTCATACTAGCACTTCTGATTGTTTTAGTGGTCACTACTGTCCCACACAGATGGAGGCTCTTTGGGATAAAAGGCTCTCAACCCTGACTGATCAGCTAGACTTCCCACTGATATTTCAAAAGACAAAAGAATTTGGAATGCAGCCAAGAATAAACTATCCAGCTAAGCTGAGCATTTTCTTCCAGGGAAGAAGATGGACATTTAATGAAGCAGATGAATTCCATTTGTTTCTAAGGAAAAAAACAGAACTGAACAAAAATTTGATCTCCAAACATAGGACTCAAGAGAAGCAGAAAAAGGTAAAAAGAACCCTTGAGAACTTTATTTCTGTTGTGGATATACATAAAGAGTACATGTACAATTTGATTTTACTGATATAACATAAAAAAAAGGAAGTAGATATGGAAAGGGGATAATGTCAGGAAAAGGGAAAAGGGGAAATAAAAAGAGGGGAAACTATACCCCATGAAAAGGCAAAGGAAACCTATCATATCTGAAGGAATTTAGAGAGGGGGAGGAACATTGTATGAATCTTACTCTCATCAGAGTTGGCTCAAAGAGAAAATAATTGACATATTTGGTTTACAGAGAAGCTTCTCTCACCTCATTAAAAAGTGGGAGAGGAAAAAGGAAAAGGAAAAGAGTAATAAGGGAAAAGTACAAGAAAGGGGAATGGATTCAAATGGGGTGGGAGTTGATTCTAAAGAGGGAGAACTGTGTGAGGAAAGTGGTGCCCATAAGTTTAATACTGGGGAAGGGAGAAAGGGGTAAGAAAAAGAAAAGCATAATCTGGGGATAAGAAGACAGCAGGAAATACAGAATTAGTAATTGTAAATGTAAATGTGAATGGGATGAACTATCCCATAAAGCCAAGGTGGATAGCAGACTGGATCAAAAGTCAGAAACCTACAATATGTTTTCAGTGACTCTCAGTTTGGTGGAGGGACTCTCATACTCTAATGAGCCTAAGTCCAAGGAAAGGAAAGAACAGGGGAATAGGAAAAAGTAAGGGGGAAACTGGAGCTCCATTGTAAATGCAAGTAATTGTGGCAATCATAAGTCTGTGCACAGACCCAGTTCTCTTAGATTTGTTTTTCTCCATGCTTTGACAATTTATCTTCAAATGGCCAACACTAGACAGCCGTGTTGACCAGCTTCACTGATCTGATTCAACTTACTGGATCTTCAACAAGCTCAAGCCCCTCCAAATGGGTCCCTGTAGTATCGCCCAGCTCAAATCCCATTCTCCTGATTACAATCAGTAATTTCAGAAGATGAGATCATCACCCTATAGCCCAAAGGACTTTGGGTCCCATTGGCTTGGGAATAAACTGGAACTGTTTGGTGAATGGATCCCATACTCTAAGTGCCCAATAAGGAATTTATTGATCCTGCAAAGGAGGTAGGTTATGTAGTATTAATGCTACTTCCTTGCTGCAATAGTATTTGGAATTTTGGATGGTGAACTTGGATTAAGATTTGAGTTAATATGATGCTTGTCAAATTATAGAATTATAGAGGTTTGAGTAGCTGTAGACAAGTAGTTCCAATAAGTATTTGTGTCCTAATAGAGAAAGGGTTTTATGGAACTGCCTGTCCAATTTGGAATAATGTTTGGTTTGCTACAAAGGCTGAACATTTAGAAAATGCAAATCAAAAAGATAAGTTGGGAATAGAATAGGTATAGATCTGTTAGGACTATTTGGAATCAAGTCAAGGAATTAAGGCAAGCAATAGACCCAATGCCTGGGTAGAAGCAATAAAGTACTCTGCAAAGAGTCTGAATGAAAAGGTATTTCTGTGTCTGTGCTATGGGTTGTTCTATGACCAGATAGTACCATTCTCTTTGAATATAGAAAAATAAGAGTGAATTCAAGTGTGGGTTTCCCAAAATAAAATTCCTGAGAATTGCAATGCTTTGTTCTACCTTTTGCTAGTGTGAGGAAATTAACCAGGCTATACTAGACCCTTACCTCTGGAGATCACTCAGTTTGCTTTTCATGGCAGGGTGAAAGATTCAAAAATCTAGGGATTGTAGTGGTGTGTACCTGAGTCTGGAAACTCTGACAATTTCTCAGAAATGAGTACATCCCAAACTTGAATGGTATTGTGGAACCAGCACTCTCAAACCTGCTTTGTCTGGGAACTGAGTGGGCACCTGTGCACTGATTCAATTCTTTTTACCCTGGCATTCAAAGAAAAAAGTCAAGGATAGTAACTAATGAATTCAAGACTAGAAATCTAGTTAATTCCAGATGTGGGTCATTCCTACTCTGGTGGGGAAATTTTATTGAATAAATTATACCAGATGGAAAGTGAAGGGGAATAGCAGAGTAACTAGATGCCACTAACAGAATGGAATGGGAAAATAAAATTACACTGGATAGGTTATTTAGCAGGAAAAGTAGGATATTCCTAGTATAATCCTGTCAGAAGAATTAGCAGAAAATTCAAGGATTAATTATCTATCCTGTGTAAGATCTGTTGAAGATCTTTTAAGAAGTGAGATGTAAAAAGTATTAGCCAAATTAGAAAAGGATGTGGAAACCAAATTTTAAAAAAGGAGGGGTGGGAGGAAGTGATTATGAGAAATGGATTTATTTTGTTTCCACAATATAAAAATTAAATTGTAGAAATGAAACAAATTAGAAAATTGAGACCCACAAGGTGGTTGTGGTGGAGGTTAGCTTCCCCCAAAAGAATGTAAGCTTCTTATGGGGCAGGGACTGGGTTTTGTAATCAGGTCTGAGATTTGAAAAGAATCTTTTGTTAATTTGTCCCTAGCTTTCTACAATTACCTTCATCTTCTGGAATTGAAGCTCCTTGGGGGAAGGGACTGGATTAAGTGGGAAATACTCTGCCCACTTAAGTATTTGATAGCCTCAGGCTTTCTTACTTCATTTTTTAGAAACTCCAGCCAATGAAGGAGATTGGGGAGAGGAGTTCACTTTGGAGAATTAAAAAGGCAAAGCCCTTTGTCAAGGTGTATATCTCTCTCTAAAACCAAGCTTTGTGTGTCACAGATTGTACCTTCTTTCTCATGAGAAATAAATGAATTTTTCCTATGTTCATAAAAAAATAAAAATTAAGTTAAATTAAATAACTTTACATAATATAAACTATTTGGGAGTCTATCAAGACAAAGTCAGGAATTATTAGAACACAATTACAAAACACTTTCCACACAAATGAAATCAGATCTAATTAATTAGAAAAATAGCAAGTGCTCATGGACAAACCGAGCTAATATAATAAAAATGACAGTTCTACCTAAATTAATCTACTTATTTAGTGCCATACCAACCAAACTTCCGAAGTAATTATTTTACCAAACTGGAAAAAACAATAACAAAGTTCATCTGGAAGAACAAAAGGTAAATAATTTCAAGGGAATTAATATAAAAAATGCAAATGAAAGTGGCCTCGCTGTACCAGACCTAAAAGTGTATGATAAAACATCAGTCATGAAAACCATTTGATACTGGTTAAGAAATAGAGTAGTCAAGCAATGGAATAGGTTATGTCCACATAACACAATAGTCAATAACTATAGTAATCTACTGTTTGATTAACTCAAAGATCCCAGCTTCTGGAATAAGAACTCACTGTTTACTAAAAGTTGCCAGGAAAATTGGAAATGAGTATGACAGAAACTAGGCATTGTTCAATACCTAGCACACTATACCAAGAAAAAGTCGAAATGATTTCATGATTTAGACATAAAGAGTGATGCTATATAGGGGTCCTCAAACTGCGGCCTGCGGGCCAGATGCAGCAGCTGAGGACGATTATCCCCTTTACCAGGGCTATGAAGTTTCTTTGTTTAAAGGCCCACAAAACAAAGTTTTTATTTTTAACTATAGTCTGGCCCTCCAACAGTCTGAAGGACAGTGAACTGGCCCCCTATTTAAAAAGTTTGAGGACCCCTGCAAGCAAATTTGAAAAAAGGACATTCTACCTCTTAGATCTATAGATAAGAAAGGAATTTGTGACCAAAGAAGAACTAGAATACATTGTGGAAACAAAATGCATAATTTTGGTTGTATGAAGTTAAACTAGTTTTTATACAAATAAAACCAATGCAGACAAGATTAGAAGGGAAGCAGTAAATTTGTAAAAATAAAAAAAAAATAATCATAACTATTTAAATCCAAGGGTTCTGATAAAGATCTCATTTTTTTTCTTTTTTCTTTTTTGTTTTTTTGTGGTTAATAGATATTTATTGACTACTTTATTGACTGACTGAGTACCATATCACATTGTTGGTTCACAAAAGTTTTCACTACATAATCTTTTTTAGAAGAATCTTATGAAGTATGCAGCTTATACTTACAAAGTTGATTTCTCTAGCTGGGTCTTGACCAGTTCTCCTTCTCCTTCTCCTTCTCCTTCTCCTTCTCCTTCTCCTTCTTTCTTCTTTCTTCTTCTTTTTTTTTTTTGTGGTCACTCCCCTTTTCTAGTTTATTTTATTTTTTTTAAATAACTTTTTATTGACAGAACCCATGCCAGGGTAATTTTTTACAGCATTATCCCTTGCACTCACTTCTGTTCTGATTTTTCCCCTCTCTCCCTCCACCCCCTCCCCCAGATGGCAAGCAGTCCTTTACATGTTGAATAGGTTACAATATATCCTAGATATAATATATGTGTGCAGAACCGAACAGTTCTCTTGTTGCACAGGGAGAATTGGATTCAGAAAGTATAAATAACCCGGGAATAAAAACAAAAATGCAAGCAGTTCACATTCGTTTCCCAGTGTTCTTTCTTTGGGGTGTAGCTGCTTCTGTCCATCCTTGATCAATTGAAACTGAATTAGCTCTCTTTATCGAAGAGATCCACTTCCAACAGAATACATCCTCAAACAGTATGGTTGTCGAGGTGTATAATGATCTCCTCGTTTTGCTCATTTCACTTAGCATCAGTTCATGTAAGTCTCGCCAGTCCTTTCTGTATTCATCCTGCTGGTCATTCCTTACAGAACAATAATATTCCATATGGAAAAAAAAAAAAAACATTCATATACCACAATTTACTCAACCATTCTCCAATTGATGGGCATCCATTCATTTTCCAGCTTCTAGCCACTACAAACAGGGCCGCCACAAACATTTTGCACATATAGGTCCCTTTCCTAAAGGTCTCATTTTCAAAGTATATAGAAAATTGAGTGAAATTTTAAAACTATTCTCCAGTTGACAAATAGTCAAAGGATATGAACAAGTAATTTTCAGATGAAGAAATTAAAAGTTTTCATATGAAAAAATGCTCTAAATCAATATTGATCAGAGAAATTCAAATTCTAATGTAGCAGCACACACCTCTCAGATTGGCTAAAATGATAGGAAAAGATAATGATGAATATTGGAGGGGATGTAAAAAAATTGGAATAATAATACATTGTTAGGGGAGTTGTAAACTGATCTAACCATTGTGGAGAGTAATATGGAACTATGCCCAAAGGCTATCACACTGTGCATATCCTTTGATCCAGCAGTGTCTCTGCTTGATCTGTATCCCAAAGAGATCATAAAAGGGAAAAAGTACCAAATGTGCAAAAATGTTTGTGACAGCCCTTTTTGTAGTGGCAAGGAATTGGAAACTGAGTGGTTGTCCATCATTTGGAAAATGGCTGAATTAGTTATGGGAAAAGAATGTTATGGAATATTATTTTCTATAAGAAATGATCAGCAGGATGATTTCAGAAAGGCCTGGAGAGACTTACGTGAACTGATGATAAGTGAAATAAGTAGAACCAAAAGAACATTGTACACAGCAGCAAGATTATAGGATGATCATTTCTAATGAACATAATTCTTTTCAACAGCGAGCCATTCAGCCAGCTCCTGTGGTCTTGTGATGGTGTTAGTTGCTGGATATGTTGGAGTCATAGCAACACCCCCCCTCCTTGCCATTAGGACTGGAAATTGAGTTTTACACACCATTGTGACATACACAAAAAAACCAATATCCAGGTGCTTTGTCACTCTGACTCCATTCTTGTCTAAAACTACCTTGGGAATAGAATTATGTTACCTCACCTCCTGCCTAAAAATTCAAATTATGCCCTCATTATAACCCCTATCTATCTCTTGTGCACCATATAATTGTGGAAATATGTATAGAAGAATTGTACATGTTTAACATATATTGGATTATTTGCTGTCTAGAGGAAATAGCCTTCCTCCCTTGTTTGATAGAGCCTGAACTACAATCCTCAAAGCTATAAATACCAAGTTAACTCCTCTTTCTCAGCTCTTTCTGAAGTAAAGTTAACAACAACTGCAAAATGTTAGACTAATTGCATTCTCAGCTCTTGTATCCTACTTGCAAACCCTCCTTAGTTAAAATTCTATATAAGTTCCCTGCCATGGTTTACCTGGGTCGAATGCTTTGAAATAAGGTCCCATTCAGTTGGTTAGCCTAAACTCTCCACATTAAAATTTACCAATCTCTGTCTGCCTCAGTTTCTCTAGTATTAAAATGGAAAGAGCCATCTGCACTCAGAGAGAGGACTGTGGGAAGTGAGTGTAAATTACAACATAGTATTTTTACTTTTTTGTTGTTGTAGTTGCTGTTTGCTTATATTTTGTTTTCTTTCTCTTTTTTTTTTCCCTTTTTGATCTGATTTTTCTTGTGCATCATGATAATTGTGGAAATATGTATAGAAGAATTGCACATGTTTAATATATATTGGATTATTTGCTGTCTAGAGGAGAAAGTGAGGGGAAAAGAAGAAGAAAAATAATTTGGAAGATAAGGTTTTTCTAGGGTGAATGTTGAAAACTATCCATGCATGTTTTGAAAATAAAAGGCTAGGACTTCCGGTTAAGATGGCGGAGAGGAGGCTCACAGTTGCATAAGCTCCGCGCTTTCTCTCACTATCCACTTCATTACAAGCCTCTGAATCAATGCTTGACTGAAAAAAACCCACAAATAGTTACCAAGAGAAGCCATCCTTGAGATCCGCCAAGAAAGGTCTGTCTTTACTGGAGGGCTGGGGCGGTTTTAGATCGGGCGCAGGCGGCGGGCAGCGGCAGTGAGAGCACGGGAGCAGACTGGAGAGGGGGTGGGGAGTGATCGCAGCTGTCTCTGCGGGGAGAGCTTCGCTACAGGTTTGGAACCTGCAGCAAGTCAACAGCCCAGCAGAGAAGCTAAAAACACGGGGCTGAAGAACACAACCGCAAACAGCTGGAGTCTCTCAGGACCTGGCCGCCCCCCCCCCCCCCCCCTCAGTGACTCAGCACGCTTTGGGATCTCAGAGCGCAGGCGCAGCACAGTCCTGCTAGTGCCTCACTGCTGCCCCCTGCAGTCTGTAGAGGAAGCTCGATAACACACCCAGCCCCCCCCCAAAGAAAGACTCCAGTTTTTTCTGTTTTTCTTTGGTAGTTTGTCTCTGATTAATAGACAGAATGAGCAAGAAGCTGAAGAGGACTTTAACCCTAGACAGCTTCTACACAGATAGAGAGCAGACTCTAAATCCTGAGGAGACTAAAAACAGGCAGTCCCCAGGTGATTCCCAAAGGAGGAGATCGTCTGTTCCTCAGCACAGATGAACCTCATAGAAGTGATTAAAAAGGCTCTCACAAGGGAGCTAGAAGAAAAATGGGGAAAGCAGAGTGAGGCTTGGCAAAAGGAGAAGGAAGCTTGGGAAAAGGAGAGGGAGGCTTGGCAAAAGAGCCTGGAGAAGTCAGTCAAAGAGAGAGTGGATAAAGAAGTAAAATCCTTGAAAAAATAGGATTAGTGAACTGGAAAACAAAATTGGCGAAATGGAAAAAAATTCCACAGAACAAAAGAACTCAATTGGACAATTAGAGAAAGATTTTAAAAAAGTGAGTGAAGAGAATACTTCACTGAAAATCAGAATTGAACAAGTGGAATTGAATGACTCGAGGAGACAAGAAGAATCAGTCAAGCAAATCCAAAAAAATCAAACAATGGAGAAAAATGTGAAATACCTTCTGGGGAAGACAACAGACCTGGAAAACAGATCCAGGAGAGACAATCTGAGAATCATTGGACTCCCAGAAAAACATGATGAAAAAAAGAGCCTGGACACTGTCTTCCAGGAAATTATCAAAGAGAACTGCCCAGAAGTCATAGGAACAGAGGAAAAAATAAACATTGAAAGGATTCATCGATCACCCACTGAAAGGGATCCTAAAATCAAAACACCAAGGAATATAGTGGCCAAATGCCAGAACCCTCAGATGAAAGAAAAAATATTGCAAGCGGCTAGAAAAACCCAATTCAAGTATCAAGGAGCCACAATAAGGATCACCCAGGATCTGGCAGCATCCACATTAAAAGATCGAAGGGCCTGGAATATGATATTCCGAAAGGCTAAGGAACTTGGTATGCAACCAAAAATAACTTACCCAGCGAGAATGAGCATCTTTTTCCAGGGAAGAAGATGGACATTCAACGAAGTAAGTGAATTTCATCTATTTCTGATGAAAAAACCAGAACTTAACAAAAAGTTTGATCTACAAATATAGAACTCAAGAGAAATCTAAAAAGGTAAAGATTAATCTTGGGAACTATATTTTGACTATATAGATGCATAAAGAATACATGTATACCTTGTTCTAGAAATTGATGTGGAAAGGACATTGTACCAGAAAAAGGGTAAAGTGGGGGTAGTACATCTCATGAAGAGGCATAGGAAACCTATTATATCTGAGAGAAAGAATGGAGGGGGATGAATATAGTGGGTATCTTACTGCCTTCAGAATTGGCTTTAAGTGAAAAATCTTAAGACATATTCAATCTATGGTGAAACTTCTCCCATCTCATTGAAAAGTGAGAAGGGAAAAGTGGAAAGGGAAGGAATAAGCTAAGCGGAAGGGAATACGGGAACTGGGAGGGAAAGGGGTAAGATAGGGGGAGGAACTCTAAGGCGGGGGGAGGGACACTAAAAAGGGAGGGCTGTGAGAAACAAGGGGTGCTCACAAGCTTAATACTTGGAAGGGGGGGAAAGGGGAAAGAAGGGAGGAAAGCATAAACCGGGGTTAACAAGATGGCAAGTAATACAGAATTGGTCATTCTAACCATAAATGTGAACGGGGTAAACTCCCCCATAAAGAGGAAGCGGTTAGCAGAATGGATTAAAAGCCAGAATCCTACAATATGTTGTTTACAGGAAACACACCTGAAGCGGGGAGATACATGCAGGTTAAAGGTAAAAGGTTGGAGCAAAATCTACTATGCTTCAGGTGAAGTCAAAAAAGCAGGGGTAGCCATCCTGATCTCAGATCAAGCTAAAGCAAAAATTGACCTAATTAAAAGAGATAAGGAAGGACACTATATCTTGCTAAAGGGTAGCATGGATAATGAAGCACTATCTATATTAAACATATATGCACCAAGTGGGGTAGCATCTAAATTCTTAAAAGAGAAACTAAGAGAGCTGCAAGAAGAAATAGACAGTAAAACTATAATAGTGGGAGATCTTAACCTTGCACTCTCAGAATTAGATAAATCAAACCAGAAAATAAATAAGAAAGAAGTTAAAGAGGTAAACAGAATACTAGAAAAGCTAGATATGATAGATCTCTGGAGAAAATGTAATGGAGACAGAAAGGAATACACTTTCTTTTCAGCAGTTCATGGAACCTATACAAAAATTGACCATATATTAGGACATAAAAACCTCAAACTCAAATGTAGTAAGGCAGAAATAGTAAATGCATCCTTTTCAGACCACGATGCAATGAAAATTACATTCAACAAAAAAGCAGGGGGAAGTAGACCAAAAAATAATTGGAAACTAAATAATCTCATACTAAAGAATGATTGGGTAAAACAGCAAATCATAGACATAATTAATAACTTCACCCAAGAAAACGATAATAATGAGACATCATACCAAAATGTATGGGATGCAGCCAAAGCGGTAATAAGGGGAAATTTCATATCTCTAGAGGCCTATTTGTATAAAATAGAGAAAGAGAAGGTCAATGAATTGGGTTTGCAATTAAAAATGCTAGAAAAGGAACAAATTAAAAACCCCCAGTCAAACACTAAACTTGAAATTCTAAAAGTAAAAGGTGAGATCAATAAAATTGAAAGTAAAAAAACTATTGAATTGATTAATAAAACTAAGAGTTGGTTCTATGAAAAAACCAACAAAATAGACAAACCCTTAGTAAATCTGATTAAAAAAAGGAAAGAGGAAAATCAAATTGTTAGTCTTAAAAATGAAAAGGGAGAACTCACCACTAACGAAGAGGAAATTAGAGCAATAATTAGGAGTTACTTTGCCCAACTTTATGCCAATAAATTCGACAACTTAAATGAAATAGAAAAATACCTCCAAAAATACAGCTTGCCCAAACTAACAGAGGAAGAAGTAAATATCCTAAACAGTCCCATCTCAGAAAAAGAAATAGAACAAACTATCAATCAACTCCCTAAGAAAAAATCCCCAGGACCAGATGGATTTACATGTGAATTCTACCAAACATTTAAAGAACAATTAACTCCAATGTTATATAAACTATTTGAAAAAATAGGGATTGAAGGAGTCCTACCAAACTCCTTTTATGACACAGATATGGTACTGATACCTAAACCAGGTAGGCTGAAAACAGAAAAAGAAAATTATAGACCAATCTCCCTAATGAATATTGATGCTAAAATCTTAAATAAAATATTAGCAAAAAGATTACAAAAAATTGTCACCAGGATAATACACTATGACCAAGTAGGATTTATACCAGGAATGCAGGGCTGGTTCAATATTAGGAAAACTATTAGCATAATTGACTATATCAATAACCAAACAAACAAAAACCACATGATCATCTCAATAGATGCAGAAAAAGCATTTGATAAAATCCAAAATCCATTCCTAATAAAAACACTTGAGAGCATAGGAATAAATGGACTTTTCCTTAAAATAGTCAGGAGCATATATTTAAAACCATCAGTAAGCATCATATGCAATGGGGAAAAACTGGAACCTTTCCCAGTAAGATCTGGAGTGAAGCAAGGTTGCCCACTATCACCATTATTATTTAATATCGTATTAGAAACACTAGCCTCGGCAATAAGAGTCGAGAAAGATATAAAAGGAATTAGAGTAGGCAATGAGGAAACCAAACTATCACTCTTTGCAGATGATATGATGGTATACCTAGAGAACCCCAGAGATTCTACCAAAAAGCTATTGGAAATAATTCATAATTTTAGCAAAGTAGCTGGCTACAAAATAAATCCCCATAAATCCTCAGCATTTTTATACATCACCAACAAAACCCAACAGCAAGAGATACAAAGAGAAATTCCATTCAGAATAACTGTTGATACCATAAAATATTTGGGAATCTATCTACCAAAGGAAAGTCAGGAATTATATGAGCAAAATTATAAAAAAGTCTCCACACAAATAAAGTCAGACTTAAATAATTGGAAAAATATTAAGTGCTCTTGGATTGGCCGAGCGAACATAATAAAGATGACAATACTCCCTAAACTAATCTATTTATTTAGTGCTATACCAATCAGACTTCCAAGAAAATATTTTATTGATCTAGAAAAAATAACAACAAAATTCATATGGAACAATAAAAAGTCGAGAATCTCAAGGGAACTAATGAAAAAAAAAATCAAATGAAGGTGGCCTAGCTGTACCTGATCTAAAATTATATTATAAAGCAGCAGTCACCAAAACCATTTGGTATTGGCTAAGAAATAGATTAGTGGATCAGTGGAAAAGGCTAGGCTCACAAGACAGAATAGTCAATTATAGCAATCTAGTGTTTGACAAACCCAAAGCCCCTAACTTCTGGGAAAAGAATTCAATATTTGATAAAAACTGCTGGGATAATTGGAAATTAGTATGGCAGAAATTAGGCATGGACCCACACTTAACACCATATACCAAGATAAGATCAAAATGGGTCTATGACCTAGGCATAAAGAACGAGACTATAAATAAATTAGAGGAACATAGAATAGTTTATCTCTCAGACTTGTGGAGGAGAAAGAAATTTGTGACCAAAGATGAACTAGAGACCATTACTGATCACAGAATAGAAAATTTCGATTACATCAAATTAAAAAGCCTTTGTACAAATAAAACTAATGCAAACAAGATTAGAAGGGAAGCAACAAACTGGGAAAACATTTTCACAGTTAAAGGTTCTGATAAAGGCCTCATTTCCAAAATATATAGAGAACTGACTCAAATTTATAAGAAATCAAGCCATTCTCCAATTGATAAATGGTCAAAGGATATGAACAGACAATTTTCAGAGGATGAGATTGAAACTATTACCACTCATATGAAAGAGTATTCCAAATCATTATTGATCAGAGAAATGCAAATTAAGACAACTCTGAGATACCACTACACACCTGTCAGATTGGCCAAGATGACAGGAAAAATAATGATGAATGTTGGAGGGGATGCGGGAAAACTGGGACACTAATGCATTGTTGGTGGAGTTGTGAACGAATCCAACCATTCTGGAGAGCAATCTGGAATTATGCCCAAAAAATTATCAAAATGTGCATATCCTTTGATCCAGCAGTGTTTCTATTGGGCTTATATTCCAAAGAAATACTAAAGAAGGGAAAGGGACCTGTATGTGCCAAAATGTTTGTAGCAGCCCTGTTTGTAGTGGCTAGAAACTGGAAAATGATTGGATGCCCATCAATTGGAGAATGGCTGGGTAAATTGTGGTATATGAATGTTATGGAATATTATTGTTCTGTAAGAAATGACCAGCAGGATGAATACAGAGAGGCTTGGAGAGACCTTCATGAACTGATGCTAAGTGAAATGAGCAGAACCAGGAGATCATTATACACTTCGACAACGATATTGTATGAGGACATATTTTGATGGAAGTGGATTTCTTTGACAAAGAGACCTGAGTTTCAATTGATAAATGACGGACAAAAGCAGCTACACCCAAAGAAAGAACACTGGGAAACGAATGTGAACTATCTGCATTTTTGTTTTTCTTCCCGGATTATTTATACCTTCTGAATCCAATTCTCCCTACGCAACAAGAGAACTGTTCGGTTCTGCAAACATATATTGTATCTAGGATATACTGCAACATATCCAACATATAAAGGACTGCTTGCATCTAGGGGAGGGGGTGGAGGGAGGGAGGGGAAAAAAATCGGAACAGAAATGAGTGTCAATATAATGTTATTATTAAATAAAAAAACTTAAAAAAAAAAAAAAGAAAATAAAAGGCTTTATTAAAAAAAATTACACATAAGTTAATACATGTATAAAATGGAATGAAGATCACATAGAATTATGTCTATGTAGCATTTATGGGATGTTGTGATATGGGAACCTCCTGCCAGTAGCTGCTGGAGGTCTAACAGACCTATAGAATGGATCTCTTCATGTAAGAGGATGATGATACAAAGAGAATGAGAGGCTATTGTATTCTCTGACCTCTGGACTGAGAGGCTTTTGCATTGTCTGACCTCTCTCCTCTTCCCTCTTTCTCCAATTTATTTCATTCCCAATCCATAAGGAACATCTGTGAAGGCTGCTTTGCAACTCCTTCAAATTTATGATTCACAGCTCTCAGAGAATTGATCTGCCTCTTCATCTAGGCATGGTACTTAACAATCCCCCCCCCTTTTTTTTTTTTTTGTTTTATGGAAGTGCGATTGTTTTTCTCCCACAATATGATCATTAAGTTTATGCAATACATGTTATCTAAATCCACATGCTAAGCTATCTGAATCTCCATGCTAGGGAGTGCAAACAGCACTATACTAGGTGTTAAATCTTGTGGGATGTCAAGCAGGTAAACTTTCAAATGGAGAAGAGGATTATAGTCTCTCATCAGTCTCCTGGATGTATTGGCCCATTTAATTAAATTAAATTTAGTCAGTTGTCCCTGATTAAAAAAGTCTTACCAGGTCTCTTCTTCCTTTTCTTTCCTGTAGGTTACCGAAGTAACTCTCCTGAAGGATCCTCCTTCTCACAAACAGCTCTCAAATGCTGCTACTTCTTTGTTTCTTGTGTTTCTTATGTCCCACATTGGGCGCCAAAATGTAGTATGCTCTCTAGAGCCCTTAAAATGGGCTGCCAAAATGTACTGTCCAGCTAGCTTTCTGGACGATTCTGGGACCAGCCCAAGTCCTTGGTCTTAGTGGAGGAGTGAAGGAGTGAAAGATGGTCAAAGATGGAGTGTCTTTATTTCCAGTCCTCTCAGCCCTTAAAATACCTCTATATGATTACATCATTACAGCATGCTAACATGTGCCAGCTAGAGAACTATTACATCTTCACTTCACACTGAGCAAGTGGTAACTATAGTAGCATTACATCACCACAACACACTAAGCATGTGTTAACTATAAGCCCCCAGCTATTGATATAAAAATGTTTCTCTTTACTGTAAGTATCCCTTGCTTCAAGTAGAACACAGGTTGTCACTGCTCCCTAACTTCTCAGAAAGGGTGAGAGCCCTTGAGGAGATGGGGAGCCGAACGAGACATTTTCAGCAGGTTCCCTCTGGGCTGAAGGGTTTTATACCTTACCCAGAATTCCCCCACTGTCTTCGTCCCTCTGCAGTGGAATATATGGGTGTGATGAAATATAAATAAAGGTGCACTTCAGGATAAGTTCACAAAAACCACTTCCATCTCCTTAGTAATTCTCTATCTCTATGTTGAGAATCCTTGGAATATTCTTAGAAAATAACAAAATTGTAGAAACACACACAAACACTCTCTCTCTTTCTGTTTCAATTCCTAAGGCTGAGCAAAACCAGGGAAATAATTTTTTTTCTCTCTCAATCTCAAATTGCGAAAAAAATCACTATTAATAGTCAGCTAATTCACGGACAATTGCATTCCTCTGAAGAGGCTTGTATTGTTTGTTTTGTTTGGTTTTGTTTGTTTTCCATTCATAGAAGCTCTCTATGTTGAATAGAATGTCACACATTTAAAAGTAACTTGAGACCCATTGTTCATTAAAAGTGATTTAGTATTTCTTCTAGATCATTGAAATCATTTCACCCTAAGATATATGAGACCTGAGAGAATAAATAACTGGGGTAACTTGACCACAATTCCTTCTTCTTTCATCAGATCCTGATATCTGTTTTATGGTTCTTCTTGGGTCCATAAAGGTTCACAATAATAACACAAAATTAGGAAATCTCTCCCGGTGACATCTGCTCCAAGAGTAGAATAGTAAAAAGTACACTCAACTTCCAACAAAAAGGTCTTGGCTTTGACTTTTGCCATTGACACATCCTCACTATATGACCCTAGGCATGTCACTTGACTTTTCTCAGAGCAAGATCCCTCAAAAATCAAAAAGTGATAATAACAATGACCTTTGTATTAACTCTTCATCTTAATGAATGTGAAATGAGGCAAATTACATATAAAATATTTAAAGACGTAAAGTACTGGATAAATGTCATCTAATAGATATAAATTATAGTAGTAGTAACAGTAGTAGTAACTACAGCATCAAAAGCTCTAGAAAGCATTTAAAGACTATTAATTTCTAATTATATTTCTAAATTATATTTTACTTGGGAAATGAATATGAATTATTTGCATTTTTGTTTTTCTTCCCGGATTATTTTTTATCTTCTGAATCCAATTCTCCCTGTGCAATAAAGGAACTGTTTGGTTCTGCAAACATATATTGTTTCTAGGATATACTGCAACATATCTAACATATATAGGAATGCTTGCCATCTAGGGTAGGGGATGGAGGGAGGGAGGAGAAAAATCGGAACAGAAGCGAGTGCAAGGGATAATGTAAAAAAATTACCCTGGCATGGATTCTGTCAATATAAAGTTATTATAAAATAAAATAAATATAAATAAATGAATGAATGAATTATATTTTCTTAAATTTATAAATTTATTTCTAAAATTATAGAGAATTAACTCAAATTTATAAGAATTAAAGCCATTCTCCAGTTGATAAAAAATTTAAACTATTTCTTGTCATATGCAAAGGTGCTCCAAATCACTATTGATCAGAGAAATGCAAATTAATTTCTAAGATACCACTCTGAGATACCACTATATACCTATTAGAATGGCTAAGATGACAAGAAAAAATAATGATGAATGTTGGAGGAGATATGGTAAAACTAGGACACTGAAACATTATTTGGCAAAACTGTGAATGGATCCAGCCATTCTGGAGAGCAATTTGGAACTTTGCTCAAAAAATTATCAAACTGTGCATACCCTTTGATCCAACAGTGTTTCTACTGGGCTTATATCACAAAGAGATCTTAAAGAAGAGAAAGGGACCTGTATGTACCAAAATGTTTGTGGCAGCCCTGTTTGTAGTGAATAGAAACTGGAAACTAAATAGGTGCCCATTAATTGGAGAATGGCTGAATGTTATGGAATATTATTGTTCTGTAAGAAATTACCAGCAGGATGATTTCAGAAAGGCCTGGAGAGACATACATGAACTAATGGTAAGTGAAATGAACAGGACCAGGAGATCATTATATATGCAACAACAAGTTTTACAATGATCAACTCTGATGGACATGGTGCTCTTTAACAATGAGATGATTCAAACCAGTTTAAAATTATTCAGTGATGAAAAGAGCCATTTACACCCAGAAAGAGGTATACTACATAACATTTTTATTCTTTCTGTTGATGTTTGTTTGCATTTTGTTCTCTTTCTCAAGTTTTTTTTTTTCCCCTTCTTGATCTTCCTATTTTTTTTTCTTGTACAGCAAGATAACTGTATAAATATGTATATATAAATTAGATTTAACATATTTAACATGTATTGGACTATCTGCCATCTATGGAAGAGGGTGGAGAGAAGGAGGGAAAAATTTGGAACAGAAAGTTTTGTAAGGGTTAATATTGAAAAATTACCCATGTATATGTTTTGTAAATAAAAAGCTTTAATAAAAATATATTGCCAACAAAAAAAAAAACAACTATTAATTGCTTGCAAAGTATTCATATATATAATATAGCGTGTGTGTGTGTATACACATATCTATAATGTGTTTTTAAAAGCTTACAAATCACATCAATGTATATATAAACATGTATAACATATTTATATGTATTTAAATGTGTACTTATAAAAATGTATTAGTACTTTTAGCACCCTTGAAAGCTAGATGATCTTATGACATCAGTTTTACAGATGAGCAAATAGAATTTTAAAAAGGTTAAGTGATTTGATTCAAATTCAAGTCTTCATAATTCCAAATCTGGCTCTCTACCCATCATACCACCCAGAAACAATGCAGTTCCAATGGGTGATCTGCATAATTTTTGATTTCTATTCTTCCTACTTTCAGAAGTGTAGAATTGTTTACTAATCCTTAATCTAGTGAATGATCAGTAGACTTGTCTGGTAAGTTCATCTTTCTCTCACAATAGTATTGACTACTTAGACTTCCAGCCCAATATTGGCTTTATAGTTAGCATTTTTTTTTCATTTAACAGCAATTTTTAATGCAAAATGTAATATAAATTGTGTTATGGGCCAGAACTTGAAACAAAGTACTCAGTGGAATTGATAATACAATGGTTATCTAGTTTAGCATGGTTCAGTATGGTTGATTTAATCTTACAACAAATAATTGTTTCCTAGTGATATAATGATTGGTTTATATTCAGTATGGAGCATATAAACAGGGACTGAGAGCAACAAAGGAGAAGCTTTCAGAGGATGGAGAAGACAGGCGGGAGCTCAAGCTCTCAGAACCAAGGACAGACATTCATTCGATCTTCAGTCAGGCCACTGATGGCAGGCTGTCCTGCATTTCTCCACTGAGACCAAGGCCAGTCTGAAAAGCTCTACAGAAAGCTGCCCAGCCCCAGAAAGGTGATAATAAAGAATCTGTACTATAAGAAAGATAACTGAGTCCCAGGAAAGGAGACAAGACTTTGAAAGAGATAATAAAGGATTTGGACTTTAACCCCTGGCTACTCTTGAGGTGATTACTGAACTGAAAAGAAGGCTGCTTCCAGAGATCCTAAGAAAAACAAACTAAGAGAACTTTACAAAAAGGCATACTACTGAAAGGGTTGATAGACACAGGTGTAGATCGTACAATCATGAGAGGTGCCAGCTGGCCCAGTCACTGGCCAAAGATTAAGGCATATATCTGGCATGGAAGGATCAGTAGCAGCTGAAATTACTGCTACTCCTTTGAGATGGATATTTGAAGGTAAAACAGGAGTTTTTACTCCTTTTATAGTAGAAAAAATCCCCATCATATATGGGGAAGACACATCTTGCAACAGTTAGGATTACAATTGAGTAATTCAGCATTTAGGCAGGGCTGCTGTTGAAAGTTTGCCTACATTCTCACCTGTTCTCATTCTATGGAAAACTGATGTGGGGCGGAGCCAAGATGGTGGAGCAGGCACCCATGACTCTCTAAGCTCCTCTCATTCCCCTCATAACCAACTATTTAATTCAGCCTCAAAAATAACTCTTCACTGTTTAAATTCATGAAGATCAGAAGCACTACAATTTACCAGCCAAAGTCAATTTGGAAGATCACCAGGAAAAGTTTGTCCTGAGGGGCCAGGAACAGACTAGCATAGTCAGTGAGAGACTAGTGTCCTGAGCAGGCCAGGGGCGGGGGTGATCTCTGTTTCTAGAGAAGTTATAGGGACCACTCTGCTAAGGGATAACTGCTCTGCCTTGACTACAAAGCAGTAAACTGGCAGAGAAGTTAAAGCCTAAAACAGAGGGTCCTCTAAAAAAACGCCAGAACCTAACGAGATCTGGCTGTGGCCACTCAAACCCGGAAGTGACTCAGGCGGAGTTTAATGCAGCCCTGCAGTCACATCCCTAAGGTCAGGGCTTTTGCGGGGGCAGTTACTAATCTGCAGGGCAGGGGGCACAGCCTGGGCAGCCTCTAGTTGACAGAGTGGGGGGCTTGGCCTGGGGCAATAGAACCTCCCCAGCTGACTGTGCTTCCCAGGCAGACACTTCGGTCCCTGCAAATCCATTCACTGCTCTGCTACTAACACCCACAGCCCCAGGGTGGGATTTGGCTTGGGAAGTGAAAACTACACAAAAATTGACCATATATTAGGACATAAAGACCTCAAAATTAAATGCAGGAAGGCAGAAATAGTAAATGCTTTCTTTTCAGATCATGATGCAATAAAAACTACATTCAACAAAAAGTTAGGGGTAAATAGAACAAAAAGTAATTGGAAACTAAATAATCTCATCTTGAAAAATGATTGGGTGAAACAGCAAATTATAGACACAATAATTTCAATCAATATAAGGACAACAATGAGACATTCATACCAAAATTTGGGGGATGCAACCAAAGTGGTAATAAGGGAAATTTTACATCTTTAGAGGCTTACTTGAATAAAATAGAGAAAGAGATGATCAATGAATTGGGCTTGCAACTTAAAAAGATAGAAAAAGACCAAATTAAAAAGCCCCAATCAAATATTTAACTTAAAATTCTAAAATTAAAAAAAATTAATAATATTGAAACTAAAAAAAAACCAAAACTATTGAATTAATAAATAAAACTAAGAGTGAGTTTTATGAAAAAAACAATAAAATAGACAAACTTTTGGTCAATCTGATTAGAAAAAGTAAAGAGGAAAATCAAATTGTTAGTCTTAAAAATGAAAAGGGAGAACTTTCCACCAATGAAGAAGAAATTAGAGCAATAATAAGGAGTTACTTTGCCCAACTTTATGCCAATAAATTTGATAACCTAAGTGAAATGGATGACTACCTCCAAAAATATAGGCTTCTCAGATTAACATAGGAGGAAGTAAATTGCTTGAATAATCCCATTTCAGAAAAAGAAATAGAACAAACTATTAATTTACTCCCTAAGAAAAAAATCCCCAGGACCAGATGGATTTACATGTGAATTCTGCCAAACATTTAAAGAACAATTAGCCCCAATGCTACATAAACTTTTGAAAAAATAATGAAGGAGTCCTACCAAATTCCTTTTACGACACAGACATGATACTGATGCCTAACCCAGGTAGGTTGAAAACAGAGAAAGAAAATTATAGACCAGTCTCCCTAATGAATGTTGATGCTAATATCTTAAATAAGATATTGGCAAAAAGACTACAGAAAAGCATCACCAGGATAATACACTATGACCAAGTAGGATTTATACCAGGAATGCAGGGCTGTTTCAATATTAGAAAAACTATTAGTATAATTGACTTTATCAATAACCTAATTAACAAAACCATATGATCATCTCAATAGATGCAGAAAAAGCACTTGATAAAATCCAACATCCATTACTATTAAAAGCACTTGAGAGTAGAAGAAAAAATGGACTTTTCCTTAAAATTATCAGAAGCATCTATTTAGAACTATCAGTAAGCATCATACATAATGGGGATAATTTGGAACCATTCCCAATATGATCAGGACAAGATTGCCCACTATCATCATTACTATTCAATATTATATTAGAAATGCTAGCTTTGGCAATAAGAGTTGAGAAAAAGATTAAAGGAATTAGAGTAGGTAATGAGGACACCAAACTATCACTCTTTACAGGTGGTATGATGATATGCTTAGAGAACCCCAGAGATTCTACTAAAAAACTATTAGAAATAATCCACACCTTTAGCAAAGTTGCAGGATACAAAATAAACCCACATAAGTCATCAACATTCTTATATATCACTAAAAAAAAATCCAACAGTTAAGAGTTACAAAGAGAAATTCCATTTAAAGTAACTATGGATAGTATAAAATATTTAGGAATCTATCTGCCAATGGAAAATCAGGAACTATATGAGCAAAACTACAAAACACTTTCCACGCAAATAAAGTCATATCTAACCAATTGAAAAATTATTAAAAGCTCTTTGATAGGGCGAGCAAATATAATAAAGATGACAATACTACCTAAGCTAATCTATTTATTTAGCGCTATGCCAATCAGACTCCCAAAAAACTATTTTAATGACCTAGGAAAAATAATGACAAAGTTCATATGGAAAAACAAAAGACCAAGAGTTTCAAGGGAATTAATGAAAAAAAAAAATCAAATGAAGGTGGCCTAGCTGTACCAGATCTAAAATTACATTATAAAGCAACAGTTACCAAAACCATTTGGTATTGGCTAAGAAATAGACTAGTTGATCAGTGGAATAGGTTAGGTTCAAAGGACAAAATAGTCAATAACTTTAATAATCTGGTTTACACTAGATTTTGACAGACCCAAAGACCCCAGCTTTGGGATAAGAATTCACTGTTTGACAAAAACTGCTGGGAAAATTGGAAATTGGTATGGTAGAAACTAGCCACTGATCCATTCTTAACACCATACATCAAGACAAGGTCAAAATGGGTTCATGACCTAGGCATAAAGAATGAAATTATAAATAAATTAGAGGAACATAGTATAGTTTACCTCTCAGACCTGTGAAAGAGGAAGGAATTTATGACCAAAGAAGAACTAGAGATCATTAGTGATCACAAAATAGAAAAATTTGATTATATCAAATTGAAAAGTTCTTGTACAAACAAAACTAATGCAGACAAGATTAGAAGGGAAGCAATAAACTGGGAAACATTTTTACATTCAAAGGTTCTGATAAAGGCCTCATTTCCAAAATATAGAGAGAATTGACTCTAACTGACAAGAAATCAAGCTATTCTCCAATTGATAAATGCTCAAAGGATATGAACAGACAATTCTCAGACAAAGAAATTGAAATATATTCCAGAAATGAAAATCATTTCCATATGAAAAGATGCTCTCAGTCATTATTAATCAGAGAAATGCAAATTAAGACAACTCTGAGGTACCATCCCCCACACCTGTCAGATTAGCTAGAATGACAGGGAAAGATAATGCAGAATGCTGGAGCGGATGTGGGAAAACTGGGATACTGATATATTGTTGGTGGAATTGTGAATACATTCAGCCATTCTGGAGAGTGAATTGGAACTATGCTCAAAAAGTTATGAAACTGTACATACCCTTTGATCCAGCAGTGTTACTACTGACCTTATATTCCAAGGAGATTTTATTTTATTTTTTAATAGCTTTTTATTTACAAGTTATATGTATGGGCAATTTTATAGCATTGACAATTGCCAAACTTTTTGTTCCAATTTTTCCCCTCCTTCTTCCCACCCTCTGATGGCAGAGATGACCAGTAGATGTTAAATATGTTAAAGTATAAATTAGATACACAATAAGTATACATGATCAAACCGTTGTTTTGCTGTACAAAAAAGAATCGGACTCTGAAATATTGTACAATTACCCTGTGAAGGAAATCCAAAATGCAGGCAGGAGAAAATATAGGGATTAGGAATTCAATGTAATGGTTCTTAGTTATCTCCCAGAGTTCTTTTGCTGAACATAGCTGGTTCAGTTCATTACTGCTCCTTTGGAACTTATTTGGTTCATCTCATTGCTGAAGATGGCCAGGTCCATCAGAATTGATCATCATATAGTATTGTTGTTGAAGTATATAATGATATCCTGGCCCTGCTTGTTTCATTCAGCATCAGTTCGTGTAAGTCTCTCCAGGCCTTTCTGAAATCATCCTGTTGGTCATTTCTTACCGAACAATTATATCCCATAATATTCATATACCACAATTTATTCAGCCATTCTCCAATTGATGGGCATCTACTCAGTTTCCAGTTTCTGGCCACTACAAAGAGGGCTGCCACAAACATTCGTTCACATACAGATCCTTTTCCCTTCTTTATGATCTCTTTGGGATATAAGCCCAGTAGTAACACTGCTGGATCAAAGGGTATGCATAGTTTGATAACTTTTTGAGCATAGTTCCAAATTGCTCTCCAGAGTTGTTGGATGTATTTACAATTCCACCAACAATGTATTAGTGTCCCTGTTTTCCCACATCCCCTCCAATATTCCACATTATCTTTCCCTGTCATTCTAGCCAATCTGACAGGTGTGTACTGGTATCTCAGAGTTGTCTTAATTTGCATTTCTCTGATTAATAGACTTGGAGCATCTTCTCATATGGCTAGAAATAGTTCAATTTCTTTGAGAATTGTCTGTTCATATCCTTTGACCATTTATCAATTGGATAATGGCAAGGAGATCTTAAAGAAGGGAAAGTGACTTGTATGTGCAAGAATGTTTGTGGCAGCCCTCTTTGTAATGGCCAGAAACTGGAAGCTGAGTAGATGCCCATCAATTGGAGAATGGCTGAATAAATTGTGGTATGTGAATATTATGGGATATAATTGTTCGGTAAGAAATGACCAACAGGATGATTTCAAAAAGGCCTGGATAGACTTATATGAACTGATTCTGAGTGAAACGAGAAGGACCAGGAGATAATTATATATTTCAACAACAATATTATATGTTGATCAATTCTGATGGCCCTCTTCAACAATGAGATGAACCAAATCAGTTCCAATGGAGCAGTAATGAATTGAACCAGCTACACCCAGCAAAAGAACTCTGGGAGATGACTATGAACCACTATAAAAAATTCCCAATCCCTCTATTTTTGTTCACCTGCATTTTTGATTTCCTTCACAGGTTAATTGTACACTATTTCAAAGTCCAATTCCTTTTATACAGCAAAATAACTTTATGGACATGTATACATATATTGTATTTAACTTATATTTTAACATATTTAACATGTATTGGTCAATCTGCCATCTGGGGGAGGGGGTGGGGAGAAGGAAGGGAAAAATTGGAACAAAAGGTTTTGCAGTTATCCATGCTGACAAATTATCCATTCATATATCTTGTAAATAAAAAGCTATAATAATAATAATTTTAAAAAGGCTGTGGCTTTTTCATATATTATAGCTTCTTGGAATCACAGGTGAGAGTTGGGTACCCCGAAGATGGATGAACAACCCTAAAAAGGGCTTGGCAAACCTCACAATAGAGATTTTAGACCTCCTTTGCATACCTTTTCCAACACAGTAGACTAAAGCAAATTGAGGAAAATCTATATGCCTCAAACCTATAAGGGAGTTAAGAGGCATCTAGCTCAAGTATATGAACAAATCCTCTTCTTCATGAAGAAATGGCCAATTGAGGACAATTTGTTCCATGATCATGAAGGCAACTGAAGTAGATGTTCACAATGCTTAGAGTTTAGTTAGACATCTAAGACACCAAAGCCATCCACTGCATCCCAGGCTACCACAATGTTTTTTAAGCCTTGACACTGGACTTTGATAATTCTGGAAAAGAAAGTGAAGCTGAAGACTTTGAACAACACTGATTCACTTAAATCTGTCACTAGTCTTCAAAAATTAAGGATAAACAACAAATATGATCCTAAGTCCTCCTGGTTCAAGAGAAGCTCAATAACACAAGTGTCTGAAAAAATAGTTGCAGACATGTCATGTCACAGAGTTGGGGAATTTGACTACATGATTTTATTCTATCTTTATATCTACCTTAATAATCTATCATAATAAAAATATAGATAAATTTACTGTTATCACATTTATCATTTATCATTTATCAATGATGGTATTACTCCCTATTTTCACTGCTTACTCTATTGGAAATTCATAGGTTGGTCTCATAATTAACTCTACATAACAAACTACATTTTAATAAAGGAATAAATGTCCTATGTAGAAAGTACAAAAATGTTATTATTTCCAGCATTGATCAAAATGTGTATTATGAGAAATCTTTTCAGAGATAGATGTGCCAGATTACTAATAAATACAGAAACAAAAACATAAAGGAATTTTTAAGTTCTACCATCCATTCATTTATCAGATTGGCAAAATAAAAAACAAGAATGTGGTGAGTTTTTTCTTCTCAAAACGCAGCCAGGTGATCAAAGTTCAGATCTTTTATTATCTCCAATATAGCCCGGTTAGCTTAGAGGCCTATCTCTCTGCTTGGTTCCAAGAGCTCTCTCCAAATGTCTCCAAATCCAAAGGTCTGGTCCTTCAGCCTCTGCCTCTGCTTTCTTCAGCCTCCAGCCAGCTCCACTCTTCACTCGGTGAAATCTGACGGAGACCCTCTGTCTGTTTCTTTTATCCAAGAGGGAGGAATTGTGGGATACGAGAGAGAGGGATTATGGGCTTTCTCCCATAGTGCTCCCTGGCCCAAAGAACTTCAAGGGAGGTGTGAACTCCTTGAACTCCAATGAGTAAAGGTGTGAACACAAGCCTTGTATTAATTAGTTCTACTTAGTACCTTGTTTCAGGTTCTGCCCAAAACATCTTCTTGTAAGATTAGATCAACTCTAATTAGTTAGCAGTTAGTAAGGATTCCAACATCTCCCCCTTTCTTTTGTTTTAAAACATAGGGGGTTTCTGAGGGGGTACACATAAATCCATCAATATGGGCCAGAACTTTGTAACAGATATACATGGTATACATAAATCCATCAATATGGGAGGCATTATACATAATTTACATAAGTACATAGCAATATAACACAGGCTAGTAGTAATGTAACAACATGAATCAACCTGAAGATTTACACATGTCCATAAGTCCTAGAAATAGTCCATAAGCAATCCATTGTCCATTAGTTCATGTGCCAGGAATCTAATAATTCTTGTAAGCTCTGAAGTACTGCAAAAGGTCTCATCAACAATTTTTCATCTCAGGGAACCCAATGATTCTTGCTGGTTTTTCAAGAACTAAAACAGTTTCATCTTGTGTTAGGAAATCCAATGATTCCTGGGATTTTAAAAAGTTCTTTTAACAGTCTCATTGTCAGCTATCTGATTCTTTCTCCATCTGTGGAAATATAAGCAGATCCTCTTCCCCAAGCAGTTAACATATCTAATTCCCTTCTATTTACCAAATTTGGGATTTCTCCTCATCATCTGGTAATTACATTGGAGGTGTTTGCACTGGATATTGCCTTGTTGTCTTAAAAGGCCTATATTCTTCCCAACTGTAATCCTGATTGCTTTTCTGTTGGTTGATGACATCAGAGTTCTGAATTTCTAAAGTCTCTCTGGGTGTAACCTCAGCTGCTATCATGCCCCACCTGTCCTTTGATTGATACTTTGGAGCTGGGCCTTGCCTCTCATTCCTCTGGGTCAATATACATTTAGAGGCCCAATGAAAGCCTCGGTTACATTTTGTACATGGGGTTTTGGGTTTTCTCTCACCCTGTCTTCTCACTCTATCTCCATTTCTACATTGAGCTCTCAAATGTCCAACTTTTCCACAATGAAAACATCGACGAGTTTCTCTAGAATTCCTCTGCCAAGAAGGACCTTGTCTTTCCATGTTCATCATAGTCTGGGCATAATAAGTATTTGTGCCAACTGTGGCACAGCGTCTTATGATCTCCTCTAAAGAAGCATCTTTGTCAAGCCTCCATATAATTCTTTTGCAAACTTCATTGGCATTTTCCTTAGCCAAATGTCTAGTCATTATTTCTGTGGCAGCATTATCTCCTATGGTTCTTATTACAGCTGTTTGCAAACATCCCACAAAATTTGCAAAAGGTTCATTGGGACCTTGCTCTATTTTTGTGAAAGCATTATTTCCATCTTTCTGTCCAGGGAGAGAATTCCAAGCTTTTATTGCAGCCTTAGAAATTTGCTCATACACTGTTGCGTGATAATAAATCTGTTCTGAACTCTCTGCATACTGACCTTCACCAGCTAGTTGGTCAAAAGCAACTTGTACAATAGCTCCTGTTTGCCTATTGCATTGGGCTTGAATCCTACATAATTCATGAAACTCTGAAAGCCACAATAAATTTTGTCCCGGTTCTAGACATGTTTTAGTGATGGATTTCCAGTCATTCGGGGTTAAGATTTCATAAGACAAATTATCCAGTAACATCTTCACATAAGATGATGTAGCCCCATAAAGAGTGCAACTCTTTTTCAAATCTTTAATTTTTTCCAAATTAAAAGGAGTGTATTTTCTCTCTTTTTGACCTGAGGAGTTGAACTCTTCAATCACAGGATATGCATTTATAAAATCAGATATATCTTTTCCTTCATTTTTTGCTTTAATTAATGCTTTTTCTAATCTTGTCAAATTCTGCTTTACAGGAGAAGCTGACTGTGTTTCTGTCTCTCTCCCTCCCCCTTGTTCCACCCATGAAGGGTTAATTGCGGGGGGAGGGTCATGAGATGTGGAATCACCTAATTCCTCCTGCTGTGAAGTATCATGCTCAGAATTGTAATTAACTCCATTCTCATCTGATTCGTCCTCCTTTTCACCTAGTAAAGTTGGTACTTTTTCCTCCTGTACTTTCCTTTTCATCATTCTATCACTTAAATAACTTCTTATAGCCAATTGTATTATATTATATGTATTAATTATTGAGTTAGGCCCATTTTTATCATAGAATTGACAAAGATCCTCTCCAACCAATTTCCATTCATTTAGATCTAATTCCTTATCAAGAGAGAAACAAGGACATATGTCCTTTACAGTTTGTAAAAGTTCAGTGATTTGCTGTAAACTTATAATTAAACCTTGGCTTTCCATAACTTTGACAATGCTCTCTAAACATTTTCCTTGAACAGAAACAGGCTGTTTTCTAAATATCTGTCCCATCTTAGCTGAAATTCTACTTTAACTCTTCTAACAAAATTTCTTTGTTGCACTCACCCTAATTTCTGGGTTGAAGAGTCTTTTCCACTAGATCAGGATCAGAGGCTTTTCCACTTGAATCAGGATCGTAGCTTTTCCTCTGAAATCCACTGAGGGGTCTGTCAGTCCCACATTCAGGGCGCCAAAATGTGGTGAATTTTTTCTTCTCAAAACGCAGCCAGGTGATCAAAGTTCAGATCTTTTATTATCTCCAATATAGCCCGGTCAGCTTAGAGGCCTATCTCTCTGCTTGGTTCCAAGAGCTCTCTCCGAATGTCACCAAATCCAAAGGTCTGGTCCTTCAGCCTCTGCCTCTGCTTTCTTCAGCCTCCAGCCAGCTCCACTCTTCACTCGGTGAAATCTGACGAGACCCTCTGTCTGTTTCTTTTATCCAAGAGGGAGGAATTGTGGGATACGAGAGAGAGGGATTATGGGTTTTCTCCCATAGTGCTCTCTGGCCCAAAGAGCTTCAAGGGAGGTGTGAACTCCTTGAACTCCAATGAGTAAAGGTGTGAACACAAGCCTTGTATTAATTAGTTCTACTTAGTACCTTGTTTCAGGTTCTGCCCAAAACATCTTCTTGTAAGATTAGATCAACTCTAATTAGTTAGCAGTTAGTAAGGATTCCAACACAAGAACAAAGAAATAGGCAAATGCTGGGAGGGACTATGGAAAAATAGACATTAATGTCCTCTTGATGGAGCTATAAATTGGTTCAGCCTTTCTCAGAAAAAAATGAAATAATGTTTAAAAATTTCTAAATCCTGAATCCTTTTTGACATTACTAGTCTAATTGGGAAAAAAAAATGTAATCAAAAAGAAAAAGAGAGTCAGTGAGCGACCATGTAGAGTACAGTTATTAAATTTAACTGGTAACCTAAATAGTACAGAGTCCCAAATTACAAAAGAGGAGTGATTCCAAGGTAATATCCAGAATTACACTTAATCTTTTCTAAATATTTATGAAGTTCTGAGATTGCATTCCCATCACATCCATCTGCTATTCCAGCATTCTGTCATATCCTGATCCTTATTCTCCCTTTTCCTTATTACTTTTTATACTTGCCATTTGTTTTCACCTGCTAAAAAAAATTAAAAATATATTTTGTAGAGATTAAAAAGTGAATATATCTCTACACAGTCACCTTTATTGAAGGGGTACAATAAGAACTGAAATAATAATACTATATGTATGTGTGTTTGTGTGTCTGTGTGTTTATTTAGAATAGAATAGAATGTGGACATGGAGACAAAAAGACCTATATTCACTATCCACTTCTGACAAGTATTTGTTCTAAGATTCTAAGCAAATAACTTAATCTCTCAATTCACTACAGAAGTCCAAAAAAAAAAAAAAAAAAAACTATCAGTCGCAAAGAAGGTACTATTTCCTCACCTTGAGGTTCACTATTCCATTGAAATTTCTATTGCATTTGAATATAACACATTGTTTTCCTAAATTTTTTGGCTTATTATAGACCTAACTGTATCTTTTCTTTCTATTTAATTCTGTTTTTTTATTTTTTTGTTCTTGTTCCCATTCACTACTACTATTACTAATAATAAATAATTTATTTTTAATTTGAGGAAGTTAACAAATCATAAAATGTTAATTGGTTCTTCATATAGGAAATTTTTTGGTTATATTTCTAGAGGACAACAAAGTAGTTCTAAATTTGGAATTAAAGAGAAAAAATATCTTGACATGCAATTAAATACTTTAATGTTGATATTTAAATGAAAATACACTTTTCTCCATTCCTATAATAATATCAATATAAAAAATGTATGCTCTAAGGGATTTGCCCAACAATCATGAGGCACAAGTAAAGATATGGTTATGAAAGCACTTTATAAACCATAATTTTAAGTTATGATTTATGTTATTGCTGAAATAGTAAAGAAATGCTTTAGTGTCTTCAAATGGAAATGAGGAATTTATCTTTTTTTATTAAGGTTTTTTACTTTTGAAAACATATGTGTGGACAATTCTTCAACATTAGCCCTTAGAAACCTTTTGTTCCAATTTCCCCTCCCTTGTTATGCTATGCATGGTAGAAATATATGTTGAATCTAATGTATACATACATATTTATACAATTATTGTGCTGCATAAGAAAAATAAAATCAAACCAGTAAAAAAAAAAAAAAAAAAAAAAAAGAAGAAGCAAAAAAAAATGCAAGCAAGCAACAACAAAAAGAGTGAAAATGCTATGTTGTGAAACACATTCAGTTCCCACAATCCTCTCTTTGGGTGTAGATGGCTCTCTTCATTACTGAACAATTAGAACTGGTTTGAATCATCTCATTGTTGAAGAAAGCCACATCCATCAGAATTGAATATCGTATAAACTTGTTGTAGTTGTGTATGATGATCTTCTGATTTTGCTCATTTCACTTTGCATCAGTTCATGTATGTCTCTCCAGGCATCTCTGAAATCATCCTGCTGATCATTTCTTACAAAACAATAGTGTTCCATAGCATTCATATATCATAATTTATTCAGCTATTCTCCAATTGATGGGCTTCCATTCAGTTTCCAGTTTCTTGCCACTACAGAAAGGGTTACTACAAACATTTTTGCACATGGGTTCCTTTATCTCCTTTGAGATCTCTTTGGGTTATAAGCCTAGTAGAAATACTGCTGGGCCAAAGGGTAGGTACAGTTTGATAAATTTTTGTGCATAGTTCCAAATTGCTCTCCAGAATGGTTGGATCTGTTCCACCAACAATGTATCAGTGTCTTAGTTTTCCCACTTCCCTGCCAACATTCATCATTATCTTTTCTTGTCATCATAGCCAGTCTGACAGGTGTGTAGTGTGTCTCAGAGTTGTCTTAATTTGTATTTCTCTGATCAATAGTGATTTGGAGCATCTTTGCAAATGACTATAAATAGTTTTAATTTCTTCATCTAAAAATTGTCTGTTAATATCCTTTGACTATTTACCAATTGGAGAATGGCTTGAATTCTTTAAAATTTGAGTTAATTCTCTATGTATTTTAACAATGAGGCCTTTCTCAGAACCTTTGAATGTAAAAATGTTTTCCCAGTCCATTGCTTCCCTTCTAATCTTGTCTGCATTAGTTTTATTTGTGCAAAAACTTTTAAAGTTTATATTAACTTAAAATTAAATCAAAATGATCTATTTTGTGATCAATAAGGATCTCTACTTCTTTGGTCACAAATTCCTTCTTCCTCCACAGAGTTGAGAGGTAAACTATCTTATGTTTTTCTCATTTGTTTACAGTATCATTCTTTATGTCTAGATCATGAATCTATTTCAACCTTATTTTGGCATATGGTGTTATGTGTGAGTCAGTGCCTAGTTTCTGCCACACTAATTTCTAATTTTTCCAGAAGTTTTTGGGAAATAATGAATTATCCCAAAAGCTGGGGTCTTTGGGCGTGTCAAACGCTAAATTGCTATAGTTATTGACCATTTTGTCCTGTGAACTAATCTATTCCACTGATCAACTAGTCTATTTCTTTACCAGTACCAAATGGTTTTGAAGACTGCTGCTTTATAATACAATTTTATATCTGGTACTTTATAATATAATTTTAGATCTAGGGCACCTTCATTACTTTTATTTCACTAATTCCCTTGAAATTCTTGAACTTTTGTTCTTCCGGATGAATTTTGTTGTTATTATTTCTAAATCAGTAAAATAGTTTCTTGGCAGTTTTATTGGTATAGCACTAAATAAGTAGATTTGTTTATATAGTATAGGCATCTTTATTATATTTGATTGACCTATCTTAGAGCACTTGGTATTTTTCCAATTGTTTAGATCTGACTTTATTTCTATGTTAAGTGTTTTGTAGTTTTGTTCATAAAATTTCTGGCTTTCCCTCGGCAGATGGATCCCCAGATATTTTATACTATGGGCAGTTATTTTAAATGCAATTTCTCTTTGTATTTCTTGCTGTTGGATTTTATTAGTTATGTAAAAAATGCCCCTGATTTATGTGGATTTATTTTGTATCTTGCAACTTTGCTAAAGTTGTGGGTTATTTTTAATAGTTTTTCAGTTGATTCCCTAAGGTTCTCTAAGCATATCATCATATCACCTGCAAAAAATGATAATTTGGTTTCCCCATTACCTACTCTAATTCCTTTAATCTCTTTTTCTCTTTTTGACAAAGCTACCATTTTTAATAAAATATTGCATAGTAATGGTGATAATGGGCAACTTTGTTTCATGCCTCATCTTATTAGGAATGGTTCCTGTTTATCCCCATTGCATATAATGCTTGCTGATGGTTTTAAATAGATGTTACTGACTATTTTAAGGAAAAGTCCATTTATTCCTATACTTTCTAGTATTTTTAAAAGGAATGGGTATTGGATTTTATCAAATGGTTTTTCTGCATCTATTGAGATAATCATATTGTTTTTGTTAATTCAATTATTGATAAAGTCAATTATGCTAATAGTTTTCCTAATATTGAACCAGCCCTGCATTCCTGATATAAATCCTATTTGGTCATGGTATATTATCCTGGGGACGAGTTAAGATTTTTGCATCAATATTCATTAGGGAGATTGGTCAATATTTTTCTTTCTCTGTTTTCATCCTACTTAGTTTAGGTATCAGCACCATGTCTGTGTCATTAAAAAAAAAAAGTTAGGAGTCCTTCTTTCCCTAATTTTTTTTCAAATACTTTATATGGTATTGGAGTTAATTGTTCTTTATTGGGTAGAATTCACATGTAAATCTATCTGGTCCTGGGGATTTTTTCTTAGGGAATTGATTAATAGTTTGTTCTTTCTTTTTCAAAAATGGAATTATTCAAGTAATTTATTTCTTCTTTTGTTAATCTGGGCAATCTATATTTGTAGGTATTCCTCCATTTCACTTAGGTTATCAAATTTATTGACGTAAAGTTGGGCAAAATAACTTCTAATTATTGCTCTAATTTCCTGTTCATTGATGGAAAGTTCTCCCTTTTCATTTTTGAGACTAACAATTTGTTTTTCCTCTTTCCTTTTTCTAATCAAATTAACTAAAGGTTTATGTATTTTGATGGTTTTTCATAAAACCAGCTCTCAGTTTTATTTATTAATTTGATGGGTTTTTTTTATTTTCAATTTTATTAATCTTTCCTTTTATTTTTAGAATTTCAAGTTTGATATTTGATTGGGTGGGGTTAATTTGTTCTTTTTCTAGCTTTTTTGGTTGCAAGTCCAATTCATTGATCTTTTCTTTCTCTATTTTAAGCAAGTAAGCATCTAAAGATATGGAATTCCCTCTTATTATTGCTTTGGCTGCATCCTACAAATTTTGGTATGTTGTCTCATTATTGATATTCTCTTGGATGAAATTATTAATTGTATCTATAATTTGCTATTTCATGTATTCATTCTTTAGGATGAGATTATTTAGTTTCCAATTCCTTTTTGGTCTATTTTCCCCTGGCTTTTTATTGAATGTAATTTGTATTGCATTGTGATCTGAAAAAAAAATTCATTTGTGATTTCTGACTTTATTCATTTGATTTTGAGGTCTTTATATCCTAATATATAGTCAATTGATGTATAGCTTCCATGAACTGCCTAGAAGAAAGTGTACTCATTTCTGTCTCCATTCAATTTTCTCCAAAGATCTATCATACCTAACTTTTCTAGTATTCTATTCACCTCCTTAATTTCTTTTTTATTTATTCTGTGGCTTGATTTATCTACTTCTGAGAGAGCAAGGTTGAGATCTGCTACTATTTCAGTTTTCCTGTTTGTTTTTTCTTGCAGCTCTATTAACTTCTCCTTTAGAAAGTTCCACGCTAAACCATTTGGTGCATATATGTTAATTATTGATATTGATTAATTATCTATGGTACCCATTACAATGATATAGGTTCCTTCCTTATCTTTTTAATTAGGTCAGTTGTTGCTCTTGCTTGATCTGAGATCAGGATGGTTACCCCTGCTTTTTTTTTTTTTTTTTTAACCTTCATCTGAAGCATAATAGATTCTATTCCAGCCTTTACCTTTACTCTGTATCTATCACTCTGCTTTAAATGTGTTTCTTGTTAAATATATATATATATAATATATATATATATATATATATATATATATATTGTAAAGTTCTGGCTTTTAATCAAGTCTGCTATCCACTTCTGCTTTATGGAAGAGGGAGGGTCTCCAAAGGGGGAGGGCTGTTTAAGACAAATGGTGCTCATAAGTAAAATACTGGGGAGGAGGGAAAGGAGAAAAGGAAAGAGAAAAGTATAATCTGGGATAAAGAAAATGGCAGGAAATACAGAAATAGTAGTTTTAACCATAAATATGAAATCTTCCATAAAGGGTCTCAGGTTCACTTTGAACCTAGATCTTTTACCAAATTTCCTTTCTGGAAGACATTTTGTATTTCTGTGGTTACCAATTTCATGAATTTTACTTCATATTAGATACTTCTTGAACTCTTTCTGTCTTCTTGTGACCATATAAATTTGGCTCAATCACAGAAGGCATTATTGTAACTACCTACTTTTTGGAGAATATGAAAATTGTGAGGAGGATCAAGGACTATTTTTTTTTTTTTGCCTAACCAGCAATATATAAATTCTCTTATGACCTCTGGCACTATGGTTCAAGTGGAAGAGGAGATCACTTGAACTTTTGAACTTTATCACAATTTTCCGAGGTCACTCCATCCAGATGCATCATCTTATTAGATTTTTTGTTGTTGTTGAGGCAATTGGGATTAAATGACATGATCAGGGTCACACAGCTAGGAAGTGTTAAGTTAAGGAAGCTAGGAAGGCCAGATCTATTCACTTCACTTCTATCCTTCACTCAGATCTTCCTGACTTCAGGGTTGGTGCTGTGCCACCTAGCTGCCCCTCTATTAGATTTTAGTACCTTACTCAATTGTTCTCTCTAACTTAATGATCATACATAGGGATTTCAGTATTATATACACTCAAGGTATTATAGACCATGGATTTAGATTTCTTAAACTCACATTATCTTTCTCTTCCACCTCTATGGAACTCTTAGGTCTGAAGATGATGTTCTTGACTATTTCTTGATGAGCTTCAACCCTCCTAAAGCTACCCTTTTCACTATTTCAACATAGTTGTATTGGTCTTCCCTGTTTTCCTAGTTGGTCACTCCTGTTCTATTCTCATTGCCCTTATTTACAATCCTAACCACAAAAAACCTATTTTTTTTCTATACTTGAATTTGTTGTTACTTTGTCATCTTATATAGTGTCAAACTATAACTTTAGACACTATTTATCTTCTTTGCCCCACTTATTGCTTACTTATTGTTTCAGCCTATTTTTTGACTTCCAATTTGATGTTAAAATAGAAGCTCTGCTCACCCAGAGAGAAAAGCATGTACCAATTATCAGATTTTTTCATGCTACAGCTTTCAGAGCTTGGTCTCAGGGTCTGCAAATTTTTGGTGCTTCCAAAGTGGTATGATTTTGGAAGAGGCATGGTTATTGCTCTCCCACTCTACATTGTGGTCTTTACCTAGAAAGGACCTCCTATGTGCTACAGCACAGCAACCAGAGTTGCTACTCTTTTGTGATTAAAGCTTAATGCTTCTCTTCAACCCTGAAAATGTGACCAAAATTATGTTTGGGCAATAGAATTTCTAATTAGTACCCTCTGAATTCATTGCCAGAAAGTGTTCCCTATATTCTGTTTCTAATCAGTTTTCCAGACCTGTTTATGTCTGCTGTTGCTACTGCTGCAGCTGCTGTTACTATTGTGTGTGTGTGTGTGTGTGTGTGTGTGTGTGTGTGTGTGTGTGTTCCAGACAGATTTGAACTCTGGTTTCACAGTCTTCTCCTTGCTTTCTAAGTTTTCTTAGGCTGCAAAAGTGTTTCACCCTGACTTTTGTTGGCTCTAACATTCTTAAATCTGATTTGAGGCATTATTTTAAAGTAATTTGGAGCAGAATGTTTAGAAAGTTCATCTGGATTATCTGTATTCCACCATCGTGGCTCCCAAGGAAAACAATATTGAAGTGAAAGTGTTAATAACTTTTTTTAAAGTCAACTTATCATTTTTTGAGTTCTGGTTACCATAACAACTCTCAAATAATATTTTTGTTAAACACCAAATATTGGATTTTTATTAAACACTGCATTTATGAGTTGTGATGTTCAGAATAATATATTAAACATTTTTTGAAAGCAGTACATAGTTGAAAGGACAAAATGTAATTGAGATAATTAACATGCAATGTAATTCATTTCACACTTTTGTAAAAAACTTCCTTTCAAAATGCTTTGCGTCAACATCTTCAAGGTAAGAAGCCATTTATTTTCTTGACCTATTTTCAAAAGTCCCTAATGCATTTTGCTTTGGAAAATTGCAGCCTGTAATGATTAGTGTGCAAGATTATAGGAAAACCCATTTTTGTTTGCTTTAGAAATACATGTCGTCTGCAATGAAATTGCCTGCTTTATGCAAACAATTTGAAAAATCAAAAGGAGGAATATTGTGTAGACATTTCAGCTTTCAAGGAAAGATGAATTGTTAATGCCTGAAATAGAGTACCTGTAACCAAAACAAGACACATGCTCACACTGGACTGTATTATCCTTCACTTGCCTTGACTAACACAATAGCCTCATAATTGCTCTTCCTACAGTCTCATCCCACCCTCTTCTATTCTTCTAAGATCTTTAACCCAATATTTCTAGTGCATAAATGTCATCCAATAATCAAAAATTAACAACATCTTTACTGCTTTAAGTATAAAATATATGTGTATTGTGTATTTTAGTATTTAAAGTCCTCTACAATTGAGTTTCCATTTTCTTTTTCTTTTACCTTCTTAATTTGTATTATTCATCTTCCAACATTTTCTGATTTAGTAACACACTAGTTCTTCCCCTTTTGCAGAACATTTCATCTCTACCTCAATCCTATTGCACAAGTGGTTTCTTATGCCTTGCATTCTATGTAGCAGAATAACTAGTTGTTTTTTGTTTGTTTGTTTGTTTTTTTCCTGAGGCAATTGGGGTTAAGTGACTTGCTTACTTATAATACTTACTAGGAAGTATTAAGTGCCTGAAAACAGATTTGAACTCAGGTCCTCCTGACTTCAGTGCTGGTGCTGTATCCACTGTGCCACCTCGCTGCCCCAGAATAACTAGTTTCTATCCAAAAATTAGCTTATGTATCATTTCTTAGAGAAATTATTAACATTTTCTCCCTGTTGAAATGTTTATGTTTTATATATTCTTTTATTACTTTGAATTATTTTGTATACACTTTTCATTTACCTGTGTTGATGTCATATTTCTTATATTTCTCATATTATATTATTATAATATATTCTTATATTAAGACTGTATATTTCTTAAAACCAGGGGATATTTTGATTTTGTCTTTATATTCCCTGTATCTAGGAAAGTATTTCACAAATAATAAATATATGTTTAATAAATACTTTTTAGTTATTGTCATCTAGTTCAGAATATAACGATATAAGTAAGGTTAGCTTGGTAAGCTATACAGAACATTTAGTATAATGTAGTATAATATTGTGACTTTCTGATCTTCTGTGTAAAAATATGAAATTGGCTTTCCCATGAATACAAATATCCATGTAATCGGCAAAAAATTAACTAAGTTGTCATATCACTAAATAGTTTGACATAACCATGTAGCCTAACTGTATATAACTGAATTATTAAACCTCCAATACAATGGAATTTATCATTCTAGCAATGTTTAATACTGAATCAGGTTACCTCACATCTGAGTTATTTAAATTCTAAAAAGTTTATAGGAAATATAATCAGAATGTTTCCTATCATATTTATAATAGAAGGCCTTAAAATGATGCAAATGTTTTGGTCTTGAAAATTGCTTACTGTTCCTTTGGATTAATAACTGGTAATGAACTTCAGCAATATCAGATAACTCTTTTAATCTTCCCAAGTTCATTGCATTAATGTAAATGTTAATGTAAATTCTACCCATAAAATCTATATCAATTTTATCAGCATTCACTGGGCATATTATCAGTATAAACTGCTAAAACTTTAGCAAAGCATTTGCTTCTACTTCTAGAATTTGGAACAATTATTTCTATCCACTGAATAATCTTGAAATGATACAATAATTTTCCCTTTTAGATATGCTTTTCCAGTTTTCTGCTTGTGCTCTCACAAGCAAGCAATGACAAAGAGGCAGATACCTTTTGTTTCTTCTCACCCATTGGCTAATATTGCATCATTTTTGATATAAGCATCAGCTTTTCACATACCAATCAATCCTTGATGTTAGTGCTTCTTATGTCAATTATGCATTGGATTCTCAAGCCCAACCATGAGCACATATAGAGGATCTGGAATTCAATTCAAAATTCACCAGTTTAATCAGAACAATAGGAGGTGGAACAAGTCTATATTCTGGAGTTTTTGCTTTTGTTACTGTTTGGGGGTCCATATTAGTTCATGACCTTTGTCAACCTAATTCCTTCTATTCTAAAAAGCATTCTATTCTAAAAGCTATAAAATGAAACCAGTATTAAGAGTCACCCTGTGATAGGTCATAATATTTATTGTGAAAAGGGTCCCCTATATTCTGTTTCTAAATAGTTTTCCAGACTCATTTATGTCTCTGCACTGAAAGTCCCTGAAGTTGCTGCTATTGCTTCAGCTACTGTTGCTAGTGCTGCATCTGCTGTTACTATCACTGTGTGTGTATGTATGTGTTCCAGACAGGTTTGAACAGCATTCACTTGGCTTATTATCAGTATAAACTGCTATAATATTTACATTATATCTAGATATTATTAAACCTCTAATATAATGGATCTTATCATTCTAGCAATATTTAATACTGAATCAGATTACTTTACATCTAAGTTATTTAAATTCTAAAAAGTTTATGGTAATAATAAGAATGTTCCCTATGATATTCATACTGGACGGCCTTAAAGTGATACAAATATTTTGGCATTGAAAATTGCCAAATTTTCATTTCGTAGCATTATTATAAGTTAATTAGAATAATTATCTTATTAGTTATGATAAGTACTATTACTTATTAATATATAATCAACTTGTATTAATTACAATATATTTAATTATATAATTAATGACTTGATTATAAGGTGAGTTGTAATTAACTTAATTATAACTTATTCTTTAAATTATAACAACTTATATTATAATTTATAATATATATAACTCATTCTTTTGCCTTTTAACCACTTTCCATTATGTATAATTTTTCATTTAAAAAAATATATGAGGAAAGCATGTTTTCAGGTCAATTGATGTAGATTTTTCAATCTTCTTTGATATTAATTTTAAGATTGTCTCCTGAAAGATTATCATATTTACTTTTTATAATTAAACCTTTATGAGCCTGTGCTATTTATCATAATGGATACATATTTGCAATGATGCCGATTTAAGAAAGTGGGGGGTTTTTTGAGTGTGAATTTGTGTTTCAAGATAATACTGTATATAAATTACCAGGGAAATATGTAGGATGGATTATCTGCTCAAATTCCTAATTAATAATCAGCTTTGTTTCTTTCTAGGGATAACTATATAAATTTGTTTTTAGTTATAACTTTAAATATACTTTATTTACATGAGAGATGTTTCAATCTAGACACTGCACAGTAGCAAAAGTTTTAAAAATATCAGTTTTCTAATATTAGAATCTATTTGAATAAAGATGATGATAATAGCATTTAAATATCTTTTTTAGATTAGCAAAAATAATTACAAATATCTCTTAAAATATTTTATTTCACTAAATGTTTCAAATATATGTAAAAGATGTAGTAATTTAAAAAATTAAATTTAAATTATTTTTCTTACTCCCGACATAAAAAGGCAAGCAATTTAATATTGAACATATATATATATGTGTATATATATATATATATATATATATATATATATATATACACACACACACACACACACACACACACATATATATATATATTTCCATATTAACCATGTTGCAAACGAAAACACAGAATAAAACAGTAAAAATAAAGAAAGTAAAAACAATATGGGGCAACTAGGTGGCACAATGGTAAGAGCACCATTCCTGAAGTCAGGTGGACCTGAGTTCAAATGTAATCTCAGACACTTGACACTTCTTTGCTGTGTGACTCTGGATACATCACTTAACCCCAGTTGCCTCAGCAAAAAACAAAACGAAACAAAACAATATGTATTCAGAGCTTATCGGTTCTCTCTCTCTGGAGATGTTTTGTTGTTGTTGTTGTTGTTGTTTTGTTTGTTTTGTTTTGTTTTTTATTCTGGTTTATTCGAAATTGTCTTAGATCATTATTTTGATCAGAGTAGCTAAGTCTATCACAGTTGATCATCCTTATAATTTTGAAGTTAATATATACACTGTTCTCCTGCTTCTGCTCCCTTCAGTTTCATATTAAGCCTTACCAGGTTTTGGGGAAATCATTTCTTAGAGAAGAATAGGATTCCATTACACCACAACTTGTTCATTCATTTCCCCAAATGATGGACATCAATTCAATTTCCAATTCTTTGCCAACATAAAGAGCTGTTATTGATATATTTTTGTAAGAATAGGTCCTTTTCCCTGTTCTTTGCTCTCTTTAGAATATACAATAGTAGCAGTGATATTACTGAGTCAAAATATATGCACAGTTGTGTAACTCTTTTGGAATGGTTCCAAATTGTTTTACAGAATTCCACTAATAATGCATGAATATTTCAATTTCCCCACCTCCCTTTAATAATTTGTCATTTTCCTTCTCTTTCAACTTAGTCAACCTGATGATGGTAGGTGGCATCTCAGAATTGTTTAAATTTGCAATTCTTTAATCAGTGACAATATAGAATTTTTTCTTATTAGACTATGGATAATCTTTATTTTTTTTTATTTTGAAAACTTACTTTTCATATCCTTTAACCATTTATCAAGTGGTAAATGTTTATTATTTTTATACATTTGTCTTTCTTATTTATTTGAAAAATTAGCCCTTTATCACATAAACTTGCTATAAAAATTACTCCCCAGTTTTGTTTTCCTACTAATTTAGCTTCATTAGTTATGTTCGTGCAAGCAAAGGACTTTTTTAATTTCAGGTAATCTAAATTATCTATTTTGCTATTCACAATCCTCTCTACCTTTTAGTTTTACCTTAAACTATTCCTCCTTCCACAAATCTGACACGTATATTTTTTTTCACGTTCCCCTTGTTTACTTATGATTTTTAAAATTTATATTTAAATCTAAATCACTTATTTATTTTTACCTTGTATGGTTTGAACATTGATCTATGCTTTCTAATTCTTTAAGCAAATTTTTTTTTGAAATTATGAGTACAAATCCTGCTTCAGACATTTATTAATTGTGTGACCCTGGGAAAGTCACAATCCTTTTTGCCTTAGTTCCTCATCTATTAAATGAACTTGAGAAGGAAATGATAAACTCTTCTACATCTCAGAGAAGAAAACATCAAAATGGGATCCAGAAGAGTCAAATAGGATTGAAACAACTACACAATAACTTTTATGTCCTTCAACTTTGTTGACATTATTTCAACCAGATTTTAGTTGATTTTTTAAAGATTGTATAAGTATATCATGATATCATCTGCAAAGAGAGAAAATGTTGTTAACTGATAGCCTTATTTTATTTTTTTGCTTTAATTTCTTTTTCTTATTCTATGGCTATAGCTGGAATTTCTAGTACAATGTTAAAAAATTGTGATGATAATGGCCATCCTTGATTCAGTTCTTAGGTTATTGGGAATATTTCTAGTTTATCCTCATTAAATATAATACTTGTTAAAGGTTAATGCTACTTATCATTTAAAGAAAGGTAACATTGATACCTATGTTTTTTCATGTTTTTAATAGAAATTGTTTTTCTTCAAATATATATATATATATATATATATATATATATATATAAGCTTTATTGATATGGTTAGTCATGCTGATAGTTTTATTTTTTTTCCTAATGAGGAACCATCCTTGAATTTGTTATATATACTCCTTTTTCTAATTTGATTGTTATTGTGATTTTTTTTAACTTGTTCTTTTTCTAATTATTTTTTAGTTGCATGTCTAATTTATACATTCTTTCTCCTTGAAAACTATCTGTTCATATTCTTTGACCATTTACCAATTGGGAAATGGCTTGTATTCTTATAAATTTAACTTCATTTTCTATATATTTTAGAAATAAAGTCTTTATAAGAAACACTGGCTGTAAAAAAAATGTTGTCCAGCTTTTTGTTTCCCTTCTAAACTTGGCTGCATTGGTTTTGTATATGTAAAATATTTTTAATTTAATGTAATCAAATTAATCAATTTTGGATTTCATAATGTTTATTTCTTAGTTGATCATAAATTTTTCCTTTCTTCAAAGATCTGTCAAGTGAACTATCCCTTGCTCTACTAATGTGTTTATAGTCTCACCCTTTAAGGCTAACTCATGAATCCATGTTGACCTTATATTAGTATAGTATATATAGTATAATATATTAGTATAGTTCCAAGTATAGTATAGTATAGTATAGAGAAACAGATCTACACCTAATCTATGCCATATTATTTTCCAGTTTTCTCAGCAATTTTTGTCAAATAAGGATGTGGTTACTGTGGTATTGTTCTATACTGTGCTTCTTATTTATGAAAGCCCTTTGGCTACCCTTATCCTTTGAGATTGAAAACAAGTAATACTTTTCCTTAAGGATCCTGATTTTGGGGGAATGGAAATTATGCTGCCCTTCAGTCCTTCCATTTCCTCTTGACTGGAATTGCTTCTTTCCACTCTTGAGGTATCATCAAGAAGTGACTATAGGTAATGAAGTTTCCAAACAACTGTCCCTTAGTGTTCCTACTTCTTAACTAAATATGTTCTCTTTAACATTGAATTGTGACATAGAAATGGGTATAGGCGATGGAGTTGCAAAACAGTATGTTCTTTTGTCCAATGCTAGCATAAAAGTCTCCTGTAATATCTTTCTTTTCAGTTGCCATATCCACTTGTCATCTTTGCCTTAAGAGTTCCCAAAGTTGCTGCTGCTTTTGTCACTATCACATAGTCCTACAACTATTTAATCCACATCCATATCACAGATTTCTCTTTCTTGTCCTGGGCTGGAAGGATGTCTCATTCTGATCTTTTATTGGCTCTGCTAGTCCAGGAGTCAGTTTGAGGAATTATTTAAAAATTGTTTACAGGGGAATGTTAGGAGAGTTGGGCTTAGTGTGTCTCTATGACACTGCCTATTTGGTTCTTCCCCCTGAACTTTACAAATATTATTGCATTTAGCTTCAAAATAAACCTGCAAACTAGATGTTTTATCATTTTCATTTTTCAGATGAAGAAACTGAGGGAGAAGTTAAGTGAGTTTCAAAGGGTCATATTGTGAGTGACTAAAGCTGGATTTTAATTCAGTTCTTGCTGGCTTCAGGCCCACAAAAGTTTGAACAAACTCCCAATGAAAGTGTCAGAATAAAATTATGTAAAAGTATGTTTTAGAAACCATTTTGTTCCAAGACAAATGATCTAGCCTATGATTTTCATATTATCTACTTTCCATTTAAATGTGATTACATCTTTAAGCTCACCATTTAAAATAAATATTACTTAACAATTTAAACCTCTAATACTATTACTGTTATCTATGTAACACAGTTCTCTCTTGTCTATATATACATATAATTTATTTTCCAGATGGAGAAACTGAAATAAACATAGTCAATGAATTATCTAAAGACACCCAAGTAAAAAGTGGCAGAGCCTTCTACTTTTTCTCTAATGAGGAAAAGGGTCTACTGTGACATGAAACTCATTTCTTTACCATTTAGAATTCAAATCAGCAAAAGGTTTTATTATATTCATTGTCACAAACCAAGGGCAGGAAATCATTGATTAGGGCATAGGAAAAGAAAGTTCCTAAAAATCAGGAAAGTTTCTGAATATGAGTTATTTCTCACAGATTCTGAATAGATAACACTTGCTTTGTTCACAAAGAGTCCTTGTCCTTGATATAAATTTGCTGTGTTTTAGGGGAGAGGAAATAGTTTTCTTAATTCCATAGCATCATGGTTGGTCTCAGGTTCAAAGAAAGGGAGATTTCCAAAATCACTTATTGCTCTTGTATAACAACTGGGTTAGTGGTAGCTGCTTGTTTACACTGAAATGGAGGCTTATTCTAAATAGCATTACTGATGTTAAAAAAGGAAAAATGCAGTGACCTATATCTTTGCCACAGTACTTCTCAGGCTTGCTGTCTTTCCTTAAGAGCTACCTTCCTCTCACCTGGCTGACTTCCCATTACTTGCCAACCAATATTAGCGTACAGATTTTTGTCAGGGATAAGAGGACAAAAGTCTTTTCCAGATAATTAATCAGAGTATGTAGTGACAGCAGAGGCAATTCACTGGTTTAATATCCCAGTCATCCCATTGAGGTATGGGAGAAGAGTTCAAGGAGTAGAGGAGGGAGAAGAGATAGAAGAGGATGTGGAGAAAAAGCAGAAGGAAAAGGTGGAGGAAGGGGAAGAAATGAAAAAGGGGGAAGAAAAGAGAAGGAAGAGGAAGAGCTAACCTGATTCATATAGTTTCTTAGTCTACTCACTTATATTTCTGATGAAGACAGCATCTTTAGTGAAGGAGGCAGTTTGAAGACTCACATCCTATTCTGTTTATAAAAAGCACTTTGCCAAGTTGAACATTTATCCATTTTTCATGCATTTCCACTATTTAGTTGTTGGAATGCCACGTTGGGCACCAAAATGTTGGAGTTCAAATGTTGGGATCTTGTTCCCAAAACGCAGCCAGGTGATAAAAGTTCAGATCTTTTATTATCTCCAATATAGCCCGGTTAGCTTAGAGGTCTATCTCTCTGCTTGGTTCCAAGAGCTCCCTCCGAATGTCACCAAATCCAAAGGTTTTGTCCTTCAGCCTCTGCCTCTGCTTTCTTCAGCCTCCAGCCAGCTCCACTCTTCATGTCATTCCGGTGAAATCTCTCAAAGTGCTCTCTGTCTGCACCAGAGTGCTCCTCTCCAGTCCAGCTGAACTCTCTTCTGCGACCAGCCAGCCAAGTGGAAAATATATTCTCCCTTGCCTCGGAGAGAGGGCTTCTGGCGTAATTCCGCTGAAATCTGACCGAGAGCCTCTGTCTGTTTCTTTTATACAAGAGGGATGAATTGTGGGATACGAGAGAGAGGGATTATGGGTTTTCTCCCATAGTGCTCTCTGGCCCTAAGAGCTTTAAGGGAGGTGTGAATTCCCAAAGTTAGAAAGTGTACTTTGTGAAGCTGGCATACTTGTGAACTCCTATGAGTAAAGGTGTAAACACAAGCCTTGTATTAATTAGTTCTACTTAGTACCTTGTTTCAGGTTCTGCCCAAAACATCTTCTTGTAAGATTAGATCAACTCTAATTAGTTAGCAGTTTGTAAAGATTCCAACATTTAGTACCAATTAATTCACCAGGCTTATTTGCAGAACTGGTATAATTTGAATATTAAAGACAGGCTCTAACCCATTAGGGATCATTCTAGGATAGTGTGTCAAAACCATGATGCAGGGCAATTAAAACATTCTTCTGGAACTCAAGCTTTCAAGCTTGTATCTAAATGAACTAAACTATTTCTTCTAAAGTATGCCATTGATTAGACATGCTTTGGGTTTACATGATATAAGAAGTCAGGAATGTTTTCCAATATTCTTCAAGATGACCTTTGATTTCCTTGTTGCATTTCTTTTCAGAGTGAGAGAAAGTGTATCCTATTGTCTATCTGGGTCATTAAGTAACCAGGTCAAATTCTTTTCTATTACAACCTCAGTCAAGATAGTTTGACTCTGCTTTTGTTCAAATGATTGCTTTCTTTTTTCACTTGCTCAACCTTGTTTTCTAGCCACTGGTGTTCTTTGTTTCTATTGTGGTTTAATTTTAAATATTAATAATGATGGAAATAATGAGAGAATATAATAATGGAGGTAGCAACATGGTATGGTAGAAAGAGCACTGTTCTAGGAATGAGGACACCAGAGGTTTTGACTTTGGCCAAGTCACATTAGTATTCTGGCCTGTAGTCTTCTATCTGTAAAGCCAAGACAAGACTTCAGATTTCATATTCTTTAATTCAAAATTCCATCTGCTTCCCTATAGTATCAATAGTTTTGAAAACTGTCATCCTAAGAACATTAGCTATTGGTAAGGAATACATGTCACTTTAGAGATTAGCTTAAGGAGGTGGAGGTGAAAGGTAATGAAAGTGTTAAGATTATCTATATAATCCTACCAGATTCTGAAAAGGTAAATAAAATACCTGGAAAATACCTGAATATAACTATTATTCCTGTCCCTCCTCTCCCCCCTTTCTCTGAGGTAAAAAAAATCCATTTTTTAACCTATCCTCCTGTGACATTATTTCAAGGCTCTTTATTTTCCTGGTTCCCTTACTCTGTACTCTGTCAGGCTTATCAAACATTCTATTTAAAATGTGGCAACAAAAACTTAACATAAAATACGATTGTAAGAAGGAAGAGTATAAGACATTCCTTTTTTCTTTGAAAATGCTTAGATCCTAGTGAAACCTAAGAACTCATTTACACCACATTACTAATTCACATTTAATTTGTAGTCCACTAAAACCCTCTGTTCGTTTAGGAACAAAATTCTGTGTAGTTACGACATTTCATCTTTAATTTGGGAAGCTGATTTTTCAATACAAGTGAAAATCTTAGATTTAACCTTACTGAATTTCAACCTATTCAGATTCAACTGCTATCAAAGCTGCTATTTATCTATTTATTTATGCTATTTATCTAGTTTATGCTATTTATCTAGCTAGAGGGATCCATTTCTGTCTATCAATCTACCTATATCTATCAACTTAATCTATATATTTCACATCTATGTCTATTTATTTATCCATCCATCTACCTATTTTTCCTCCTGAATGTCATATACCTTTCCTTCTTTTCCCTCTCAATTTGGTTTAAATTTGGTAATCCTACAGTGTTTTATCAGTCATTAATTTAAGAAAAAAAAAAAAAGGTTGAATAGAATGGCTAAGTACATTGAACTCCTCCCGCCAAGCAAGCCCCGAGCCTGTTGTCCTGTAGGTCACTTCCATATTTTTAATTAGAAAAGTATAAGATGTTTATTAATATTTTGCTAAAATATAAGAAAACATATGGCATGCTTTAGAAGAAATAGTTTAGTTCATTTAGATACATGATTCCCTTAATCTATAAATTTAGTAACAGTATCAAAAGGTTAATTAATTTATTTTGGTTTGCTGACGAAACCAAGCAAGATCTTCGAATTAATTTAAGAAGCCTGGTTTGGCGCGCATGCAAGGTCCGTAATTCGGGCCCGAGATTATCGCGAGAATTGAGGACGCGTCTTCCTCCGTGAATAAAGTCTGTTCTGTGAAAGGACGAAGATGGTGCCGGTTCGCTGGCTGGCTTTTGCGCTTGCGCGCAACTGGCCTGGGCAGAATATGATGAAGACCTGGGGCCGTCCTGACCCAAAGCAGCTCCCTTTTCCCTCCAGCGCCTACAAACCCAGCGGAGCCATCAAGCCCCCTCCAGTCATTATGCCCTTCGGAGTGTTGCGGGTACTGAGTGTTATGATTACCTTTTTCTGTTTTGGGACGTACATAAGCAAGACTTTCGTCAGCTTCCTCGAGGAGAAGTCTTTCTTTTCCCTAGATTTTGATGATGATGATGATGATTTTTAGGATGCTTTGGGAGGCTGCAAAGACAGAAGGGTCCCCCCTTCCCCGGTGCCTAGGCCTGGCCGCCGCCCTCCATGGGCACGGGCGGAGGACAGAGTCTCGTTCCCCATTGCCTCAGAAGAACCCAAGCTCGTTCCTTGCTCCGCTGCCCACTTCTGGAGAAACCGGAAACCTAAAACTAAATATAAACATCATATGTGGCCGACGCAGTGGCAGGATTCGCTTGGCGTTTGTGTGGCCAGGGCTTCCTTTGGGAAGTCCTGCTGAAATGAGGTTTAGACTGGGGCAGCCCTTGAGGACTTTAAATGAGGCGATTCCCCCTGAAAGGGGCCGGACCACTATCTTTGAGGCTGCATATGGGCCTGAAAGCCAAGGGCGGCCTCCGGACACCTCACCTTGGAACTTCTACCCCAACCCCTTTCTACAGAAAGAACGAAAATAAGTACCTGTTCTAAGAAACGATGTGCTTACCTGTCCCAAGACCTTTCACTAGACACTGATAGAAAGGAAATGATTAATGGTAGGGTTAGAGCCCACTGACCGGAACTTGGAATCATTAGTATGGGCTGTGTCTACTATTTTACTTTGGAAATCTTGTGACTTTTCCCCTCTTTGGGCCTCAACATCCTCCTCTACAAAGAACAAGAAATGAATCAGGTTACATCCACCTCAGAATCCTGATTTTCTAGCCCAACTGAAACTAGAAAGCAGCCAGCTACTGGGGGCAAAAAAATGAAATATATAATGAAGAACATTTTAAATTTATACTTCAATATCTTTTTGCATCAGTATTCATTAGAATTTTTCTAATTTGTTTTGTTTTGTTTTTTCTTCTCTGTCTTCTCCAACCCTGAGAATCAAGGGAATCTTTGTCTCTTTTGTGTCTGTTTTTTTATCTGTTTCTCTTCCTTCTCTCTCTCTCTCTCTCTCTTCTCTCTCTCTCTCTCTCTCTCTCTCTCTCTCTCTCTTTCTCTCTCTCTCTCTCTCTTTCTCTCTCTCCTCCCCCCCTTTGTCTCTCCATCCTCATTTTCTCTCCCTCCTTTTCACCACTCTTCTCTCTGTCTCCCTGTCTTTCTGTGTCTTTCTCTCCTAAGTAGGTGAATATCATAAGAAGTCTTCTTTATTTTTGCTAACAATGATGTTGGAATTCACTGTTGTTTCACTTATAAATCTGTCTAGACCTGGAATTCTTTCTTTGGGAACTTGTTGATAATTTATTCAGTTTCTTTTCCCCAATTGTTTTAAATTCTCTATTTCTTGTTCTATTAATATGGATATTTTGTATTTAGTTTAAGTATTGATCCAGGTCATTCAAGTTAATACTTTTATTGGCACATAATTGGACAAAAGAGTTTCTAACAATTTGCCTCATAAGAAAAAACAATGTTACTTTTCCTGAATAGCAAATGTTAGCCATTTTCCCCCATATATTTTCAATGCAAAAGTCATTTTCCTTGGCAGAGCCATGACAGGTTAAATAACAATTAGACAATCCTGCTTTCTAACAGTTCTCAGTTTTCATCATCCTATCCAATTCCAGAAATGTTATTACTTTTTTTTTTCTCTGAATCTCCTCTCATCCTCAATATACTTATACTACCACCAAAAATAAACAAACTTAAAAAAACATGAAACTATATGTTGTCCATGGCTTTCTTATTGGCGTAGCTCATTCTGAACTTAAACATTCCTCACACTTTTTTTTTTTTTTAAATAGGGCCATGCCACAATTTTTATCTTCATTCTTTACTTTCCCTTACTTTAATCTACAAATAACTTAATTTTTAAGTTGATTGACATTTCCTATGCAATCACATTACTCACTTCATACAACTTCCATTTTTCTCCCCCAGTGGATTTGTTTCCCTGTTTCCAGAATTTCATTCTTCATAAATGCCTATCCTTTCTTGGTTCAACATTTTGAAATCTTTTCTCCCAGACTTAAGGTGAATGTCAAATAATGCCCACTTTTAAGCTCCTCTCAATTCTAAATAAACTCAAGGTTACCATTATTTCTGCTCCCCAAAACAGTTCCTCTCTGTCAGAAAGAATCAAAATTAGAATTTTCCCTTGTTGGTTCCTTGTTGGAATCTTTACAAACTGTTATTAGAGTTGATAGAGACAATAATTATCTAATTTAGCATGGTTCAGTATGATTGATCTAATCTTATAAAGAGATGTTATGGGCCAGAAGAAACTAGGTACTAAGTAGAACTGATAGACAATAATGCTTGTGTTCACACCTTTAGAGAACTCATGTAAGCAAGAAGTATTTAAGTACTCATTGGAATTCACAAGTATGGGAGATTCACAAAGTTAACTGTGTAACTTTGTGAATTCACATCTCCCTTGAAGCTCTTAGGGCCAGAGAGCACTCTGGGAAGAAACCCATAATCCCTCTCTCTCGAAGGAGCATACATAGAACTTCAGTGAGTCCAGTCAAGAGAGTTTAGCTGAATTTAGATTGAGAGGAGAGCGTCAAGTGAGTTCAGCCAGAAACCCTCTCTGAGTGAGGAGTTTTACTTTGGAACATTGACTGGGGTTAGAAAGGAGCACTCTGCGAGATTGAGAGCCAGAAGCCCTCTCTCAGAGGCAAGACAGATTCAACTTGGTGCTGGTTCTGGAGGCTGAAGATAGCAGAGGCAGAAGCAAAGGACAGAGCTGCAAGAGCTCTTAGAACCAAGCAGAGAGATAAGCCTCAACTTACCGGGCTATTTTGGAAGGAGAAAATAAATGTTTGCATTTTTACTAGCTGGCTGCATTTTGAGGTGATTATTACTTTCAATTGCAACTAAGGCTGCTTCCAGAAAACCTGGCTGAGAAACCTGCTTTCTCCCAGAGAAGAACCATTATATTATTTTAAAGAAAAACAAGAACTTCACAGTTCCTTTACCCTTTGAAATATGAGGCTATCAAAGCATGTCAAGAAGTTATTGCAAGCTATGTTTTGGGCTCAGTACTATAGTAGATGTCAAGATAATTGAAGATCACTATCATGCCTCCATGTTAGGCTTATGATCTGTTTCCCAAACGCATTATCTTTTTTTTTTCTTTCCATCCATTTAATCAATAGTGTATCCCAAAGACATAACTACTTTTGTTTTATCCTCCATTAATTTTTTTATCCACTTTCCAACATTACTCTGTCCTCTGTTTTCTAAAGTTTTTCATATGAGTATATTCATTTCATATTACCCTTTCTACACTTTACATTTTACCTGCTTAATTTTGAAGCTGAAGAATATTAAACACAAATGCAAACAACTTTGTGATATTTCACATCTATTAGACTGACTAAACTGATATAAGAAAATGACAAGTATTGAAAGGAATGTGGAAAAATAGGAGCATTAGTATATTGCTATGAACTATGAAGTAAACCAAACATTTGGGAGAGCAATTTGGAATTATGCTGAGTGAGTTTTGAAATTGTGTATATTCTTTGATTCACAAATAACATTAGTAGGTCTGATTCCCAAGGTGACCAAGGAAAAAGAAAAAGAACTTACATATTCTTTTTTTTTCCTCCAAAAAGAATTTTATTTTTTCAAATAAATGCAAAGATAGTTTTCAGCATTCATCTTTGCTGATGAATCTTGTGTTTCACATTTTTCTCCCTTTCTTCCTTCTTCCTCCTTCCCATCAAGCAATCTGATATAGGTTAAATATGTATTTCTTCTTTTTTTCTTTTATTTTGAAAAAAAATTCTTTACAACATTATCCCTTGTACTCACTTCTGTTCAGACTTTTTCCCTCCCTCCCTCCATCCCCTCCCCCAGATGGCAAGCAGTCCTAGACATGTTAAATATGTCACAGTATATCCTAGATACAATATATGTGTGCAGAACCGAACAGTTCTCTTGTTGCACAGGAAGAATTGGATTCAGAAGGTAAAAATAACCCAGGAAGAAAAACAAAAATGCAAACAGTTTACATTCATTTCCCAGTGTTCTCTTTGGGTGTAGCTGTTTCTGTCCATCCTTGATCAATTGAAACTGAGTTAGATCTTCTCTTTGCCGAAGAAATCCACTTCCATCAGACTACATCCTCATATAGTATCGTTGTTGAAGTATATAATGATCTCCTGGTTCTGCTCATTTTACTTAGCATCAGTTCATGTAAGTCTCTCCAAGCCTCTCTGTATTCATCCTGCTGGTCATTTCTTACAGAACAATAATATTCCATAACATTCATATACCACAATTTATCCAACTATTCTCCAACTGATGGGCATCCATTCATTTTCCAGTTTCTAGCCACTACAAACAGGGCTGCTACAAACATTTCGGCATATGCAGGTCCCTTTCCCTTCTTTAATGTTTCTTTGGGGTATAAGCCCAGTAGTAGCACTGCTGAATCAAAGGGTATGCACAGTTTGATAACTTTTTGGGCATGATTCCAGATTGCTCTCTAGAATGGTTGGATTCGTTCACAACTCCACCAACAGTGGATCAGTTTCCCAGTTTTCCCACATCCCCTCCAATATTCATCATTATTTTTTCCTGTCATCTTAGCGAATCTGAAGGTGTGTAGTGATATCTCAGAGTTGTCTTAAATTGCATTTCTCTGATCAATAGTGATTTGGTACACTCTTTCATATGAGTGGAAACAGTTTCAATTTTATCATCTGAAAATTGTCTATTCATATCCTTTGACCATTTATCAATTGGAGAATGTCTTGAACATGCATTTCTTCTAAGCACATTTCTGTATTCATCATACTGTACAAGAAAAATAAGATTGAAAAGGGAAAAAAAAAAGCAGAAGAAAGAAAAAGCAAAAAAGTGAAAATACTGTGCTTTGTTCAACATTCAGCCTTTACTTTTCATTTCCAGTCTACTGAATTGCCTTGAATCATCTTATTGTTAAAAAAAAAAAAAAAAAGCCAAGTCCATCACAGTTGATCATCACATAATCTTTTTAATTTTATTTTTATTTATTTATGTATTAAATGTTTTTCCCAGTTACATTCAAAACAAAATTTTACATTTGTTTTTTAAGATTTTTGAGTTCTAATTTCTCTCCCTTATCCCCACCCACAATTAAGAAACCAGAAGTGAAGTTATGCAAAATATTTCCATAAAAGTCAAGTTGTGAAAGAAAACATAGATTCCCATCCTAAAGAAAATAAAAACCCTCAGGAAAATTAAATTAAAAATAAAGAGAGAGATAGAGAAATAGAAAATATTTCTATCTATTCAAATACAATCAATTCCTTCTCTGGCTATGGATAGGATTTTTCATCATAAATTCTTCAGAGTACCTGTGGATGATTGTACTACTGAGAATAACAAAGTCATTTCCAGATAGTCATCCCAGAACATTGCTATTGCTTTGTATACAGTATATTTCATTTTGTTCATGGATGACTTTACAGTTTTGTGGGTTTTTTGTTTTTGTTTTTGTTTTGTTTTTCTTAAGAGCATGCTGCTCATCATTTCCCAGAGAACAATAATATTCCATCAGAGAAACTTGCTTCAATTTTTTTTTACAATTACTATTGCTAATTGTATTTCCCCAATTTAATCACTCTCCACTTCTGCCCTATCTCTCCTCAAAAGTATTTTGCTACTGACCACTCTCTCCCCCAATATGCCCTCTCTTTTTTCATCCTCCCCCTTCCAATATCCATTACCCTCCTATTTTCCTCCACTGTAAGATAGATTTCTATACTCTGGGTATGTATATTATTTCCTATTTGAGCTAATTCTGGATCATCATAGTTTTCTTGTCGCTGTATAAATGTTCTTTTGAGAATCAATATATTCTAAAATATTTATAGCAGCTCTTTTAGTAGTGGCAAAGAACTAAAAATTGAGTTGCTGATCAGTTGAGAAATTGCCACAGAAGTAGTATATGGATTGTGTGGAATACTACTGTGTTGTAAGAAATGATGAGCTAGTTGATTTTAGACAAAAATGAAAAGGCTTGAATGAAATCATAAATTGTGAAATGAGCAGAAGCAAAAAAAAAAAACATTGTATATGGTAACAGCAATATTCAAAGCATAACTAATCTTTTCTGATTGTTATAGATTCTCATGAGGGAAGGTACTGTCTACCTCCATAGAAATATCTGATAAAGTATGGATAGTCTGATTTCTAATGTATAAACATGTACAGTGCTTTACAATGTTTATACATATAAATATACATGTATATATATATATATGTCTATGCATTTATGTGTGTACGAGTGTGTGATCTCCACTACAGGATGGGAAGAAGGGAGAGAGGAAGACAGTTTTCAACTTAAAATATATTAAAATAATTAAAATTTTTTAAAAGTTAAAAAAGAAAGCTCAGGAGAGATTTTATTCTATTTTTATGATTGTAAAAGATAAAAAAAAGAAATGAAAAGGCTAGGGGACTGCAATGGAAAGGATAGCAAAAGGAATGGGAAAGAATTTTTTTTCCATAATAAAGTTGAATGAGATGAAGAATATACATGGAAGAAGAGATGAGGGGAAAGAATGGTAATCCCATAAACCTAACTTTCATTTGAACTAGTCAAAGAAAGATAGACCATACTTATACCTTTATATAAAAATACACATACACTGTAATGTAGAAATATATTTATTAAAAATATGGAAACAGTCTGAGAGAGGGAAGAATGAGGTTTAAGGGAAATGGCTTGAAAGTTGATAGAATAGTCAAATATAAAACAAGTTCCACCATTAAATGGAGGGAGCCAAAAAGGAAGAATTAAAGAAAGTATAAACTTGTGCTCATTGGGGTAAAGCAAAAAAGAGAAAAGTTTTCTCAATGTAGACAATGTAGACATCATTTATATATCACAAGTGTTAAGCAAATCTTTGTTCACTGCCTTTTTTGTTAAGATGGGGCACAGGCAAAGAAAGTAAATAGGACAAAAGAACGGAATGAAAAAGAGATATACAGCAATAAGAACCATAAATGTAAATAGGATTTACTCCCCAACAAAGCAGAATACAATAGCAGAATGGATTAGAAGACAGAATCACGCAATATGTTGTTTAGGAAAAGTATCATGGATATGTAAAAATTCACAATGAGCAAAAATGAGAATCTGTAGTAGAATCTATTATGCTTGAAATTAATATTAAAAGAAAAAAACTATAATAAAAATATGGTTACATAAAAAGTGATAATCAAATCATATTATTTTTAAAGGCACTAAATATAATGAGTACTGTACTTTACACATGTGCCAAATAGCTTAGCATCTAAATGTTTCAGAATATCTTAAGACAAAAGAGAAAGGAAGAGATGTAATCTTTTGGGATCTATAAATATGCAGTGAAGGAATCCTAGAGAGAAGGAAGATATTTTAACACAAAGGCAATAGGAAATTTAATTTTTGTCTTGGCAAAACAAAAATTCTAAAGGTGATATAATGGGGAAAAGGGAGGGGATGAACAACAGCTGTAATCCAAAAGGTTTTACATTGGCAGACTACCATCTTAAACACTTAGAAGAGTATATCTCCAAAAAACAGCAAGATATGAAACTTTTTATGATTCTTCCATCACTTGAGCCACATGACTTCAATCATCTCTTTCTACTTGCAACATTTGGGCCACACAAAATCACATAAAAAACTTACAAGTCTGGCAGCAAATTCCTTGTTATGTAGTTTTTTTTTTTTTTATGCTAATCAGATATATCTTGGTCATACTGCTACTTCTTATTTCCTTATCTGAATCTTTCCATGCTGTTTTGCTCTTGACTACATCTATTATGTTCCATATATTTGTCATTGTTGCAATATACTTGGTTGCATTTGTTTCATGAAAGATGGGGTACATAATTTTACAAAATGTAGAAGGATATGTTTTTGTTGTCTCTTTCAGCACATTACATTTGGCTCTGAAAAGCATATCTTATGAAATATACTAAATTGATATCTTATTAGAATACTTTTAGGGATTGAAATCCTGATATCTCTTTAAGAGCTGCAAATCTTGGAAAACATGTTCTGTCCATTTGTGGTTTAAAAAATGCTTGCAATGGCAACTCTGTACCACATGAAAGATTCTAAAGGCAGGCTCTTTAATTCACCTTTTTTTTTTTTTTTTGCATTGAAATTGTCATTTTCTTTAGTATATACATTATAAAAAGGACTAAATTCAAATGAGATTGTAAATAATGCATTTCTCTGAATAACTTTTTAAGTAATCTGTAGTCTTGAACCTTTTTTATAAAGGATCTTCTTATGAGAATCACCTTATAAGAATTCAACATAATGGAAATGGAATAAGGAAACATGGTTATTATTTTCTAAAAGCCACTGCGGTAGTCTCTCATGCTGAGCAGAAAAAAATAGACCCATCTGACTTTTGTTGTACTTTCTAGCATATAGTCACTAACAGAAAATCAGTGGCTTGGGAGATAATGTTTTCTCATAGGGAAAAGCAAGACCGGTGCTGTATATAAAGGATTCTGTTAAAGCTCAGTATCAGTCATTGAGAGACAGCAGAAAAGTAGAGAAGACAACTAAAAGTCAGTAATTGGGAAAGAATTGAAGAGGTAGGTGAGGAATAAAAAAAAAAAAAGAAGGAAAGGAACACAGATTTTAAAAAATTACTTACTTTATGCCAGGTACTATGCTAAGTATTACAAATATTATCACATTTACTCTTCACAACTACTCTGGAATACTATTATTATTCATATTTTAGAATCTAGGTGGGTCAATGGATAGAGCATTGATCCTATGTGAGTTTGGTTGGGTTGCTTAACATCTGTACAACTATGTTTCCTCAACTGCAAAATGGGATAATAATAGGACTCATTTCCTAAGTTTGTAGTGAAAATCAAGTGAGATAATATTTGCAAAAAGCTAATAGTGTTACACATAGTAGGCACTCTATAAATGGTATGATGATGATTTGAGGAAACTGAGCCAAGCAGAGGTTCAAAGTTGCTCAAAGTCATGCAGCTATTAAATGTCTGAGGATAGATTTATCTCACCCCAAGCTCACTGCTCTATCCACTGCATAATCTAGCTTCATTCAGATAGATACACCTACCTCTCTAATATTTGAGTTTGAGTATTTATCCTGGTACTAATTTTGTGTCTCCACTTTCAAAGTCTTGGTTACATTTGTGAAATGAGGAGCTAGATACATGAGATGTAATTGTTTTTAAATAATTAAAAATTTTAATATTACCTAAATTTCTTCCTGCATTTCTTTCTCTTTCTCCTCCCCAAAAGCATCTAATAATATATTTTTATTTTTTCATACAATAAGTAGTTTTATTAATCTGTCCCATTTCCATCTCCCCTTGTTAGCAAATAATAATAATAATTAAAATACAAAAACATGCCTCACATGATGTTAGGATCTGATCTGAGTCTTGAAAGAAGTCAAGGATTCTGGGAACTTTTAAGTGAAAAGGGCATTCATACCAAGAATGGGGAATATGCAATGCAAAAATAGAAATTGAAAATGGAATGTTAGGCTTGAGCAATAAGTAAGTTGTCCAATATAGAAAAGAATAATGTTAGGAAAGTGGGAAGGAACCAAATAACAGAGGTTTAAGTGCCAAACAGAATTTTATCATGAAGGTATTCAAGAGTCATTATTCATTGTTTTGTCAATTATTCATGTTGTTGTCTGTTTGTTTCTTTTCTAATTGGAGTAATATGATCAATTCTTTTAAAAAAAATCAGTGTGTAAGTCTTGAGGTAGACATGATCACATCCATGCTTTAGAAAATTCATGTGGAAAATGGATTGGAATATGGAGTGACTTGAGACACAAAGAAGAATTAGAAGGCTATTTTAGCAATCCAGGCAAGAAGAAATAAGAGTCTGTATGAAAAGAGAAAAGGAAATACCTGAGCAATTTATGTATTCCCAATTTTGTAAAGACAGAAATAAAGTGTAGGTATATGAGATAGGTGAAAGAGAGTTAAATGGAGAAAGATATTGATACTGCAAACCTGAGTGACTAGGGGCGGTTGATACTTCCACAATAAAAGGAAAAATAAGTGTGGGATGGGATTAAAAGGAACATGTTAATTTTTGAGAGGACCAAAAGTCATTCAGTTTGAATGCTGAATACTGACTTATCAATGCTTGACTGAAGACCAAAGAAGAAAGACTAGGGTTAAATAAAAAAAACAAGTAATTATTAACATAGACATGATAGCTGAGACTATGCGAACTGATGAGATCACAATGTGAGATAGTGTGGAGCAAAAAAGAAGAGAGAGCCCCTATAGAGCTTTGGCAATAGCCACAATTAGTTGAGGTATCATGAATGAAGACATAACAAAGAAATGACCAGGTAGGAAGAGAACAATATTACAAAAAGTTGTAGAAGAATGATTTTCTAAGAGGTGGAGGTGATAAAATTTAGAGGTTAAAAAAGATGGAAATTAAGAAAAGACTACTAGAGGCAGACCCACAATATCAGAGAGTAGACTGAAATTTGTCATAGTTCTTCCTAGTTTCACTCACATCAATACCAAATCAAGCATCTGATTGGGTTTTGGAGTAACAGAACCCACAGATATTTGCAGTGTAACAAATTTCTAGCAGAAGATATTTTGGAAGAACTTCAGTAGAGGTCTGTCTCAATCAGACAGGGAGGAAAACAAGGATACTAATACATTATTGTTGGAGTTGTGAACCAATCCAGCTATTCTGGAAATTAATATGGAACTAAGCTGAAAGAGCTATCAAATTGTGCATACCCTTTCATGCAGCATTGTCTCTACTGAGTCTGTATCCCAAAGAGATCATAAAAAGGGGAAAAGGACCTACATGTGCAAAAATGTTTGTTGCAGCCCTTTTTGTAGTGACAAGAAACTGGAAACTGAATGGATGCCCTGGAGAATGGCTGAATAAGTTATGGTATATGAATATTATGGAATATTATTGTTCTATAAAAATAACAATCAGCAAAATTATTTCAAAGAGGCCTGGGAAGACATACATGAACTGATACTAAGTGAAGTGAGAACCAAGAAAACATTGTACCCAGCAGCAACAAATATTATTCAATAATCAATTGTTCTTTTGAACAATGAGGCAATTTTGGCCAATTCCAATAAACTTGTGGTGGAGAGAGCATCTGTATCCAAAGAGAGGACTGTGAGGATTGAATGTAAAAAACAATATACCATTTTTACCTTTTCAGTTGTTTGCATGCTTTTTTTTTTCTTTCTAACTTTTTTCTCTGTGATCTGATTTTTTTTTTTTTTTTGTGCAACATAATAATTCTGGAAATATACATATCAATTTAAATGTTTAACTTATATTAATTGCTTCCTAAGGGAGAGAGTAGAGGGAAAGAAGAGAAAAAATTGGAACAAGGTTTGCTAGGATGAATGTTGAAAAATATGCATTATATTTTGAAAATAAAAAGAAAAAAAAAAAGAAAAAAGCAAAAAAAAAAAAAAAAAAAAAAAAAAGACTGCTGCACTCAGCCATTAAGAGATCACTGTGAACTTTAGAGAGCACAGTTTCTTTTTTTGAAATTTATTTTACAAATATTTACTTATTTTGATACACATTGCTTTATGAATCATGTTGGGAGAGAAAAATCAAATTAAAAGGGAAAAATCCATGGGAGAAAAAAAAAACTGAAAAAAAGAAGTGAATATAGCATGTGTTGATTTACATTTAATCTCCATAGTACTTTTTCTGAATGCAGATGGCATGTTCTGTCCAAAGTCTATTGGGATTGCTTTGGATCACTGAACCAATGAGAAGAACCAAGTCTTTCATGGTTGATCATCACATATTCTTACTGTTATTGTGCACAATGTATTCCTAGTTCTGTTTGTTTCACTCAGCATCAGTTCCTGTAAATCCAGGCCTTCCTAAAATCATCTTGTTCATTATTTTTTATACAACAATAATATTCCATTATCTTCATAACATCTTATTTAATCATTCCCTAATCTGTCATTTTCTAATTCTTTGTTCCCACAAAAGGAACTACTACAAACATTTTTGCACATATAGGTCTTTTTCTTCCCTTTATGATTTCCTTGAGATGCAGACTAAGTAGTGGCGCTGCTGGATCAAAGAGTTTTATAGCCCTTTGGGCATAGTTCCAGATTGTTATCTAAAATGGTTAGATCATTTCACAACTCCACCAACAATGCATTAGTGTCCCATTTTCTCACATCCCCTTCAACATTTATTATTTTTTCCTGTTATCTTAGCCAATTGAGATTTGTGAGGTGGTACTTCAGAGTTATTTTAATTTGCATTTCTCTAATCAATAGTGATTTAGAGCATTTTTCATATGACTATAGATGACTTTAATTTTCTCATCTGAAAATTTTCTGTTCATATCCTTTGACCATTTACCAATTGGGGGAATGACTTGTGTTCTTATAAATTTGACATAGTTCTACACATATTTTAGAAAAGCAACCTTTATCAGAAACACTGGCTGTAAAGATTTTTTCCCAGGTTTGTATTTCCCATTTAATCATATTTGTGTAGGTTTTGTTTCTGCAAAAACTTTTTTATTTTAATGAAATCAAAGTTGTTCATTTTGGACATTTCATAATGTTTTCTAGTTTTTCTTTAGTCATAAGTTCCCTCTCCAAAAATCTGATAGGTAAATTATCCTTTATTCTCCTAATTTGTTTATGGTATTATCCTTCATGTTCAGATCATGTACCCATTTTTACCTTATTTTAGTATTGGGAATGAGATGGGGGTCTATGCCAAATTTCTGGAATATTATTTTCCAGTTTCCTAGCAATTTTTGTCAAATTGTTCTTATTCCAGAAGTTGGAGTTTGGAGGCTTATCAAATACTAGATTGTTATAGGCCTTGATTATTGTATCATATGTATATAATGTATTCCACTCATCCACCACTAGGCTCTCTAGTGTTTGTTTTTAAATAAGAATGGGTACTGTATTTTGTCAAAAGTTTTGTCTGCATCTATTGAGATTATCATATGATTTCTGTTGGTTTTGTTATTAATATGGTCGATTACATCATAGTTTTCCTGATATTGAACCAGCCCTGAATTCCTAGTATAAATCCTACTTGCTCATAGTATATATCCTGCTGATAAGTTGCTGTAATCTTTTTGCTAATATTTTATTTAAATTTTTTGCTTTAATATTCATTAGGAAAATTGGTCTGCAATTTTCTTTCTCTGTTTGGGTCCTTCCTAGTTTAGGTATCAGTACCATATTTGTATCAGAGAAGGAATTTGTCAGGACCCCTTCTTTATCTATTTTTCCAAATTCTTTACAAAGCATTGGAATTAATTCTTCTTTGAATGTTTGGTAGAAGTCCTATGAATTCATCTGACCATGAAATTTTCTTCATATGGAGTTAATTAAAGGCTTATTCAATTTCTTTTTTTAAAAATGGAACTGTTTAATAATTTATTTCCTCTTCTGTTAATGAGGACAATTTATATCTTTGTAAATATAAATCCATTTCAGTTGGAATATCAGATATGCTGCCATACAGTGGGCAAAATAGCTCCTGATTATTCCTTTAGTTTTTTTCCCCCTATTGGTTGTAAATTCACCCTTTAGATTTTTGATGCTGGTAAATTGTTTTTTTTTTTTCTTTCTTTTTCCAATCAAATTAACCAAAAATTTGTCTATATGTGTCAGTTTTTTTTTAAATAAAACCAACTCTTAGTTTTATTTATTAGTTCAATAGGTTTCTTAATTTCAATTTTATTAATCTTTTTTTTTTTGATTTTCAGCATTTCTGATTTAGTATCTTATTGGGGTTTTTAATTTGTTATTTTTCTAGCTTTTGTAGTTGCATCCATAATTCACTGATCTCCTCTTTTTCAGTTTTATTCATGTAGCTATTTAGAAATATAAAATTTCCCCTGAGAACTACTTTGACTGCATCCCATGGGTTTTGGAATGTTGTCACATAATTATCATTCTCTTGAATAAAATTATGGATTGTTTCTGTGATTTGTTATTTGACCCACTCATTTAAAAAAATTAGATTATAAATTTCCAATTGGCTTTAGATCTAACTTTCCCTGGTCCTTCATTGAATAAAAATTTTATTGTATTGTGGTCTGAAAAGAAAGCATTTATTACTTCTGCTTTTCTGCATTTGAATGTAAGGTTTTTATGCCTTAAAACAAGGTCAATATTTATACAGGTGCCATGTACTACAGAGAAAAGGGTGTATTCCTTTCTGTCTCTATTCAATTTTCTCCAAAACTCTATCATATTTAGGTTTTCTACTAGGCTGTTAATTTCTTTCTTTTTTTATTTTGTGTTTAGATGTATCTAATTCTGAGAAGGGAAGATTGAGTTCCCCACTAATATAGTTTTGTTTTCTATTTCTTCCTGTCACTGGCTTAATATATTCTCTAGGAATTTGTATGTTCTACCACTTGGTGTATGTGTGTATATATATATATAGATATATATATATATCTATATATCTATATATATATATATATAGATATATATATAGATATATATAGATATATAGATATATATAGATATATATATATAGATATAGATAGATATAGATATAGTTATAGATAGATAGATATAGTTATAGATATATATAGATATATATATATAAATATAGATATATAGATATACATTTAGTATAGTTACTACTTTGTTCTTTAAAGTACCCTTTATACCATTACTGATCACAAAATAGAAAATTTTGATTATGTCAAATTAAAAAGCCTTTGTACAAACAAAACTAATGCAAACAAAATTAGAAGGGAAGCAACAAACTGGGAAAACACCTTCACAGTTAAAGGTTCTGATAAAGGCCTCATTTCCAAAATATATATACAGAATTGACTCAAATTTATAAGAAATCAAGCCATTTTCCAATTGATAAATGGTCAAAGGATACGAACAGACAATTTTCAGTTGATGAAATTGAAACTATTACCACTCATAAGAAAGAGTGTTCCAAATCACTATTGATCAGAGAAATGCAAATTAAGACAACTCTGAGATATCACTCCACACCTGACAGATTCGCTAAGATGACAGAAAAAAATAATGATGAATGTTGGAGGGGATGCGGGAAAACTGGGACACTGATGCAATGTTGGTGGAGTTGTGAATGAATCCAACCATTCTGGAGAGCAATCTGGAATTATGCCCAAAAAGTTATTAAACTGTGCATATCTTTTGATCCAGCAGTGTTACTTCTGGGCTTATATCCCAAAGAAATACTAAAGAAAGGAAAGGGACCTGTATGTGCCAAAATGTTTGTGGCAGCCCTGTTTGTAGTGGCTAAATTGAATGGATGTCCATCAATTGGAGAATGGTTGGGTAAATTGTGGTATATGAATGTTATGGATAATATTATTGTTCTGTAAGAAATGACCAGCAGGATGAATACAGAGAGGCTTGGAGAGACTTACATGAACCGATACTAAGTGAAATGAGCAGAACCAGGATATCATTATACACTTCAACAACGATACTATATGAGGATGTATTCTGATGGAAGTGGATTTCTTTGACAAAGAGACCTAACTCCATTTCAATTGATAAATGATGGACAGAAGCAGCTATACCTGTAATGACTGCATATTTAAAATCAGCCGGAGTCAGGAATTCAGGTTAAGGGAAAAATCTTCAATCTTTATTGAAGTGAAGAGATGAATAAGGATTGCGATAGCAATATGGGCAAGAAAGATTGCAATACCAATATGGGCAACTGCGACAGGAAGCCAGCTAACAGAGGGAGACCTGAGCTGAAGAAGCTGTTGCAATCGCAATGCAAACAGTCTCTCCTTCCCCTTCCTTTTCCACTCCCCTGCCTCCACCCACCAAAATCGTCATTTCCTATACATCAGGACTTGCACAAAGAGTGGGCGGGGGCCATTCTTTCTCCAAGCTTATATATTAATAGAGTATGGTCCAAGTACTATTTAGCCTCATGTGCTTGGGACCTCAGTGCATCAACTCAAGCCTCAGCCCATTACATATACCCAAAGAAAGAACACTGGGAAATGAATGTAAACTATTTGCATTTTTGTTTTTCTTCCCAGGTTATTTTTACCTTCTGAATCCAATTCTCTCTGTGCAACAAGAGAACTATTCGGTTCTGCAAACATATATTGTATCTAGGATATACTGTAACATATTTAACATATATAGGACTGTTTGCCATCTAGGGGAGGGGGTGGAGGTAGGGAGGAGAAAAATCAGAACAGAAGTGAATGTAAGGGATAATGTTGTAAAAAAAATTACCCTGGCATGGGTTTTGTCAATAAAAAAATTATTATAAAAATAAAATAAATAAAGTACCCTTTATAAAGCTGTATTTTTCTTCATTATCTCTTTTAATAAGTTCTGCTTATTTTTGTTTTATCTGAGCTGAGAATTTCTACCCCTGCTTTTTTTTTTTTAAAATTCAGCTGAATCATAATAAATCTTGTTCCACCTTTTTACCTTTACTCTGTGTGTGTCTATCTTTGTCAAAAGTGTTTCTTGTAAATAATGCATTATAGGATTTTGTTTTTTAATCCACTCCCCTATTTGCTTTCATTTTATTAAAGAGATCATCCCATTTACATCCATAGTTATGATTACCAGCTCTCTATTTCCCTCCTTCCTATTTTCTCTTCTGTGTATACTTTTGTTCCCTCTTTCCTCCCTGTCCTTAGTTATATTTTTTTATTAATCCACCCCACCTACTACCTTATCATCTATCACTCCTCCCCTTTCTCTTACTAGTACTTTTTTTTACTCACCTCACCCACTACCTTATCTTTTATCTACCTTTACCCTCTTCTCTTACCTTTTCCCTAGGGTTTCTGCTCTCCCTTGTATCTTGCCCCTCCCTTTTCTTTCCTCTTTTTCCTCCTACATCTTTATAGGGTTAGATACATTTCTACATCCAACTTGAATGATTAAGTTATTCTCTCTTAGAGACAAAATTGATGAGGTCAATCTTCAGATAATACTCATTCCCCTCCCTCTTTCTCCTAGATTGTAATAGGTCTTTTAAGCCTCTTGGTGTGAACTAATTGTCCTATTACACTTCTTTCCTCTTTTTCCAGTCTACTTTTCTAGCTGTTAATGTCTTTTTTTTTTAATGTCATCACATCAGAGTCCAGTCACAACCATACCCTCTGTCCATGTGATGTCCCACTCTGTCTGCCCCAGTGACAGAAACAGTCCCCAAGAATTGTTCCCAACAGGTGTCATTTTCCCATCTAGGCATGTCAGCAGTTTAACCTTTAAATAATAAATATTGTTTACCTTTCTATGCTTCTCTTGAGTGCTGTATTTGTAGATTAAATTTTCTGTTTAATTCTTGTTTTTTCAATAGAAATAATTGAAAGTCTTTCATTTCACAGAAGATCCATCACTTCCCCAAAAGATGAAGATACTGAGTCTTACTGGGGACTTATTTCTTCGTTGTAACTATTTGACCTTTGCCTTCCAGAATATGGTATTCCAGGGCTCTCTGAGTATTTGTTGTAGAAGTTGCCAGATCCTAGATAATTCTCACTGTTCCTCTTTGATAGTTAAATTAATTTTTTCCTGGAATTTTGCAGTATTTATTCCTTGAGATTAGAGTTTTAGAGCTTTGCAACAATGTTACTTGGGGTTTTCCTTGTGGGATCGCATTCTGAAGGGGATCACTGGATTCTTTCAATGAGTATTTTCTCTTCTGTTTCTAGAATATTAGGACAGTTTTCCTTGATGATCTCTTGAAGAATGCTATCCAAGCTCTTTTTTTTGATGATGGCCTTCAAGTAGACTAATAATTTTTAAATTGTCTCTCCTGGATCTATTTTTCTGAGTCAGTTGTTTTTGTAATGAGGTATTTCACATTTTCTTTCATTTTTTATTCTTTTTAGTTTATTTTACTCCTTGATATTTTCTCATTCTAGTTTTGATGTATGATTTTCTTCAATTAACTTTTGTATCTCTCTTTTCAATTGGCTCATTCTACTTTTAAAAGTAGATTCAGTAGATTTTTTTTTTTTTTTGCTTTTAGCAATTTCATTTTTTAAGGAATTGTCTTCCTTTTCTAAGTTGTTAACTATTTTTTCCTCATTTTTCTTCTACCTCTCTTATTTGCCTTTTCACGCCTTTATGAGATGGTGTTTTCTTCTTCTCTTGTCAAGGTTTTTTTTTTTTTTTTTTTTTTTCTGTTTCTTGTTCATTTTCTTTCCTTTTCTTTTGATTTTTTTTTTTTTTACTTTTCTGGTTGAGCTCTGCTTCTGGAGTAAAGGGGGTGCCTGTCCCAAGCTTCCTGTGCAACCCTGAGCCTTGACTTTGAGCACAGGGGCCCATTATGTTTGCAGGGAGTAACTTTGCCTGCTCTTTTTAGGAAACAGCCTGATTTTCCAGAATTTGCCTTCTGAACTGATATTGGAGGATGCCCTGTTGATCTACTCCTTTACTGAGCCAGGCTTAAGGGCTCAGTTGCTGATTTGTTATTAATACCTCTCACTAGCTTTTCCAGAGTCTGTCTGAGATGGACTGAACACCCTTTTCACCCCAGTGTGACTGAGCTTGTTTAAGTTTTTCCAATTTGACTTGAATAGGAGAGTTGTTTTATTCCATCAGATTCTGTTCAGAGACTTGGTTTCATGTGGTTTTCAAGGGAAACTAGGAGAGATCAAGCAGCTTCTTGGCTTCACTCCAGGGCTTAATGGATTTACAAGTAAATTCTACCAAACATTTAAAGAACAATTAATTCCAATACTATGTAAAGTATTTGGAAAAATAGGCAGAAATGAAGTCCTGCCAAATATTTTCTATGACACAATATTGAACAGAAACCTAAACCAGAAAAAAGGTAAAAGAAAGACAAAAGAAAGACAATTACTTCCCAATGAATATTGGTGCAATCATATAAACAAATTAGAAGAACAAGGGACAATTTACTTATCAGATCTTTGGATATGGGAGAAATTTATGACCAAAGAAAAATGAGAGAACCTTTTATATAAGAGGCAAAATAGACAACTTTGGTTTCATTAAATTAAAAAAAGTTTTTCATAAACAAAACCAAAAGAAACAAGATTAAAAGTGAAATTCAAAGCAGGGAAAAAAATCTTTACAGCCAGTATTCCTAAGGTTGCTTTTCTAAAATATGTAAAGACTTTTGTCAAATCTATAAGAATACAAGTCATTCCCCAATTATTAAATGGTCAAAATATATGAACAGACAATTTTCAGATGACAAAAATTAAAGTCATCTATAATAACATGAAAAAATGTTCTAAATCACTATCAACTAGAGAAATGCTAGTTTAAAACAACTCTGAGCTATCACCTTATACTTCTCAGCTTGGCTAAGATGACAGGAAAAGATAATGATAAATGTTGAATGGGGTGTGGGAAAACTGGGGAATTAATGCATTTTTGGTGGAGTTGTTAAATGATCAAACCATTTTGGAGAGCAATGTGGAATTATTCCCAAAGGGCTATAAAATTGTTCAGTGTCTTTTGACCTAGCAATGCCATTATGTGGTCTGTTTCCCAAGGAAATCATAAAGGAGGGGGAAAAAACACAAATGTTTGTATCAGCTTTTTGTCGTAGCAAAGAATTGGAAGTTGAGTAGATGCCATCAAATGGGGAATGGCTGAATGAGATATGTAATATAAAAGTAATAGAATATTATTATTATATAAAAAATGATGAACAAGCTGATGTTAGAAAGACTTATACAAACTGATGCTGAGCTAAACAAACCAAACCAGGAATATATTACATAAATAACTACAAGAAAGTGTGATGATCAAATATGAAAGATTTGGTTCTTCTTAGTGGTTCAGTGATCCAAAGCCATCTCAGTAGACTTTGGAGAGAACATGCCATCTTCATTCAGGGAAAAATACTATGGAGATTAAATGTAAATCACCACATGCTATGTTCAAATCTCTTTCCTGTTTTTTTCCCCCCTCTCCCATGGTTTTTCCCTTTTGTTCTGATTTTTCTCTCACAACATGACTCCTAAAGCAATGTGTATTAAAATAAATAAGTTATTTTAAAAATGAATATTGATGCAAAAAATTAAAATGAAATATTAGCACAGGGATTATAGCAACTTAACAGCAGGATAACACATTATGACCAAGTAGAATTTATATACCAGGAATGCAGGGCTATTCCAATATCAGGAAAACTTTTGCCATAATCAACCATATCAATAACAAAACCAACAGACATTATATGATAATCCCAATAGATGCAGAAAATTTTTTTTGACAAAATACAATACCCATTCCTGTCTTAAAAAAAAAAAAACATTAGAGAGCATAGAGAATGTTTCCTTAAAATAATAAGCAGTACCTATCTAAAACCTACAACAAGCATTATTTGTAATAGAGAATAGTGGGATGCATTCCCAGTAAGAATATGAGTGAAACAAGAATGCCTGTTATTATCACTATTATTCAATGCTATACTAGAAATGTTAGCTTTAGCAATTAGAAAAGAAAAAAAATGAATGGATTAGAATAGGTAATGAGGAGATAAAACTCTTTTCAGCTGATATGGTGATATACTTACAGAATCCTAGAAAACCATCCAAAGACCTACTAGAAGCAATTAACACTTTTAGCAAAGTTGCAGGATATAAAATAAATCCATACAAATCATCAGTGTTTCTATATAGTACTGACAAAGCCCAGCAGCAAGAGATAGAAAGAAAAATTCCATTTAAAATAACTGTTGATAAAATAAAATATTGGGAGTTTGCCTGTCAAAGCAAACTCTGAAATATATGAACAAAATTATAAAATACTTTTCACACATATAAAATCATATGCACACAGCTGTAAAAATATTAATTGCTCATGGAAGGCAGAACTAATAAAATAAAATAAAAATGACAATTCTACCCAAATTAGTCTACTTATTCAGTGCCATATCAATCAAACTGCCAAAAAAAATTTTATAGAGCTAGAAAAAATAATAACAATTCATCTGGAAGAACAGGTTAAATACATGACACAATCATCAATGACTATAGTAATATGTTGTTTGATAAACTCCCAAGCACCAGCTTCTTGGATTGCTTGGAAAACTGGGGGAAAATATGCCAGAAACTTGGCATAGACCTATATTTCACACACCATACCACAATAAGTTCAAAATGAGTACATGATTTGGACCTAATGATACCAGAAACAAATTAGAAAAGCACGTGATAATTTACCTATTAGATCAGGAGGAATTTATGACCAAAGAAGAACTAGTGAACATTATGAAAGGCAAAATGAACAATTTTGAGAAAGGACATTTCATCATCAGAAACTAGTGTGAAGGACAAAATAATGGGAAATACTATATAAATATAAGAGAACTAACTTTAATTTATTTACTGAAATATGAATATCATCCTCAAGTGCTATGTTGGGAAAGAGGATTTAATAAGAATTTTGAAAAGAATAGTTTTAAGATAGCTACTGTGATGAGTAGAATAAATAATTCGAGAGTGGAAGTATTATTGCCTTGTTAGTCTGAGAACCCACTTGATCTCTATCACATAAATTGAAGTGTTAAATGTCTGAGAACTGAAATCCTCCTGACTCTAGGGAAGATGTTCTATTCACTGTGCATCTAGCTATCCCTATGACATAAATTTCTAATGGAATTAAATCTTATCATAAAATAGCAACAAAGAAAGCAGGTCATAGGAATAATCCAGGATTGTGTTTTCACAGAGTATAATTTGCAGTAGAATAAGGGGGTACTGCAGCTAGGTGGTACAGTGGATAATGCACCAGCCCTGAAATCAGGAAGACCTGAGTTCAAATCTAGTCTCAGACACTTAACACTTCCTACCTGTGTGACCCTGAGCAAGTCACTTTACCCCAATTGCCTAACCCCCCCCCCAAAAAAAAAGAAGAAGAAGGCAAGGGGTATGTGAGAGTAGAGAGAACATAGTGCAGAGTTGAAGTGGTTCCCCAAGAAATCAAGAGAGACAGTCAGATTTCAATATGAGAAAGAGAATTTATGTATTTAATGTTTTTAATCAAATTATAAAGAAACACAGAACATTAATAGGATAGATGGGATTTTGTAATTTTTTCCCATTCCCAATAAGTAATTGTTTATTTTCTATTTGAATACATAATAGAGTACATATTATTGCCAAGGCAATTCATTCTACTCTTGAACACTTGTAAGTATTGAAAAATCCATTATCTTATGTTGAGACAAATTCTTCCTCTTTAACTTCCATCTTTTCCATCGAATGCTGATCTTAATGGTCAAGAAAACTGTCTAATCCTTCTTTCATATGACAGTCTTGCAAATATTTAAAGTTAGAAGCCCATGCCTCAGCCAATAGATTTCTAGTCCTAGAATAGCCACTAAATAGCTGTGTAGCACTACAAATAAAATAACTACTGTTTCCCAATCTTTTTTTTTTTTTTTTTGGTAAGATTAGCTTTAAAGTGTTGCTTGTTGCAGGAAAGTGTAGTATAAAATGTACAGAGATATAAAGAAATGAGTTAATAAAACAAAATAGTAAATATAATAATAGGTGATTTTTTGCATAGTACTTGCTTGCTAAGTGTTTTTAACATGCTATATTTGATATGCACAATTCTATTTTACAGATAAGAAATGTAGACTCCAAGTGGAAAATTGACTACTCATGGTAAAACAACTAGTAATTGCAGGATTTGGAGTTGGCCTTCCCCTGATTATAAGTCTTGTCTTTTCCCCACAAGCTATGCAAGCTAATATAGATTATACTGGAATATTAAATGGCAAAGTGCTTTTCTCCCTTCTTTTCCTCTTAACCCCCTTTCCCAGTGTTATGCTTGTGAGCACCACTTGCTTCTCACAGCCCTCTCTTTTTAGTATCTCTCCCCTCACTTTAGAGTCCCCCCCCCATCTTACTCCGTTCCCTCACAGTTTCCATGTTCCCTTCTGCTTACCTTATTCCTTCCTTTTTCACTTTTCCCTTCTCACTTTTCAATGAGGTGGGAGAAGTTTCACCATAAATTGAATATGTCTAAAATTTTTCTCTTAAAGCCAATTCTGATGGCAGTAAGATACCCACTATACTCATCCCCCTCCATTCTTTCTCTCAGATATAATAGGTTTCCTTTGCCTCTTCATGAGATGTAGTACCCTCACTTTACCCTTTTTCTGGTACAATTTCCTTTCCACTTCTAGTTTCTAGAACAAAGTATACATGTATTCTTTATACATCTTTATAGCAGAAATATAGTTCCCAAGATTTCTTTTTACCTTTTTAGATTTCTCTTGAGCTCTATATTTGTAGATCAAACTTTTTTGTTAAGTTTTGGTTTTTTCATCAAAAATAGGTGAAATTTACTTATTTCGTTGAATGACCATCTTCTTCCCTGGAAAAAGATGCTCATTCTGGATGGGTAAGTTATTTTTGGTTGCATACCGAATTCCTTAGCCTTTCAGAATACCATATTCCAGGCCCTTCGATCTTTTAATGTGGATGCTGCTAGATCCTGGGTAATCCTTATTGTGGCTCCTCTATATTTGAATTGAGTTTTTCTAGTCGCTTGCAGTATTTTTTTCCTTTGTCTGAGGGTTCTGGCATTTGGCCACTATATTTCTTGGTGTTTTGATTTTAGGATCCTTTTCAGTAGGTGATCGATGAATTTTTTCAATGTCTATTTTACCCTCTGTTTCTATGATTTCTGGGCAGTTCTCTTTGATAATTTCCTGGAAAATAGTGTCCAGGCTCTTTTTTTTTCATCATATTTTTCTGGGAGTCCAATAATTCTCAGATTGTTTCTCCTGGATCTATTTTCCAGTCTGTTGTTTTCTCCAGAAGGTATTTCACATTTTTTTTTTCCATTATTTGATTTTTTTGGTTTTGCTTGACTGATTCTTGTTGTCTCCTCAAGTCATTCAATTCCCTTTGTTCGATTCTGATTTTCAATGAAGTATTTTCTTCACTCACTTTTTAAATATATTTTTCTAATTGTCCAATTGAGTTGTTTTGTTCTATGGAATTTTTTTCCATTTCACCAATTTTGTTTTTTAGAGAGCTATTTTCTGTTTCCAGTTCACTAATCCTATTTTTCAAGGATTTGATTTCTTTATCCACTCTGTCTTTAAATGAGTGGGATGACGTCTCCAGACTCTCCTGTCAAATGTTCCTCTCCTTTTCCCACTTTTCTTCTAGCTCTCTTGTGAGAGCCTGTGATGACCGCGTATTTAAAATCAGCCAGAGTCAGGAATTCAGGTTAAGGGAAAAATCTTCAATTTTATTGAAATGAAGAGGTGAAGAAGAATTGCGATAGCAATATGGGCAAGAAGGATTGCGATAGCAATATGGGCAGACAGAAAGCCAGCTAGCAGAGGGCGATTGGAGGTGAAGGATGATCGTGATAGCAATGCGAGCAGCTGTGTCAAGATGCCAGCCAGCAGTCTCTCTTTCTGCTTCCTTCTCCACTCCCCTGCCTCCACCCACCAAAAATGTCATTTCCTATACAACATATCAGGACTTGCACTAAGAGTGGGCGGGGACTATTCTTTCTCCAAGCATATATTAATAGAGTATGGTCCAATTACTATTTAGCCTCATAGGCTTGGGACCTCAGTGCATCAACTCAAGCCTCAGCCCATTACAAGAGCCTCTTTAATTTCTTCTATGAGATTCATCTGTGCTGAGGAACAGATGATCTCCTCCTTTGGGGATTCACCTGGAGACTGTCTGTTTTTAGTCTCCTCAGGATTTAGAGTCTGCTCTCTATCCATATAGAAGCTGTCAATGGTTAAGGTCCTTTTCAATTTTTTGCTCATTTTGTCAGAGAAGAATCAAAGACAAACTAGCAAAGAAAAAAAGAAAAAAAAATGGAATCTGCTTTTTTGGGGGAAGAGCTGGGTGGTATTACCAAGCTTCCTCTACAGACTGCAGGGGGCAGCAGCAAGGCACTAGCAGGAGAGCAATGGCTGTGCTGCGCCTGCGCTCTGAGACTCTGAGAGCATACTGAGACACTGTGGGGGATGGGTGGCCAGGTGCCGAGAGACTCTAGCTATTCTGGATTTTATTCTTTACCCCTGGTGTTTTTAGCTTTTCTGCTTGTCTGCTGGTTTGCTGCCAAGGCAAAGTATCCAATCCTGTAGCAAAGCTCTCCCCGCAGAGATGGCTGAGATCACACCCCACCCCGCTTTGGTCTGCTCGGCTGTGAGCTGCCTCCTGTGTTCTCGCTGACACTACCTGCCCTCAGCCTGTGCCTGATCTAAAACTGTACCTGCCCTTGAGCAAAAACAGACCTATCTTCTCTGGGTAACTATTTGTGAGTTTTTTTTTTCAGTCAAGCATTAATTCAGAGGCTTATAATGAAATGGATTCTGAGAGAAAACGCAGAGCCTACACAGCTGTGTGCCTCCTCTCCGCCATCTTGGCCAGAAGTCCCTAAATAACAAAGTGAATAGAACACCAGTCCTGGAACCTTTCTTCTACTTCAAATCTAAAATCAAGCATTCACTGGTTAGATGATCCTGAGAAAGTCATTTAATCCTTTTTGCCTCAATTCCTTTCTCATCTACAAAATGAACTGGAGAAGGAAGTGACACATCATTTATCTTTATTGATAAAACCCCAAATGGAGTCATGAAGAGTCAGAGATGATTGAAATGACTAAACAGCAACACAGATAATATTTATTGAATTTTTCTAGTAGAATAGATGTGTAGAATATATGCAAGGCAACCCTTGTTGTCAAGGATTTCATGAGTACATTATATTGCATTTATCTACTTAACTAGTAGCAAAAAAACGTTGTCATAGCTCTTCATTCACATTACATAATACTTTACCATTTTTCCACTTTCAACCCTAATCTTGAATTTTGTAATGTCACGGAGGTAATTCATTATTATCAAAGTCTGTATTATTCGATCATGATGTCAGGTCCTGACAAGCTGCAAAAGTTTTTCTAATAGATATGGCATAAATCTAAGGATCATTCTATCTTAGTACAAGGAGTCTAATCATCAGAAACCTGGGCTTCTGGTAATGTTTGTTTTTCCCAGCTACAGTCACAAAGAATATTTACTAAAACGTGGAGTTATAATCTGCATCAATGGTAGAAGTACCTATATGATGAAATCGTGAATCCTTGAGATGTTGAATTATTTCTAATTTATAAAATTCTTGCTTCATAGCAGCTTTGATTATTATTAAACCTCTCAATTTAAAGAAAAATGCATTATATGAAGTCGTAGGAGGTTAATTGAGTTGACCAGATTCATAAATGTCAAAATAACTGAAATCCGTACCTTGTAATTCCTTCACCATACTTCTTTGGAGAATACAAGATGAACAAAGGGATTCTATTTTGTTACATACATACATTATATATGGATATATGTGTGCATGTATAGACATATATTATATCTAGATATATAGAGAGACATATGTCTACACATACACACAAAACACATACATATGCCTATATGTATATATTTCTTTCAAGAGGAAGTCAGATAGCCCAAGAAGAAAAGCAGGAAAGCAAGTCATTTAAATAATCTCCCAGAAGAATGATTATGATAGAAATACCAATTTTGATATATTTGTTTCTTTAATAAAAATAGTGTTTATATTTTGAGACAGAACTTAGAGGTTTAAAGTTTGACTACATTTCATAAAACTTTCAAATTCTATAAATCTTGATGTGAGGAAACTGACAGTCTTAGATCCACTTAACCAGTAGCAATAAAACATTGTCATAGGTATTTAAATACAGAGGGGGAAAAAAAGAAAGGAAACACTGAGAAAGGCAAAAACAAAAACAAAAAATAAATAAAGCTTGTTGCTGGGTCACACACCAAATGTTAATCTTAATTGTATATTGTTGGAATCCTTACTAACTGCTAACTAATTAGAGTTGATCTAATCTTACAAGAAGATTTTGGCCAGAACCTGAAACAAGGTACTAAGTAGAACTAATTAATACAAGGCTTGTGTTCACACCTTTACTCATTGGAGTTCACAAGTATGCCAGCTTCACAAAGTAAACTTTCTAACTTTAAGGGAGTTCACACCTCCCTTAAAGCTCTTTGGGCCAGAGAGCACTATGGGAGAAAACCCATAATCCCATTCTCTCAGAAGATTCACATATAAGGCGAGACAACCATTCCAGAATACATTTTTATTTTCCTCTTGGCTGGCTGGTCGCAGAAGAGAGTTCAGCTGGACTTGAGAGGAGTGACTCTGGTGGCAGATGAAGGGTTTTCAGAGGATAAAGCTACGAGTTGAGAGTTCAGTGGACAACCAGATTCATCTTCATCTCACACCACTGTAGTTGGTGGCTGGGCTCCCCAGAAGGAGACAAGAGAGACATTCCATCTCTGTGTTGGTTGGAGGCTGAAGAAAGCAGAGGCAGAGGCTGAAGGACAGAAACTTTGGATTTGGAGACATCCAAAGGGCTCTAAGCCTCTAAACCGGCTGTGCTTTGAGAAGAACAAGAACTCCAACATTTGAACTCATAACATTTGGCGCCCAAGCATGGGAACCAAGGACCCTACTTTCACTGAAGAAGTCTCCAGTGACCAGGAACTGAGTGAGTACAACCTTTTTTGGCTGAAATGGGACAGATCCTAGGTAAAGATTCTCCATCCCCCACCCCAACCCCCCCCAACCCCAGCCCCACCCAGGAGTGGTGCTATAGAAAGCCTGCTTAAGCTGATAGAAGATCAAGGGCTACTTGTAACTTGGGGACAGGCAGCTAGACTTCTGGCTACATTAAAACGCACCTCTCCTTGGTTCTTAGAGGAAGAGCAAATTTCTCTAAAAAACTGGGCATTGGTTGGTCAACAGATCTCCGCATATAACAATGAAAACGGTCCTCGTTCAGTTTCCATTGAAGTATTCTATTTATAGAATACGATACAGATGGCCTTAAAATACTGTACCCCTAATGACTGGAAATCTATAGCAAGAATATGCCTAGAACCTGGACAGAACTACTTGTGGCTTTCTGAATATAGTGAGCTCTGTAGGATACAAGCCCAACAAAATAGTCAAAGTGGAGTTCATACTGCAATCACCTGTGACCTACTAACAGGTACAGGTCCTTATGCAGATGTCGCAGCACAAATTAGTTATTCTGTAGCAGCATATCAGCAAATTGCTGATAATGCTATCAAAGCGTGGGCTTCTCTTCACAATAAAGACGACAAGGGGGGGCCTTCACAAAAATAACACAAGGGACAAATGAACCCTTTGCTGACTTTGTGGGACACTTGCAGACAGCTATCACAAGAACAAATGGAGAAAATGCAATAACAGACATCTTGATAAGGCAACTTGCTAAGGAAAATGCTAATGAGGTTTGCAGAAGAATTATACTAGGACTGCGCAAGGATGCTCCTTTAGAGGAGCTCATAAGACATTGTGCCACAGTGGGCACAGGTGCCTTTTATAGCCAGTCTATGGTGCAGACTTCCCAAAATCCAAACATGGGAAGACAGAGTCCCTCTTGGCAAGGGACTTCCAGAGAGACTCGTAGATGCTTTCAGTGTGGAAAAGTAGGACATCTGAAAGCTCAATGTTGGTATAGAGATAGAATGGGAAAACAAGGTGGGAGAACAAGACCCCAAACCCTATGTCCAAAATGCAACAGAGGCTTCCATTGGGCCTCAGAATGCAGACAGATTCAGGGAAACGGGATGAGGGGCCTAGCCCCAGGGCCCAAGGCAAAAAACACTTGGGGCATGATGGCAGCCAATGGTGCACCCAGAGAGTGCCTAGAAGTCCAGTACCCAGACATGACCACTCAGCCAGAAAGCCATATGATGGGAGAAGGGGATTACACAGTCAACCAGCCAGGAAGCAACCTGATGGCAGAAGGGAATTACAATTGGGGAGAATAGAGCTGTATGCAGCTGGGACAACTGAGATACCCCCTGGAGAGGTGAAATCTGTTCCTCTCCAGCCTATGGATCCCCTACCTCCAGGCACAGTAGGCTTGACCATTTCACCTCCTTGTATGTACAAAACAGTGTCCATCCACACACTGATGTGGGAAACTGGGGAATGTGTAGATAATATCCCAGTCACTAATACAGGTAGACAATGTGTGACTTATCACCCAGGAGACATAGTAGCATCAGGTTTACTCATACAGAATCCTAATAAGCAGCCTCGTGATAGTCACCCAGGTTCTGACTCCAGACCACAAAATCCAGGAGTATACTGGACAGCAGCAGTAACGGCTGACTGACCTATGCTCACTATCTATATAAATGGCCTACCATTGGAAGGATTGGTAGACACAGGTGTTGATCGTACAGTTATTAGAGGTGCCAGTTGGCCCAGTCACTGGCCAAAGATTAAAGCAGATACCTATATGTCTGGAGTAGGAGGATCAATAGCAGCTGAAGTTAGTGCTGCCCCTATGAGATGGACTTTTGAAGGCAAAACAGGAGTTTTTACTCCTTTTATAGTTGAAAAAATCCCCATCAATCTGTGGGGAAGAGACGTTTTACAACAATTGGGGTTAAAAATGAGTATTTCGGTTTTTTAAGCAGGGCTGCTGTTGAAGGCCTGCCAACACTTTCACCTGTTCCTATCCAATGGAAAACTGATACACCAGTGTGGATAGAACAGTGGCCCTTAAGTAGCGATAAAATTCAGGCCTTATTAGATATAGTACAGGAGCAGCTTGAACAAGGGCATTTACAACCTTCTCTAAGTCCTTGGAATTCACCAGTGTTCATTGTAAAAAAGAAATCGGGAAAATGGAGGATGCTCACTGATTTAAGAAAAGTGAACGAACAGATGGAAACTATGGGAACTCTTCAGCCTGGACTTCCATCTCCTACTCAGCTTCCTAGAGAATGGCCTCTTTGGGTTATAGACATCAAGGATTGTTTCTATTCCATTCCTCTGGATAAGGAGGATATGAAGAGATTTGCGTTTTCGGTGCCCAGCGTTAACTTAGCTGAGCCTTATAAAAGATATGAATGAACAGTTTTGCCACAGGGAATGAAGAACAGCCCCACTATGTGTCAAATGTATGTTGCTGCTGCTCTTGCTCCAATAAGAAAAGCATTTCCAAAAGTTATGCTATTACATTATATGGATGATATATTGGGATGTGCACCTGAGGAACAAATGCTAGAAGCATGTCTACAAAAAACCATAGAAACACTAAGATACTACGAACTTCATATCGCTACAGAAAAAATTCAAAGGCATGCTCCTTTTCAATATTTAGGATATGAAATATATCCTAAGGCACTTACACTACAAAAACTGTCTTTAAGAACAGAGAGGTTGAACACCTTAAATGATTTCCAAAAATTAATAGGAGATATCCAATGGATGCGTCCAGTATTAGGTTTAACTACCAATCAATTGCAACCCCTATATGACATTTTAAGGGGAGACACTGCTTTAAATTCACCACGCCGGCTTACAAAAGAAGCTCAAGAGACCTTGAGAGAAGTTGAACTGGCTTTATCCAATGTAGTTGAAAGAGTAACTCAAAAACCCTTGGAAATATCAGTTTTTGCTACTAAAGAAGCATCCACAGCAGTCCTTCATCAAGGAGACAGTGTGATAGAGTGGGTGAACCTCCCAGCACAACCAAAACAAAGCCTAATGCCTTACCCAGTGCTTGTGGCTAGAATTCTATTAAAGGCCATTAAGCGAGCAGTACAATTATCTGGGACAAGACCTGACAATATATACACCTTTTATACAAATGCACAAATTAATGTATGCTGTGAAACCATCCCAGAGTGGCAAATTTTATTGGCCATGGCTCCAAATTTTGCACATGGATCTCCATTAAAGATAACCAGACTACTGCATAATTGGCAATGGATTTTTGAGGAGAAGGTTTCTAAGGTTCCTCTTGAAGGACCAACTATTTTTACAGACGCAGCCAAACAAAATATTTGTGCTGTATACTCTCATGATTTAACTGTAAAAAGAGTAGTCAGAACTCCTTTTCAGTCCACTCAGCAGAACGAATTATATGCGATCATGCTAGCTCTCACTTATTACCCAGGCAACATAAATATATCTGATTCAGCCTATTCAGTAGGTGTGGTACAAAGAATTGCCACAGCCCAAATAAAATTTGCAGCTTCTAATATATATCAGCTCTTTAAGGAACTTCAAGAGCAAGTGAGAAAGCATCCAGGAAAGATTTATATCCTGCATGTCCACTCACATAGTGGACTTCCAGGTCCTATTTTTGATGGAAATTCCAAGGCAGATAGCCTTTTAACTATGTTGGCCAGTACATCTTTATTTCAGGAAGCCCAGGAATCCCATTCTAAATATCATCAGGCTGCTCGAGCTTTGCGTTTACAGTTTGGGATTACAAAAGAAGAAGCTAGGAGCATAGTAAAAAGCTGTACAGCTTGCCTTCCCTTCCACGCTCCTACACTGCCTCCAGGGAAGAACCCTCGTGGTTTGAGACCCAATGAAATCTGGCAAATGGATGTGACTCATTATAAATCTTTTGGTCGTCTGTCTTTTATCCACGTTGTGGTAGACACCTTTTCAGGATTCACTTTTGCCATACCAGCAGCAAAAAAGACAGCCCGAGTGGTCACTGAATTCCTCATTCAAGCATTCGCAATTATGGGTGTTCCACAAGAAATAAAAACAGATAATGGACCGGCATATACCTCCAAACATTTTGCACACTTTTGTGCACAGTATAAGATTTTATACACTACTGGCATACCCTTTAATCCTCAAGGTCAAGCAATAGTAGAAAGAAGAAACAGAGACATTAAGACACTCCTCCAAAAACAAAAGAAAGGGGGAGCCACGGGTAACCCTAGAGAACTTCTAAATTTAGTTCTCTATACCATTAATTTTTTAATCTTTGATAAAGATGCACTGGCTCCAGCAGACAGGTTTTATAACCCACCAGCAGAGCAGTGTCCAGTGCGAGCAGCTCCACTATCTTTAGATAATCGCCAGGTGATGTGGAGAGATCCAGAAAGTGGTGAATGGAAGGGACCAGATAGGCTACTGCTTGGGGGAGAGGATTTGCTTGCATCTCTACATGTGGAGAAGGAATCAGATGGGTGCCGACGAGCCGCATTCGCCTTGTCCATCGCAGAGAGATGGAGCAGACCCTTGAAACAAAGGAGAAGACCCAAGAAATATCGGGTGGTTCTGTTGCTGATTGTGCTCACCATTGAAAGAGCATAGCTGACAAGGAGACTGTTAAAAAGACTTTTAAAATCTTCAGGAATCATTGGATTTCCTAACACAAGATGAAACTGTTTTAGTTCTTGAAAAACCAGCGAGAATCATTGGATTCCTTAAGATGAAAAGTTGTTGATGAGACTTTTGCAGTACTTCAGGGCTTACAGGAACTATTGGATTCCTGGCACATGAACTAATGGACAATGGATTCCTTATGGACTATTTCTTGGACTTATGGACATGTGTAAATTTTCAGCTTGATTCATGTTGTTACATTACAACTAGCCTGTGTTATATTGCTATGTGCTTATATAAATTATATATAATGCCTCCCATATTGATGGATTTATGTATGCCATGTATATCTGTTACAAAGTTCTGGCCCATATTGATGGATTTATGTGTACCCCTTTAGAAACCCACTAATCTGATTAGATTTCCTATTTCCTTTGGTGTTTTCATCTAACAAAAGAAAGGGGAGATGTTGGAATCCTTACTAACTGCTAACTAATTAGAGTTGATCTAATCTTACAAGAAGATTTTGGCCAGAACCTGAAACAAGGTACTAAGTAGAACTAATTAATACAAGGCTTGTGTTCACACCTTTACTCATTGGAGTTCACAAGTATGCCAGCTTCACAAAGTAAACTTTCTAACTTCAAGGGAGTTCACACCGCCCTTAAAGCTCTTTGGGCCAGAGAGCACTATGGGAGAAAACCCATAATCCCATTCTCTCAGAAGATTCACATATAAGGCGAGACAACCATTCCAGAATACATTTTATTTTCCTCTTGGCTGGCTGGTCGCAGAAGAGAGTTCAGCTGGACTCAAGAGGAGCGACTCTGGTGGCAGATGAAGGGTTTTCAGAGGATAAAGCTACGAGTGGAGAGTTCAGTGGACAACCAGATTCATCTTCATCTCATACCACTGTAGTTGGTGGCTGGGCTCCCCAGAAGGAGACAAGAGAGACATTCCATCTCTGTGTTGGTTAGAGGCTGAAGAAAGTAGAGGCAGAGGCTGAAGGACAGAACCTTTGGATTTGGAGACATCCAAAGGGCTCTAAGCCTCTAAACCGGCTGTGCTTTGAGAAGAACAAGAACGCCAACATTTGAACTCATAACAGTATATCTTATTCATCAAAAAATTATATGTGCAGAACAGCTAGGTGGTACAATGGATAGAGCACCAGCTCTAGAGTCAGGAGGACCTGACTTCAAATCTGGCCATAGACACTTAACACTTCCTAACTATGTCACCCTGGAAAGTCATTTAAGTTCAATTGCCTCAGCAAAGAGAGAGAGAGAGAGAGAGAGAGAGAGAGAGAGAGAGAGAGATAAAAAGAAAGAAAAAAAAAGGAAAAAAATGTTCAAAGTTCTATATAAACATGAGCTATATTTACTCATTAATTTAACTAACATTTACTAGTTTCCTGGTTCCTTACCTCCCCTATCTCAGGTTTCTCTAATCTAATTTCTTATGATATGAAAATAAGGAAGAGGAATAAAGGTCTATCCTATGACATTTAAAAAAATAATTTTGGAGGAACTGATTTTTCTTAATCAAAAAGATGGTAGCATTAGTGAATAATCCTAAAAATTTAAAATAACTTTTAAAAAACAGAATTTGTAGCATTTATAATTTTACTATAAAGGTATATATATATATATATATACAATTTTAAGGAATATAAAGAAAAGTTAGAAGTGCCAATGGGGGGAAAAATGAATGAATGAATAAAGAACATTTCTCAAGAACTTCTATGTGTAAAGTTCTAGGCAATCAAATAACAAAGTAACTCAGGCTTGCTCTCAAAGAGCTACAGATTTAAGAAATTATTTGCTTATCTGTAAACATTTTTATATTATTCTTTGTCTAATGTACTTTTATCCTTTTAAATCAAAGTGTAGTTTCCCTAATTATTTCAATTAAGTCTATTTTTGTTTTTGCTTTGTCTGAGATCATGATTGATATCCCTGCCTTTAGCTTTTAGCTGAAGCAAAATAGTTTCTGTTCCAGCCCCTTATTTTAATTCTGTGTGTGTCTTTCTGTTTCAAGTATCTCTCATAAAGAATATATTATTAGATTCATGTTTCCATATCATTTTATTGTTTGCTTCTTCTTATCAGTGAGTTCATCTGAATGTATAATCACAGTTATAATCACTAATTATATATTTCCTTCCATCTTACTTATTTCTGTTTAGGGTATATTGAATTTTAAGAAGAACTAGCATCTCTGGTATGAGGGCTTGACAGGCCCTCATGGTTGCTCATCTATCTTTGTCCATCACCAAACTCTTACTTGTGACTCCAAAAGCTGTAGAATGCATAGTGGCCACAACTTGATATAACTTTTTTGTCAGATGGGTGAATTCTTTATGTTTCTGTTTTAGCCACTCTTCCTAAGATATCAGAGAGATTTCCCTTTCTAATTTCTTGAAATTTGATGTTTTGAGTTCTCTGTTTGTCTCTTTTTCTATCAGTGTCTCTCTCTCTGCCTCTCTCTGTCTCTGTCACTCTCTGAATATGGTTCCCAGACAATATGATAAATCTTAATATGATAAATCTATTTTCCAGATAAGTTATTTTTCTGATAAAATATTTCAGCTTTTCTTCTTTTTTTAATTTTTGGTTTAATTTCATTGTCTCTTCAACTCTGAGATACCACTACACACCTGTCAGATTGGCTAAGATGACAGGAAAAAATAATGATGAATGTTGGAGGGGATGCAGGAAAACTGGGACACTGATGCATTGCTGGTGGAGTTGTGAATGAATCCAACCATTCTAGAGAACAATCTGGAATTATGCCCAAAAAGTTATCAAACTGTGCAGACCCTTTGATCCAGCAGTGTTACTTCTGGGCATATACCCCAAAGAAATACTAAAGAAGGGAAAGGGACCTGTATGTACCAAAATGTTTGTGGAAGCCCTGTTTGTAGTGGCTAGAAACTGGAAATTGAATGGATGCCCACCAATTGGAGAATGGCTGGGTAAATTGTGGTATATGAATGTTATGGAATATTATTGTTCTGTAAGAAATGACCAGCAGGATGAATACAGAGAAGCTTGGAGAAACTTACATGAACTGATGCTAAGTGAAATGAGCAGAATCAGGAGATCATTATACACTTCAACAATGATACTGTATGAGGATGTATTCTGATGGAAGTGAATTCCTTTGACAAAGAGACCTAACTCAGTTTCAATTTATAAATGATAGACAGAAGCAGCTACACCCAAAGAAAGAACACTGGGAAATGAATGTAAACTATTTGCATTTTTGTTTTTCTTCCCAGGTTATTTTTACCTTCTGAATCCAATTCTCCCTGTTCAACAAGAGAACTGTTTGGTTCTTCAAACATATATTGTATCTAAAATATTCTGCAACATATTTAACATATATAGGACTGCTTGCCGTCTAGGGGAGGGGGTGAAGTGAGGGAAGGGAAAAATCGGAACAGAAGTTGAGTGCAAGGGATAATGTTGAAAAAAAATTACCCTGGCATGGGTTCCGTCAATAAAAAGTTATTATAAAAAAAAAAATAAATAAAAATTCCATTGTCTCTTGATAATTCATGGAGTCATTAGTTTCTATGTGGAAATTCTAATCTTTAAGATTTTTTTTTTCATTAAACTTTTCTATTTAATTTTTCCATTTGGCCATTTTTGCCTTTTAAGACTTTCTATTCTTCAGTGAATTTTTCTGCCTCTTTTACTATCGGGCCAATTATGTTGTTTTAAGTGTTCTTCAATATTTTTTGTGCCTTTTACCATGTCATTAATTGTGTGCCTCATACATATGTATATGTGTATTATAAATATATATGCACATAAATACATATATGTATATATATATACTTATATATAATTATATTTCATTTAGATATGTATACATAATTATTTAATAGTATATGTAGTACTTAATAGCATTTGATTTTTCTGAAGTACATGTAGAGATAGTTTTCAATATTAAACTTTGTAAGCCTTTGAGCCTTCAAAGTTTCCTCCCTTCTTTTTTCCTTTTCCCTTAGACTTCACTCTCTCCAAGGCAACAAAGAATGTGATAGAAGTTATACATGTACAATCATGTTAAGCCACTTTAGTGATATTTTGAAAGATTCAGAACAAAAGAAAAAAAAAAGGGAAGAAGCGAAAATAGTATACTTTGATTTGCATTCAGACTCCATTGTTCTTTCTCTGGATGTGGTTAGCATTTTTTGATTCTCCTGGTTGATTTCATTGCTTGGAAGAGCTAAGTCTATCATAATTCATCATCACACAATGTTGCTGTTACTATGTGCATTATTCTCCTGGTTCTGTTCACTTCACTTCATATCAATTCATGTAAATCTTTACAGGTTTTCCTGAAATCTGCCTACTCATCATTTATTGTAGAATAGTATACCACTGCATTTATTTAATACAACTTGTTTACCAATTCCCCAATTGATGGATATCTCCTCAATTTCCACTTCTTTGCTATGACAAAAAATTTGCTATGCAATTGGTACATATGGATCCTTTTGTCTTTTTTTATGATGTCTTTGGGATACAGAACTAATCAAAGTGTTTGCAAACTTTTATAAACTTTTGAGCATAGTTCTAAATTGCTTCCCAGAATAGTTGTGTCCATTCACACTTCCACCAACAGTGCATTAGTGTACCAATTTTCCTACATCTTCTCTAACATTTATCATTTTCCTTTTCTGTCAGATTAACCAATCTGACAAGTGTAAGGTAGTACATAACCATTATTTTAATTTGTACTTCTCTAATCAAAAGTAATAGTTTATTTTTATAATATATGATTAGATAGAACTTTAATTTCTTCATCTGAAAACTGCATATTCATAACCTTTGACCATTTTTTCAATTGGGGAAAAACCTGTAATTTTACAAATTCAGTTACCTATATATTTTAAAAATTAGCCCTCTATCAGAAAGACTGACTTTCAAAAAATTTCCCCAGCTTTTGGCTTTCCATCTAATCTTTGGTACATGGATTTTGTTTGTTCAAAACCTTTTTAATTTCATGTAACCAAAATTGTTTCTTTTGTATTACATATTGTTTTCTATCTCTTGTTTGGTCATAAATTCTTCTCTTCTCCAGATATCTGACAGATAAATTATTCCTTTGTCTCCTAATAGTGCTTGTCTTCCATGGAATGTGGATGGGATCTTTGCCATCATTTTTATATAGTTGTCTAATTGAATTGATTTCCTTGAACATATTAGTTCATTTTAGATAATCAACACAAAAATGGAAGCATATTTATTCTAACTTAGCACAAGTGGAAGCTTATATATAAGTGGGAACATATATATGGTATCACCCTTTTTGTCTAAATTATATACCCATTTTGACAATATCTTGGTAGAGGGTGTGAGAAATCAGTCTATGACTAGTTTCTGCCAGTTTTCTTTCCAGTTTCTTTCCAGTTTTCCCAGAACTTTTTGTCAAATAGTGAGTTTCTGCCTCAGAAATTTTATCAAATAGTTTTATTAAATAATACAATATTATAACCATTTGCTACTATGTCTTGTGTACCTAACTTATGCCACTGATATATCACTGCATTGTTTTAGCCAGTACCAGATGATTACCTGTGTATATATAATTTCAGATGTGGTACAAGTAAGGCCACCTTTTTTGCACTTTTCTTCATTAATTCATGAACATTTGCTTTTTAGATGAATTTTGTTATTATTTTTCTAGCTCAATAGAATAGCTTTTTTAATACTTTCTTTAGGGTGGAGTGGAATAGGGAGGTTTGAAGTCAAGATAGTAAAGTGAAAACAGGGACTTACCAAAACTGTCCCCAAGTCCCTCCAAATACCTTTAAATAACAACTCTAAATAAATTCTAGGATATCAAAACTCACCAAAATGTGGAATGAAACAATTTTCCAGCCCAAGACAACTTGGAAGTTCAGCAAAAAAGGTCTGTCACAATGAGAGTGGAGAAAATATTCGAGCAGTATATATGCCAGCAAAATTCCAGCTTCTGCAAACCAAGAACATATCTCAGGTTGACTGAATCAGTGGCAACAGGAGCAGTTTCCAGATCTCTGAGATTGCAGATATTAAAAACAATTTAGAAAGTGAACAAAAAAGAAAATTCACATTTGGATGAGCAGGAAGCACAATCTAGTGAAGCCTTCTCAGAAAGTCCCACAAATCAGGAGCAAGCCTTGGGAGCCATTGAATTAGTAGTAACAACAGCAGCAGGAGCCAAGATGGCAGAGAAGGCACCACAACTTTCTCAGCTCCTCTCATGCCCTTACTACTAACTATTAAATTCAGCCTCAAAAATAGCGCTTGACTGGTAAAACTCACAAAGTTTAGAAGCACAACTTACCATTGGAAGATAATATGGAAGATCACCAGGAAAGGTTTGTCCTGAGGAGCCAAGAACAAACCAGAGCAGGCAAGGAGAGACTAATATCCGGAGCAGAGCAGGGCGGGGGTGATCTTGTGGTTAGAGACAACTCTGCCAGAGGCTGACTGCTCTGCCTTAATTATAAAACAGTAAACCAGCAGAGAAATTAAAGCCAAAGACAGAGGGTACTCTCTAAAAAATGCCAGAAATTGACAAGATCAGGCTATAACCACCCAAAACTGGAAGTGACTCAATGAAGACCATAACACAGCCCTGCAACCACATTCTGCAGTACAGGGCTTTTGCGGGGGCAGTTACAAATCTGCACGGCAGGGAGGCACAGCTTGGGGGCAGCCTCTAATCTGCACAGTGTGGGGCTTGGCCTGGGGCAATAGAACTTTTGCAATGGGACTGTGCTTCCCTGGGCAGGGACACTTCCAGTCCATATGGGACTACTTGCTGGTCAGCCATTAATACTCACAGCCCCAAGGTGGGCTTTGCCCTGGAGAAGTAACACTTTTACTGCTCAGCTTCTAGCCCCAGGGCAGTCCTTAACTCGCACAGCAGGGTTCTTTGCAGAGCACTTCCGCAGCTCCACAGTGCAGACCTGAGTTACTTCTTGGAGGGGGGTATGCTTTCCCAAACCACTTCAGTACCTCCCTGTTCTTTGTAGTTGGTAGGCAGGACAGCTACTTATCCACACATCTATCCTTGCTCTGCAGAGGAAGCTGGTAACCTCCTGTCCCTGAAGGCAGACCCTACAGGCTTTTAAAAAATAAGTAAAAAAATCAAAAGGATGATTGATAGCTTCTACACAGAAAGAGAATAGGTTTTCAACCCCAAGGAGACTAATAGCAGACAGTCTCCAGACAACTGTTGGTCCTCAACACAAAAGGTTCTTCAAGAAGAGATTATTAAAAAACCTTAAAAGAGAACTAGAAGGAAAATGGGGGAAGGAAAGAGAAGCTATGCAAGAGAGCAACAACTTCCTGAAATGTGAATTGGAAAAGGTAAAAAAAACTCCCAAGAAGTTCAGGGAAAGAGAATTTATGAATTGGAAAAGGTAAAGAATTCCCAAGAAAGTAGGTTCTGTGAATTGGAAAAAGAAAATAACTCACTAAAAAAAAAATTAGTGAAATGGAAAAAAATTCCATAGAGCAAAACAACTCATTTAAAAACTCAGTTGGACATATACAAAAAGAAGTAAAGCTAATGAAGAAAATAATTCACTAAAAATCAGAACTGAACAAATAGAAATGACTGATTCATTGATACATCAAGAATCAGTCAAGCAAAAGCAACAAAATGAAAGATTAGGAAAAAATGTCAAATATTTACTTGGAAAAACAACAAACCTGGAAAATAAATCCAGGAGAGATAACCTGAGGATCATTGGATTTCCAGAAAATTATGATTTAAAAAAAAAAGAGCCTAGATACTATTTTACAGAAAACCATCAAAGAGAACTGCCCAAAAGTAATAGAACCAGAAGATAAAATAGATATTGAAAGAATTCATCAAACACCTTCTGAAAAATACCCTAAAATAAAAACTCCAAGGAATATTGTGGCCAAATTACAGAACTATCAAATTAAGGAAAAAATATTACAAGCAGCCAGGAAAAAACAATTCAAATACTGAGGTGTCACAATAAGGGTCACTCACGATCTGGCTGCCTCAAAATTAAAGGATCAAAGGACCTAGAGTTTGATATTCTGAAAGGCAAAAGAACTTGGAATGCAGCCAAGAATAAATTACCCAGCTAAGCTGAGCATTTTCTTCCATGGAAGAAGATGGACATTTAATGAAACAGAGTAATTCCATTTGTTTCTGAGGAAAAAAAAAAAACAGATCTAAACAAAAAAATTGATCTCCAACCATAGGACTCAAGAGAAGCAGAAAAAAGGTAAAAGGAACTCTTGAGAACTGTATTTCAGTTGTGGATATACATATAAATCACATGTATAATTTGATTTTACTGATATATGTAATGGGCTGAGGCTTGAGTTGATGCACTGAGGTCCCAAGCACATAAGGCTAAATAGTAATTGGACCATACTCTATTAATATATAAGCTTGGAGAAAGAATGGCCCTCACCCACTCTTTGTGCAAGTCCTGATGTGTTGTATAGGAAATGATGATTCTGATGGGTGGAGGCAGGGGAGTGAAAAGGGAAGGGGAGGAGAGCTCAGACCTCTCTCGCTCTGCTAGCTGGCTTCCTGTCACAGCTGCCCATATTGCTATCGCAATCCTTCTTGCCCATATTGCTATCGCAATCTTTTTTCACCTCTTCATTTCAAGAAAGACTGAAGATTTTTCCCTTAACCTGAGTTCCTGACTCCAGCTGATTTTAAATACACAGTCATTACAGATATAACATAAAAAGGGAAGTAGAAATGGAAAGGGGATAGTGTCAGAAAAAGGGAAAAGGGGAGATAAAAAGAGGAAAACTACATCCCACGATGAAGCAAAGGGATCTTACAGAGGGGGAGGAACATTGTGTGAATCTTACTGTCATCAGAGTTGTCTCAAAAAGAAAATAATTGACATATTTGTTTTACAGAGAATCTTCTCTCACCTCATTAAAAAGCAGAAGAGGAAAAGGGAAAAGGAAAAAGAGTAAAAAGGGAAGGGTACAAGAAAGGGGAAGGGATTCAAAAGGAGGAGGGAGGGATCCTAAAGAGGGAGAGCTGCATGGGTAAGAGGGGGGCAAGAAAAAGAAAAGCATAATCTGGGGATATTATGATGCCAGGAAATACAGAATTCATAATTTTAACCATAAATGTGAATGGGATGAACCCTCCCATAAAGCGGAAGTGAATAGCAGACAGGATCAAAAGTCAGAACCCTACTATATGTTGTTTACAGGAAACACATTTAAAACAGGGAGATACATACAGAATAAAGATAAAAGGCTGGAGCAGAATCTATTATGCTTCAGGTGAAGTAAAAAAAGCAGGGGTAGCCATCCTTAGATCAAGCAAAAACAAAAATTGATCTAATTAAAAGACATAAGGAAGGAAATTATATCTTGCTAAAGGGTACTATAGACAATGAAGCAATATCAATATTAAGCATATATGCACCAAGTGATGTAGCATCTAACTTCCTAAAGGAGAAGTTAAGAGAGTTGTAAGAAGAAATAGACAGCAAAACTATAATAGGGGGAGATCTCATGTTGCACTCTCAAAATTAGAAAAATAAAAGCACAAAACAAATAAGAAAGAAATTAAAGAGGTAAATAGAATATTAGAAAAATTAGATATGATAGATCTTTGGAGAAAACTGAATGATGACAGAAAGGAGTATACTTTCTTCTCAGCAGTTCATGAAACCTACACAAAAATTGACCATATATTAGGACATAAAGACCTCAAAATTAAATGCAGGAAGGTAGAAAAAGTAAATGTTTTCTTTTCAGATCACAATGCAATAAAAACTACATTCAACAAAAAGTTAGGGTAAATAGACCAAAAAGTAATTGGAAACTAAATAGTCTCATCTTCAAGAATGATTGGGTGAAACAGCAAATTATAGATACGATAATTTGACTCAAGATAATGACAACGATGAGACATCATACCAAAATTTGTGGGATACAGCCAAAGCAGTAATAAGGGGAAATTTTATATCTTTAGAGGCTTACTTGAATAAAATAAAGAAAGAGAAGATTAATGAATTGGGCTTGCAACTTAAAAAGATAGAAAAATACCAAATTAAAAACTTCCAATCAAATACTAAACTTGAAATTCTAAAATTAAAAAGAGCAATTAATAATATTGAAAGCAAAAAAAAAAACTATTGAATTAATCAAACTAAGGGTTGGTTTTATGAAAAAACCAATAAAATAGATAAACCTTTGATAAATCTGATTAAAAAAAGGAAAGAGGAAAATCAAATTGTTAGTTTTAAAAATGAAAAGGGGAAACTTTCCACCAATGAAGAGGAAATTAGAGCAATAATAAGGAGTTATTTTGCCCCTTTATGCCAATAAATTTGATAACTTAAGTAAAATGGATGACTACCTCCAAAAATATAAGCTTCCCAAATTAACAGAGGAGGAAATAAATTGTTTAAATAGTCCCATCTCAGAAAAAGAAATAGAACAAGTTATTAATCAACTCCCTAAGAAAAAATCCCCAGGACCAGATGGATTTATATGTGAATTCTACTAAACATTTAAAGAACAATTAACTGCAATACTATATAAACTATTTGAAAAAATATGGAATGAAGGACTCCTACCAAATTCCTTTTATTGCTCAGACATGGTACTGATACCTAAACCAATTAGGATGAAAACAAAAAAAACATATATATATATATAGACCAATCTCCCTAATGAATATTAATGCACAAACCTCAAATAAAATATTGGCAAAGAGATTAGTGAAAATCATTCTTAGGATAATATACAATGATCAAGCAGGATTTATACCAGAAATGCAGTGCTGGTTCAACATTAGGAAAACTATTAGTATAATTGACCGTGTCAATAACCATATTAACAAAAACCATATGATCATCTCAATAGATGCAGAAAAAGCATTTGATAAAATCTAACATCCATTCCTATTAAAAACACTTGAGAATATAGGAATAAATGGTCTTTTCCTTAAAATATTCAGTAGTATCTATTTAAAACATCAGTAAGCATCATATGTAATGGGGATAAACTAGAACCATTCCCAATACAATCAGGAGTGAAACAAGGTTGCCCTCTATTACCATTACTATTCAATATTGTATTAGAAATGCTAGCTTTGGCAATAAGAGTTGAGAAAGAGATTAAAGGAATTAGAGTTGGTAAAGAGGAAACCAAACTATCACTCTTTGTAGATGGTATGATGGTATGATTAGAGAACCCCAGAGATTCTACTATTAGCTATTAGAAATAATCCACACCTTTAGCAAGGTGGCAGGATATAAAATAAACCCACATAAATCATCAGCATTCTTATATATCACTAACAAAATCTAACAGAGTTACAAAGAGAAATTCCATTTAAAATAACTACTGACAGTAAAAAATATTTAGGAATCTATCTGCCAAGGGAAAATCAGAAACTATATGAGCAAAACTACAAAACTCTTTCACACAAATAAAGTCAGATCTAACCAATTGGAAAAATATCAAATTCTCTTGGATTGGGCAAGCAAATATAATAAAGATGACAATACTACTTAAACTAATCTATTTATTTAGCATTGTACCAATCAGACTCCCCCAAAACTATTTTAATGACCTAGAAAAAATAACAAAAAAAGTTCATAGAAAAAAAAAAGGTCAAGAATTTCAAGAAAATTAATGATAAAAAAATCAAATGAAGATGGCCTAGCTGTACCAGATGTAAAATTATATTATAAAGCAACAGTCACAAAACCATTTGGTAATGGCTAAGAAATAGACTACTTGATCAGTGGAATAGGTTAGGTTCAAATGACAAAACAGCCAATAACTTCAATTTGGATTTGTTTGACAAACCCAAAGACCCCAGCTTTTGGGATAAGAATTCACTGTTTGACAAAAACTGCTGGAAAAATTGGAAATCAATATGGCAGAAACTAGGCATTGTCCCACACTTAACACCGTACACCAAAATAAGGTCAAAATGGGTTCATGATCTAGGCATAAAGAATGAGATTATAAATAAATTGGAAGGGCATAGGATAGTTTACCTCTCAGACCTATGGAAGAGGAAGGAATTTATGACCAAAGAAGAATTAGAGATCATTATCAATCACAAAATAGAAAAAAATTTGATTATATCAAAATGAAAAGTTTTTGTATAAACAAAACTAATGCAGATAAGATTAGAAGGGAAGCAATAAATTGGGAAAACATTTTCACAGTCAAAGGTTCTGATAAAGGCCTCATCTCCAAAATATATAGAGAATTGACTCTATAAGAAATGAAGCCATTCTCCAATTGATAAATGGTCAAAGAATATGAACAGACAATCTTAGATGAAGAAATTGAAACTATTTCTAAGCCATATGAAAAGATGCTCCAAGTTATTATTAATCAGAGAAATGCAAATTAAGACAACTCTGAGATACCACTACACACCTGTCAGATTGGCTAGAGTGACAGGTGTATTGGATGTGGAAAAACTGGGACACTGATATTGTTGGTGCAATTGTGAATATATCCAGCCATTCTGGAGAGCAATTTGGAATTATGCTCAAAAAGCTATCAAACTCTGCATATCCTTTGACCCAGCAGTGCTACTACTGATCTTATATCCCAAAGAGATTTTAAAGAAGGAAAAGTCGCCTGTATGTGCAAAAATATTTGTGCAGCCCTCTTTGTAGAGGCCAGAAACTGGAAACTGAGTGGATGCCCATCAATTGGAGAATGGCTGAATAAATTGTAGTGTATGAATATTATGGAATATTATTGTTCACTAAGAAATGACCAGCAGGATGATTTCAGAAAGGCCTGGAGAGACTTACATGAACTGATGCAGAGTGAAATGAGCGGGACCAGAAGGTTATTATATACTTCAACAACAATACTATATGATGATCAATTCTGATGGACGTGGCCCTCTTTAACAATGATTATGATCCAAATCAGTTCAAAGAGAGCAGTAATGAACTGAACCAGCTACACTCAGGGAAAGAACTCTGGGAGATGACTATGAACCACTACAAAGAATTCCCAATCCCTCTATTTTTGTCTGCCTGCATTTTTTATTTCTTTTACAGGCTAATTGTACACTATTTCAAAGTCCAACCCTTTTTATACAGCAAATTAACTGTTTGGACATGTAAAAACAACAACAACAACAACAGCAGCAGCAGCAGCTTCCAAAACTTTCAGGCCACAGACTATAAAGGAGTCAAACAATTGGTCAGAAGGATATTAAGGGGTCTCTTTGCTAGCATTGGGGCTGGACTCTGTTGCTTTGCTTATACATAATTCTTGGTCACAGTCCATGGTGGTAATCCCAAGGTGAAGAGCACAAGAATAGTATAGCCTGTGGACACATTAGAGATTGAACCCTCTTCACAATCCCAGGGAAAGAAAGCTTGGAGTCATTCACAGATCAGAATACATGTCAGGGGAATGGTAAACATGTTTCTCATTAGATCATACCACTTTGGGAAAACTGAAAACTTAACATGTACTTAGAAGGATCTCTGAAAATAGCTGCACAAAACCTTTGAAGCTTGGATCAGTGCACTCTGTACCTTGGAAGCAGCAGAAAAAATAATTCTGACCCTAGAAGGTTGCTATAATGACACGGAAGATCAAAACACACTTTCCAAAAATAACTAAATTGAAGCTTCTACAGCCTAAGCCTCCAAGAAAAATATTAAATAATCTAAGGCCATGGAAGAGCTCAAAAATGATTTTTAAATTCAAATAACAGGTAGAGTATAGTTTGATTGGTATAGCATTAAATAAGTAGAATAATTTAAGTCAATTGTCATTTTTACTAGATTAATTCTATGAGCAATAAATATTTTCCCAGTTATTTAGATTTGACTTTATTTCTGTGAAAAGTGTTTTATAATTTTGTCCATATAGTATTGGATTTGTCTTGAATGGTAGACACCCAAAAATTTTATATTATTTATAGTTATCTTAAATTCATTTTTCTATCTTTTGTTGCTGAGCTTCATTGATAATATATAGATATAGAAATTCTGAGTTTATTTTATAACCTGCAACTTTGCTAAAATTTTAAATTGTTGCAGATAGTTTTTTTGTTGTTGTTGTTGTTGTTGTTGTTGTTGTTGTTGTTGGGTTTTTTTTGGCTTGTTTTTTTGCTGAGGCAATCAGGGTTAAGTGACTTGCCCAGGGTCACACAGCTAGGAAGTGTTAAGTGTCTGAGGCCAGATTTGAACTAGGATCTTCCTGACTTCAGGGATGATGCTCTATCCACTATGCCACCTAGCTTCCCTCTGGATAGGTTTTTTTGTTTTTTTGCTTTTTTGTTTTTTTACACTTGATTCTATAGGATTCTCCAAGTATACCATTATGTCATCTTCAAAGACTTATTTTTTTTCCTCTTTGCTTACTCTAATTTTTTCAATTTATTATTCTTTCTTAATGCTAAAACTAATATTTCTAGGACAATATTGAATAATAGTGGAGATAATCAACTCTGATCTTATTCGGAATGTTTCTAGCTTATCCCCATTACATATAATGCTTGCTGATTTTTTAAAATAAATACCACTTATAATTTTAAGAAAAAAAATAGATTTCTGGTTCTTTAGTGCTTTTCATAGGAATGGGTACTATGTTTTGTCAAAAGATTTTTTTTTATATCTATTGAGATAAACATATGATTTCTTTTAGTTTTATTATTGATATGGTCAATCATGCTAATAGTTTCCCAAATATTGTACCAGCTTAAATTCCTGGCATAAATCTCACCTAGTCATAGTGTATTATCCTCAAGTTAAATTGCCTTGATGTGCTTATTCACATTTTATATAAGATTTTTGCATCAACATTCTTTAGGGAAGTTGGTCTATAATTTTCTTTCTCTAATTTAGCTTTTCCTAATTTAGATCAGCTCTCTATCAGTGTAATAAAAGGAATTTTGTAGGGCTCTACCTATTTTTCTAATAGTTTATATAGTATTGGAATTAATTCTTAAAAGTTTGGTAGAATTCACTTGAAAATTCATCTGGTCTTGAGGTTTTTTGTTTTTGTTTTTGTTTTGTTTTTTAAGGCATTCATTCATGATTTGTTCATTTTTAAAGATGGGATTATTTAACTATTTTACTCTTCTGTTAATCTAAGTAGTTGATACTTTTGTAAATATTCATCCATTTCACTTAGTTCATCAGCTTTATTAACACAGGCAAAATTATTCCTAATGACTAATTTAATTTCTACTTCATTGGTGGTGAATTAATATTTTCATTTTTTATACTAGTAATTTGGTTTTCTCCTTTCTTTGTTCCAATCAAAGTAATTAAATTTTCTTTTCAAATTTGATTTCTAATCAAAGATTTATCAGTTTTATTGAGTTTTCATAAAACTAACTTAATTATATTTATCAGTTTAATAGTTTTCTTGCTTTCAATTTTATTAATCTCCTTTGATTTTCAGAATTTCTAATTTGGTATTTGGGAAGTTTTAATTGTTTTATTTTCTAGATTTTTAGTGGCATGCTCAATTCATTCCTTTTTCTCTATTTTATTCATGTAAACCTTAAGAGATATAATTTTTATCTAAATATTGCTTTATCTGAATTCCCATAAATTTTGGTATGTTATCTCCTGATTGTTGTTTTTGTTGGTGAAATTATTGATTGTTCTTACGATTTGTTGTTGCACCTACTCATTCTTCAGAACTAAATTATTTATTTTCCAATTTTTAGCCTATCTTTCCATGGTTCTTTATTACATGAAATTTTTATTGCATCATGAACTGAAAAGGATATATGTTCCTGTAACTCATTTATCCTCTAAGAATTTGGAGGCTATGTCACTAGTTACATATATGTTTAGTATTAAAATTATTTCATTTTCAGCATACTTTTATCTCTTTTAATTGGATCTATTTTTTGCTTTGTTTGAAATCTGGCTTACTACCCCTTTTATTCACTGAAGCATGAAATAATCTACATTGGCCTTTTACCTTCACTCTGTGTGGATCTCTTTGCTTTATATGTGCCCCTTTTAAATAGCTTCTTGTAGGATTCTGGTTTTTAATCCACTCTGCTACTTGCTTTCAATTTATAGGAGAGTTCATCCCATTCCCATTCAGTTATTATTACTAACTGTCATTCCCTCTATTCTATCCCCCTATTTATACTTTTCTCTTCTTTTTATCCTGTTCTTTCTCACAAATGCTTTTCTTCAGACCCCCACCTTCCTCAGTCAGCACTCCCTTTTATCATCTCCACTTTTACTTTTCCCTTCTACTTCTATCCTCCCTTCTATCAGCCCTCCCCTCATCTACATTTCCTCCTTCTTTCCTTTTTCTCCTCCTACTTCTCTGTAGGATAAAATAAATTTATATATGCTGAGGTTATATGCTATTCCCTCTTTGAGCCAAAGCCAATGAGAGTAAAGCTCAAACAATGTTGACTTACTCTCTACTGTTGTAGATCTTTTGTGTCTCTTTAAATGATGTGATTTGCTTCATTCTGCATTCCCTTTTCCTCTTCTTTTTTTCTTCACCCTTTTATTTTTAATATCACCACAACAGTGTCATCATATGCCTCCATAATTCTATCTATATACTCCTTCTAATTGCCCTATTAGAGATATAGTTCTCAAAAGTTACAAGAATCATCTTTCTATGTAGGAACGTAAACAGATTAATCTTATTGAATGTGATTTTTTCTTGTTTACCTTTTAATGCTTCTCTTGAATCTTGTATTTGAAGGTCAAATTTTCTGTCTGTCCATCAGGAAAGTTTGAAAGTCTCCTATTTCATTGAATATCTTTTTTTGTAAAAAATTAATTATCCTTAATTTTGCTGGTCAGTTGATTCTTGATTATAATCTAAGTTTCCTTGCCTGCTGAAATTATTATATTCCAATCCCTCTGATCCTTTGATGTAGAAGTTGATAAGTTTTGTATAATCTTAACTATAGTTTCTTATAATTCAAATTGTATCTATTCTGTCTGCTGGCAGTATTTTCTCCTTGAATTATTAATTCTGGAATTTGACAATAATATTCCTAGGTGGTTTTCATCCTGTACTCTCCTTCAGGGAATGATATATGGATTTTTTCAATGACTATTTTACCCTCTTTTAGAGTATCAGAGTAATTTTACTTGACAATTTCTTGAAAGATACTTCCCAATGTCTTTTTTTTTGCCTTTCCTTTTTTTTTTCTTTATTTCTTTCTTTTGGATCACAGTCTTTAAGTACTCCAATAATTCTTTTATTTTTTTCAATTTTTTTCCTTCTTTTTATTTTGTTTTACTGATTCTTCATATCTTGCATACTTAGCTTCTATTTGCCGAATTCTAATTTTTAAGGATTTTCTTCAATTAGCATTTGTAATTCCTTTTCTATTTGGTCAATTCCACTTTTAGTAAAGTTGTTTTCTTCTATGGATTTTTTCCCAATTTGATCAATTCTATTTTTTAAGGAATTGTTTTTGTGCTTCCTTTTCCAAGCTGTTGATGCTTTTTTTTCCCATAATTCTCCTGCATAACTTACTTCTCCTCCCCATTTTTCTTCTACTTCTCTTACTCTATTTTTGAGATCCTTTTGAACTCCTCCAAGAGGACTTTTTGTTCTTGACACTAATACACATTCCCCTTTGAGGTTTCACATGTTTGAATTTCGACAGTCTTGTCCTCTTCTGAATTTCTAGTTTGATCTTCCTTGTTGTCATGTTAGCTTTCTATGACAAGGACTCTTTTTGTTTTCTAACTCATTTTTGCTTATTTTCAGGCTTTTAAAAATTGAGCTCTGCTCTTTAGGATGAAGGGGCAATGTCTCAGGTTTCTCATGCTATGACCCAGTGGCTTGTTCCTAACTTTCTACACTGGGCCTTCAGGTACTTGTGTCCTTCCCACTGTATTGTGATGGCCTGGAGTGGTTGTGCCTGTTGTGCCAGAATTCCAGGACTCACAATTTGCTTTGGTTTCTGGTACTGGGGATTTCACCACCCTATACCATGCCACTGATCTATGAGGCCAGAGTCAAGGGGCATTAGTTGCTGATCTGTCCTGTGGGTATAGTCTCTTGCTGGCTTCACTTGACACTACCCACATTGTTCTGTGCTTCCCTTTAATTTAAGATCTTTTCTGAAATCTAATCTTTTCTTAAGCTGGCATTGTTTGTGTTGGTTTTGTTTATTTTTGTTGATTCTCACTCTGGAATCGATTTAGAGACTTGATTTATTGTTGTTTCTGAGGGAAACTGAGAAATACTCAGGTACCTTTCTAGCTTCTCTCTGTTACCTTGGCTCCCTGATCTTAATGTTAAATTGGGCTTTGTTTATTTTGGTAAGGGAAGGTACTGTTCCAGGCTTCAGGCTTTTGCATACTACTGTTTTCAGAACTAGCTATAGGGATCTTTAAGTTTTCAGTACCTCCAAGGTGATGTGATTTGGGGAGAGGTTTGATCACTGCTCTCCTGGTCTGCATTCTGATTGCTCCCTTTTGGCTGCTTCTCCACCATTGAACCTCAACTCCAAACTGTGACTTAAAATTGCATATGAACAATAGTGGAGCAGAATGTAGTGCCAATAAAGGATCCCCTGCAATCTCCGACCAGTTGTCTGAACCCTTTTTTTGTCTCTGGGCCAAGCCCCACTGCTGGTATTGTACAATGTGTATTCCAGTCTGGGCTCCACCCCAGAAACACAGACCTCTTCTGCCAATTTCTTAAGTTGTTTTGGTTTTGAAAAATGTCTCACCCCAAACTTTTGTTAGATATGCCACTCTAGAGCCCAATTTGAAATGTTTTTGAAAAATGTTTTGTAAATTTGGCCATCTTGGCTCTGCTTCAAGAGGTCATATTCTTATAAACATGAAATGGAAGATATATTTTAGCAGATAAACTATGAACAAAAACATGGGGCCAGTATTTATTCTGGTTATATCATGATTTTTTCAGCCTATTTAATTTTTTTTCTCACATTTTCTGAATATATTGAGTATATTACTAGTGATAATCTACATGCCATTGAAATTACATTATCTAGGAAATATACAATTGGAAATTGATATCATCCGTTTATGTCACAATCAATTGGTTTGCTAATTTATTGCTAATTTTCAAATGCCAGAGAGGACATCTTTTATCTGAGTGGGTGTCACGTCTTTGGAAGACCTATGGATAAAGGTGGATAAAGGTAACTGGAAGAGAAAGTATGTATAGGTTAATTTTTGTTGTGATGACAGTAGTACTTATATCAAAAAATCACTAATCCTTTAAAGTTAAGTTAAAAAAAAAAACATTTAGTTAGAACTCATGGAACTTGTTTTGATGACAATTATTGGCTATAAACTTCAAAATGCAATTTCTATTTAACCACCAGAAAGGAGTATGGAAAAAAGATTCCATTTCCATTATCTACAATATAACCACATTAGCTGTGACTTGTAAAAATGTTGTAAATACAGCAGCACTGATACATTACAAGCAATCCATTTCTCATGATAAATGTTGCTTTCCAAGTATCCCACTAATGTACTTTGAACAGTTACTTGATCATTGTTTAAACCTTTTTAAGAATATAAAGTGACTACCCTGTATGCCCCCCCCCCCCATTATCGATTTCCTTAGAAAGTATTGTAATACAGATAGGATCCTCCATACTCAGTATAATATAGTTAAATGTCCAGCATCTGAGTTTCTTTATACATTATTACTCTGAGCCTTGAAATTTCTATGTTGATAAATTAACACAATAAATGCCTCAAAAGTGAGACATGTCTTCAAATCTGTGATCTTGGTCAATTAACTTGTAGCCACCTGTCACAATCATGCATATGCATACACATATAATAGTAATAATACAAAAATAAAACCAGAATATAGTTGGACTTGTAAAACATATATTTTAAAACCATTTTCTAAAAGATGTCTTAAGAGAACTACTGTGAAGGAAACTGTCTGTCTAGAATCAGAGAGGCATTGCTGAGCATAGACGCTAACATATTATAGGGCAAAATTGTGAAAACTTTGTATCAAAACTTAATGAGAGTGTTTCTACTGGGCTTATATCCCAAAGAAATCTTAAAGAAGGGAAACGAACCTGTATGTGCAAGAATGTTTGTGGCAGCCCTCTTTGTAGTGGCCAGAAACTGGAAACTGAGTGGATGCCCATCAATTGGAGAATAGCTGAATAAATTGTGGTATGTGAATATTATGGAATATTATTGTTCGGTAAGAAATGACCAGCAGGATGATTTCAGAAAGGCCTGGAGAGACTTACATGAAGTGATGCAGAGTGAAATGAGCAGGACCAGGAGAGCATTCTATACTTCAACAACAATACTATATGATGAGCAATTCTGATGGACCTGGCCATCTCCAGCAATGAGATGAACCAAATCAGTTCCAATAGAGCAGTAATGAATTGAACCAATTATACTCAGTGAAAGAACTCTGGGAGATAACTATGAACCATTACATAGAATTCCCAATCCCTCTATTTTTGTCCTCCTGCATTTTTGATTTCCTTCACAGGCTAATAGTATACTATTTCAAAGTCCGATTCTTTTTGTACATCAACTTAACTGTTAGGACATATACTAATTTATACTTTAACATTAACATGTATTGGTCAACCTGCCATCTGGGGGAAGGGGTGGGGGAAAGGAGGGGCAAAATTGGAACAAAAGATTTGGCAATTGTCAATGCTGTAAAATTACCTATGCATATAACTTGTAAATAAAAAGCTATAATAATAATAATAAAATAAAACTTAATGAGAGAAAAATGATAGAAAGTCAACTGAGTATAAAAGGAAAAAAAAAAGAATTTTCTGATTTTAAGGTTGTGTTTTAAATTTATATTGAAATATAAGATGCTCTCCCCATTCTCCCTCTCTCTCTCATTGTTTGTCTCTGTCTCCCTTTCTCCCTGCTTCCTTCTTCCCCTCTTTTTCTTTGTCTCTGTTCTCTGTCTCCCTCTCAACACTAAGAATAAACATAAAGTTATTTAATTTGTGCACATGTTCTTAGGGATGAAAAATCTTTGTTTTATTTAAGCTTTAGTGATTTGAACTACTCAAGGGGAGGCATCCAATAATAAGAATAACACATTTATATATTGCATTAAGGTTTTTAGAGAACCTCACAAAATGTCTATGAGTTAGATAGTGCAAATATGAATGTCCCCAATTTAAGGAGCCTCTTGAAATAAATTGAATTACCCACAATTACATGGCTATTAAATGGCTGAATTTCCTTTACAAAATAATCTATCAATCTCAAGTTCATTTTCTCTCTTTTTTCTTTCTGCCTAACTCTGTATTTGCCTAATTTTGATCCTCCTATAGCTTTAGTCCTGTAGTTGATTAGCTACACTGTGCCCTATAATCTGTCTTTGGCCATCATGCCCTATTCTGTTCAACTCCTTTCCAAATTCTGTCCCTAGATTAACCCCACTATCTACTTCCTCCATACCTTCTGAATAGTTCTAAATGGTATTATAGAAAGCCACAATTGTGCTGACTGAGACCACTATAGACATGTATTATTTAATCTGTTCTGGGTATATACTACTGCACAATAATCCTTTTATTCTTCTTTAATTTCTATAGCAGTTATTCCAAATATGCGCATCCCTCCTCAACTCATTCCCTCTTCATTTCCCTTCACAGCAAATGGTCATTCATCTGTGAACTTCCAATTTATATCATCACATATTCTCTTTTCAATAGTAAAATCTCTGAGAAATAGATGACTCTTCTTCTCCAGGCCAATCATTCTCCTTCCACCTTTCTTTTTCTCTGACTTTTTCTCTGATATTTATGAGCATGCACGACACTGATAGGTTTCTGTGTGACTTTAAAGTATTCTTTCCTTCTTCCAGTTTCTCTAGATTCCTTTTTTGGAATCTGGTGTCCCTGATGTGTAACTTTGTCTCTCTTAATGCATCTTAAGTCTTCATCAATATTTTTGTTTACATGTCAGGTTACTGATATACTGAGATTGTTGTCTATTAAAAGTCCCAGATACTTTTTCCCCTGATGAACATCTAGGTAGCCATACCTAACCCAAATATAATTTGCCAATTTGATTTCAAGACAAAAGATTATGTTATTCCTCTATGTTCTCAAAAATCATAAGTTCCTTAAAAACAAGATTTCTATTTTGTTTGTATATCTATAGTGTAGTATATAAGTTAATAAAAATATGAAGGAATGGATTAATAAATGAGTGGGTATAAAGCATTTTTCAATTGCTTTCTTTGTGCAAATCACTGGGGTGAGATGTGGAGCTTTCAAGAGGCTTTCAATCTGAGGAAAGCAATATATAGAAATGCCTTCAGCTGCAAGTCAGCTGGAAAAGTCCCATGGTCTTAAAGGTACAGGAAAGCAAAGTAGATGTTAATTCCTCTTTTATAATGTCTGTTGCAATTGAAATAAATGTAAACTGAGGCAAAAAGTCCCGTGCATATTTAACTAATTGGTAATATTAGCAATTGCCAATAAAAGGGAACTTTTGACTCCTCAATCAGCTGATCACAAAGTAGGGCTTACTAGCTTCATATAGGTGTGGAAATTAGAACAAAGAACAGGAAGCATAAAAACCATATGATTAATTACAAAGTCTCAAGTATAATAGATGGAAAACGAAAAGATTGGATAGAAATTTGTTGCATGACTGGTAGTAACTTCTTCTATATTGTTAGAGAAAGTTCATTGGTTATCTGCATGGTTAGAGTCATAGTGATAACAATCTAAACTTTCTTCAAAGACAAACAGTATTGCAAAGGTAGACTTCCTGGAATCTTCTATATCATATAAGTCTTGTTAGTGAAATAAGGGGTCTCCATTAATTGAACACAGTCAGTAAAATACATAGTGATAATATATTTCCTTGAATTAAGGTTATTTGGGGGGTAACTTAGTTCAGAAAAGAAAGCTGAACTTCTGAAATTAATTCAAAGACAAAGAAATAGGGCTTAGATAATTTTACAACATTTTGGAAGTGATGCAGAATAGAATTGAATACAAAAATTGAATCAGAATCAATTTGTTTTCTTAGTCCTTTACACTGATAAAATCATCAATTTCTGATGCTGAATTATTTGTCACACAGTTAATAAATATTTATTAAGCACTTAAAGCACTTAAAATTCATGGAATGTCATACATTGAACTAAGTGTTAGGGATTTTAAAAAAAAAAAAGGTAAAATATAGCCCCTGCCTTCAAGAAGCTCTCAATTTCATGGAAGATAAATAAAAGAAAATACATATTTATTAACAAGTCATTACAGAATAAATAGGAAACAATTTACAGAGGGAAGGCAGTAGAATTAAGAAAGGTGAAAAAGAAGATAGAATTTTAGTTGGGACTTATAGGAAGCCAAGAAAACCAATAGTCAAGAGATGAGGAGGGAGAGCATTCCAGCAAGAAGATCACTCATTGTATAAAAGAGTGTGTTGCAGAAAATAAAGGGCAAAAAGATTGATAAGGGTACCTACTACGAAGGACATTAAACATCAAAAAAAGAATTTTATGTTTGTTCCTAGAGGTTATAATGAACCATTTGACATTTAAAGACTTTGGAGGTAATTTTTTTCTGGGGTTTTGGTTATAGAATCTATAGAAAGAATTGTCAGGATGCATCAATTCAGAGGTTATGGAACTAGGAAGAACTTCCTGGTATATGTGTTATAGAGTAGAGTAGATGAACCAAAGGAGTTGTGGGAATTCCTATTCTGATATCTTTAAAAAAAAGAAACTATTCTGCGGGTCCACAATGAGTAAGATCCTATCTAAATGAAAGGTGACAAGAACACTACTTTCACTTTCTTCTCACACTATGGTTCCATAATCCCATGTATACTATTTACTCTTAGTCTCCATAATGCTGTATGTTATTGCTGATACTTCATTAAGTGAACTAATTTGGGAGTTATTATTTGAGAAATTGGCATCACAGAAACTTAAATGACTTTATTGTCAGAATGATAAACAACTATCTCAAAGGAAAATTTAATCACAGATAAAGAAATCTTTGTCAGAAAAGGTCAAATTCAGCAATATCAAATTATACAAACTCAGTTCTGTAGCAAAGAGATTGCATTTTTGTATGTCTAAGGTTCATAGATCAGGACCTCCCTTTTGTGTAGCAGATCAATTCAAAGAGGCTTTTGGGGCAGCTACGTGGCACAGTGGATAGAGCACCAGCCTTGAAATCAGGAGGATCTAAGTTCAAATCTGGTCTCAGACACTTAACACTTCCTAGCTGTGTGATCCTGTGCAAATCACTTAACCTCAATTGCCAGAGAGAGAGAGAGACTTTTCAAATTTTCAAAATTAAACATTTACTTATTTTAGAAGGATTTTGTTTAAAATGAGTGGTACATTTTTATTTTTTTAATGAGAATAGCATTTTAAATGAATTGAAATCTCTTCAAGAACATATTTTGTAATTAGAGATTCTGAGGCAGGTATGTTCATGAAAGCTGAGGAGCGGTTTAGCTTTTGTGGAAGGAATATAAAACGTACAGCAGTATACTGCGTATTATTTTACCTTTTACTGTTTTGAAAGAAATTGATTATAATGAAAGAATAGTACTTCTTGGAGGAATTAAGAGTAATATTAAAAAGAGTACTTGCAGCGAAAATTACATAACATCACTAAAAAGTTTTTACAGGTAATGGGGCATATGGTAGTATGGAAGATAAAAACAAAACAAAAACAAAAAACAAAAAACAAACCAAAAAAAAAAAAAAAACCAAACAAACAAACAAACAAAATGCACCAGATCATGATGACTGTATCTAAAACAGAATTCTAACTGGACATTCAGATTTCCCCTTGATGGGACCTGGCAATATGGGCTTCTAGAAGTTTAAGTTCCCATAAAGAGAATACATCTCCTCCTAACCCCCAACAACAACAACAAAAGGATGATGAAGCACTGGATGTGAGATTCATAAGATACTAGATGTAGGACTCTTCCTTATCCATGCATGGAAATGATGTAAAGATGAAATTCACACTATAATTCAGAACTACAATTCCCAAAAGTCCATGTCTCCAGGTCCCACAACATTTCTCTGACCACAGTAAAAGTCTGAATCCCTGATTATATGGTCTAAAGTGCTTTGACAACATTATATCTTATGACAATTCTCTGAGATAGGTAGTAGCACTAGAATCATGCCCATTTTATCTTATTTTTTTCTCAATAGTATATTATTTTTCCAATTACATGTAAAGTTAGTTTTTAACATTTATTTTCGTAAGATTTGAAATTTCAAAATTTTTCTCCTTCCTATCTTTTCCTTCTCCTATCCAAGATAGCAAGCAACCTGATACAGGTTAAAGTACAATCATTTTAAACAGATTTCCATATTAGGTTGAGAAAGAAAAATCTGGACAAAATAGAAAAAACAAACACAAGAAAAAAGGGCAAGCAAAAAAAAAAAAAAGGTGAAAAGAGTTTGCTTTTGATTCGAATTCAGTCTCAACAGTTATTTCTCTAGATAAAGATGACAATTTCCATCTCAAGTCTATTAGAATTATTTTGGATCACTCTAAGTTGATAAGAACTAAGTTGATCATACATGATCATTGCATGCTTTTGCTATTTCTCTGTACAATGTTCTACTGGTTCTGCTCACTTTACTTAGCATCAGTTCATGTAAGTTTCTCCAGGCTTTTCTGAAATCAGCCTGCTCATCATTTCTTATAGAACAATAATATTCCATTATATTCATACACCATAACTTATTCAGCCATTCCCCAGATGATAGACTTCCACTCAATTTCTAATTCCTTGAAACCACAAAAAAACAATTAAAAAGAGCTGCTGCAGACATTTTTGCACATTTAGGTGATATTCTTTCTTTTATGAATCATTTCCATTTTAGAAATGAGGAAGCTGAGACTTCTTAAACTGAGACAATATAGATTGAAATAAATAATGATGAAACCGAAAATATTACCCAGATCTTGTGAGCTGGTGCTCTTTGCAGTATATCACAGTCATTTCTGTACCTAAAGCACACGTTAGATCTCAAATGGTCTTTTCTTTTGCAACAGGATTTTTCACTATAATTGTTCAATAAGCAGTGAGTAGGTACTCAGAGATCAAAGGAACAAAAAGTTCCATAGTATGGCGAGAAAAGGTCAACAATGAAATACAAAAGAAGAGAAAAATATAGACACTTTTAAGAGGATCTACCATGGAGCTAGCTAGGGTGAGCCAAATGCATATAAATATAAATAAATAAATAAATTTGGAATGTAAATCCAAAGAGTTCTTAAAGGAGGGAAAGTGACCCACATGTGCAAAAATGTTTGTGGCAGACTTTTTTGTAGTGGCTAGAAACTGAAAACTTAATGGTTGCCCATCAATTGGAGAATGACTTAATAAATTATGGCATATGAATGTTATAGAATATTATTGTTCTGGAAGAAATGACTAACAGGATGATTTCAGAGAGGCCTGGAGAGACTTACATGAACTGATGTGAAGTGAAATGACAAAACATAGAGATCATCATATACGGCAACAAGAAGACTATATGATGATCAATTCTCATGGATATGGTTCTCTTCAACAATGAGATGATTCAAACTAGTTCCAATTGTTCAGTATTGAAAAGAGCCATCTACACTCAGAGAGAAGACTATGGGAATTGAATGTGGACCACAACATAGTTTTTCCAGTCTTTCTGTTATTGTTTGCCTGCATTTTTCTTTTCTTTTTCAGTTTTTTTTTTTCATTCTGGGTCCAATTTTTCCTGTGCAGCAAGATAGCTGCATATGTATATGTATACATATGTATGTATACGTATACATATATTGGATTTAATGTATATTTTAACATATTTAACATGTATTGGAGTATCTGCCATTTAGGGGAGTGGGTGGGGCGAAGTAGGGGAAAATTCAGAAGAGAAGGTTTTGCAAGGGTTAGTATTGAAAAAATTACTCATGCATATGTTTTTTAAATTAAAAGCTATAATAAAAAAAATAAAAATAAATAATAAACAAAATAAAATAAACAATAAGCCATATAAAATGTAATGTTAAATAAGTAGACATTTTGTAGAGAAGGAAGGAACCATAGATAGAGATCATCTTCTCTAATCTCCTGATTTACAAATGAAGAATGCTAAAGTTAGTGATTTACTTAAGATATCACAGGTAGTATGTAGCAAAGCTGGTATTTCCAGAAAGGAATCCAGATCCTTTGCCTCCCAAATTCATACTATTCAGCCTTTTGACACATTCATTTTTTCACTATGTGAGAAACACTGTGCCAGGCACTAGGGATACAAAGATGTAAAATATAGAAACCAAATCCTTTTAACAAGGGAGTAAATACCCACATAAGCTAGAATATAATGGTCAAGAATGGGAAGGAGGTGGCAGCTTAGATGTCCTAGAGGAAAGGACAAGCTTTCAGTGGACAGAGAAGAGCAATGCATCAATTGAAGCCTGAAGTCCATTAGTGGAAGTGTAGCAGAGGAAGGTTACAAAAGCCTAATGGGTTTAAATATAATTGTGTTAAAAATTCTTCTACTTAAGTCCCTACTAAATAATTCATGCTGGCATGGATATTTTTTTGTTCCTAAGGCCATGCCAGGAGAGTGCAATCTTTGGCAGAGTTTTTAAAATTGGAAATCACTATCCTGGAAATTGAATGTTTGTTTGTCATCCAATAACTACTCTAGCTAATTCAGTAAACTCATTCTCAGATTTTTCTAGTAAGTGAGAAATTTTGTTTTGAGGTGATAGAACAGACCTCTTCCCCCCACCCCTAAAAAGCAACAGGGTTATGTTTTTCATTGGTCAGACAAGTATCCACATCAATGAATATATTTTCTTCAAAGTATGATATATGTAGCCTATTGAAATTTTAAATGGTTGGTATACCAGCAAAGACTTTTCAAACTCATATCAATTATTCTAGAAACTTTATTCATAAGTCATCCCATTATTGAACTGAAATAAATCAATTTTTACTTAGTTATTGACAGCTACTGACCCAATCAAAATACTAAAATCCCAAAGATTTTTTCATGGATCTTTTTCTCATGAATTTTAAATATCAATTCTTATCTCAACTCTGAATAGTTTACTTGACTTGAAAGAAATGTTTTGATTGATTTAACATGAGTTGACAAAGTGAGTTCTTTATCAGAATAATTTTTAATAATTTCCGTATATGTAACTAACTCCAAGCCAGGGGTATTGGATCATTATATTTGTTATTTCTAGTGTTGATTCCTAATCCAGACTTAACTTCTTCTGGAGTTATGTAAAAAACATATATGTGATGAATCTAATCCTCATAGCATTCTTTTTTCTATTTGAAGATAATTATTCCTTTTCCCCTCCTCAAGTCTAAATGCTCATTTTAAACATTCATTAAGTGTTGAATATATTCTGGACAAATGATAAGTTCTAGAGATGCAAAGATTTAAATAATAATAATAATAATACTGCAGAGAAGGGAATAAACTAGAATCATGATAATATGTTAGGAAATTATCATAATAGTCAAAACATCAAATGACAAAGGCCTAGACTAATAATATCATGATTAATAGTTCAAAAAAAAAAAGTTAAGGAGAAAAAAAAGTCACTTGATCTAGATTCATCGAGACCAAAGGAGATTATAGAACTTCCCTCAAATAGATCAGAAATCACCTCTAAAGTTTCTTAATTGGTAGTCATCAAATTATCTAGTTTGAGCTTTTCCAGTGTTGGACTACTCACTTCTTTTTGAAGCATTATGTTTCTGTTTGGGTTATTCCAAAATACTGGAATGGCTTTCTTATAGGAAGAGGGACAAGAACTGTACCAATGATTGCCTTGGTTGAGAGACCATTTGGGTTCTTTACATCAATTGGAAAATATCTCTGATATGCTTATCCTTTGGTATTAGTTCTGTCTTCTGAGACCATTAATAGGTCTAATCTCTTTTCCACTGCCTGTGCCATTGGATAGCTCTTCCTGACTTCAGACCTAGCACTCTATCCACTGTACCACTTGGCTGCCCACCCCTCTAAGACTGATGTAATGAAAATATTCTCTGGGAATGTGAGTTATTAGTATTCCATGAGATATTTAAATTATTTTAAATAGCTTTCATGTTTTTATTCCCATTACCTATCTGGTCTTATCTGCTCTAAATTGCTCAGGTCTTTCAAAATTTTGTCTTTGATTTAATAATGACATATTCACATCACAAAAGGCAGTTTGGGATTTAGGACATACTATTTAGATTATGAAATATGAGATATCTTAAAGAGATAAGATACAAGCAGTGAAGAATAGAATACCACAGTGATTAGAGAATTCAAGAAGTGCTGGCAAAAGCATAATGATTAGGATTTATGAGAGACCAGTGATACTGTGAAAATAGATACTTTAGTCACTGGTACATATTGTATCTCATTATTTTATTATTCCATGCCACTTTTGCCCAAATACTTATGTAACCCCCCACCATGAATTATCTACCCAGAATATTAGAGATCTTCCTATTACTCTATAATATTTTATGAATACTTAAGCTGTTCATTTGTTGTTATGCCTTAGCCTTACTCTTGTAATATGACTAGCTTCTCTTTTTGGTCATTTATCTCTTTGATTATCTGTTCTTTACCTCTGTCATCAAATTATCAACGTTAATATACTACCGTATATTGATGCATTTTTATGACTTGCAAGCATATAGCTTTGCTGGAATAATATTAGTGTTAAAAATTTTATCCTTCAGTAGAACAGATCATAATTATTGAAAGTATTGCCCAGCTTCCTAAGTATAATCCAATTTAATCTCCTCTTTCAAGACTGTGTATTCCAGCAATCTAAAAAAAAAAAAAAAAAAAGTTCCCTGATGGACTCTTTCAATATGATGACCATTCAAATGCATAGATAGTCTGGGTAATAAGCATTTTTTTTTTATCCATTTGGTATTATTTGTATGGTTAGTCTTTTTTGAATATTCATAAATCTTACCAACACAGCCCTGAAATATTTCATGAATGTATGCAGTCACTTCAATATTTTTTTCCAAAGGGGAGCACCTGGAAAATGTTAGTATCTGGAGGAAAATCTTATTTCTTTTGCACTTTCCAAATGACATGTTCCTTTGTTTTCAGAAAATGAAAAAATAAACAAATATTAGTATCTCTCTGTTTAATGCTGAGCTAAATATTGATAATTAAATTATCATTGAGCACCAGATCTTGGAGATTTCATCAAAATATATTTTTTTTAATGATTTAAGTATACAATATGTAAGGAAATCTATGTGGATGAAAATTTCTTGAGTTTTTTTTTTCTTGCTCTATTTTTCTGTAGTATAGGTGTGTGAGGAAGGATTATATAGGTGATTGTAGTTGTGTGTATTCAGCAAACAATAGAAATAGTAATCTTTTATTCTTTACAGGCCTCAACAAATTGTGTAACTGGAACTTTCGACACCTTTAGAGAAAATCCAATAAATCCCTCTTATTTTCATCAAGGCTATCTATACTTAATACATTCTTATAAGTGGTTTTTAGCCATGAAAAAGTAGACATAATGGAAATTCTTGATATTTTCCATGATTTTTTTTTATTCAGATTGGTCTTCTATTTGATTTTAGAGTGTCTTTGAAATAGATCATCCTTCTTAGTATGCATTTGATGAGGTCCAACCACTTTCACTTGATTACACTTTCTTGGATGTCATTTTTTTTCCATTTCTTTATAACATATTAGGAACTAAGGCTTTAATGCTCTAAATGTAGCAGTTACATAGTTATTGATGATGAGAATAGATGGCTGTTGAAATTCTGGTCTTTTCTCTTTCACTTCTATTTATTATCTTTCAATTTCATCTATAAATGACCTTGGTATGATCTGACTTGGTTAGATCTCACATCAAATTTTCTGTATACTTATTCTCTCCTTTATTTAACTTCTTAAAGATAAAATCATAATTTCCTACCTTTTGGTTCTATAAGGTTTTCTTTGTCAAATTAACTGGGTTGCCTTATATTCCTATTGGCAAGCTTATCAAGTATTTACTGACAGAGAAAGATTCTGGACTTTTGGCTTTCTCACTGTGATAGTTATTGTATTATGTATGGATTTAAGAAAGAGTGATCATCAGAGGAGAAAATGTTATTTTTTAGCCATTTCCATTTTTTTTAAGAATCAATGGCTATTTTAAATAGATGGGGTTAAAACTGTGCAATTGTGTGCAGTGGCTTTATCTCATCATTTTTTACCTCTTTCTTCCAGTATTGATGTTAATTAAATCTTTGAATTAGTGTAGATTTATATTTATGTGGTCAGCAACTTGAATGCACACAAATAGCTGTCTTCACAATAACTATCATATAAGTGAGTATGATTTTCTCCTAATTAAGATATAATTGAATTTATTTTGCATGACATTTGGTACTTAGACTATCAAATTTTTTATGGATTTCTTCTTAACATATTCAATTAGACAAAAGTATGAGGTTTCTAAGAAAGCTACAATTTTTTTTAGACTGATTTCTTTTCTTGATATCAAGATATATTTTCCAACATTTTTTTCCATCACTTTCCCTTGTGTCTTCCTTCACACTGTGGAAAGAGTATTACATTTGGAATCAGAAGATCTGACTTTGAATCTTAACTCTGTTAATAACCATCTCTGTGACCTTGGGTGACACTTTGCTTCTTGCCATATATAAATTTAAGAGGTTGTCATGGATGGCATCTGAATTCCCTTCCAACTTTAAGTCTATGATGCTATAATTCTTTGAAATAATCAGTTCTAAACATAAATTAAAATAACCTTTCATAGTCTGTTCATCATTAGGCACTTTTATACTGATATGGGAGGACAAAAGGGATCCTTCTCTGGTATGTGCCTTGGAAGACAAAAAAAAAAAAATTCTACATATCCTTCTGAGTTTTAATCTTTCTAAAAAGATAATATTCCTTCTGATATGTGTGGGAGATTGAGATGCCTGGAGAAGGATATAGAAACTAATGAAACTTTGGAAGAGAACATCATTAAAATGCCATGTAATAAAATTTGCCTTTCCTTCAGAGAGTGACATGGGCTAAGCTGCCTCAAGATTTAAGGATTCATCTAGAAAAGAAGTGTTTTGTAAAATCCAGCCATGTATCAACCCAAAGCATTATTTGATCACTAATATTGTTATTTCAGCTAATGAACTTTTATGTAGTATTGACAGTCCATTTTATTTTCGTTATGAAATGCTCATGAAATGAGCATGACATGGTTTTATCCCAATGTGGGGTAATAGACTGAATTGACCTTTACCTTTGCATTCTGACATTAATACCTTGATATTATGATAAAAATAGACTATAATTTCTAAATTCTTAAGAAATCCCATCCTTTTTTGATATCAGTAGTAGAATGCCTAAGTAAACTAAGTATGTAAAGAGCTTTCTGAGACCAGATGTTAATCAATAATCCATTTTTCCTTTCATCTAGGAAGACAGTTTGTCTCAAGGATTTTATTGATTTAACCAAAAACTCTGAGTATTAAGCCATTTGCTTTGGCTCTTTATTATTCCACACCGCTTATACTACTCTCCTGGGAGGGAAAGCAGATATGAATATTAAAAATAATTTACCCCAACACATGTTCCTACAGATACATTTGAGATTCTGGTAAATACACATATTAAGTTATAATTATGATATCAATGAAGCATCAATTTCATTGTATTCATTAAAAAAATCTGTAGTTTTTATTGTAAAATTCACATGGGAGGACTGGTTTACTTTTGCCTTTGTATTAGAACAGTGCCTAGTGCAGTGGCTGGCACAGGAGGATATATAATAAATGCTTTTTGAATTAAATTTATAAATCACTTTCTCTCATCATCAGAAAAATCCTATTAGATAGGTAGGAAAATTATTGTGTACATTCTGCAGATGAGCAAACTGTGACTCAGTCAGGCTAAGTGAATTGACTAAATCACATAAACAATAAGTAGCAGTATTGGGTCATACAAAACACTGTACTGGGCAAGCACTGAGGTGTTAAAAATTAAATGAGAAATAACTTTTAGAGATTTTGTTGTTGTTTAATCATTTTCAGTCTTGTCCCACTATTCATGACCTCATTTGGGGTTTTCTTGGCAGAAATACTGAAGGGGATTATCATTTCCTTCTCCAGCTCATTTTATAGAAGAGGAACTGAGGCAAACAGGGTTAAGGGACTTACTTACCTAGGGTCACAGAGCTAGTAATTGTCTGAGGCCAGACTTGAACTTAAGAAGATGAGTTTTACTCACTTGAGACCTGACATTCTATCCGTTACCCTCCTGCCTGCCCTTCTAGAAGCTGCCATCTTAAAATTCAGTGGATATTATTAACATAGGCATAAACAGCAAGAGGTAGAACCCCAATAAAAAGGGCTACTTGCAGGAGGTCAGTTCTTCCAAAGGCCATAATTCCAATGCCTGCACCAAACATTTTTCTAGCTGAGGAGGATGTGAATAAATTGGGAGAATATGCCCACAGATATCATGAGGTTTAAAACGTGCATGTGCCTTAGAAACCTTTGAGTCTAATAAATTAATGCTGTTTTCTTTTCTAGTAAGAACTCAACCCCATCTCCTAATATCAAATTCTCACAGCCCAAAATTAGCTCCCTCTATGTTTTTCCTCACGGTCATACTTATAAACTTTTGTTTTTTCTCTGAACTATCTTTTGTTTCAGATTCTTCCTAGTTGTCTAGACTTGTCTAATTTGTCAAAGGTGTTTTACTTCAGGCTCCTTATATACAGCTAAAATAAAAGAAAAATCTTCACAATTTAGCCATTTAGCCATGATTCTGATCAGGTATCAGCCAAAGCCTAGCCAAGTGGGCTAGTACATTAACCTTTAAAGAGCTTCCCATCTAGTTAACTTTGGAAATATTATTTATACATGTAATCACTTTCTTCTCAAATCACTAAATTTGAAGAATTTAATTTCATTTTTATTATTAATATAATAGTCATTAGCAAATAAATATTCTAACATGAAGAATCAGAATTATAAAAGAAATTTGATTTCTGGTATTTATAGTTTTTAAATATATTAAAATTAAGTTAGTAAAATGTATTTTACTTGTGCTTTATGCTTCAACTACTATTTTCAAATAGTAGTTTCATACTGGTTTCATAATGGTTTCATAGAACAATTAAATGTTGGAACAAATAGAAAAAAACTTTCACAAACAAAATAGTCCTCAAAGAGGTTACTTTCTATTTCTGAGAATCAACTTAAAGAAAGGTAAATATAAAATATGTCTGCAGTCATTTCATAGGAGAGGACAACAGAATCTGCAAGGAGGTAGGATTAAGATACACTTTTTGTAAGAGCTAGAAATTGAGTTAAGTTTTGAGGAAAGCTTGGAATTATATGAGATTGAGGTGATGGTATGGAGGAAGAGTGAATTCTAGTGTGGAGACAATGTATGCAACAGTTTGGAGACAGGAGATTAACTGTAATATATGGGAAAGAGCAAGCCTAAGAGTTTGGCTGGAACACAGAGGGTATGAAAGAGTTATCTACAAATGTGAAAAGGTAAGTTATAGCCAGACCCTGAATAACTTCAAATGTCTAAGAAAGAAATTTATACTTAATCAGAGAATCAAAAGGGAATCACTGGAGTTTCTCAAGGAGGAAATAGCCTTATCAGATTTTTGCTTTAGGAATATCACTTGTACATTTGTATGGAGAATACATGAAAGACTAGACAAAGAGAAATCATAAATACAGTACTTCAGGAGAGAAGTGTCAATATTCCAAACTAAGATGAGAGTACTCATATGTGCAGAATGATTAACTATTACATTTTGGCTGAAACACAATTTTACATACAGAAAGAAGAGTAGTTTGATATTAAATTGGAAAGATAGTGTAATGCTTTCTTTGCAGAAGACTTAAATTTAGGACTTTAACTAAAAAATTAGGAATTCGCTCCCTAGGTTGTAAGAAACTAGTGAATGACTTTAAACAAAACAGTGGCATAACTAGGTAAATACACAAGGAAGATGAATTTAGTTGTGCTGTAAAGGAAGAAAAGAAAGGAGGACAAAAGATTAGCCAGAGGGCTATTGCAAAGGTGAAGACAGAAGTTAATGAGATCTTATACTAGAATGCTAATAATTAAAAATCCTTTTTTTTTTCCTTGTTACTCCTATCATTTGACACATTAATCCTGGTAATAGCTAAAAGTTATTTCTTCAGTCTTTCTATGTATAGGGCTTGATAATAAAATGTTAGGGACATCTAATTGACCACATTTATGAATTGATTACCTATAAAAGATTTAATAGTCTATAATATCATGATTTCTATAACTATTTTATTACATATTAATTATAAAATAATAAATTCCAGAAGTGTTGGCATGATGAGCAACTTTGAAACCCACAGTATGGAGGACTTTCAGAAAGACTATTCTCCTTTTCCCACTAATCTATTCCACAATAAATAAATAAATAAGTATCACCAATATCTGTAGTATATGTATATGTGTATGTGTACACATATATATATATATCTATTCATATACATACCCATAGGTATGTAGGCTATATTTAAAGCAAGAAGGAGAGATACTTTAATAAGTGCTAATATGATCTCTTATGTTATCATTCTGATTCAACATAATTTATGTAAAACTGCCAAAATATAAAAGAGAAAGATTAGTATTTTATTCTGTCTTGAATGGACAGGATTGTACTGCTTGAAATACTCAATCTGGTTTTTCACTTATCTTTTTTTTTCCATTTCCTATCTTTTAATGTCTATAACTTTTTTCTCCAAATTTTTTTTTTTATTTGAAGAACCAGAATAAGCAAAAGAGAAAAACAAAAAAGCCATAAAAAACAAAATGAAACAGAAGAAAACATTATCATGTGCCCAGCAAAACATCAGGGAGGATTCAAAATATATGATAATTTAATTTAAGAAAGTGTGTGTGTGTGTGTGTGTGTGTGTGTGTGTGTGTGTGTAGGAGGAATTATATTCACACTGTCTTTCTTTTCTTTATTTCCTTGTAAATTCTTCTTTTGTTTTCTGCTGTGCACCTTATACTTTATTCGTTTTCCCTTTTTCACCCCCTCTCACTCCCAAGCAGGCTACAGTTAAGAAGGGATATATTTACATATATATGTGTAGATACATGCATATATATATATACACTCACACACATACATACCTCACATACACATATGTGCTGTCCTATCCCTGATAACTTATTCATTAAATTCTGCTCCATAACTTAGCTTACTATTATGTAATTACTTCCCCCCATCCAAGGGTCCCTTCCCTGTCTTCATCCCTCACCCTTTGCTTCTCCATCCTCCCATTCCTCCTACCCCTTATTTCTTCATAGATTTCGGAGGAGGCTACACACTTCATGGTATATATGTGGTGTTGCCTTTTGAATCTATTCTGAATGTGAGTATATTTTGAGAACTTTGAGCCCTTCTCCATCCTCTAATGATTCTGTGTCTATTCTTCCTCTGTACCTCATTTGTATAACACTAATACTATTTTTATCTTTACTCTGCCTATTTTTCTTTTGAGCTTAACCTATTTTTGATGTAAATCTTAAATAATACATACATTTCTTATGTTAAGAAAACACAATTTGTCCATGTTGAGTTTCTTAAAATTGCACTTTGACATTGGCTCTTATATGTTAAATTTTCTGTTAAGTTTGGGTTTGGTTGATAGAAAATCCCGAAAACCTGCATATTCGTTGAAGATCTATATTTTCTCATTGAAAATTATAGATAATTTTCCTGGACACAATATTATTGGCCACAAAGCTACTTTTTTACTTGTCTGCAGATATGATTCCAAGACCTGCAGTCTTATTGTAGCTGTTGCTATATTTACTATAGCATTTTTCTAAGTCATTATCATGTATAATCTTATAATACTTAACTAGTTTATAGGATATAAGATCAATGATCTAGGGCTGGAAGGAACTTCAGTATCCATTTAGGTTAAACCATTAATTTTACAGTTAAGGAAACTGAGGTCCTAGTAGAGTAAGGTACTTCTACACAGTCACATAGATAGTAAGCATCAGAGACAAAATAAGAACACAAGTCCTCTGATCTCAGAATCAATGTTTTTTTTTTTTCCTACTGTACAACATTTACAACTACGAGTTCTTTAATCTTCCCTGAATATAATTTACAACTTGATTTTCCCTTGATTTTTAGAAAATATACATAACAAGAGTTTCAGCAACATTTGTCTCTTCTAGAAACTAAATAACGCTTGTTTTACACAAACTTGTTCTTCTACTATCTGTGATGGCACTGAACTCTATCTTCCTTTTTAAGTTTTAGCAAACTTTAAAAATTTTTTGAGTTTCAAACTCTCCCTCTTCCTCCCATCTGTTCTCCTTACTTGAGAAGTCAAACAATTTGATATTGATTATACATATGAAGCAATGCAAAACATATTTCCATATCAGCCATGTTGCAAAGGAAAAAATAAATTACTGAACAGCAGGTTCAGCTCATGAAGTTACTTTGTTTCACCAGTCAGTCAACAAGCATTTAAAAAGCACTCTGGCTTTATGTCAAATGCTAGAAATAGAAAGAAAGGAAAAAGCACTGTCCCTGCCCTCAAGGAGCTCACTTATTAAAGAGGAGATAACATAAATAACTTACTCCATATAAGATGTATAGAGCAAACAGGGAGTAATCTCAGAGGGAAAGGCAAGGCAGGTCAAATCATTCAGAATGTGTATGCAAGTTCTGAATTCCAGTTTGTTTGATGTTTTTTATTTGTTTGTTTTGTTTTCTTTTTGTCTTTACTTTGAATTGTATGATTTCCTGAACTAGACAAATATATCATAGGACTGAATCAGCCAGTTGCTTTTAAAAATGAAAAAACAAATCAAGTGCTTCAGATAGTATCAATTCAGAAAGGGAACAAATAGTATTTATTTTTGTTTGTTTGTTTGTTTTAATCTTATTGTTGTTTATCTTGTTTTTGTTTTTGAAACAGATGAAAATTTGTTTTATTGATTATGTAATGTGAATTGTCACTTTACTTCTCTGTTCAATGATGTGTTTAACTGTAGTTTGCAGTGCCCAACACATAGTAAGTAATTAGGATATACTTTATAAAGGATAAAATATAATGTTAGTATAAAGGGATAATTATAGTGCTATAACAGATTATCAGCATTATAAAGGACAGAGAAAAGAACATAGTAGATGAAAAAGAAGCAGCTCTTGTTACATTTTGGTCTACGTCATGAATATATAGGTTCAGCTCCTGTCTCTGACGTATACTGGTGATATTACCCAGTGCAAATCACTTAATCTCTTTGTGCTCTATTCAACTCTATAAGTTGAAGAGTGGGTGTTGACTTTCATCAACAAAAACAGTTTCTCCATCTGGGAAAGTGTGAAACCAAAGCCGATACAAATCTATTCCCTATCCTTTAGGACAGATAAAAATAAAATAAAAATAAAGCAGAGATGATAATAAACAATGGGTGGCACAGTATTATTTTTTCTGTATTTTTCTTCAGAATTAAATTATTCTTCTGGAAGAAAAAAGAAACAAAAAAATTAAAAATCTAAAAAATATTTTGATAATTATGAAACATGCAAAGATGCTAAAAAAAATTCATCAGATCATATGGATTGAAGAGGAAATAAAATTGGATTTTATTGTAAGAACTTTTTTGGAAAACTAAAAAACTCAACCTTTCAAAATCACAAGTGATCTTTAGCTGAAGAGTTGTCTTGATGACCCATCAGGCACTATCAAGGAGTTAACTATTATATCTCAGAGAAGATTTCAAAATTCTTACCAATGAAAAATCATAGATCAAATTTTGTTCTTGCTTAGAGGCTAATTCTGTATTCATTTGAATTAGTACTGCAAGCTTGACATGCAATTGATGTGCCAACAGCATTGACAAACAAAATTGGATTGTGCCTGAATAACTCAAACACAATTTGGATGTCCTGGAAGTTATCCACCCTCTTTCTTAAAGCATGGGGCAAGTGGCCAAAGTGGGCACTTCAAAATCATGATTAAAATGTATTTGGAACATTTTTTTTCACATCACTCACCCATCCAAAAGATTAGGTAGTTTCCATTTCAAAAGGATTTTATAGAAACTAGGATTTTGTTTTTTGTAATTTTATTTTACATTTCCCAATGTCAGTATGATTTCCCATATATACACATGCATATGTACACAAACATAATATTACTGTTCATACCATATCCATTCTGATTACATGAACACATCAAAGAACTTGGAAATTAAAGGGGAATAAAAGTACTATTGTAAACTCCTTTTGTAATGGAACCTTCTTAATCTTCTTGATAGTTGAATGATGTGAAAAAGAAAGTGTTCCAAATACATGTTAATCAGCATTGTGAAAATGCCTACTTTGGATTCTTCCCTTACTGGGAGACAGAGAGGGAGGAAGGAAGGAAGAGGGGAAAGACAGACAGAGGGGAAAGATAGAGACAGGGGAACAGAAACAGAGAGAGAAAGATAGAGGGGGGAGAGACAGTGAAATAGAAAAAGGGAGTTCACAGATTGTAATAAAAACCAGTAGGAGGCCCCAGCAAACCAAGTCATACATTCATCTATTCCTAACTGGAAGGGAATTTAAAGGTGATCTAATTTTTGCCCCTGATTTTACAAATGAGGAAATGAGAACTCTCGGAATTGCTTTCTCCTGCTGTTGTTTTGTTTTGTTTTGTTTTTTGCAAGAGAAAAAAGAAAATATACTTTTCCTTTCTTTTTCTTGCACCCAGTATTTCTTTAACTTCTTGTTGTGGGAAATATGGTTTATATATAATAGAGAAATAATTATCTGGATTAAGTTTGGGGATTACATTGACAATATCAAGGGGAAATTTTACAAATAACATATTATTAATGCTTATGGATCCTTGTTATGCTTATGGAATTTTGTTATGTCTCCAAGATATTAAGTAAAAAGGAATAAGATATATGTATGAAAAATATATTAATAATATCTTTTTGTGTTGACAATGAAATAGAAACTCAGAAAGTGCTCATTAATTGGTCAATAGTTGATAAGACTGTGATATATAAATGAAAGAGAATACTACTATGTTCTAAGAAATGATAAAATGTATAGTTTTTAAAGGAAGTTTGAAATGATGTCATATCAGTTCTTTTGAATGACAGTAGGTAATACTGTGTATATATTTGTGTATATAATTGTTGGTCTATCTATCTATCTATCTATCTATCTATCATCTATGTAACAACATGGCCAATCACAGTTGATTTTATATTTGTTTTTCTTGAAGATGAAATTATTACAAGGATTTTGTTTTGGCTTTTATTTGCCTCCTCCTACACACACCATGATGAGGGACAGAGAAGTTAGTGGGAGGCGGTGGGGGGGGGGATAGGTTATTGTTAAATGAAAAATAAATAAATAAATAAGAATGCTATTGCCTTAAATCAAGTGGAAGCAGTGAGGACTTGTACTAGTGGTGATTGTGTGAGTAAAGAAGGGATGTGATATATACATGAAATATTGTTAAAGTAACCACAAAAATGTTTTATCAACAGATAGGATATATGGAATGAGTGAGTATCAGAAGTAGAAGACGATACAAAGGTTGTCAACTTGGGAGATTAGGAAGATGGTATCATAAACAAAAAATAGGAAGATCAAAAGAGGGTAAGATTTGGGAGTGAAAATGACATCTGTTTTAGATATGTTTGTTGAGTATAAGATATTTATGGAACAGCCATATTGTAATGATTAAAGGGAGAATTAAGCTCAAGAACATATTAAGGCTGGATACATCAAGAGAATTATCTTTAGAGAGATGATAGCTGAAAGCATGGTAACTGAGGAGATCAACAAGAAAGATAGTATAGTTCAAATAAAGATGTGAAATATTATATAAAGGCAATTACCACGTAACCGAATTTAAATGGAACATAAACCTCATTGAAAGGATGAGCAACACGCCTGAAAAGATAGTGAGCTTAAGAAAGACTTTAAATAAGGGGAGCTAATGTATCTTTGTAAATACTTTTTTGGTAAAAATCAATATGACAAATGTTGTAGAGAGTTTGGAATAAAAAGGAAAGAAATGTGACTCCAGGAGAACAATCAATTAAAGTTTATTAAAATAGTCTAAACAGCAAATATTAAAGGCAACATTCAAACACAAAAACCAGCCATAGGACTCTGCCTCTAACTGTACCTTCTCTACTGACTTTAAGTGAAGTAGGTTGGTATCCAGAGATATAGCAGAAAAGGATAGATGTTGAGGGAAAATCATCACGACTTGGTAACCGACACTACAGGTAAACCTTCTCTCCTCATTTTCAGACCTGCCAAGAATAATATTGCCTCAACCACCTCTAGCTCTCTGGCCATCAACTTAAGCATTTTTTCTTCTTCCCTGGAGGAATTAAATCCATTTTCTTCTTAATGAACCCCTCAAAGACATGTCCTGATTAGGTGAAATTTATAAACAATCTAGTTTATTTTTGATATATATATTTGAGGGACAGGATAAAGAGCAGAAGGAAAACTTTCTAATAATGAGAATTGCCCAAAGATGGATGCAACTACATTGAAAAAATGGTGGTTTCAAGCAAAGTCTGGATGTAATTTATACATATGTAATATAATGGAAATTCCTCTTTTGGTATGGGTTAAACAAATAACTGTTGAGGTATCTTCCAATTCTTATTTCTATCATTCTGATTCCTCTCTTTGATTATATCATATAATTGGCACCCGTATGCCATGATGATCAATATTATGAACAGACTTACCAAATTTACAGATGAAAATGATCTTAAAGATTATTAATCCAATTTTCTTACTTTGTAGCTGAATATAAGTTTCACAAAGACTAAGTAACAATAAGAAGTTATATAGACAGCAAATATTAAAGGCAAGATTCAAACACAAAAACCAGCCAAAGGACTCTGCCTCCAACTGTACTTTCTCTATTGACTTTAAGTGAAATTAAAGATAGAAAATCCAACTCAGCCTGCTGATCTAGGATATAAACTCTCTAATGGGGAATTAATTCTTAGTCCAAGTAGACCTCATTTTATACTAATTCATCACAGGGGAAGAACCCTTATATTCCTATGAAACATGGGATTAAAATATACCTGACAGATGCAATATAAGACTCCTGGGCTAAGTTTTAGTACTAATTTCTGAATTATTTTTAATAGACCTAAGAGAGAAAAGAGAGATCAAGCATATGGCTTATGTTTCAGCTGAAACATATTGGATCAAAACATTGAGTGTATCACTGCAAATAAAGAACATATGAACTATAGTCTCATATCTGACACCGCCTAAGGACAGCACAGTGCAGAGAGATGGAAGTCTGAACCTAGAATCAGGAAGATTTATGACCTACTCTCTAACACTTGACAGCTGTGTGACTTTGGCCAAATTACTTAACTTGTCTGAGATTACTACATTCATTGGTAAAATGAGAATCATAATAGTGAGCTGTGGAAGTTTATTGAGTATGCAGACTTATGCATTAGAAAAATCATTTTGGTAGTTCAGCAGCAAGTGGATTAGAATGGGAAGAGAGTTGAGGCAAGAAGAGTGCTAGTATCTAATTCTGTGAAGAGTTTGAATAGTTTTTCTCTCCTTTTTTTAACTTGTAGATATTTTTTTCCTTGAACTTGAAAGCCTTTTTAAATTTATAAGGAGAATAAATGACAGCATATTTGAGTATGTCATACTTTTAAAATTCCACATTTTGTCAGTGGATGAAATGAACCAGAGATGTAAGAAATTCCTCCAAAATATATTCTGACCTTAACACTGTTCCAATTTCTAAAAATTCTTTTTTCTTTGTTTTTTTCAAGAATTTGATGAGTTGCCAAATAGAAGAGGGCAAGAATTGTTCTGATTTACTTGAAAGGCAAAAACTTATATCAAGAGATAAAAATTGCAAAGAGAAAAATTAAACTTAATGTAAAAGAAAAGTTCTGACAATGAAAGCTTAATTACAAAGGAATAGAATACAGTCTCTTCACTTGAGGTCTTGAAACAAAGAATAGATATATTAAAATGAAACCAGATGGATTTTGACACACCTTCCAAATTGGAATTATTCTGATTTTCTAATATTTCTAAATTAGATGCATTTGGAACTGCTTGAATAGACCAATGAAAACATATATACATATGTGTATATATGTAGAGAGATATGTATAAATATGTGTGTGTGGGTATATATATATATATATATACACATATATACAGAGAGAGAGAGAGATTTTGTGTGCGTGTGCGTGTGTGTGTGTGTGTGTGTGTGTGTATGTGTGTAGTCATGTCAGTTTGCCAGGATTTCTTCATTGAAGGGCCAGAAATCTGAGCTTAGCTCTCTGCTATAAAACTTTTTTATCAGTTACTTGGACAAAGATATAGGTGGCATTCTTGTCTTATTTGGGAAAGATAGAAAGCTGGGAAGAATAAGTAACACACTGAGAGATGAGAAACAAAGAAATATTGGGACTAAAACTTTGGGGCAAATCTAATGAGATAAAATGTTATAGGAACAAGTGAAAAGTCTTACACTTGAGAATCAAGAGTGACTTCACAAATAAAAATTGAGAAAACATGAATGATAACTTTGAAAAGATCTTGGTAGTTTAGTGTACTGCTAATTCAATGTGAGTCAACAGCATGATTAAGCAGCTAAAGTGATTTTGGTCTCTTCTGAACAGTATCTCTTCTAGGGATAAGGGGAAAATAATCAACAGAAACTACATATGAATTATGGCGTTCACTTCTAGGCATCACCTTTTGAGAGATATAATAAAATAGAGAGTATCCAGGGGAGGGAAAGAAGAATGATAAAAGTCTGTGCTCTATATGGACATTAAGAGTAAACTTAAGATATTTAGCATAGTGAAGAGAAGAATTAGGGGAGATAGGATAGGTTTTATCAAGCAATTGAAATATTAATATAATGGATGGATATCAATTCCCAATTCCACCAATAATGGATTAGTGAACTTGTCTTTCCACAACTCATTGATTATCAAATAAATCCAAACTTCATCATCTTTGCTGACTTTTGAGTACAGGCTAGAACTTCTGGCTTCTTTTGATTTGTATTTCTCTTCTTACTGATTTAAAGAAAAATAATAATAATGTAAATAATTTATAAATTTGTGTTTTTTTCTTTTTTTTAAATGTATATTCACATACTTTGGTCACTTATGTAAGTGGGATACATGAAATATATGTTTTGTTGTTTTTTTTTTTACATGTGCATTCTGTTTATTTCTAGAATATGTACAAATCCTAAACAAAATATATGTAAAGAGAAGACCATATATTTCATTACTTTTCCTTTAAAAGTACATCATAATAGTCTCTATTAAAATAGATACACATATCTATAAGTATTTTATCTATATAATATTTAGACTACATGAGGTCTTTTTAGCTGGTAGCATAGATCTTCAAAAATGTGTTATATCAAGATACCTGAAGTTTTAGTAAAGTGATGAATGAATTAATGATTGAGTGACTTAATAAATGAACAAAATTTGTAAAAAAAAAAAAAATCCACTTATTAAACCCTTATTAAAAACACTTATTAAGTATGTAGTGATGTGTCAAGTTCTGGTATACATAAATACACATTATCAAAGATAGTCTTTGCCCTCATTAAGGAATTTAATTCTAATAAAGAGAGATAACATATATACATAAATGGTATCTAGTGAAGGGAATTTTAGTCTGAAATGTATAATGATGGTGAGTGGAGACACAGAACAATTGATTAGCCAATCCTTTCCAAGAATTCTAGTGTTGATTTGCATGCTATTTATTCCCAGATCAAGATTTGAAAAATAGTTGAAAAGGTATACAGTGGCATGATAGGAGAATGTACAGTATGAATCTGCGATGCCTAAATTTGGTGAATTCAGTCATAGGAACTGGTCTAGATGGTCTCTGATGCAAGGTGATGATAATCTTAATATGGATGACATTACTTGTTATGGGCCAGAACTCTGTACTTACAACAAGGATTCTTACAAGGTGCTAACAGAGTGAAATCGATGAGACAATGGATATCTAGTTTAGCATGGTGATTAATAGTTCTCTAAGTTCATCATAATTGATTTAATCTTACAACAAAATAATGGTTTCCTAGTGATATAATGATTGGTTTATGCTCAGTGTAGAGCAAATAAGCTGTGATAAACTCAACCAAGAGCAGAGCCAGATTCACTTCATTTCATACCACCATGGTGGCAGACTCTTCTTCTTCCTTTCTATACTGAAACCAAGGCCCATGTGAGCTAGAGATAGACTCAGAAAAGGGACTGCAAGACAGATTCATTCCATTGTCCACCTCTGTGGTGGCTAGAGACTGAAGCACAGGCCGTTGAATTCAGAGAGATTCTATTTATCTCACACCACAGTGGTGGCTGGCCTCTTGCATTTCCCCCACTGAGACCAAGGCCTGGCTGAAAGGCTCTCCAGAAAGCTGCCCAGCCCCAGGCAATGAGACAATAAAGAATGGTCCAGAGACCTCCAGAAAACCAATAAGAACACTACATTTTGGCATCCAAAGGTGGGACTAAGGATTTAAGTCCATGATCCTAAGTTCAGTGGGAAAGTCTTCAATCCTGAGTTCAGTGAAAAAGTCTCCTGACCTAGCAATTAGGGTAAGTACAAAAATAGACAAGAAGGAAACTTTGTAAAGGGCTAAACTAGTATTTCAGTTGAAATGGGACAAATGTTTAGAAACAAATCTTTTCCACCTCAAGGAAAATATATAGGAAGTATGGCTAGACTAATTTAAAAAAAAAAGGTTTTAAAATAACTTGGAAGCAGATCATTGAACTCATCGAAATATTAAAATACACATCTCTTTGGTTCTTTAAGGAAAAAAGAATTAGATCCAGATGAGTGGAAATTAGTAGGAGAGCAACTATGTGAATATTACAGTAATAATGGTCCTGGTTAAATTCCTAAAGAAATATTCTATACATATAACTTGATACAATTGGCTTTAGGAAATTATATAAGTATCAGAATAAGGAAAAAGAAGAAAGTGCAGGAGGGAGAGGATAGTGACAAACTAGGTGAAAAGCATGAAGAATTAGATAAGAAAAGAGTTACGTACAATTCTGATGAAATTAAGGAATGTAGTGCTTCACAGCAGGAGCCATTTGGGCATTCCCCATCCCTTTGCCTTTCTCCCTCAATTAATCCTTCATGGGTGGAGGAAGAAGGAAGAGGGGGAGGGGCAGTAACACAATCAGCACCACCTATGAAGCAGCCTATGACAAGATTACAAAAGGCACTAGTTAAAGCTAAAAAAGAACAAGATATATCTGATTCAATAAATGCATGTCTTGTTATTGAAGAGTTTGACTCTTCAGGTCAACAGAGGAGAAGATACATTTCTTTTGATCTGGAAAAAAAATCAAGATTTTTTAAAAAGGGTTGCACTCTTTATGGGGCTATATTATCTTATGTTAAGATGGTATTAGAGAGTTTGGCTTATGAAATTTTAACCCCTAATGATTGGAAATCTATAGCAAGGACATGTTTAGAACCTGGACAAAACTTGTTGTGGCTATCAAAGTGAACTATGTAGGATACAAGCCCAACAAAATAGGCAAACTGGAGTTAATATACAAATCACCTTTGACCAACTAGCAGGTAAAGGTCAATATGCAGACACTTCAGCACAGATTAATTACCCTTTGATAGCAGCTGAGCAAATTGCTGCTACTGCTATCAAAGCATGGGGCACTGTCCCAGGAAAACAAGATAGAGGGGAAGTCTTTACAAAAATAGAGTAAGGTCTAAATTAACCCTTTATTGATTTCATGGAACGTCTGCAGACAACTGTCACAAGAACTATTGGTGAAAATTCAGCTACAGGAATAATGATCAAACAACTTGCTAGAGAAAATGCTAATGAGGCCTGTAGAAGAATTATTCTGAAACTACACAAGGATCTCCTTTAGAGGAGATTATAAGATACTGTGTAAAAGTGGGCACAAATGCCTTTTATACCCAGGCTATGATGCAGAACATGGGAAGACAGGATTCCTCTTGGCAAGGGACTTCCAGAGAGACTTGTAGATGCTTTCAGTGTGGTAAAGTAGGGCATCTGAAAGTTCAATGTAGGCATAGAAATAGAATGAGAAAACAAAATGAGAGAACAAGACCCAGAACCCTGTGTCTAAAATGCATCAAGGGCTTCCACTGGACCTCAGAATGTAGATTGACCTAGGGAAATGAGAGGCAGGGCCAAGCTCCAAGACCTCAAACAAAAAACAGGTGGGACATGATGGCAGACTACCCAGAGAGTCTTTAGAAGTTCAGGATTCTGATAGGATCAATCAGCAGAGAAGTAATCAGATGGGAGAAAAAGATTATATGATCAATCAGTTGAAAACCAATCAGATGGGAGAAAGAGATTATACTTTGGTAAAATACAGACTTTTTAACCTAACAGAAGAAGTATCCAGAGAGAGTAACTCTAATGTAATTGCCAGGTGATGAGGAGAGATCCAGAAAGTGGTGAATGCAAGGGACTAGATAGTTTAACTGCTTGGGGGAGAGGGTTTGCTTGTATCTCTGTAGATGGAAAAGAAATCAGATGGGTGCCAATGAGCACCTTAAGAGAGACAGTAAAAGAGAAAAACCTTGAAACAAAGGAGAAGACCTAAAAAAAATCTGACACTGAAAGAGCATGGCTGATAATGAGACTGTTACAGAACTTCAAAACCAGCAGGAATCATTGGATTCTCTGAGACATGATAAGACTCTTTCAGGACTTCAAAACTTACAGGAATCATTGCATTTCCTGACACATGAAGTAATGGATAATAGATTGGTTTTGGACTATTTCTAGGACTTATGGACAAGTATAATTCCTCATGTTGATTCATGTTGTTTGTTACATCACTACTAGCCTGTGTTATATTGCTATGTGCTTATGTAATACCTCCCATGTTGATGGATTTATGTTTCAAGTGAGACCCTACAGAAACCCGCTAATCTGGTTTAATTCCCTATTTTCCTTTAGTTTTCATCTCCCTTCCTGAGATGTCAGGGAGGGTGTGATCACCTCCTTTTTTGGTGTTTTCACCCCTTTTTTGAGGAGTTAGGGAAGGCATGATCACCTCCTTTTTGGGATTCTCACCTCCCTGAGAAGTCAGGGAGGGCATGACTACTTATGTTCTAAAACAAAAGAAGTGGGAGATGTTATAGACTAGAAATCTTGTACTTAAAAATAAGGATTATTACAATGTGCTGACTTAGTGGAATTGATAAATACAATGGTTATCTAGTTTAGCATGATGATTAATGTTTCTCTAGTTCAGTACATGTACTTAGTATTTAATATAGTTCTACAAGATTCACAACTATGATGATGAAATTATAATAGAGTATATAATAGCCAGCAGGGATTCAGATTCATTCCATTGTCCATCTTTGTGGGGCTGGAGGATAAAGCACAAGCCCAGGAACTCAGAGCCATATTCATTCACTTTATCTCACACCACTGTGGTGGCTGGTCTCCTGCATTTCCCCCACTGAGATCAAGGTTGGTCTAAAAAGCTCTCCAGAAAGCTGCCCAGCCCCAGACAAGAAGAAAAATTAAGAATTTAAACTTTGGACTTTAACACCTAGCTATTCTTATGGTGATTACTCTACTGAAATGAAAGCTGCTTCAAGATCCCCAGAAAATCATCAAGAACACTACAATTACTCATATAGCTAGTATGGTCAATGGAAAAACTACTAGTCTCACCTTATAGGAAAGTGAGAGGGAAAGGGGGAAAAGAACGGGAAAGGCTAATAGAAGGGAAAATAGAAGTAACAGGGGAAAGGTATAAGAAAAGGGAAGGGGCTCTAAAGGGTGATGGCTGTTTGAGGGAGGTGGTGATCAGAAGCAAAATACTGGGGAGAAGGGAAGAGAAAAGAAAAGAGAAAAGTGTAACTTAGGGTAAATAAGATGGCAGGAAATACAGAATTAGTTATTTTAATTGTGAATGTGAATGGAATGAACTCTTTCATAAAACAGAAATGGGTAGCAGAATGACTAAAAGCCAGAATTCTATAATATATTGTTTAGAAGAAACATATATAAAGTAGAGTGATACATATAGAATAAAGGTAAAAGGCTAGAGCAGAATTTATTATGCTCCAGGTAAAGTTAAGAAAAAAAAAAGGAGGGTAGTGATTCTGAAATCAGATCAAGTAAAAGCAAAAATAGAACTAATTAAAAGAGATAAGAAAGGAGGCATCTAAATGGCACAGTGAATAGAGCATCAGCCTTCAAGTCAGGACCTGAGTTCAAATCTAGCCTCTGACACAATACTTTCTAGCTGTATTGCCCTGGGCAAATCACTTAACCCCAATTGCCTCAGCAAAATAACAATAGCAACAATAATAATGATAAATAAGGAAGGAATCTATATCTTGCTAAAAGATAACATAGATAATGAAGCAATATCAATACTAAACACATATGCACTAAGTAGTATAGCATTCAAATGCCTAAAGGAGAAGTTAAGAGAAATGCAAGAAGAAATAGACAGTAAAACTATACTAGTGGGGGATCTCAAGCTTTCTCTCTCAGAACTAGATAAATAAAACCACAAAATAAATAAGAAATAATTTAAGGAGATAAACAGAATATTTTAGAAAAGTTAGGTATCATATTACTTTGGAGAAAATTGAATGGAAACAGAAAGGAGTTTGCTTTTTTGAGTTCATGGAACCTATACAAAAATTGACCATGTATTAGGGAATAAAAATCTTAGAAGCAAAGGCAGAAAGACAGAAATAATAAATGCATTTTTTTTCAAATCATGATGCAATAAAAATCACATGCAATAAAAGGTCAAGAGAAAATAGACCAAAAATTAACTGGAAACTAAATAATCTAATCCTGAAGAATGAGTAAGTACAACAACAAATCATAGACACAATCAATAATTTCATCCATGAGAATGACAGCAATGAGATAACATAACAAAATTTGTTGGATGCAGCCAAAGCAAATGTTAGGGGAAATTTTATATCTCTAGATGCTTAGATGTATAAAATAAAGAAAGAGAAGCTCAGTGAATTGGGCTTACAACTAAAAAAGCTAGAAAAAAGAACAAATTAACAATCCTTAATAAAATACCAAATTTGGAATTCTGAAAATAAAAGGGAAGATTAATAAAATAAAAATAAGAAAACTACTGAAATAATAAATAAAACTAAGAACTGGTTTTATTAAAAAACAACAACAACAACAAAATAGATAAAACTTCAGTTAATTTGATTAGAAAAAGGAAAGAAGAAAATCAAATGGTTAGTCTCAAAAATGAAAAGGGAGAACTTTCCACAAATAAAGGGGAAATTAGGAGTTATTTTGCTCAACTGTATGTTGATAAATTTGATAATCTAAGTGAAATGGAGGAATATTTCCAAAAATATAGATTGCAGAAGTTAACAGAAGAGGAAATAAATTATTTAAATAGTCCCATTTTAGAAAAAGAAATAGAATAAGCTATTAATGAATCCCTAAGAAAAAATCTCCATGGCTAGAAGGATTTACATGTAAATTCTACTAAACATTTAAAGAACAATTAATTCCAATACTATATAAATTATTTGAAAAAATATGGAAAGGACTCCTACTTAATTTTCATGACACAGATATGGTGCTGATAGCTAAACCCAGAGAAAGAACATTATAAAGCAATTTTCATAATGAATATTGGTGCAAAATCTTAAATAAAATATTAACAAAGAGATTACAGAAAAGTCATCTCTAGGATAATACACCATGACCAAGTAGAATTTATACCAGGAATGCAGGGCTGGTTCAATATTAAGAAAACTATTAGCATAATTGACTATGTCAATAACCAAAATAATAAAAATCATATGATTATCTCAACAGATGTAGAAAAAGCATTTGATAAAATCCAACATCCATTCATATTAAAAACATTAGAGACTATATAAATAAATGGACTTTTCCTTAAAATGATCAGCAGCATCTGTTTAAAACCATCAGCAAACATCATATACAATGGGGACAAACTAGAGCCAATCCCAGTAAGATCAGGGGTGAAATGAGGTTGCCCACTATCACCATTATTATTCAACATTGTATTAGAAATATTAGCATTGGCAATAAAAGAAGAAAAAAAGATTAAAGGTGCAATGTTATCTTCTCTAAAGTATAATCATTCTCTGGGAGCAGATTTCTTGGAGGGCTTCTAAAGGCAGCCTTAGTAACAGTTCAAAGTAATAATCACTTCAAATGCAGCCAGCTGTTAAAGTCCAGTCCTTTATTGTCTCTTCCAAAATAGCCCGGTTAGCTTTCTTAGAGGCCTATCTCTCTCCTTGGTTCTTAGAGCTCTTGCACTTGTCCTTTGCCTCTGCCAACTTCAGCGTCTAGCTCCCTCTGAATCCAAAGCCTCCAGCCAGCACAAAAGTGAAAGTTGGAATGAATCTGTCTTGCCTCTGAGAGTGGGCTCCTCCTCTATTGGGCTTGTCCTTCTGACTTTTGAATCTCCTGGACTTGTGAATTTCCCAACTGAATCCTGGCTCTAAATTTCCCAGTGCTTCCAGTGGGCTTGTCCTTTTATATGCTTTTTTTTTTTTTTTTTTACAGGTGTGAACTCTTAAAGGTGTGAAAGGTGTGAACTCTTGCAGAACTCTAACAAGTACTAAGCACATTAATGAACCAGACAACTGCTAAGCACCTTGTAAGAATCCTAACAAAAGGAATTAGAGTAGGTAATGAGAAAACCAAATCATTGCTCTATACAGATGATATAATGGTATTTTTAGAGAATCCTGGAGAATCAACTAAAAATCTCCTAGAAACAATTCACAACTTTAGCAAAGTTGCAAAATACAAAATAAATCCACTTAAATAATCAACATTTTTATATATTACCAACAAAGTCCAGCAGCAAGAGATGCAAAGAGAAATTCTATTAAAAATAACTGTTAATAGTATAAAATATTTGGGAATCTATCTGCCAAGAGAAAGCCAGGAACTATATGAACACAACTACAAAACACTTTCCACACAAATAAAGTCAGACCTAATCATTTGGGAAAATTTTTAGTGCTCATGGGGAGGCTAAGCGAATACAATAAAAATGATAATATTCTGTAAATTAATCTACTTTTTTAGTGCCATACCAAGAAATTATTTTGTAGACCTAGAAAAAATAATGACAAAGTTCATCTGGAAGAACAAAAGGTCAGGAATTTCAAGGGAATTAATGAAAACAAAATGTCAAGGAAGGTGGCCTCGCTGTGCCAGATCTAAAATAATATTATAAAACAGCAATCATCAAAACCATTTGGTACTGACTAAGAAATAAAGTAGTTGATCAGTGGAATAGGTGAGGTTCAGAGGATAAAATAGTCAATAACTATAGCAATCTAGTGTTTGACAAACCCAAAGACCCCAACTTTTGGGATAAAAAGTTACTATTTGACAAAAACTGCTGGAAAAATTTGAAACTAGTATGGCAGAAACTGGGCACTGATTCACATCTAACACCATATACCAAGATAAAGTCGAAATGGATTTGTGATTTAGATATAAAAAGTGATATTATAAATAAATTAGAAGAACATAAGATAGTTTACCTCTCAGATCTATGGAAGAAGGAAGCAATTTGTGACCAAAGAAGAACTTGAATTCATTATTGAACACCAAATAGATAATTTTGATTATATTAAGTTAAAAAGTTTTTATACAAACAAAATCAATGTAGACAAGATTAGAAGGAAAACAATAAATTGAAAAAAAAAAGGTTCTGATAAAGGCCTAATTTTTAAGCTATATAGAGAATTGACTCAAATTTATAAGAAATCAAGCCATTCTTCAATTGCTAAAGGATCAAAGGATATGAACAGACATTTTCAGATTAAGAAACTAAAAACATTTCTAGTAATATGAAAGGGTGTTCTAAATCACTATTGATCAGAGAAATACAAATTAAGACAACTCTGAGATACCACTACACATCTCTGAGATGAGCCAAGACGACGGAAAAGATAATGACAATTATTGGAGAGTATGTGTGAAAACGGAGACACTAACATTGTTGGTGGAATTGTGAATGGATCCAGCTGTTCTGGAGAGCAATTTGGAATCATGCCCAAAGGGCTGCCAAACTGTGTTTCTATTGGGCTTATATCCCAAAAAGACTATAATGAAGTAAAAGGAATCCACATATGCAAAAATGTTTGTGGCAGCCCTTTTTGTAGAGGCCAGAAATTGGAAATGAATGGATGCCCATCAATTAGTGAATGGCTGAATAAATTATGCTGTATAAAGTTATGGAATATTATTGTTCTGTAAGAAATGGCCAGCCAGATGATTTCAGAGAGGCCTGGAGAGAACTGATGCTGAGTGAAATGAGCAGGACCAGGAGATCATTATACACACTAACAGCAATATTATATGATGATCAATTCTGATGGATGTGACTCTATCCAACAATGAGATGACTGAGGCCAGTTCCAACAATCTCGTGATAAAGAGAGCCATATATACTCAGAGAGAGGACTGTGATAACTAAGTGTGGATCAAAACATAGCATTTTCATTCTTTCTGTTGTTTTCTTGCTTTTTGTTTTCTTACTCATTTTTTCCTTTGTGATCAGATTTTTCTTGTGCAGCAAGATAATGGTCTAAATATGTTTAGATATATTAGCTTTAATATATATTTTTACATGTATAACATATATTGGATTACTTTCCATATATGGGAGGGGTTAGGGGAAAGAAGGGAAAATTTGGAACACAGAATTTTGCAAGGGTCAGTGTTGAAAAATTATCCATGCATATGTTTTGAATATATATATATATATATATATATATATACATACATATACATAGATATACATATATACATAGATATACATATATATATACATATATACATAGATATACATATATATATGTGTGTATATATATATATATATTATATATATATGTAAAATAGAGGCATGTAGGTGGCACAGTGGATAGAGCATCAGCCCTGAAGTCAGGAGGGCCTGGGTTCAAATCTAGCCTCAGACACTTAACACTTTTTGGCTGTGTGACCCTGGCAAGTCACTTAACCCCAATTGCCTCAGGAAAAACAAATAAATGAAATTAAAATTAAAAATTTTAAAGTTTTTTTAAAAGTATTGGATCTGACTTTAAATTTAAATCTCTTCCTTGCAGCTTGGACAAGTTACTCTAAGTTTCAATTTTTTTTTTTTTATTTTTAAAAGGAGAGAGGGGCTACATGGACTTTAAAGTACCTTCCAGTTCTAAATCTGTAAGTAAACTGGGATATGCTTAAATCGGAATGAAGTTGATGGAGAGATTCTGAGACAAATTTTAGGGGAAGAAATCATTTTGGGCTGGGGTGAAACGGAGGAGACTTTTTGAAAAAGTTGGTGCCTTGATATAAGAGAAAATTGTATATATGTAGAATGTGCTCATGAGGGTACTTCCCATTTGCCAAACAAAATGCATAATGAGAGTGAGAAATACAGGGCATGATGGGTGAACACTTAGTAGTTCAATTTGGTTGGATCCCCCCTGGTTATGTTCCGTGTCATGCACTATCTTTTTATTTCAACCTTTTAGAATCCCTAATTTAATTCAAGTTGAGTCAGCTTCTATTTAGAAACATTTCCCGATCCTCCAAGATATCTGTTCTTTACTCTTCACCATCAACATACTCTGTATTCATTTTATATACAACTATATATTTTTCATATACCTCCTCCCAATAAAATATAAGTTCATTGAGGGAAGAGGCTATTTCATTTTTGTCTTTGTTCTCCTGATGCCTAGGACAGTGTATGGAACTTTAAAAATACTTAATAGCTGATTTTATTGATTGATTAGCTAATGACAAATAATATGAAGTGAACAAACAGATTAGTTGGAACTACTGACAGTTTTTAAATTGGAAACATAAATTAAGAAACAGGAATCCTTCATCTTTATGCTTTTGCTTGTATATTTCCTTAACATGAAACTTTAAACTTCTGGAAAAGTCAGCACTTTGACAGAATATTTCATTCCCTATCTCAGCAGAAAGCCCAAAATACACTTTGAAAAGCCTTTACCCTAAAGATTCAAAACCATTTAAAAGTTTATGCCCTGGCATTTCCAGAGATTGACTAAAGGCTCTGAGGCTGTTGGTATATTCAATTCATCTTTGACCTTCAAGTATCAACCTTCTTTTGTCTGTGATTCCAATAGAAATGGATTGTAGAGTTCTATGAATGGAACTTCCTCCATAGAGGTTGATTTGATCCCCATTTTTTACAAAAAGGGATTTCATGAGGTAAAGTACCTTTCAGATAATTCGTTTAATATTTTAATACTGCTTGCATAAGGTCTCAGTGAAAACAGAAGGTTTTGGGTGACTCCAATTAGCCTAACTGGTCATGTCTGATTGAATATGAACACAAACTGTTTAGACATAGCCAGAGGGTTTTTTAAAAATAATTAGATTCTGACAAATTCTATTTGATGAGTTTAAGATAGGCAAATCTAAAATAACCATATATAATGTATTCTTAATTATTTGAAAACTATATAAAACTGTCACTTGCCTCTAGGCAATTCTAAATATTTAGAAATTGATTCAAAACATTATCTTTAACTCAAAATTCCAAAAAGTGTGTGTGTGAGAGATTCAATAATGTTTACAACATAAAATTAACAGGGCTCAAATCATATTGGTAACATTGATACATCATTAGGATTCTAATGTCATGTATTTAGATGTGGAAGCAACTTTAGAATTTATATAATTCACTCTCCTTGCTTTCATATGATTCACAGAGAAATTGAATCATTTATTAACAGAAATACCTATAGTAGTGCTAGAGCCAAAGCTATTTCTGGCTTTTAACTTTCTTTTTTTCCTTCTTTCCCCCTCTCTTTCCACCCTAGAAATGGTTACCATTAGACACAAATATGTGTGGATGGATAGATGGCTGTATATAAAACTATTCTCTCCATGCTTCTTTCTCTGAATATATATTGCATATTCTTTCATATGTCTTTTGTAGTTAATTTGGCTCTTCTTATTTTTCCTCTGTGATGACTGCACTAGCACCCAGGACACCCCAGAATCAGCTGGAGTCAGGATAAGCAAAAGTCCTTAGTCTTTATTCTTGGTCCTTAGACGCAGGATTGAACAGAATGGAAGCAGAATTTCCACGACCACCTTCTCCATCGTCTACCACCCAAATGTGACCCTGGCTAGTCTTACTCCACTCCCTAGTCCCTCCTATAATCCTCTGTATACACCAATCATTGAACCAGCACAGGATAGTGGGAAGGACCATTTTCCAAGCATATGCCCATAGAGTATTGTCTAAAAGGTAGTTAGCTTCAAGTGCTCGGCAGTTCTGACCTCAATGTATCGACTCAATAGTTTCAGCCCTCTACATTCCTCCTTCTGTTTCTCCTTTTCCTCCTCCATTTCCTGTTTTTCTCCACTTCTTTCTCAGACTCAGGGAGTGTTTGACATGCGCATTTTTGAAGAATAGATTTCAGAAACTTATAAATGGCCAAAAACTCTAGAGAAGTTAATTCAGGAGGAATAGGAAGATCTCAAGAATCTAAATCTGTTGAGAATAAAAAGGAACAATTTGGATAAGAAGAAAAGGATGAATTGTCTAGCCTTCTGGGTACACAACTCTTAACAAATTAAAAAAAAAAAAAAAACAAAAAACAAAAAACAAAGATATATACTCAAAATGTAGGTCAAGTAAGCAATAGAGGAGAACTACAAAAAAAATGGTATGATACTATAAGTATACTGGCAGGAATCCTAAGAGTAAGAATGTGCTAAGTCTGAAAATGAAAATTAAGCATGACAAAAAAAAAAGTTTGATTTCTTATTTTTAGATATATGAAGCTGTTACAGAAGTGGAAGACTAAAGAAAGGATAGGACCACCACTTCTTAGATAGATAAAATGAAGAAAACTAAGAACAGAGATAAAGAAAGTTTCAATATTTATATTGTTTCTATTTTCTCTTCCAAGCAGAATGAACTTTGAATCAGAAAGGACAAAACAAAATTGTCTATGAAATATGACACCAAAGATAAACTATTTTGAATCTCTAAAAATATTTTATGATAAAATTCTTTCTGGGCAGGGACAATTTTATGTTACTCTTTGGGGTAGAAACTTTGTTTTTACTTCAGTGCCCTCCTCTGAAGATGAGCCCTGGTCTCCCCCTGTTCTCATAGTAGGTTTCTATGGTTGGGTTCATTCTTCTTTGTGGGCTTATTTTTTTTTTTCTTTTAATAAGAGATTTCTCTAATCATGATGAAGGGGATGGTGCTTCTAGCTTCACTTCAACTCTCCTCTGTGATCAGGAACCCCAAACCGAAAGCTCCATCCTCCTACAAATGTCAGTAGTCAGCAGCTTTCCGGACCCACTGCTTCCTCATTCACCAGGTACTGTTTGCTTCTTGCCCAGGCCCTATCTCTGCAGCATAGTCCAGCTGCATTTCCCCATGAGCTGAGACTCCTTCCCTCTTCCCAAATTTCAATCCCAGATATCTCAAACTGTCTAGAGATAAAAGTCTCTCTGATTCCTGCTGAAGATCCAGCTAAATCCAACTAATCCTAGGGATCGTCACTTCATGTTTCTGCAGAGCTAGCCCTGAGGTATGTGCACTTCACACTGGGCAATCCTCAGCTTGGGGTCTTTCTTCAGATATTCTTGGATTGTACTGGAAGAATCCCTGTTCTGCCCCAAATCTTCTTGATTTTTTACCAGTCTATGTTCTTCCTGAGGCACAAATTTGTTTGATATATGAGGGAAATCTGGAAAGCTTGAAACTTAGCAGCCTACTCCATCTTCCCAGAACCCTCCACTGAAAAATGAGAAATTAGTTCATTGTTGGTGGAGTTGTGAACTGATTTAACCATTCTGTAGAAAAACATGGAACTATGTCCAAAGGTCTATAAAACCATTGATATCCCTTGAACTAGCAATACGCCTTTTAGGGCTATATTCCAAAAAAAAGAAAAAATAAAACAACTAAAAGGCAAAGAACTCAAGTATACAAAAATGTGTATACATTGTGTATACATCTGTGTATACAGAAAAGCCACTCTTTTCTGAGGGCAAAGAATTGAAATTGAGGTTGTGGTGTTCTTGTTCTTTAAAATATAATATAATGATGGTTCTCTCAGTGAGAAAGCAGGTTTCTCAGGGGAGGTTTTCTGGAGGCAGCCTTAGTTTCAGTTAAGAATAATCACCCAAAATGCAGCCAGCTGGTAAAAATGCAAACGTTTATTTTCTCCTTCCAAAATAGCCTGGTTAGTTGAGGCCTATCTCCCTGCTTGGTTCTAAGACCTCTTGCAGCTTTGTCCTTTGCTTCTGCCTCTGCTTTCTCTAGCCTCAGCCAGCACCAAATTGAATCTATCTTGCCTCTGAGAGAGGGCTTCAGGCTCTCAATCTCCCAGAGTGCTCTGTTTCTGTCCCAGCGTGCTCCTCTCCAATCTAATTCAGCTCAACTCCCGACTGAGTCTGCTTCTTATATATCATCTCCCAAATTTTTTTTCTGGAGGCACACCCAAAGGAGGTATGAATTCACAAAGTTACAAAGTTTGCTTTGTGAATCTCCCATATTTGTGAACTCCAATGAGTACTAGTGTGAACACAAGCATTGTATCAATCAGTTCTACTTAGTACCTTGTTTCAGGTTCTGGCCCAAAACATCTCCTTGTAAGATCAGATCAATAATCTATCAACTCTAATGAGTTAGCAGTTTGTAAAGATTCCAACAAAGGTGATGCTCATTAGTTGGGAAATGGCTAAAAAAAAAGTTCTATGTGATTATGATGGAATGTTATTTTATTATAAGAAATGATGAGCAGGATGCTCCCAGAAAAACCTGGAAAAACTTCCATAAGCTAATACAAAATGAAATATACTGTGTACAAACTAACAGCAATATTTTAAGATGAAATGATTCAAGACAATCCTGAAGGACTTTAGGATGAAAAATGTTATCCAAACTTAGAGAAAGAACTGATGGTGTCTTAACACAAATTGAAAAATACTTTTTTAAACTTTATTTTTCTCTTCTTTTCTTCTTTCTTTCTTTTTTGTCTGTGTTTTCTTTCATGACATAACTATATTGGAAATGTTTTGAATGACTACACATATATAACCTACATTACATTGCATGCATTCTCAATGCATTTATGGGTTTTTTAGGGGCAGGAGATTTTTGGAGAGGAGGACAAGAAGGGAGAGAATTTGGAACTGCAAATTTTAAAACCAAATTTATTTTTTTCTACATGTAAGTGGTAAAAAAATAAAATACTAAATAAATTATGGCATATAAAAAATCAATTATCATTTTGAGCTAGGTGGTTGTTTTATTTTCCAGGGCAAATACTCATTCTACTTTGAAAAGTAGAAATAAAAATGAGACCTATATTTGGAAATTACTGCTTAGCTTATTCTTTTTTTATGTCCTTATTTTTTTTCCCCCTGAGAACAGAGTTTAATTGCTCTATAAACTTTAGGGGATTTTAAAAATCGCCATAAAATTAGATTAGATTAAAATGTATGCTGGGTAAAGTGTCAGCTTGTTACACTACTTTTGTTTTCTGAGAGGTGAAAATAAAAGGGTCAGAATCATTAAAGTTTTGTAGCAATTCAAAGTCAAATTGATTCACTATTTTCAAATAAGTTTTCAAATTCTTCAGAGTCAGTAAAATGTATATCAGAAGTCAGTATTCATAAATACAGAAAGCTTTAAGACAGAACCAGTTCAGAAGTCCAACTATGACATAAGCTATTGCTATAGTCCTCTAAAGGATGCAGAAATCATTAGCACCATCATTTGGAGATAGAGTGATCAAAGAAATGTATCCCCAGTATTTATTTCCACAGTTCATCTGAATCCAATCTATTTGGGATATTGTTGTATACCAAAAATCCTATTCCTATCCAGAAATGGATAGAAAGAATTATATATTGCCACAATGTATACCTTGCTAATCATTGGAGATAACTTTCTGTAAAGGAAGCCCCAACCTAGACAGTCAGTGGTATTCCATCTCTTCCAGGGTCCCTAAATGTTATTTGTTTAGCTTTTGAGCTAACTTCTGGTGGCATTAATGATGTAATAGGAACTGTGTGTCCTCCTGATCTTTGTGAGGGGGGTGGACCTGGGTTGTGAAAAATCCTAAATCTCAATCCCTTCCCACCTTTGGGGGCATCCCTATCCTTCTACTTGATTTCCAGGGGAAATTCCCCCAATGATCCTCACTTAAATTCATTTGGAGATATGATAATTATCACCCATTATTGATTAGTCCCTCAATTCATCTGAAGATCTCTCCCTAGTCTTGGGCCATAGAAGGCTAAAAAAAAAAAAAAACCAAGGCTATGTATCCAAATCTTTGCTAATTCCTAATCAGGAAGCAGCCTGCTGAGGGAATGTCTCAAGTGTAATAAACCAAGTTTTTAACCAAAAACCTCACTTGGATATTGGGATTGCAAATTCTTTTGCAAAAATCAGTGACAATGGCCTGGAGACCCCCATCACTGTTAAGGTATCTCTCACCCCTCAACATTATGATAGCTGAAATGAATTTAAATAATCCAAAATAAATTTCAGCATAAAATGTAGTGAAAATTTTGTTGAAAAAGATTAATTGTAGTTTAAAATAAAATAAATATATAAAATATTTTCCCTTGGGAATATTTTTGGTAGTGCTAACATAAAAAAATGCAGAAAATATGCTGATCATTTCATTGGAGCAATCTCACAAAGGAGTAATAACAAACTTTTTAAGGAAGAGGAAGGCTCTACAGATGAAGACAATTTCTTCTTGGATAACAAAATGCATTTTACTAGGTCACATTATAAAATCAGTACCCCAGTTTAGGTTAACACTGATGAGCTCTTCAATGTTAGATGCATTAGCAGAGGAATTGATAAATATCAATCCCTTAGGCAAGCAGGAAGAAGGTTCTGATAATGGAGATCAGTTTAGTTCCTTGGTCCCAGGCTTTAAAGGTAATCTAGCTAGAAATTCAAGTTATGTCAAGACCCTGAGATTAAATTTTCCTTATGAAACAAATTATGGCCAATGGTTTTGCTGTACTTCCTTTGGGTCAGCTTGCCCATGGTGCTTTCACTTGTGGTATCTTTCCCATTACTTATCCCTCGTGCCATGTGTCATCTCCCTAACTTCACTCTGCTTCCCAACCCCAGTTCTTCTCCTTATAGCTATCTAACTCTTTTAGTGTATATTTCTGGTGTCTATTGTATTGTATTGAACTCTTGTCTGTAAACTATTCCCCTAAATAAATCTGTCTTTTGCCAAAGAGAATGGCCATTGTGAATTGTTATAAGCGAACCCCATCTTTCAAACCCCACATCATAGGTACCATCAATAACCACTTCTTGACTTGAATACTTCAAGCTTTTTAATTCACATTCTTTATTCTGGTCTCTTTCTTCTTCATTTTATCCTCCAAAATTAAATTCCTAAAATGTAGATCAAAAATCTGCTCAAAAATCCTCAGTAGCATATTATTCCTTGAAGGATAAAATGCAAATTCCTAAATGTAGGTATAATATACCGTTCTTCCTTTTTATACACAATGCTTTCCAGCTGGACTGCTCTACTAAGTGTAACCTGAATTCAGTGTCTGAAAAATCCTTTTCACCATCTTTGTGATTTGATCTATGATGTGGGGTTTGTCACTAAATGATGGAAGGCACCAAAATTTGGGGTTCAGTCCTGTGAAGAATTCACAATGGCATTCTCTTTGGCAAAAGGTAAATTTATTTAGAGGAATAGTTACATACAAAATAAAAGGATAACTAGACACTAGGAATGGTAAATTTGAAATAGAGAACATATGAAAGATAAGTTCTTCAGTGGAACTCACAATTACCCAATAGGAAGGAAGCACCCTGTGAGGTTGAGACATGCCATAAGTTGGCGGGCTAAATCCTAAAAGGGATTTGAATCCCTAAAAGAGTTAGTTGTAAGGAAGAAAAGTGGAGTTGGGAAGCAGAGTGGAGTTAGGGGAGATACCACATGGCATGGGAGAAAGGGAAGGGGAAAAACATTACAAGGCAAAGTGCAATGATGGATTGACCTAAAAGAGGGCAGAAACTATGGCATGGGCTATAAATCCTCTCATAGGGAGAATTTAACCTCAGGGACTTGGCTTAACTTGGATCTCTGACTGGATCATCCCCAGTGAGTGGGACCATGGAAGTAATTGAACTCAATTATCAGAGCCTTATTCCTACCTGATCCAGGGAATAATTTTTATCATTTCTTTAGATTCTCTCTGATCACAACACCCACCATTTAAAACCTCATCACTTGTAATGCAACCTTTTCTCAACTATATCTTTTAAAATTCTTAGATTTCTTTACCCTTCAGTTGAGTTGCCACATATTCCTGGAAATCTTTGCTAATCCATACCCCAACCTTTCCAGATGTTGCACTGAGTTTATTTACTTTTGTATATGCCATACTCTCCAAAACCCCTCTCACTATAATGCAAGTACCCTGAAAAATGACATTTTAATTTTTATGTTTATATTTCCAGAATCAAACATATTTCCTTATTAATTAGAGGTGTTTCACAAATATTTTCATAATTAAATTGGATGGGATTGGATTAAATTACAATGTGAGATTGTAATTTCTGTGTTCAAATGACAGAAATTATTTATATCCCAGCTCAGAATACAACTTATAATATTATTTAGTTAGAGGCATGGTAGGTTTAGTAATATATCTAGAAAAGTCAAGTAGAACACATATAGTTTAGATAATCTAATAGCATAATATTTTTATGTACTCCTGTTAACAGACATTTATTTTACCAATCTATTGGTAAGTATACATATAGAGAAGATGCGGCACAGAGATGAAAAACAGATTAACATTAGCTATGAACAGAATTGATTAAAAGGAGAACTGGCTGCATTATACTTGGGAAATTGTGTTTCACTTTTAATAATTCCAAACTTTTTTCTGATGCAAATGCTCATATTTTTAATACTTATAGATTGTTAAGCAGAGGTTTTTTTTTCCCCCCTCTGGTACAATTGGAGTGCCAAAATGAGGTTTTACTACTGACAAATTAACATAATAAAGGCAGGAATATAAACCTGGTGTATGGAGAATAATGATCTTATTTGTCACTTCTGTTATTCTGGTTCAAATTCAATTGCATACCAAACTAGAAATAATTTGAGCAATTATAATTTAGAATCAAATAATTGTAATCTTAGCTTCTAGGAGTTTAATTTTAGTAAAGATAAAATTACCTGCTTCAATTAGCAAGATGTCCTGATCCATAGATTCTGACTATAGCTTAAGAGCTGTCAATCTGCCTTTATAAAAGAGGCACTTTCTAGGTACTTAACCAAAGTTAACTAGAACTGAGAGGACCCATAATAGATAGCCATAAAACAACGAATCCCAGAAGTTTTTACTGGGGAGTAATGAACAGCAATCATGACATTAGATGTTGAACCCAGTAGAAAATAGAGATGATTAAAAAAAAAAAAAAAAGGTAGATACAGAGAGTTGTGAAGAGAAACAGAAATTGGATCTAGGGGAAAACAGCTGAAGTATGACATAATACTCATATATAATCGTCGCAGAAAGCAGAGCCAACCAGGAGTAAGTTATAAAAATAAAAACAAAAATAAAAAAATCCATTGCAAATGACATGACAAGAAAGCATCAATAAGTTATCAGATGTATCAATTGCTCCTCCATGAATTTCCACATGTATGCCTTGTGTGACCATCATGTGTGTTCCTCAGCAAGAACCTTCTTCTTACTGATGTTGTGTGCATGTAGAATAATGCAATTCAGATTTTGGAAACAATAATTCTTTATCAACTAGACTGAGACAATATAATACAAACGACAATTCTACCTGTTAATTGATTTTTTCAGCATCATGCCAATCAAATTATGACAAAATAATTTTATAGAATTAGAGGGGAAAACAGTTCATCTGGAAAAACAAAAAAATCAAGACTATCAAAGGAATAAATAAAGAAAAAATTGTGAAGAAAAGCTGTCTAATAGTATTGTAATTTAAGTTATGGCACAAAATGGTAATTATCAAAATAGGGCAGATCAGTGAAAAAACTGAATAAAATTCTAGCCCTAGAGTCAGAAAGACTTATCTTCTTGAGTTCAAATCTAGCCCCAGATACTTCCTAGCTATGTGACCCTGGGCCAAGCCATTTAACTCTGTTTGCCTTAATTTCCTGTTTGCCTTAGTTATGAGATGGAGAAGGATGGTAAAACACTACATATTATCATAAGTAAACTAGAACATTGAACAATGTACTTGTCAAATCTCTGAATAACAAAATAATTTATAATCAAACAAGAGATAGCAAGTACTACTAAATATAACATGGATAATCTTGATTATATGTAATTAAAAGGCTTTTGCACAAAAAAAAAAAAAAAAAAAAAAAACTAATGCAGCCAAAATTGAAAGGAAAACAGGAAATGGGTAGGGAATTGAGGAGTTTCACAACAAGTTCCTCTGACAAAAGACATATCTCAATCATGTAGGAATCTGAGTCAAATTTATGAATATTAAAACTGTTCTTCAATTGATAAATGGTTAAAGGATATGGACAGACAGTTTTTAGAAGAAGAAACCAAAGCTATCAATACTAATATTTAAAAGATGCTCTAAATAACTGCTGGTTAGAGAATAGAGATAAAAATAACTCTGAGATACTACTTCACACCTATAAGATTGGCTAACATGACAAAAATGGAAAATAAAAAATGGAGAGCTTGTGGAAAAATTGGAACACTAATGTACTATTGGTGATGTTGTGAATTAACCAAGCATTCTGGAGAAAAATTTGGACCTGTACTCAAATGACAAAAAAAATTTGCATAGCCTTTGACCAAGAAATATCACTGTTATGTTTATGTCCCAAAGAGATCAAAGAAAAAGAAAAAAGAACTTATTTGTACAAAAAGTAATTTTGGCTGCTATTTTTTGTGGTAGAATGATTTTGGGAATTGAGAAATTACCCATCAGCTGGAGAATACCAAAACAAGTTGTAGAACAAAACTGTGATGAAATACTCTTGTGCTATAAAAAATGATAAGCAGGATGATTTCAGAAAAAAAAGAAAAAAACTTGGAACACTTATATGAACTAATGCAAGATAAACCAGAAGAATCAGGAGTAAATTGTATATATTAATTATGGAATATCGCTTCTAAGGGAGACACCAATAACTTTAAGGTTTCCTGACCTTAGGGTGCTTCTGTTCTAACAATCTGAGAGTGATTCTAAATCTTCTGGCTTTGGAATCTGTGATCCTGAGGCTCTCTGTCAGTGATTGCAAAAATCTTCTGGCCTAAGAATGTAATAATAAGAATCTCTTAAACTTTAGGAAAGATACATTAGTGATCCTGAGACTCTCTAACCTTATGATGCTTTTGTTCTAATAAGCTCTGTCAATGATTGTAAAGTCTTCTGGCTTTAGGATAGTATTAGGTCTGCTGGTCAGTGATAACCAGATTCCTAAAACCACTCCAGAGTTCTACCTCTAGGCCAAAAAATTAGCATATCAATGACATGAAGAATTGGATAAAGGTATCTTCATTCTCCAGGTCCCTTGATAAATTTTCCTGGATGTTAGCCTGTTTCAATTGGCATTACAATTACAATAAACTTTGTTCCTTGACTTGGATATGAGTTCAAGCTTCCAAATACTTTTAAGAGATCTTGTGACATCGTTTTGTGGTCCCCAACTTTTTGGGATCTCTTCCCAACATCAACAGAAATACTTATATTATATGATGTCCAACAGTGAAAGCCTTAGGTACTCAAATCAAGAAAATAATCTAAGACAATTCCAATAGGCTCTTGATGAAAGATGCTATCAATTTCCAGATAGAGAACTGATAAACTCCTAGCACACATTGAAGTATGCCTTTAAACTTTATTTTTCTTCTTTTTGTCTGTGTTTTCTCTTGCAACATAACTAATATGGAAATGTTTTACAAGGCCATATGGCCTTGTAGATATAGATATAGATATAGATATCTATAACTGATGTTAAATTATATGCTGTCTCAAAAAAAAAAAGAAGAAAGGTGGCTAGAGGAAGAAAATTTGGAATCCAATTAAAAAATTTTGCTTACATGTAACTGGGAAATATTTAATGAAATGAATAAAATATATTTTAAAAGAGAAAATTCTTTTTTGACTTTTCTTAATGTGATTTTTCATTGATATATTTACTTTGATTTAATAAGACATATTTTTGAATGGATGAATTCTCACTGATTTTCTTCACCCTGCTGTAGCTTTTTCTTGGTGGGGAGGTAGAGGTGGGGGGATGTGAATAGAGGCACATTTCTGCATAAATATTTTCCTAGTGCTTCTATATTACTAAGAATTATGTAACAAAGGGCTCTCAGAAGGATCAAAATTGCAAATAGTTCAAATAGCAATGTAAAGATATTATATGTGGATATATGCCACAGCACATAACAAAGTACAAATAGATTATAACATATGAAAAATCATATAAAAAACTTCATCAGTTCATTCATGATTTTTAAAAAGCCCCATCATGATGAGAGAGAGTACAGGATAAAAGATGTTTCACTGGTATCTACATATCCTCAAAAAATTGAAATAACTTCTATTTCAGGCAGAATTTGAACTTTGTTCTTCCTGACCCTAATGATGAGGTATGGATCCTGGCAGGGATATGGGTTGGTCTCCTAGTTCTCCAGAACACCAAGTTAGGGTGGGTTCGCAGCGAGAACGCTACACAAAAGGAAAGGCACTTTATTAAAGAGAGAGACACCAAGATGTTCACTTGGTGGGCAATGTCAAAGACTTGCAAAGAGACATTTTCTCAGGGCTTACTTTTATACAGAAACAAAACAATTTGAGTTTTGCATCCAAAAGGAACATACTTGAGATAGGGTGTGGGAAAAGAGTCTTTCCCAGGGAATGTAGGTTTTGCATCCAAAAGGTACATAATGTGTAGGAAGAGAGTCTTTCCCAGGGAATGTAGATGCTCTTCTGGGAGGAGGCTGTATTGTCCTCATCACTTAGACCATCAATCCCTACATTATACCCCATAGATCTTGTGATTTTGATAACCATTCTTCTTAAAATTAAGTTTAAATGCTAGTAAATAGGACAAAATAGGAAACAAAAACTAGAATACCTTTTATGACATGCTCATCAAAAGTTTAGTCATCCAAATTTTATCAGAAGATCTCTAGTGAGGGGAATTTTTAGAAACTTTCCCCAGAAGTAGCCCATTCTACTCTTGGAAAAAAAGTAATGTTCAGGAAATATTTATCTACCTCAAGCGTAGGTCTACTACTTTGTAATGTACCCTTTTCTCTCTCCCCCCCCCCCATACCAAGCAGAGGAATTGTAATCCACCTTGCTGTTGATATTTGTTTCAATACTTGAAAGAAAATAGTTTGTTTCCCCTAAAACTTTACTTCTTCAACTTAAAATATCCCCAGTTCCATCAATGATTCACATATAAGATAGAATTAAGATCTTTCATAAACTTGATTACAGTCTTCTTAATTTGTTATTATTTTTCAGTTGTTTCAATCATATCTGATTCTTCAAAATTCAATTTAGAGTTTTCTTGACAAAGATACTGTGAGTGAATTGCCATTTCTTTCTCTGGCATATTTCACAGATGAGGAAAGTGAGGCAAAAAAGCTTAGACGACTTGCTAGTAAATATTTGAAATAAGATTTGAATTTAGGAAGATGAGTCTCTCATTGCAAGCCCCAGTACTCTATCCTCTGTACCATTTAGCTGCCATTAAAATGTGTTCTTTTTCAGGTGTTTCACTAGCACAGATGCCTAAGATGACACCAGATAAAATTATTATCATTCATTACATGAGTTGCTTTTTTTCACTTGTAAATACTCAAATATATATGAATATTATCATCATCATGGAGCTTTTTGAAATTCACTAGACTGTGTAATTCAGTTAAGAATGAGATAAGCCTGAAAAATTTGTTTTGCTATTGGATGCTAGGTTGTATGAGTAGGTTGTTCTGAGTGATATCAGATGAATTTAGAAATGAGATTCTACAGAACAGTAAATGTTGTTGCTTTATTTTTCTTCTTTGAGAATCATTAAGCTATAGTACCTTAATAATTGTTTGTATTAATTTTAACTAAATAGAAAATCTGGCTTGCTAATTTCTTTCTTTCTTCCTTTCTTTTTTTTTTTTTTCCAGGCTCTATTATTCAGTATCTTCCTTTTTCTTGTTTGCATGCATTGCATGTGCTCAATTCAAACAGCTACTTAGACACATAAGAAAGAAGTTTCAGTAATGATGAACTTTGTCTTTTTATCAATTGTACAAAAATGCTACACTGAAAAATTCCAAATAAAAAGTCCAAATTTTTTGAGTCATGTTTAATTGTAATGGGCTGAGGTTTGAGTTGATGCACTGAGGTCCTAAGCATTTGAGGCTAAATAGTAATTGGACCATACTCTATTAACATATAAGCTTGGAGAAGGAATGGCCCCCCGCCCACTCTTTGTGCAAGTCCTGATGTGTTGTATAGGAAATGATGATTCTGGTGGGTGGAGGCAGGGGAGTGGAAAAGGAAGGGGAGGAGAGACTGCTTGCTTTTGCCATTGCCACGACCTTTCAGCTCAGATCCCCCTCTGTTAGCTGGCTTCCTGTCGCAGGTGCCTATATTGCTATCACAATCTTTCTTGCCCATATTGCTATCACAATCTTTATTCACCTCTTCATTTCATTAAAGATTGAAGATTTTCCCCTTAACCTGAATTCCTGACTCCAGCTGATTTTAAACATGTGGTCATTACATTTAATGTTTGGGAAGAAAAGAAATGAGGTGGCAAATTGCATTGATTTACACAAGAAATTTTACATGGAAAATATTGGTTGTAAAAATTGATTTTGAATTTCAATTTTATTTTTTAAAATAAAAATAAAACTGGTCAATACAAAAATATTGACCATGTGAAACTTAGAGTTAATGCAACTATGCAAATAATTCAAGAGTATGACGGAGTCATCATGTTGCCATTAAAAAAAAAAAAGCAATACAAGTTTTGTTTGTTTTTAATGCAAAGGAAAAGAATAAGTTCTGATTTCCTCATTTGGGAGTCTATGTTGATTAATTGCCTGCCAAAAGCTTTGTGTTGAAACAAAGATATCTATATATTTTTACTACTCTCTTCACTACCTTCCTGAATGAGAACAGCAAATGCACTTAACAATTCTGTAGTCTTGGGGATTTGCAAAGAACTTTGCATAGATTATGAACCTTGATTTTCACAGTAGTCCTCAAATGAAAATAATGTTTAGTCCCCATTTTATAAATAAATTTTTAAAAAGCTTAATCTAAGAGGGTGAAGTTATATAAAAATTGACTGAGGTAGGATTTGACTCATGTTATCTTGATTTCCAATCCAACACTTATCCATTCTAACATCCAGAACTGTGAAGGATAAAGGTGATAAACATTTCTTTCTCGCATTTGCTCTGGTTTTGTGTCCAAAGTCAGCTATAGGAAAGCCTTCCAAAAGAATGCATGTTAAATATTCTTCTTCTTTTTTTTTTTTAATAACTTTTTATTGATAGAGCCCATGCCAGGGTAATTTTTTATAGCATTATCCCTTGCATTCACTTCCGTTCTGATTTTTCCCCTCCCTCCCTCCACCCCCTCCCCCAGATGGCAAGCAGAGCTTTACATATTGAATAGGTTATAGTATATCCTAGATACAATATATGTGTGCAGAACCGAACAGTTTTCTTGTTGCACCGGAGAATTGGATTCAGAAGGTATAAATAACCCGGGAAGAAAAACAAAAATGCAAGCAGTTTATATTCATTTCCCAGTGTTCTTTCTCTGGGTGTAGCTGCTTCTGTCCATCTTTGATCAATTAAGGCTCTCTTTATTAAAGAGATCCACTTCCATCAGAATATATCCTCAAACAGTATCATTGTTGAGGTATATAATGATCTCCTGGTTCTGCTCATTTCACTTAGCATCAGTTCGTGTAAGTCTCGCCAGTCCTCTCTGTATTCATCCCGTTGGTCATTCCTTATAGAACAATAATATTCCATAACGTTCATATACCACAATTTACTCAACCATTCTCCAATTGATGGGCATCCTTTCATTTTCCAGCTTCTAGCCACTATAAACAGGGCTGCCACAAACATTTTGGCACATACAGGTCCCTTTCCTTTCTTTAGTATCTCTTTGGGGTATAAGCCCAGTAGAAACACTGCTGGATCAAAGGGTATGCACAGTTTGATAACTTTTTGAGCATAGTTCCAAATTGCTCTCCAGAATGACTGGATGTGTTCACAATTCCACCAACAATGTATCAGTGTCCCTGTTTTCCCACATCCCCTCCAACATTCCACATTATCTTTCCCTATCATTCTAGCCAATCTGACAGGTGTATTTGCATTTCTCTGATTAATAATGATTTGGAGCACATTTTCATATGGCTAAAAATAGTTTTGGTTGGATATGTGTCTTTTTGATCAACATTTAATGGGAAGGAGTCAAGTTATCAGGTAAAGCAAGTGTGTGTGTTTGTGTATGTATGTATGTGTGTGAACTTAAAAATCTACCTCTATGCTATAAATTGAGATTCAATTAAATAAAATCCCATTCTAGTACCTGTCTCAGAAGCTGAAGTAAAAAGAACTCCAAACTCTTGATGTTCCACTTGTTTCACTCATTCATAAGGAATGAGTGAGTAAGATTCCAGAGGAATCTGTCAGTGACTCTTAGAAGTTATTTTTACATAAGTCATATGGACACACATTGTATATGGGAAAACACACTTTAAATTTAAATCTAAATGGACTAAAGAGAATTGAGATTTGAATTTAGGTTCCGTGATTCTAAAAGCAATGCTCTTCCCATAGTAATTTGCTACTTTATTATTTTTTTTAATTTTTCTGAAATGTAAAATGTTATTTGGAAGAAAAATAGAGTTGAAGAACAAAGAATAGCATTCAATAAGGGCTTGTTACATGAGAAGACACTGTTCTAAAAACAAGAACTACAAATGTAAAAGAAATTGCCAAAAAATATTCTTCTAAAAAGAAGACAGCATATCTAAGTCAGTAGTGTCCTGGAAAATTCTATGAATGGTGAATAGATTTTCATGTTTGCTGGCACTGAAGCAAAGCAAAATATACCTAGCTTGTAATTACTGTCCCACAGAGAATTTGTGGATGGAAAGGAGCTTCCCATTATATAGCAGTAAATTGGACCAATAAAGTTAAGAATGAGTTGGAGGCTTGCAGGCTCTGATTTTCTAATACTAGTTCACATAAGATTAGCCAAAAGGAGTTGGACTCAAAATAATCTCTTGAGCAATATCCTGCTGAAAATCTCATTTGCCTTAAAGATTATATATCAGTGGCACCATGAAGATCAATCAGAAGGAATATGTATGGACTTGGAATTAGGCTGTAACCTCAGGAAGATATCAATTAACAGCATAGTCCAAAAATGCAAAAGAATAACAGAGTGAGTTACATTGTATTAAAGCTTTTTATATAAGACAGCAGTGTATAACTCCAAGTTTCTGTGCTGGAAATGAAAAAAAGCCTAGATTGTCCAAAGAAAATAGTAAGGGAGGAAGATTAAAATGATACCATTTAGAGAGGATAAAATTTCTTGTAATGTTTGTATTTACGCACATTGTTTGTGAATCTATTATTTGAAAAATGACTGAAAGACGTTGAAAGATTGTATTAAATCCTCTAGAAATATTCAGCAATAGCCTATCCTATGTATAAATACTATGTATGATCTGAGGATAAATAAATTACATATGACATTTATTTTTGCATACTATTGTTCATGAGAAGCATATTCATCTGTGCTATAATTAAGGAGAGATAATGTTCTCAGTCTCAACACTTAGAAACCATTTCCTTGGATCATCAACAGTTTAGGTATGTACCAGATTTTTTTTAAATTTTCAATAATATTTGATTTTCTAAATATAACCAGATTTTTTAATCAAATGAGATAACATATGAAAAGACTTTGTAAATCTTTATAAATACTTTAATTTTTTTTCTCAAAAACATTTTATTCTTCAAAATACATGTGAAGATAATTTTCAATATTCCTTCCTGTTAGATTTTGTGTTCCATTTTTTTTGGCTCCCTCCCTTTTTTACCTTCCTCTTCTCCAAGATTGTCAACAAGCAATCTGACAAAGATTGCACATATATAATCCTTTTAAACATATTTGCATGTCTATCATGTTGTAAAAGAAAAACCAGAACAAATGCGGAAAAAAAAAAAGAAAAAGAAAATAAGTGAAAATAGTATGTTTTGATCCACATTCAGTCTCTTTAATTTTTTCTATGTTTGTGGATGGCATTTTCTATACCAAGATGGAATTGTTTTGAATTACTGTCTTGCTGAGAAAAGCTAAGTCCATCAGGGTTAATCATCACCTAATCTTACTGTTATTGTATACAATGTCCTAGTTCTGCTCACTTCATACAGCATCAGTTCATATAAGTCTTTCCAGGCTTTTTTTGAAATCAACCTGCTCATCATTTCTTATAGAATAATAATACTTTATTATATAATACTCCATATATTATAACTTAACCAGCTACTTCCCAATTAATGGACCATTGATTCAAATTTCCAATACCTCGCCACTATAAAAGGAGCTGCTACAAACATTTTTGTACAAGTGGGTCCTTTCTCCTCTTGTATGATTTTTTTTTTTGGTATAAATTCAGTAATAATACTGTTAGATCAAAGAGTATGTACAATTTTACAGCCCTTTGGGCATTGTTCCAAATTACTCTCCAGAATAATTGGATAATTTCACAATTTCAACAACACTTTAATGTTACAATTTTTCTACAGCTCCAGCATTTATCATTATCTTTTCCTGTCATTTTAGTCAATTTGACAGATGTGAAGTGGTACCTCGGAGTTGTCTTAATTTGCCTTTCTCTAATTAGTAGTGATTTAGAACATTTTTTAAAATGTGATTATAAATGACTTTAATTTCTTCACATGAAAATTGTCTGTTCATATCCTTTGACCATTTATCAATTGGAAATGACTTGTATTCCTTTAAATTTGACTCAATTCCCTATATATTATAGAAATATTGACTGTATATTTTCCTTTAGTATATATATATATATATATATATATATATGTATATTTATATTTCTGGTAAAAAGTCAAATGGTTACAGTATATTGGTCTATAATTTGGTACAACTCCTTTGGCTATCTTCCCAAACAGTTTGTATAGTATTGGAATGATTTGTTCTTTAAATGTTTGGTAGAATTCACTGGTAAATTCATCTATTCATGGAGATTTTTTCTTGTGGAGTTCATTAGAGGCATGTTCAATTTCTTTTTTTTTCTAAATGGGATTAATTAAGCATTTTATTTCCTCTTTTGTTAATCTGAGCAATGTATATTTTTTTAATAAATATTCATCCATTTCATTTATATTGTCAAATTTATTGGCATACAATTAGGTAAAAAAAAGCTTCTAATTATTGCTTCAATTTACTGGAAATTTGGTTTTCTTCTTTCCTTTTTTAATCAAATTAACCAAAGCTTTTCATTTTTTCCCCATAAAACCAACTCAATTTTATTCAAAAGTTTTCTTATTTTAAATTTTAATATCTCCTTTTCAAAAATTTTAACTTGGTATTTAATTGGATGGAGAGTGACTTTTTTTTTTTTTTTAGTGTTTTTAGTTCATGATTAATTCATCCATCTCCTCTTTCTCCATTTTTTTTTAATGTAAGCATTTAGAGATATGAAATTTCTCCTAAGAACTTTTTTTGACTGCATTCCTTAAATTTTGGTATGTTGTCTCTTATTGTTATTCTTTTAGATGAAATTATCCTTTTTATGATTTGTTGGTTGACTTATCCATTCTTTCATATAAGATTATTTAGTTTCCAGTTAATTAATTTTGCTCTATTTTTCCATGTCCCTTTATTATATATAATTTTTATTGCATCATGATCTGAGAAGAAAGCATTTAATATGCTGCTTTTTGTGTCTGATTGTTAGATTTTTATGCTCTAATTCACGGTCAATTTTTGCGTAGATGTAATGTGCCACTGAGAAAAAAGATATATTTCTTATTATCCCCATTCAGTTTTCTCCAGAAGTCCATCATACCTAAATTTTCTAAAATTTTACTCACCTCCTTAACTTCTTTCTTGTTTATTTTTTGGTTAGATTTGTTAAATTGTACATGCCCTTTGATCCAGCAGTGTCTCCACTGGGCTTGTATCCTAAAGAGATAATAAAGAAGGGAAAGGCTATGTACAATTTGATAGCATTTAGAGCATAGTTCCAAATTGCTACATTAATATTCCAGTTTCCCCACAACTCCTCAAGCATTTCTTATTATCATTCCTGTCATTTTAACCAATCTGAAAAATGTGAAGTGATACTTCTGAATTGTTTTAATTTGCATTTCTCCAATCAATAGTGATTTTTTCATATAAATAGAAATAACTTTAATTTCTTTGTCTGAAAATTTTCTGTTCATATCTTTTGATGATGTATCAGTTGGAGATTGGATTGTCTTCTTATACACTTGAGTCAATTCTCTATTTTAATTTAACAGAAACTCTAGATGTTAAGGATTTTTCCCAGCTTCCTCCTTCCCTTCTAATCTACTCTGCATCGGTTTTATTTGTACAAAACCTTTTTAATTTAATTTAACCAAATGTAATGCATTCTATAATGTCCTCTAATTCATTTTTGGACAAAAATTCCTCTTTTTAGAGAGATGTTAGTTATTATTTTAAGGAGAACTCCATTTATTCCTATGCTCTTTAGTATTTTAATAGGAATTAGTATTGTATTTTGTCAAATGCTTTTTCTGCTTAGTTGAGATAATCACATGATTATCTGTCAATTGGTTTATTGATATGGTCAATTATGCTCATAGTTTTCCTGATGTTGAACCAACTCTGCATTCCTGGTATAAATCCTATTTGATCATAATATGTTATCCTAGAGGTAAATAACTGTAATATCTTTGTTAAATTTTAAGAATTTTTGTCAATATTCATTAGGGAAATTGGTTTATAATTTTCCTCCTCTGTTCTGGATCTTCCTGGTTTAGTTATCAGCACCATGTCTGTGTCATAAAAAGAATTTGGTAGAACCCCTTTCCCTATTTTTCTAGAAAATTTTTTTTAATATAACATTGAAATTAATTGTTCTTTAAATGTTTGGTAGAATTAATGACTTGTTCGATTTCTTTTTCTAAACTGGGACAATTTAAATAGTTTATGTCCTCATCTGTTACTTTGGGCAATCTATTGTAAATAATCATCCATTTCATTTAGATTATCAAATTTTTTGGCATACAGTTGTGTAAAATAACTCCTATTACTTTAATTTCCTCTTAATTGTTGGTAAGTTCACCTTTTCCATTTTTGATACTGGTAATTTGTTTTTCTTCCTTTTTTTCTAATCAAATTAACCATAAACTATTGTTAATTTCTGTTTTGTTGGTTTTTTAAAGTGATTTTTACAATTTTTTATTTGGTATTTAATTGTAGATTTTAAAATTTGTATGTTTTCTAGTTTTTTTAATTGTATACTAAATTTGTTGATCTTTTCTTTCTCTATTTTATTCATACAAGCATCTAGTGATACAAAACTTCCCCAGTGGCTGTATGCGTATGAAATTTCTCCTAAGAACTTTTTTGACTGCATCCCTTAAATTATGGTATGTTGTCTCATTATTGTCATTCTCTTGGATGAAATTATCAATTATTTATATGATTTCTTGTTTCATCCACTGATTCTTTAGTATATTATTTCATTTCTGATTAAATTTTGTTTTTCTTATGATCCTTTATTACATGCCATTTTTATATTATCACGGTCTGAAAAAGATACATTTATTGGTTCTGCCTTTCTGCATTTGATTATGAGGTTTTTATGACCTAATAAATTTTTGTGAAGGGTGCCATTTACCACTAAGAAAGACACACATTTCTTTCTATCCCCATTCAATTTTCTCCAAATGTCTCTCATATTTAGCTTTTCTAAAATTCTGTTTAGCTTCTTAACTTCTTTCTTGTTTAGTTTATGGTTAGATTTGTCTAGTTCTAAAAAAAAGGAAGGTTAAGGTTCACCACTGGTATAATTTTGCTTACAACTCACTTAAATTCTCCTTTAGGAATTTGGATGTTTATACCACTTGGTGTATTTTTATTTAGTTTTGATATTTCTTCATAACCTATGATACTTTTTAGCAAAATATACTTTCCTTCCTTATGTCTTTTAATTAGACATATTTTTGCTTGATTTGAGATCAAGATCACTACCCCTATTTTGTTTTGTATTTTACTTCAGCTTAAATAATAGATTCAGCTCCAGCCTTCTGCCTTCTACCTTTACTCAGTATGTATTCCTTTGCTTCAAATGTGTTTTTTGCTAACATCTTATAGTATTCTGTTTTTTTATTAAGTCTGATATCTGGTTCCATGTTATGGAAGAATTCATCCCATTCACATTCACAGTTAAAATTACTAATTCTATATTTCTTACTAATCTATTTTTCCAAAGTTATACTTTTCTCTCTCTTTTCCCCTCCTGTCCTGCTCACTAGTATTTTGCTTCTGACTACCATCTCCCTCAATCTGCCTTCCCTTTTTTTCAACCCCCTTCATTATCCCTTTCCCTTTTTACTTCTGCCCTTTCTTCTATAACCCTTCCATCTACTTTTCCCCATTTTCCTTCTACTACTCTATAGGGTGAAAGAATTTTTTATATCCAAATAAGTATGTATGTTATTTCCTTTTTGAGTCAAATCTGATGAGATTGAGAGTCAAACAATGGTCATCTGCCTCCCTTCTTTCCTTCAATTACAATAAATCTTTTGTCCCTCTTCATGTGACATATTTTACCCCATTTTAATTCCCCTTTCCTCTTTTCCCAATATATAATGTTTGGGCTAAGTTTTTGTATATCCTTTGTATGGGCCTTGATCTCAACAGGATAGTCAGGCATAGAGTCTAGAGTGTTTATTCTGGCCCAGTCTTGATCTTAGTGCAGGAAGCAGGAGAGCCACCAAAAGGCTGGTCAAAGGTCTCTTCCAATACTTCTTAGCCCTTATATACTCTATTACAATTACAGCATACTATGTATGTGTGAACTAGAGAACCATTACATCTCCATACTAAGTACTAAGTATATATATGAACTAGAGAACTATCACCTCATCAATTCCACTGATTTAACACCTTGTTTCAAGTAAACTTCCCCAGAGTTCTGGTCTTCTACACCAATACAATCATTTTTCCACCCAATTTTCTTTTTTACATCATCACATTAGAGTAAAATTAAAACTACACCCTCTACTTATAGCTCTTCTAACTGCCCTAATAAGATGCAGTTCTCTAGAGTTACATGCATTTTTTTTTCATTTACAAATTTACATTTTTATGGTTCTCTTGAGTATTGTATTTAGAAATCAAATATTCTGTTCAGCACAGGTCTTTTCATCAGAAATTATCAAAAATCCCCAATTTCATTAAATGTCCATCTTTTCCCCTGAAAGATAATGATTAATTTTGCTGGGCTGGTGGATTTTTGGTTATAGTCCAAGCTCCTTTGCTTTCCAGAAAACCATATTTCTGTACTCTGATTTTTTTAATGTGAAAGCTGCTAGGTCTTGAGTAATCCTGATTGTGACTCCTCAATATTTAAATTATTGTTTTTTTTTCCTGGATGCTTGCAATATTTTCTCCTTGATCTGATAATTCTGAAATTTAGCTAAAATATTCCTTGCATTTTTCATTTTGGAGTCTCTATTAGGAAGTGTTTGGTGGATTCTTTCAATGAATATTTTACCCTCTGGTTGTAGGATATCAAGCCAGTTGTCCTTCATGATTTCTTGAAAGATATCTTTGTCATTGTGAGCTTCAGGCAGTTTAATAATTCCCTTAATTCTTTCTCATGGATCTATTTTCCAGGTCAGCTGTTTTTTCCATTGAGGTATTTTACATTTTCTTCCATTTTTTTTCATTTTTTAAAAAATTATTTGATTGATTCTTGATGTCTCATTGAGTCATTCACTTCCATTTGTCCAATTCTAATTTTTAGTGAATTATTTTCTTCAGTTAGCTTTTTTATCTCCTTTTGCATTTGACTAATCATAGTTTTAAAGGAGTTGTTTGTTTAGTGGATTTTTTTTCCTATTCCACCAAGTCTATTCTTAAGGAGATGTTTTCTTCAGTATGTATGTGTATATATATATATATATATGTGATTTTTTTCTCATTTATATTTAAGGATTTGTTTTATTTATTCAACTTCTGTGCTTTCTTTTTTCCAAGATATTGGCTTCCCCACTCCAAACTTTCATAACTTTTCTACAATGCTCTCATTTATTTTGCCCATTTTTTTCTTCTACTTTTTTAAAGCAAGATGAATTCTTTTTGAATTCTTCCAAATGAGTCTTTTGAATTGGAGACTAGTTCATATCCCTCTTTAAAGCTTTATCTGGAAATGGTTTACCTTTATTATCCTCAGGGTTTGAGGTCTGCTCTTTCCTGTCACCATAAGAATTATCTAAGATCAGAGGTCGTTTTGTGTTTTTGTTTATTTTTAAAGGTTGCAGTCTGTTTTTAGGGAGCAGGAGGAGCTTGTCCTGAGCTTACTCTGTAGGACAACAGGGATTATGTTTTGTCATTGTTTTGGCCCTTATTGTCTGAGAGTGAATATAAATAGCAATTATTTCTGATTGGGTGATGCCTCAATTAACTGAGATCTATTAAAGACCTTAGTTTTAAAAGATTAAAATTTCCCACTGTATCCAGAGCCATCTCCAGTCATCCTGATCTATATCTTTACAAATGGCTCCCCAAGAGAAAGTAAGGTTGGTGACTTCACAAAGCCCTCCTTCACTTAATCCAATTCACTTGCATGACATGACATCACCTCCCTGGGTCCATGTTCCTCTCTGAGAAACAACAGCAGTAGCAACTATAACCTCTTTAGATAGTCAGCGTCTTATAAACAGAGACAATTATATGATAGGTAGATAGGTAGATAGATAGATAGATAGATAGGTAAATATAAATGTAACTGTAATATAAATAGATGATAGTAATTACCAAGAGAATTCAGGAAGCACAAAAGGCAAAACTAAGCCAATTATATTAGTGCTTTTGTTCCATTTTCTCCATAGTACCTACTTTTAATTCTTCCAAAAGAGTACAAGAATAAATGTGTATATTCTTGGTATTCCATATCCATGACAGGAAAAATCAACCCAGTAATTCGGTGCAGTAAGTCCTTTGAAAGCATCAGGCTGTGAGATTTTGACTTAAAAAGTGATGAAGCAATTGCAGTTGCTCTACCAAATATCAAAGCAGTTTGAGAACAAAGAGATAATCTCTATCTGACTGAAAGAGGGAAAAAAAGAACTCAGTAGTTAAGTGGTTTTCTACAGGTCACATCCTATGTTAATTGGATATTTGATAATGGAAACCAAACAACTGATCCTTGGACTGCCTCATGTCCTCTAATAAAATTATCCATCTTATTGTTCAAATGATGGAAATGATTAGTTCATCTTCAGCCCAGGAGATAAAAAGGACTGGTAAAATTTCAATGAAGTTAAGTTTATTGGGAACCAATCCAGAGTAATGAGAAGATACATGTGGGGTAAGAGAGAAGGATTAGGATGATAGAATGTGTCAAAAAAAAAAGATGTTAGAAGGGCATTGATGGAAAAATTTGACTACTTTGAGATTTTTGTTAGGCACTGAATATATAAAGACAAATGTTAAATACACCCTGCCCTCAAGAACTTTTCATCATACTGGAGGAAAATAATTTATATAGGTAGGAAAAATATAAAAGTAATATTGGTGCTGGGAGCTAATAACAAAATAGAGTGAGAGATACATATATACTACATCAAAAACACCATTAAACAATTTGTCACAAGCATTGTAAAAAACATTGGAGATAAATATAACCAAGCAAGATATTTGTTGTTGTCGAGGAGCTTAAATACTAATGGGATAAGAAAAAGGAGTTCAGGTTATTTAGGCAGGGGTTTGGTTCACTTACTATGGTATGGTTTGGAGCTAGTGGTCAAAAATTAAGAACAGATCTGAAATGAAGTAAAACAAGGAGGTAAAAACTCACCTATCAAAGCCCAAAGTGATTCTAGGAATAGAGTCTATGTTTCCTTTTGGGAATGAGTAGAAATTAAACAATGCATCATGTGTGTGTATCATCCTAGTTAAGCAATAAGAATTCTAGAACCTTTTTTAAATGAAGGATATGGTGATTAAAATTATCCCACCTACAATAAGAGATACTGAGGCAGAGATCTGAGACAATGGCACTTTATTAAAGGATCCATGGTCCCCTCCAATGAAGTGGGCCTCAGATCTTTTTTTATGATCAGAGATCTGAGATGCTTTCTCCTTCCAGAGTCCTATTTTTATAGGGCTAGATGTCCAGTCATTCCAGAATAGCTATATCAAATGCAGAATAATTATATTGATGGACATATGATTTGTAAGCTAAAATAAGCAATCTGTCAGCAGTGTCACAGGTTGGATGAAGCAAGGAATATCTCTATATAAGATGGACAGGCTTTTCCTTAATTTGGGCAGGAGGAAATGGTACAAGCCATCTGTCAGTGATCTAACTGGTCATAAATTGGTAATCTGCTCATATGGGACAAGGGAGTGATCTGAATACAAAAATATTTTTGCACACTTTCTATGTAGTTGTCACTTCTACCAAAGTGGGCTTGGTCATCATCACATTGCATAAGAAAGATGGAAGGCCTTTAGTTAACTTTTTATAGTGAAGGAAGTGAACTTATTATCTGTAGCTCATATCTCTGGTATCTTGTATGTAGGACTTTGAAATGATTCTATGAAATTAATGAATACTTATTGAAATAGAGTATGGGTCGAAAAGAAAAGAAAAAAAAATCCTGTACTGAAGAACAGCTTAAAATGTGTGTGTGTGTGTGTGTGTGTGTTCCATTAAACCCATTCCCTATTGTGAGTAGGTTTTCAGAACTATTAGCCCTCCTCTTCCTTCTAATGCATCTGTTATGGTTCTTCCTCTGTTCCTCATTTATATAGCATAATTACTATTTTTGCCTTTTCCTAGACAGTTTTGCTTTTTACATTCAGATCACACTCAACTCTGTCTCAATCTTTCTTTTGAATTATCCAATTATAGAAGTCAATCTTAAGCATGGTTCACATATCCATGTAAAGAAAAAAAAAAAACAATTCATCTTTGTTTAATCCATTGAAATCCATCTTTGATAGTGACTCTTATATGGTAAATTATCTATTGATGTCATATTTGGTAGAGACAAAATCCTGAGAATCTGCAAGTTGATTGAATATACTTTTTCCCCACTTTGGTTAAGATTTGTGGTTAGTTTTACTGGATATAATACTTTTGGTTGCAAGCTTAGTTCTTTAGATTTTTGATATATGCTATTGTAATGGGCAGAAGCTCGAGTTGATGCACTGAGGTCCCAACCACATGAGGCTAAATAGTAATTGGACCATACTCTATTAATATATATGCTTGGAGAAAGAATGGCCCCCACCCACTCTTTGTGCAAGTTCTGATGTGTTGTATAGGAAATGACAATTTTGGTGGGTGGAGGCAGAAGGGCATATAGAGAGGTGGAAGAGACTCCTGGCTGATTCCTGTCACAGCTGCTCACATTACTAATTCCCTTTCACCTCAAAAAGAATAAAGATTGAAGATTTTCCCTTAACCTGAATTCCTGATTCTGGTTGATTTTAAAATATGTGGTCATCACATATTATTCCAGAACCTTCAATCCTTTATTCTAGCTGTTGATAAATTTTGTAGCTCCAGCATATTTATGCTGTTTTGTTTTACTTCTTTTGTTTCTTGTAAAATTTTCTTGTTAATCTCTCACTGATTTGTTGTCCCATACAATATTACCACTTATTTCCACAAGAAAGACAGTTATATTGAGGTTGCATCATGAATTTATTGGTGAATATAATTCTCCTAGTAAACCAGGTTGTTGTATGTCTCTCCATTCTCATTATGTGATTTTTTTCATGTTTCTTCATAAAATCTTCAGGATTTTGGCTCTACCATCATGGGTAAAATCTTACCATGTGTGTGCATGTGTGTGTGTGTGTGTGTGTGTGTGTGTGTGTGTGTGTGTGTATGTGTGTGTGTGTATGTGTGTGTGTGTATACCACAAGTCTCTCCCTTTTCCATTTAGTTTTTTGATTTTGATTCTTCTGAGATTATGAGTTTACATGACTCAGGGTATGCAAAATTCCTGCTGGGTATTTACTATTAAAAAGATAGGTCTTTATAGCTTCTATATCAGAAGGCTTGAGTTCAAATCCTGCTTATAATACTAATAGTCTATATGACCCTGAGAAAGTTTATTCCTAGATCTTAGTTTTCTTATCTTCAAAATGAAGGAACTGAACTAGTTAGCTTGAAATAGTTTTATGATCCTGTTATGAGTCTCCCAAGTCTGTTCAACTCTGAACAATTATAGAGGACATTCATACATGGTATAATTTAAAGAACGGGAAGCTAGGCATCCTGGGCTTTAATTCTATGTCTGTTACTGATTATCTGTAAGATTATGAGTAAATAACTTTATTTTTCTGGGTCTTAATTTCCTCATAATTAAAAAAGGCAGTGCAATTACTTTAATTTTGTTTTATTTCACCTTTATCCTATAAAAGTTCCTCATTAATCAGGGATCTATAAACTTTTTTTTAATGACAGCTATGTCTATAATTGTATTTTAATTTATAATCCAAAATATTTTATTTTGTGAATTTAGAAGCAATAATCTGAGAAAATGGCTGACTAAATAATTCATTAGATCTTCAAATGTACAAACATGACCCAAAAATAAATTAACATTTTGGACCAAACTACATTATCAAAATTATGTTATACCTGTATTTATTCATACTTGGATGAATATCATAATGTTTTGTAATCATGTAATTTGTAATTTTTGAATATGAAAAATTAAAATTTATATATAGGAAAACTAGTGAATTTCTATATCTATAGATTTTTAACCTCATAAATTCTCAACATTATGCTAAAAAGTTTGTTTTATATGATTTATAATCTTATTAAACATCCACACAACATTTTATTCCAGAATACATGTAGGTCCATCCAATTTTAGTATTATATTTTTACCCTATATATTTTCTTCAATGATGAAATTAACCTGTAATTTACCATCTATAGATTTAATATTAACTAAAATTTTACTTATTGTCAACTTCAATAGCTCCAGTTCTGCTGTAGGTCTACTAAATTCCCTTTTGAAGTATACATTATATTAATTCATTTACTTTAGAACCTAAAACACAACATTTTTTTAAGTTCATAAATAAGAAAAAGAATCAAAACAATCCCCTGGATTTTGAATTATAATTAAATAAATTATCATTAGCAGCAGCAGCAGCATCATCATCATCATCATCATCATCATCATCATCATCATCATCATCATCGTCATCATTTTACTAGAGCTCCCCAGGTAATAACTAAAGCAAATTTAAGAATATTTTAGTGAATATTCTATTTAATAAGAATTTGTTTTAGCAAATTATATTCTGTTAGAGGACCTACCTATCAAACTTTTCAGAAATGAGTTTCTTTCTGATAATTCTTCTTTATCTATCAGAATTTATCCAAGAAAGAAAAGGAGTTGAAAAGGAAATTGTTATTTCTTTTACACTGTAACTATACATAATTTTTTTCCTAATTGCATGTTAAAACAAACTTAGCATTCCTTTTTTGTAAATGACTTTCAAATTCTTTCTGTCTCTCCTTCTCCTCAGTCTTTGAGAAGTAATTTGATATAGATTATTTATATATAGTCATGTAAAACATTTTTATATTAGCCATGCTATAAAAGAAATCACAGAACAAAATTCACATATACACATACACAGAGGAAGTAAAAAAACAATATGTGTTAATAGGTAGCCATCCTCCATCAATTACTACTCTGGAGGTAGATGGAATTTTTTTTTTTTGTCTAAAGTTCTTCAGAATTATCTTGAATCTTTCTGTAGCTGAGAATAACTGAATTATTCACAACTGATTATCATCTCATATCACTGTTATTGTGTGCAAAATCCTCCTAGTTCTGCAACCTTTACTTTGTATTAGTTCATGTCTTTCCAGATTTTTTGAAAAAGCATACTGCTGATCATTTTTTATAGCAAAATAATATCACATACTACAACTTGCTCTGTCATTATCCTGTGGATAAGCATTCCCTTAATTTCCAATTCTTTGCTGCAAAAAGAAAAAAAAAAGAAAAACAAACAAAAACCCTGCTAGAAATATTTTTGCAAGAATGGATCTTTTTTCTTTTAAAAACATCTCATTGAAATAAGAAAAGAAACTACATCCTGCTAAAGGACAGTAATATCAACACTAAGCATATGTACCAAGTCGTATAGCATCCAGATTCTTAGAGAAGTTAAGTGAAATAGATAGCATAACTATACTAGTGGGGGATCTCAAACTCTTTCTATCAGAATTAGATAAATCTAAACAAAAAATAAACAAAAAAAGAGGTGGATAGAATTTAGAAAAATTGAGTATGATAGAGATTTGGAGAAAATCGAATCGGACTAAAAAGAAATGAACTTTTAGAGGACAAAAAGCTCCCAATCAAATCCATAAAGGCAGAAATATTAAATGCATATGTTTCAGATCATAATGCAATGAAAAATTACTTTTAGTGAAGGGACAGGGAAGGATAAACTAAAACCCAATTGGAAATTAAATAATTTAATCCTAAAGGATAACTGGTGAAACAACAATAGAAATAATTCATAATTTCATCCAAGAGAATGACAATAATGAAACAACACACCAAAATCTACCTAAAGGGTACTATAGATAATGAAGTAATATTAGTACTAATACACACCATATATACATATAGCATCCAAATTCCTACAGGAGAAGTTAAGAGAATTGCAAAAAGAATTAGGCAGCAAAGCTATACTACTGGGGGATCTCAACTTTGCTCTCTCAGAACTAGATAAATCACAAAATAAATAAGAAAGAAGTTAAGGAGGCAAATGGAATCCTAGAAAAGTTAGGGATGATAGACCTTTGGAGAAAATTGAATGGAGACAGAAAGAAATATACCTTTTTTTTTCTCAGACAGACATAGAACTGACACAAAAATTGACTGTGTATTAGGGCACAAAAACCTCAAAATCAAATTCAGAAAGGCAGAAATAGAAAATTCATCTTTCTCAGATCACAGTGCAATAAAAATTACATGCAATAAAAGGCCAAGTGAAAATAGACCAAAAAATTAATTAGCAACTAATTGATCTAATCCTCAAGAATGAATAGATAAAACAAAATTAAAGAAACAATTAATAATTTCATCCAAGAGAATGACAACAATGAGACAAAATGACAAAATTTGTGGGATGCAGCCAAAGCAGTTATTAGAGGAAATTTTATATATCTAGATGCTTATTTGCATAAAATAGAGAAAGAGAAGCTCACTCAATTGGGCTTGCAGCTAAAAACGCTAGAAAAAGAATGAATTAAAAAACTGCAATTGATTACCAAATTTGAAATTCTGAAAATAAAAGGGGAAATTAATAAAATTGAAAGCAATAAAACTATTGAATTAATAAAGAAAAGTAAGAGTTGGTTTTATGAAAAAACTAACCAAGTAGACAAACTTCTAGTTAATTTGATTATAGCAAGGAAAGAAAAAAATGAAAATGAAAAATGTTTCAAAAATAAAAAGGGAGAACTTTCCACCAATGAAGAGAAAATTAGAGCAATGATTACAAGTTATTTTGCTCAACTATATGTCAATGAGTATTACAATCTAAGTGAAATCAAATAATACATACAAAAATATAGATTGCCCAGGTTAACAGAAGAAGAAATAAATTAAATAGTCCTATTTTAGAAAAAGAAATGGAACAAGCTATTAATCAATTTCCTAAGAAAAAATCTCCAGGGTCAGATATATTCACATGTGAATTCTACTAAACATTAAAAGAACAATTAATTCCAATACTATATAACTATTTGAAAAAATAGGGAAAGAAGTAATCCTACCAAATTCCTTTTATGACACAGATATGGTACTGATACCTAAACTAGGTAGAGTGAAAACAGAGAAAATAAATTATGGACCAATTTCCCTAATGAATATTGATGCAAAAATTTTAAATAAAATATTAGCAAAGAGATTACAGAAAGTCATCTCCAGGATGACAGGACTAACTATGACCAAGTAATATACCAGGGAATGCAGGGCTGATTCAATATTAAAAAAAAAAAAACTATTAGCATAATTGACTATATCGATAACCAAAGTAACAACAACCATATGCTTATCTCAATAGATACAGAAAAAGCATTTGATAAAATCCAACATCCATTCCTATTAAAAACATTAGAGATTATAGGAATAAATGGACTTTTCTTTAAAATGATCAATAGTGTCTATTTAAAATTATCAGCAAGCATTATATTGAATGGGGACAAACTAGAACCATTTCCAATAACATCGGTAGTGAAACAAGGCTGCCCATTATCATCATTACTATTCAATATTGTATTAGAAATGTTAGTTTGGCAATGAGAAGAAAAAGAGATTAAAGGAATTAAAGTAGGTAATATGGAAATCACATTATCATTCTTTTCAATTTCTTCATCTGAAAATTATGTGTTCATATCCTTTGAGCATTCATCAGTTGGAGAATGGTTTGAATTCTATAAATTTGAGTCAATTCTCTATATATTTTAGAAATGAGACCATTATCAAAACCCTTGAATGTAAATTTTTTTTCAGTTTATTGCTGGTTGCTGAGCAACTGTCCTATCCCTCTGAATCAGGACAGAATGGCCATTGCTACTTTGGCTAACAGCTTCTTGTTAGATTTCCATGGTCAGTCTTCTTATGCTGTGACTGTACTAGGCCACATTTCTCCCTGTGAAATTTGGACAGATCTTTCCCAAAATCCTTTAAAAATATCTTAAGCTGGAAAATTATTACACTGTGAATGTTTGTGGGTTCTATTACTTCAATATATGTTCAGAAGCTTAGCAAGTGTTGATTCTGAGGGAAGCTGAGGAGAGTTCAGGCAATAATGTCTTGGGTCCTCTCTGCCATCTTGGCTCCACCTTTTGATAATGTGTTCTCTTAACTAGCATTATATTTTCCACTTTCATGAAGAAATGAAAGTAGTACTGATGAAAACAAAGTTGGGAAGAATATATAAAACTATATGAACAGTTTATAGAGGTAACTGAAGAGACTGAAGATAGAATGACATTAAGAGATCCTTTCTCAAAATTTCTAAAAAAAAAAAAAAAAGAAAATATCAGACTTGAAGAAAAACTGATGGACCCTGTTACCATTTTTAATGAATCAATAACTACTGACCCACATGCTTATATATCCATCTCTACAAAATACCATTTGTACAATTCTCATTATGAAAGTGATCCACACATGAATTAATTATATACTTCATGAATCATGAGAAAATTGAGATAGTATAGATATATATTCTTTACCTCTTAGCAGAGGACAAGGATTATAGAAATTCATCCCACATTACTAAACTTTTCTCAAATCTTTTCACTGCTTATCTTCATAACCTTTCTTAAGAAGGTCATCTAGGTCAGTCATATCTCATTCCTCTTTAGCATGTATTCTGGACTTTCTCAACCATCCCACAGAAATTTCTTCATATTAGAAATTCACTTCATTCCTGGAAGTCATATGCTGGAGTGTCCTCTACCACAAAGGGGCTTCTCCCTTTGAATAAATGGTTTCTCCCTAAACCTAAAAAAGGCAAAAGACCTACCAAATCTCTTTACTCTACAAGGTACACTCTGGACTTTTTCTACCATGCCCTCATATCTAGTATATTATTGCCCATTCCCTCCCCCACATCAGAATTTAAGGGCCCTTCAATATGTTATCTTCTTCCATTAGAATATAGTGAAAAATACTGCACCAAAAGATGTGTGTTTGCATATATATTAAAATTATAGAAAATTGTTTGAGTATTTTGGAAAATGTGAATGATGAGAGAGAAAAAATGTCCATGGGCATGCAGTCTAGCTGGACAGTCACTTTTTAGCTCATCTTACAATAAGACTTTAATAAAGAGGTTGTAATTCTTTGGGTCGAAGTCATGCAAGTGTTCATAAACAACTAGATATATGTAGAATTGAGCTAAAAGCAGAAATGGATGTAGAGCTTCCCTAAAATAGGGAGTTGGTATCCAGTCAAGTTTGCTGACAAAGCCAAACCTGGAAGCCAAAAAGACAAAGCTTTCTGTAGGACATTGAATTAATAAATAACGTTAATTAGCTAGTCGCCAACCTTTCTAGAAGATTTGCTTTGAATGGAAAATTCCATTTATACAAAAACTAAGTGAGAGCAACCTGGTTAATCAAAGAAGAGTAGAATGATAGTGTTACAAACCACTGAATGAAATCAAATAACAAGCTTTATTGACATTTGTTGAAAGAATTAAAAACATCTCTGCGCCTCTGGAAAAGAGATTCCAGAACAGTTGTTTCCAGCAACTGACTGGAATGCACTTTACCTTGCTCCTGTAATCTCAAAGAGGAATAGAAGGGATATAGCCCAAAGCCCTGATTCTGCCCTACCAACCACATTTTTTTTGTCTTTTTATTGCTTTGTCATTTCTCATAAAGGCATTCATTTCCATTGGCTCAATTTTTGAAAAAAAAAATTATTATTATTATCACAAATGAGTCAAGTCAATTCAATAGTATATAAAATAACTATATTCTACAAATGAGGATAATTTCCTAAAGTCCAAAAGGAGATTTTTTGCTCTTTTGCCATATGTTGAATCTGAAGTTTATTCCACTTTGCTCTAAAGTCTGATTGTGTGTGTGTGTGTGTGTGTGTGTGTGTGTGTGTGTGTGTGTGTGAAGAGTATGTCACAGACCTTTTGGGGAGAAGAGGCAGGCAACAATTTTTATGTCTCTTTACAAAATATTTTAACTAACGTCTAATTAACTTTGTCTAACTAGCTGATAATCAAAGATTGTACATTGGATGAGAGTTTATGAGCAATTAACAACAACAATAAAAAAAAAAAAATCCAGCCTCTCACAAGTACCTCTAGATGCCTGAAGGGGGAGGTTTAAACTACTCTAGAGAAAAGCTCATGGTGAGAGTTGAAGAAAGTGGGTAGTGTTGCTAAATACTTTCAGTCAAATCTGATTCTTCCTGGTCTCATTTGATTTTAATTCACATTTCTCCATTCAATAGTGGATTAAAGCATTTTTTTCATATGACTATAGATATTTTTGATTACTTCATCTGAAAATGGTTCACATCCTTTGATCATTTAAAAAGTCAGTAATGGCTCTTTAAAAAAATAATAATAAATTTGACTCAGTTCTCTATCTGTTTGAAAAATGAGACCTTTTTTTGGAGAAACGTGTTTAAATTTTTTTTTCACAATTTCTACTGTAAACTATTTCCCCCAATTTATTTTATTTTCTCTCTCCTTTTACTCTGTTCCTCCTCAAGTGTTTTTCTTCTGACTATCCCCCTCAATCTGCTCTGTCTTCTATCACCAACCCCACTCTTTTTATCCCCTTCCCCTACTATAGGTAAAACAGATTTCTATATCTAATTGAGTGCTATGTCCCTCTTTGAGTCAATTTTGATGAGATCAAGATTCAGTCACTCTCCCTTGCTTCCTCCCTTCCAGTCAATTGTAAAAGCCTTTTTTTGTTTGTTTTTTATATGAGATGATTTATCCCATTCTCTCTCTCCCTTTGCATTTCTCCCAGTATATTCCTCTCTCATCCCTTAATTTTATTTTTTTTAGGATCTTCCCTTTACTTTCAATTCACATATGTGCCTTCTAAATGGCCTAATAATTAGAAAGTTATCAATTACTGGGATCATTTTCCCATGTAGAAATATAAACAATTTAATCTCATTAAGCTCCTTATGATTTCCCTTTCTTGTTTACTTTTTTTGCTTGTCTTGAGTAATATTTGAAAGTTAAATTTTCTATTTAGCTCTTACATTTTCATCAAAAATGAAAAAAATTTCATTGAAAGTACATTTTTCTTCTCTTAAAGAATTATACTCATTTTTGGTGAGTAAATGATTCTGGGTTATAATCTCAGCTCCTTTCCTCTCTAGAATACCATATTTGATAGATTTGATAGATATTTGACTTCAATCCTTTAGTGAAGAAGCTGCTAAATCTTTCCTCTGTGACTTCACTATATTTGCGTTGTTCATTTCTGGAAGCTTGTAATATTTTCTTCTTGAACAAATAATGCCACTGGATGACACTTTCTGCCTTTTGATTTCTAATGAACAAGGAAATGCAGGAATCATATAATATTAGAGTGTGAAAGGACTCTGAGGTTCCCTTAATCCAACCTCCTCCTTTTATAGAGGAGGAAAGTAAGCCCCAGTGAGAATAAAGGACTTGTCCAAGATCTTACAGCTAGTTAGTGGCAGAGCTAGAATTACTGAGAGCAAACCAGTGCTCTTTCCACTATGCAATGCTACCTCCCCAACTGATTCAAGGAGTCCCATTTATTGTGGTAAGCAGGTGTATCCATAATCCACACATGGAGATTTTAATTATGTCTTATATGCAGACTTTACAGAAAAAAAAAATTAGTCATTGTCATAAGTGAGCCAAGCCAATAAAATAGCATTAATAGCTTCACATGGGAAGTAGTTCTGGAATTTGGCTGTGATATTCCTGTAAGTTTTCATTTTGGGATCTCTTTCAGGAGATAATCAGTGGAGTCTTTCAATTTCTCTTTTACTCTTTGGTTTCAGCATACCATGGTAATTTTTTGTGATAATTACTTGAAAGATAATGTCTAGATTTTTTTTTTTTTGATAATGGTTTTCAGGTAGTTGATTTATTTTAGAATTATTTCTCTTGGCTCTATTTTCCACAGGTTAGTTTTTTTTTTTTAATGAGATATTTCACATTATCTTCAATTTTTCATTTTGTTTGTTTTTTATTGTTTCTTGATTTTTCATAAAGTCATTCATTTCCATTTGCTCAATTTCAATTTTTAAGGAAATATTTTCTTCTTTATACCTCCTTTTACATTTGGCCAATTCTACTTTTAAATGATTTTTGTTTTAGTCTGAATTTTTGTGCCTCTATTTCCATTTGGCCATTTCAGCTTTTTAAGACATTCTTCTCATTTTTTGCTTATTTGTGCGTGTGAGTGTGTGTGTGTGTGTGTGTGTGTGTGTGTGTGTGTGCGTGTGTGTATGTGTGTTTGTTTTGAGGGATTGTACCTCTTTAAGCATTTGACTTAGTCTATTTTTAAAGGAGTTATTTTCTCTAAATTTTTTGAGTTTCCTTTGTCAAGCTGTTGATTCCTTTCTTCATGACTTTTTTGCATCTCTCATTCCTCTTCCCAATATTTCCTCTATCACTTTTACTTGATTTACAAAATACTGTGGACATTTTCCTATGGTCTGAGACCAATTGACCTTTTCCTTAGAAGCTTTAAATGTAGGAGCTTTAACTTTGTTATCTTCTTCTGAGTAAGTGTTTTGATCTTCCTTGTCACCATAGTAATTTTTTATAGTTAAGATTGTTTCCTGTTCTTTGCTCTTTTTCTCAGTCTATTACTTGACTTTTAACTATTTGTTGAAGTAGAGATTTGGTTCCAAGGTGGAAGGTGCACTGACTGAAGCTTTAGGGGTTTTGTGTAATTGATTTCATAGATACTTCTAGAGAATTGTAAGCTTTCAATTCTTCCAAGGTACTTTGATCTAAGGATAGTTGTTGACTTTTTCCCTTGGCCTGTGCTCTGCTCTATAAGGGAAAATAAGCACTTTTTTCCTTCCCTGAAATTATAAGAAGGATCCCTGCTCCAATGTGATCACAAGCTTTTGTGTGTGAGTGCTCCTTCTCATACTGGGATTGGTACCCAAAACTGTGACCTAGATTCAAGTACGGACTAAACAATAGAGTCCGGCTTGAGTGCTAGCAAAGAGACTGCTGCATACTCCTTCTAACCAGTTGTTTGACCCCCTTATTATTTGTGGGCTGAGAGCTTCTGAAGCAACCATTGCCAATGCTGATTCAATTATTTTTTTGGCCTTTTCCTAGTTTGGTTGGGCTAGTTCTATACAGGTATAGTCCTCATTGGACTGTGCTCCATTTTCACTCCACTGCAACAGACCTTTCCTGTTGAACTTCTAAGTTGTCTTGGACTGGAAAATTGTTTTATTTTATGTTTGTGTGAATTCTGCCACTCTACAATTTGTTTAGAGTAATTTGGAGAGGATTTGAGGAGAGTTGAGGTGATTTCCTGCTTTATTCTGGCATCTATGCTCTGCCTCCCAAATATACATTATATATAAATAAGTTTGAAGGTATGTGTATATGGGATGAGTTTAGACCTATGATTTTTTTTTGTTGTTATAAGAACTCCCCTTTCTCACTTAGTCCTTCACTATTAGTCATAAAGCATTATGGGAAGAAATAGAGTTTGAGTTACTTATCCAGGAATCCAAGTCTTCCTAATTCCAATTTCCAAGATTTATATTTGTCCGTTATTTTGTGAATATGTATATGTAATACACATGTCTTTACATGTTACATTAAAATTTCACATATACATTTGAATGTATATACATTAGGATTTTTCCATGACAATATTGTATATGGTGTGTTTTAAAGATGTAGATTCATATTATAACCAAGATCACCTAAATTCAAGCTTTTTTTCTGACATACTGTCTGTATGAGTCTTTAAAAGTTAATTATCTCCCAGATATTTCTTGAAGCCTATAAATTAGTGTTTTTCTCCCCCAGGAATTCCCTGCAATGATCAAATTATACATGCACATATGTATATATGCACAAATGATTACATATACAAATGTTTTGAGGCCCAGGAAAAATAGTAATATAGACATGCTATGATGTGATAATTCTACTATCATCAAGCAAGTTGATATGCAAGTTCAGCAAAAATAAGCAATTGCTTTGAACAATAGAAAATTTATTTATTAAACATGGTTTTGTAAACTGTGTCAGTCAAGAACAGAATATAGAGTATATCACTTAAGCTAATAACTGTGCTTTAAAGCTAGATGACCAAGGCATAATGATCAAAGAGATAGCCAGGAGATTCCTTTGATACACTCTGGGAAAGAACAAAGAACAAACAAAAAAACCAACTAAAAAGAGAAAAAAAAAAAAAAACACCTATAATTTAGAGGCACATGCATGTATATATGTGTATTTGTATTAGTATCTCTGTGTTAATATACATGTAAAATATGTTAAAAACAATGGTATTATAAGATAAGGGTTAAGCCCATGTCCCAAAGATATTTATCTTGAATAGAAAGTACTATATCACTGTGTGTTTAGGACGCAATGAATAACTGAAACATATAACCAGTGGCTTATAGGTGGAAGGAACGTAAGAGAGCATCTAATTCAACTACATCAGGAAACCATGACATGTCCTAAAGTCATACAAGTAATTAGTAACAGAGTTAAGATGTTAAGATTAAATTTTATTGCACTTATTCTTGATGGGGAAATTGCTGTTAATTCACGATTTATTGCTGTTAAGTCCCTTTTAAAACTATCAAATTGAACCTAAGTTTTCTCAACTATAAAATGAGGTGGTTGATCAAATGACCAAATCCAAGTTGGTAGCCAATCTTCTTATCACATAGTTTTCTTAATGAATTAAATTGCAAATTTAGACCAAGTTAAAGTGGGGGAAGATGGTTTATACTAAAAAATTTTAAGATCCTTTGTAGATTTCTTCACTTAAAAGGAAAACCCAGAAATTATGAGAAGGTACCAGATTTCAGAGTGCCTTCCTCTTAGATCCTACTCTAATTCTGACTTATTATTCAGCTTTAGGCAAAGGATTTAAATTTAGTTACTTTCATAGTTACTTCTAAGCTATTAGCCAAGGGTAATGTGAACATTACAGAACTTGATGGTATAGGTTTAAGACCACATCTGATGTTATTAAAATGTGAATAGTGCTTGTAATAGTGATTTTTGACACAGAGACCATGATTGATGTGCACAATATCTCACTAAACAGGCAGTAGTAGAGTCATGGGTATTTTGTCTGTGTGAAATGAACCAGCCACAATATTCCTTGTCTATCTATTGTGCTCATCTAGATGACGGATGTCAATCAGGACAGGATCACCAGTTGTTGAAATCTATTGATCCATAAAATAGCTGAAATGAGCAGATTAGCTCCTCCAGGCTCCTTGCCAGGCTCAATAGTTAAAATTCTAAAGGCTGTAGAATACTTAAATTTGATTGTTTATTTAGTCCATTTTTTCCTGTACCTTTTCAAAAAAGACAGGCCTCTTGACTTTATATATAAAGTTTCAGAGGAAGATGCCCAGAACCTAAAATTGGAAACACAACTCTAATAATGAGATTTTTTTTCCGTTTTTTTTTTTTTAAACTAGTTGGCATAGTAAACTGAGCCAGAAGTCAGAAAGGCCTGAGTTCAAATCTGCCCTCAGATTTGTTACTAGCTGGGTGACCCTGGTCAAGTCACTAAACCTTTTTTGCCTTATTTTCCTCATTTGTAAATGTAAAAAAAAAAAAAAAAAGACTGAAATGACTAAGAAACATTTTTTAAAATATTTCCCAATTACATAGAAAAAATTAACAATTTTCTTATTTAAGTTCCAAATTCTCTTTTGCTCTTTCCCACATGTGCAGTCACGCAAACTGTAATTTATTTTCCTTCTTTCCTTCCTTCCTTCTTTCTCCCTCTTTCCTTCCTTCCTTCCTTCCTTCCTTCCTTCCTTCCTTCCTTCCTTCCTTCCTTCTTTCTTTCTTTCTTTCTTTCTTTCTTTCTTTCTTTCTTTCTTTCTTTCTTTCTTTCTTTCTTTCTTTCTTTCTTTCTTTCTTTCTTTCTTTTTTTTCTGAGGTAATTGGGATTAAGTGAATTGCCCAGGGTTACACAGCTAAGAAGTGATAAGTGTCTGAGGCCAGATTTGAATTGAGATTCTCCTGACTTCAAGGCTGGTGCTCTATTCACTGAGTCACCTAGCTGACCCACAAAATGTATTTTCATATTAAACATGCTGTGGAAAAAAAATCACAGACAAAAATAAAACAATCAAAATAAAGTTATTTTGTTGTTGTTGCTGTTTTTGTTTTTTAAGGTTTCAAGGGACAGCGAGATAGTATAGTGGATAGAACACTGGCTCTGAAGTCCTTATATATATAAATTCCTTATATATTTGAAACACAAGATCAAAAAAAAAAATGTGCTGTAATTTTTTCCCCTTAGTTTTCTGTTTTCCCTCTAATTTTGACTGCATGGGTTTTATTTGTGCAAAAGTTTCCTAATCTCATAAAGTCAAAATTATCCATTTTGTTTAACATAATTCTATCATTTATTTGGTCCTTAACTTTTCCCTTATCCTTAAATATAATCAGTACATATTTCCATGCTTCCTTATTTTACTTGTGATATCATCTTTTATGTCTCAATCATGTATCCATTTTGATTTTTATCTTGGCAAAAGTAAAATGTTGGGCTATGCCTACTTTCTGCCAAAATGCTTTCCCATTTTCCCAGAAGTTTTTGGTCAAAGGATGAATATTTAGTTACAAAATCCCAAAACTTGAGTCTTTGGATTTATCAAAGGCTAGATTACGATAGTCATTTATTATCTCCCCTCCTGATTCACTGCTTTGTAATAGCAGAGACTTGCAGAGCTCAATGAAAATATGGATTTTGTATGCACATATGGACATTTCATAGGAAAGAATTCTGACAAAAGATGATCTACTGAAGAACACTCCAGTACCTTTGCCAAGAAAACCCCCATGGAAAGGCCTGGGTATTTTATTTTGTCAGAGTTTTTGCTGCAACTATTGATATATCCATGAGAGCTATTTTTAATTAACATAGCAAATTATGCTTATATTCAATCATCATTTCATTTCTGGTATAAATCCTACCTGATCAGAGTATATGTTTATGATATAGTGATATAATTGATATAATAATTGATTACTAATTATTTTTTATTTGCACTAATATTCATTAAGGAGATTGACCTGTAGTTTGCTTTCTCTGTTTTTGCTTTCCCTGGTATGAATATCAAAACCATATTTGTGATACACACACATACAATGATAGGACTTCTTTACCTATTTTTTTCAAATATTTTATATAGTAGTGGGATTCATTGTTCTTTAAATTTTTAGAATAATTCACTTTGAAATCTATCCTTTTTTTTGACAAGGGTAGTTCATTGATGGCTTGTTTAATTTATTTTTCTAAGTTAGGGTAATTTAAATGTTCTATTTCCTCTTCTGTTAATCTGAGCAGTTCATTTTTTTTTAAATCATCTTTATAAGTTATACTGTCAGATTTAAGGGCATATTATTGGAAAAAAACAAATCCCCCAAAACCAAAAACTCCTAATAACTTTTTAAATTGCATCCTCACTAGTGAGCATTCACATTTTACATATTTGGCTTTGTTTTTCTTCTTTCTTTTTATTAATAATTTACCCATGGTTTATCTACTTTATTTCTTTTTTCCAGAAAATTGGTTATGTTTTATTTTTGAGTTCTTTTTTTCAAATAATTTTTTAAACTTTCAATTTTATTAATTTCTCCATTAAGTTTCAGAATTTGCATTTTGGTTTTTAATTGGTAGTTTTTGATTTATTATTTTTAATTGCGTGCGCAGTATATTGATCTGCTATTTTTTCTCTTATTAATGTATATATTTAGAAATATAAATCTCTCATTAAGCATTGTTTTGCCTGCATTCCACACATTTTGAAATGTGGTCTTGTTATTATCATTTAATGAAATTATTGAATATTTCTCTGATTTGTTCTTTTACCCACTCATTCTTTAGAATAAACTTTTGATCTATGCTTCTATAGAACTTTATTAAATGCAATAATTGCATTGATCTTAAAACCATGCATTTTAATACTTTTATTTTTCTGCATTTCATTCTGAGGTTTTTATGCTATAATGCATGATCTGTTTTATGTACAAGTGAGAAAAATGTATTTCCATTTAGTTTTCTTTTGAGGATTAAAATATCTAACTTTACTATGATTCTAATCATCTCCTTGATTTCTTTCTTGTTTATTTTATGGTTGGATTTATATAGCTCTGAGAGGAGAAATAGAAACTTCACTACTAGTATCATTTCATCACTTATCACCTCCTGTATTTTTTTTATTTTTTTTCCTGCAAGAATTTGAATCTGATGCTATTTGGTATATACACATATATAGATATACATAGATACACATATATTAACATTAATATTAGTTTTCTGTCTAAGGAACCTTTTTAGCAAATTGTATATTTCTTGATTTTCCTTTTTAATTGGCTCTCTTTCTACTTTTATTTTTTTCTGAGATCATTATTGCTATTTCTGTACCCAAAGCATATTAGATTCTACTGTATTCCCTTATTTTAATTGTATGTGTATCTTTCTGTTTCAGACATTTCTTATGAAGACCATATCATTGGATTCTGGCTTCAAATGTATTTTGCTTTCTGCTTCTATTTCTTTTTTTTAGTAAGTTCATCCCATTCATATGGACAGTTGTGATCACTGTTCATTTCCCTCCATCCTGTTTTCTTCTGTTTACCCTTCTTTCTCCCTTATTATCCTATCCCTTTTCTAAAATCTGATTTTTTTCTGACCACTGACTTCTTGCATCTGCCCTTACTTTTATCACTGCCTCCCTCTTACCCCATTTGCTTCCTACTTTTCTGTTGGGTAAGAAAGATTTTGCTACCAATTGGATATGTGTTTTATGTATATATGTATGCCTGCATGTATAAATATATATACGCATATGTACATACATATCTATATATCTGTTGATTCCTTTTTTGAGCCAATTTAGATGTAAGATGGGGTTTAAACTTTGCTTACCTATCCCCGCCATTTTTTCCTCCACTGTAAAAATTCCTTCTTGAGAGTCTCTTTTAAGTGAGATAATTTTCCCCATTTGTCTTCTCTCTTCTCAATTTTTCTTGAGAATTCCTTTTTCCTCCCCCATCCATTTTTTAATCTCATCCAAATATAATTGACTGACTCCTGTTCTCTTTCTATGTAGAATCCTTCTAACTTCCCTAATAATGACAAAGCCCTTAGAAGTCACAGGGATCATCATCCCATATAGAAAGGTAAACAATTAAACTTTATTGAGTATCTTGTTATTTCTTTCATTTTTTACCTTTTTTATTTTTTCTTGTCTTTTCTTTGAAAGTCAAATTTTATATGTAGCTCTAATCTCATGAAGAAGTCCGCTTTTTAATTAAATATTCATTTCCCTTCTTTTTTTCCTGGGCAAGTTATTTTTGGTTGTAATCCCAGATATTTATTTTAGCTTTCAAAATATCTTATTCCAAGCCCTCTGCTCCTTTTCTGCTATATCTTGTGTGATTTTTACTGTGGCTACATGATGTTTGAATGATTTCTTTATGACTACTTGGTGTATTTTCTCTTTGACATGTTTGACTATAATATTTCTGGTAGTTTTCATTTTAGGATCTCTTTCAACTGATGATTGATTATTTCCATTTCTATTTTATTTTTGGTTCTAGGATACTGGGCAGTTTTCCTGAATCATTATTTGAAATATGATATCTAGACTGTTTCTTTGATCATGGTTTCTGGTAATAATTCTAAAATAAACTCTATTATATTTTCTTTCATTTCCCCTCATTCTTTTAACTTTGTTTTATTGTTTTTTATATTTTATGGAGTTATTAACTTTCACTTGCAAATGCTGTTTTGACAAATTATGTGTGTGTGTATTTGAACACAATATGCAATATTTATTATATAAACTTTCTATTAAAAAAAAAATCAAAATCTTTATTTATTTATTTACTTAATATTTTTCCCCAGTTACCCTCAAAGCATTTTTTTACATTTGGTTTTTTTGGGGATTTTTGAGTTTTAAGAGCTCTACCCACAAATAAGAAACCATGGGTGAAGTTATGCAAAACATTTCCTTAAAAGTCAAGTTGTGAAAGGAAACATAGATCTCCTATTCTAATGAAAATAGAAACCCTCAAGAAAAATTCTTTAAAAAAATAGAGAAGTAGAAAGAAAAATAGAGTATATGTATTCAGATCTCTATTCAGACACAATCAATTCCTTCTCTGGGTATGGATAGGATTTTTCATCATAAGTCCTTCAGAGTAGTTGTGGATGATTGTATTACTGAGAATGACAAAATCATTTACAGCTAGCTGGTCATCCCAGAACATCGCTACTACTTTGTTTACAGTATATTTCACTTTGTTCATGGAACTTTCCAGGCTGTTATTTTTTTTCCCTGAGAGCATCCTCCTTATCATTTCCCAGAAAACAATAATATTTCATTGGAGAAATTTGCTTCGAAAATGTTTTTACAGTTGCTATTATTAATTTTATTTCCTCCATTTATTTTCTCTCCTTTCACCCTGTCCCTCCTCAAAAGTGTTTAGCTCCTGACTACTGACTCTCCCAATATGTACTTTTATCACCCTCCCCACCTTCCTCTATATCTTCCCCCTTTTGTTTTCCTGCAGGGAAATATAGATTTGTATATGCCTATTGAATGTCTATGTTATTTCCTATTTGAGTCAATTCTGATGAGAGTAAATGTCACTCACTCACTCTCTCTTCTCCCTTTCCTGCTTCACTGTAAAAGCTTTTTCTTCCCTCTTTTTTTAATGGCAGATAATTTGCACCATTCTACTTCTTCCTTTCCTTTTCCCCCAGTCCGTTACTCTCTCACCCCTTAATTTCAATATTTTTAAAAAAGATATTATCTTTTTACTTTCAACTCACACCTATGCCCTCTATCTATATATACTCCCTCTAATTGGCATAATAATAAGAATATTCTAATGAGTTACAAATATTATACTCCCACATAGGAATGTAAACACATAAACCTTGAGTCCCTTATGACATCACTTTCCTGATTACTTCCTTATGCTTCTCCAGATATGTGTGTTTTAAGATATTATTTTCCTCAGTATTTCTTGTGTCATTTTTTCCAACTGTTAACTAGCTTTTTTTTCCCTTTTGTTTTCATCTATCTACTCATTTTCCCTTTCTTGCTCTTGTTTGATTTTTGAAAGTCACTTTTAGCTCTTCTAAGAATTCTTGTCCAATTCACATTTATTTTCCTTTGAAGCTTTGCTTCTCTATTTGTTTTGACTTTATTGTCTTCTGAATTTCTGTTTTGATCGTTTCTGTGATCTTTATTATTGTAAGATTTTGTTGTTGTTGCTGTTGTTGCTATTTGCTCATCCTCATCTCCTACCTCCATTTCCTTATTTGGAACTTTATGTTAATATTGGGTTTTCTTCCTATCTTGGGGAAGAAGGGACAGTGCTAAGCTTCAGTCTTTTTCAGTTATTTTAAGATCTAGACTTGATTTGGGGGTTTGGAGGTATTCAGTGCTTCTAAACTGATGTGATATAGTCATTTTTTCTCTTTTTCTACCCTATGATCGTTACCTCGATCCCTGAGGATTGAAATTGATATAACTCCATAGATTTCCTCCTTTCTTGAGACTAGAAATAGTGCTGCCCCTCAAGACTTCCATTCCTTTTTGACCAAAAGTGCTAGTTTCCTTTCTTGAAACATGGCCCAGAAGTGAATAAAGGCAATATGGCTGCCAAGCAATTGCTCCTCAGGTACCCACTCCTCCACCAAAAGTACTCTTCTTTGGCTTCTTTCTATGGCCCATAATTTGATATACGCAATAGAATTGCCAAATAATATCTGCTCTTCTGTCTAGTGCTAGTATGTGAGTAATCTGTATTCTCTTTCTGACCAGTTACCAGGTTCTTTTATTAATTCTGACATGAGACCTTTTAAAAAAGCTGCTATTTCTGTCACCATCATCTACTCCCATCAGTAATGTTTGATTCCAGTGGGCTCCAGGACAGACGCGATCCCTGAATCACAGGTCTCTTTTTTAACCACCTGTGTGGTCTTGGGCTAGAAGAAAATATCACTCTGAATTTTTGTTGGCTCTGATATTTCAGCATTTAATTTGAGCATCATTTCAAATTTTTTTGGAGGGAAAATTGGGAGAATTCATCTGAGTGCCTTCTCTACTCTTCTAGCTTGGCTCCCTCTCAATTTTTTAATTGATATCTCTCCTAAATCTTTTTTGGATATAATGAATCATTCCTCCTAAATTAAGGCAGAAAGGCACTGAACTAAAAATGCAGAATAAAGCATGCTTTTTCAGGCATGGTCAATATTATAAATTTGTTTTGTTTTATTGTACTATTTATTATAAGTGGGAGGAGACTGACTTTCTTTTATAATTATGGATAATTATGGAATAAACAAAGGTGGTCAAGTAGTATTAACTTTAAAATGAAAAAAATTAATAATATATAAAAGCATACTAAATGAAATTCAAAATGAGGCAGACTGTAGCAAAATAGTTTAGACTCTATTGTATAAAACTTAAAATAATTTTTAAAAACAAGCTGTATGTGATAGAAATTTGCAGTTTCCATAGTCAAACTTTTTATTTTCTTTTATGTCTACTGATATGTTGATTTTTAAAGTATATAATAAGAATGATTTGTTCAATTTTGTTCTCTTTTATTTGTTTAGTAGGGATGCTGGTAAAAAGACAATGTCAGTAAATTTTAAGCTCTGGTGGTATCTACCAATCCAAATATAGGTCCAGTCATAGATCTCTTTTCTGAGATTGCTTATGATCAGAGATGTTCAACACTATCTTCCTTCAAAGATATATTCTAGCTAAAATAAATTCCTAAACAATCTACTAAAGTAAAAAATTAAAATCTTTTGTTCAAGTAATGAGCTCATAGATAATTGAACACATGAAGAAAAAAACTCATTTCTCAAAAAAGTTATTTTGTGCATGAATAAACAAGTCTAGACAATTCAAAATTAGTCAAAGACAAAAGATATTACTCTATTTTAGAATATTATAACAATTAAAATTCTTTATGGTTACTGAAGGCTCAGTATTCTTGCGAGGAAATTGTGTAACAAACACACTGTAGAAAGATTTCTATATGAGTGGCTAATTTTAATTCCATTGAAGGAATAAATTTAAGTTATATGGAATATTAGCTTATGTAGAACATTACTCAATGGTGTCAAATAAATGAGGCATTGCTATATGTTGAGTGATTAAACTTGTTCTACGTGACCCCTGATGATAAAACTAGGAACATTGGTTGGAAGTTACTAAAAAGATTTAGGCTTAATGCAAAGGAAAGCTTTGTAACAGAGTTATCTCCTCATCGAATGTCCTTTCTCTTCAAACTAAGCTTGTCTGAACATTTGTTGAGAATAGTGTAGCTGATATTCCTTGTTGAATATATAGGTTAGATTGCCTGGTATCTAATATTCCTTATTTCATCATTTTGTGATTTTTCTTTTGTTCTGTGTGATAATCCCCCCCAGTGAAGGGATTTGATTTATGAATCAAGTTGCTTAAGGAAGGGCAGCTCATGGTACAGTAGATAGTGTGCCAGTCCTGAAGTCAGGAAAACTAATCTTTCTCAGTTCAAATCTGACCTCAGATATTTACAAATAGTGTAACCCTGGGAAAGTCAGTTAAGCTTGTTTGCTTTGATTTTCTTACCTGTAAAATGAGCTGAAGAAGGAGATTGCAAACCACTCCCACATCTTTGCCAAGTAAATGCCAAATTGGGTAATGTAACATCATCCACAACTAAAAAAAATGGCTGAACAACAACAAATCTACTCCCTTACAAGAAAAAAAATAGATGAAGCCATGTGATAAATAATTTACATTGTAGTTCATAAATATTCCAATGATTCACTCCACTTTTATGGAAGTGAGGAGAGTGAAAGAGGGAGAAGAAACACACACACACACACACACACACACACACACACACACACACACACACATATATATATATATGAAGAGAGAGAGACAGAGACAGAGAGACAGAGACAGAGAAAGAGAGACAAAGACTGAGAGACAGAGAGAGACAGAGAGGGAGAGAGAGACAGAGATAAAAGGAGACAGACAGTGAGACAGACAGAGACAGAAACTGACTGGGACAGACAGAGATACAGAGAGAAAATGAAACTAGAGGGTCAGAGATGATCAGAGAAATAGGGTGTCTTTTTATCTAAGTTCCCTACATGAAATACAAAAATGTTTTTATTTAGTTGTTTGCATCACTTTACTTCTCTTGGTATAAGTTAGAGAATCCAAATGTGGTATAAAATGTATAAAAAGATGTATATCAAAATCCCTAACAGTATAATGGTGATCTCCAAATCTATGTCTCATAATTAGAAGTTTTCAAACATTTAAAAGCTGAAGACGCTCTTCCCAGGGGTATTACAGAGAGGATTCATAATCCTTAAAAACATATTTTCCACTGTTCATATTTTCCATTCCTATGATGCACTCTCTCTAATAGCTTATGTTTGAGATAAATGGAAACAGAAATTGATGTGAAGTATATGCAAAACATGGTAATGATGACATCATCTATAGTTCAGAGCATTGTGTTTTCCTTGATTAATCCCTATCCTTTACTTTTTACATTTTCAACAAATGAATGAAAAAGCATTTTGGTATCTACTATCTGGTTGTTGCAATGTTAATAGGTACAGAGAGCGATTTTTGAACACCTCTCTTTTCCTTGCTGCCCTTTTCAATAGCATTCATAAAAATGATGATTTCTCACTTGAAAAACATCATTTCTTCTGGTGGGTTTTATAAACATGAAGTGATTATGCAAACCTCATACATGGGAATCACTTTACCCATCAAAAAATGCAGTCATTTGGAAAGTGAAATGCAACATCAGCTTAATGGATAAGCAAGCTTATTCAATTCCTTTGGACAATAAATGGATTATTCTTTATTTTTTCTAATTAAGTTGATGCTGATCATATCTATAAACTTAATCTGCATTTATCTCCTTATTCAATTTTAATTGTTGGAGAATCTAGAGCTCACATACATATTCACTATTCTGGGAACTAAAATGCTAAAAATAAATCCAGCAGGTTCATAAAAAATGCAGATGTGTAAGATGTCTACTTTGTATCATCTCTCATTTGAAAGCTATCACCTTGAATGAGTCTTTCTCCTGAATAAAATTTATTTTGAAATAAATCAATTTAGTTTTTAGGACTCCCACATCCACACTGGAAAACCACTGCATTCAGGATCTAAAGTTGAAATGTACCTTATAAATGCTACAATCTCACCTGATTCTTTATCTAGGGCTCTTTCAACCTGATCAAGTGACTAGAAGGTCATTTAATCATTGCTCTTGACCATATTTGCCTTTGTCTTTCCCAGAATCACTCAGAATTCATCCTTTCATTCTATCTACCCATCACATTATTCCCATCCTGTATCCAATGCTTCATTTTCTCAGTTCTGCCCATAATGATGACTCATGGCAGTATTGTAAAAGAGGTTTGCTGTAGCCACAGTATCTTAAACCAAAGAAAGAGGAGGGCATCTAATATCAAGGTGGTTTAAACAAAGCTATACTGGAGGCAATCCTTACTAGCAGGAGAGAACAAATTTTAAAATTTCATTGTGACCACTTATGCCTTGAAACTACCCAATAGTTTCAGGACTTGGTTTATAGTTTTTTTTTGATTGTCTTGATTTTAAAAAGTGTTAATCAAAGTTAATTTACAAATTAAACTTAAAATTTCATATGTGTGTGTGTGTGTGTATATATATATATATAAATTTTGTTATTCAACAAATACTAGCATATCTCTGCATGGCTGAAAATGGAATTTTCTGTCTAGGGAGGCAATGGGTCTCTGCTTCACTGAAAATTTTCAAGAAGAGCACAGATAACCAATCTTCAGAAGTTTATTGAGAAGATTCTTGTTTAAGCATGGCTTGGACTAATCCTTGGAATTAGAGATGTAAAGTTGAAATATGACCAAAAAGGTCACACAATCTAACAGATTAAGAAATTATGCAGACTCCTTAAGTGACTGTCACAGTATTGTGCAGCATGATCTGAAACTAGACTTTCCTGAATTCAGATAAAGTACTTTATCAGTTATTATTGAGTTCTCTTTCAATTCTGATATTATTTGATTCTATCACAGGACATGATTACCTCAGAAAAATAACCAGGAAGAATATCAAGAAATAGGAAGATCTATGAAGGAAAGGCACCATGTCAAAACAATAAAAGTAACAAAATGAATAAAACAAAACACACATACACTTATTTTGTTGCTTTCATTAGTTTTTACATGGTGCCTCTCCTTATATGAATTTTCACTCAATTTCAATCTTTTCATTTTGTGCTTCTTCATAGATTTTCTTCTTTCTTAATCTGTTAAGTTGTGTGGAGTGGGGAAGGAGAACAATATGATCTTTTTTAGTCATATTTCAACTTTACATCTCTGATTCTAGGATCTAGCCCAAGCCATGCTCAAACAAAAATCTTCTCTGTAATCTTCGTGAAGAATGATTATTCATTTCCTGTTTTCAGTGAAGTGGAGACTTATTGTCTCTCTAGACAGGCAATTCTATGTCCATATACCTGCTGTTCTTAGAATGTTTATGTTGGTGCTGTTGCTGCTGCTACTGTTGTTGTTATTGTTGTTTTGTCTTAGGATAAGCCCAAACCTATGATGCTGACATTTTCACATAGAGTCAGGCAATATCGGCCTATCTCTTCTCTCTCACACGTACAGGTTTTGGAATCTTGGGAATATCACCATATCTCATTTTTTAAACTTTTTCACCAAAAATTTTAATCTTTCTTCCATGTGACAAGTTTTTTTTTTAAATTCTTGAAGTCAACTTCACACATCTAAGCCTCCTTTCATTCGACTAAATATCACTTTTTCCTTCAACTGATCCTTATTTAGGGTACTCAAGTATTATCTCTTCCTCTTGCAAACTCTATCCTAAACATGCTTCTAATTTATACATATCTTTCCTAAGTTGTGACAGTGGGAAACAAGTACAATAATTCAGGTAATGTCTGTCATACATGTAAGCACTATTCAACTGTTGCAGTGTTTTTTCAGTGAATGTCTGTTTATCATCATGATATATGTAAATGTGTTTTGTTCCAAAAATGATCTGCAGTTTTTGTACAAACAAATATGTTTTTGTAAAGCCATATGTTTGTTTTTGTAAAAAGTAACAGATTTAACTTCAATATGATTGATATGCTCAATTACAATGATAAAGTTTTTTTTTTTTTTTTTTAAATAAAAACATAGAGGAGAATGTGATTGTCCCAATAGCAGATTGTGTGTCCCTTGACCAGTCTGTCCTGCCTAGTGCTATGGAATTTCTTTTTTTTTTCTTTTAATAGCTTTTTGTTTACAAATTGTATACATGGATAATTTTACAGCAGTGACAATTGCAAAACCTTTTGTTCCAATTTTTCCCCTCCTTCCCTCCATGGCAGGATGACTAATACATGTTAAATATATTAAAGTATAAACTAAATACAAAATAAGTATACATGTCCAAACCATTATTTTGCTGTACAAAAAGAATAGGACTCTGAAATATTGTACAATTAGCCTGCAAAGGAAATCATAAATGCAGGTGGGCAAAAATATAGGGATTGGGGGACTTCCGGTTAAGATGGTGGAGAGGAGGCACACAACTGCATAAGCTCCACGCTTTCTCTCACTATCCATTTCATTACAAGCCTCTGAATTAATGCTTGACTGAAAAAAAAAACCCACAAATAGTTACCAAGAGAAGCCATCCTTGAGATTCGCCAAGAAAGGTCTGTCTTTACTGGAGGGCTGGGACGGTTTTAGATCGGGCGCAGGCTAAGGGAAGTGGCAGTGAGAGCACAGGAGCAGACTGGAGAGGGGGTGGGGAGTGATCGCAGCCGTCTCTGTGGGGAGAGCTTTGCTACAGGTTTGGATACTTTGCTCCGGCAGCAAGTCAGCAGCCCAGCAGAGAAGCTAAAAACACTGGGGCTGAAGAATACAACCCCAAACAGCTGGAGTTTCCCAGGGCCTGGGCGCCCCCCACTCCCCTCCCCCCCACAGTGACTCAGCACACTCTGGGATCTCAGAGCGCAGGCGCAGCACAGTCCTGCTAGTGCCTCACTGCTGCCCCCTGCAGTCTGTAGAGGAAGCTTGATAACATAGCCAGCCCCTCCCCCAAAGAAAGACTCCAGTTTTTTCTGTTTTTCTTTGGTAGTTTGTCTTTGATTATTAGACAGAATGAGCAAGAAACTGAAGAGGACTTTAACCCTTGACAGCTTCTATACAGAGAGAGAGCAGACTCTAAATCCTGAGGAGACTAAAAACAGACAGTCCCCAGGTGAATCCCCAAAGGAGGAGATCATCTGTTCCTCAGCACAGATGAATCTCATGGAGGAAATTAAAAAGGCTCTCACAAGGGAGCTAGAAGAAAAATGGGAAAAGCAGAGTGAGGCTTGGCAAAAGGAGAGGAAAGCTTGGGAAAAGGAGAGGGAGGCTTGGCAAAAGGAGAGGGAAGCTTGGGAAAAGGAGAGGGAGGCTTGGCAAAAGAGCCTGGAGAAGTCAGTTAAAGAAAGAGTGGATAAAGAAGTAAAATCCTTGAAAAATAGGATTGGTGAACTGGAAAACAAAATTGGTGAAATGGAAAAAAATTCCACAGAACAAAAGAACTCAATGGGACAATTAGAAAAAGATTTTTAAAAAGTGAGTGAAGAAAATACTTCACTGAAAATCAGAATTGAACAAGTGGAATTGAATGACTCGAGGAGACAAGAAGAATCAGTCAAGCAAATCCAAAAAAAATCAAACAATGGAAAAGAATGTGAAATACCTTCTGGGGAAGACAACAGACCTGGAAAACAGATCCAGGAGAGACAATCTGAGAATCACTGGACTTCCAGAAAAACATGATGAAAAAAAGAGCCTGGACACTATTTTCCAGGAAATTATCAAAGAGAACTGCCCAGAAGTCATAGGAACAACAAAAATAAACATTGAAAGGATTCACTGATCACCCACTGAAAGGGATCCTAAAATCAAAACACCAAGGCATATAGTGGCCAAATGCCAGAACCCTCAGACGAAGGAAAAAATATTGCAAGCGGCTAGAAAAACCCAATTCAAGTATCAAGGAGCCACAATAAGGATCACCCGGGATCTGGCAGCATCCACATTAAAAGATCGAAGGGCCTGTAATATGATATTCTGAAAGGCTAAGGAACTTGGTATGCAACCAAAAATAACTTACCCAGCGAGAATGAGCATCTTTTTCCAGGGAAGAAGATGGACATTCAACAAAGTAAGCGAATTTCATCTATTTCTGATGAAAAAACCAGAACTTAACAAAAAGTTTGATCTACAAATATAGAATTCAAGAAAAATCTAAAAAGGTAAAGATTAATCTTGGATTAATTTTGACTATATAGATGTATAAAGAATACATGTATACCTTGTTCTAGAAATTGATGTGGAAAGGACATTGTACCAGAAAAAGGGTAAAGTGGGGGTAGTACATCTCATGAAGAGGCATAGGAAACCTATTATATCTGAGAGAAAGAATGGAGGGGGATGAATATAGTGGGTATCTTACTGCCTTCAGAATTGGCTTTAAGTGAAAAATCTTAAAACATATTCAATCTATGGTGAAACTTCTCCCACCTCATTGAAAAGTGAGAAGGGAAAAGTGAAAAGGGAAGGAATAAGCTAAGCGGAAGGGAATACGGGAACTGGGAGGGAAAGGGGTAAGATAGGGGGAGGAACTCTAAGGCGGGGGAGGGATACTAAAAAGGGAAGGCTGTGAGAAGCAAGTGGTGCTCACAAGCTTAATACTGGGAAGGGGGGGAAAGGGGAAAGAAGGGAGAAAAGCATAAACCGGGGTTAACAAGATGGCAAGTAATACAGAATTGGTCATTCTAACCATAAATGTGAATGGGATAAACTCCCCCATAAAGAGGAAGTGGTTAGCAGAATGGATTAAAAGCCAGAATCCTACAATATGTTGTTTACAGGAAACACACCTGAAGCGGGGAGATACATGCAGGTTAAAGGTAAAAGGTTGGAGCAAAATCTACTATGCTTCAGGTGAAGTCAAAAAAGCAGGGGTAGCCATCCTGATCTCAGATCAAGCTAAAGCAAAAATTGATCTAATTAAAAGAGATAAGGAAGGGCACTATATCTTGCTAAAGGGTAGCATGGATAATGAAGCACTATCTATATTAAACATATATGCACCAAGTGGGGTAGCATCTAAATTCTTAAAAGAGAAACTAAGAGAGCTGCAAGAAGAAATAGACAGTAAAACTATAATAGTGGGAGATCTTAACCTTGCACTCTCAGAATTAGATAAATCAAACCACAAAATAAATAAGAAAGAAGTCAAAGAGGTAAATAGAATACTAGAAAAGTTAGATATGATAGATCTCTGGAGAAAATGTAATGGAGACAGAAAGGAATACACTTTCTTTTCAGCAGTTCATGGAACCTATACAAAAATTGACCATATCTTAGGACATAAAAACCTCAAACTCAAATTCAGGTAATGTCTATCATACATGTAAGCACTATTCAACTGTTGCAGTGTTTTTTCAGTGAATGTCTGTTTATCATCATGATATATGTAAATGTGTTTTGTTCCAAAAATGATCTGCAGTTTTTGTACAAACAAATATGTTTTTGTAAAGCCATATGTTTGTTTTTGTAAAAAGTAACAGATTTAACTTCAATATGATTGATATGCTCAATTATAATGATAAAGTGTTTTTTTTTTTAAATAAAAACATAGAGGAGAATGTGATTGTCCCAATAGCAGATTGTGTGTCCCTTGACCAGTCTGTCCTACCTAGTGCTATGGAATTTCTTTTTTTTTTCTTTTAATACCTTTTTGTTTACAAATTGTATACATGGGTAATTTTACAGCAGTGACAATTGCGAAACCTTTTGTTCCAATTTTTCCCCTCCTTCCCTCCATGGCAGGATGACTAATACATGTTAAATATATTAAAGTATAAACTAAATACAAAATAAGTATACATGTCCAAACCATTATTTTGCTGTACAAAAAGAATAGGACTCTGAAATATTGTACAATTAGCCTGCAAAGGAAATCATAAATGCAGGTGGGCAAAAATATAGGGATTGGGGGACTTCCGGTTAAGATGGCGGAGAGGAGGCACACAACTGCATAAGCTCCACACTTTCTCTCACTATCCATTTCATTACAAGCCTCTGAATTAATGCTTGACTGAAAAAAAAAAACCCACAAATAGTTACCAAGAGAAGCCATCCTTGAGATTCGCCAAGAAAGGTCTGTCTTTACTGGAGGGCTGGGACAGTTTTAGATTGGGCGCAGGCGGCGGGCAGTGGCAGTGAGAGCACGGGAGCAGACTGGAGAGGGGGTGGAGAGTGATCGCAGCTGTCTCTGCGGGGAGAGCTTCGCTACAGGTTTGGATACTTTGCTCCGGCAGCAAGTCAGCAGCCCAGCAGAGAAGCTAAAAACACCGGGGATGAAGAATACAACCCCAAACAGCTGGAGTTTCCCGGGGCCTGGCCGCCCCCCCCCCCCCGTTGCTCCCCCCCCCCCCACAGTGACTCAGCACGCTCTGGGATCTCAGAGCACAGGCACAGCACAGTCCTGCTAGTGCCTCACTGCTGCCCTCTGCAGTCTGTAGAGGAAGCTCGATAACATACCCAGCCGCTCCCCCAAAGAAAGACTCCAGTTTTTTTCTGTTTTTCTTTGGTAGTTTGTCTTTGATTATTAGACAGAATGAGCAAGAAACTGAAGAGGACTTTAACCCTTGACAGCTTCTACACAGATAGAGAGCAGACTCTAAATCCTGAGGAGACTAAAAACAGACAGTCCCCAGGTGAATCCCCAAAGGAGGAAATCATCTGTTCCTCAGCACAGATGAATCTCATAGAAGTGATTAAAAAGGCTCTCACAAGGAAACTAGAAGAAAAATGGGGAAAGCAGAGTGAGGCTTGGCAAAAGGAGAGGGAAGCTTGGGAAAAGGAGAGGGAGGCTTGGCAAAAGGAGAGGGAAGCTTGGGAAAAGGAGAGGGAGGCTTGGCAAAAGAGCCTGGAGAAGTCAGTTAAAGAAAGAGTGGATAAAGAAGTAAAATCCTTGAAAAAATAGGATTGGTGAACTGGAAAACAAAATTGGCGAAATGGAAAAAAATTCCACAGAACAAAAGAACTCAATGGGACAATTAGAAAAAGATTTTTAAAAAGTGAGTGAAGAAAATACTTCACTGAAAATCAGAATTGAACAAGTGGAATTGAATGACTCGAGGAGACAAGAAGAATCAGTCAAGCAAATCCAAAAAAATCAAACAATGGAAAAGAATGTGAAATACCTTCTGGGGAAGACAACAGACCTGGAAAACAGATCCAGGAGAGACAATCTGAGAATCACTGGACTTCCAGAAAATCATGATGAAAAAAAGAGCCTGGACACTATTTTCCAGGAAATTATCAAAGAGAACTGCCCAGAAGTCATAGGAACAGAGGAAAAAATAAACATTGAAAGGATTCATCGATCACCCACTGAAAGGGATCCTAAAATCAAAACACCAAGGAATATAATGGCCAAATGCCAGAACCCTCAGACGAAGGAAAAAATACTGCAAGCGGCTAGAAAAACCCAATTCAAGTATCAAGGAGCCACAATAAGGATCACCCAGGATCTGGCAGCATCCACATTAAAAGATCGAAGGGCCTAGAATATGATATTCTGAAAGGCTAAGGAACTTGGTATGCAACCAAAAATAACTTACCCAGCGAGAATGAGCATCTTTTTCCAGGGAAGAAGATGGACATTCAACGAAGTAAGTGAATTTCATCGATTTCTGATGAAAAAAACAGAACTTAACAAAAAGTTTGATCTACAAATATAGAACTCAAGAGAAATCTAAAAATGTTAAGATTAATCTTGGGAACTATATTTCCACTATATAGATGTATAAAGAATACATGTATACCTTGTTCTAGAAATTGATGTGGAAAGACATTGTATCAGAAAAAGGGTAAAGTGGGGGTAGTACATCTCATGAACAGGCATAGGAAACCTATTATATCTGAGAGAAAGAGTGGAGGGGGATGAATATAGTGGGTATCTTACTGCCTTCAGAATTGGCTTTAAGTGAAAAATCTTAAGACATATTCAATCTATGGTGAAACTTCTCCCATCTCATTGAAAAGTGAGAAGGGAAAAGTGAAAAGGGAAGGAATAAGCTAAGCGGAAGGGAATACGGGAACTGGGAGGGAAAGGGGTAAGATAGGGGGAGGAACTCTAAGGCAGGGGGAGGGATACTAAAAAGGGAAGGCTGTGAGAAGCAAGTGGTGCTCACAAGCTTAATACTGGAAGGGGGGGAAAGGGGAAAGAAGGGAGAAAAGCATAAACCGGGGTTAACAAGATCCAAGTAATACAGAATTGGTCATTCTAACCATAAATGTGAACGGGGTAAACTCCCCCATAAAGAGGAAGCGGTTAGCAGAATGGATTAAAAGCCAGAATCCTACAATATGTTGTTTACAGGAAACACACCTGAAGCGGGGAGATACATGCAGGTTAAAGGTAAAAGGTTGGAGCAAAATCTACTATGCTTCAGGTGAAGTCAAAAAAGCAGGGGTAGCCATCCTGATCTCAGATCAAGCTAAAGCAAAAATTGATCTAATTAAAAGAGATAAGGAAGGGCACTATATCTTGCTAAAGGGTAGCATGGATAATGAAGCACTATCTATATTAAACATATATGCACCAAGTGGGGTAGCATCTAAATTCTTAAAAGAGAAACTAAGAGAGCTGCAAGAAGAAATAGACAGTAAAACTATAATAGTGGGAGATCTTAACCTTGCACTCTCAGAATTAGATAAATCAAATCACAAAATAAATAAGAAAGAAGTCAAAGAGGTAAATAGAATACTAGAAAAGTTAGATATGATAGATCTCTGGAGAAAATGTAATGGAGACAGAAAGGAATACACTTTCTTTTCAGCAGTTCATGGAACCTATACAAAAATTGACCATATATTAGGACATAAAAACCTCAAACTCAAATGCAGTAAGGCAGAAATAGTAAATGCATCCTTTTCAGACCACGATGCAATGAAAATTACATTCAACAAAAAACCAGGGGGAAGTAGACCAAAAAATAATTGGAAACTAAATAATCTCATACTAAAGAATGATTGGGTGAAACAGCAAATCATAGACATAATTAATAACTTCACCCAAGAAAACGATAATAACGAGACATCATACCAAAATGTATGGGATGCAGCCAAAGCGGTAATAAGGGGAAATTTCATATCTCTAGAGGCCTATTTGTATAAAATAGAGAAAGAGAAGGTCAATGAATTGGGTTTGCAACTAAAAATGCTAGAAAAGGAACAATTTAAAAACCCCCAGTCAAACACTAAACTTGAAATTCTAAAAGTAAAAGGTGAGATCAATAAAATTGAAAGTAAAAAAACTATTGAATTGATTAATAAAACTAAGAGTTGGTTCTATGAAAAAACCAACAAAATAGACAAACCCTTAGTAAATCTGATTAAAAAAAGGAAAGAGGAAAATCAAATTGTTAGTCTTAAAAATGAAAAGGGAGAACTCACCACTAACGAAGAGGAAATTAGAGCAACAATTAGGAGTTACTTTGCCCAACTTTATGCCAATAAATTCGACAACTTAAATGAAATAGAAAAATACCTCCAAAAATATAGTTTGCCCAAACTAACAGAGGAAGAAGTAAATATCCTAAACAGTCCCATCTCAGAAAAAAAAAAATAGAACAAACTATCAATCAACTCCCTAAGAAAAAATCCCCAGGACCAGATGGATTTACATGTGAATTCTACCAAACATTTAAAGAACAATTAACTCCAATGTTATATAAACTATTTGAAAAAATAGGGATTGAAGGAGTCCTACCAAACTCCTTTTATGACACAGACATGGTACTGATACCTAAACCAGGTAGGCTGAAAACAGAGAAAGAAAATTATAGACCAATCTCCCTAATGAATATTGATGCTAAAATCTTAAATAAAATATTAGCAAAAAGATTACAGAAAATTGTCACCAGGATAATACACTATGACCAAGTAGGATTTATACCAGGAATGCAGGGCTGGTTCAATATTAGGAAAACTATTAGCATAATTGACTATATCAATAACCAAACAAACAAAAACCATATGATCATCTCAATAGATGCAGAAAAAGCATTTGATAAAATCCAACATCCATTCCTAATAAAAACACTTGAGAGCATAGGAAGAAATGGACTTTTCCTTAAAATAGTCAGGAGCATATATTTAAAACCATCAGTAAGCATCATATGCAATGGGGAAAAACTGGAACCTTTCCCAGTAAGATCTGGAGTGAAGCAAGGTTGCCCACTATCACCATTATTATTTAATATCGTATTAGAAACACTAGCCTCGGCAATAAGAGTCGAGAAAGATATTAAAGGAATTAGAGTAGGCAATGAGGAAACCAAACTATCACTCTTTGCAGATGATATGATGGTATACCTAGAGAACCCCAGAGATTCTACTAAAAAGCTATTGGAAATAATTCATAATTTTAGCAAAGTAGCTGGCTACAAAATAAATCCCCATAAATCCTCAGCATTTTTATACATCACCAACAAAGAGATACAAGCAAGAGATACAAAGAGAAATCCCATTCAGAATAACTGTTGATACCATAAAATATTTGGGAATCTATCTACCAAGGAAAGTCAGGAATTATATGAGCAAAATTATAAAAAAGTCTCCACACAAATAAAGTCAGACTTAAATAATTGGAAAAATATTAAGTGCTCTTGGATCGGCCGAGCGAACATAATAAAGATGACAATACTCCCTAAACTAATCTATTTATTTAGTGCTATACCAATCAGACTTCCAAGAAAATATTTTATTGATCTAGAAAAAATAACAACAAAATTCATATGGAACAATAAAAAGTCGAGAATCTCAAGGGAATTAATGAAAAAAAAAATCAAATGAAGGTGGCCTAGCTGTACCTGATCTAAAATTATATTATAAAGCAGCAGTCACCAAAACCATCTGGTATTGGCTAAGAAATAGATTAGTGGATCAGTGGAAAAGGCTAGGTTCACAAGACAGAATAGTCAACTATAGCAATCTAGTGTTTGACAAACCCAAAGCCCCTAACTTCTGGGAAAAGAATCCATTATTTGATAAAAACTGCTGGGACAATTGGAAATTAATATGGCAGAAATTAGGCATGGACCCACACTTAACACCATATACCAAGATAAGATCAAAATGGGTCCATGACCTAGGCATAAAGAACGAGATTATAAATAAATTAGAGGAACATAGAATAGTTTATCTCTCAGACTTGTGGAGGAGAAAGAAATTTGTGACCAAAGATGAACTAGAGACCATTACTGATCACAAAATAGAAAATTTTGATTACATCAAATTAAAAAGCCTTTGTACAAATAAAACTAATGCAAACAAGATTAGAAGGGAAGCAACAAACTGGGAAAACATCTTCACAGTTAAAGGTTCTGATAAAGGCCTCATTTCCAAAATATATAGAGAACTGACTCAAATTTATAAGAAATCAAGCCATTCTCCAATTGATAAATGGTCAAAGGATATGAACAGACAATTTTCAGAGGATGAAATTGAAACTATTACCACTCATATGAAAGAGTGTTCCAAATCATTATTGATCAGAGAAATGCAAATTAAGACAACTCTGAGATACCACTACACACCTGTCAGATTGGCTAAGATGACAGGAAAAAATAATGATGAATGTTGGAGGGGATGCGGGAAAACTGGGACACTAATGCATTGTTGGTGGAGTTGTGAACGAATCCAACCATTCTGGAGAGCAATCTGGAATTATGCCCAAAAAATTATCAAATTGTGCATACCCTTTGATCCAGCATTGCTTCTATTGGGCTTATATTCCAAAGAAATACTAAAGAAGGGAAAGGGCCCTGTATGTGCCAAAATGTTTGTAGCAGCCCTGTTTGTAGTGGCTAGAAACTAGAAAATGAATGGATGCCCATCCATTGGAGAATGGCTGGGTAAATTGTGGTATATGAATGTTATGGAATATTATTGTTCTGTAAGAAATGACCAGCAGGATGAATACAGAGAGGACTGGCGAGACTTACATGAACTGATGCTAAGTGAAATGAGCAGAACCAGGAGATCATTAATACACTTCGACAACGATATTGTATGAGGACATATTTTGATGGAAGTGGATTTCTTTGACAAAGAGACCTGTGTTTCAATTGATAAATGAAGGACAAAAGCAGCTACACCCAAAGAAAGAACACTGGGAAACGAATGTGAACTATCTGCATTTTTGTTTTTCTTCCCGGGTTATTTATACCTTCTGAATCCAATTCTCCCTATGCAACAAGAGAACTGTTCGGTTCTGCAAACATATATTCTACCTAGGATATACTGCAACATATCCAACATATAAAGGACTGCTTGCCATCTAGGGGAGGGGGTGGAGGGAGGGAGGGAAAAAAAATCGGAACAGAAACGAGTGTCAATATAAAGTAATTATTAAATAAAAATTTAAAAAAATATATATAGGGATTGGGAATTCAATGTAATGGTTCTTAGTCATCTCCCAGAGTTCTGTTGCTGGGTGTAGCTGGTTCCGTTCATTACTGCTCCATTGGAACTGATTTGATTCATCTCATTGCTGAAGATGGCCAGGTCCATCAGAATTGGTCATCATATAGGGTTGTTATTGAAGTATATAATCATCTCCTGGTCTTGCTCATTCCATTCAGCATCAGTTCGTGTAAGTCTCTCCAGGCCTTTCTGAAATCATCTGTTGATCATTTCTTACTGAACAATAATATTCTTGCTATGGAATTTCTTACCTTTTCCTCCCATTCCTAAATCTGACAGAAGATTTGTTGTGATGATGATTATTGTTGCCTGTTTTTTTTGTTTTTGTTTTTGTTTTTTTTTTTTGGTGATCAAGCAATCTGACATCTAGTCCTACTGCCACTACTGCTCTGAGACCAGTTTCTTAAACCCAAGATCTTTACCACTGGCCTCCTCTAATAGGAGTAAGAGCAGATTATATGCTTTTTTTTTTTCCTGCTAGTAAAATATTTGCTTTTACCAAAAACCACTTCATATGAGAAATATAAAACAGAATCAAGTCTCAAAGGCATGTCATCCCAATTAAATTATTACAAACTACTGAACTAGAAACAGCAACAACAAAATTCATTTGTAAAAATAAAAAAGTCAAGAGTGTCAAAGGAAAAATTTAAAAAGCACAAAAGAAGAAAGTTTTGTGATACTAAATTTTAAGCTGTATTATACAGCAGTAATTATCAAAATTATCTGATATTGGATAAGATATAGAAAAATAGATCAATGTGATAGTGGACATCCAATATATAGCAGCAAATATACATAATGAACTGGCATTTGACAAGTGTAACGACTTCAGATTTAGGGGCAAATTCATTATTTGATTAAATTGTTGGGAAAATTGTATGTTGGGAAAGTAGTATGAAAACAACTGGGTATGGATCGATATCTCACACCATTTACCAAGATCAAAATGGATATGTTACCTAGATATAAAGAGATTTTCCATAAAAATTAGAAGAACATGGAACATATTCCTTATCAGAATATTGGACAGGTGAATAGTATGTGAATAAATAAGTGATAGTAAAATTGTGTGTAAAGTGGACAATTTTAATTACATTAAATTAAAAAAAGGTACTTCACAAATAAAACAAATGAAAGCAGAAAATTGGGGGGAAATTATATACAGTTTATCAGATGAAGATCTCATATCTAAAATATAAATGGTTAAAGAGTACTAACAGTTTTCTAGTGAAGAAATGAAAACAATTTATCATCATATAAAGGTGTTTTAAATCATTATTGATTAAAGAAATGCAAATTGAAGCAATCTTGAAATATCATTTTATGCCTACCAGTTTGATTAAAATGATAGAAAAGTGACAAATTTTGGAGAGTATGTGCAAAAATTTGGACACTAATTCAAAGTTGGGAAATTATAAAATGATCCAACTAATTTTTAGAAAAATCTGGATTTGTACCCAAAGAGTTATCAAACTATTTATACTCTTTGATCCAGCAATATTACTGAAGATCTATTTCCAGAGATGATTAAGGAAAAAAGAATTTATATGTTAAGAAAAAAATTTAAAGCAATTTTGTGGTGGCAAAGAAGTGGAAATTATAGGGATTGCATTCATTATAGAATTGCTCAAAGAGTTGTGGTATATGTATGTATGTATATGTGCAAAATATGTAATGTAATACCATTGTTTTATAACAAATGATGAGCTAAATGATTTCAAGGGGAAAAAACATAGATAGACTTGCATGAAATCATAAAGAATGAAATAAGAAGAAACAAGGGAGCACTATATAGAACAACAAAAAATATTCTTTTAAAAAACAAATTTGAGTAAACATTATTTTTCTATTATGAATTCTCAAATTAAATATAAAGGACATATGAAGAAAATACTATCTGCATCTAGAGAAAGAACTGATAAATGGAAATATGTTTAGAATAATTTTACAGTTATATGTCTATTTGTATCTAGTGATAGCCATCTAAAGGGCATCGTAGTAGAGAGAAAAAAATAAATTCATATGATAAGTTTCTTATATAATTAAAAACAATAGCAAGATATATGTAATAGATTTGTAGTTTCGTGTATAATCATCTTTTATTGTATTATATTATGTAAATTCTTGTTTTTTTACATAAATTAAAATTTTTAGGGAAAAAAAGAAAATTAAGAGTAGAGCAAAGTTACATGAAGACTTTTGAGGAATGGATTACACTTCAGCATTCATATAAAAAAATTTGTAAGGAGGAAATGAAGAAAAATTTAATATAAGGGTTATAGAAGGGATGATTGTAGCAAGGTAAGATTGCAGAAGAGATGAGGCAAACATAGGATCAAAAACACAGTGAATTGGTCATCAATATTGAGAGTATATTGCACAGTACCCCCAAACGTCTATTGCCTCCAGTACAGATTTCTTACATATATAGCAAATCTAGTTTATATTGTATCTTTTTTTAATTTAATGACACTCTCCCTTCCTGATATAACATGATAAGGTCAGTGATATTAAAGTTCATATACAATGTGACTATTCTCAGTGACAGATATGATAGCAATTATAAAGTAGTTTTATATGCCTTTTTCTATTTTATGGTACCCTTTGGCAAGATATATTTTCCTTCCTTATCTCTTTTAATTAGATCAATTTTTGCTTTTACTTGATCTGAGATCAGGATGGCTACCCCTGTTTTTTTTTTTTTTTTTTTTTTTTTTTTTTTACTTCACCTGAAACATAATAGATTCTGCTCCAGCCTTTTACTTTTATTCTGTATATATTTCTCTGCTTTAAATGTGTTTCTTGCAAACAACATATTGTAGGATTTTGGCTTTTAATTCAGTCTACTATCTGCTTACATTTTATGGGAGAGTTCACCCCATTCAAATTTGCACTTGAAACTACTAATTCTGTATTTCCTACTGTTGGAATCTTTACAAACTGCTAACTCATTAGAGTTGATGTTTTGGGCCAGAACCTGAAACAAGGTACTAAGTAGAACTGATTGATACAATGCTTGTGTTCACACCTTTACTCATTGGAATTCCCAAGTATGAGCGATTCACAAAGTAAACTGTGTAACTTTGTGAATTCACACCTCCCTTGAAGCTCTTAGGGCCAGAGAGCACTATGGGAGAAAACACATAATCCCTCTCTCTCGTATCCCACAATTCCTCTCTTTCATATATAAGAAACAGACAGAGGCTCTCGAAGAGACATTCATTCCATTTTCCACTTGGCTGGCTGGTGGCAGAAGAGAGTTCAGCTGAATTTAGATTGAGAGGGAAGCGTCAAGTGAGTTCAGCCAGAAGCCCTATATGAGCGAGGAGTTTTACTTTGGAACATTGACTGGGATTGGAGAGGAGCCCTCTGGGAGATTGAGAGCCAGAAGCCCTCGCTCAGAGTCAAGACAGATTCAAGTTGGTGCTGGCTCTGGAGGCTGAAGAAAGCAGAGGCAGAAGCAAAGGACAAAGCTGCAAGAGCTCTTAGAACCAAGCAGAGAGATAGGCCTAAGCTAACCAGGCTATATTGGAGGCAATAAAAGATCTGAACTTTTAACACCTGGCTGCATTTGGGTGATTATTACTCTTAACTGCAACTAAGGCTACCTCCAGAAAACCTCCCCGAGAAACTTGCTTACTCCCAGAGAAAATCATCATTATATTATATTTTAAAGAAGAAAAACACTACACCTACCATCTTATTAACCCCAAATTATACTTTTCTCTTTCCTTTTCCCCTTTCCCTCCTCCTCAGTATTTTACTTATAAGCACTACTTGCCTAAAGCCATCCTTCCCCTTTAGAACCCTCCCCCTTTCTTTTACCTGTCCCCTATTATTTCTCTTTTTCCTTCTATTTAGCCAACCCTTCCCTTTTCCCCTTTCCCTTCCCTCTTTTCTCTAAGATGAGAAATGTTTCTGGGTGAAACCAAATATATCTAATATTCTTTCTTTGGGCTAAATCTGATGAGAGTAATATTCACACAATATTCATCACCGTCCCTTGTTTCCCTCAATTAGAATTTTTTTTTTTTGCCTCTTCCTGAGATGTAATTTCCCTCATTTTATCTCCACTTTCCCCTTTTTGTTCTGTTACAATCCCCTTTCCATCTCTAGTTTCTTGTTTATATTATAACAGTAAAATCAGATTATTACATGTACTCGTAATGTATACCCATAACAGAAATATGATTCTCAACATTTTTTATGCTTCTCTTGAGTTTTGTATTTGGAGGTCAATTTTTTTTTTTTTTTGTTTAGCTCTGGTCTTTTCATCAAAAATAAATAGAATTTATCAGTTTCATTGAATGTCCATCTTCTTCCTTGAAAGAAAATGCTCAGTTTAGCAAGGTAATTTATTCTTGGCTACATTACAAGTTCCTTCTCCTTTTGGAGCATTAGATTCCAGGGCTGCTAAGTCCTGAATAATCCTTATTGTGGCTCCTTGATATTTGAATTGCTTGTTTTTGGCTGCTTGTAATATATTTTTCCTTGGTCCAAAAGTTCTCAAATTTTGCCAGTATTGCTTGGGATTTTAATTTTGGGGTCTCTTTCAGGAGGTGTTCAGTGAATTCTTTCAATGGTCATTTTACCTTCTGTTTCTATATCTGGACAGTTCTCTTTAATGATTTCCTGAAAGACAGTGTCTAGGCTCTTTTTTCATTATATATTTCAGAGAGTCCACTAATCCTTAGCTTGTCTCTCCTAGATCAATTTTCCAAGTTAGTTGTTTTCCCAATTAAGTAGTTTATGTTTTTTTTTTTAATCTTTATTTATTTATTTATTTGTTTATTTATTTATTGGTTTTGCTTGAATGATTCTTGTTGTCTCATGGAATCATTTATTTCCATTTGTTCAATTCTGAATTTTAGTGAGTTATTTTCTTCATATACTTTTTTTTTTTTACTTCTTTTTGTATTTGTCTAATTGAATTTTTAAATGAGTTGTTTTGTTCCATGGAATTTTTTTTTCCATTTCACAAATTCTGTTTTTGAAGAAGTTATTTTCTTTTCTGTCTTGCAAATTCTGTTTTTCTGGGAGTTGCTTTCTTTTTCCATTTTACCAAATTTATCTTTTAATGAGTTATATGCTTTTCCCACTTCACTAAGTCTATTTTGTAGTGTATTTTCCTCAGATAGTTTTTTCTGTTGCCTTTTCCAAACCCTCTTGAATGTTTTTCATTTCTTTTCCCCATTTTTCTTCTAGTTCTCTTTTAAGATCCTATTTAATTTCTTCTAGGAGAGTCTTGTGTGATGGGGACCAGGTTATATCACCTTTTGAGGCTTCATCTGGAGATAGTATGCCTTTAGTCTCCTTAGGGTTTGAAATCTCTTCTTCTCTTTTGCCATAAAAACTGCCAATCTTTAGAAACTTCTTTACTTTTTTACTCATTTTTTTAAGGTCTGCCTTTAGGATGGGGGAAGTTTTCCAAGGGACTGCAGCTGATCTGGGTCAATGCTGACTCATTCCTGGTGCTGGGTAGGCATGGCCAGGTCCCATGAGAATCTGGCTTTTAGGGGTTCACTATTAATCGTTTGTGTTTGTTTTGGATGTTTTATAACTTCTCTGCTGATCTTACTGACTTGCAATCAGGTCAGAGTGGCCAAAATTGCTGTAGATTCCTGTAGATTCCTCCCAGTAGATTCTCTGCCACATGGAGACTGTACTTCCCTGGGACTTTGCGCTGTCAGTGCTGGTGTTTGTACTGTACTGGCTGCCTCACTCCCATTTTCAATTGAAACAGACCTTTTCTGGCAAGTTTCAAAATTATCTTCTGCTGATAATTTGTTGCACTACCTATATTTGTGGGTTCTGCCAATCCAGAGGTAATTCAGAGGATGGATTTCATAATTATTGTAAGGGTGATAGAGAAGGTCAGAGAGAAACATGTGTAGTCTCTGTCATCTTGGCTCTGCCCCCGGAAGTCCCTTTTTTTTCTAGTTCTATAAAATAATGTTTGATTGATATGGCACTGAATAAGTAGATTAATTTAGGTAAAAATGTCATTTTTATTATATTAGCTTGGTGTACCCATGAGCACTTAATATTCTTAGAATTGCTTAGATCTAACTTAATTTGTGTGAAAAGTGTTTTGTAATTGTGTTCATATAATTTCTGCCTTCGTCTTGATGAGTAGACTCCCAAATAATTTATATTATTTTAAATGAAATTTCTTTTTCTATCCCTTGCTGCTAGATTTTGTTAATAACATTTAGAAATGACTGTGGTTCTGTGGATTTATTTTGTATCCTGCACCTTTGCTAAAGTTGTCAATCATTTCTAGTAGTTTTTTAGTTGATTCTCAGGGATTCTCCAAGTATATCATGATATCATTTGCAAATAGAGATTATTTTATTTCCTCATTATCTACTCTAATTCCTTCAATTTCTTTTTTCTCTTATTGCTAATGCTAATATTTCTAATACAATATTGTATAGTAATGGTGATAGTAGGCAACCTTGTTTCATCCCTGATCTTATGAGGAATACTTCTATTTTACCCCCATTAATATGATGCTTGCTATTGGTTCTAGATAGATGCTTCTGAACTTTTCAAGGAAACTCATTTCTATGCTCTCTAGTGTTTTTAATAGGAACGGGGATTGCCTTTTGATAATGCATTTTTCTATATGTATTGACGTAATAATACGATTTCTGTTAGTTTTATTGTTGAAGTCAATTATATTAATAATTTTATCAGTATTAAATCAGTCTTGCATTCTTTGTACAAAACTTACTTAGCCATAATATATTGTCTTTATGGTGAGTTGCTCTAATATCTTTCCTAATACTTTCTTTATGATTTTTGCATCAATATTCATTAGGGAAATTGGTCTATAATTTTCTTTCTCTGTTTTTTTTCTCTATCTGATTTAGGTATTCGCACCATATCTGTGTCATAAAAGGAATTTGGTAGGACTCCTTTTTCCCCTATTTTCCCAAATAGTTTGGATAGTATTGGAATTCATTGTTCTTTAAATAGGATTTTGTTTAAAAAATACCTCAACATAATAGAAAATTTGACAGAGCAGAAGTAGAATTTATTAGGTTAAAATAAAACAACAAGAGTAGCAATCATGATTTCAAATAAGTTAATGCTGAAATAGATTTAATATAGTGAGAAAAATAGGGAAACTCCAATTTTTCATCAATATTATTTTAAACTATTTGAAATAACTAGACAGTATATTGGTTGTGATATAGGAAATGATGAGTTAATAGAAGTATATAAATATAGAAAGATTTGGGCTAATAAAGACATTATTGACTTTTAGAGAAGCAGAGAACAAACGTAGTACAATCTGATGTAGATGTATATAAATGCATATAATTACATGATTATAGAGATGTGTGTGTGTGTGTGTGTGTGTGTGTGTGTATGTATAAATATATCCACAATTTAGTTGTAGTCATCTTGGGGTAGGATATGGAAAATAACATAAAAAGAGAACAAAAGAAAATCTACAAAAAGATGGATAGCTCTGAACACAATGTATAATATTTATTGATTGCCTTACATCCTTATATTTTGAATTCTCTCTCATGCTGTACTCATGGAAATGTATATTTTTATTTGTCTATCTGTAATTGTTTTAAATAAATTAACTTTTAAAAAGAAAAACAACTATTCCATTTGGAAATATATGAATTCAAATTCATCTGTATGAAAAAGCATGAATGTGTTGTAATCTGTATCTTTAAAAAGACTATTCCAACTAGCTCATGGAATCATCAAAATAGCAGATTTTAAGTGCATAAATGAATTTAAGAATGGGAATTCAAATGTGCAAATCTTTGTTGAGTATCAGTGTCTTTATATACAGATAATAGTGAGCCAGATACCAGGGCAGAAAATAATTATATAGTACAATTTCCATCTTCAATTATTTTATTAACCAGCTGGGGATTCCTTGAGAACAACACTTACTTTGCCATTGGATACCTATTACTTAGCACATAGCAAAGATTTAAAATGTTTTTGTTGATGGATAGACTAAGGAATATAAGTAAGAAATAAAGAAGAAAAAAAAGCTAAATGACATATTTAAACTAACAATTAAAGAAAATAATTAATGGTTTTCTCCAAACAGCAGTAGCACATGTCTCTTTGCTAAATGATCATGTTATAATAGCACATAAAAATCCACCATAAGTACGTTATTGATGAGTCATTTGATAGAGAGAACCAGAAGATATGATTTTTTCAGTCTAATTTTAAACTATTTAAGTGATTAAACAAGTATGAGTTTTGTGGGGGAAAATTAAAATTCACATAAGATAACAATAGGAATCAATCAATAAATACTTATTAAGCAGTTACTATGATCTAGACACTATGAATACAAAAAAAAGACAAAGACAATCCTTACTCTTAAGGAATTCAGTCGATTGAGAGAGTCACCATGCAAACAATTATGTGAGGACAATGGGTACACAGGATCCAGTGGAAAAACCCAACAGAGGGAATGTATTAGAATTAAAAGTGGGTCAAGAAAGGCTTTCTGTAGAAGATGGGGTTTTAGCTAACTTAAAGGAAATTAGGAGGTCTCCAACCTAAGAAGGGAAATGATTCCAGGCCATTGGGGTAGCCCCTGAAAATGGGAAATATTTGAAGAACAAGGAGGACATTGATGATACTGGATGGAAGAGTACATATGGGATGGGATGTCTTATAAAAGATAAAAGTAGGAAGGGTCTTTAAGTGAAGGGACAGGGTAAGAAGAGCTTTGGAATCAAACAGAGGATTTTATATTTTAAGCTCTAGGGAGGCTCTAGAGTTTTGCGGAACTTGGAATTGACTGTAACATTTACTAACTGTGATCTGAGTCAGGCAATTACCTTCATAAAGTCACAATTTTCTTGTAAATAAAATATGGGTCATCATATCTGTAATTCCTAATGTATGACATTGTTGTGAGATTGAAATGATGAAAACATGAAAGATGATTTGCAAGGTTTCAAGTGCAATATAAATGTCAATTAGTATTAATGATCCTAATTGCCACACAATAGTAATTGAGAAATAAGATTAGGATTAAGGAGAGAGTAATAGGAAGATGTTAGATATGGACTCTAATTCAAATTTGTTTGCTTTCTAGATTCTGTAGCTTAAGCTTTTGTTGTTAGTGGTGGTGAGCACTATATTTAAATTCATGTTGTTGCCATTGATCATGGTTGTACAGATTAAAATTGTTCTTTCATTTGTTACTGATTCAACAAATATTTATGTGAAAGATGCCATAAGGGATAAAAAGAAGACATAGTTCCTTCTCTCATGACTATAAGCACTTGGAAAACAACATCTACTATGAAAATTTTAAACATCATTCAATTTTAAGATACTCACATTTTAGAACTAAGGGAAAATAAATAAAGCCAATGTGATAAACTATGTTTACACAAATCTTATACAACAACATACAGGGAACATCATTCTCTGCCCTGCCTATACAACACTAACTGTCACATCCACTGAGAGAAGTCATCGACAAATACATCCTGAAATCCCTGACAAGGAGCTTTCTAAATGAGTTCTGTGATGTCCCTCACACATAAAAATAAAGCTACTTGCTTACCAAAAGGAGAAGAAGCTCTGGGAAATTGTTTTTCTTATAATGGAGGTGGATTTGTACTGATCTCTTATCCAGGCTTTGGACAGGACCAACATGCATTTTCAAGAAAGCTTCTTGATGCTAGAGAATTTGTTTTCATTGAGTAGAGCAAGTTTGCTGTTAAAGGAGTTGGATTCCAAACCTCAATGATTATATTCTGTAAGCATTCTTATAAACATGTTACTACACAATGAATTTGTCTTTGCCAGTAGAGGTTGATAACTACAGGAACTGACTTGTTAGTCAAGTTGATATGTAGACTTATGGAAAAGAACATGTGTTTCATTATGTGTTATTTTTCCCCTAGTGCATGTTCTTATATACTGTCACATCTCCAGGGTTAGAAAAGGATGTAGATAAGTATGTGTGGGTGTGGGTGTGGATGTGAACATGTTGAAAAGGGGGAAGAGAATAAAATGTCAAGAAAATAAGTGGCAAAATTGGTGAAGGGAGATTTTTCAGATGAATATATCAAAAAGGACAAGAATCTCCTAATAATTCTCTCTCTCTCTCTCTCTCTCTCTCTCTCTCTCTCTCTCTCTCTCTCTCTCTTTCTCTTTCCCTTCTTCTTTCATGTCCCTTCTCCCTCATTAAGAAATTAAGCAATTTAATATCTGTTTAAAAAGTATTATCACACACAGATATTTCCATATTATGCATGTTGTAAAGGAAAACAATTACAAAAAAAAAGGAAAATGGAAAAAGTAAGAAAGTTATACGTCAATTTACATTCAGAGTACATCAAATCTCTCTTCAGAGGTGGGTAGCTTTTATCATCACTGATTCTTTGGAATAGTCTTGGATTATTTTCTAGATTAGAGTAGTCAAATTTCACATGTAAGAAATTTCTTACATTAATACATATTGGCACATGCTTTTTTATTTCTAAACTTAAAATTACTTCTCTCACACAGAATAGCTGCTTATAAATATGATTTTATCTTGCTAGAAAACATAAGGGAATGTTTATACAGCATCAAAGTCCATATGGAATCATTAGCAGGAAAGAAGTTAAGAGTAGAATGAGAAATATACAGGGGCATTTTCCAATCCATGGGATGAAAAAAAATTATAGAATGTCTTGCTGGAGATATATCTCTTGAAACAATGATGTTAATCCTCTGCAATTTTTGTTAAGAATTAGTTACATTAATGAAATAGAGGAATTCCATTTGTTTCTAAGGAAAAAAAACAGATTTAAACAAAAAATTTGATCTCCAACAACAGGAATCAAGAGAAGTAGAAAAAGGTAAAAGGAATTCTTGAGAACTGTATTTCTGTTGTGACTATACATAAAAATCATATGTATAATTTGATTTTAATGATATAACATAAAAAAGGGAAGTAAAAATGGAAAGGGGATAGTGTCAGAAAAAGGGAAAAGGGGAGATAAAAAGAGGGAAACTACATGCGACAATGAGGCAAAGGAAACCTATCATATATGAGGGAACTTAGAGAGGGGGAGGAACATTGTGTGAATCCTACTCTCATCAGAGTTGGCCCAAAGAGGAAACAATTGACATATTTGTTTTACAGAGATTCTTCTCTCACTTCATTAAAAAGTGGAAGAGGAAAAGGGAGAAGGAAAAAGAGTAATAAGGGAAGGGTACAAGAAAGGAGAAGGGATTCAAAGGGAGGGGGGAAGGATACTAAAGAGGGAGAGCTGTGCGATGTTAGTGGGACCAATAAGTTTAATACTAGGGAAGAAGGGAAGGAGGGCAAGAAAAGGAAAAGTATAATCTGGGGGTATTAGGATGGCAGGAAATACAAAATTGGTTATTTTAACCGTAAATGTGAATGGGATGAACTCTCCCATAAAGAGGAGGTAGATAGCAGACTGGATCAAAAGTCAGAAGCCTATAATCTGTTGTTTACAGGAAACACATTTAGAACAGGGAGATACATACAGAGTAAAGATAAAAGGCTGGAGCAGAATCTATTATGCTTCAGGTGAAGTAAAAAAAGCAGGGGTAGCTATCCTTATCTCAGATCAAGCAAAAGCAAAGATTGATCTAATTAAAAGAGATAAGGAAGGGAACTATATCTTGCTTAAGGGTAATATAGACAATGAAGCAATATCAGTATTAAACATATATGCACCAAGTGGTATAGCATCTAACTTCCTTAAAGAGAAGCTAAGAGAGTTGGGAGAAGAAATAAACAGCAAAACTATAATAGTGGGAGATCTCAATCTTGCACTCTCAGATTTAGATAAATCAAATCACAAAACAAATAAGAAAGAAATTAAAGAGATAACTAGAATATTAGAAAAATTAGGTATGATAGATCTCTGGAGAAAACTGAATGGTGAAAGGAGTTTACTTTCTTCTCAGCAGTTCATGGAACCTACACAAAAACTGACCATATATTAGGACATAAAGACCTCAAAATTAAATGCAGGAATGCAGAAATAGTAAATGCTTTCTTTTCAGATCACAATGCAATAAAAACTACATTCAACAAAAAGTTAGGTGTAAATAGACCAAAAAGTAATTGGAAACTAAATAATCTCATCTTAAAGAATGATTGGGTGAAACAGCAAATTATAGACACAATTAATAATAATAATGAAATTATTAATCATCATTAATATGATGAGACAGCATATCAAAATTTATGGGATGCAGGCAAAGCAGTAATAAGGGGAACTTTTATATCCTTACAGGCTTACTTGAATAAAATAGAAAAAGAGAAGATCAATGAATTGGGCCTGGAACTTAAAAATTTAGAAAAAAACCAAATTAAAAACCTCCAATCAATTACTAAACTTGAAATTCTAAAATTAAAAGGAGAAATTAATAATATAGAAAGTAAAAAAAAAAACTATTGAACTAATAAATAAAACTAAGAGTTGGTTTTATGAAAAAACCAATAAAATTGATAAACCTTTGGTAAATCTGATTAGAAAAAGGAGAGAGGGAAATCAAATTGGCAGTCTTCAAAATGAAAAAGGAGAACTTTCCACTGATGAAGAGGAAATTAAAGAAATAATAAGGGGTTACTTTGCCCAACTTTATGCTAATAAATTTGATAACCTAAGCGAAATGGCTGACTACCTCCAAAAATATAGGCTTCCCAGATTATCAGAGGAGGAAGTAAATTGCTTAAATAGTCCCATTTCAGAAAAAGAAATAGAAGAAGCTATTAATCAACTCCCTAAAAAAAAAAAAATCCCTGGGACCAGATGGATTTACATGTGAATTCTACCAAACATTCAAAGAACAATTAGCTCCAATGCTTGATAAACTATTTGAAAAAATAGGGAATGAAGGAGTCCTACCAAACTCCTTTTATGACACAGACATGGTACTGATACCTAAAACAGGTAGGTTGAAAACAGAGAAAGAAAATTATAGACCATTCTCCCTAATGAATATTGATGCTAAAATCTTAAATAAGATATTAGCAAAAAGACTACAGAAAATCATCCCCAGGATAATACACCACAATCAAGTAGGATTTATACCAGGAATGCAGGGCTGGTTCAATATTAGGAAAACTATCAGTATAATTGGCCACATTAATAATCAAATTCACAAAAATCATGTGGTCATTTCAATAGATGAAGAAAAAGCATTTGATAAAATCCAACATCCATTCCTATTAAAATAGGAGTATAGGAATAAATGGACTTTTCCTTAAAATAATCAGTAGCATCTATTTAAAACCAGCAGTAAGCATCATATGTAACAGGGACAAACTGCAACCATTCCCAATAAGATCAGGAGTAAAACAAGGTTGCCCACTATCACTGTTACTATTTAATATTGTGTTAGAAAAGCTAGCTTTGGCAATAAGAGTTGAGAAAGAGATTAAAGGAATAAGAATAGGCAATGAGGAAACCAAATTATCACTCTTTGCTGATGATATGATGGTATACTTAGAAAACCCCAGAGACTCTACCAAAAAGTTATTAGAAACAATCCACACCTTCAGCAAAGTTGCAGGATACAAAATAAACCCACATAAGTCATCAGCATTCTTATATATCACTAACAAAACCCAACAGTTAGAGTTACAAAGAGAAATTCCATTTAAAGTAACTATTGATTGTATAAAATATTTAGGAATCTATCTTCCAAGGGAAAATCAGAAACTTTATGAGCAAAACTACAAAACACTTTCCACACAAATTAAGTCTGATCTAACCAACTGGAAAAATATTAAATGCTCTTGGATTGGGCGAGTAAATATAATTAAGATGACAATACTACCTAAATTAACCTATTTATTTAGCACTATACCAATCAGACTTCCCAAAAACTACTTTGAAGAACTAGAAAAAATAACAACAAAGTTCATATGGAAAAACAAAAGGTCAAGAATTTCAAGGGAATTAATGAAAAAAAAAATCAAATGAAGGTAGCCTAGCTGTACCAGATCTAAAATTATATTACAAAGCAGCAGTTACTAAAACCATCTGGTATTGGCTAAGAAATAGACTAGTTGATCAATGGAATAGGTTAGGTTCAAAAGACAAAATAGCCAATAACTTTAATAATATAGTGTTTGACAAACCCAAAGTCACCAGTTTCTGGGATAAGAATGCATTATTTGACAAAAAATGGCTGGGAAAATTGGAAATTAGTATGGCAGAAACTAGGCATTGACTCACACTTAACACCATACACCAAGATAAGATCAAAATGGGTTCATGATCTAGGCATAAAGAATGAGATTATAAATAAATTGGAAAAGCATAGGATAGTTTACCTCTCAGACCTGTGGAAGAGGGAGGAATTTATGACCAAAGAAGAACTAGAGATCACTATTGACCACAAAATAGAAAATTTTGATTATATCAAATTGAAAAGTTTTTGTACATACAAAACTAATGCAGACAAGATTAGAAGGGAAACAATAAACTGGAAAAACATTTTTACATTCAAAGGTTCTGATAAAGGCAATATTTCCAAAATAGATAGAGAATTGACTAAAATTTATAGGAAATAAAACCATTCTCCAAATGATAAATGGTCAAAGGATATGAACAGACAATTCTCAGGCGAAGAAATTGAAACTATTTATAGACATATGAAAATATGCTCCAAATCATTATTAAGCAGAGAAATGAAAATTAAGACAACTCTGAGATACCACTACACACCTGTCAGATTGGCTAGAGTGACAGAGAAAGATAATGTGAAATGTTGGAGGGGATGTGAAAAAACAGGGACACTGATACATTGTTGGTGGAATTGTGAGCACATCCAGCCATTCTGGAGAGCAATTTGGAACTATGCTCAAAAAGTTATCAAACTGTGCATACCTTTTGAACCAGCAGTGTTTCTACTGGGCTTATACTCCAAGGAGATATTAAAGGAAGGAAAGGGACCTGTATGTGCCAAAATGTTTGTGGCAGCCCTGTTTGTAGTGGCTAGCTGCTGGAAAATGAATGGATGCCCATCAATTAGAGAATGGTTGAGTAAATTGTGGTATATGAATGTTATGGAATATTATTTTTCTGTAAGGAATGACCAGCAGGATGAATACAGAGAGGACTGGCGAAACTTACATGAACTGATGCTAAGTGAAACGAGCAGAAGCAGGAGATCATTATATACCTCAACAACGATACTGTTTGAGGATGTATTCTGATGGAAGTGGATCTCTTCGATAAAGAGAGCTTTAATTGATCAAAGATGGACAGAAGCAGCTACACCCAAAGAAAGAACACTGGGAAATGAATATAAACTGCTTGCATTTTTGTTTTTTTTCCAGGGTTATTTACACCTTCTGAATTCAATTCTCCCTGTGCAACAAGAAAACTATTCGGTTCTGCACACATATATTGTATCTAGGATATACTGTAACCTATTCAACATGTAAAGGACTGCTTGCCATCTAGGAGAGGGGGTGGAGGGAGGGAGGGGAAAAATCGGAACAGAAGTGAATGCAAGGGATAATGCTGTAAAAAATTACCCTGGCATGGGTTCTAGCAATAAAAAGTTAGTTAAAAAAAGAATTAGTTACAAATTATTGTCTCTAATCCATATCTTCTATTATCTAAAATCAGAAAAACTCAAATCCCAAAGGAGACCAACAATTAAACTTCCACTTTCAAAATAATAGAACTTTATAAAACATGAGTGAGTGTACTAATAAAAAAATCACTTCTTTTATTATTTTCATTTATATGTGAAATAGTATGAGGAATTTGTGGTATTAATTACATATACTACAATCAAATACTTAAGATTGCCATTTTTCAGGTTTCAAACTTAAGTATGATCACTAATTAATGTTTTTTTTTAATAGTGTTGTATTTTTCTAAATACACGCAAAGATATTATTCAATATTCAACTTTGCAAAACCTTGTGCTCCAAAATTTTTCTTCTTCTTTCCTTTCTTCCCCCACCCCAAGACAGCAAGCAATATTATATAGGCAAAACATGCACAATTATTCCAAATATATTTCTATATTCTTGCTGCACGCACACACAAAAATTCAGTTCAAAAGAAAAAAAAAACACAAGCAAACAAAGAACAATCACAACAAAAGATGCAAATACTATCCTTTGATTCACATTCAGACTCCATAGTTCTCTCTCTGGATGTGGCTGGCATTTCCCATAACAAATCTATTGGAACTGTCATGCATTCAGGTCAATCACAATTGGTCATTACACAATCTTGTTGTTGCTGGTTATAGTGTTCAATTGGTTCTATTCACTTAATTTAGCATCAGTTCATGTAAGTCTTTCCAGGCCTTTCTGAAATTACACTGCTGATTGGTTTTTATAGAACAATACTATTTCATAACATTCATATACCATAACTTATTTCCCAACTGATGGGTATCCACTCAATGTCTAGTTCCTTGTCACTAAAAAAATGGCTGCTACAAAAATTTTTGCACCTGTGGATCCTTTCCCCTTTTTATGATCTTTTTAGAAAACAGACCCAGTAAAGGCACTGCTGTCTCAAAGGGTATTCACAATTTGAGCATAGTTAAAAATTGCTCTCAATAATGATTGTATAGGGGCCATTAGGTAGCTCAGTGGATAGAACACTGAGCAGTAGATAGGAAGAAAGGCATTTTTTTTCCTCATTAATGGAAGTTATCAGAAGTTACACTGAACCTAAAGATCATATCCCTTTGACAAATAATATTTAAGAAAATAGCTAGATATGATTCTATCTGGGTATCCTCTCTCTCTCTAAGGAGAGCAGAATCGATGAGTGTATGGTTCCAACCTTCCGTTTTCCTTCCTCACAAAAATGAGTCTCCCTTGTAGAAGAATCTGAGGAGAAGAAGCTAATATCTATTCTGCCTATTCATCTAGCCTGGCATCTCATCATGCTTTCTTCCCCAGTTTTCTAGAATCTTCTATACTAGGGATACTGGTTCACTGGAAAAACACAATAAATTTGAATGAGAGACTGTGGATTTCAATCCTGTGTGATCTTACAATTCAGACTGTCTTTCCTAGTCCCTCTCCCCATGAATATTGCCTCTCTTCATAGAATGTAGCCTCATTGAGAGCAGTTGATATTCTTTTTTGTGTATTTTTACTCCTAGTTTCTAGTCCTTTAGTTGGCACATAGTAGAAAATTATTAAATATAAAAATTGATTGGTCTCTTTTGCTAGCTGAAGTATCAGTATGCCTGAAACTCTGGCAAAATTTCTAGTTTTATCTTTTCTTTATCCTTTACTGATCCATATTATGATTATTACTAATTATTGCCATTTAAATATTTGTTCTCTGTTTTTGTATTTTTTGGGTTGTGATGGTGAGAGTAGAAAGGAACATTATCTTAGTTCCTTTATCTTCTTGCTTTTGTTTTCTCACTCACAGCCTCACAATGAGATCTCTCAAATTGGGCACCACAATATCAAGCATCTTTTAAATTCTTAGGCATTTGCAATGGAAAAGAAGGACAAGCCCCTAATTATAAAATATGATAAAGTTGCAAACTATCTTGTTATTTTCCTTCAATTCTCTTTATTTCTCTTTGTCTGCTAGTTTTTTCAGTCTTCCTTAGTATGTCTACAAGGGAGAGGATAGATTTAATTTTAAAAAATAGGGAATGTATATTAGTCAAATATGGTATCATGAATAGAATGGTGGATCTGGAATCACAAAGACAGAGGTCCAAATCTAGTTTCTGTCACTTGCTAAATCTCAGAGTTATTCTCTGAGTCTCAGAGTTATTCTGAGAATGAAATGATATAACATTTGTAAAAGCACTTAACAAACCTTAAAACACTATATCATTGTTAACTATAATCATCATCACTATCTTTAAGAAAAAGAGTTGTTATGGAAAAAAATTAAAATATGAACTAAAATAAATTTATTAAAATGTGTTATTCATGGATTTCATCTGCCTGTGGTGTGTCTGCCCTACTTGCATGACTTACTGACAGTTGTCTACTATACATCTCCATGTGAACATTTCCTACATGCCTCAAACTCAATTGTTATCTTTCCTACTGAAACCACTCCTTCCTTTTAACTTTTCTATTTTTGAAAAGCAACTCCATTTTTCAAGTAACTCAGATCATCTTTGATTTTTCATTTTCTTTTAAGTTCATAATTCAATGAGTTGAAAAATCTTATCCATTTCATCTTCTCAGGCTCTCTCATATCCATTCCCTTCTATCTCCAAAGCAACTATACCACAGATCCTCTGGTTGAAGCCCTTGTTGCTTCTATTTTAGGCTATTGAAATATCTCCTAATTGATTTCCTCACATCATATCTCACCTTTTCACTCTATTCTCCACAACACTGCCAACTTTATATATTAAAAATTAAGGCTCAACCATACCATTCTTCTCCTCTGTTTGGCGTTAAAACCTTTCAGAATCTGATATCTTTCCAGGCTTACTGTACATTACTTCCCCTCACAAACTTTATCTTCCAGCCCAAATGGCCAACTTTATAATTTGTAGCATCTGTAGAGATCTCTAGGGTCAGGAAAACTCTTTTCACATTTCATCTTTCGATCCACATATCACCAGGGAAGTAGGTACTATCATTATTCTCTCTCTGCAGATGAAGAAAATGAGGCAATCAGAGGTTAAATGATTTGTTCAAGATCACACACCTACTAAGCATTTAAGACCAAATTTGAACTCATTGTTCTAACTATATTCTACTGGACCATCTAGCTTGCCATTCCTGGTATACAACATTTTATCTCTTTTCCTTCTCCCTGTGGATGGTCTATCCATCTGAAGGGATAGCCTGAAATACTTTCTCTCTTCATCTCTGACTCCTGGAATCCAAAGCTCCCTTTAGGACTTTACAGAAGTCCCACCTCCTTCAAGGAGGCATAATTACCAGTCTGGTGAGTCTTCTAGGTTTTATTTCCCTTCTCTGTCATTGTGCTTTACTTTTTCTTTTTCTTTTTTTTTTTTGCATATATGTTCTTTGCACTAAGAATATACTAACTCCCCACTGTATTGCAAGCTCTTTCAAGGCAAGGATTTTTGTGTCTTTTCCCAATGTCTAGAACAGTGCATAGCACATAATAAAAACAATAATTGCTTGTCTATAATTTGCCATTTTAGCTTGTACTCTTTCCTTATATTATAATAAAGGCAAATAGATTGGCAGATTTTCACAATCCTATAGTCAAAATAACAGATTGATTATCATTTACTCATTTGCAATTCTTGAAAGTGTGGTGGATGTTTAAATAAGATCACTGTATACAACCAAGAATCAAGAAGAGAACTGAGGGATTCCCAGTGTTTTAGAACAGCCACAAACCAATAATCTCTGTACTAGATAAAAACCACATGACTGAAGTTCCAATAAATGAATAAAACTCACTTTTTATAGATGCTCAATGAGGCTTAGAGATAATCAAATGACCTTCTTTATTCTATCAGTGCCTTGAGGCAACCTGTCTCACAGAGCATCTTGTTAGCATGAAGAATACTCCCAACAGCCTCTCAGAACTTAGGGCATTACTGCCTGACTGCCCAGAAACTGCAATTCTCCCAGAATTCTGATTAACCAGAACCATGATTACCAGTCTAGGAAATGGAAAACCAAGATTAAACAACTCATGATTTCCTCCCAAAGCTGCACATTAATTATTTCTTGTTCTAAAATGCAGTGCAGCAAGGCATGCATTCTAATATAGTGAAAGAGTTTTCATTTTCCTTTCAAAATATATATTGGATACTCACCCCCCCAAAAGGAAAATAATATATGAAGTTCAAATTTTCTTTTATTTTTTTGGCTCAAAACCAGTTAATAGTGAAATGAATTTTCTGGTACCTCACCAGTTTCAATTTGAAAAGAAATTGCACAAACGGTACACACTTAAACGTGATTGACAGCTGTCTGATCACATCCCAGGCTACAGAAGATAAAGAATTTCAAGTAAGGACTATATAAAATTATTACATAGAGAGATGATTCATGACATCCTGCCTAACAATAAAATTAGGTAATATTTAAATACATAAAATGTATATTAGAAGAGAAATAATATATATATATTATTTCTCTTCTAATATATATGTATATATACATATACTTATATACATACACACACACACACACATATATACATACACACACACACACACACACACACACACACACACACATATATAGGTTAACCATAGTTTTGGAGGCATCAAGGTAGTTGCAGTGGATAGATCACTGGACCTAGAATCAGGAAAACCTGAGTTCAGAACTGGTCACATATGTTGTGTCACCCTGGAGAAGTCTTTTTCTGTCTCAGTTTCCTCATAATAATAATAGTGCCTACCTCCCCAGGTTGTTGTGAGGATCAAATAAAATTAATGTGACTACCATATTGCCTAATACATAATTGGCAGTTAATATTTTTCTTCCTTTTCCCTTTTGTGTTATTATTTAGGGCCTCTGCTATTAATATCAAGTTTATTGATATAGGAGGGTGTGAGTAGAAAGAATCCTGAATCTTGAATCAGAGGAGATGGTTCTGAAATTCACTATCTGTATAGCTTAGGAAAACCACTTTAACTTCCTGATAGGCTTCCTTCAAGAAACAGTCCCCTCTGTAATTCCAAAACTAATTTCTATAATTGAAATTGTTCTTTCATGTTTCTTGATTTCTTGTAAAATTCTGCATAAATATCTACCTTGTCTCTGTTACTTCTTTCTTTATGTTAGGTCTTTGTATATGTCATACTTTCCTCAGTAGAATATGATAGCTACCATTTATAGAATGTTTTAATGTTTGCAAAGTGCTTTACAAATATTATCTCACAGAATCTTAAGAAATAGGGGCTAATATTATCTCCATCTTAAAGGGAAGGAAAGTGAGATAGAGATTAAGTAACTTTCTCTGGATCATCTAGCTCCTTTTTAAGTTCTATAAATTCCTTGAAAGCAGGATTGGTGATTTCATGATATCACCATCATCTAGACAATGCCTTACTTACACATAGTTAATGCTAAATAAGCATTCATCTTTAAAGGAACATTAACTCCAAAATGTCTGATGGTTTTGATTCTCTTCTTAGGCAAGTCACTGAATTTCTCTATATATCATGTTTCTCATCTGCAAAATAAAAGGTTAGACCAGATGACTTCTAAGGTCTCTTCTCCCTCAAATACTATGATTTAGTGATGCAAGTTGTAGACATTATTCTGGTTTCCTTATTGTTTTCTCATCTTGTATACACACACACATATACACACACTCAATATCTTGCTCTAAGTGCAAATCAAATGACAAAGAACTTTATGAAGAATAGCAGGTGAAAAAAAGGAATGAAGCACAAATAATCTGTTTTTCAAATCAGATAAGAATCTGGGAATTTAAGAGAAAAATAGGAATTTCAGGATAAACTAAAACAGAGTGAAATATGCAGAATTAGGGGTATGGTGGATCAGGTGGTCACAGTAATTAAAAGAGGTGAAATCATTGAATGCATGAAAAAATAATGTATAAGCATTTAGTATGTACTTATCACTAAGTAGTCCCTATTTTCCAGAGGACTGCATCCAAATAGGGGGAAAGAATATACAGAACACAGTATTGTCCAAGGAGGAGTATTTTGATTTGGAAGTCAGAAGAATAGTGATAGCAATCACAAGATGATACACACCTTTTCATAGTAATGTAGATTTTCTATATAGAAGAAAAAAATTGAGATAACAAAAAGTAAATAATCTCTATTCAGAAATTTTGAAAGTAGCTTATAATGCTAACAATACAATAGATAATTTTGTAGAATATTTTATTTGTGGATTCCTAAGTGTTTTCCAAACACTAATTAATTAAGACCCACAATATCTCGGGAAGAGCCAAAAGACTATGCAACATTAAGAACTGTCAAACATTTGTAATTCCTGTTTTTCATCACTATTTTTAGCAAAATGTTAATAAAATAACCTTTCATTTTATTTATTTATTTTTATCTCATTCACTGAATGAATTTACTGTACTGAATTCAGTTCACTATCCATAATATTTACATAGTATATATAATTAATTAATCAATTAACTGTTACCCTTATGGCCACTCTGATTGAAAGTAATATGATCTAATGTGAAGCTAGAATCATTTTCTGAGGAAATGTCCAAGTTCTCTTTCAAACTTAAAACAATTCACAAAGCAAACAATATATGTGACAAATTAGAAGAGTGAAAGAATGGTGTAGTTAGATTCTCCTAATATGAACATCTGACTCTATGATGATTCTCTTTCCATGTACTAATCAACAACAAGCTCTTAACTTTTTAAAAATCTCTACATGATATAATTGTATCATTCTTTAACATGAACATATACTTATATAGATAAATGATGAATTACTGTTTCAATCGAATGAATGTTTTCTATAGCTATCTCATGTTCTTAGATTTAAATTTTTTTAAATCAGAGATTATAACTTTTTATTGATTTTATTCTGTTGATAATATCATGTGGATAAGTTGATAAATGGTTTTTATTTTTATCTAATTAGGAAATAAACAATTTAGAAAATCTGAAGTAATTTCAGAAAAGTTTGGAATATGAGATAGTATTTGTAAAGTACTTTGCAAACTTTAAACTGCATATAAATGAGTATGATGATGATGATGATGATGATAGCTAACTAACATTTATATAACACTTACAATGTACCAGATAGTGTACTAAGCTCTTTATAGTTATGTTCTCATGTGATCCTCACAACAACCCTGGAAGTTGTAATATTATTATTGTGATAATTATTATCACATATTATTGTGATATTATTATCCTCATTTTACAGATGAAGAAATGTGAGGTAAACAGAAATTAAAAGACTTGACCAGTGACATAACTACTAAGTGTCTGAAGCAAAAGGTGAACTCGGGTCTTCTTTACTCTAGTTCCAAGTGCCTGCCATCTAACTGCCAAACATGGGGTAATGTATACCAGTAGTTCACACTTATGAAAAGGTTGAAATGAATTAGAGATTAGAATGATGATGTTAGTGGGTAGAATTTAAACATTAAGGTCCAGGTTTGATGAGTTAGAAGGCAGAAGACTAAATTGCTAAGTTCTCTTAGTCTTGGATATGTTTATTTTATTTCTCAAGTCAAAGTCAACATTGAGACTAGAAAAGCTGAAAGAATTTTGACTGACACTAGTGACATTAAATGAATTTCTCTATTTGAATGGCTGCAATTATTTCTGAATGTCAGACATTACTGAAGGCTCATACATGATTCTGCAAAGTAGAATTGAACCTATATGACTTAACTCAATGTTAGCAATAGAAGAGCTCTTAGACATGATTTAGTTTATATGCCTTATTTATTAACTGGTTTGCCTATGATGATTTAGTTAATGTAAGGACAAGGATTTGATCATGGGTCACCTGACTCTTAAGATCTATCGAGTCTTCATTTACATCCCCATTTTGGAGGGTTAATTTAGTAAAAGTGAGTGTGTCATATTTATGGATTTCATTATTTCATCTGTCCTTCACCCCTAAAGCAAATTAAATTCACATCCATCCACTGGAGAATGGTTGGGTAAATTGTGGTATATGAATGTTATGGAATATTATTGTTCTGTAAGAAATGACCAGCAAAATGAATATACAGAGGCTTGGAGAGACTTATATAAACTGATGCTGAGTGAAATGAGCAGAACCAGGAGATCATTATATACTTCAACAACAATACTGTATGAGGATATATTCTGATAGAAGTGGATATCTTTGACAAAGAGAAGATCTAATTCAGTTCCAACTGATCAATGATGGACAGAATCAGCTACACCCAGAGAAGGAACACTGGGAAATGACTGTAAACTGTTTGCATTTTTGTTTTTCTTCCCAGGTTATTTTTACCTTTTGAATCCAATTCTTCCTGTGCAACAAGAGAACTGTTTGGTTCTGCACACATATATTGTATCTAGGATATACTATAACATAAGACTGCCTGCCATCTAAGGGAGGAGGTGGAGGAGGGAAGGGAAAAATTAGAACAGAAGTGAGTGCAAGAGATAATGTTGTAAAAAAATTGCCTATGCATATGTACTGTCAATAAAAAGTTATAATTATAAAAAAATTTTCTCCAAATCTCTGTCATATCTAACTTTTCTAAAATTTAATTTACCTCCTTAATCTCTTTATTGTTTATTTTGTGGTTAGATTAATCTAGTTCTGATAGAAGGAGGTTGAGATCCCCGACTGAGATAGTTTTGCTGTTTATTTCTTGTTACTACTTATTTAAATTCTAAGAATTTAGATACTTTACACCTTTGAGCCAAATCTGATAAGATTAAGTTTCAAACAATGCTCATCTGTCTCTCTTCTTTCCCTCTGCTGAATTAGGTCTTTTGTGCCTTTTCCTATAATGTAATTTTACCTCATTTTACCTCCCTTTTCTTTTCCCCCCAATGCAATCATTTTTTCACCTTTGATTTCTTTTTTTTTTAATATCATTACATTAAAATCAACTTATAATTACTTCCTCTAAGTATGTCCCTTCTAACTGCTCTGACAAAGTTATATTTCTTAAGAGTTACAAATTTCATCTTTCCATATAGAGATATAAACATTTTAACCTTTGAAAACATATATTTTCTTCCATTAACCTTTTTTTTATGCTTCTCTTGAGTCTTGTTATTTGAGATCAAATTTTTTTGTTCAACTCTGGTCTTTTCATCAGAAATGATTGAACATCCCCTATTTCATTGCATCCCCTATTCCCTGAAAGATAATGTTTAATTTTACTCGGTACTTGATTCTTGGTTGTAATTCAAATGCTTTTTATCTTCTGGAATATTATTTTCTAGGACTTCTGATCTTTTAATGTGGAAACTGCTAGATCTTGAGAAATCCCAATTGTGTCCTTGTTATTGAATTGTTTTTGTGTGTTTTTTCTGGCTGGTTGTGGTATTTATTTTTCTTTATCTGATAATTCTGGGTTTCGGTACAATATTCCTTGGAGTTTCATATTGGGATCTCTTTCAGGAGGTGTTCATTGGATTCTTTTAATAACTATTTTGATCCTTTGGTTCTAGTATAACAGACCAGTTTTCCTTGATAGTTTCTTGAAAGATGTTCTCCAGGCTCTTTTTAAAAATATATATTATTATAGCTATAGTATACACACACACACACACACACACACACACACACACACACACACACACATACATATTTATACAGTTATCTTGCTGCATAAGAAAAATCAGATGTAGAAAGAAAAAAAAAAAAACCTGAGAAATGTGCAAGTAAACAATAACAAAAACAGTGGAAATGTTATGTTGTGGTCTACATTCATTCCTACTGTTCTTTCTCTGGGTGTAGCTGATTCTCTTTTTAACTGAACAATTGGAACTGGTTTGAATTATCTTATTGTTAAAGAGAGCCAGGGCCACCAGAGTTGATCATCATATAGTCTTGTTGATGTCATGTATAATGATCTTCTGGTTCTGCTCATTTCACTTAGCATCAATTCATATAAGTCTCTCTAGGACTCTCTGAAATCATCTAGTTAATCATTTCTTACAGAACAATAATATTCCATAACATTCATATACCATAATTTATTCAATCATTTTTTCAATTGATGGGCATCCATTTAATTTCCAGTTTCTAGCCACTACAGAAAGGGCTGCCACAAATATTTTTGCACATGTGGGTCCCTTTCCCTTCTTTAAGAGCTCTTTGGGATATAAGCCCAGTAGTAACACTGCTCAATCAAAGGATATACATAGTTTGATAACTTTTTTGAGCTAGTTCCAAATTGCTCTCCAAAATGGTTGGATTCATTCACAATTCCAACAATGTATCAATATCCCAGTTTTCTCACATCCCCTCCAACATCCGTCATTATCTTTTCTTATCATCTTAACCAATTTGAGTGGTGTGTAGTAGTATCTCAGAGTTGTCTTAATTTGCATTTCTCTGATCAATAATGATTTGTAGTACTCTTCATATGACTAGAATAGTTTCAATTACTTTATCTGAAAATTGTCTGTTCATATCCTTTGACCATTTATCATTTGGAAAATGGCTTGATTTCCTATAAGTCAATTCTCTATCTATTTTGGAAATAATGCCTTTATCAGAACCTTTGAATATAAAAATATTTTCCCAGTTTATTGCTTCACTTCTAATCTTATCTGCATTAGTTTTGTTTGTACAAAAACTTTTTAACTTAATATAATCAAAATTTTCTATTTTGTGATCAATAATGATTTCTAGTTCTCCTTTGGTCACAAATTCCTTCCTTCTCCATAGGTCTAAAAGGTAAACTAATTTCTGTTCTTCTAATTTATTTATAATCTCATTTTTTATATCTAGATTATGAACCCATTTTGACCTTGTCTTGGTATATGGTGTTAAGTGTGGGTTGCTTAATTTCTGCCATATTTGTTTTTCAATTTTCCCAGCAGTTTTTGTCAAATAATGAATTCTTTTCCCAGAAGCTGGGGTCTTTGGGTTTGACAAACACTAGATTCCTATAGGTATTGACTATTTTGTCCTTTGAACCGAACCTATTCCACTGATCAGCTAGTCTATTTCTTAGCCAATACCAAATGGTTTTGATGACTGCTGCTTTATAATATAGTTTTGAATTTTGTACAGCTAGGCCACCATCATTTGCTTTTTTTTTTTTTCATTAGTTCCTTGAAATTCTTGACCTTTTGTTCTTCCAAATGAATTTTATTGTTATTTTTTTCTAGGTCAGTAAGATAGTTTCTTGGGAGTTTGATTGGCATAGCACTAAATATATAGATTAGTTTAGATAGTATTGTCATCTTTATTATATTTGCTCACCCTATCCAAGAACATGTAATATTTTTCTAATTGTTTAATTCTGACTTTATTTATGTGAAAAGTGTTTTGTAGTTTTGCTCATATAGTTCCTGACTTTCCCTTGGTAGGTGATAGACTCCCAAATAGTTTATACTTTTGACAGTTATTTTAAATGGAAATTCTCTTTGTATCTCTTGCTATTGGATTTTGTGAGTGATGTATAAAAATGCTGATGATTTATGGGATTTATTTTGGATCCTGCAATTTTTGTAAAGTTTTAGATTATTTCTAATAGTTTTTTATTAGCTTGTCTAGGATTCTGTCAGTATACTGTCATATCATCTGCAAAGAATGATAATTTGGTTTCCTCATTACCTACTCTAATTCCTTTAATCTCTTTTTCATCTCTTATTGTCATAGCTAGCATTTCTAATACAATATTGAATAGTAATGGTGATAGTGGGAAACCTTGTTTCACTCCTGATCTTACTGTGAATAGTTCCCTTTTGTCCCATTACATATGATGCTTACTGATGGTTTTGAATAGATGCTACTAACAAATTTAAGGAAAAGTCCATTTATTGCTATTCTCTTTAGTGTTTTTAATAGGAATGGGTGTTGGATTTTATTAAATGCTTTTTCTGCATCTATTGAGGTGATCATATTATTTTTGTTAATTTAGTTATTGATATAGTCAATTATACTAATAGTTGAACTAGCTCTGCATTCCTGGTATGTATCCTATTTGGTCATGGTGTATTATCCAGGCTCTTTTTTTAAAAATAACTTTTTATTGATAGAACTCATGCCAGGGTAATTTTTTACAACATTATCCCTTGCATTCACTTCTGTTCCGATTTTCCCTCTCCTTCTTTCCACCCCCTCCCCCAGATGGCAAGCAATCCTTTACATGTTGAATAGGTTACAGTATATCCTGGATACAATATATGTGTGCAGAACCAAACAGTTTTCTTGTTTCACAGGGAGAATTGAATTCAGAAGGTATAAATAATCCAGGAAGAAAAACAAAAATGCAAGCAGTTTATATTCATCTCCTAGTGTTCTTTCTTTGGGTGTAGCTGCTTCTGCCCATCTTTGATCAATTGAAACTGAATTAGCTTTCTTTATCGAAGAGATCCACTTCCATCAGGATACATCCTCAAACAGTATCGTTGTTGAGGTAAATAATGATCTCCTGCTTCTGCTCGTTTCACTTAGCATCAGTTCATGTAAGTCTCGCCAGTCCTCTCTGTATTCATCCTGCTGGTCATTCCTTACAGAACAATAATATTCCATAATGTTCATATACCACAATTTACTCAACCATTCTCCAATTGATGGGTATCCATTCATTTTCCAGCTTCTAGCCACTACAAACAGGGCTGCCACAAACATTTTGGCACATACAGGTCCCTTTCCCTTCTTTAGTATCTCTTTGGGCTATAATCCCAGTAGAAACACTGCTGGATCAAAGGGTATGCACAGTTTGATAGCTTTTTGAGCATAGTTCCAAATTGCTCTCCAGAATGGCTGGATGTGTTCACAACTCCACCAACAATGTATCAGTGTCCCTGTTTTTCCATATCCCCTCCAACATTCCACATTATCTTTCCCTGTCATTCTAGCCAATCTGACAGGTGTGTAGCGGTATCTCAGAGTTGTCTTAATTTGCATTTCTCTGATTAATAATGATTTGGAGCATATTTTCATATGGCTAGAAATAGTTTCAATTTCTTCGTCTGAGAATTGTCTGTTTATATCCTTTGATCATTTATCAATTGGAGAATGGTTTGATTTCTTATAAATTAGAGTCAATTCTCTATATATTTTGGAAATGAGGCCTTTATCAGAAGCTTTGAATGTGAAAATGTTTTCCCAGTTTATTGTTTCCCTTCTAATCTTGTCTGCATTTGTTTTGTATGTACAAAAACTTTTCAATTTGACAAAATCAAAATTTTCTATTTTGTAGTCAATAGTGATCTCTAGTTCTTCTTTGGTCATAAATTCCTTTCTTTTCCACAGGTCTAAGAGGTAAACTATCCTATGCCCTTCCAATTTACTTATAATCTCATTCTTTATGCCTAGATCATGAACCCATTTTGACCTTGTCTTGATGTATGGTGTTAAGAATGGATCAATGGCTATTTTCTACCATACAATTTCCAATTTTCCCAGCCATTTTTGTCAAATAATGCATTCTTATCCCAGAAACTGGGGTCTTTGGGTTTGTCAAACATTATATTATTAAAATTATTGGCTGTTTTGTCCTTTGAACCTAACCTATTCCATTGATCAACTAGTCTATTTCTTAGCCAATACCAAATGGTTTTAGTAACTGCTGCTTTATAATATAATTTTAGATCTGGTACAGCTAGATCACCTTCATTTGATTTTTTTTCATTAATTCCCTTGAAATTCTTGACCTTTTGTTTTTCCATATGAGCTTTGTTGTTATTTTTTCTAGTTCATCAAAGAAGTTTTTTGGGAGTCTGATTGGTATAGTGCTAAATAAATAGATTAATTTAGGTAGTATTGTCATCTTTATTATATTTGCTCGCCCAATCCAAGAGCATTTAATATTTTTCCAGTTGGTTAGATCAAACTTAATTTGTGTGGAAAGTGTTTTGTAGTTTTGCTCATAAAGTTTCTGATTTTCCCTTGGCAGATCGATTCCTAAACATTTTATACAAGCAGTAGTTACTTTAAATGGAAATTCTTCAGGCTCTTTTTTTAATGGTGGTTTTTAAATAATTCAATAATCCTTACATTGTCTCTTTTGGATCGATTTTTCCAGGTCAGGTTTTTTTTTTTTTTCCAATGTGGTATTTTACATTTTCTTCTATTATTTTAATTTTTAGAAAAATTTGTTTGACTGATTCTTGATGCTTCATTGAGTCATTCACTTCAATTTGTCCAATTCTAATTATTAATATATTTGTGTCTTCTGTTAGCTTTTTAAAAATCTTCTTTTGCATTTGGATAATTATACTAAATTTGCATTGGATAATTTGGATAAAAGGAGTTGGGGTTTTTTCAGTGGATTTTTTCTCCATTTTGCCAATTCTATTTTTTAAGAAGTTGTTTCCTTTTTTCCATTTCAACAAATTTATTTTTGAGTTTTTTTAGTATATTTTTTCCATTTGCCAAATTCAATTTTTAGATTTTCTTCAGTCAATTTCTGTAATTCATTTTTCAAGTTGCTGCTTTTTCCCCCAAAAAATGTCCACAACTCTTGTATAGCTGTCATCCTTCCCCCCCCCCTCCAATTTTTCTTCTATCTCTTTTTTAAGATCTATTTTGAACTCTTCCAAAAGAGTCTTTTGGACTCTTTTCATTTGGATTGGAGATCATTTCATTTTCCCCCTTGAGGTTTCCCTTAAAGGTATTTTGCCTTTATGTTCTTCTTCTGAGTTTGTGTTCTGATCTTCCCTATCTTCACAGTACCTCTCTATGGTCACAGCTCTTTTTTAAAATTTTTTTTGCTTTTTTGTTCATTTTTTAAAATTGAGGTCTACCTCTATGGCACAAGGGAGATTGCCCTGAGCTTCATCAGCAGGATAAAAGGAAGTTGGGGTGGTGAGGCTTTTTACTGACTTCACTGAGACCAGTAATACTGTATACTTTCCCACTGCTCTGTGTTGGCCTGGCCAAATCCTGCCTATTATGGTTAGCGGCACATATGCCTTCTCTAGTTGTTTTAGAGTTTTCACAATTGTTGCTGTTCTGTCAACTCTATCCCTCCTAATAATTTATTTTTCTCATTCCCAGTCCCAGATCCTTTCCTTTACCTCCCCCCCCCCAAAAAAATGAAAGAAACACAGAGCCTGGGTTCAAGTCCTCTGTTTGTCATATAGATTAATTGTTTCATCTTTAAATTCTCTGTGCTCCACATACATAATCTTCAATCCAAATAAAGGATTCAGTGTCTTAGCCACTACTATTACAAAAGGTGACTGAGGCAGCTTTAGGACCAATTCCAGGGGGAATAATGAAATTTGTATTAGGGATTCTATATATCTCTTTCCTTCTCTATGAGGTAAGAAATATTGAAAAGTTAGTTTTCTACATAATGTTTCAAGCTTCAAGGTAAAGTAAAATAATAAGTACTATTGACCAATTAATTTTCAGAATGGGACAAATTAAAAAAGATTAAGTTTCTCCAGAACAATTAAGTGTCAATTTCTCAGAAATCAAGCAAACAGAACTGGGGAGCTAGAAAAGCACAGAGTGGCCAGAAATGCAAAGATGATTTCTTAAAATGTAACATTAATAAATTTTCTTTGATAACTGAATTTCAATACCAAACATATTTCTAACACTGGTATCGTCTTTTCTTCCTATATCAATATTCTTGATCCCTGCCAGAACCCCATCACTTTATTTTCCAATCAAAATGGCTTCCATTGCTAATTGCTATTGATGATATTCTACCTTCCACTCCAGTACCTTTGCAGAAACTTTCCTTGACACTTCCAAAATTCTGTCCTTCACTTCTGGCTCTTGGCCCCTTCAAAGTTCAGCTCATGCCATCTGCTATAAGAAATGTTTCTTGTTTCTCTCTGTTGTTAAGACTCTTCCCTCTACTGAAATTACATTGTATTTATGTCGTGTATAATAATTATCTATGACAGGTTGTTTTCCCCATTAGACTGTAAGCTTCTTGAGAACAGGAACTATTTTATTTTATTATTTGTGCTTTCACTAACAATGATTGGTAAACATCAAGCATTTAATAAATGCTTATTAAATTGAATTGAAATAAATGAGGGCTCTCCTTCTTTAAAAAAATTCTCTGTGCTCTCTATCTTTAAAAAAAGTCATTGTCCTTTTCCATATACTGGTGATAATTCAAAATAATGTTTTTAAATTCATAAAGCAAAATACATAATAATATAAAGGAAACCAATTGTATTTACTTGAAATATAGTCATGAAAATATTTTTTGTAAATGTTAACAGAACACAGTTTCACATTGAGAACTACTGTTCTAAGTTTACTTGGTAATTTGAATTAATAGGAGTTTTTATGGGAGAGGTCCATTCCTTAGTAAGTCACAAGTTGACACCCTCCCAAAACTGTTCATATGATATTATTTGTGAAAGTAAAGCAAAATTTTATATTAATGCATTAATCAACAATTATTTGAAAAAATGATATTATTATTTTCTGTCAGAATTAAAATCTTAGTCAAGTGTGTGGGAATTCATTTGAAGGACTAAGACCTCAAGGAAAAGGCAGAAAAGCTAAATACTGTGACCAGACATGAAGAACAACTAAGGTGAGACAGAAACAAGCTCGTGCATATTTTATGCCTGTGTCCTGGTATAGATTTCCAGCAATCTGTGGAAGAATGCAGATATGGTGTGGCCCCTTGAAAGCTAGTTATTTTTTAATAAAGGATGCCTTCCCCAGTGATTCCAACATTTTTGCAACCAACATTTTTGCAACAGTGATGAAAGAATCCCTTCAATTCTGATATATCTAAGTAGCACACTTCCCATCTGTACTTATGGGTCTCCATATAAGGAATAAACTTGGGGATAGGGAAAAAATGAGCAGAATATAAGTGAAATCCAAACATGAGTTTGAAATAGTCTTTCAGAGGAAGATAATCAATATTATTTAATAAGCCACTTATGCTAAACTAGAAAGAAATCTCTATTGCCATTGCCATATCTCTGGGGTCTATCCTCAGATCTGGTATATTCAAACTTTTGAATCAGTGATTAAGCTGGAGATATCATTTATCATATAAAGCTGAGGGTGGGGAATTCATATGAGGAAAATTGAAGCAAACTGAAGTAAATAAAAAAATCAAGTACAATAGAGATAAATATAAAATCCCACTTGAGATTAAGGGAAAAAAAATCAACTTCACAAATAAAGTTGGTAGCATATGGAACAAAGGTGTATAGCTAGAGAGCAGTTCATGTTGAAAACACCTATAGGCTTATTTGGATTATTACCTAATTAGTATGGCATGCAAGACTAAAAAGTTTAGTGAAATTATCGGCTATGTTAGCCTTTAGTTTCTGAATTAATGAAATAATAGAGGACACATGCTGTACTTCACTCTGGGCATCAACATTAGTAGTTTATTGATTATTTGGTGCAAATTCACAGAAATAAAGCTAGAATGAAGTATAGTAACCAAATAATATTGTATGAAAAGGAATTGTATCAACTTGAAATATTAAGCCTTAAAGTAAGGAAATTTAGGGCATTATTAATATTACTCAACACTTATTTTCCCATGAACTAAGTAAACGCTAATATATCAACAAACTCCAGCACATCACCAAAGGGTAACAATAGTCAGGAAGAAAAATGTTAATTTTAACTTAAAAGTCACATATGCTTTTCCCCTCTTAGAAGACATGTTTAATGTCAATCATAGGTTTTGTGAAAGGAACAGAAAGCAAACCAGTGTATGTGTTGAGAGAAGTAAAATGTAATAAAACTGAAACTTTTGGAAGGGGTTTAGTTGTGAAGGGTTTTAAATTTAAAAGAAGATTGTGAGTTCCTTGAAGACAAGGACTGTTTCTTAACTTTCTTTTTTTATTATCAGCATTTAACATAGTGCCTGGCACATTATAGGTGCTAAACAAATGTATATTGACTAATTAATTGACTGAGGATTTTATATTGTGAGCCATTTTATTGAGAAATGAAATGTTCAGATCTGTAATTTCTGGAAAATCACTTTAATAGAGTGGAGAGAGGTGGAGAGGAATAGAAAGAGACAGGAGGCAAGGAGACAATGGTGAGAAGATTATGGCATTAATAGGGTGTAAATGAATGAATTACATGAATGCATAAAGGATTTACTATGTGTAAAGCACTGGGAATATAAACAGAAAACCAGCACAATCTGAGCTCTTAAGGAGTTCACAATCTTATGGGAAGGATAACATATACAAAGGGTTTCAGTTGCAAGTCAGATGGAAAAGTCATGTGATCCTTAGTGGACAGTAGTAAAGCCAGTAGTGATTCCTCTTTTTAAATTTAATTCCACTGATTAAATCACATAACTTTCTGAAATTGAACCATTAGGTAGAGCCAAAGATTTTAGTGACATCAACTTTATTTTCTGAGTCGTCAGTAATATAAATAGGGAAAGTTGCCTGGATCTCCACTGTGCTTGCTTCTCAGGTTAGTCATTATGGGTACTGATTTAGAATTACTGTTCTTTCAGCTCTTAGTTTCAAGGTCCTGGACTATCTCCATCCAGAGAGAGCATGGCAATTAAGATGGTAGCAGTGGTATGACTAGCCTGGCAATACTGCTTTCTGTTTCTTTGTCAAGGTATTTAGAATTCCCCAACTGACTTCCTGTGGCCTTGTTGGTTGGCTGTTAGTTGAAGATACTTTTTTATCCACAGAAGAAAATACATGGCACTTACCCAGATGATGAAAAGAAGGAATATGATAGATTTAATGAAGGAAGAAAAAATAAGGTGTAGTACCAGGTTAGATAAATGATCTAAATATGACTGAGGAGTAAGGGATGACACCAAGTTTGCTAATATTGATCACTGGGAGTATATCAGTAAGTTGGGAGTGGGGAGAATGAAGCTAATGAATTCTGCTTTGGACATTTTGAATTTGAGCTGTCCAAATGATAGTTAATGATGTGAACTTAGCACTCAGGATAGAAGGTAGGACTGGCTATATAGATCTATGGATTGTCTGTGTAGAGATAATCTGTGATAACTGAATCTTTGGAAACTGAGCTCAAAAAATAAGATATAGAAAGAAAAGAGATTTCAAGAAAGTGCCCTTAAGGACGCTCAATTTTTAAGGGTAATCTTATGAAAGAACATGAAAAAAAATAGAGGAATAGTCATACAATCATACAGGAAACTGAAAGAGGATAGAATTGACAGGATGTGAGAGAGACTGGAAGTTGCAAATGCTGCTTAGGTAGTACAGAAGAACGAGGACTGAGAAAAGACTATTAGATATGTCAATTAAGAGATTACTAATTTATAATTTAGTTATAAATTATATAATTATATTACATTTATATATAATATAATTATGTAATTATATTTATATATAATGTCATTATAATAAAGTTAGGAGTCAGCTTGCAGAATATGTACAAGGAAAAAAATGAGAATATAAGAAGTAGAAATACCAACATGTTTAACTTTCCCAAGGAGAATAGCCAAGAAATGGGGAGATGAGATATAGGGCAATAACTAGTGAAAATAATAAGATCAAATTAAATGATTTTTTATTCAAAGATTGGAAGACCTGGATGTAATTATAAGTATCAATAAATAGGGAAACATTTGATTTTAGAGAAAGAGTAAATATTGATAGAAACCATGTACTAAAGAAGTTGGGAAGATAGGGACAAAAGTTGCTTGTAAAGTCTTGATTGGTTAAGGAAAAAGGATACTTTTTCATAGGAGAAAAGGGGAATAGTGGGAATGATGCAAAAAGAGTAGAGAAGAGAGAAATTTATCAAATTATTTGATTTTTTTCAGCAAACAATTAAGGAACATTATTAGCTGAGAAGACAAGAAAGTGAAATGTCATGGAAAATTGAAAGATGAATGGGAATATTTTGTATAGCTTCAGTAGTAAATAGGAGCGAAAATTTAATTGGCTAGGATAAAAAAGGATTGCTTGGTTGCTCTGGGAGCCCAGTTGAGATTATTCAAACTTAAGATCTAGTGTATCCTATCATCACAATTCCATGATTTTTTCTATCTCCTTTCAATGAATAGTGCTGAAAATGACAGATGGTAACAGTCATCTGTAGTTGGATTTTAGCAAGGTGGTATTGGTAATGGGACAAGGCAACAAGAAATTTAAATGCAGAGAATAATGAATATATCGTTTAATTGTTTCACCAAAGTTTATGAAAGAAATAGAGGAGAGCACGGCAAATTCAAGAGTGATAGCCTGAGAAAGAACTGAGGGAAGAAGGGAGTAGAGGTCATAATAGGGGTAAATAAATGGATTAGGCATCATAAGGCATAAGAAAAGATTGAATGATAAAATACTTTGATCAATATGAAGAGTTCATGAACATGGAAGTAGAGCATTTGTGGATGATAGAAACATTGATAAAATAAACATCTGTGTATAGTTTAGGTGAATTAAAGGTATAACTAAGGAAAGTTGAATAGATTGAGCTGCTAGAATATGAGGTAATCGAGGAAGCATCACTATGTATGTTGAAATTCCCTAGTGTGAAGGCAGGAAAGAAACCCTGAAATCTAGTCACTGGAATGGTTCAAATATTTGCAAGAGATGAATGTTGGCTATGGTCCAAATACATTAAGACTTACAGTAACTGTCCAGGTGCTGAAACAAGCTAAGGTTATATTCAATCCCTCACTCCTGATACTACTGTAATTAGCTGATGTCACAGTCTCACCTTTCCAGTAAGTCTGGTACAGCCACTTCTAAAGATTCTTAGAAGAGCCATCTATAAAAGGCTCAACATATTTGCTGGCTGATTTTCACTCTGGCCTTTCTCCCAGCACTCTGAGCATTGATTGTACTCTCAAAAGAATTGCATATTCTCATAAACCATAGAATGTATCTGCATATACCTCTAAAACTCAGAATGCTCCATCTAGAGATGTCCACTATTTTCTTATTAATTGGACTAGTCCATGTATCTCTATGCCTTCTGAGAAATTTGATTTCTTTTGTAGATCTGCTTAATTGTGTGGCATTAGTGGGTTTGTGAGGTGGTGATGGTGGCAAAGAAACTAGCAGTCATTTCTGAATTTGTTGCTTTAGATATCTATCTATGCATCTATTTATCATCTATCTGTCTATTTCTATGTCTATTTTCATCTTTCTATCTATGCATCTGGTATGCTTATGTAACAACATATTTATATAATATGTTAGGAGATTGAAAGGAATTGAATGGTTTACCAAGGGTCACATGGATTGTAAGTATCTAAGATGTGAGTTGAGCACAGTTTTTCCTAATTTCAAATAGAGTGCATTGATAACTACACCACACTGCCTCTCATAAAGCCTGAAAAGTCTGACTTCATAGAAAAAGACCTTTGGGAATAAGGAGATGTTTTATTTTGTCTTTTTATCACCAGCACTTGGCATAGGGATTGTAAAATCCTTGCATGCAGAATCCCAAAAGAAATCATTTGGTATTGGGGAAGTATGAAGGTAGAGGCTTGGCACAAATCTAGTATCTTATATTATACAGATAAGACTTGAAAAGAAAATTCAGGAAGATGTATCCCTTCCAAACTAAGTGCATCACAGAGAGAAAACTTATAAAACATTGAATATTAACAGGCGTTGCTGATTTCAGAGAAGAATAAAAGAGAATGATTAGAAAGAAAGAAGAACATAATGGAAAATAAGGGTTGTCTTAAATGCAAAATGATATAATCAAAAGAATACTAAAATTTGATTCAGAGGAGCTGAGTTCAAATTCTTTATGATCTGTGTGATCTTGAGCAAGTTATTAGTTCCCTAGTATTCAAATGAGAAGATATCACTAGGTGATCTTTGAAGTTCTTTCCAATACTATTCCTATGATTTCATGTAATTTTTTGCTAATATTCTAGTAATTTCTGGAATTAACAACTAGATCCAAGATTAATTCAGAAAATCATTATTTTACTTATAAATTTTCTACTTGTTATATTATGGTCATGCTCCTTCCTTTCCCACCCTATGAAACAACAAATTTCTCTTAAGCTTAATTATAATACAATCACAAGAGATGTCCTCATTTCAGTGATCTATCATTAAAACATCTTTATTTATCAGAAATATCATCTGATGAGAGCTAGTGTATATCCCAAGTGCAAGTAATGTATTTATATGAGGAAATGTAGTTATTACTCTATTTGGTCTTGAAGCTTGGAATAAGGAGATGGATTAAAAAAATTCAAAAACCTGGCATTCAGGAAGCTAGTTTAAGAGTTAGATTTTTTCACTATGGTATACAACAAATAGGAAAAAAAAGTGAAAGCACACATGCAATCACTCACTCACACACATGCATATACTTTGGCTACTCAAATATAGATTCAGCCACACAGGGATAGAGTCACTCATATGAGGGAGATATGTAGAGTGTAAAAATCCATTTTGAGTACACACTCAGAATGGAGACTGAGCAGGGAAGTTTTATAACTTAACTTTGGATTGAGAAAAGATCACTGATGCCAGATTTGGGAAGGGGAATTCGTAAACAGAAATAGTAGTGGCAAGGAAATGTCTTATCATTCCTAATAGGTACTGTAAATTGATGACAGGTAAATGGTTGGGTGAAGAGAGTACTAGATCTGAATTCAGGAAGACTCATCTTTGTAAGATAAATATGGCCTTAAACACTGCCTTGCTGGGTGTCCCTGGGGAAATTGTCTAACCCTGTTTCCCTTAGTTTCCTTATCTATAAAATAAATTGGTCAAGGAAATAGCAAAACATTTCATTATCTGTAATGTCTGGATTAGCTCCCTAGAGGTCCTCAGGATCAGTCAGAGTCAAGATTAATCAAAGTTCTTGGTCTTTAGGGGGAGAAGTGAAGGAGACAGGCAAACTGCCATGCAGCTTGCCAAAGGTGTATCCTGAATTCTGGAGTCCAGAGTCTCCAGCTTCTCTCCTCCTTGTCCTGCAGCCAAATGACTCTGACTTCTTTCTCCCAGCCCTCCAATCCATACCTACGGTTATCTCACTACCAAAACATTCAGCAAGCATCAATGGTGAGGAAAGCCATCACATCACCATCTCATCTAAATATGTATATAGAGCCATTATTTCATATCAAATAAGTGTTCTGCTGCTGATTCAAGCTTACCTTTTCAAAGTTTCATCCCTCTATAACTCCTGTTTTCTTTTGTTTTAGAACACAAGTGGTCATTCCCTTTCTGACTTCTCAGGGAGGTAAGAACCCTAAAAAGGAGGTGATCATGCCCTCCCTGATTTCTCAGGAAAGGAGGTGAAAACACCAAAAAGGAGGTGATACCCACCTGGACTTCTCAGGAAGGAAGGTGAAAACATTAAAAAGGAGATGATCACATTCTCCCTGACTTCTTGGGAAGAGAGATGAAAAACAGCAAAGGGAAGCCATATATTATTAGTGGGTTTCTGGGCTGAAGGGTCTGACTAGAAACAGGTATACATGAATCCATCAACATGGGAGGTATTATATAAGCACATAGCAATAAAACACAGGCTAGTAGTGATGACTCTCCCCGTAGCTGATGCAGGGTCAATGTGGTGTAACAAACATGAATTATATAAGCAAGTAGTGATATAACAAGCAATATGAATCAATGTGGTATTGTAAAAGATTTCCAGAAGTCCTAGAAAGAAGGTATGAAAATACCAATCACACATATACCTCCTTAAAGCAGCCAAGAGATAGTCCAAAACCAATCTATTGTCCATTACTTTGTGTGTCAGGGAATCTAATGATCCCTGCAAGTTGTTGAAGTCCTGCAACAGTCTTCTCATGTCTGAGGGATTCCAATGATTCCTAATGGTTTTGAAGTCCTGCATTAGTCTCATTAACAATTTTTGATGTCCAAGGATCAATTGCTATACTGCCATACTCTTTTGGTGGTGGGCACAATCAGTGATGGAACCATCTGATGTTTTTTGGGTCTTCTCCTTTGTTTCAATGGCATTCTCCATCTCTCTCTGATGGACAAGGAGAATAGTACTCATTGGCACTCATCTGGTTCCTTCTCCATCTGTAGAGATGCAAGCAAACCCTCTCCCCCAAGAAGTTAACCTATCTGGTCCCTTCCATTCACCACTTTCTGGATCTCTCCACATCACCTGGCAATTATCTAAAGATAGTGGAGCTACTCATACTGGGCACTGCCCTCCTGGTGGATTATAAAACCTGTCTGCTGGAGCTAGTGCATCTTTGTCAAAAATCAAGAAGTTAGTTGTATAAAGAGATAAATTTAAAAGTTCTCTAGGGTTACCTGTGGCTCCCCCTTTCTTTTGTTTTTAGAGGAGTGTCTTGATGTCTCTGTTTCTCCTCTCTATTATTGCCTGTCCTTGAGGATTAAAGGGTATGCCAGTGGTATGTAAAATCTTATGCAGTGCACAAAAGTGTGCAAAATATTTAGAAATATATGCAGGTTCATTATCTGTTTTTATTGTTTGTGGCACATCCATAATTGCAAAAGCTTGTATAAGGAATTCACTGACCACTCGGGCTGTCTCTTTTGCTGCTGGTATTGCAAAAGTAAATCATGAAAAGGTGTCTACTATAACATGGATAAAAGAAAGATGACCAAAAGATTTATAATTGTTCACATCCATTTGCCAAATTTCACTGAGTCTTAAACCATGAGGGTTCTATCCTGGAGGGAGCATAGGAGCATGGAAAGGAAGGCAAACTGTACAGGTTTTTTCTATGCTCTTAGCTTCCTCTTTTGTTGTCCCAAATTGCAAACATAAAGCTCAAGCAGTCTGATGATATTTAGAATGAGATTCTTGGGCTGCCTGAAATAAAAGAGTATTGGCTAACATAGAAGGCTATCTTTCTTTGAATTATCATCAAAAATAGGACCTAGAAGTCCATTATGGGAGAGGACATGCAAGATATAAATCTTACCTGGATGTTTTCTTACTCACTCTTAAAGTTCCTTAAAGAGCTGATATATATTGGAAGCTACAAATTTTATTTGGGCTGTGGCAATTCTTTGTACCACACCTACTGAATAGGCCAAATCAGATATTGTATTTTTATCTCTTGGATAATAAGTAAGATCTAGAATGATGGCATAAAATTCATTCTGCTGAGTAGACTTAAAAAGAAGTTCTTACTACTCTCTTTATAGTTAAGTAAGAGTATAGAACACAAATGTTATGTTTGGATGCATCTGTGAACATAGTCAGTCCTTTAAGAGGAACTTTAGAAACCTTTTCTTCAAGAATCTATTGCTAATTATGTAATAGGAAGGTTATCTTTAACGGAGACCCATGTGTAAAATTTGGAGCTGTGGCCAATAAAATTTTCCACTCTGAGATGTTTTCACAGCATACATTAATATCTGCATTAGTATAAAAGATGTATATCTTGTCAGATTTTATCCCAGATAATTGTAAAGCTTGCTTAATAGCCTTTAATAAAATTGTAGCCACAAGCACTGGGTAAGAAGTAGGCTTTGTTTTGATTGTGCTGGGAGGTTCACCCACTCTATCACACTGTTTCTTTGATAAAGGACTGCTCTGGATGCCTCTCATGTAGCAAAAACTGATATTTCCAAGGGTTTTTGAGTGATTCTTTCAACCACATTAGATAAAGCCAGTTCAACATCTCTCAAAGCCTCTTCAGCTTCTTTTCTAAGTTGGCATGATGAGTTGTCATATAATGATTGCAATTGATATGTAGTCAAACCTAACACTGTAAGCATCATTGGATTTCTCCTATCAATTTCTGAAAGTCATTTAAGTTGTTTAGCTTCTCTGTTCTTAAGGAAAGTTTTTGTACTGTAAGCACCTTGGGGTATATTTCATATCCTAAATATTGAAAAGGAGCATGTCTTTGATTTTTTTTTTTCTGGAGCTATATGCAATTTGTAGTTCCTTAGTATTTCTGTGGTCTTTTGTAGAAATGCTTCTAACATTTTCTCCTCAGGTGAACATCCCAATATATAATCCATATAATGTAGTAACAACTTTTGGAAATGCTTTTCTTACTGGAGTAAGAACAGCAGCAACATACGTTTGATACTATTTTTCATTCCCTGTGGCAAAACTGTCCATTCATATATTTTATAAGGCTCAGCTAAGTTAATGCTGGGCACTGAAAAGGCAAATCTTTTCATATCCCCCTTATCCAGAGGAATAGAATAGAAACAACCCTTAATGTGTATAATCCAAAGAAGCCATTCTCTAGGTAATTGAATAGGACTGGAAGTCCAGGCTGAAGAGTTCCCATAGTTTCCATCTGTTCATTCCCATAGTTTCCATCTGTTCATTTCCTTTTCTTAAATCAATCAACATCCTCCATTTTCCAGATTACTTTCTTACAACAAATAGAGAGGAATTCCAAGGACTTAGAGAAGGTTGTAAGTGTCCTTGGTCAAGTTGCTCTTGTACTATATCTAACAAGGCCTGAATTTTATCACTAGCTAAGGGCCATTGTTCTATCCATACTGGTGTATGAATTTTTCCTTGAATGGAAGCTGATGAGAGTGTTGACAGGCCTTCAACAGAAGCCCTGCCTAATAAGCCAAAGTACTCATTTGTAATCCTAACTGTTGTAAAATGTCTCTTCCCCATAGATTGATGTGGATTTTTTCAACTATAAAAGGAGTAAAACTCCTGTTTCACCTTCAAATGTCCATCTCAAAGGGATAACACTAATTTCAGCTGTTGTTAATCCTCCTACATTAGACATATAGGTGTCTGCCTTAATCTTTGGCCAATGACTGTAAGATCTGTACCTGTGTCTGCCAACCCTTCTAATGCTATGCCTTTTATATAAATAGCGAGCATAGGACGGCCACCTGTAACTACTGCAGTCTAGAATATTTCTGGATTCTGCTGCTTGGAGTCAATATCTGGACAACTATCACCAGATTGCCTATTAGGAGTCTGTATCCGTAAAGCTGATGCCACTATTTCTCCTGGTTGATAAGTCACACATTGTCTACCTCTATTAGTGACTAGGATATTATCTACACCTTTCCCAGTTTCCCATATCAGTGTATGGATGGACACTGTTTTGTAAGTACTCTCAGGAGATAGAATGGTCAAGCCTACTGTGACTGGAGGCAAAGGATCCATAGGCTGGAGAGGAACAGATTTTGCCTCTCCAGGGGATATCTCAGTAGTCCCAGATGTATACAACTCTATTCTCCCCGATTTATTTCTTCTTTCTCCCATCAGGTTGCTTCTGGGCTGATTGATTGTATAATCCCTTTCTCCCATCAGATTGCTTCTTGGCTGATTGGTCATGTCTGAGTATGAATTTCTAAAGACTCTCTGGGTACAGCACTGGCTGCCATCATGCCCCAAGTGTTTTTTGCCTTGGGCCCCCCATCCTGTTTCCCTGAATCAATCTATATTCTGATGCCCAATGGAAGTCTCTGTTGTATTCTGGACATGAGGTTTTGGCTTTTCTTCTCCTACTCTCTTTTCTCACTCTTTCTCTATGCCAACATTGAGCTTTCAAATGCCCTTCTTTACAACATTGAAAGCATTAAGGAGTCTCTCTGGAAGTCCCTTGCCAAAAGGTACTTGTCATGTTTGGATCCTGGGAAGTCTGCAGCATAGCCTTGGTATAAAAGGTATTTGTGCCCCCTGTGGTACAGCGTCTCATGATCTCCTCTAAAGGAGCATCCTTGTGTAGTCTAGTATAATTCTTCTATAAACTCATTAGCATTTTTTTTAGCAAGTTGTATCATAATTTCTGTTGCTGTGTTTTCACCAGTAGTTTGTATGACAGCTGTCTGCAGACGTCCCATAAAATCAGCAAAGGATTCATTTGGACTTGCTCTATTTTCATGAAGGCTTCTCCTCTGTCTTGCCTTCCTGGGAAGGAGCCCCATGCTTTGATTGTAGCAGCAGCAGAAATTTGCTCATATGCTGCTATGGGGAAATTAATCTGTGCTGAAGTGTCTGCATAAGAACCTACACCTGTTAGTTGGTCACAGGTGATGGGTATATTAACTCCAGTTTGCCTATTTCGTTGGGTTTGTATCCTACAGAGGTCACTATATTCAGAAAGCCACAGCAAGTTTTATCCAGGTTCTAAGAATGTCCTTGCTATAGATTTCCTGTTACTAAAGGTTAAAATTTCATAATCCAAATCCAGTAATAACATCTTAACATAAGATGATGTAGACCCATAAAGAGTGCAAGTCTTTTTTTAGCTCTTTGATAATTTCTAGATTAAAAGAAGTGTGTCTTCTCCTTTCTTGACCTGAAGAGTTATGCTGTTCAATTACAGGATAAATTTCAATTCTCAAATCAGCTGTATTCTGCCCTACCTCTTTGGCTTTAAGTAGTGCCTTTTGCAATTGAGTCAAAGGAGCAGGTGGTTGTTAGGAGGGAGGTGCTGGTGCTGCCCTTCCCATTCCTCCTCCTCCCTCCACCCAGGAAGGTGAAGTTGATCAGGGAAGGTCAAGAGCCTGCTTTGGGTGGAGGTGAAGGTGAAACTAAGCTATGAGAGTGAGAGTCACCACACTCTTTAAATTAACTTAACTCCCAATGCTTTTCAGCGATTTTTAAATTAATGTCTCCATTCTCTTCCTCTTTCTTCTCATGGTTCCTTGTCTGGCTGTTCTCCTTAAAATTATTCTTTTTTCTATAACTTGCAGGATTCTTTATTTGTATATATAGAATGTTTCCTTAGAAATCGAATCAGGACCATTATCATTGCAATATTCACATAGTTAATCTCCTACTAGTATCCAATTATCTGCCTCTATTTCTTCTTCCTTGGAGAACCAAGGGGACATGAATTCTAATATTTCTAAGAGTCCACCAATCTGATTCCCAAGTTACAAGCAAATCTTGCTTCTTTATTAGTATAACTATGCTTTCTATAGACCTCCTTCAGGGTGGGGGTAGGGGAGAATCTTTTCCTAATATCTGCCCCATTTCAACTAGAAAATGAAAATTACTAGTTTAGTCTTTAACAAAGTTCCCTGTTAGTCTATTTTAATACTCACCTTATTTCCTGGTCACAGGGACTTCTTCACTGAAATTATGGTCCTTCGTCCATATTGGGGTACCAAATGTAATGTTTACACTAGATCCCTGGAGGGCCTCAGGATGAGTCAGAGTTAGGATTAATCAAAGTCCTTGGTCTTTAGGGGAAGAAGTGAAGGAGGCAGGCAAGCTGCCATGTGGCTTGTAAAAGATGTATCCTGGATTCTGGAGTCCAAAGTCTCCAGCTTCTCTCCTCCTTGTCCTGCAGCCAAGTGACTCTGACTTGTCTTCTCCAATCCTCCAATCCTTTCCTATGATTATCTCACCACCAACCATTCAGCAAGCATCAGTGATGAGGAAAACAATCACATCATGATCTCATCTAAATTTGTATAATAGAGCCATTATCTCATATCAAACAGGTAATTAACTTTGTGTTCTGCTGTCTGATTCAGAATTTCAACCCTCTATATGTATATTTAGCAAGAAAATCCCAAATGGAGTCATGAAGAGTCAGACATGACTGAATCAACAAAATATAAATTAAGGATTTGAACCTGTAATCTGGTTACCCAGAAATGAGTCTTAATCCCAAAGCCTCTGAAGTTGTTTGGGAGTCTTGTCTAATTAGAAACCACAATTTGTTTACATGATAACAGGGCCAGAATGACTAAGGAAAAATATAGGTTGTCTGTCATAGCTTATTTGTTCATGGTCTTTTATCGTATCCTAAGATACCTTTAGTTTAAAACATTATCTTTATCTCTCTGTAGTATATGAAGTTATCACCACTGTTTCCTTTGCTACTCTTCCTTCCCTTTACATTATCTTGGTTCTACTTGCTGTCTATTCCTTTTTTGTCTATTTCACTGGGTATTTTCCTCTCTGAAATATTCATTGACTAAGGGGTCCTGGAGTATTACTAGCAATGTTGATGGCTCTGTATTTAACACAGTGGATCTGACCAGAATAATGGGGGAATTTTTTCTTCCTTTGTTCATATGTAGGAATAAAGGCTGCAGATGGTGGGAATAATTCAAGGTTGAGAATTGGTGCTCTCTCTCTCTCTCTCTCTTTCTCCCTTCCTATTGCTCTCTTCCTCTCTCTCCTTCCCTCCACTCTCCTATCATTCTCTTTATACTGTCTGTCTCTGTCTATCTGTCTGTCTATCTCTTTCCCTCACTGTCTCTCTCTGTGTAAGGTAGCATTATTAAGGAACAAGAAAAATGTGAGAAGGGGGACAGTATATTGTCGAATTGTTTCCTATTGGGTTGGAATATGAAAGGAGGAAAGTGTGGATAGTGTAAGATCTAGTGTGTGTGTGTGTGTGTATATATACACATACATACATACATGATGCAAATGTTTATATCTATTAATAGTAGTTTGATCACATTTGACAAGATTTTGAGAGAAGAATATCTACCAAAAGAATGAAGATTTTACAAATGTTGTACTGATATTAATGAACCCTGAGTGATGAATTCTGTAAAGCACTAAGCTTGACATAAGGAAGATTGTAGCTCAAAATATTCTTCTACCAGTGGGTGTATGATGTTGGACAATTCATATCACCTTTATTTGCTCAGTTTCCTTATCTGCAACAAGAAGAGTTTGGACACAATGGACTCTAAGATCTAACTTATACTTCTAAATTTATGATACAATGAATACATTATCTAGACCAGTGCTTGAGGTAATCCAAAATGGGTGCTGTCTTCAGAGAATGGAAGGACTGGAACATTTTTTCCACATATAGAACAAATTATCCTGAAATTTTAAACAAATTTCTGAAAAATATTTAACTTTATTCTATTATTAATATTTATATATTTATTTACATGTGACATGATTTCATTTCAACACATTTAAACAACAAATAAAATTTTATAATATATTTAAAATAGACATTTGATTAATATTTCTAAAATGTAAAAATAAAGTATAGATATAGCTGAATGAAATTACTTGGATATGATTTGGAAATTAGATTAAGCATAAGCATTTCTGACATAAGAAAAGAGTTTTTAACATTGGAAAATGTTCCAACCCCAAATCCCCATACTTTATAAGTTTTTTTTTCATGACTAATACATTGACCAGCAGAGTAAACATTAGAAAACCTATCTCTTGTCTGCAAAAGTAGACCTTTTGTTAAAAATGTATTTGTCTGGTAGTGGAAGAAATTGTTATTCTCCTTTCTCCTCCATTTTTTCTACTTTCTTCACAGTGCATTACTTAACTTGTTCAGTCAACTTTCTTTTTAAAATGAATTCAGAAGATTTCTAGAAATCATTTTGATAGAGATTAGTAGCGATAACAAAATACATATTTTGTTTCAAAGTACTCCTATGATAACCTGGATGAAACATAATATTTTTGATTACATATTGTGATTTCAGTAATCAATCCAATTGGGAACAGTTATTAAGTATATATAATATTCAAGACAATGGGAATGAAAAAGAAAAAAAATACTTTTCCTGGAGGATTTGACATTATACTGAGAGGGCAAAACATGTACTATGATAAAGAAATACAAAATATTTTTTTAAATAATAAAATATTTTTATTTATTTGTCTTTATAAATGCAAATATATCTATGTACATATATGCATGTATAAACATATATAGACAAACACATATGTGCATACATATCTCATTCTGACTAAAAATTAAAAAAATAAAAAATAAAAAATCATTGAGCCAAATTGACTGAAAAAATAAATCAAGCCTAACAATATGTTCAGTATTATATAGTGTAATCCCCACCTTGGCAAAGAAATTAAGGAAATGCCTTCTCAGATTTCTTCTACATAACCAAGCTTAGTTATTATAATTGCTTAAGTTTTCATTTTTATATTGAAAATATTTTAAGAAAGAGAAAATATTAATAATTTTGGAGGATCAGGAAAGGCTTCATGTAGAAAATATCATCTGTGTTGATCTTTTTGAAAATTAGATTTTCCAAAGAGGTGGAAAAGGAAAACGAATGCATTCAAGACATGACAGAGCACCTGTATGAAATATATCTGGACCCAGCTAGCAGGCCAATTTGACTACAATAGAGCGTATACAGTTGCATACTCTTTTGAAAGGTATGTTTACATATCTTTATATACATATCAAGCTGAGGAGCTTGTATTTTATTCTTTTAATAATAGCACTAGTTCTAGGACTTTTCTCACATTTGCACTTTTAGAAGAGTTGTAGTCATTGAATGAAGACATTGAATGTAATCTTCTTGCCTTAGCCTATATAACTATATTACTATTAGCTCCACTGATGCTTCTCATAACTGAAATATGGGATCTGGTTCAATAAAGACAGAAAAAAATGGGAGCAGCCTGGGAAAGAGTATGCTTTCCCTTGCCTCAATTTTCATATTAGAAAAAAAATAACATAATTCTGAAGTCCTTTTTGACTTAGATTAGAATATTTGATGTCTCCATTCTTTAATCTTGTTAAGTTTAAATTAGGAAATAAAAGAAAAAAATGTTACAGTTACAAGAACGGAGGCAACTTACAACTCTAGAAATCATCATGTAAAAATAACTTAGCATCAAACATATTTATATTTAAAATCATGACCATAATATGAATTAATTTAAAATTACAGTTTTTTTCATCTAGAACTTCATTTTTTAATTCATTCTTTTGTTGTTCATTTTCTTATATTCTTATTTCTTCTTCCTTTTATCCCTTCCCCCCTCTTTTTCTACCTGGATTTTCAATTTCACCAAGACTGACAATGCAATTGCCACTCACCTTACTGCACTGTTGAGAAGAAAGTTTAATTTTACCTGTTTCCAAATTAGGGCAATTCATGTCTCCTTAGGGATTTTGGTTGTGTCTCATTTCCAGATGCTTTCCATATTGGTTACAAACTTGGGGTATGGATGCCTGATTAATGTTAGTCCTGTTGCTCAAAGTATCAAGTTCAAGTGATTCATCAGCTTCAGTTTCTCCCAACAACAAGGATTATAATCCATATTGGGCAGGCTATGTTTTTATGTTTGTTTTTACTATCCTCACCCAATGTACTCCAATACTATGTTTCTATATTATTCATCACCAAATATAATCTAATATTTTCTGGCATTAGCCTCAAGCATTACTATATCATGATTATTTAATGTTTGTCAATCAAAATAGTGAATGTTTTAAAACTATATTTTCCAAAGAAAGTCAATGAAAGAGTGATGTATAGATCTCAAAAATTACATTCTGAAGATATAAGGCAGTGCAATAATTCAAAATGGTTGTGACAGATATTTAAAACATTGGATGAAAATTAAATACTATAAATTTAATTGAACTAAATGTAAAGATGTATATTTGGAAAAAAAATTTCATTTTTTTCATTCATTAACTAAAAGGTTATTTGTGTAAAAAAAGAACAAGTTATATTTTAAGTAGTTTATCAAATCAATATGAGTGAATAATATTAAAAGGTCATCAAAAAATACAAATTTAGAGAAATCTTCCATAGTCCCAACTATGGTTTTTCAACTACTCTTGTCCTTCACTGGAATTTATTAGTAGTGAAAAAAATTTCAGATATCAGAAATTTTACCGAGGAACAGAGTCGAATGTTAGGACCATGCATCTTAAGGAAGTAACCCATAGCAATGAAAGAGGGAGTATTATGAAGTAGAAGATTAAGGAAATCTAAAAGCCAAGTTCAAATCAAGATCAGAAAAACTAGTAAAACAGTAGACCAAAGTAAACTACATGCTAAACTTCATGACTTAAGGATATATCTAGAATTTTAGGGAGGGATGCTTGGAGATAGGTCCAGTATCCTAGTCTCTTTTTTGGACTGATGTCATCATATTCATATATTTCTTCATTGGAGGAACATGTCTTAAAAACAAGAAAGCATCAGAGAGGGAAAGGATTTACAAAGTGAAGTAGTAACTAGAACCCTAAAAACTATCTTTATCTGATGTCAGATAACCTTGTCTTTCATTAGATTCTCAGTAACACAAGCACAAACAATAGCCCAATTGTCAAGGAAGCAGCATCTAAAAAATTTGAATTAAAAAAAAATGAAAGAACAAAATAACTGAATTATGCATTTATCAAAATAGTCACTTGATTTGATTTTGATTTAAGTTTAAACTAAGAATATAATCGACTATCTAACGTTTAATAAATTTGCACATTCATAAATCTTGGAGCTTTGGTTTCAAAGTCTATATTAGCTTATCCTCCTTTGTGGTGACTCTGGCTAATATGCAACATGTAGACAAATGTACTATGATTCCTTCATCCTCTCCATCCTTGCTAATGTCAATGAAATCTATTCTGCCTCTGTGGGGACTATCTTTGGTAGGTAGCCTTCTTAACATCATTGTTCCCCACCCACCTTGAGCTTAAGATTCTAGTGTAGGAAATCCCAGCTTCAACTTTTAATGATTCTCTACTGGTCTGGAGAACATAATTTATTAGTCTTGCTATATCTTGAGAGCCATAATTTACGCCACACTATTCATGGATTCTCAGGTCTCCCCAATCATGGACTCAGAGGCATATGTATTAGACATGGTCAGCAGACATTGATTGATGTGTGTGCTAATGCCAATTTATTTTTTTGAAGCTCAATTTCTTCATCTGTAAAATGAGGATAATAAGACTTTTACTCTATGACACAGGGTATTGGTGAAAAAAGAACTTTCTTTACTGTGAAACCGAATATAAATGTGAAGTGTTTAATTATCATTAACATTTAGATCCAAACATCAGGATTTAGGTTTTCATCTTCAAAGTAAGGTAGTAGAATATGGAAGTAAAAAATCTGAAATTTTAACTATATGTGTATTACATAAAAGATTAATCATAATGGCCCTCTCCATGACATAAAAAATTCCAAATGTACCACACGTTTTTACAAACAACTTCCAAACAAAAGTTCATTTGGAAAGGCAATTCACTGAAAATGATTCCACAAGGCAGAGTGCCAGTTTGAGAATAGTTATTAAGATAAAATATTAATGGAAATGACCTCAATCAATAAGATGTTATGAGCCTTTTCAGATTTCTAACTGGCCCTTCCCTGTTATACATTTAAGATGTTCTCAGAGGCACATTAGTGGTTTGGCAATTTAAATTGTCAAATAAAAGAAACAAGTCACAAGTGCCAGTAATGGTCTAGAATGTCCAGGATAATAAATGAATTTTTATCTAAATTTGCAGGAGGGAGAAAACTTGAGCATTTTCCTTCTTACATCAATTAATTTTAGAAAGAATAAGGTGAATTTAAAACAATTAATGCAATATTTGACTAATTTATCTTTTTATAGGATTAAGGACTATTTATCCATTGAGCAAGAAATCCTGCTTGTTATTGAATAAATTCTGCAGTTCTTCATAAATAGCCTCTGTATACACAAGGGAGTAGATACAAAACTATTGATCACAAATTAGCAGAGATATAGGCTATTTCTATAATAGTTACAAAACTGGACCATAGCACTAAGATGTAGTAGAAAAAATAATTGGACTAGGAATCAGGAGACTTAGATTTGAATTCTTAGGCATGGCAGAGACTTACTACATGACCTTTAATGAGTCATCTGAAATCTCTGCTTCTTCCTATGAAAAACAAGGTAATTGAACAAAATGATCTATAAGTCCCCTGTATAGTTCTTTCAGTCTTTTTGATTCTATAGCTCTATGAAAATTATGTAGCCCATATTCATAGCTGAAAGCAATTATTTTAGCTAAACTTACAATGTATGGACAATTATTGATTAAGTAAAAATGTTCAGATGGTACCTGTTGTAGACCTATAATTTAATGGATATAGGGCCTTCAAAATCTAGACTAATATGAGGAGATAGAAGAGTTATACAGAAATAGGTATAATGAATGAAAATCAATGCTGTGCATAGTACGTTAAAATTTAAAGACATGTCACACATAGAATCTCATTTGACAATAATGTCAACTTCATGAAGTTGGTACTATACTTATTACAAGAACATTTTACTGATAAGAAACTTAAGGATTAGAGAAGTATGTGACTTCTTTAAGAATCACCCAGATATTAAATATCTAAGGCAGAATTGAAACCAGATATCCTTACATAAAAATCCAACTTGCTATCTGCTATATCATTCTCTCCTTCTGTAAATGCCTAAGTGTAGCCCTTGATACTAATTCTGCAAAATATCATCTAGTTTACTCATAATTTGTGTGTTCAAAAGATGTCTGCTTACTCTATATTAATACATCTGAGAAAAAAGTACCAATTTCCATTGCTCTACTTAGTAAAAACAGCACTAGACTTAATATCCATTGCTCCTCAGACCTAACCTGAAGTTCTAGATAAGTCACAATTACTGAAATAGATGTCTGTGTCACTTTTCCTCTAAAAGACAAGATGACAGCTAAAACTTTGTATAGAAAATAAGGTTAATTAACACATCTGATTTTTTATCCTTTTTGACTGCATGAATGACTCATGGTTTCTACATTATCCATAAGACTTAGAATTAGATTAAAAAAGAATAAAGCTGTGTTTCTTTCTATCCTTTGAAATTCAGAATTGTATTGCCTCAAAGTCCATTATTTGTGGTTTTTGTTTGTATTTTGTTTTGTTTTGTTGTGATTTTTAATGTGTTCTCAGAGATATAAATATTTTGATTCACTAGGAAGAAGTGAAAAAGTCAGTAGAATATAAAAGAAAGAGGAAAACTTAATTAGTTCAAGGTCACAATTATAAGCAGTATGATTTTTTTCTCAAATATTATCTTTTCTAGAGGAAAACAGTACCAGTTTTTCTTATACTTATGCAAATCAAATCATGAAATGACTAATAATGTTTCTGGTTTTGGGAAGAAAATGACTAACCATTATAAGTTTGTAAGACATCTTAGATTATTGATATAGGAGAAATATTGTAGGAAAATATACTTTTAGAAATATGTTCTTCTGTTGGAATTCACAGTTGTTGGAATACACAAAAGCCACCTGACAATGGCTGCTGGAGATCCAACCCAGACCTGCAGAATGGATCTCCTCTTGTGAGAGGCTGATACAAGGAATCTGAAAGGCAGTTTCTGTTCTCTGACCTCTCTAACTGAGAGGCCATTGCGTTGACTGACAGAGCAAAGGCTGCCTTGCAACTCCTTCAGATGTTATGATTCACAGCTGTGGAGACTCTCGGAGAATTGACCTATCCCTTAACATTCTTCCATGGAAGAAACCAGGATGTAGCTGAAAGAAGACAAAGTCTGAAGTTAAGAGAGCAAATAAATAGCTTTGAAACCTTGACAAGATAATTTGACCTTTCTGGGTCTCAGTTTCTTCATTTGTAAAAGGATCTATAAAATATCTAAGTCTCTATTCAAGTTCTAGGATTCTGAAATTCCAATATACTATTTCTTTTGTCTTTGAAATTAATTTTATCATGATGTTAGAAGTGGTTCTTGTTATTATAAGGACCTCATAATAGAACTTCACAGTTTTCTCCTTTATACAGTTTCCTGGATCAAAGCATTTGAAAATTTATTATATAAAGTTTTTCTTGTTTTTATTTTTGCACAAATTCTTCATATTACAAAAAAAAAAAAAAAAACTAGAAGCATAAGCAAAAAGTTTCAAATTTAGATTTGATTACTCCAAAAGAGAAAACTTCAATCAGTCTCAGATGGTCATCAAGAAAACTATTCCCTTTTCTAATAAAAATCTCCCAAGGGACAATTCCTACTGGATTATATAAAATCCATCCCTTTCTCAGTTTGTATGAGAGGAGTTTTACATTTTTATTGCTAAGATATAACCAAACTCAAATAATATATTATTCTAGAAAAATACTGGCATTCCAGTCTTCATCTTCTCCATAAGAAAAACAGAGAACTAGATTAGTGATCTGCTAAGTTCCCATGTAGAATTAACTAAATTCCTATGATTGTGAGTTTATTCATTTGCTTAAGGATATAAGAGAAATTCTTTACCTCCCCAGAAAGAAATGCCACTCCCTGAAATGAGGATTATCTAATGAATAGTCAAGCAACACATAATTGAAACATGCTTTGAAAATACTAAGATCCTAAGGTTCTAGATTTAGGACTGGAAGTAAATTCAGAGGCATTTTGTCTAATCACTTCATTTTACAAATGGAAAACTGATGCAAACTATGTATCTCTCTTAGCTACTGTAGCATGCTTCTCTTGTCTTCCATTTATTTAAGGAGAACAGGAGCCTAGTATAGGTATTTTTTCCCCCAATTCCAAAACACACACATTTATCTATTCTTTTCCTTGTAGCACAGCAGAAATGACAATTATCTAAAATGAACTGAAATGGGTTTGTTTAAATCATTAGTATCTTTTCTTCCCTTTCTTCACAGACAAGAGAAATCATTTGAGCACAGTTTACCTTTGAAGTGGGTGTGAATGTAGGGGGGCATATGTATTTGTGTGCAAGAGGGTAATATATGACACAGAGAGAGACAGAGACAGAGAGAAAGTGAGAGAGATAGAGATGAAGAGACTGAGAAAGAGAGAGAGGATGGGGGAAGGAGAGGGAGAGAAAAGGAGAGGGAGAAATGGGGAATAAGGGTGAAATTATTTGGATAACAAAAACAATTATTTCTAGAATCTAGCTATCTTATAAGAGAAGGGGAATTTCTTGGATAAACAGCTTCAAATATTACCAGCAGTGTCGGTTTGATAATTGTGAATTCAATCTTCTATTTAGATAAGAGGAATTTCCTGGGTGGCTCATCTCACCTCAAAAGAAGTTTGTGTATGTGGTGGCCTATGACACTATGATAGCAGAGTACTAAAATCATCCTATGGACAAATGGAACTCACTTTTGTTCTAATTCATAGCTGGGTCACACAGAATAAGTTGGGGAGGAAGAATGTCATTACCCATCTAGAATTCTCAAGTATATTTTTCTTCCAGTAAAACAACAAAACCAAGTCTCCTATTAGATGCTAACAAATATTATTAGTATGTGTTTAAAAATATGCAAAATAACTTTCTTATGGTGAGTTCGATTCTATTCTTGTAAGACTCCTGTATTTTTTCTTTCTACTTCTATAGGAAGAAAAAGGGACTTTCAGATGCTGAGAATACTGGCATGTGCTAATATTTAATGTGTTTGGATAAGGTGGAACCACAACTTCTAAGTTAGAATTTGTGTAACTTGTACAGCCGATGTGAACTCACTATACTCCAGGTATCTAATTCTGTAGCCAATTCTGATCTCCTCTCAGATTTCTGGTGTTTTCCTAGCTTTGGAGTTGCTTTCCTTCTAGCAGGTAGAATGCATGATGAACAGACAAGAAACCAGAGAAGATAAAAGGATATTTTCTTTGATGATCATATTTCTAATTGATTCTAAAAAAAAAAGAACAGAGAAGAGTTCTACCCACTGTATGAAAAAAATAACACTGAAAAGATATCTTGTTTTTCTTCCTACTGTTTTCAAAACTAGTTGCAAGAATTTTTGTTTCTTCTTCTCATGTTATTTTGACCTTCTTTCTGAATCTGATCTTTCTTGTGCAACAAGATAACTGTATAAATAAGTATAATATATTGTCTTTTAACATATATTTTAACATATTTAACATGTTTGGGACTACCTGCCATCTAGGGGAGGGGAGAGAGAAGGAGGAAAAATTGAAACAGAAGTTTCAAGAAGTGCAAGAGTCAATGTTGAAAAATTACCCATGCATATGTTTTATATATAAAAAGCTATACTACTAATAATTTTTAAAAATAACTAAATGCAAGAATGTGTTAAATTTTAAATAGGTACTTTGGGGCTACTGTATTTTTTCCCTCAGTTCTTACAAATGTTATTGCAAAAGTCACTCAATTTCTCTTCAGTTTTTCAATGTACAGAAATAGGGTTAACAGGTTTCCCTGCAATCTTTTGGCAACGAGTTTGTACTGACAAAGGGCTCAGAATGTGAAAAGTGCTCTTTAAATTTTAAGTGTTGTTAATCTGAGTAAACCAGATTTAGCTATTCTGTTCTGTCTTCTGAACTCCTATAAACAAATTGCCAAAGGAGGTATCTTAGATTCCTTAAGCCCCTTCTGAATTACATTAGCATGAAACAGTGTTTGTTTCTTAGAAAAAGCTTGATTTTCTAATTATTAAGAAGCTTTAAGATTTTCAATTAATTAAAGCATTTCTTAAGCAGCTAGTATGTACTATGCATTGTAATTGGTGCTGAAGAATAAACACACACACACACACACACACACACACACACACACACAAACACACAAAAGTAGATCCTGCCCTCAAGAAGCTTTTATTAATATGAAGGGAGTGAAGATAAATTATGTTCACAAAAACTATAAGCTAAAGACAAAGTAAATACAAAGTGATTGCACTTGAGGTTGAGGTGCAGATAATTAGGGGAATCAGGACATGTTTCTTGAAAGGAATGGCAGTTGAGCTGTGCTTTGGAGTAAGTTTAGGTTCCAAAAGGCAGAGATGAGAGAGTAGATGTATTCCAGACAAGGTGTATATTCTATACAAAGGAACAAATAAGGAGATGAAATGCTATGTAAAGAAAATAGCAAGTCAGCCAGTTTGGCAAAAACACAGTTAGCATAAATGGAACTATCACTATGCTAAGAGATAAGATTGTGTGTGTGTGTGTGTGTGTGTGTGTGTGTGTGTGTGTTGCTTTGTTATAAAAATAAGATTTAGACAAGTAATTTTTACCTAGAAAAATATGGGAGAATATTAATTACAACTTTTTATGTATCTTCTTTTCTTCTCTTTTGGGAACTAGAGCCTCTTGCTTCTAGTAACATTATAACATAATTAATAGTTTTTAAAAATTAACCAATAGGCAAGTGAGATTGTAACCATTTGAAGTAGTATGTTCTCTCCATCTCCTGCAGGTTTGCAGAAGACATGTATTATTTACAAATATAGTTTATGAAATATTCAGCCATTGCATCACATTTTATGTGTTCTTCAATTCACAAAGATACTGCTCAGAACTCTGGAATAAATGCAAAGATTATGCTTTTGGCTCCACCATGGAGCTGAGATAAGTAACTGCAAGCTGAGTTTTGATGCATGTTGCATAATGGGATTTCTATCTGAAGCAGCTGCTAGGCTTTCAATTAATCTTTTGAGGTTTTCGCCCCTATACTTCTACCGTATTTGTGTAAGTTTGTAAGTATTCACTATAATAGGTATTCATTAGACATTTTCAAAGCATGCAAGTGTTATACCTTGAAATAGATAAACACATATTTAAATAATCAAAAGCTATAAATGTCATTTGAAAGTTAATGTGTTTTTGATGTTTTAATTGGAAAACATAAAGCAGTTGGGGAAAAATCAGCAGTAGGCCATCTTGCAGAAAAGCATTTTCTTTTTAATTCACTCTTAAGAAAGGAATTTAATGCCACATATATTTGTCTGAGTCACCTCCAATTTTAAAATGCATTCTTTAATTTCTAGAGTTCTTCTCAACGATGTGTATTGTTTATTATAATAAGAATATTTCTCAAATGTGTCTTTTCAAGAAAAAATAAAGGACAGATGAAATCCATACATCATTCAACTGTGAAAACTTCCTGATATACTAATTTAAAGATATGTGCTTTCAGTTCTGTCTGCCTACACAGTAATATATGTCTGTTATTAATAGAAGACCATGACCTTGATCTATTCAAGTTTAAAAACAGCAATAACAACAATTAAAACCCTCAATTTCCCCCCAGTACTAGTGGAAAATATTTTACTAGCATTATTCAGATAATTCTTTTTTTTTTACTTGTCAGATGGAAACCAGTTCAAGTCAAAGCTAAAATTAGCTGACTAGGTTATAGGTGATCCAACAGATCACAGCAATCATTTGGGAACATGGTTGAGCTTTCTTAACACTCTATAGTTATTATGTGTGTACATGAGTACATATAGAAACATATCCACCCATATATCCAAAATGTTTGTAGCAGCTCTTTTTGTGGTAGCAAAGGTTTAGAAAATGAGTGGACATCACTTAGGGAATGGGTGAATGAGATGTGGTATATGAAGGTAACATAATAGCATTGTTCTATAAAAAATGATGAACAAGCTGATTTTAGAAAGGCTTGGAAAGATTTACATGAACTGGTGCTGAGTGAAACAAGCAGAACCAGGAATACATTGTAAACAATAACAGCAAGAATGTGAGATGATGGATCAACTGGGAAAGACTTGGTACTTCTCAATTGTTCAGTGATCCAAAGCAGAAAGAGAAAATGTCATCTGCATCCAGAAAAAAGAACTATGGAGATCGAATGAAAATCAACACATGCAATGTTCACTTCTTTTTTCTGTTTTTTTCTCTTCCATAATTTTTTCCTTTTGCTCTGATTTTTCTCTCTCAACATGATTAACAAAGCAATGTATATTGAAAATAAATTTTTAAAAAATAAAAAAAGAAACGTATATCAAATGTTTAAGGCATTTACTAACATACATGTGTGTTTTTGTTGTGTAAAGAAGAAAATACATAATTGGCCATATTTTTAGTTCTTATTCTGATGTTGGATATTGTTGTTAACAGATTTGGAAAGGAAATTCAGCATCTCTACAGAAGTTCAGAAAGAATAAGCTTATTCCTTTATTTTTTTTTGTTACTGCCTATAACATTGCTTAATGAAACCATACATATTAAAAGAAAGAAGCAATGACCTTTTGATTGTTGCTTTTATGATACTTATGTACAGTAATAATGTATGAAGTCAACAAAAAAAAATGTCTAATTGCAGCTTTAAGCAGAAAAACAAAGTAGCTGTGTTAATGGGAAGGATGGAATGCTGTGGGCATATCTCCTCCCCACTACTTTATGTAACTTATTCTCTTTTCTTTGGAGACATCTTCTAGAATGGAAAAGCATCTCCACATTTCCTCTCAGAATTTCTTTGTATCCTTATCTAAGATCACAACGTATCTATGTTTTCATGTGAAACACCTGAGGAACCTGAGAAACAAGTTCTTATATTTGTAACTCTTGTATATTACAACATTGCTGTCTAAAACTGTTCTGAAAATTGAAGTTTTATGGAATTTAAACTTTTAGATTTCTAGTTATTTTTAATATTGATAATAATGCCTCCATCTCTCCTTCCCTCTCTCTCTCTCTTTCTCTCTTTCCCTACAAAGATTATTTGTTCGTCATTGCAAACTTTCCTTTTTAAGGAAGACAGTGTAGTTTGCCAGAAAAGTGGGGGAGTGGGGAGAAGGTAAGAAAAATGAATAAATACTTGAATTAAAATGCATTTATTAAGCACTTAATGTGTGCAAAATTTTTATTAAGTGTTTGGGATAAAAATAGAAAAGTGTGATAGTCCCTACTCTCAAAAAGTTAACATTTCTTTCTTTTATTTATTTATTTATTTTGCGGAGACAATTGGGGTTGACTTGCCCAGGTTCACATAGCTAGGAAGTGTTAAGTGTCTGAGATCAGATTTGAACTCAGGTCCTCCTAACTTCAGGGCTGGTGCTCTATTCACTGTACCACCTAGCTGCCCCAAAAGTTAACATTTTTAATAGAAAAAGACAATACCATCATCATCATATATGTGCAGAATCACTACATGGCAATTGGTGACCCATTAACTAAATGGAAAGACATATAATTTGCACCAATGAATCTTACAATCATAAATTAATACTTTATAAATATATTTAGAATCCAACAATATGCATATTGACCTTTTTATCAATTGAAAAATTGACTTAATTAATCCATTAGTATAATAATCACTTTACAACTATGTCCCTCTTCATATTAAAGTATAAATTAAGACTATTAGCATTATGATACTTTAACTTACTCAAATTATGCCTCCAGGAAAATTTTCATAGAATGAAGTAAACAAGAACAAAAACAATGACTCCAATAATGTAAACAAAGCCAATATCTGAAAGGCAACAAAAATTGGATTAATTGCTTGAGCAGTCTTGGTTTTGGAAAACACATTAGGAGCCTTGTTTTAGGGGGAAAGGAGGTTGAAAATGTAGGGAAATAAGGTTATAAAAATTTACCTACAAATCAAATGTGGGCATTTCATCTCCAAATTTTGTGTTTTTCTTTTTTCTTTTATTTAAGAGATATTTATCATATGTAAAGTAGTAACAAAGAATGTACAAATAAATTTGTTGCCAAAATTGGGAAATCATTGTGTAGTAAAAAGGCAAAAATAAAACTTCAATGTATAAGAATGTATATTGCCTGTGACAAGTTATATACGTAGTGTCAAATTCAAAAATAAACAAGAACCATTATGCATATATAAGGATCCATCTGGGCTTCATATTGAATTAAGTTTAAAATGTACCATTTTTATATTTTGTATTTTATTTATTTATTTTGTTAAGCAACTTTTATTACATTTCACAATTGCATTTTTATTTGCTTGGGGCTGTCCTCTGTGATCATGAATCCCACAAGTTGTATGTTTAATACCTTTGCTTTAAATAATCTGGGATGGAATTAAAAAGATGAATTGGAAGTGTCAAACATAGAAGTATCAACTCATAAAGGTGGAAAAATTACCCTTACCTGATGGTTAGAATTCCTAACTTTGCCTGTGAATGTTTTGTTCATTAGTTAATTAGAACAGTTTTTAAATAGATATCCCCTGTTCAAAAAAGGTATAGACTTTTGGTAGAGATGACCATATGAAAATTTTCTCTTTCTTATCTCCTTTTACTATCCTCTACCCTTACTGTCTATACATTATGTCTTCGAAATTTAAAAAAAAAAGAACTAAACAGATAACATAAAAGAGAAACATTTAATGATAATAAATTAGTTCTTTTTATCTGTAACATAAGATTAAATACTCTTGTGCTAACATCTTTACAATGTTCAAATTGGAGGGGGAGAGACAAAAAACATTTAAATTTAAGTTGTTATTGCTGTAAAGAATTTCAATATAGAAAGGTGTTCAGGTTTTTTGTTTGTTTGTTTGTTTTTTAAGTAATGTTGAGCCCTTGGTCTACCTTGTTTTCCCAAATTGTAAAGAGTGATATATGGAATAGTGAGGTAGGTAGGGATGTGGGGATGAAAGACAGAAAAAGAGGAGAGAGATATAGAGACAGAGAATGGAAAGAGGGGAAAGGGAAAGAGAAAGCCAAAGAGAAAGGGAGAATCAGAAACAGAGACAGAGTGAAAGAAACAAAAATAGAAAAACAGACACACAGAGAAAAATGAAGAAATACAGAGACAGAGAGAGATAGAAAAGGGAAGAGAGGGAGAGAGTGAAATATTATTATCAATATTAAAGAGTAACTAAAAATCTGAAAGTTTAAATCCTATAAAACTTCAATTTATAGTTTTGGAGAGCAAACTTGTAGTATACAAGAATTATAAACATAATGATATTCTCTGACCCAGAAATCTCATTATGAAGTAATATCACAAAAAGGAAGGAAAATATAATTTTTTTTTTCAGATGGGTGAAGAGAAGTATTATTCGTAATTACAAAAAACATGGAAATGATTTAAATATCCAACAGTTCCTGAATAAAAGCTGATAAATATGAAGACATTTGGAAAAAAATTATAGGAAATGATGTGGAGTATACTGATTACTACCATAAAAAAGGAAAATATATACACAAATATGTAAACATAAAATATAGAGTAGATAACTAATAATCTATTATGAACATTGTACAAGCAGATTTTCACTTTTAAGTGTAAATAGTTGCAAATACATCCTTATCTGGTTTTGTTATTGGTTACACTTAATTGTATTGTAAAGTATTTGAGTAAATGGATAGTTAAATGGCAAGCTTCCATAATTGAATGTACTAAAAATCCTATTTAAGGAAGAAAAAGAAAAACTCATCGGCAGCAGATTTCATTTATTTATTTATTTATTAACTAATTTTTGGTTGTTTTTTTTTTTTTAATTTGAAAAAACAAATCTATATTTTTCATTGGACAAAATCAACACTACCCAGAGTCAGGAAGGATAGGGGAGATATTAAAATATTTTTTTCACCTTTTCATCAATAAAAATGCCCTTTTGCAGAGACATCTTTGAGTGCATGTGATTGTTATTCATGGAAACTGTCAGTATTCTGAAGTCCTCCCAGAAACATGAAAGGTGAGTGACAGATAGGGAACTATTATCTTGGCAAGGTAGATCTTAGCTAGTAAAAAATCAAACTAAAAGGAAATCTGAAATAAAGGAGTTAAGAATAGGACTATTTTTGATGTGGCCTCATACCTACCCTGCATCTAAATTATATTATTTTAAGTGGCAACTCTGCCATAAACAAATATAAACAGTATTTCAAAATCTAAAGATCATGTCATCAAGTTTTAATATATTTTAAAGTTAAAAAATACAGAGATTTTAGATTATTTTTACTTTTTCTGATTCATATGATTTCATATCATGATAACTAATTCAATTTACTATGTTGATGTATTGGTCAGAATTGGACACATGTTATTGGAGTATTTAAGAAAGAAGGCAGAATAGGTCAGGAAATTCCTTTTCCTCCAGATTCTCCCCACAGATATAACAACACTGTACCTCAGGGCAAGCATTAAACAGTTAAAAACAAAAACAAAAAAGTTGCTCCAGAACAAAGGTCCTCCTTGGATAGAGACGATCTGATGAAAGATAACAGCATAGAAGTTTGACCTCTTTGAAGTATAAATACCTGCACATAATTCCACTGAAATATAAATGATATGGGGTTTGCTGGTTTGGAGGCAGCCTCAGATCCAGCTAAAGACTGTCATTTCCCAGACAGAGTGGGGAGTCAGGTATCTGGATCAGAAGATTGAGCAAACTTCTGCTTATAAGGAATACAGACCTAGTTGAGCTGCTGAGATGTCATTCTGGCCAAGCAGTTATCAGCACACAAGTGAGTTCAGAAGCAGTGGGGCAAAGTAGCTGTTAGCTGTGGGCACTTACAGGAGAGTGGAATTCTTGATTTAGGATTTCAGGTCAAAGGGAAGAACTGGAGGAAGACTTGAGGCCATAGGAACTATAGCCCTCACCCCAGGAGTGGAGGTGGTTACATTAATAAGTTCTTACTTTTAAAAAAAGGGAGGAAGAAAGAGGGGAAAAAAAACCCCAACCATAGAAAGTTATTATGGGAATATGGAAAAAACCTGGATTCATCTTCAGAGGAAGATACTGAAGTAAAAAAACAAAAAGTCTCTCCTACCCCAAAGAATAATGTTAATTGGTTATTTCACTCAAAAGAATCCATTAAAAAATTTTTTAAAAATTTTTTAAAAATCAAATGAAAAAGATTGGGGAAAAACTAAAATGAATAAATAAATGAGTGTGTAAATGAATAAGAAAGATGAATAAATAAATGAGTGTATAAATGAATAAGAAAGATGAATAAATAAATGAGTGTATAAATGAATAAGAAAGATAATACAAAAAACCTCCAAAAGTATTTTGAAAAGGGGGGCAGCTAGGTGATGCAGTGGATAAAGCACCAGCCCTGAAATCAGGAGGATCTGAGTTCAAAGCGGGCCTCAGACACTTAACACTTCCTAGCTGTGTGACCCTGGGCAAGTCACTTAACCTCAAAAGACTCAAGGGGAAATTTATATATATAGTACAAAGGGAAACCAGCAAAGTTATGAGACCAAAAAAGAAATTTTTGAAATATGAAGAATGAAAAAAATATAAGAGAATGTGATACATCTCTTAAGAAAAAACAGCAGATCTGAAGAATAGTTCTAGAAGAGAAAACATAACAATAATTGGATTATTTGAAAGCTTTCACAAAACAAAATAAACTAGAAGGAAAAGAAGAAAAAGAATTTTGATAAAATAATACAAGAAATAATTAAAATTGGCTTGAAATGTTAGAACAAAAGAGGAAAAAAATAGAATAAATTCACTGATCACCACCTGAAAAAAGATTCTAGGGAAAAAACCTACAGGCACATTATTGCTAATTTCAAAGACCAAAAAGAAAATTTTACAAGCAGCAATAACAACAACTAATACATTGGAGCCATGATTAGAATCACACAAGGCCTATCAATGGCTTCAATAAAAAAAAAAGGTCTTGAAATATTATATATCAAAGATCAAAAGAATTAAGGTTGTAGGCAAAAATATCGTGTACAGCAATATTAGCCAGAATCCTGAATGGAAAAAAAAAAGATGGAAGTTCAATGAATTGTCAGATTTCAGAATTTTATGGCAAAACAAAAAAAAATGAATAGGAAATTTGACATATAATAATTAAGAGTCAAGAAAAATATAAGGTAAACATCAAAAACTAATTTCAAGGGACTCAATAAGACCAAATTGTTCTGCAAATGTAAACCATATATCTAAAATAGTCATCAGTAATTAGGTAATTCAAATAAAAGATTGGGGTAGAGCTGAGTATGATGAGATTCTAAAAGGCAAAATCATGTGAGAAAAGGTAAAGCAGTAATTATGTTATATGAATGAGGGTGAGAGAGCAAGAACTGATAGAGAGTAATTAGTTGGGGGAGAAGGGCTGGAAGTTCTGATGTCCTTCTCATATTGGGAATGGGTTAAAAAGGAACAATATATATATGGCTAGAAGGATAGAAATGTCTCTAAAATTTATAAAAAATTAAAGAGGTAGGGAATAGAATAAGGGCAAGTATAGAAGGGTGTGTCAATGAGAGTGGGTGAAGGTATGTAGATTAGTGGGAATGGCATAAAGAGGGAGGGTAACTATAGGGAGAGGAGATGATAAAGAAATCCTTAGTAGATGAGGTTAAGCAATAATAAGGCAAACTAATGTTTAGAAGTAAAATAGAAAAGTTAACAGGGACAGAAAACAAGAGACACAAAAACAATAACAATATTCAGAAGTAGAACTTATTAGAAGAAGATAGATGAAGTAATAATTAATCTCAAAGAAAGTCAAAGCTAAAAAAGAGTCAATCAAAAGAGAGTAATCTACATTATATGGAAGCCATGTTAATATTTTAGACTATTCAAACTATAAGGTTGAAATTTCGATATGTCATAGGAAATGATAAGTTGTTGGATTGAAAAAAGTATAGAGACTTGCACTTAAGAAGCATGATGTTAACTCCTGTCAGAGGAATAAATAAGTACAGTACAACTTTACATAAATGTATATATTTGTGATATATACATATGGGTGTGTGTGTGTGTGTGTGTGTGTGTGCGCGCACGTGTGCTTAACTGTAACCTAGTTTGGGAGATGAAGAGAAATGGGGGAGGGAGAGAAGAATAAAATAAAAAGTACATGATACAGAACAACAACAACAACAACAACAACAAAAACTTACAAGTTTCAAAACAGAAAAGATGGAAAATTTTGAATAAAATGTGATTTATTATTATATATGCTTTCTTGAAATGGAAATGTATTGTTACATAGTTTGAATTTTCTCTTAGGTTCTGATATGCACATAACAATTTTTCTTTTTTCTAGTTTTTCCAATTTTTATTCATGCTTTAAATAAATACATTAAAATAATAAAATAAATGACCTTGATAACTTTTTTTTTTACCTAATCTAAATTTCTCCCTTTATTTTCCCCCATTTTTCTAGAGAGCCATACCATATGCCAAACATATCTTTAAATGGAAAGAGGAAAAAAGGACAGTTGTGGGGAAGAATCAACAAAACTAATCAATATAACTAAAAAAATTCAGAAAATGAATGCAGCATTACACACTTGTGGATGTCTCACCATTGCAAATGAGAGAAGGAACTTGTCTTTTATTATTTCTGTTTGTGATCCTGTTATTCTTTGTAAATTCTCAACATACACTTAATTGTTTTGTAGTTATGTCTATATTATTGTAATTATTGTACATTTTATTTTCTTGGTTCAGCCTTTTCACTCTAGGCCAGTCCATGTGTTTTTCATTTTTCTTTATATTTATTGCATTTGCCATTTCTTATAGCCCAATAATTTAACATTATGTTCATGTACATGTTGAAATTTTAGCTTATTATGGTCCCCATGACTACTTCACTAGTTAGTTTAATTAGTAAGTACATAAGTACCAGTAAAAGGTAATAGTAATTAAAAAATAAAAATTAAGACTGTAAGGGAAAACACGGAAGCCACCTTCAAAAATATGTTTCCTAAATTAAGGTCACATTCAGAGACTATCTGCTAAAGTAAGTGAAGCTAAGTCCCATTAAATTTCAAACTGTAAATGAGCATCAAGCATGCACAGTAAAACCAAAGAAATATTATTTTAGTAAGACAACCTTAAGTTATCACTAATAACTTTGAGATGACATTGATAGACTAATGAGTCATATCTAAAGTAGTACAGATTAGGCAGTCCTCCTCATACTAAATCCCTATAAGAATGATATCCTAAAATCCTTCCCCTCAAGCACTTCTCCAACTCCTGAGGCTATGTCCATGCTACCCGGGTGCTTCTAAATCCTATCCACAGGTACATAAATAATTCTGTATCCCCTTCCTGTGTCTGCTTCTCTTTCCCACCCCATTTCCTTTACCATCCCCAGCTGCCTTTTTACTCTCTGTGTCATATTGAAATCTAATTAATGCATCCCTAGATTGTTGCCAACCTGATCTTTCCCAGCAAGTTTCTAGAAAAGGAGGACTGTTTGTCATGACCCAACTGGGACATACTCATTATTCTTTTCTTTAAGGCATCCATTAAGATATGGTTGGACTCAATAGAACAATGTAGCACATTTTGCTTAGCTATTCCTCATTGGATCAACATATACTTTGTTTTCAATTCATTGCTACCCCAAAAAGCATTACTATAAATATTTTGATGTATATGATGATTTACTTCTTATCAATGATATATATATATTTTTAATAATTATAACTTTTTATTGACAGAACCCATTCCTGGGTAATTTTTAACAACATTATCCCTTGCACTCACTTCTGTTCCGACTTTTCCTCTCCAATGAGGCAAGCAGTCCTAAACATGTTAAATATGTCACAGTATATCCTAGATACAATATATGTGTGAAGAACTTAACAGTTCTCTTGTTGTACAGGAAGAATTGGATTCAGAAAGTAAAAATAACCTGGGAAGAAAAACCAAAATGCAAACAGTTTGCATTCATTTGCCAGTGTTCTATCTTTGGGTGTAGCTGCTTCTGTCCATCATTATCAATGATATTTTTATAGTATATGCTTAGCACTGAACTTTGGCCCAAAGGGGCATAAACATTTTAGTCACTTTGTTTACATAATTCCAAATTACTTTCCAAAATGGATATACTAATATACAACTTGTTGACAATATTTTTGATAATAATAGCTTTTTATTTTTCAAACTACATGCAAAGATAATTTTCAACATTCACCCTTGCAAAATCTTGTGTTCCAAATTTTTTTTTCTCTCTCTCCCTCCCCTAGACAGAAAGTAATCTAAAAATAGATTAAATATGTGCAATTGTTCTAAACAAATTGCTACCTTTATTATGCTGTACAAGAAAAATCAAATCCAAGGGGGTAAAATGTGAAAGAAAATACAAGCAAAAACAAAATAAAAGGATGAAAATACTATGTTATGATCTATATTCAGTCCCATAGTTCTCTCTCTCTGAATGTAGATGGCTTTCTAATCACAATTGGAAATACCAAAACTAAAACTATATTATAAAGCAGCAGGCATCAAAACCATTTGGTACTGACTAAGAAATAGAATGGCAGTTCAGTGAAATAGGTTAGACATACATGATACAATAATCAATGACGATAGTTATAGTATTTGATAAACCCCAAAACTCCAGCTTCTGGGATAATAAATCACTATTTCACAAAAATTGTCAGGAAAACTGAAAAATATTATGTCACAAAATCAGCATAGACTTATTTCTCATACCACATACCAAAATAAAGTCAAAATGGATACATGATTTGGGTGCAAAGAATGATATTATAAGTAAATTAGGAAAGCAAGGGATAATTTACCCATCAGATCTTTGGAGAAGGGAGAATTTTATGACCAAAGAAGAACCAGAGAATATTATGAAATGCAAAATGATCAACTTTGATTGCATTAAATTAAAAAGTTTCTGCTCAAACAAAATCTACACAAACAAGATTAAAAAAGGGAAGTACAAAGGTAAGGGAATTTTTTTTTTTTGCAACCAGTGTTTCTGATAAAGTCTCATTTCTAAAATAAAGAACTGTTTGAAATTTATAAGAATACAAGTTATTCCCAATTGATAAATGTTCAAAGGACATGAACAGATGATTTTCGGATGACAAAATTAAATCTATCTATAAGAAAAAATGCTCTAAATCATTATTGATTAGAGAAATGAAAATTTAGACAACTCTGAGATATCACCTCACTCTCAGATTGACTAAGATGACAGGAAAAGAAAATGAGAAATATTGGAGGAGGTGTGGGAAAACTGGGACACTAATGCATTGTTGGTGGGGTTGTGAAATAACCCAACCACTCTGGAGAGCAATCTGGAACTATACCCAAAGGGCTAATTAACTGTGTGTGCCTTTTGATCCAGTAATGCCACCACCAAGTCTGTATGCCAAGGAAATCATAAAAGAGGGAGAAGAACCCACATATGCAGAAATGTATGTAGCAGCTCTTTTTGTGGTAGCAAAAAATTGGAAAATGAATAGATGCCCATCAATTGGGGAATGGCTGAAAAAGATGTGGTATATGAAGGTAATAGCATTGTTCTGTTAAAAAAAATGATGAACAAACTAATTTTAGGAAGACCTGGAAAGATTTACATGAACTGATGCTAAGTGAAACAAGCAGAACCAGAAATCCATTGTACACAGTACAGCAAGATTGTGCAATTGTGCAATTGTTCTCAGTGGCTCAGTGTTCCAAGGCAATCCCAATAAACTTTGGACAGAAAATTCCATCTGCATCTAAAAAGAGAACTATGGAGATTTATTGTAAACACGTACATTCTATGTTCACTTCTTTTTTTCTGTTTTGTTTTTCTCTCCTGTGGTTTTTTTTTCCTCTTTTGTTCTAATTTTTTTTTCTCTCAACATGATTCATAAAGAAATGTGCATTTAAAAAGTTAATATACATAGGTAACCAGAAAAGTAAAATTACTTTTAAAAGACTATTGGAATTGTTGGCAATATTTTTTTGGCTGTCTCTAATGATATTTCAGTTTCAGAACATTTTATTTGTTGAAAAATTAAGGATATTTTTAAGTCTAAATTTTTAGTATATGATTTTGTCATTTGTTTGCTTTTAAAGAAAATACTTTGTATAATTCTAGTTAATTTATTATAGTTGTTGTTATTCTAGATTCTGTTCTGATAAGCCTATCAAGAACCGTGATATAACTTCTAACTTTAAAAAAGTCACTTGTAGGCACTATTTCTGAATGATTTGTGGCTTCAGGAATATAAAAAAGATTAGGGCACATTTATATTTTAAAAATCAACAGATAAAATTTATAGTTTCTAGGAGAATCTTACATATTCTAGGAATGTATCTAAGCTACTGTTATGTGAATTTAGGAAAGGTTCGGATTGCTCCTATAAATGAAGCTTTCTGACTCAGTTTAAGCAAAAGTAAAATTTAATTATACAATACACGGAATAGATTGCCTACAATAACAACCAACACAGTAAACAATACATAAAAAAACAAAGAAAAAGGAGAAATATGATTAAAATAGAATCCCAAGCAAATATGATCACCATTCGAAGGAGCATCATCTCTAAGTTACAATTCTTTAGTTGCAGTTCTTAAGTTGCAGCAGGCTGGGGAAACCTCAAGTGAACAGCCGTTGAGTTCCAAACAGAGAGAGATCCCAGGTGGATGAGGTTCCAACTATGATTAAAACTGGCCTGAATTTATAGTGCTTGAAAATAAAGTCAGCACAGAGCCAACTTGCTTACATATAGAAAGCTATGTATAGGAGAAAGAAATGTCAGATGGGCTTCCAAGATATGACTTGATTAAAGTAGATATTAGGGAAGGGGCCAACCCTCATGGACATCCATTGTGTCCCACTGAGTGGCTAGTTCCTGGGATTGTGGAAGTGAAACCAAACACATGTGGCATATTTCCTGTCTCATAGGGTTAAAGAAAAGCTAGGTTCCTATGGAGAGAGTTACGTACTTGAAATGGTTTGAAATGAACTTACTAATAAGAAGGCATTTCTTATTCACCTACCTACCTTTGAACAGAAATGTGCTTTAAAAATAAATATAATGAAAAATATCTTTCATTTAGATTGGGATATCCCTAAGCACAAGGATCAACACTATTCTATCTGGTTTGACCTGCCCTAATGAGGAGAATACATTAGTACAACTGAATAACTGAAAGTCCTTAAACCAAGGAATATTTTATATCCTGAATTTCTAGATGGTTGACAATAATAAGCATGCTTTTAGAGGAAAATGAAAGGTGCTTCATATGATATAATCTTCCAAAAGAATATATTACATACCATATAACCTTCCAATAGACTTCATATACCTATGGATTCCCCACTAAATACATGTCATAAGTTGTTGGAAGAATAAATGAAATATAGAGCTAATAATGTGTTCCTTAATTTCAATACTTATAATTAATGTATAATTAATTGTAATTAATCCATGCTTTCATTGAAGTGAACATTGCTTCTAAAGGTATGGATAGTGGATAACCCATTTATGCTTTCTTATAAAGGCAATACATGCTTGTTTGTATTAAGAAGTAGAAATGTTCATTCCTAAGTTTAAATCTGACCTCAGATACTTAACAGTTATTACTTGTGTGACCTTGGACAAGTCACTTAACCCCAATAGTCTTACAAATAAATAAGCAAGGAAGGATTAAGCAGTGTCTCAAGGGAATTGTTGAAATAGCAATTTTTAGAGATCTGATGTAACTAATTTTCTTTTACTCCTAGGTATTCTTTGTCATTCTATCATTTGTAACCTGTTGCTCTTAATTCCAAGACTCTCCTTAAAACTGCTGCCATCATCCATTCATTCGTTCAATAATCAAACAAGTGAGAAAGAAAGAAAGCAAATATTAAGCATTGATTTTGTGCCAGACCTAGGCTGTGCTAATAGATAAGGATACAGAACTAAAATGTGATTCCTTGACTCATGTACACTGGATCCAGTTTAAATTAGCTCCTAGGAGCCAGATGTTAAGTTTTCAGAGTGAGCATTTGCACTACAAAAATTGGCAAATGTTACAAATGTGGGCTTGATTTGTTGTTTTCTTAACTTCTAGATTCAAGAAATGATGGAGAAAATGTTAATGGAGATTGAATTAAAGGTATGTCATGCTTGCCTCCCCTCTTCCTCCATGATCTGGATGTTAAATAGTTACCAAAACATTTCTGATCCTTGACCTCAAGAAACTTACATTACAATGGAGAAATGATATGTGCACATCTAAGTAAATGTAAAATAAATAAATGGGTGGGGTATGATAGACAGATATAGAAACACACAGGTACACACAGACAAACATAAATGCATAGTGTTCATCATTAGTGTGTATCCATAAATAAATACATATAATTTTCTTTATATAAAACTAAAGGTTTGTTTATACTCTAAATGCAGAAAAAGGTATTCAATCAATCAACAAACATTTATTAAATTCTTATTACATGCTGGGTATTATGTTTTATTTTGGGTATAGGCATAGGCAAAATATATATACTTACAAGTACATTAAAAATCAATAAAACATGATTTTTGGGTGGGAGAAACTCTAGAAGCTTAGGGTGAGAGTAGAGTGTCAGATATGGCTTTAAAGTAAAGCTTAAACTGAGCTCTGAAGGAAAGTTAGGATTTTATAAGTCAGAGTTGACAGGTTGTCAACAAGTCAGTTGTAGGCCTGAGGTACAGCCTAAACAAAATCCCAGAGATGAGAAATGGAGGACCCTGTTTGAGTAATGGCAAAAAACACTCTTTGGAAGGATTTTAGAATGTGTGAAGTAATTTACAATAGGGCTAGAAAGGTAGGTTGGAATCAAATTATGAAGTATTTGATGATAATTGGTAAGTAGTCACCTAGTTTTGGTCTTTTTGGGTTTTGGGGGGGGGGGTTTGGGTGTGTGTGTATTTGTGTGTGTGTGTGTGTGTGTGTGTGTGTGTGTGTGTGTGTGTGTGTTTTAATTAGGAGTCTCTGGCCCTAAAAAGGGAAGATTATCTCTGGGCACAGTAAGTGCCTTTTTCTGACTGCTGACTCTTCCTTACCTTTTTGGCAATCCACACACTGACACTGGCATCTTTTAGGAGGTGGAACAGCCAAATCCTACCCTTGGATGCTTGGATACATTTCGCAATGAAGTGTCAGATGAGAATGTGGTCCCAAAAGTTAATTTAAAATAAAGAATTACCTTTATGAGCTCTTTACAATATGATGATAGAAATTTGTGTTGCCTTAGTGGCTTTTTGAGCCTCTCTGAGATGGCAGCAATGTAAAACTTTAATGTCAGTGAAAACTAAAATAGAAATTAAACAGTTTAATAAAGCTTTCACTGAAGTCCCCTTTCAATGCTCCATTGTGACAGAAATGTGAACCTGAGTTCTTGAAAGCTACATCAATGAAGCATAATCTCTGAAAGGTCTTAACAAACAGAAAATATTTTTTAGAACAGACCCAACAATGGAATATCCTTTGAAGCACGGTCTGGTTAAGTTTGAAGCATGTTATCACAAATCAAAATTTATTAATTAAACAAGTGTTTTTAAAAGCCCATTTTATGCTAGTGTACTAGGCACTGGAGACACAAAGACAAGAGCAAAGCAGTCCTGGATGTCAAGGAGTCTTATATTTTAATGGATAATGCAACAGATATATAGATAAATGTAGATGTGCAAATATGAGACATTTATCTAGATACTTCAAAATGCATATAAAGTAGATACAAAATAAACTTGGAGATCAAGGTGGAGGATGGAGTAGGGGACAAAAAAAGTAGAAGTTTCTTTTACTAAGCTTTGAAGGGAGTTAGAGATCCCAAAAAGCAGAGATGAGGCTCTGCATGAGTTTCTGTGCAAAAATAAACCACAAAAATACCTAGAGACTCCTTAGTTAAATCTAGAGGAAAATTGATCATTATTATTGAAGACAGTATGCTGATTTAGGGTATCATAAAGCCTTGAAATATTGATTAATGAAATTAAATGAATCAATCCTAAAATTAATCAAGATTTTATATATTGAATACACTTCAGCAATCTGATCCAGCAAGTTTTGATTTTTTTTTACCAAATAAATATTATTTTTTGCTATTTTCTTTAAAAGAGCATGACATTTAGAGGTTAGGTTAAAATAAAAGTGATGGGCAGTTTGGGATGATGATATGCCTTCTCTCTCTTCTCTTTGGAGGTAGATTGACTATTGCATGGGATAGAGATAGACAGAAAGAAAGAAAAAGAGGCAAGAGATAAAGAGAGAGACAAAAGAAAGGAGGAAAGAAAGGGAGGGAGGGAGGGAAGGAGGGAAGAAGGAAGGAAGAAAGGAAAGAAGAGAGAGAAAATGAAAGGAAGAAAGGAAGAAGAAAGAAAAAAAGAAAGAAATGAAGGAAGGAAGGGAGGGAGAGAAAAAAATGAAAGAAAGAGAAAGAGGAAGAAAGAGAAAAAGAAAGAAACAAAGAAAGAAAGAAAGAAAGAAAGAAAGAAAGAAAGAAAGAAAGAAAGAAAGAAAGAAAGAAAGAAAGAAAGGAAGGAAGGAAAAAAGAAGAAAGAAAGATAGGATTTTTATTAAGTGCCTACTATGTGGCAGGCAGTGTAAATACTTGACAAATATTATTTCATTTGATCTTAAGAAAAACTCTGGAAATTAGGTCCCTTTATTAGGCCTATTTTATAATGAAGGAAACTGAAGTAAACAGAGGTTAAGTGACTTTTCCTTCATCATGCAACTAATAGGTGTCTGAGTTATATTTAAATTTGGGTCTCCTTAGTGCCACCTAGCTTCATTCTCACCAAAGAAGTCTAGCTGTGATTTCACAAAGTAAAGAGATGAGTGCCTTCCTGATAAACCTGATCAATGTAGACAACAGATCTAGGTAATTAAGGCCAAAGGGAGCTCTAGTTCCTCAAAAATTGTCTCAGTTTTATATGAATGTGATATTTTGGAGTAATATTTCCTTTTCTTACTCACTCAGGATGTAGAAGTGGAAAGAATAAAAATATTATGTTTATATATTACAAATATGTTTACATGGGGAAGTAGAATTTGGACTTAATTTGTCAGTTATTCCATAGGAAAACTTTTAGTTTTCAGAAATGATCATTTTGCCCCCTTGCAAACAAAATGGGATTTATAAGAATTACCTTTTTATATTTTATGGCTAATACAATTTGATATTTATAAGCCTAGACTTCACTTTGCAAATTTTAGGTTTGCATAATTGTCTTTCATGGATTTATTTTATATTTAAATGAAAAAACTGCCTCATCATAGTTTACATTAAAAAATAAAACAACTCAAATTGCCTCATTTCTTCTATAAATTCAGTAAAACCTAGCTAAGTATTCAGTTTAAGACAGTTACAAAATTGAGACATGACTTTTAATTTGATCTGTTACTTCTGATCTAGCTATATTCCCCTCACTTTTCACTTATTATATCAATTAATGAGGGAATAAATATTTATTGAACTTTTTTATATGCAAAGCATAGTACAAACAATAAGGATACAAAAAGAAAAGTCAAATAGTTGCTGCTCTAAAGAGAGTTCACATTTCAATGAAAGAGATTAACACATATGTAAGATTTCAACAGCAAGTCAGATAGAAAAAGGCCCATGATTCTTTGAGTGTAATGCCATCGCACATGGTCATGCCTTTTCTTTCATATTATTTTCACTCCAAAACACATTTGTCTCTGATGTTGAAGTAGTGTCAAGGATTTTCGCTTCACGGACTTTATTTTCTAAGTCTTTATTAGTTATGATTTTAGCATCTGCTGGAACAGTAACCAGGCTATATCTCCACAAGGGTTGCTTCCCAGGATGAGGGTTCAAAACACTAACCTATTAAGGATTGCTATTTCTAAGGCTCTTGGAATCAGGTTTAGGGACTGTTTCCATTGAAATCTGAGAGCAGATAATAATCAGGGTGATGGTTCCTTCACTTGCCTGTCATATTCCAGATACTCCATTACTTCAGCTAGATTGGGTCTCCTGTCCTATGAAGCTGAAGTTGTTTGGCATTTGGTGGTAATGGTTGACTCCTTCACCACAGACATGGCTTTCTGAATAATGGTCATGAAGACTAGACTAGAAGCAGAATTGACAGTCAGGTTTTGAGCAGGTACTGTTACTCACAAAGATCCTATAGTCATTTGATTTCTGAGTGAAAAGAAATATTTATTGGGTCGAGGCTGAATGAAGAGGAATAGTGCATTGTCCTTAAGATTAACTGGAGTAAATATGTATTGTTGCCTCCTTCTATTATTTTAAGGAGAATTAAAGATGTTTGAGAGGAAATAAAAAAGTCTTTTTAATACTATGATGTATCTGTGTTTTCATTCATTTGCAATTTTGATTAGCTTGAACGCCACAGAACAAAATGACCCCTCAGGATAAACTAATTACTTCTCATCTCTTTCTCTTTCTGATAACTCAATGCCTTGGATGCTTAATACTTTTCCATCTTCCTCAGCCTGGCAAAGGCAGAAACTGGACTTCTAGTTTGTTCCACTTTATCTCTACTAGTTTTCAACTCCAGGAAAAAGAATGTAAGCTCCTTGAGAGCAGGGATTGTCTTTCTTTCTTTCTTTCTTTTTTTTATTTGTATCCCCAATAATAATCACAGTGCTTGGCCCATAGTGAGTACTTAATAAATGTTTATTGAATTAAATTTAAATTGCATGATTATCCATGGTTCCTCATTCTTTTTTCATGCTCTGTCGTGGATTACCCAAAGATGAACTTTCTACCTCTACAGATGTTACTTTTTCTTTAGTGAATAATTCAAATAAAAAATTCATTGTGTATTTGAATTAATCTGAATTAACACACGAACACATGTATTCCATTATTTTATTTAATATTATTATTTCCTGATTTACTTACCAGACATTGAGGGAATAATTGGTATTTTCTCTTCGTTGTACCATGAGATACAAACAACACCAAGGAATTTCCAAAATAATAGAAAAATTGTCAATTTCCCTAAATGTAGCTTTTTTTTTACTTTGTGCCTGGAACATAATAAGTACTTAATAAATGCTTATTGAATTGAATGGTTTCTCCTTCTTGCTATTTGACTAGCCCACATGCTTTTCTAGTCAAACACATACAAAAGGATGTTTTTTATTCCACTTCTTGAATAAGAGCAAAAGTTGTTATCGCAAATATGCTGCCTCTTGCTTATACCATCTGTGTGTCTTTTCAATAAAATATTAAAAAAGAAGGAAAGTAAAAATCCATCAGCTAGAAATTTTTTTTCAAAATCTATTAATTTTCTAATCTATTAATTAATTAATTAACATAAATTTATAAATAATTTTCAAAACTTGAGACAAAACTAAATGGATTTCCATTTCTTTGATCAACAGTTTGTTTTGCATTACTATTCATTCATTTATTAAATGGACACACTTATTGATAATAACTTTCTCACTCTTATGAAACATATGAAATAATAAAATAAAGAATAAATAATACCTACCCTCAGGGATTATCAAAATTATAACTGACTTATGACTTTTTTAATTTTTTTTTTCCTTAACTTTTTCAGATGTGTTCTTCCTCCTCACTTCTACATCTCAGAACCTATTTTTTCCTTCAGGATTGTACTTAAATGCAATTTTTTGTATGAAAGCATTTCTGATTTCCTTAGTTAATACTATGCTTCTTCATTTCAAATTATCATGAAGAGATGTTTCCATTCATATATTATATCCTATGTAAGCTCCTTAAAATAGGAAATTTCATTCATTAATTCATTTGTTTATTCTTTCACTGACATGTATGTTTTTTTCATTCATTTGTCTGCTTGTTTAACACTGCGTTGGCACACAGTAGATACTTATCAATGCTTTAGATGACGTTTCTGAAATTTCCCCTCTGTAGATCTTCCATCCTTCTATCAGAAAAAAAATAAATAAATAAACAACAATCAACAGGAAAGACATAGTTATTCATTTTTTCTGATAAAGTTGGCTGTAAATTTTAAGGTGCAAGTTGAAAGAGAATATAAAATTACATCAAATGAATCTTGTTTTCCAGGTTACTGTCCCAACATCTGACTGAATTACCTTATTTGGTTCATTTTAAAGAGCTCATTATTCAGGTTTCTAATATCATAAGGAAACTGTCAAATATATCTTTCAGTCAATGCTGTTTTTAAATACCTTAGTGTGACTTCATTGCTTTTTTTTTTTCCTACAGTATTTTTATAAAACTTTTACACTCAACACTGGTAAATATCTTAACTCTTTTTTACAATTCACTATACATCAGGTTATTTTCTTGTTTCCATAAAGTTCTGTTTTTCGTTTTATTCTTCTTGTCTTTGGGACTTTCCAATTTCATTCTGTCTTTATATCCAGGAATTTAAAAGTTCATTCGACACTTGCAGATCTTATCCAGTGATTTTTCTTCAGACTTGCAATTTGTTTGCTTCTTCACTTTGCACAACTCCCCTCCCAACAATTTGCTCTTCTCTCAATTTTATTGAAAACATTTATTGGATTATGATTGAAGAAGCTATGATAAAGTGGACAGTTTATAGTGGAAACAGTTGTTTGGAGTCAGAAAAAACCAATGTGGTCTGGGGCAGATCATAACCCATTATCTTGTTTTCTTCATCTTTAAAATGAGGATAATAATGTTTGTACTACCTTGCTGTTCAAAGGGTTCTTGTGAAGACCAAAGGAAAGCAAAGTGTTTTTTTAAACCTTATAGTGCCTTATATTGCTATTTTATCATTATAATTACACGACAATTAGAAAGAAAGTGACATGTCACTCACATAGCACTCTACTGTTTCAGACCTGATACTAAGCCTTATGAGCATTTCTTACTTACTTTTTTTGTTTGAACATATATTTTCATTGAAATCTATGGGGATATTATATTTTTGCACATGGTGGAAATAAGTACATCAGATTCAATATTATATATCAATTTACAATTAAAAATTATTTTGGTAGACTTCATAACACTACTTATGGCCTCAGTTATCTTTCTTAACATTGAAAAATTAGGGGAGAATAAAATTGTTTCCCAATTTTATTAATCTATTACTGTCAATAAGTAAATCTACAGACATTTAATAAGTGCTTAATGCATATTAAGCACTATCCTAGGTTCTAGGGATACAATGATAAAAGTTTAATGGTGCAATTTAATGGTTTATTGAGCAAAGCCATATTTTGCATGTGAGCAAAGCATGCAAAAACATGGAAGATCATTGTGGGTGGAAGAACTCCAGCAGTTATAGAAATAAGGAAAGGCTCCACATAGAAGGCAGAATCTGAGTGTACTCTTGAAGACATGTAGTCTAGAAGAAATTCTATGAAGTAGAGGAAATAAGGAAATGTATCTCTCACATAAGTGACAGTGTTGTAGTCAAGAATGTCATCACAACTTGAACTAACTATCCTCCTTTCTTAGTTGTTGTTGTTCAGTCATTTTAATCATGTCTAATTGTTCCTGAACATATGTGGGGGTTTTCTTGGCAAAGATTCTAAGGACAGAGATTTCCCGTGTCTTTCTTCAGTTCATTTTACACATCGTGAAACTAAGACAAACAACATTAAGTAACTTTCTCAGAGTTTTAGTGTCTGAGGCCAGATTTGAACTCCAGAAGATGAGTCTTCTTGTCTACAGACCTGACACAATCTGTCCAATATGACATCTAAGTGATCTGAAGGTTGAATGCTCTCTTTTCATTGGGCTTGGACTTTCTTGGACCTGAAGGAAATTATATATAAACTGCTTTTACATGAAATTCAATAAATATAAGAAATGGCCAAAGAAAATTATTTTCACTTTTGCTCTGCTCAGTTCCTCTATGCTATGTGATTAACAGAACAAGTGTGGTTTAAAATAATTTTATGACATATATGATATTATGAAAATTCAACTTGATCTTCCACTCAAGAAGATATATTTCCTAACTATATAAAAATATTTCATCTTAAGTTGTAACCATATTTAAGACCATTCTTAGTCATGAATTCAACTAGGTGTTAGAGTACATAGAGTGCAGAGCTTGGAGTTAGGAAGGCATCTTCCTGAATTCAGAACTGGCCTCAAGCTACAAGTTTGCTGTGTAATTCTGGGCAAGTCACCCTCTTTTCCTCTATTTTCTCATCTTTGCCTTTTTTAAAATGAACTAAAGAAGGAAATGGCAAACCAAGTCAATATCTTTGCCAAAACTCCAAATGAGGTCACAAAGAGTTAAACACAACTGAAAATAACTACAACATAGAACAACAAGCCATGAATTATGAGGATAGTAATACACATACTCTGATATACTGGTATATGCCAACATACTGCTGGAAAACAGTTTGCAAAATAATAGCACATTTCCATAGAGTGTTAAATTTTTTAAAAAATTGATCACAATAATACTGTAAGGTAGTAATATAGATTTGTGTGCATTTTACAGGTAAGTTAACTGAAGCTTTGAAGGACTAAATAATATTACATGATCATATACCTAGTCAAAAAGAACATTTATACCAAGAAAGCTGCTTCCATTTCTTTTTCCCTTTGGTCCATACTTGTGACTGTATGTTTACATGAAATCATCAGTTGAGGAAGCTCCCTCTACTACTGTACATTCTGCAAATTAAAGTCTTACAGCAAAGTAACTTGCTTAGGGCCAAGTTACTGTTAAATGTCAGAGGAGATTAGTCCATGAGACAATAGGAATGCTATCTCTTCTATAGCAATACCATAATGAAGCCAAATTACAGTAAATTACATATGAAAGCATGTTCTTATTTATGTTTTTAATGCAGAAGTTGATTTAGCTCTTCTGCTGATCAACCTTAGTTTGGAAATTAAATATTACAAATAATAATCTATCAAGTATTTTTTAAGGTTTTACTTTTATTTCTTATAATTTCATATAAATGAAATGCAAAAAACATTGAAATTATCTTGATATCTTGATATTACTAACTGTATGTATAAAACATATTTCTTTCACTTTTATAAAATCAAATTGCCACCTATCCAGAAAATTAAAGAACATTGACAGAATTAATATTAACTTCATAATTGTCATGCATACCCCAGACTGAATTTTACTCTATTTTAATAAACTATACAGTTTATCAACCAGACCAGAACCAGTCTCTAACCTGTGAGTGGTCAGTCAAACAAAGCAAATTAGAGACAGGAGAGAGGAAATTAATATTTATTAAGTAGCTGCTATGAGTCAGATGCTTCACAATGATCTTATTTGATCCTTACAACAACCTTATGAAGAAATGCTCTTGTAATTCACATTTTAGAGATGAACAAACTAAGGCAGTTGGAGATTAAGTGACTTGTCCATATAGCCAGTAAGGATCTCAGTTCAGATTTGAATTCAGATCTCCCTGACTCCACACCCAGTGCTCTATCCATTGTACCACCCTGCTATATCCTGAGAATATTATTCTTATTTTCATTTGTTAGTACCACCCAAGCTTCTTGAGAGCTTATCCTTCTTATAGAGGACAATATCCTTGTCTTCATTTGTCTGCTTCATTTGTCCCTGAATTCCTTAAGGGAAGAGATTCTTTCATTTGTGTCATTGTATCTCCAAAGCCAAGTTAAATTACTTACCCAAGATCACACTACCAGCAGATGCTCAATAAAGGTATGCTGAATTGATTTAGAGAAGAGAAAACGAGTTTTGTAGACAATAAATTACTTACCCATAGTTGCAATGCAAGCCATTGTCAAAGATTGAAACCCATTTTTACTCCAAATTCAGTGTTCTTTGACCTCAACCTCACTGCCTCACCTTGCCCACCATAAATACTGTCTTACTTTCTCTTCATTCATCCAGATTCTATTCTTTCTGGAGCTCTCCTTCATTCAGTTCCACCTTGTCATGAAGTCTTCTAAGACAGCTCCAATCCACATTCGTCTCTCCCTCACTAATTCTTTATCAACATTACCCAATGACTTGAGTATTCTTTTAACATTTCCTGCATTAATTCTTTTCCTCTATTTAGAATATAATTTTTTTGAAGTGAACTACTATGCTTCATTCTTCTTCTGTAGCTATAATAACTACTATTTTGTAACTATCAAGAATATCTTTCTTCCTCTAATTCAAAGTGATGCTGAAAAATTCTAATTAAGTGAGTTTGGAGGAGTGATGAAGGCAATGATATGAAAGAAGAGTCTTTGATTGATATTACATGATATAGCCAAAGACATAATCAAAATACTACAACAAATTTTCAATTAAATCAAGGTTCACAGTCAATTTATTGAAAATTTATATTAGCCTTCTGATCCATCTTGCTTTTTCTCCTTTTTTTATATGTGCATGTATTTTGGCCTTAATTATTTGAAAAGAAAGTTACCCTTGAAGTTTACATTTGAACATTTAAATTAATTAGAAGTATCTTAATATGCTACTTATTTTTACACTTATCATTTTTGTAACTTTTAAAAACCTAAATAAAAAATGATATAAGACGAAATATAAATGTGTCATGTACAGAGCAAACCATAAAAGAGGATTCAATAAAAAGCAATAAATTTCCATTTAAGAAAACCTATTCAATAAATACTAAACATTGTTTTCAAAGCTACCCAGTTTTCCTTGCTTCCTTGTTGATTTTCTTTTGTGCATTTTTTTTAACTTTATTTTTTCCCTAACTCCCCCAAAGAGGGCGGGAAATATTTTATATGTGTGTTCATGTATGTGTGTGTCTGTATATGCATGTATACAGACACACATATATACACATACATACTACATAGATGTCTATAAACATAGATACACATAGAAATATATGGAAGAATGCTTGCTTATTTCTTCTTACCAGCTGTTTCTCTGAAGGTAGATAGCATCTTCCTTCATAAGTACAAGTCTTTCCATGTTTTACATATTTTGATATAGGGAGATTTTGTCTAATATAAACAGTACGGAAAGTTATTATTATGAGTATATGAAAAGGATTAAACAACAAAAGAATTGAAAAAGGACAAAAAGTCCAAACAGAAAGGAAGAAGGTGAATATTAGCATTGAAATGGAATTATGTCAGCAGACAGAAAGAAGAAAATTTGGTTTGGGAATTACTACAGTGATGAAGAAAGTAATGTAGCTCAAATAATAGAGCTTTTAATATTTTTCCTTCTTTAATTATTTTCTCTTGAGATATTTTCTTTCTAACAGCCAAAACAACTCCTTATGTATGTAATAAAGACATAACATGTATACATATCTATAACACATCTAATTTTTCCAAAGTTTTTTTTTTGTTGTTGTTGTTGTTGTTGTTTGTTTAAGGCATCAGGCAATAATGGGTACATGCCTTTCTCATTGCATTTTCCCAGAATTCATACTTTTCTCTTTCAGCACTGAGTTTTCTAAGAAATAGAAGTTTTAGAAATAATGCAGAATCCTTATAAATTGAATAGGGAAAGAAAAGTTTACCTCCTGTTCTTTCTGGTTTCTGAGATAGTGGTTTTATAAAGATCCATGTCTTCAATCATTTTATAAAGAAAGACACAAGTTCACAAATATGCTTTATTTTTTCACTTTTAATTTATTATTATTATAATTATTATTATGGAAGCCTGTTTTACAAGTTAATTGATTTTTTTAAAAATCATATACATGTTGTATAAATAATACCAGATAGTATCAAACACCAGAAATAATGGGCATGTTATGCAAACTATTGTGCATTCGTTTTCATAACTGTTCTGTTCTATTTTCCATAGTGGGTAAGAAAATAAAGGCTATTTCTCTATACTCATCTCTAAGCAATTCATCGGATTTTCCTAATAATACAATATCTGTTGTCCCAATCTTGTTTCCTCAAGCTTCTTCCCAGTTTGGTTTAAAGATCCCTAGGAATTTCCCATTCTGTTCTTTTGAGGATTTCTGCTCGAATTCTCCCAACAGCATGTCTGTCCATTCAGGATTCTCGGAACATAGAATCCAATCTATCCACAGCTAGTTGGATCCTTGTGAACTCTATAATTGGCCTGACTTGCACCTTAATCTTCTAGTAGAAAGTGGTGCATTACAAAGGTGTATAATTCCTTAGGGGTGGGGGTTAGAGAAAGAGGGATCCAGTCTGACCATGAATCTTTGCGATTCAGAAACTTTCCTGGGGAGGTGGTGGTGAGAAGAGGGGTGGGGGGGTGTAGATCAGGGAAAGTGGAAGGGAGGAGGGGGATCCAGGATCGTTTAGGGGTGACAATAGCAGCAGAAGCACGCAGAGAGAAAGAACAGGCAAGCAGGGTGGGGAGGAGGAAAGGAGAGCTGGAGTAGTACCCTCTGGACGAGCAAGAGATCCAGATGTTTCCTGCTTGCAGCAGAATTGCCATCATCTCCTTTCTACACGGAACCTGGAGCCTGAAGCCTCTTCTCTAGACTAAGTCCTCCTGGCTGCCACCTCCCAGGCCGTTAGCAGCATCTATGCTTTTTTTCAGCTTCTTCCCCTCGCCCCCAGCCCTCACTCCCACTCCTTCTACACTACGGCATATGTACCTGGTTTCGAAGTCGCGGAAGGCTTCAACAACCTGGATCGCCTTGCAAAATCCTTTGCTGGTCCTCAGTTTTCCGTAGCTGCTGCAGTTGCTGCCGCTGCCGCTGTTGCCACTGTTGCTGCAGCCGCTGTTGCCGCTGCCTCTGTTGCCGCTGCCGCTGCACCCGCTGTTGCTGCTGCTGCTGCTGCTGCTGTTGCACGGGTGCTCTCTCCTGCTGTCTCCTCTAGCCGCTCACAGGCTGGGATTCTTGAGCTTTACGCTAGCTCTCCGCTGTCATCATGGACCAGCCTCGGAAGAAGAGTACAGAGACTAATGATGTCCCCCTCTCGGGCTGCCTCTGGGCCAGACTACTATCCACGAGGTGACCAGAGTGACTGTTCTTACTCCTGCCCCAGCGAGTGTAACCTAAGAGAACCCGGGACTGCAAATCCAGGAAACATATCCAGAGACAAGTGATGAGGATCTCCAAAGACTCCTTCTGCATCATTTTCACTTTGCTTTTTCCTCCTCCCCTTCTCGATTTGTTTATATAGCATCCTAGCTTGGAGGGATTTCCCATCCCCCTTTTCCTTTTTCAAATTTTACCCCCTCCCCCACCAGGGCTCAGCGCTCCTGCACGTGTTAGACACCCTCTGACATCTCAGCTGAAAAGAAGCACCGGGGGAGAGGGAAAGAGAAGATTGGGGAGGAGAGAGCATTACATCTTCACTTACTCTCTCGCATCTTCCAAGTTCTCCTTTCTCGTTTAGAATAGCCTTTTTTTCCTTGGTGCATTTTGTATGGGGGGTGGGGGAGGGTGTCAAGGCGTCTGGGGATAAGGGAAGAGGTAAGGAATAACGAATGGTCCTTGTTGCTGCTGCTGCTGCTGCTGCGCTCAGTATGTTTCTCTGTGTTTGATAGTTTCCGGAGAAGCATGGTAACATGAATAGCCACTGAGTGTGAAAGCCGCTCTGGAGAAAGGGAGGAAGAGATTGATCTGCGCAGCCTTTACTTTGCGAACAATAACATTGAGAGGAGGAGGAAGAGGAGGAGGAGGAAGAGAAAAAGGAGGAGGAAGAGAAAGAGGGGGAGGAAGAGGAGATAGAAGAGGAGGAGGAGGAAGAGAAAGAGGGGGAGGAAGAGGAGGAGGAGAAGGAGGAGGAGGAGGAGGAGGAGGAGGAGGAGGAGGAGAGGAGGAGGAGGAGGAGGAGGAGGAGGAGGAGGAGGAGGAGGAGGACGTAGAGAGGAGGGTAAGTCGCCCCATTGATTCGCTGGCTGGATTCCGCGATGACATCTGTAGCCTCCCTTCCACTTCTCTCGCTCTCCTAGTGCTGCTGAGAGCAAGTATCGGGGTGCCCAGTAGGCGGAGAGGGAGGGAAAGAGGCAGGTTGGCGAGTTGACAGTGCCAGGGAATCCAGGAGTTCACGGACCTACTCAGCCTGGCTTTCGGCTTCCTGTCACCAGATCCCCTGCAAATGCCTGGGCTTCAGTCAGCAGTCTGGGATTCAGGCAGATTCTGCTAAGGAGGGTTGGGAGGAGGGAGAGAGGGGAGTTCGAGTGGATTTTCAGATCAGTCATTCCCTCTGATGCTCGAGAAGAGCGAAGATGGACAACTCATCCTCTAGTTGGAGACGCTTGCGTGCATTTCCCTCCTTACTAAACTAATCTGGGCAGTAGACTTTGGGACAGCACTATTTGTCCAGCCACTTCTTCCTCTTCCACCCCCCCCGCCCCCCATCCCCTTTCGTACTACTCTCTAAGACAAAAACAAACTCCCTTCTTTCCAGGAAAGTATTTTGGCGAGCTATTGATTTCTCCATAATTTCTGATTAGCCTACCAACTGATCATATTTACTCCTTCGTTGTATATTAATGGAGATCGATAGACTTCAATGATTTCCTCAGTAAATCCATTCATTTCTGAGCCAATAGATAATTCCCTCGTCATAGTTTTGGGGGGGAGGTTGTTTTTTTGTTTGTTTGTTTTGTTTTTCTCCTGAGTGGGGGAAAAGTGACTGTGCGTTTGTTCTGCAGATTGCCAGCTCCCTCTGAGGGGTGTGTATTGGTGCTGAGGCTGCAACAAAAGTTTCTAGCCACTCGTCTCAGTCTTGGGGGTTAATCGCAGAGGAGAGGAAAGGACATTGGCTTGGCTCACCAGGAACCGCTAGGAATCCTGCACTTTCCTCCAGCCATCTATACTGGCGTTTTTATCATTTGCCATGAAGAGGAAACAGAAGCGGTTTCTGCAAATGACTTTATTATTTATGGTGGCTTTAATTTTTCTGCCCAATATTGGTCTCTGGTCTCTGTATAAGGATAAGCATCTGATGAAATCCACGGAACCTGGAGAGCAGCAGGTAAGTAATGGAAGGGGTGGGGGGTGGGGGGTTCGAAGCATATGAAAATCTTAAATTGATGAGGCAAGAAACCGTGAGGAGAGAAAATATTTGGGATGTTCTTAGGTTACCAGAAAATTCATGTTGCTTGTAAAAATAAATTTCTGTGTAACGTAAGACTTTAGGTTTATTTGGATTGAACAAGAGAATTTGTGATTGCAAAACTTGTAAAGGATTGTCCCAAGGAGTAAATCATTTGTCTCTGAAATAAAAACATAGACATAAAAACTCAAATGATCAATAAAAGGAGAGAAATGACCAAAATAGTTCTGTGGTTAAGAATATTTATGTTGATTTTGATGTGTGAGCAGCAACAGACAAAAGCATCCTGAGAGACTGAAGGAGATTGTTTAGTGAGAGGGAGGAAAGTCACTGAAGGCATATTTCTCTCATAATGATGGTAATTGCAATTAATTTTGTACTGCTTATTTATTAGTAGTACTTTAGTAATTCTTAAAGATCACAGGGCTGTGCACATTATTATTATGATTATTCAATTATTGTTATTGCTTAGCAACTGCCTTTCTCCTTGTGAAAACTTAAAAATGTGACTCCCTTTCATCTTACTGTTGCTAAGGTGGCATGCTTTTGTACACAAGCATAGTGGTTAAGATTGTTCTTTTAGTTTACAGCCTGCTAGTAGCTGGTATGGGCTACTAACAGCCCCCTTCATGTTATTAACTTCAGCTAAAATAATGCACATTTTCTTCTAACTAAATTATGCAATTTATTATCTATACAAATACATATACATATATGTGTGTATGCATATATAACATTTATCAGGCTACAATCAGATTAAGATCAGCATAATTCTAACATTTGGAAACATAAACAAACATATATATACCTATACATACATGCATACATATATACATATGTATGTGTGTGTGTATATATGTATTCCCTGGAGATGGAATACATTAGAACCTTGTACTTTAAAAAGGATTTTATGACATAGCTGCTTAATTCATTGGTTAGTTTATGAATAAAATTAAGTATATTTAGCTTTAATTTATTATATTTGAGGAGTTATTTGAAACTAATATTATATATATATATAAATTAGTCTTATACATAATTTTTGGATATTAATATTCTTAAAGTCAATGATCATCACTCATGTGTGTGTGTATATACATACATATATGCATTTAGAAAAGATTTTAGCAGCTAATTTCAATTAAATAGTAGAGAAATATTCAAAATTTGGAATCTAGTTTCCAAACTTCAAATCGGTCCTTTGCTTTGAAAGAATTGGAATTTTGAAAGAGGGTTTAAAATATTTCCTTTTTTTCTTGAATGATAAGTATAAGCTTTACAATAAATATAAATAATATTCTAAAAAGTTTAAAACTTTGGATTGAAGAGTTTTCTATTACTCTTTACTTGAATTAAAATAAGGAAGAAGTGTTTTAAAATGCCCCTTATCTTCTTGTTTCCAACCAATAAAATATAATTTCATCAAGACCAAAAGTGATTGAACAATTATTTTTTAAATGAGCATGCAAAGTTGGTATAAAAATGAAACCTAAAGAAAAATGATGATTTAATTACACTAATGTGCTAATGTAAAAAGACTCTGAACTTAATATTAATTTGTATAATTTAAGTAAAATATTAATTAAAAATACAAAAATGCAACTTTGAAGTTAACTATTTTCTTTTTGACAGTTAAGACAATAAAAATACAACTTTTTGTGGCTGATAAAAGCAATAAAAGTGGTAGTTCAACTCTATGACTTGTCTTTAACATAACTCAAATTGTCTCTTTGCACTTGATTCTTTCCCAGGTCAAAATGAGGCTTGGTGAAGAGATTGGAGTCAATGGTTTAAAAAAAAAAATGAATAGAAGAGAAAGGTTTCTTATTCTCTTAGGCTGAAGAATTCTTAATTCTTATTGACCTCATGATTTCTTATTGCTATGTTCTACCCAAATGATCTTACACCAATGTATTAGAATCAGAGAAAACAGAAACTCTGATTGTATAAGTTTAAAAAACACTTTGTTATGTCCATGATAAGTGGTAACCATTTATTTGTGTGTTAGTCTGTATGTGTATGCATATATGACAAAAATAACATTTCTCTTAAAAGTGATATTTTCTCACAAACAAAACAAACATAAATGAGTCAAATACTTAGAAAACTTCAGCTCAGTAAGTCCAAATTAAGCTAAAATCATGCCAGGAAAGAAAACATAAATTGATCATAAATACTTTTAAAATTCTATGATTATTATTATTAGTGATAAAAACAAAAGCATTCAAGAATCATTGAATATGTTTTGAACAACAGAGGGTTAAATCTTTAATATCCTTTCATGTGACCAAATCAAATGTGACTGAGTAATGAGTTAAGGATACTTAACTTTGATTGTATATTTTGGCATTGGATCTATATTCAATTCTTGCATATTATAAAGTAAGTTAGAAACACAATATTCTGTCAGCTGCAAAAAATCACTATGGAATTGTGTATTGCACTGTGATATCTGAACTTTATTTTAAAAATTTCAAAGCAGTTTTAAAGCAGATATCCTCATCTGTAATTACTAAATGTGTTACAGACCATTTTGACTATATTTATCCACTAGTTGTAGAGTACTAAAGATCGTGGGCTGATTGAGGCATTGACAGCAATAAGTATTGAAGCTATTCAAAGTGAGTCACGTGGTCAATTGAGGACTCTATTTTTATCAGCAGTAACATGTAGAAAAGTGATTCTAATGTGTGGAGTGGATACAGAGCTTACAAAAGCTCCACTATTGGATTAACTTGAATGGCTCACTCTAATTGTCAGTGAAAGATGTTTATTTGTGTACTTCTAACATAATAGAATAATTAAAACTATGAAACTACTTTCAATGTTTGTCTCTACCTATCCATCTACATATTTTATTAGAGCCCTTCATGAATATCTTATATATTTACAGCAAAGCTTGAGACTTTTAAGATAATTCAACTCTTGGAGGTAAACAATTTCAAAATATAAAGACGGAAATATGACTTTGCTGCTGTTAGGTTAATTTTCTGTATATACTTTCTCTTTGCTTTTGAGTGTTTCACAAAGAATTCCTGGTATTCACTTCTGTCAATCCCCAAGAGTTGCCTATCAGGGTGTTCATTCTAGTCTGATGTTTTAAAATAATAAACAACATCTATGTCATATATTTTACATACATATACATACATATATAATATTTAGATGTATCCCATCTTAACAGTACAGTATTACAGTAATAATAAAATGTAATATTTATATAGAGTTCAGAGACTGGCAAAATACCTAATATATTATATTGTTCGATTCAATCTTGTGTATATTATCTCATATGGTGCCACTCTTGTATAATTGGGAATTTAAGAAAGAGTACAGCAAAGAAAGAAGTTCTTGAACTAACCATGTTAAAAAAAAATAAACTTTTCATTACATCTTCACAAAGATTGATCAAGCAGCCCAAATGACAAAGTCCTGCTAAACTTAGTACGCCCTGCCATGGTAAGACCTGCAATATTATGCTGAAACCACTTCATGCTAATATTTCTAAATGTATCTTTTGTTTTATTTAAGTGTATTTTTTATTGTTTTAGAGAAACAAGATATGTTTAATGGAGTATACTTTACAATCTTTGTTTATAGGCTATTAAATTTCCTAACCTAAGTACCATATAGTGTTTATAGGAGAACTAGTCATTTCTTTCTCTTTTCTTTGAAGAGGTTTTGGAAAGATTTCTTCTTCATTTTATTTTTTAAAATATTCCACCCATACATATACACACATATGTACTCCTATGTGTGAAAGATTCCTTTAGAGGGAAGGATAGTAGCACTGGAATTGGATACTCTATGTTCAAATTTCCCTGTGATATCTAGTCTCTGTGTAATGTCTATGATACTTTTGGATATGACTTATTCTTATTTAAATCAGGTACTAAGTTTAGATGGTATACAAATACTGTTCCCTCAGTTTTCTCTTTCTCTCTCTCTTTATTTTTTTGCTGTTGTATTAGTCTCTTATTTGCAGATTTCTTCAGAGTTGAGTTCTATTTGGATTCTCTTGAAAACATATCCACATCCCGATCTACCTTTGTCTATACAGGGTACTTTAATGGCTAGAGAGCTGGACTTAGAGTTAGGAATTTTGAGTTAAAATCCTACCTCAAACATTTATTGTATGTGTGACCCTGGAGAAGTCCTACTTCTATTTCCCTCAGTTTTCTCAACTGTAAAATGAGAATAATAACAGCACCTACCTAAGATTTTTGTGAGGATCACATGACATTTTTTGTGAAGTACTTAGTATTATGCCTGGCACATAGTAAGTACAATATAAATGTTTATTCCCTTCCTTTCTCTTCTTTAGTTATCCCTTCTTCAATCTTACGTAGCTTTAATAGAGTTATCTTTCCCTTAGGTCTATTCAGAAACATCTAAAAAAATCACACGTACATAAATACAAACATACCCTTTATTTTCATTTTCATTGTAATATTCCAAAACATAGCACAGAAAAAAAAAAGTTGTCATCTGGAAATAGACAAAGAACAAGAGAACTTCACAGTATTTAAATGAATTTGGACTCTCCTCAAAGAATTAAATTAACTAGTCCTCTTCAATATATAAGCCATCTTCAAAATGTTTTACATTATTTTAGTCATTTTATTTGGTCTAGTATCTAAAGGAGAAGTTATGACCCCAAAGATCTTCTAAACATGTTCTAAGGTAGGCACTAGACTCATGAATCTCTTTGGAATTTTGAAGATTCTCTTAGCTGCTTCTAAATCAAGGGTCTTCCTTTATAAAATGGGACTAAATAACATATTAATCCTCTGAGAAAGATTTATAAAATGCTTGAGGGTAACATATTATATGGATGGAAAGGAACTGAGGACCATCTGTTTTTTTTTTTCCTTTGATTTTAGTCAAAATTCCATTTGTAACTTCTGAGGAGTTAATGTCTTTCTTAAAAATAGTATAGGAAATTTCCCACTTCTTTTGTTAGTTATTTAATGTCTAACAAACTACATTTTAAGGAATTTCTCCTTTATTAAGAAAACTCCCTTTTCTTTTGTAAATTTATTTTGTCTTGTGAAATTTTCAGAAAACACGTGTAGTCTATATGCCTATGAACTAGAGTTTCCTCCTCTTTCTCCTCTTCCTCCTCTTCTCTTTTAGCACTATTTTTTTGGTTCTTGATGTGACAATAGTCTGTTTTTAACTATGATGGTGGTCTTTGATAGACCAGAAGAATAAGAGGAAAATGAGGCAGGATTTTCTCACTTCCTACTCTTAGGAAAGTCACCTGGGTAGCTCAGTGGATAGAGTGCCAGACAGGAAGAACTGAATTCAAATCTTCTTTGAGACATCAATTAGCTTTGTAATGCTGGACAAATCACTTAATCTCTGTCCTAAATTTCCTCATTTGTGAAATGGAGATAATTAAAATACATCTCAAAGGGTTATGGTGAGGATCATCTGGGATAGTATATATAAAGCAATTTGCAAACCACAAAGCACTATATAAATGCTAGCTATTATGATGATTATTTGATGCCCAGATGTAAGAAGTAACATCATTTTAATCATAATATATTTTACAACATAAATACCTCCACTGAAGTCCTACTCTAGGGCCACATTATTGAGTAGAGGTGACCCTGGCTCTTGAATAGTGTGCCAAAAGACCATAAAATTTGGCAGGCTCTGCCAGCTGGGAAGCCTCCAAGTATAGGTATAGAAAATGATTGTGTCTGGACTCTTAGAATTGGCCTAATGATGATCAGAGAAGCCCCCCCACAAACACCCCAAATCATTATAGACTGTTAACTAAAGCCTAGAAAAATACAATCTTTGTCAGTTAAGGGAGTTTCAAATCTGCTATGTTGTATTTCTCAAGTTAGGGTAAACGAACTTAATGTTTAAATTTTATTTTATAGGAAACATTGCTTTTATGGAAAATGCACAATAAGCTATCATAGGAATGTAGATTCAGAGGTAATAACAACACAGAGACCACTGTAGGGAAATGGTTTCATTGTTAGCTATGTGATTGACTCATTCTATTTCCTCATGAGGGAATCAGGAAATAGAAGACAATCTCCTAATCTGAGACTGACAAAAATTGGAGAACATTTCTCTCATTTCCACAGCTTCATTAAGTACTTTTTGCTTTTTAAGCCAAAATGAGACTATGATACATTATATTTTAGACTATGTCAGATATGCAATGAGTGTGATGATGACAAGATATTAAAGACTTAAAGAAAAAAAGTTTTGTAATAGTTGAAGACCAAAATAATAGGATTCTAATTGACTATAGAAATTTAGGAATGGTACATGATGGGCATGACACCCACCCTTTTAACAATTGCACATGGAAAATATCAGGCTAAAATGAAAATCAAGAATAATCTTGTTAGAGCAAAAAAAAGTGTCCAGAGGAAAGGCAGATATTCACAACTACCCAACCAAGAAGAATTTATTCACAGAAGGGTAACATACTACCTGATAGCTATTGTGAAGACAGGGAATATGAAAGGTATACTGTTGTCACAGAAACAGAGGAGTGATGCTGAGAAGTATCTGCTGATGGCCCAGACTCTCTCCTACCTTCTCTCCTTGTGCCTTCCTTCGAAGTCACTAATCCAAGACTTAGTCCATGAAAAAATTGCTTAGGATCTAAATTTATGTCACTCTCTTTCCTGGAGTTGTAGAGGCGGATCTAATTGTTTTTTGGAAAGGATGGTTAAATACGATAATTGATTAAAAAAAACTTTGCTGAGATACACAATATATATGTCAGGAGTCTATTAACTTTCTTCATTCTGCTTGGAATATTGCATAAAATTTGTGCTTTTGTATCTTTGAAGTATGAGAGTAGAGAATCATGGCAAAGATATTTTTGTTCAAAGTGCGAAAATGTTTAACATACCTGGAGAATATGTAATCCTCTGAAGATGTTTTATGCCATAAAAGTAGGAAATATTTTTATAGTAAAATAAAGAGACACTTACTGTCTTCCTGTTGCCTGCTGTCAGTGCTCTAAAATGAATAATTCTTATACTATCCAATAACCTAATTGTAACATTCATGTGAAAAATAAAGACAAGTACAAATGAATAAGCTTCAGGCGTGTGTTCCTTAAACAGAAATGGATGTTGCCATTGAACATATACAAACATTCACCACTTTATAAAGAAGAAACATAATAGAGTAGATCTCAGATAGTCCCTCTTAGAATCAGGAAAGCTGGGCTCACTTTACTCTTCTGATATATGATCATATGATATCATATGATCAAAGTTATATTATATATGACTTTGATGAAGTAACTTCTCCTCTCAATGCCCCAGAAAACTCTTTTCAACTAAATTTCAGAGTAGTTGCTGATCTCTATTAGTGGAGCAAATTTCCTCATCAGGAGAGTTTTACACTGATGAAGAAATTCTCAGATTGATATTTCATCCTAATGTCTATCTATCTGATGGTCAAATCAATATACATACATACATAAGTATTTGGGGAGGCAATATCCAGAGATGGCTAGCTATATTTTTATCTATCTTAGGGAAGAAAGAAAGGAAAGAAAGAAAAGGAGGGAGGGAGGAAAGAAGAAGGAAAAAAAAAGAAAGAAAAAGAGATGAAAGAAAGAAAGAAAGAAAAAAAAAGAGAGGGAGAGAGGAAGGAAAGAAGAAAAAGGAGGGAGGAAGGAAAAAAGGAAAAGGAAAGAAAAGAAAAGAAAGGAAAGAAAAAAAGAGAGAGGGAGAGAGGAAGGAAAAGAAAGAAAAGGAGGGAGGAAGGAAAAAAGGAAAAGGAAAGAAAAGAAAAGAAAGAAAGAAAGAAAGAAAGAAAGAAAGAAAGAAAGAAAGAAAGAAAGAAAGAAAGAAAGATAAAGGAAGGAAGGAAGGAAAAGGCAGATAGATCAATACACTACTATGCTCTTCTAGTTCCTTGTGACAATGACCCTGGATTTTTGAAGTCTATGCCAACTGAGTGTGAACTCTGACAGCTTCTATCAAAGTTGAAAAACTTTGACCCATGATGTCAGATTGTGTGCCTATATAGGGTCTAAGAAATAGTCTTGCTGAGCTTAAAAGTCTCATGACCAGCTTGACCCTAGGCAGAGGATTTTGTTTAGTCCCAGATTTCCTTCAAAGAAAATCTCCCAAGTCCAGGGATGTTATTAAAGGAAACTTCCTAACCACAAAAATACAGATGTTTGCAGTGCTGGATATCTAAACACAGTGAGTCTCTTCCCTGTCTTTTAGAAACCATGGAATAAACAAGAAGGAAAGATTCCAGAGGAATCCAATTTCTATCTGTTATCTCCTGTGTTTTTCTTTATATGATCTACTCAACTTATAGACCACTGGATTTTGTGAGAAAGCTGGTAAGACAGCAAGGCCTGCCAGTGTTAGACTCAATACAAGAGAAAGGATGCCATGGTTTTCTTCCACTTTGGACAGCATAGAAACATAGAATGGTGAATTTGCTTCCCAACACTACCAACGCTATCCAGTTCACGTGTTTTGCAGGCATCAAAGTTATTGTTGGGCATAAGAAAATGATCTGAAGAATCGATCAAAAACCCTCCTGCTGCCTTGGATCTACCAACTTCCATTTTTTGATTTGCTCCCATTTGACTAGTACTGCTAGCTTCATGTGATCACGTCAAAAAAAGTAATTAAAATATCCACTAACACCTTTCAAAACTTAATAAGTTGATTATAGGAAAAGCTTGGGACCAACACAGGGGCTCTCTTTTTCTCTATAACCCTTTACACTTACTAGAGGAAGATGGGAATCACTATAGGGATTTAATCTGGCAGGAACACAGAGTACATATTGAGCTACACACTGGGGTATTTTAATGAAATAAGTCCTGCTGTCACTACTATTGAGTATTGTAGGGATGCCTAGCTGTTAGATTTTTGGTTGTTGACCCAGTACTTGCTGAGCAGCCTAGTATTGGCTTTATTTCAAACACTCAAGTCCATGGGGATTGTAGCTGTAAGCAGCTGAAGTCTAGACAGCCTAAGAAATGCAAAGTTTTTTTCCTTTACTATTTATAATTTTAAGCTCTTAAATATTGCCAAAGAACAACAATATACATGCCAAGAATTTACATATTTAACAATACATGTTTAGCAATATAGCCAACATCATTGCCAGAGATGCCCTGTTCTGTACTTTCTTACAATTAAGAAAGTGCAGGTTTGATAATCAAAAATACCCTAAAGAAAATGGCTCATCTCACTAGTCATTGCACCCTATTGATTTTTTCTAGTGGGTAAGGGAATAAGAAATTCTCACATAACAGAAGAGCAGAATCTTAAGGTTGGAAAAGACTTTTTAGGTAGCTTAATGTTTAGTTGGGGATTCAGGAAGGCAAGGTCTCAATACGTCCTGAGACAATTGATTCCAATTTCAGAAATTTTTATTTGTTAGCAGATTTTTGTTTGTCTTTCCCTATGCTAACCCTTGCTTTATGTGTTTATCTGAGACCTCCACTTGTTTTTCCTATTTCTGTTCTCTGGGGCCAAGCCAAATAGTTTGATTCATCTTTTATATAAGAGTATCTCAAATAATTGAAGACAGTTATCATTTAACCATCAAAGCCTTCTCTGCTTCAAGATAAACCTCCTAGTTTCCTGCTACTGATCATCATTTGGCATGACTTTAAGGCCTTTCACTATCTTGGTTGCCCTCCCTTGAGTGATCATCAGTTTATCAATATTCTATCTCAAATGCAATATCTAGAATCTAACACTATTTTTTAGAAAGGGTCAAAATAAAGAAGAATACAGAGGGACCATAATATCCCCATAACTTAGCTGTGTCTTTCTTAATGCAGCTAAAGTTTTTTCATTACTATTATTATTTATTGCTGACATAATTGAGATTAAAGTCCACTCATGTCCTTAGATTTATTTCATAAGACAACAATTTATTTATAATTCTTACATTCTGAAGTCAGTATTTTCAAACCTAAGTGGAAGATTTTATTTTTATTTGTCCCCATTTTATCTGATGTTGTTAGATTTGGTTCAAAGACCAATCTATTTTTGTAATATATAGTCATTTATTTATATTACGAACTCTAAAGATTACTAAAATCTTTTTCTACATATTAGATTCTTAAATATTAGCCAAATATTTATCTATTCCTGGGATGTTAGTGGTTAAAAAATATGAATGTGTGTATAATTACTTAATATAGAAAATATGAAGGGCAATTAAATATGAATGTGCACATATGTGTACATACAAGGTATATGTCGCTGCAAATATATATGTGTGACATTGTAGAGAATACAAAGATGTATAATAGTTCCTTTTCCTAACAAGGTTGTAATTTATTAGAGAAGAAAAGACATGAACAGAAATAACTGTCATATGGCAGAATGTGCTAAGTACCGTAAAAGAAGTATTAGCCAAATACCATTTGAGTTTTGAGCTTCGAGGACAGAGACATCATTTCAGGCCAGGGGAATCAGGATAACGTTCATGGAGGAGCTGGCATTTGATCTTAAGCTTGAAGAATGGATAGAATTTTGACAGCAAGGATTATGAGATGAAGAAGTAATTCTATTCTGAGCGTAAAGGGTTAGAATCTGTCTGGTTAGAGTCCTGGGCCTAAGAAAAGGAGGAAGCAACATGACTAAAGTATTGGAGTCAGGAGAGAAGTTGTGGGACATGTTTATAAACTTTGATGGTTTGCATGACAGGCCCTGTGGAGAATCAATGGGGCAGAAGAGAAAAGATAGACTTAGTCAAGATCAAGGTGGGACCTGACTTCAAGGCCAAGGAATTTAAACTTTCTTCAAGAGATAATGGGGAGTCAGTTAGCATAAACAAAACTGTTCTTTAGAAAGTTCAATCTAACCTAAATGAATTGGCTGGAATAGAGGGGGGAAATATTAACAGTAGAAACTCAGGGAATTTTTCAATCCTTCAAACAAGAGGTAAAGAGATCATGAACTAAGAAAAATAGCAATGGAATAGAAAGAGGAGGTGTATTATAAAACTGGAATCAAAAGGTGGTAACAACCTAAACAAATGTTTAATTTCCAAACTTCAAATTCCTTTTTAAGTCAAATCTCTAGAAAAACTCCCTAGAGAATTTTCTATTGTTCTCTAATTTCTGTTACAGGGTAATTTGTCCTAAGAACAATAGAAATCAGTCTCTGTGGGATAGAACTATTTATTCCCTTAAAATAAAACAAAATCTAAAAACAAAAAAACCCCAAAAAACTCTGTGGTTGACTTTGTTACCCCAAAACGAATTCCACGCTCTTGTCATCTACTATCCTCTTATTACCTCCTGTTCACCTATTCTAACCTTAGGACTCCAGTAATTCATGCCTCTTCAATTCTGAGTAAGGGATCTCAGGCCAACTCTACCACGGCAATGCTTTGCCCAGACAAAGCATAACAACCATAATGTGTCTGAGGACAAATTTAAATTTAAGATTTCCTGATTTCAGAGTTCAATTCAATTAGTGAACAAGTTATTTATTAAAACCTAAAAGGAGAAAATAACTCATTGCACATTGGAGAATGTACATTTAGGAGGTAAGAGAAGAAAACTGGATTTATGCCTCCTTCAGTGAAAATAGAGAAAGCAAATTTTGAGAAGTAAGTTCAAACATGAACATTATCACAAGAAGCTAATGGATTGGAAATGTTAAGTATATTGGATTGAAAAGAGTGATGAACTTGGAGACATAAGAACTGAGTTATAATCTTGCTATTACCACTGATTTACCTGTGTACTCTTGAGCATTTTCAATAATATTTTATTTTCCAAATATATGTAAAACAGTTTTCAATATTAATTTTTTAGACTTTGTATTCCAAAACTTTTTCCCTCCCTTCTTTACCTCCCTCCTCCCCAAGGCAGCAAGTAATCTGAAATAGGTTAATTATATGCAATCTTTTAAAACACATTTCCATATTTGTCATGTTGTAGAAGAAAAATTAGACCAAAAGAGAAAGAAAGCAAACAAACAAAAAAAAGAAAATGCTATGCTTCAATCCAAATTCAGCCTCCATGTTTCTTTCACCAGACACAGATGGCATTTTCCATCCCAAGTCTATTGGAATTGCCTTTAATTACTTCATTGTTGAAAAGAGCTAAGTTCATCATATTTGATCAACACATAATCTGGTTTTTACTATGTACACTGTTCTCTTGGTTCTGCTCACTTTGCTTAGCATCAATTTATATAAATCCAGGCTTTTCTGAAATCACCCTGCTTGTCATTTCTTATAGAACAGTATTACATTACATTATACCATACCTTATTCAGTCATTTTTCAATTGATGGACATCCACCCAATATTCAGTGTACAACATTCTCTTGGTTCTACTTACTTCACTTAGTATCAGTTCATATTAGTCTTCCAGGCTTCTCTGAAATCATCTTGATGATTGTTTCTTATAGAATAATAATATTCCATAATATTCCTATACCATAACTTACTCAACCATTCTCTAACTGATGGGCATCCACTCAGTTTCCTATTTCTTGCTACTACAAAAAGGGCTGCTAAAAATACTTTTTGCATATATAGGTCCTTTTTCTTCTTTTATGACCTTTTTGAAATACATATGGACTGCTGGATCAAAGGATATGAATAGTTTTATATCCCTTTGGGCACAGTTACAAATTGCTCTTCAAAAATGGCTAGATTATTTCACAACTCTATTAATGATGCATGAGTATCTCAGTTTTTCTGCATCATCTCCAAAATTTATCATTATCTTTTCATATCATTTTAGCCAATATGAGAGGAGTGAAATGGTACTCAGTTTGTTTTGTTTTGTTTTGTTTTGTTTTGTTTTGTTGTTTTTTTTTTTTTTGCATTTCCTTAATAATGATTTAGGGCATTTTGTAAAGTCATTTAATCTTCATGGGCCTCAGTTTTCTCATTTTTAACAAGAAAGAGATTAAACTATACGGATTCTAAGGTCCCTATCTACTCTTTTATTCTATGAGTTGAACAATAATCTTATGTATAATTGAATGTTTAAGGAAAATAAAAAAATGACAATTTTGTTTTTGGTGACCTTTGAAAAGTTAATTTAGCAGTTCTGAGGCCTGAAGGTAGACTACAATTTTAGTAAGTGAGTAAGCTATCAGAGAACATAGACAACTCTTCAGATTTATGGCAGTAAAACTGACAGAGAGAAGAAGGGAAGAACTGAGAAATAGACTTTATATGTATTTGGAAGAACCAAAAAAAAAATGAGGGGAAAAGAAAAATTGGTATAGCTTATGTCAAATAACCTCAATCTTTTCAATAAAATAAAGGGTGAAGTCATTCATGAGACTGGAAGGAGGAGAGAATATGTTGGGATTTAAAAGTAGTGCTAAGCATTTGAAATATGTGGGGATTTCAACTGAGATTAAACAAAAGAGAATTGAAAAACTGGTAACCGAAATTAGAAGACATACAATGAATTCATTGTACAAGCAGTTTACAAACTTATATACTTTCAACAAATTCAACATTTCAAAAAACATTACAAAAATTACATGTAGTGAGATTCACTAAAGTTTTGGATTAACATTGAATCTAGTGGGATTCCAATATAAGGATTCCAAGATTCCAAGAGAGCATCATTCAAAGAGATTCAAAGATTCTAGAAACATACAGTTAGCAGGCGAGAGGAGCAGTCAGATCCAAGTATGATGTGGAGAATATAAGCAAATTCAAAAGGAATTAAAATAATAGAAGGGACGCAGTCAACTCGAGGTTATAATGAGGATGAACAGAATGTTCTTTAAGGATTAGACATTATGCTACACAAAAGGTAAGAATAGTGAGATCAGGAGATGGGCAGTTCAGCATTTGAGTTCTTGAATCCTGAAATTGTGCTCCTGGGTGTGTTTGTGCTAATAGATAGCTGCAATTAGTAGCTGTGAGTTTTTGGAGTAAAGTGAATTTAAGAACTGTGAGGTTGAAGGATGAGGAGGATCTTCCTGTGGTTACTCAATGTACAGATACAAAAGGCTAAGAATGGGGTAGGGAGGAGGGAGTAGAAAGGAAGTGTCATACAACAAAATAATTAAGGAAAGTGAGAGATTCTCTGGAAATCAGGAGATAACTAAGATAAGGATGGGAGGAAGGTCACATAAATAGATGACCTAGATTTTAAAAGGGAAAAAGTTATTAAATGGCAATGATAATCTGGAAAATAGATCAGCATATCAAAAAACATTAACAAAAATTACATGTAATGATACTGACTAAAGTTTTGGATTAAAAATGAATCTAGTGGGATTCCAATATAAGGATTCCAAGATTCCAAGAGAGCATCATTCAAAGAGATTCAAAGATTCTAGAAAAATACAGTTAGCAGGCTAGAGAAGCAGTCAGAAACATGAGCAACATCAAAAGAAAATCAGCAGCAACTTGGTCTTGGCAATTTCCTTTTAGAGCCATTGCTCCCTGTCCTCAGCTTTTGGTATTCTCAGATGGGCTTTATTACTCGGCATTCAGAATGATAACTACATGAAACTCATATGTAGGTAATCTTTGTCTGGGGGAAGGAGTCTTCTGGAAATAAGAGTGAATGATATTTGCCTGCCACATTTTGGGTTATGGACTCAGCTCTCCTGAATTTCATATGGAGTGTGAATTCATCCTGGCTTTCATTGAAAAGACATTTTGCAGGGTAAGATCGGGTCATTTTTCATAATGGGGGGGATATAAAGGAGGTTTTTTTGGAAGATAGAAAGGGTTTTGTCACAAAAAGATAGTTACTGTATGACGCAGAGAAAAGGTTGAGTTCAGGGACAGAGAGCTACCTTTGCTTTGGACAGAGGATGGATCTTTGGAAGAAAAGAGGTGAGATGTAAATTGATAGTGAAGCCCAAAGAATAGGATCATGGCTAATGCAGATATCATGGAAATGGAGTTGGAATAATATTGGAATAAAAATGTTAAAGGTAAAAACTATGGGGGTGACAGTGGGTTAAAAAAATTGCAAAAATTTTGTAATTTATAGTCTTAGAAAGTTGCCTGAGGACCTTGAGAAATTAAGTTACTTGCTAAATATTACATAACAGTATATGTCAACTCTAAACCTCTATCCACTATTTCAAGCTGCTGCTTCTTTACATTTTATGTCCTCTCTGTTCCTTCCACCCCAATCCCAACCAATGACTGCAGGTCCACAAGGATTTCAATTTCTGAATAAAAATTCTTGTTCTCAAGACCTTTTTTATTTTATGTTTTCAGTGTGAGTCTAATATACCATAAAAAGAAAGCTAGTAATTAAAAAAAAACACATCAGTTGTTCTAAGCTTAGTTTTTAAAGGTTGTTCTACTTGCCTTTGACAGCAAGATTATGTTTGAAAAATTAAAGATGATAAAAGGTAGAGGAAAAGAATTTTTCCAAAGGAAGTTGGAACTTCCTCATTTTAATTTTTTCAGAGAAAAGAGGTAGCTAAGGAAAATATAATGGAGAAAAGCCATGGATCAGAGAGAGACAGAGAAAGAGAGACATACAGGGATACAGACAGAGAGAGGCAGTGAGACAGAGACACACAGAGAGAGACATACACATACAGAAACAGACAGACCCGCAGAGAAATAAAGAAACAGACAGAGAAAGAGAAAGGGAAGGGAGGGGAGTTAAGGAGAGGGATGAAAAGAGGGGAAGGAGAAAGAAATTGATGGAATGAATGAGAAAAGTTTTCTTAGACATGAACTTTGAACTTGCAGAAATAAGTGAGAGGAAAGTTATTTTACAATGGAGAAAGTAACCTAATAAAAGATTGTCAAGTAAAATCTTTTCTTACTAACTTCCATACCAATATTATTTTTTTCCTGTGTGTGTGTATATAATGACTAAAGGTTATGTATGTGTTTTGTATTCATATATACACAATTATACTATGTTTTTATATAGACAAAGTATGTCTATGTTAATATACAGATACTCTGTATATATAAACAAACATCTGTTATGCAAATAAGAAATTCATTCTATTTGAATTGTAATTATATATGTGAAAAAAATGAAATTACTTGTTATGTTTATTAACTAAGCCTTAAAGAACTATTAAGCAGCATAGTGCATTCTCTAAAGCAGGGTTTCTTAAACTTTTTCCCCTTGTAACCCTTTTCCACCCCAGAAATATTTATGTGACCCTGGATATATAATTATATAAAATACGTATACAAATCAACCATTTATTTACAATAAAGTATAAAGAAATTTGTTTTAAAACAATTCTTTGGTACATACACAATTTTTCTGTTTATTAAAGATGAAAGCAAATTTGCATGCTAATTGGAGGAACATATTTATTTTTACATAAAGAATTTAAATATTAGAAAAATATTTTATTCCTTTTACTGTGGCCAAATTTTTTGTAACCACCACATTTAGTTACAAGACCCCCATTTAGGATGCCAACACATAATTTAAGAACTTTTGATATAAAACATCAGTTCTAGAACACCGAGCTGATATTTTTAATGGTTTAATTTGAAAATTTCTGAACTTAAGATTCATATTTGTTTGGCCTCGTAGGGCAGATCCTCATTTTGAAAAATGCACCTCTTTTTTTGAAAATACAACTTAGGGTGATATTTTCTTTAAGTCATAATTAACAGCTGTGTAGAGAAATGGAAAGAGAGAGAGAATTAAAGAATGAAAAGAGAAAAGAATTCATAAAAGCAAGATAAGGCATGATTGCCACTATTTTATATATTCTTGTTACATCTGTTCAGTGTCTTGAAGGAGAATGTCTTGCTATTTTAAAAATTATATAGCATTGTACTTGCTAAGATTAACATGCAGACTTCATCATAATTCTAAATTATTTCAAAAATAGCACCTATATCTTATTGTTTTTTTTGCCAAATTTGTGATATTTTCAATGTTTCAACTCTTGAGACAGTTATCCTTAGTTCCTATTTCACCAATTTTGACTCTGCTCTTCTATTTCTTTTGCTTTTTTTCCCAACATTATACCTTTTTATTTTCCCTGAGGAAAAGTGGTTTTATTGGTTAACTTGTGCTCTCTCTGCTGGTAATATCTAGATTTGCAATAAATACAATGTAAGAAAAGTTAAATGCTACTATTTGTTTCTTAAAACAATATTGGTATAATAGATTTAATTCAAAATAGGCTATATTAGTCGGCATGTCATTTTTATATTTGATATTTTCAAAGACTGGAGTGAAAAGTAATTTAAAATATTGACATGTTCTTTAGTTCTTAGGGGACATGCAAACTGGATTTCAGATGTTTATGGCAATTATAAAATATGCAAGCTAGAAGAAATGTAAGCTTTGGGGGGGGCATTTTTACCAAAATTTCTTTGGTTTGAATAGAAAATAAGTTGTTCCTATCTAGATTTTATTTTGTTCGATTGACCTAGTTTCCTCCAATGTCTTTAGCAACATAGTTTGAACTCTAGTTTGACTCCATTGCCAGAAATGTAATGACAACTTTCCCTTTTATTTACTTCTGTTAAATGAGCTTTTCTCTTGCTATTGAGAGATAAAACATGCTTGAAGCATTTTGTCATGATGTGGTGATTTAATTTCTTCTCTCCCTCTCCCATTTCACATGAGGAATATTGAGTGGATTTTTAATGCCTAACATAATTAGTTTTGAATACTTTAAAATTATGTCATTTTGGTAATAAATTAGTATGGATTGTATATGGTATTCTTTATATTGTTAGAAATAATTCCACTTATTTTTATTTTTTTCTCTTCTAAAGTTTCCTCAGGAATGACATAAAGTTTCCTCAGGAATGACATTAAACTAGTAAATTGTTTCTAATTTAACATGATCTGTTTTACCTACCTTCAAAATAGAGCTCTGAAAATACAGTTTGAAATTTCTTATTATAAATTTAGAATAGAAAGTGAATTTAGCATCTGCTCAAACCTTTACATTTTATAAATAAGGAAATTGAGTCTCAGAATAGTTGTTACTTGTACTTTAATATCAAATGACAGAGGTGAGATTTTAACCTTGATCTTCTTCCAAATTCATTGTTCTTTCCAACATAGTTTACTAATCTCTCATCTCTGTAAATGAAATTCTATTCTTGAATATAGTTTGGCTGCAATGTTTTCTCAGGATACCAGGATGCCAGACTTGGTTACCTTTGGTACATATTTGTATTAGCAATTTCTCAAAATAAAAAAGGGTAAAACTAATATATCATCTAGTGAATACTTTGAACATTTTTTTTTTGCTTTTTATTTTGTCCCAAATGTTTTGCTAGTCCCTGGCATTTGTTATTTTGTTGCTGTATAGAAAAGCTAACAGAGCCTTCTAAGTTTTCTTATGTAGTGTCCTTAAATATTGTTTTTAAAGTTATGTAAAGTCTTTCTAGGCTATGTTGATGAGTTCCATGATTCCTCAGCTTTCACTATGATTAAAAAAAAATTGATAGTGTGTCTGGAGGCTAATGGAAGGAAAGATATAGTGCCTCTATCTTTTTATACATTATAATTTTCTCCATATAATTGTAATCTACCTGATTTCTCCTTACGTAAATGGATTTTCTTGATGTAAGCACTTCTTTCATTTGCATAAATCTCAAGCTCCCTCTGATGCTCATCTTGTGTGATTCTACAATTAGAGTTTTCAACAAATCACCCAACAAGGAAGAAAAATACGAAGCACTCAATGCTTTCTTCTATTACAGTGATTCCAAATTCTTGAACAATCACCTACCTCTATTTGATTTTTAGAAATCTATATCATCAATATGCATTTATTTATTAGTAAACTACAAACACATGATTCTACTAATAGCTATGAACATTAAAATTATATAAAATGAAAATTTGAAAAAAGAAAAAAATGATATGAAGATATAACATTTTGTTCTAGAACCAATGAGAAACTAGCAGAATTTGCTAAATAAGGGAATGGCATTGTCAGATGTGTTTTAGAAAAGTTTCTTTGGCAACTATGTGGAGGATGGATCAGAAAGGGAAGAAATTTGTTAGGAGACAAATTAGAACATTGTTTAGTAGTCTAAGCAAAATATCATGAACATGCACATAAGGGTATCAGTGTTGGTCATCTGAGTAAAAATATCAAGAGAGTTGTGAGAGATATTGTAGAGGTAGGAACAAGATTTGGGGAATGTGGAATGATTTAGTTAGAAATTAAAGGTCCAGTTTCTAGATCTAGGTGACTGTGGAAAGATATTGTTATTTTAATAATAATGGGAAAGCTTTAGAAGAAATCTAGTTTTGAAAATAATATTTGTATCATGGACTCTGACTTACAGTTGACAATCTATGTTGAAATAAACTGGGTTCCATTTGCTAGATTTTGGGATCATGATTAGATTTAGACCAGAATTTGTTCAAATGAAGAAATTGATTGATATTATTTGGAACTACCTCTTACCAAGTTTGGAACTGGAATTTTCATAAACCACGATGTTCTTCCATACCATTAGATTTCATATTAAAATTTATATTTAGAAATTTATAAGCAGATTCTGAAATATCAAAGTAGTTACAGAATCCATGTTATTTGATAAAATTTTGATTTTCATTTGCTGATTTGTGAATTTGGTGACTGAATTATATTATTATGTTAAGCATTATGTAAGCTTCACATGTTTGCCATGTTAAATTACCAAATGGTTTTTATAGCTTTATTTTTAATTGCCTACAAATATGTGCTTATTTTCATGTGTGTGTAAGTGTGTGTGTGTGTTAGAAAGATGCATGATTTCCTCTATTCATGGCATACATAGTAGTTACTGATAACAGTTCAAGTCACAAGAAAATCTTAAAATATTTTAATAATCCAATTCACATCAAAATCTGAGTTGACATGGTTGGTAAGCACTAAGTGCAGTTAATTGAGCTAATTCTATGCAATCTACTAAAAGGAAATTCTTAAATTCTTTGGGATTTATTCCTTTTAAAAACAATTTATGCCTTTCATATTGAATAACTACATTTTAATACTTAATTACTTTTATCTCCCAGAAACATTCTGCATTACCCAAATTATATGAACAATGCTTTTGAAGACATTTACCATAATATGCAGCACTATCTCTACTTTATAACACTTTTTATGCTTGTATTTAAATTTTTGGCATGAATTGAGAAGGTCCTATTTTTTGAAAGTAACAAAAAAGGCTTTATGTTCAATTTTATAATTAACATTTTCCCCACTAATAATTTATCTTGGCTTTTGGGGTTCACTTAGAATAAATATTTCACTTTAGCATTCAGACAACTAATTTGTTAGCAAATGTGCTTCATACAATTTACAGCCATATTCCAATTTAATGGTCCTCCATTTCAAAGTGTATACATTCTAGGTCCTGAGATGTTGAAAAAAACTCAAAAAATTTTAATATGTTATCTTGTTTTACTCCCTTTTTTTTAACAGATAAAGAAATTAAGGACAAGAGATAAAATGTCTTACATGGGGTCATATAAGTTTGAAGTAGTTTGAATCCAAGGACACTTAATTTATAGTCTAGTGTGCATGCCATTTTACCACAGTTGCTTCCTTTGTAAAAGTTATTTACCTCACAAAGATGTTATCAGGAGCCTAATTCCATGCTCCCTGGGATTTTCGTCTCTGTCACTTGGATTATTTTTAATCAAGTTATATTAAGGAAACTAGATTCTTTTCAGAGAAAGGAAAGAAATGTCTGTTCTCTGTGGAAGATAGTAATGAATATATTATATTAAATTTAATTACGTACGTCTGTATAGCTGTAGACTAACCCCAAGCTTCCCTTCTACAAATTGATGACATTGGCCCCAAAGGCGATTGAGGAAAAGATCATAGATTGCAGAAAACTAAGCCATTACTAATTTGGGGGAGGAAAAGACCATGAATTAAAACATATAAGCCATTTATAGTAACATAATCATTATATATGAAATAAAGCATCATGTTATTTATTATTAATTTATCTTTAATACTTAAAAAGATCTATGGTTTCATTGAGATGGATACTTACAAAACAATTCATGCTTTGTGATTTGTAGACAGGACAGATATCTGGAAGTGACCTTGTTGGAACATAGGCTACCTGTGGCACAGATGTATAGTTTATCAGTGAGCTCATTCTTACACACTCATTATTTGGGTAAAACCTTCTCAAATTTGGATTGCTGTAAACTAAAAGACGTCCAAATTACCTCCAAATGACAACAAAGCATTACTGTAGGTAGGTAGTGAAATGTTATTTACTATCATTTATTTTGAATTGTAATCTTCTGATGAACATTATTTGCCACAACACTAAAATCTTGTAGTTGACAAAGGGTTAACCTAGGTATCCAGTGAAATCTATGAAATCTAACAAGGTAAAACATGGCCTTTTATGGTATGTAGAGATTTTTTTATTATCCCCATTTCAGTAAAAGTTCTTCCTCTTCTAAAATTAAAGTAATTAATATCATCTTGTCTTCTTGCCTTAATGACAATTAATGATTATCATTTTAATTTTTTTTTACAAATTTATTATTTACTCTTAACCTTTTTAAAAAGAAATTGAGTTCCAGATTCTAGCCCTCTGTTCTGCCCTTACCTCACCTATCAAAAGACAATATTTAAATTGCAAATGTAAGGTCATATAAAACATGTCTATTAGCCATTTTTCAAAAATAAGCAAGAAAAATAGAAAAAGTAAAAAAAAAATATGCTTCAATGTGCACTTAAACTCTATGAGTTCTCTCTCTCTCTCTGGAGGTGGATAGCATTTTCCCTCATAAATCTTTCAAAATTGTTTTGGATCTTTGAATTGATCAGGAAAGCTAAATCATTGACAGTTAATCATGCTTACAATATTGCTGTTACTATGTGCGGTATTTTTCTGGGTTTACTCACTTCACTTTGCATCCATTCATATATTTTCCCAAATTTTTCTGAAACCATCCTACTCATTATCTTTTATAGCACAATACTATTTCATCACAATTTTATACCACAGTTTTTTTTGTTTGTTGTTTTTAATGGGTATTTTCCCAAGTGTATTTCTTGTAAAATATTATTGGATTCTAGTTTGTAATCAATTTGCTATCTGCATTTGTTTCATGGGTGAGTTCATCTTCTTTCTATTAGCACTTATTATTAGCACTAAGTATATATTTCCCTTCACCATTTTTTCCTATCATTCTCACCATATGTTTTTATTTTGTCCCTCCTCCAAAATCCTTTTCTTTTTTTTCTTTTTCTTTTTTTTTTTTTTTTGCTTTTAAATACTGCCTCCCTTGATGAGCAGAACTAGGAGATCATTATACACTTCGACAACGATATTGTATGAGGATGTATTCTGATGGAAGTGGATTTCTATGACAAAGAGACCTAACTGAGTTTCAATGGATAAATGATGGACAGAAGCAGCTACACTCAAAGAAAGAACACTGGGAAATGAATGTGAACTATTTGCATTTTTGATTTTCTTCCCGAGTTATTTTTACCTTCTGAATCCAATTCTCCCTGTGCAACCAGAGAACTGTTCAGTTCTGCAAATATGTATTGTATCTAGGATATACTGCAACATATTTAACATATATAGGACTGCTTGCCATCTTGGGGGGGGGGTGGAGGGAGGGAGGGGAAAAAATGAAACATAAGCGAGTTCAAGGGATAATGTTGTAAAAAAAATTATCCTGGCATGGATTCTGTCAATACAAAGGTATTATTAAATAAAATAAAATTAAAAAAATAATAATTAAAAAATAAATAAATAAATACTGCCTCCCTTAATCCACCCTCCCTTCTATCACTTCCCTTCTTCTCTTTGCCTCTTCTCCTAGTTCTCTCTTGGTTAAGATAGATATTGATAGTCAAAAGAATATGTATGTTATTCCCTCTCTGAACCATTTCTTATGACAGTGAGGTGACCATCTCTCCATTATTTCTTTCTACTGTAAAAGTTCTTCCTAAAATGTTTAGTTTATTTGAGATAATTTCCTCTATTCTTTCTTTCTCTTCTGAGTTTTCCCAGTGCATCTTTTTCTTCTTCACCCCTTCATTTTTTTGAGACCAATCCCTCATAGGCAATTCACACTTATGACTTCTGTCTATTTAGACTCCTTGTAACTGCCCTAATGATGATAAAGTTCTTAGGAGTTACAAGTATCATCTTCTCATATAGGAATAAAAAGAATTGAGTCCATTATGATTTTACCTTTTTGTGTTCTTTTGTGTCTTGTCTTTAAAGTCAAAAGTTCTATTCAGCTCTGGTGTTTTCATCAGGAATGATTGAAAGTTCTCTATCTCATCCAATATCCATTTTCCCCATGAGGGATTACACTTACTTTTTCAAGGTAGATGATTCTTAGTTGTAATTCTAGCTCCTGTGCTTTCTGGAATAACATATGTCAAATCCACCACTCCTTCAAGTTCAAAGCTGGTAAATCTCGTTATTCTTTCTGTGGCTCCATAATATTTTAATTGTTTCTTTTTGGCTGCTTGTTTTCTCCTTAAGCTAGGTAGTTGACTGTAGTATTTCTGTGAGTTTAAATTTTGATATCTTTTTCAGGAAATGATGGTGAATTCTTTAAATTTTTATTTTCTCATTTCTAAATTTCTCATTTGAGGCTGTTTCCCTTGATAATTCCTTGAAATAAGATGTCTAGGCTTTTTTTTTAAATTTTAATCATTACTTCTAAGTAGACTAAAAATTCTTAAATTATTTCTTCTTGATCTATTTTTCAATTGTACTTTCAATGAGGTATGTCCCACTTTCTTCTTTTTTTATTGTTTTGACTTTTTTGTTGTTTCTTTATGTGTTATGGAGTCATTAGTGTCCAATGCTAAGTTTTATTTTTTTTTCTTTTATGTATATTTTCTTCAGTGAGCTTTATTTGTTTGTATTATTTGTACTGTTTAACATTTGAACAATTCTGCTTCATACAGAGTTCTTCTTATAAATGAATTTTTGTATCTCTTTTACGATTTGACAAATCCTGTTTATTTAAATGATTTATTCAGTATTTTTTGTGCCTCCTTTACCAAATTGTTGACTTTTTTGTAATTTTCTTTCTTTTTTTTTCTGAAGCAATTGGTGTTAAGTAACTTGCCCAGGGTCACACAGCTAGGAAATGTTAAGTGTCTGAGGTCAGATTTGAAGTCAGATCCTCCTGACTTAGGGCTAATGCTCTATCCACTGTACTACCTAGTTGCCCCTCTTTTTGTAATTTTCTTGTATTATTCTCAATTTTCTAAAATTTTCCTCTATCTCTCATTCAATTTTTAAAATCATTTTTGCACTTTTCCAAGAATTCTTGTTGGATATGTATCCAATTCAAATTTGTCTTTGAAGCTTTGATTGCATCTATTTTGACATCCATGTTTTCTTTTTATTTTGTGTCATAGTCTCCCCTTTCACCACAATAGCTTTTTATGATCCCATTCTTTTTGTTGTTGTCATTTGTTCATTTTTCCAAAATATTGTTTGACTTTCAGCTTAATATTAAAGTTGTATTTTGCTCATGGGGTAGAGGAAACACTGTCCCAAGCTTCTGATTTTTGGTGTTGCTATTTTCAGTGCTAGTTTGGGGAGTCTGTAAGGTTTTGGTTTTTTTTTTTTTTTTAAGTTTCTGATGTAGTATGATTCATGGAGATGTGTGGTAACTGCTCTTTTAGCCTGTGCTCTGGTCTTTCCCTTGGAAGGTGCCTGCAAATGCTAGAATTCCTCTTAGCCCTGAAATTGTAACCAGTTCCAAGTTCTAGTCACAAGTTCTAGTGTTCCTTTCTGTCTTAGAACTGAGATCAGAGACCTTACTCACTTATGAATGACCACAGTCTTTTTCTCTGCTTTGTAACTGTAACAAGGGTTTCTGTTTCCTTCTGCCAGTGCTAGTGGCTCTCTTTACCCTACAACTACATCCAGGACCTGCATATGGGTACTGCAACAGGATCTGGTACCCAGTGCCAGAAAAGGGTCCCCTATAATCTTTTTCTGGACACTTCTCTGATTCTCTTACTATCTCTTTGTTAAGAGCTCTGGAAGCTGATACCAATACTGTAGAGATGCCCCCAAAGCCTGCTACTAATGTTGTTACAGCCTATACTTTACTCTGGGCTAGCCCCCATTCCAGTGTTATAAATCTTTCCTGTTAACCTCTTTAGTTGTTTTGAGGGTGAAAGAATGTCCCACCCATATCTTTTGTTGGCTCTGTCACTCCAGAATTAGATTTGAGTCATTATTTAAAGTTGTTTGGAGAGGAATATTGGGAGAATTCAACTGAGTTACTGCCTGTGGTCTGTCATCTTAACTTTGCCCCTTCCCTACCAGACAATGTGACAGAGGAGAAGAAATCTAGGGATAGTATGACATGTGCCTTAGATTCTGGGAAAACAGATTTTTTTTTTTGGGGGGGAGGATAGAAATATGGTCTCATTGATTTATATATTATGGTTCCTTATAGTGATGAGAAGTCAGATGTAATGACCATGCTAGCACCCAGGATACCTCAGAATCAGCCAGAGTTAGGATAAGCAAAAGTCCTTAATCTTGATTCTTGGTCCCCAAACACAGAATTGAACAGGATGGAAGCAGAATCTCTGCAACTACTTCCCTCCTCTTCTACTGCAGAGAGTGTGTCCCTGGCTAACTTTACTCCACCCTAGTCCCTCCCACAATCCTCTATACACCAAACATTGAGCTACTACGGACAGTGGAAAGGACCATTTCCCAAGCATATGCCCACAGAGTATTGTCCAATCAGTAGTTAGCCTCAAGCACTCGGAAGTCCTGACCTCAGTGCATTGAATTCAATAGTTTCAGCCCTCTACAATCAGAGATGTTTATGAATTAAATTTTTTAGATACAAAAGGAAAAAAAATTCCAAGTCAAATTCTATCTTCTATGAGAAAACTTTTCTAACTTATCCTGGCAATTTTTCCTTCAGACCTTACATGGTGTTTTCTCTTGCACCTCACTTATCATCAGCTATGTATTATTATTAATTATACTTATTTACCTATGTGATTTGATTTGTAAATAGGTTTTTAAATTTAAATGTAGGGATATAGAATATAGGGAATATGTCTTATTTAAACTTTGGAATTCTATCTCTCCTTTCCTAACACATAACTTGTGCATAATGTTTGTTGCATAGTAAATTGCATTAAGGGATTTCATCAAGTATTTCACATCAATACCAATGTGAGCCCCATAAATACAGGCCATTATTTCAGACAGAATGCCAAAGCTGATCTAGGGTTTTGACTTGGGAACAAAATCTTAATTATTAGATAGAATACTTTGTAAGTAAGAGCAATGCAATCATTAAATGCCCCTCCACTTTCTTATTAGAGCAGCATGTTGAAGATATAGCAGAAAAAGTCATGTAAATGCCAACTAGTATAATTGGGGATAGATAATCGTCTTTCACTTTCAAAGCCCAATTTCCTTATCATCCCAACCTCACATCACTCCCCCTACATGAAATCGGTATTCAAGGTAAATTGGAATACTAGCTTTTCTCAAACTTGGAATTATATTCCCTACCTCTGAATATAGTCTCTGTTCATTTCTACTATTTAGAATCTTTCTTTTTTGAAGATTTAATTCATTTGACAAGTCTTCTGAAAAACTTATCTGATATGACTGGTTGTGACTAGCTTTTTTCTCCTTAAATTACCTTGCATTTATTTATCAGGTACATGTTATAAAGGATAACATACCACGACAACAAAGAATGAAAAACATCTTGCAGGAGGGGGCAATTTTGTCTTTGTATCTCTAACACTAGGTAGAGTACCTAATCACTTATAGGCACTTACATGCTTATTGAATTGAATTGAATTGAATTAATGAAGGGGACAGAAGTTGTGATTATATGATCTTTAAAGGTTATTTCCACTTCAACAAATCTTGCTTCTATTATCTAAGAATCCCATAATATCACATTTGACAAATCTTGCTTTTTGGTATATAAAAGCTTTTTTTGGAGATTTTTTTATTCTTTCTTCATGTCTATTTTAATGCTGATGAAAATTGATCTGTTTTCTTGGGAGAGAAGGAGAGAGAGAAAAGCTGATCAAAATCAATTCACCTCTGAAAAATAGTTTTAACAAGATACTAAATTGAGTTGTATACAAAATGCAATCAGAGATATTTTTAAAGCATTTCCATTTATTTAAACAAGATGAACTAAGGTTCTTAGATGCTTTTTTCTCCCCCTCACACATCCATCCCTTTGATAATGCATAGTTAAACTTGAGAATCTTATGTATTAGAGCCTTAAATTTCCACCTGATATTCAAACTTGTCACGAATCAAAATCAGATTTTATGTTTCAGTTTTCTTAATGCCTAACCAAGCATATGCTACAATGTGGAAACTCTTCACAAGTTTCTTTGATATTACCACAAGAGCTTAAACAATTTACCTGCTACTGATTTTATGTCTTGTTTTAGATTTCCCCAAAGAATCAAAGTTTTGAGTACATGTAATAAATTGATATGGCCACACGTATAAGTTAAATAACATAAATTACCATGAAGTTTACTTGACTGTAATTCTTCTTAATTTGAGATTCTCCTGGTATTTAAGTTGAATATAGATCAAGTTCCTTTGAAAGTTTTATACATAGCTTATAAAGGAAATTTGTTCTCTACAATATTGCTTGTGTCTTCCTCATTATGTCAAGAAAGACTGAAAACAAATGGTTTGAATGTTTCTGTGGTTGGAACTAAGGATATTGATGTAGGAAGGAACCTAGTAAAAATTATGATATAGTACAAATAACAATGAACTGGGAATTGGGAACTTAGATTCTCTTCACAATTCTGCCAGTAACTCATTTATGGCATCTTGCTCAAATCACTTCAATGCTTCGGTATGTAGTTTCTTTACCTGAAAGAAGAAATGAATTTACTAGAAAATATCTAAATTCTCTCTTCAGAAGTGGACATTCTGTGGTTTTATGAAGATAGCAAGTGTGTGTGTGTGTGTGTGTGTGTGTGTGTGTGCACATGTGTGTAAGTCTCTGTGTGTGTGTGTGTGTGTGTGTGTGTGTTTGACAGGGGGAAATGAGACATCAGTGACTGAAAATTATAAAAAGGAAAATTAGACATTGTACAAGGTGGGGGGGAATAAAAACAACTTTATATCAAAAAGTAGGTGCCCTTCATTTGAAGTTTTTACTAGTCTTCCAATTGAAGGATGACTACCTGTTGACTATATCATAGAGTGGATTCATGTTTAAGTGCATTTCAGATAAGTTGGCTATTGAAATCACTTTTTACTCTGAAATTCATAGAATTACAAAAGTCATATTGTGAGATTCTGGAATTGAGTAAATTTTCTGATAGTGTAAGAACAAAGTCCCTAGACTTTAATATCTGCTGTGGCAGATGTTAAGAAGAAGAGGAATATAAAGGTAAGTTAACAAATATAGCATTATAGTTATGAAAAGGAAGGCCAAAGGTGGTATTACTAAGCAGAGATTGACCTTTTACACTTGTAGAGATGACTCCTTAGATCTTCATAAAGAGTTATTAGCTCTAAGACTTACTTGTTACAGGAATAGTGATGGACAGAAGACAAGTACTCATGGTTTCTACTTAGAATTCTTGGTGATGGTTATTGAAAAGTAGGAAAATTCCGTATTCGTGTCATTTTAAAATCTGTCAGGTGTGATGTTAATTATAAAAATATAAACTAACAGTCCAGCTAGGAGATGTGGCATCTCACACTATTATAGGGATTATACTAAAACATGGTACATGAAGATTCTCTGGGCAAGATTTAATCTGAATACTTTGTGTAGCTAATTTTATTTCTTGATTTCTGTGTTTTCTCTCTGTGAGAGAAGGTTAGCAGAGCTCATAAAGCAACAGCATCTAATAGAACCTGTGGTCTTTTCTTTGTGCATGTTTTCAACTCTGTTGCTGTATATAAACTTCTGATCATGATATTGTAAGGAACAGGTAAAGTAGCATGATATGACTGACTTTGAACACAGAGATGTCATCCTAGCCAGTTCCCTTAATGTCTCATTGCCTCAGGTCACTCTCATACTACAAATAGCAAAAACTGATCTGCATTTTTAAAAGAAGTTTCTTCTATCATTGCCCACTGAGAAAATTAACAAATCTCCTTTCCCTTGCCTCCCAACAAACAAAACCCTATAAATACATGTAATAGAATTCAATTAATAATTCCCTTAAGAGAACTAAATAAGATTATTGCTTCTTCATTTCAAGATAATCAATTTCATTGGTGTGTATATTTATATAGTAGTTGTGGTTTCTTTACAATCTGCTCTACTAAAAATACTTTGTAGTTCCTAAAAAGCTTCGCAATCTTTCCTTCCTTTTAACACTGCTTCCTTATATAACAATTATCAGATATGATTTGAGCTTGAAAACATTTTCTAGAGAAATATCAGGCAAACTGTTAAGCAAATACTATTATGTGTAATATGTTGGTCTCTGTAGTAGCAGGAATTATTTTTATTGTTGTTGTTGTTATTGTTATTATTATTGGTTGAATTGAATTGGCCAGTCAAATATTTAGGGACAAGTTATATAAGCAGTTTGCAAGATATTTCTTGCTTATTAAGCTTTGAGATTGACTTTTAAAATTATTTATCAATATATTTGTAGCTCATTGGAATAATCAATCATGAAGAATTTAATATTCCCTCTATGGCCTTAATTTTAAGTTTGATGGGAAGACACAAGAATCTATGGGTGTGATTTTTACCTTTAATGACAATCTCAATAAATCAATGAACCAACAAAATCTGGCACTGAGCTAGATGCTGAACATGCAAACATAAAAGTGAAAAAGTCCTTGTTCTCCAGAAGCTCACATTCTATAGTGAAAAAAAAACACAAACAATTATAAGTATATACAAACTAAATATGAAAATAATTGGGAAGAAACTATAGCAATTAAGGATGAAAAAAAGTTTCTTTTATTTTTGTTTTTATTATTTAATATTTTATTTTCTCCAGTTATATGTAAAACAATTTTTAACATTTGTTTTCAAAACTTTGATTTCCAGATTCTCTCCCTTTCTTCCTTCCCCATCAAATGTGATATTATATAAAACATTTCTATAAAAGTCATTTGTAAAAGAATGCATAGATTTCTGTCCCCCCCTAAAAAAATGAAATTTAAAAAATTTTGCTTTAATCTGTATTCAAACACAATTAGTCCTTGCTCTGGAAAGATTTTTTTTTAATCATAAATCTTTTAAGAGTAGTCTTGGATCCTTGTTTTGCTGAGAATAGCAAAAGTCATTCATAGTTGATTGTATCACAATATTGCTATTACTTTGTATACAGGACATTTTACTTTGCATGAGCTCATGGAAGTCTTTCCAAGTTTTTCTGAAAACATGCTGTCTGTCTTTTCTTATATCACAATAGCATTCCTTTATAATCACATGCCACACTTTATTCAGTCATTCCCCAATTAATGGACATCTGCAATTTCCTGTGCTTTGCCCCAAGAAAAGACCTGCTATAAATATTTTTGCACAAAAAGCTTATTTTCCTTTTTTTAATCTTTTTTTGGCATATATGCCTAGTAGTGGTATTATGACATCAAAGGGTATGCATGGTTTTGTGGCCCTTTAGGCCTAGTTCCAAATTGGTCTACAGAATGGTTGAATTAGGTCACAATTTTACCAACAATACAGTAATATTTCATTTTTCCCATATTCCTTCCTGTATTTGTCATTTTTCTTTTCTAGTCCATTAACCAATCTAATACACATGAGGTAGTAACTCTGAATTGTTTTAATTTGCATTTCTCTAATGTAGAGTGAATAAGAGTATTTTTAATATGACTATAAATAGTTTAATTATCTGAAAACTGTTCATATCTTTTGATCATTTATCAATTGGGGAATGACTTATTTTTTTTTTAGAAATAAATTTGACAGTCCCCTATGTATTTGAGAAATTAGACCTTTATCAGAAAAATGACTTCACAATTCTTTTCATAATTCCTATTGCTAACTGTATTTCCCCCTATTTATTCTGTTCTCGCCTTTCTTTCATCCTGCCCTTTCACAAAAGTATTTTGCTTCTGACTGTCCCCCATATGCTCTCTCTTCTATCACTCTCCCCACTTCTCATATCCTCTCTTCCCTCCTATTTACCTGTGGATAAGATAAATTTCTGAACCCAACTGACTGTGAATGTTAAATCCCCTTTTAAGCCAATTCCCACTCACTCTTCTTCTCCCCCTTTTCCAGAAGGAAAAATTTCATGGAAAAAAAAGATGGAAATTCAGTTGAATTTTAAAAGAAACAAGATGCTTTTATAAAAAGTCTATGATGTCAATTTAGATATAAAACATGTATACTTACATATGTAGACAGACAAACAGATAAAAGTTTCATAGGATTTCCACATTATATCTCATTATATAATTTAAAGACAACTTATGACCCCATTTGATGGATATAGTCAATAACATATTCCAAGTTAAAAATGGCAACTTTTTGTATCCATGATTGTTTTCAGGCTTAATACTTACTTGACTGTTGGAAAGAATTGAGAATCATGATGTGAGGAAGGCTTGGAAGTCACTAAAAATTGAGGCCAAACTGTTTTAGTGAACCCCATTAAGAAATGCTCTTAAAATGCAGACTAGAAAGGGAGTTCAAAATAATGCTTTTTTAGCCCTAATTCTGGTCAATTAATGAAACAATTCTGCTGGGCGTGGAAGGCCTTATAAGCTTGATTTCCTTTACCATTATAAAATCCAAAAGGAACAAAGAGAAAGAAGAAATAGCAAAAGCAATTATCTAACACTTTGTATTTTCAATCCCTCCTTGTATCCCTAATTAGTTAAACTATTCACCATCTCATGTAGTCTGTCAGTGAAAACACCCTCGGGATTCTCTGGCCACTTGACATATGTGGTTCATTTTTTCAAAAATGTCTTCCACCAGAGGTCCTGGAAAAAGTCATGATGAGATCCCTGTGCTAATAATCCATTGTGTTTATATAGTACTGAATTAGCTAACCTGGCTTTTCTTTTATCAGTCTGGAGTCAATACTTTGATAATCAGAGCCTAAAACAGATTTGTATCTAAAGGAGAAAAAAATCAATTTTTTTTTTGCTCAGATGTAATTTAAATAAGATACTAATGCAAAGTAGATATTCCCATATATTTGTATAATTGAATATATGGTCAAAGAAAAAAAAAAGCAACATGTATTTTATCTTTCATCTAATGTAAAATCATTATTTCCTTAAGTTTGTATCATTTAGAATTCAATATATGTTTAAAGATGTATAAGAAGGAAATGGGAGAATGGACTAGAAAGAGTCAGAGACTTTGGGGTCTGGTCTTTACTTCTTTTTTGATTTATAATCTAATTCTGAGCCACTCAAGTTATCTTGCCAAACCATTTCTGTCTCTAGCTTTTTAAAGTAAGTAAATAAATCAGCTACCTAAAAACATTTACAGAATTCTCTAGGACTCCTAAATCAAAATTAATATAACTACAGTTTACAGTATAAACAATGACTTAGATGATATCTACACACTTGATTATAAATACACAACACAATTTCAATTATATCTTCCATTTTAAAATGAAAAAATCCAACTGCTTTGGAAAAAGAGTCTGAGTCACTAACTTTTTTTTATTATTCTGGAACATTGCCTCTGCAATTGCCTTGTCTCCAGGACCAGAGAGAACAGGCCTTGGAAAGTTCGACTCTACTCTCTTCAGAACTTTTGCCCTGGGATTCTGCTATCCTGATTTGTAACTGCCCCAGCTAGCCCATTACTTCAGGGAGGCCCTAGCCATGTTTGAGACCACTCTTTAACCCTGATCATCTTTCTACCATATGTACCCTCTTTCTCCTCCTCCAATTCTGGAACCATGATTAAATCACTCCACTGTAATTTTCCCAATGGAAATGTCCCTAACTGTCAACCGCTTCACTACTTGTGCTGTTGCTCCTTATATATGATCCTTGAATGAAGTTATTGTCTTTACTTTTAGTTTTATACTTGATGTTTATCCCTATGTTTTATCTTTTGGAAATTCATTCATTACCTAGTTTTTTTCAAGTGATCTAGTTGCTTGAAAATTGTGTGCCTTTTTTTCTCCCCAAGACAGTGTGACAGTATATTTATGTGTGTATATGTGTATGTAGGTAGGTAGGTATATGTGTGTATATATGGGGGAGTATGTGTATGTAAAGGCACATTGTAAGTGAAATCAAAGTAAAATACTTTAGAAACTCAAGCAAATATTCAACATATTTGAAAAACAAAAGGATGCATACATTTACATTAAAACTGCTAAGTATAAGAACAGAGCTATGATTTTTCTTTTTATTGAATTTATAAACATTCCAATTTTTAGGAATTATTCATGAAAGTATCAGGAAAATAATCAGCATGTGATAATGGGTACTTTAGAAGGAGAGTAAAAGCCTCACAAAGAGATCATAGAAACAATCAGATTTTTAAAAAAATAAAATTAATAAAAACTAAGAAAGTTTCTAAAGAGCAGCCCTATCAAGAGCACTGGTAGGACATAACTCCCTTGTAATTTGTAATTCTTCCCATTTGGAGAAAAAAGGAAACTAATGCAAAATCTGCCCTCAGAGAAGAAGAGTAAAGGGGAGTGTTGGAAGGGGGAGGGAAATTTCCACTTTGGAAGAATATGAGAGGGAGTTTAAGGACTATTGAGGAGAAATAAAAGGGAGAGGTGCTGTTTGTAGTGCTAGAGCTCAGATCTGACATATCTGTAGGGAACCAAAGTGCCTTTAATAAGACTATGAGAGATGATCTGTATCTAAATGGACAAGCTGAGTGTTGCATAGTATTGTGAACTTTTATGGAAGTTGGGGAGAAGAACAGGAACCCTGAGACAAACAAGCCTATGATAAGAAAAGACAGGACATGTCCAGCTTTACATCTGCTTGCATTTTTCTTAAATTTGTTCTGTTAAGGAAAATATTTGCTAGATTTAATATGCTTTCTCGTATGCAGCTGTGGTTAACCCCTTTCCTATTTTGCCCAGTTTGGAGTATAAGGGCACAATTAGAGCAATGGATGAGAGAAGGACCTTTCCTAGTACAGGGATGGGAGCTCATTGTTGATTTTCTCTATGTTCTAATTGAGAATTAAATATATGAACCATTTCATGCAGAATTTTGAGGAATTGGAGCCCTATTTTATAAATTATCTCCTAGGCAAGTTAGCATTACACCCTGAAAGATTCAAATCTCAAATGCGATGGAGTAGTGCTTACCCATCCCAATTCACTGGTAGTCCTACTCTTTCTCTTTATACAAGAGCTTAGCATTACAAAATAGATTGTAGAATTTGCCCTTTTTTAAACATTCATTTAGATTTAATGTAGACATCGGTCAGGCTATAGTGAATTAAACAGGTCGTACAGAACTATGCTCCTCTGGACAGAGGTCAGAGGGTCAGAGATCTTTAACTGGACTGGACTTTAAATACATAGTTCAACTCTGACTTTAAATCTACCTTCAAATGTTTACCAGCAATAAATCCTTTGGTAAACCACTCATTCTGGTTGCCTCAGCTTCTTTACCTGTAAAAAGGAAATTATAATAGTACCTATCTCCAAGACTGTTGTGAAGATCAAATGAGCTAATATTTGCAAATTGCCTTGCATATAGTAGACATTATATAAGTTCTAGCAATTACTGTTGTTGTTTCATCGTTATTATTAATGGGTCTTTAAAAATAATTTATACAATTCTATCCCACTAAGCATATGTATTAGCTCCATTAACACAATCAGCAAAAAATGGTAGCTTAGGGCAATGTGGGAGAAGCTAGCTTAACTTATAATACAGCAAAATAATTAGTTTAAAACAGAGTTCTTAAGCAATCCTACCCCAAGCTGTACAATAATAATTATATGAAAATAGATTTACCCTGTCAAAGCATATTGTCATACATCCTTGGCAACCCCCCCCAAGTCTCATAAACTTAGGTTTACAGATTTGTAACTGACAGAATTTTGAGATCATATATAAATCTCTTCATCCTTTTCAGTTGAGGAAACAAAAGCACATTGATACGAATTGGCTTTTCAAAGTTCCTCTAAATTATAGAACCATAATTCGAATCTAGGTGTTATAATGCCCAACAAGTGCTCTTTCAACTGCACTGCATTACCTTTCCTAAGGACCCTTTTTGTATGTCGTGACATGATTGAGAAGGACAAGCTCTTTAAAAAGACTAAGAGATCTTGTAAAAAGATCATTAGAAATAATCATTGCAATCATTAGGTCATTATGATAGTAATTACATAGCAGTTACTATGTAACTACTTATAAAATTGTAATTGATGGGTCATTTTCATAGTAATTACAGTAGAAACTTATCATTAGCAACTTGAATTGATGGTGTAGAAAAATAAAAGAGAGATAATGATAAAGCAAATCGGTGAAGATAAAATAGAAACAGAAGGTTTCGATCATACTTTGAAGGAACAAGAAGTCTTGTATGTTAGCAAAAATGGGTAGTGGTTTGGTGTCAATGAATAACCATGTTTCCTGTTAGATGTTTTAACTAAGAAAAAACCCAAAATATGGAAGGCAAAAGGGGAAGGGATTCATGGAATCTCATAGAATTATAGTTTTTTAGAAGTAGTAGGGAATCTGAGAAGTTGTGAATTCCCAACAAAAAAGTTAAGACAATTCCAGAACCTCTAATTTCAAATATATTTTCCTTCCACTATCTCATCATTTCTCAGGCAAACGATGGAAATAGTTTTTTTTTTAATTTTGAGGGATAAGGTTTTGTCCAAAACTAAGATTTCATTAAACCAAGGATGTGGAGGTGAAGAAATGTCATGCACCAAATGAAGATGTTATCATTCTGAAAATTATAACCTTAGAAAGTTAACTCAATCCATTGAGAAGTAAAGGGACCTTGACCAGGGTCAGGTAGGCAGTTTTGTCATTGGCAGGCCTTGAATTCCAAAAATAGCTAAATCACATGACATTTCAAATGTTTCCTAAAATTTATAGTTACATTATAATTTATTTAGAAAATCTACTAAAATCATGACGCTTGACCTATCTTTGGAATGATACTTTATTTAGTGCAAACTTAACTTTTCCCAGGAAAAAAACTGTGCTTGTGATAAACATATTCATGTGAATGTTTTATTCAGCATAGTTGGGGTTTAAGAAAGTAGTTGCCTGGGTCAGAAGCACAGCTTATCCAGTTCCTTACTTATGAAATTGCAACTTTTTTATTTATAGGTGTTTGTGTTTCTAATTTGAGGTGAGATTATATACACTTCTTTGAACCTTGATCTTGCTCTCAAATTACACCTCCATAAATTGATTGCTGCACATTATTATGGAGCATCCAGAAACTTAGCACGTTAGTGCCATTCCAAATACCCTGCTGTTTCTCAGGGCTTGATAAATCGCAGCATTAGATTTTGCCCATGATAATGGCCCCAAATGAACAATGAGTTTGAATGTCCATGGTGAAGAATTTTATTCTGCCATATTGTAAACTAAAGATTCCTTTCAAAACCTCTGAGATATAGGACAGTTTTTGCATAAAAAATGAATAGTAAAGTAAGCAGAACCAAAGAAATATCATATACAGTAATAGCAATATTGTTTTTGAAGAAAAACAACCTTGGGTTTTTTCCTTTCCTTTGTGTTTTTCCCCCTTTGATCTGATATTTTTGCACAGCATGAAGAATATGGAAATATGTTTAAAAGAATTGAACATGCTTAACCTATATTAGATTATTTGCTGTCTTGGGGAGGGAGAAGAAGAGAAGAGAGGAAGAAAAATGTCGTACACAGGATTTTGCAAAGGTGAATGTTGAAAACCATCTTTCCATATATTTGGAAAAAATAAAATATAAAAAAAAATATTTTAAATGAAAAACCTGAATGAGCTGAGAAATAAACAACTTTGAGTTACTAAGTCTTATTGACCATTATAAAAATCCAAATTAATTACAAAGGACTTATGAAGGAAAATTTTCTCTTCATCCAGAGAAAGAATTGATGAATAGAAATTTGCATAGAATCATTTTCATATACACACACACAAACATACATTTATGCCTACTGGTAGTCATCTCCAGAGTGAGGTGGGAAGGAAACAAAGGGGGTAAATAAATTTACATGGTAATTATTTTTTATTTATTTAAAAGGAATAGCAGGTTGTACATAATAGGTTTGTAATTTCACATGCAATTATCTTTTTTTTCTACTCACCTATGTTATACAAATGTCTGTTTTACTCAAATTATGAATAAAATAAATATTTTTTAAAACAAAGTTCTAATATTTCTTCCGCATGAAGATAAAACTGAAAACTATAGATATACACTTAGACTTTGGCACAAATCCATAGCCTGAAGGAGAAAAGTAATGAGTTCAAGTAAATTCGATAGTAAAGAATTTTCTTACAAAAAGACACAGAAATTTAAAATGTAGGAAATCTATAAAAATCTAACAATTACATAAGAAGAAAAAGTCCATTTATTCGATCATTGTTCCATGGTAACAAGGGGATCTCATGATATCTCATTTATTCTCTTATTTTACTGTTGCAGAATCTGTGGTTCAGGTAGACTAAGTGACTGCCAAGTGTCAAAGACAGGCTTCGGTTTCAGCATGTCTACAGTCACTATATAAGCTACATAATTCTAGGAGACATGTCAATTGGTTTGATTATTATAAAATTGATCCATAGTCATTTTGCCTATTTCTCTGTATAACATGAGTTCTGTTCTTATCTGTGCTATCAGTTGGCCCAGACTCTGGAGAATTGAATTATCTTTTCAGATTTTATTCAGATGAAAGTGGGTTATTCTTCTGAATTATACAGATAAATGCTTTAATTTTTCATATAATTTTGCCACTGAAAACCTGATTGCCTTTCTTTATTCCATCAATACTCCCATTTCACTAGTTCAAAAATTAGTATTAATGCATTGCAAGTCTCTACCATGCATCGATGTTTTGAACATTAATACTTTGAAATTATAGCATCACAAGGTTAGAAGGGACCTTGAGAGGTTATTAACTCTATTTCATGCCTTGAGGCTATTCTCAACCTACACCTTTTCAGAGAAATGAAAATCTGCCATATTTTCAAAAGAATTTTGGAATATGAAATCCCATAGCCTACTCTGCTAATTCACTTTACTGTTAACAATCTAACTTATCAGAAAGTCTTATAACTAATTCAAATCTTTAAAATATTTCAAGTTAGTTCCATTTCTTCTTGTCCTACCTTTAAACATAAATAAAATATATAAAATATAGTTTCATGAATATAATTATAATGTTTCTGTAAGCATCTATGTATATATGGAAATGTTCCTGTTACTTTTTAGTAGAGGTAAATTTATTAAATTAATTATACCAGAGTCAGTATTGTCATAGGTATTTTCTTCATAGATATAAAGACAAGTCAGTTTTTCTAATGACCATGACTTTTTCCTGATTTATTTTTGGTTAGCCAAATAAATTTGATTACAATGAATATCTTTATTGAGAAAGATTAATATTTATTCATTATTGTGAAGGCAGAATTTTACCCTTGAAAGATTTTCACATTTGAAATCAGAAGGTTTATATTTGAAAATTCTAACTGCACAATTTATTATCTCAATGACCTTGGTCATGTGACTTACTTCTATGGGTCTCATTTTCTTCATCTCTAAAATTAGGTCAATGGGCCCAATGGCCTCTTAGGTGACTTCTGGCATTAGTTATGCAATCCTATGATATTATAATCTATGTGAATCCCAGATCTGTCACTTTCTATATTATAAGCCTTCATTTTTGGTAACCCTCAATTTCCTCCTCTATGTAATGAGGGTGTCAGATTATATGATCTGTAAAGTGGCCTCCATAAACTTCAATTCTAAATCTATGATCTTATAATAATTTACATAGTCATCTTTGGCAGGTTATCAAATTCCTTATATGTCTGAGTGTACCACACTCAGCATTTTTTCCTGTTTCCATACTCATCTATCCATTTCCCTCTTACTCTGCATATAATAGTTAATCCATTACTAAATATAATATACATTAATACAGATACAATATACAATAATTCATTAAGCATATTGAGGTTAGAATCTCATGGACTCATTTTGAATATTAAAAATAATCTACTAAAATAATAATATTATTAAAATTTGGGAATAAATTCTTTTATACCCTGTACCACTACAAATTTTTTCTATCAAACTTCTTTGGAACAGATTTTTTAAGCTCCCTGAGATTAGAAATGAGGTATTTTTTCATTATCATGAAATAGTAGAAAAATTCTGAATTTCAAGTTAAAAGTCTCATAGCTAAATAGAGCTCATATTGTGATTCTGCCATTTACTGATTATAGGACTTTGACCAAGTCATCTTACTTCTCAGATCTGCATTTTTTTCTAAATCCGATAATGAAGGGCTTCATTCAGATGATCTCTAAGATTCTTTTCTCACTCCTAACCTACAATCTTATGCGAGGATGATCTATCTATCCCATAACTCACTTCTAATCATTAAATATTTATTTAATGAAAGATATTTTGCTAAGAACTGATAGTGGAGTGGTAGAAAGGAGGTACAAAAGTAAGGAAGGCAAAGTGTTGCTCTCATGAAATTTACAGCTTAATAAGGTGATTGAGCACATAGAGGAGGCAATTGGTTTTCAAAAAGAACATTCATTCTGCCACTTATTACCTATGTTACTTTACCCACTTAATCAATCAACAAGCGTTTGTTAAATCATTTCTATGTATCAGACACAGTGCCTACCATGGAGGATACCAAGACAAAAATGAAATATTCTCTGACCATAGTGAAGTTATTTTACCTCCTCTAACCATAATTTTCTCATCTACAAAATAAACGAATAGAATTAAAGTCCCTCTAAGGCTTGTCCACAACCCAAGCAAACCACAACAATGATCTGAAGGCAAAACAGAAGCATTTCCATTTGAATTGTTTTAGGAAAATTCTGAAGATCACTTGGCAAGGAACCAGGCTCTGAGGTCCTATCTTAAGCTGAACTGCCAAGCATTCAAACTCTACTGCAGGGAACTGATGGGCTCTGATGGGCTGGCCATGTTGTTCTAATGCCAAAAGGATGTTTGCCTAAAAGGCTATTTTATGGAGAACTCATTAGAAGGCAAGTGCTCACATGGAGATGAGAAGTAGCAATACAAGGAGACTCTCAAGGTCTCTCCGAAGAACTTTGGAATGGATTGTGATACATGGGAGACTCTGGCTCAGAGCTGTCCAGCATGGCATTTTTGCATCAAAGAAGGCACTGTGCTCTGTCTGTTAACAAGCAGAATTCTAGCTCAAAAGAAATGGGAGATGCACAGATTTAGAGTCCATATGGACTATTGTGCCCAATTATTGATCTGATCAACTACAATCAAAAAGATATATTGTGATGATATTTTGGCTCTCTTTGAGAATGAAAGACACCAACCATGATACTATCTCAAACACAAAGTTGTGGTAGAGAGTTGAAAATGCAATGTCATAACTAATCCAATAATTAAAAAGCACTCCATGTGAACTGCATGGGGGATACAATACAACATCTGTTTTGAGCTTTGACTTATAGGTAGCATCTAAAAGGGTAGAAATGGCAAAAGGTTGAAGGATTTGGCAAGAAAAAAGAATGACTTGGATAAAGCATGAAGGTGAGAGACTTTGGGTCATAAAGAGATCATTAAGTGATCTGGTTTGATTATATAGTGAAGTGTAATCTAAATCTGGGCAGCTAGGTAGCACAATAGGTAGAGCACCGTATCTGAAGTTAGGAAAACTGATCTTTAGATTTTAAAATGGCCTCAGACATTTAATCCTATTCGCCTCAGTTTCCTCATCTGTAAAATGAGCTGGAGAAAAAAAATGGTGAAACAATCCAGTATCTTTGCCTAGGAAATCCCAAAAAGGATCATAAAAATTTGAACATAATTGAAGTGACTGAAAAACATTAATACAAGCTAAGATTAAGAAGCACAAGTATCAGCAAATTATCTAGTTTTTTTAAGATTCAGACTAATAAAAATCAGCAGTCTCTGTTAACCACTATGGAAAGTTTCCTAATTTTTTGTTGCCTGTGTAGCATAAGAATGTGTGACTTGTTCTGCATGATATGCAAATTGATATTTTAAAATTATTTGGGCATAAAATATATTTTCCAAATGTAGAACTTATTTCTAAAGTTTGTTTACATTTTAAAATTTTTCTCAATGATCTCAAAGCTAACTGATTGTATCTCCTATAGCTCTGTATAAATGAAATATTCAATAAACATTTGTTCATGTCAATAAAGATGTTTCATCTTACTTGTGAAAACAGTTTTCCTACTTAAATATTATTCCTTTTACTGAAATCCTTATTAAACTTCATTTGTCTCATTAATGATCATATTAACAGGTAATTAAAAAAATCTTTTGCTCTTTTGACAAGATGAGGGATATAGTACCTTCAGGAAGATCACTTTATTCATTAAGGCTTATTCCAATGTAGCTGAATCAAAATCAAGACTTCCTCATCTAGCATGCTGTTTTTCTTTGGGGCAAAAGCCATAAGAAGTTATGACTATCGTTGAGTAAATTCTTTGGTGGAAAATGCTGACTCGTCTAGTAGCCTTTCTGACTTCAGAACAGCAAAAAGGAAGGCAATCTATTTGAAAGAAGCAGGGGGTCAAAAGTGAATCAAAGGGGATTTCATGATGCAGCAATTTTGAGTATAGGGTTTGTTAGTTTCAGTGGGGAAAAAAGGGCTGTGATAAAAGAATTCTAGCATGAGTGGAAGTGGGTGGGAGTAGAATAGGGATAAAAATGCTTAGAATTGATAGGGACAGTTCAAGAAAGGTTGCTTTTGTATTGCAGTCTCCCCCCCCCCAAAAAAAAAAAAACACAAACTATTCATCAACATTCAATTAATTTTCATTTTTGATCATTCCAGTCAAACAATTATAAAGCACTTAGGACATGTAATCTTCATGGTAAATAAACACTAGTAGCACAAACAGAAGAGAAAGAGACAGAGAGATAGAGAGAATCTAGTGGTAGATAATTGAGTATCAATTATTGAGGTCAAACAAGAATAATCTGAAAGTAAGAGGTCCCAATTCTGGAAAATTGTAGAAATGGAGGGGGAATCATTGAAAGATTAATGAAGGAATAGTTTTTAAAGTGGGACTTCAAGAATAGAAAAAATATTAACATGCAGACACTTGAAAATAAATTTCAAGGGGCATGCTAAGGAAGATGAATACCAGTGTGGGTGGAGAACTAGAGTAAAAATATGAGTCTCCATCAAGAACCAAAATAGTTTTTTTTTTTAATTTATCAAAGCATGGCTCATATCCCTTTCTGAACAGGACTATTCCTTATCTCCAATCCCTATCCCAATTGTTAGTACTTTCCATCTCCTTCAAATTATTTTGTTTATCTTTATATATATAGTATATGTGTGTGTGTGTGTGTGTGTGTGTGTGTGTGTGTGTGTGTGTAACATCCTTCCTCTCTTCCCTCCATAGAATGGACTCTGTCCAAGACAAGAAAAGCCAATTTCTGTCTTCATATCCCCTTGTCTAACATTGTGGTTTGCAATGAATAAGTATCTAATATGTATTTTATGGACTAAATTGAATCAAGCTGAATCTAGTCCATATATATGAGGTGGTGAACTCAAAGATGACAAGGCAGAAGATGGGAGAAAGAGATTGGAAAATAGTGACTTTTCCAGTTTGGCTAATGCATAGAGAGTGAAGAGGAATCAAGGGAAATGAATATAGAAAGGTAAATTCATCCTAGACTGTGGAGAATTATATATTTTTAATTTCTATTCACTAAATAGCAGAGAACCTCTGAACAAGAATTAAATGGTTGGGGTTATGCATTAGAAAGATTATTTTAGCAGTGTTGTGAATGGTCAATTAGAATAGAGACCCTGGAGTTAGGGGTATTAATGAAGAGGTTAGTACAATAATCTACAATCCAGCAATAAAAGTTTAAATTTAAATTAGCAAGGAAATCAGAAAAAAGAAGAATGTAAAACAGAAGGAAGAGAAGATTTGGCAACTGATTTGATGTTGTGTGAGATGATATATGACGTGTGGAGTTTGAAAGAAACTTTCATTTTGGAAAGAAAATGGTAAATCCTTTTTCCGACATGTTAAATTTGAAGGTCTGGATAGACTTTCAACTGGAAATGTAGACCAGGCAATGAGAAAGCTGAGTATGAAGGTCAAAGGAGAGGAAGAAGCTAGAAAAAATACCTTTAGGAATTATCTGCATAGAAATGATAATTGAAGCCATGAAATTAGATAAAATTGCTAAGGGAGAAAAGGGAGAAAAGGAGAAAAGGAGGGAAGGAGGGAAGGAGAGAGGAAGAGACAGAGAGTGAAGCACAGAAAGAAAGAGAGACAGAGAGAGACAAAGATATAGACAGAGACACACAGAGAAAGAGAGAGTAACACACACACACACACACACACACACACACACAGAGAGAGAGAGAGAGAGAGAGAGAGCAACAGAGAGAAAAACAGAGACAGAGAATAGAAGGTCATAAACTACTTTAATATGATTCTTCAATTCTCTGATAGAGTTTTTCATTTGTTTTTACAGGTTGGTCATGGAATTTATCAAGGAGGCAAGTTCCTATAAGATATTGCTTCCCATCTGCTTATTTGGGGAAAATATTACTGCAGCTGAACCAATTAATTTTAACAGTCATTGATTCTGGTCTTCAGTGACCTGGGCCATATTTCACAAGTTTATATCTCCAATTTACTGACTTATCCTTTAGAATGGAAAACTGTTTCCTTCCCTCCTCCTCCTTTCTCCACACCCTGTTCATTTGCAGAAGCTAGCACTAGCTACCTTTGGAAAGAAGAGAAAAAAATCTAGATAAGGACTTAAGGAAAGAAAGAATAGTTGATAAAAATAAGTAGGAGGGTAAACCCTAAGAGTAAAATGAGTTTCAAGATGAGGATGAAAAAAAAAAAAAGAGAGAGAGAAAACATTCTGGGAGAGAAATGAAACCAAAAAAATCATTTCCTTAAATCATTCTTGAATAACTCCCAGATGTATCAGATATATCAGGTAACTGTCTTCATGATCATCCTTTTCTTTTTAGAAATTACTTATTCATGTGTCTCAGAGTTTTCTTTGATTTCATACTATTGAAATGTATTGAATCTCAACCTATTTTTCTTCTATTCAGGCTCATCTTCCCCTATAGTAATTTGAGTATTTTTGTGGTTTTGGAAAATTGTGGATTAATGATGCATTTAAGCAGCTTTAGAATGACCTTAGGCTAGACAAATTACTAAAGTAGTGCTGGCAAGGGATATTTATTTTGACTACAATAAGCTCTTCTTTTCATGTTTAATCACAATGCACACAAATGACTGGTGGCTGTCATCAATGCATAGCACTTGGTGTATATACAGGCACATATGACTACATCACGGATTGCATATATACAGAACACACACATACACATACACATGTATGCTAAGCATGTGTATGTAGATAACATTTACACATATAAATATATATTACTCAATAACAAATATATACATTACAAATGTATATGTTTCTTTAGAGTAGCCATTTCAATTAATTGGTAAAAGAAACTAGGTAAAGAAATTCCCTCAAATAAAATAAATAAATAAAAATGAATTAAAATAATGTAATTGGCTAGCATCATATTTTCAGTTTTTCCAAAGTTCTTTATATGAGTATCTCATTTGATTTTTACAATAACCCTGTGGTAAATATGCCAATTTCCAGATAAGAAAACAATTTGAAAGAAATTAGCTGACAATATGAAATCCAGGGTAACATAGCTAGGGAGATAATGATTCGATCTTAGTTCCACTGACTTCAAGTGTAGCCCTCTCTTGACTCTGTCACCCAGGAGCCTACTTTGGCTCTTAATCTACATGATAGCAGTAATCTGTACATGATAGAATTTCCTTAGAGACACTGTGCAGTAGTGGATAGTGAGCCAGCCTTAGAGTTCCAAAGAACTGAGTTCAAGTCTTTCCTCTTTTATATACTGAGTTAATCACTTTGGTATCCCAAGCATGAATTTTAAAATAATGTTATATTCTTCTTGTCAATTCAGATAAAATCTAATGCTATTTTGTTTTTGGATTATATCAGGTGCTGTAAGTTTTAGATTTTTTTTTAAATTTCTTATTATATTTTTTAATGTAGCCTCACTATAATCCCTTCTTCCTCCTCCATAAACAATTCTTTGGGGCATAAATTGAAGGAAGCAATTCTGTAACATTCTTCTTTCCTGTGGAATTGTACCAAAAATAACAGTGTTGTTATTTTCTTGGTATTAACTCTATTTAGCCCAGATGTGCATTTCCTATAACTTCTTGGCAGCTTTTGTGACCTCAAAATGGCATCAAAATGTATTGCTGAATATAAAAATGTGCTATACATACTGGACCGCACCATCAAATTCTGCATTCTTTTTACTTAACCAATGATTGGGAAGAATATATATTTTGTGTTTTCTTTTTCTTCTAGGATTGCTGTCTTTACATTATGGGATTTCTGGGAGTTGAATGCAGCCCCTAAGTCAAGCTATTTCTATGAACCAGTCTAATTAAATAAAGAAAAGTTCAATTAATTAATACACATTTATTAAATTTTACTAAATATGAGGCATTATGCTGAGGATATAAAGACATAAATTAGATGGTTTCTTTTCTCAAGGAATATACCAAAAATCTACCTAGGGAAACAAGATACACACATGCAGATATGTATATATGTATATGTATACACATGTAGCTATACACACACACGTGTGTGTGTGTGTGTAAATGATATATCTAAAATAAAAGGAAGGCAATTTGGCAACAAGATATTTTCTGCTGGAGGTATAGGGAGAGGCCCCCTTTTGAAGTTGGTACTTGAAATGAGTCTTTAAGGAAATAATTCTTCAGCAGTAGTCCGGGCATTAAATGATGAAAACTTTGGCTGTGTAAACTCATTCAAAAAAAAAAAAAAAGACACACAGAAAATAAGATATTAACTATACTTGGTGGGGAGAGAATAGACAACCTTCCTATGAAAAATTTATTTTCCTATTTTATTTGTAAATCTTTCTGACCTTCATATGCAAGCATTATTATCAGGGAGCCGTTTACATGTGCTAAAATAGAAAATTCCATTTAATTGATAGCATCATCTGAGTCCCTGCCAGAAAGAAAGACTGGGGCAAAACTTATCTTGCTCTGTTCTGTCCAATTCCATTCAAGTTTGGATGTGGTGTCAGTTCAAGGATCTGTAACCATTTAAGAGTTTGTTGACAGCCTTGTTATCAGCCCCCCTGAAAACTGAGCAATAAACTAACCAGTCTGGCTAAGCTTATCAAGGTGATGAGCTTCTGTGTCCTCTCAGCATATTGCACTGAATAATCCATCCCACTTCATTTAGTCTTCTTCCTTCAGCATTTATCTTTTATTCGTAAAGGAAAAATGCGAAATATCTATTTGACTTTTATGATTGCTAGCTTGAGGTGGGTAATACATCTACAATCCTTTCCTACCAAAATTCTAGGCTGGATACTGACTGCTGTGGGGAGCTTCCCCTAAAGGGTGAAATCTGGTACTGGCACAGAGTGAAATGGAGTAAGGGGACTTCTTGGAAGAGCTTCTTCATTAGAATTCCATAGGATATGCTGTGAAAGAATATGCCAGCTGCTTACCAGAATACTATTTACAGTCTTATGACAGTAACCGGGGGAAGTACAGCTGATCTTTTGTCAGTGATGAGAGCACAACATTTTGTAGCCATTAATGCAGAGAGTGTGCATCTAGTTCAGAAGGAGGAGGGAAGGGAATCCCCTAGGGTCCTACTAGAACGTAGATCTAAATACACACTTAGCTGAAACTAAGTGATACACACTAGAGACAAATCACAGGCAGGCAGTGTGGAGTAGGGGAAAGAGTTCAGGCTTTGAAGTTAGAAAATTTTGATTTGAATCTTTGTCCTGCTGCCTGTGTGATCTTGAATGATTTATTTAACTTTGGTTCTTTAGCTGTAATTTCTTTTAAAAAAGATAATAAAACCCCCAAGATCCATTTCAACTTTAAATCTAACATGTAAAAATGTTTGTTTTTCCTCTTTTGAATCAGTCATTCTTTACAATCCTGTCATGCATATTATTTAGTGGAACAGTATTTCATCTCTGCACTTGTAAGACAGCAGAATATTATCTTTGCACATGGTATTTTAAAATAATTTTATATGATCTAATTATATATTGATAAATTATATTTTATAAAAATTTATAAAGTTGTGTTTTTGATTGACTGGAAAATTTTAGTCATAAAACATTCATATTTATTTTATAAAAATATGTGTGAGGCTGGGGAAGTAGAAATTAAGCAGTATGTTCCTGATTTATCATATATACAGATCAAAAGTCAGGATTCTTCCAAAATTTGTATCAGTTCTTTACCTTTCTACTGGAACATGACACTAATGAATCTGAATTCATGAATTTAGTGGTCATATTTGCCAGTTATCTTTGGTCAGAGGAAAAAAAAAATTTCACCAAGACAGACCACAATCTTAATCACAGTCAGCCAGCTCAAAAATAAATAAATAAATAAACAAATAAATAAATAGATAAATAAAGAGATTGATGAGACTGGACTCTGTGAGTGTGTATTTGCATTTAAATGCAAAGGCATTATCACTGCTAGGGAAACCAATTCAAATGCCATGTCCTACTAATGGTCAATACCAACATCTTTGTACATGAAGGTTGAACTTTTTTTTTTTTTTGAGGCCAACATTTTTATCTTTCTTTTTGAAAGCAAAACTGTAGGCAAATTGGATGTTCAAGTTAATATCTTATTTATTTTCCTTCAAAGCTTTAACATTTTTCTTTCAGTTCTTTGATGCTGGATGATGATGGGGACATTTGAACATATTTTTTAAAAAATTATTCTAGAAACATTAAAGTAGCCAAAATCGGAAATTCTCCATGATAAATTTGGGAATACCTTGATATATTCATTATACAACAAAAATTGTCAATGAAATGACAATTTCGAAATTCACAGTACAAATTTACTGACTGAAAGAATGAAGAGAGAACAAAAAATTGAGAGAAAGAGACTGATGTAACTAAATACAGAGACAGAGACAGAATCAAAGACAGACAAACAGAAAGAGTGAAATAGAAAAAAAAAAATGGAAAAGGGGGCATAGACACAAAAGACAGAGAAAAAGAAAGATAGAAAGAAATAATGGAGACAGAGAAGGGGAGCGGGGAGAAACAGAGGTAGGCTTGGTGAGAGGAAGACCTAGACAAGTTAGCTGGCTCTCAGAGATTTTAGAAACTTTTGGAAAGAGTTTGCATGTTGATAATATAATAGAAGCATGACTTAAAATTGTCATTTATGGAAAACTAAAAGCAAGGACAAAGAGAATAATGCTTTTCATAATTTCAAACACATACACATACACACATGCATATGTGTTTATATATATATAAAATTTATGTGTATGTATACATAATATTTATCTGAAAACTGTTATATATATAAATGTATAAAATATATCTTTAATTTGTCAGAGTTACTACTTTTATCCTTATTAAAATTTTAGTATACCCCTAAGTGAGATATTCTCATAAAATGAAATTTCATTGCCTTGAGCAAAGTTTTGAATTATCTGTTATCAGCTGTTAAATTAATAATGTAGGCACTGAACTCTTACCAAAACAAACAAATAGATTCCCTAGAAGAGTTGTACATACCTGTAACCCCTTCTACTGGTTAGACTGAGGTAGATGAAGAACTTGAGCTCAGAGTTATAAGTTTCCTTAGGACTAAAAGCCAATTGAGTGTTTACATTAAGTCCATAGAGTCAGTAGGAGCTAGGAATAATCAGGCCACGTAAATAGAGCTAACTGACTGATTGGAAACAGTGCAAATTAAAGCTCTCAGAGTTTCAATACCCATTATAGTGGGTTCGGCCTGTGAATGGCCACAGCATTCTAGCCTGAGAAAGACAGAAAGATCCAATCATACATGCACAAATTGCATTTTGATTATTTGTTAATGCAAGTAAAATAGTGTAGTTTGCCTTAGGAATTTTATTGTTCAGTGGAAAAGGTTAGGTTCACAAGACAGAATAGTCAACTATAGCAATCTAGTGTTTGACAAACTCTAAGATCCTAACTTTTGGGATAAGAATTCATTATTTGATAAAAACTGCTGGGATAACTGGAAATTAGTATGGCAGAAATTAGGCATGGACCCACACTTAACACCATATACCAAGATAAGATCAAAATGGGTCCATGACCTAGGCATAAAGAACGAGATTATAAATAAATTAGAGGAACATAGGATAGTTTATCTCTCAGACTTGTGGAGGAGAAAGAAATTTGTGACCAAAGATGAACTAGAGACCATTACTGATCACAAAATAGAAAATTTTGATTTCATCAAATTAAAAAGCCTTTGTACAAACAAAACTAATGCAAACAAGATTAGAAGGGAAGCAACAAACTGGGAAAACATCTTCACAGTTAAAGGTTCTGATAAAGGCCTCATTTCCAAAATATATAGAGAACTGAGTCAAATTTATAAGAAATCAAGCCATTCTCCAATTGATAAACGGTCAAAGGATATGAACAGACAATTTTTAGATGATGAAATTGAAACTATTACCACTCATATGAAAGAGTGTTCTAAATCATTATCGATCAGAGAAATGCAAATTAAGACAACTCTGAGATACCACTACATATCTGTCAGATTGGCTAAGATGACAGGAAAAAATAATGATGAATGTTGGAGGGGATATGGGAAAACTGGGACACTGATGCATTGTTGGTGGAGTTGTGAATGAATCCAACCATTCTGGGGAGCAATCTGGAATTATGCCCAAAAAATTATCAAATTGTGCATACCCTTTGATCCAGCAGTGGTACTACTGGGCTTATATCCCAAAGAGATTGTAAAAAAGGGAAAGGGACTTGTATGTGCAAAAATGTTTGTAGCAGCCCTGTTTGTAGTGGCTAGAAACTGGAAAATGAATGGATGCCCATCAATTGGAGAATGGCTGGGTAAATTGTGGTATATGAATGTTATGGAATATTATTGTTCTGTAAGAAATGACCAGCAGGATGAATACAGAGAGGACTGGCGAAACTTACATGAACTGATGCTATGTGATTTCTTTAACAAAGAGACCTAACTGAGTTTCAATTGATAAATGATGGACAGAAACAGCTACACCCAAAGAAAGAACACTGGGAAATGAATGTGAACTATCTGCATTTTTGTTTTTCTTCCCAGGTTATTTTTACCTTCTGAATCCAATTCTCCCTGTGCAACAAGAGAACTGTTCGGTTCTGCACACATATATTGTATCTAGGATATACTGTAACCTATCTAACATATATAGGACTGCTTGCCATCTAGGGGAGGGGGTGGAGGGAGGAAGGGGAAAAATCGGAACAGAAACTAGTGCAAGGGATACTGTTGTAAAAAAAAAAATTACCCTGCCATGGATTCTGTCAATATAAAGTTATTATAAAATAAAATAAAATATTTTAAAAAAGGAATTTTATTGTACTAGTAGTGTAAATGAGATAATAATTTTAAAATCTTTCACACATTGCCAGCCATGTATTAGGTACTCTATAAATGCTTATTCACTTCCCTTTCAATAGTACTAGGAGTAGGAGTGGGAATAAGAGTAGAAATGGTGGTAGTACTGGTAGTCGTAGTAGTACTGGTAGCAAATGGCTATCATTTTTATAGTACATTGATGTTTGCAAAACACTCTATAGACACAATCTCTTTTTATCTTCACAACAACCCTAGAAAATAGGTGTTACTACTGGCTGCACTTTACAGATGAAGAAACTGAATAAAACAGAGATGAAATGGCTTGCTCAAAGAGTATCTAAGGCTGTGTTTAAACACAGACCTTTTTCCTCCAGGTCCAGAACTCTATCTCTTAGATGTCTCATGAATAGTTTATTTTGTTTTATTTTAGTTGTTCCTTTTGTGTGCAAATAACCTCTCTTTTAAAAATATAAATCACTAACTTTAGCAAACATTTCACTGGAAAAAAATTTCTTATTCTTCTAGGTGATTTTTTTTATCTCCTTCCAATTCCTATATAAAATTGAAACTATTATACACTAGTTCTCCCAAAACTAATTAGCTAATATTTGTAAAGAACTTATAAGATAAAGAGCTTTACATGAGTATTATCTTAAAATTTCTATTTAAAAGTTGTCCTTGAAGTAACAGAGCAGAAAACAACAGCTGAAAAAAAAAGCAGATCTTGTGAATTATAATAGTTAAAATGATTATATTTATATAATTCTCTTTCAATAAACCAATGGCTATATTTTGACACAGAAGCAAATTTTTAAAGAATAGCTTCTTCTCAAGAATATATTTGTACAGTATTGTAATGTTTTAATTGCAATCAGTATAATTTTATGTTTTAAAAATAAAAATTAAGTAGAAACTTAAAAAAGAAACCGAGACATGAACAAAGGTTGACATTGTTTTTTCCCTTAATTTTAAATTTAAAGTGATAATTGTGGTAAGTTAAAATAGTGGAATAATAAGCTGGGAATAATAGGAAAAGATGCATTGTCTTCTCTTCTGGTTCTGCTGGTTGTAGTAAAGCAAGGAATTCTGGAGGGAAAAAATTAAGCCACACCTAGGGACAGGAGGAGTATCCAAGTTGTGGTGGTGAGTGGCAGTGAGAGAAATAAAAGCAATGAGTATTGAGTCAGTACCAAAGACCTCTGAGATAAGCCGAGTTGCAGAAATAGTTATAGTCTGGAAAGGCAGGCAAATATATAGGTCGTGAAGACCTGGAACTGAAACAGATTGAGATAGGGTGTATGAATATTTACAAGAGCAGTTGAGATTCCAGGAAAGTAAATTGTTCATTAGACAATAGGTAGTCTTGCCTTCTCTGAAATTCCCAATTCCATGCACTCTACTACAACTCTCCCTGTCTTTTCTCTTTGTATTAGGGAACTTTGTCCCAAATATGCTTTGTAATAATCACTTAAGTTTTTATTAAGCTTGCTATCAAGATAACATTGAGGTAGAGATTTGAACAGGTAGATAAGAGGATCTGAAAAGTCATGTGTAGGAAAGGAAGCTTGAACTAATCTTTGAAAAGAAACAAAATTAGAAAAGAGTTCAGTAGTCATCTAACCCAAAGAATACTTGATACAGGAATGTCTATCTGAAAGTTTTTACTATTATTTTTATGACTAATTATACTGTTCCCATATAGTAAAGAGGCTTTAAATTATAGGCAAAGAAACAAAAGAAAAGACTGCCTATATTAATCAATAATCCCATTTCATTTTTAACATGAGATGCTTCATTTTATAAATATACAATTTTTGCTTATATATGTATTTTGTGAATATATATATATATATATATACATATACCTCATATACAAATGCATTTTCTCTATTTTAATTGATTAGTTATTAAATTTAAATTTTTTATCCAATATCATTGATTCTTGAGAATAGGAAAGAAATTAATACAAATAAAATAGAATACTTAAACACTTCATGGACCCTTGGGTTTGAATCCATTAACATTCTTTGGGAAAAAATCAGTTCTTATTTTTTTTCCCTTCCTTCCTTTCTTCTCTTTCCTTTCTCCCTTCTTTCCTTCCCTCCTTTCTCCCTTCCTTCTCCTCCCTCCCTTCTTTCCTCCTTCGTTCCTTCCTTCCTTCCTTCCTTCTTCCTTCCTTCCTTTCTTCCTTCTTTATTAAGGCTAGACTCTAGTAGCTTCAGAAAGTATAAGTAGGCATTTTGAAGGTAATCTACAACACAGTATCTAATTATTTTTTCTTATGTTTAAATAAATAATTGTTCTTAGTATAACATAAATGAGCTATAGCCAGACATCAAGCGTTTAAGTTCCTCGTCACTACAATTGAAATGAAAATTTATTGTCTATGACTTATTTGGCACAACATGTTTTAGATCTTTTATAGTATTTATTTCTGCCCCATAAAATAGAGAACTTCACAAAAGTTCTAGGCTATCTTTTTAGGGTCCCCTGACTACCTGTACTTCATGTAAAGGTTCTACAACAAGTCCAAGACTGTGCCAAAATCAGCTTTTACCAACTTGAGACAGTCAATTGTTAAATTTACAGTGTGAGTTTTTACATTTTGCAAATTGGTAAATGATATAAATCAGGACTTGATTTATTGTTTTGTGGATTGTTGAGACTTATGGGAATAATGTAAATAATATAAACTAAACTGAAAAATGTGTCATGCATCTTTCCTCCCCCTTCCCCCAAGAGAGCTACTTGGCAAACATTTACCTGCAGCCTGGAGATATATCTTAGATAATAGGGAAAACTTTAAAGGATAGCAAGAATGCATTTGTCATTGACTTTTTTACGGTATTGTTAATGCCTCTATGTTGTCTGAGACATCAAGCAGCTTTACAGCAAAATCCAAGGACCAAGGACTACACAGACACATACCAAAGAAGAGTTGTCCCATGGCTCTCTTTAGGTCCTTACTAATATAATCATTTTTATTGCCATAGTATAAAAGCAATTTCAAGGAACACCAACCTAGATTCCTGAGCTCTTCCAGCTCTCGTATATTATCTATAGGCAGCCATAGAATGGGAAAGGGGGTAATGCCCTTCTTAAAGTTCAGGGTAGCAGGTGTTGCTTATGTGTGCCCCTCCCATATTCCCACATCCCTCATTCTGTTCTTTTTCTCTGGCTTTGGCAACATCAATTACCATCAAGTGACTACCTGGATTGTTTCTGGGATCCTACACTTAGAATTAATTTCATTCAAAGGTGTACCTTTATACATCTGTCTAGGTGTGAACTGAAAAAAAAAATCAATGCAAACAAACTTCACTGCCTCCTTAGTCTCAGACCTCACAGTGACATTGAGATAATCCTAAATGCTCAAAGGTTCATAAATAGTCATTGAACAAATAAAGACTTCCTATGTGCCAGATATTGCATTAGGCACAAAAAAAGGAGAAAACTGCTCTTGCCCTCAAGGATCTCACATTCTGATCAGGGAGATTGTTGTCTCTGTCTCTGTTTTTCTTTCTCTGTTTCTGTTTCTTTCTCTCTTCCTACATACACACATGCACACACATGCTGACACACACACACATATATACATATACATGCATGTACAGATACACATATTTATGTTTTTGTTTATTTATTTGTGTTTATTTATTAGAAAATAATCTAAAAAGACCCTTAAAAGACTATGTAGCTGTAATCCAAGCTCCAGCAAGGACTATTGCCAAAAACTCGGTACCTACATGATAACAATCTTTTACCTACTTATGAAATATGAATTGATTCTCATCTCCATTGGTATCAAGGAACTCACAGACCTTTCCAACAAGCAAAGTAAAATACAAAAACAAAACTAAACAAAAACAAAAAAGAAATCCTTATGTGATGAAGAATAAATAGTTGTTTGTAGTTCCAGAGTGTTTTTCCAGTGACTAAACTGAATTCATAGGATGAAATACTCATTGGAAACATGTTTTAGAAGCTATGGTATTTTGTTATATCAGAGGAAAGCCTTCTGCCAAACCATTTGATTGTATTTAATTAAAATGGCAACTTTCCATTTTAACCTTGTCATTTGGAGGTATTATCTGATTGAATGGATAATCATGTTTAAAGATTATAGTGTATGGCTTTACCCATCTTTCCTATCTATCAGCCTTTTGGTGCCATATGTCAGTCTGCATCATGTCAGTCTTGATCATTTCAGCAACATTGGAAAAGAAAAGATGTCAAGTGTATGAAAAGAAAGATAGCAAACTCCCATAAGGTCAATATGGAGCAAATGATAAAACACTCATGATTAGGATAAAGGAAAACAAGAATGTCTAGCATATATTAGGGGAAGATAGTAAGTTGAACAAGTTCCTGAGATAGGGAAGGATGCTGTAACTGATGAAGGATGCGCTGCCAGTGAGTCTTATTTTTGAAAGCAAAGATCCTATAGTACTAATGCTGATTGTTTCAGATATGACATTTTTCCCTGGTTTCTTGACACTTTTAACCCAACTCTGTAAAATACTAAATATCATATATTTTGTATATTAACATTAGCTTTATTTTTTTTTTCAAGAATTCTTTGCCAATTTTGTGATAAGTCATTTACATAATTAGGCCATAATGGATGTGTTGTAAAACAGGATTTTGGCCCGAATAAATGCTTTAAAAAATTAAGATGGATTAGGTAATAAAAGAAAGAACCCTTCAAATTTGTTACTGGTGTATGGACTAATCCATAGTCATGTTTCTTAGTTATTGCACACAATTCTGACCTTATAGTAAAGACTCAAGGAGTCCTTAGTAATTTCTTATTAATGGGACAAAAATCAAAATGAAATACGGGTGACAACTTGCATTTAAAAGTAAAAGCATTTTTATGTATTCACTATTGCTCTATTATCCTCAAAGCAAACTTGCATTTAAATTATAGAACTAAGTTCATACTATAGCTTATTTCTCCAACTCCTGTTTTGGGCTGACTACAAGTAGTTCATTATTGGCTTTCAGCTTTTAGTTGTTATTATTCCTTATTGTTTTACATTTTGGCAGAATCAGTCAAGAGACTATCATTCTAGCAGAAAGATGTGGCCAATCACTTTAAAAATAAATGAAACTTAGTCTGTATCAGGAGAGAAGAAGGTTCATTAAAACTCATGTTGGAAACTCTCATCAGTCTATCTCTATCGTATTTGACAACGCCGGGGAGACTGTTATACATGGTACTTATTTTTAGAGTCCACCATACTTTAAACTGCCTCCAGTATGAAGAGAGCAGTTACATTTTCACATGGCACTTACGTTTAGTCAGAATGAGTTGTCTTATTTCTTCTGAGACTGTTCTGTGCCATCCTTCACTTCTGACAGATTACATCGGAAATAGGCTTTTGGAGAAAAGGAAAACATGTAGATAAAATTTCTAGCTGCTTTGGGCCCTTAGACTTGCCTGCTTCTTTTATTAAGAATTTAATGACATTTATGAGCCAGACCTACCATATAGCATGCCTAGCTCAGGCTTTTAATCAGTTTCTTTGAAGCACCTAAAAGACCACTGTCATTTAATTTCTGAAATTTATTTTTTATGAGATTGACCTACTCACCTGTTATACTTTCTACATGAATAGAGAGTTCTAAAGAATTAGTTAAATTTGGTAGTAACAAGCTTAAAAAGACAAGCATATCTTTCAAAGCAAATGGTGAGAAGATCACCCTCTTTAATGAGATTGCTTTTGAATTTGTTTTAATAGCTGTAATGGGAGCCAGCCAAGCATAGGCCTAACTTGATAACATTGTTTTTTTCTTTTTTTTTTTTTCCTTTTCTTTCTTCTTCTTTTTAAAAATAGATCAGAACTACAATCCAATGCATTAATGACTTCATTAAAATGCTAAAAAATAATATCCATTGTAAACATTTAGCAGCAAATCTATCAGAATATTATACTTGAGCTATATGTATGCATTACTTAAAATTCAGATACTGAGAGAATCCAAGTTCAGATTAGATTTTATGCTGTTGTTAGCTTCTATGTAACATTTTTAATTCAGTTTTTAGAACTGATAGGATGGCCTTAGTCTTAATAGGCAAAAGTCATAGATAAACTGTTAGTCTTTCTTAGAGCACTAGTATCAGGAAAATTTACTGTATGCAAAAATGATTTCTAGACAAAGGTGTGCTTTCTTTTAAGAAAATCTAAATAGAGAAATCCAAATTTATTAAACATTAACAAAAGAAATCTTTTAGAGGAAGCTACTCTAGATGTTCTTATTTCTTAGGAATCACTCTCACTTGTCAAAATCATTACACACACACACACACACGCACACACACATATATGTGTTTTTCTATTTTTCTACTTACATGTTGCATTCTCTTAATTGAATGTAAGCTTTTTAAGGGCACACAATCTCATTTTGTTATTTTTTTCTTTCCAATGTTTATCATAATGTCTTGCAAATTGGAAGATCTTAATAAATATTTATCACTATGACAAATAGGATTTGTACCAGGAATACAGGGATAGTTCAATATTAGGAAAACTATTAGCATAATTCAATATATCAATAACTAAATTAACAAAAATTATATCAATATTAAAAGCATCAGAAAATATCATATGTAATGGGATTAACTAGAACTATTCCCAGTAAGATCAGAGGTGAAACAAGGTTGCCCACTATCACCATTATTATTCAATATTGTATTAGAAATGTTAGTAATAAGAGAAAAAAAAGAAATTAAAGGAATTAGAGTAGGTAATGAGGAAAGCAAATTATCACTCTTTGCATATGATATAATAGTATACTTAGAGAATCCTAAAGAATCAATCAAAAATCCACTAGAAACAATTCACATTTTTAGAAAATTTCATGATTTAGACATAAAGGGTGATATTAAAAGCAAATTAGAAGAACAAAAGGTAGTCTGTCTTTCAAATATGTGGAGAAGGAAGAATTTGTAGCCAAAGAAGGACCAGAATACATTATGGAATGCAAAATGGATAATTTTGATTATATTAGATAAAAAAAATTGTACAAAGAAAATTGTCTATTCATATTCTTTGATCATTTATCAATTGGAGAATAGTTTGAATTCTTGTAAATTTTTAATCAATTCTCTTTAGAAATGAGGCAGAATCCTTGTATGTAAATTTTCCCCAGTTTATTGCTTCACAGCTAATCTTGTATGAATTGGTTTTCTTTGCATTCTTGAAGGATATTATGTTTCAACTACTGGTGCAGAGTATATGCTAATTCATATTTGTTGAATTTAATTTTACTATTAAAGCCTGACTAGAGAAAGGCAGTATTAAGTATAAGAAACCCTTTATCATATTAAAAGTGGGAGATTATAGAAACTGGGTAAACAAATTAAGAAAAGATTGCTTAAGAAAAAAATACTTCTTAGGAATTTGTTTCAATAGGTTTCTTGGTTATAGAGAAAGGTCATTTTTAGACTTTTGTTCTGTTTAATTTGAATGGGTAAGGTAGATAGCTAATTCAATATACATTTATTAAGGAAGGATGTGTAAGAAGAACACTTTTAAAGAACAAGTTTTTAATGATGCAAAGTGAAGTGAGCAATAGAACAGTATACACATTAACAGCTATATTGTATGACTGTGATTGACTTAGCTAATTTCAGTAATACAATGATCCAAGAAAAGTCTGAAAGACTGATGATGAAAAATACAATCCACTTTCCTTGAAAGAACAAAAAGAGTCTGAATGCATATGGAAGCATGCTATTTTTCACTTTCTATAGTTTTCTCCCCCCCCCCACTTTGGATCTGTTTTTCCTTTTACAACATGACTAATATGGAAATATTTTGTATGATTTTATACATGCATAACACATCAAATTTCTACCTGTATTTCAGAGAGGGGAAAAGGGACAGAGAATTTATATCACAAAATTTAAAAATTGTTAAAAATTGTTTTCACACATAATTGGAAAAATAAAATAGTATTCAAAAAAGCATCTGAGGTTACAATAGTTTCTTGATGTGTACAAACTCTCAAATAGTACATAGGGATGATTTATATTGATGGTGATAATAATTTTAAGCTTGGTGCAGTAGGCAGAAGGAAATTTCTAATGAAGCCATATGTATAACATGTTCTTTTCACAGTTCTTAGGGGAAGTTTTTCTTGTCAGAAAGTTGTTCGGAATTTGATTTGTAAAATATGTTTAAGATTAGGCCTCCAGGCATCTGAAAGAGAAATTCATATTTAATGTATTAGTATCTATTTTCTGCAACTCTCTTTGTCTATGTTTACACTTTAATAGACAATAACAGGCAGAGCTAGGCAAATATCTTGGTTTCTTTTTTTAAAGTTTAGTTATTTGGACTTCTAAAAAGCAAATTCTCCAGAAACATGTATTGTATATATATATTCTTATAATTATATAAATCTGTAATCTCATCAGTAAAATCTTTCCAACCATATAATTAATTGCTTCCTTTTCATTGTATGTTATTTGTGTGTTCTTCTATAGAATTTGCTTGAGGTATTCAATCAACATGTTGAATATTACTTCCTAGGTCTTTTATTCCATCAAGAATATTAATGGAATTGTAAGTAGTGTATCTACTTTCTTGACTTTTTAGCACATGACCAGACCATTCCTCTCCTTTTCTGAGCACATGATTTCTTTTTTTTAATAATTTGTTTCAGTCAATCAACAAGCATTTATCATACACCTATCATGTGGCAGCTACTATACCAAACTCTGGGAATACTAAGAAAAAACAAAAATCTTGTCCCCAAGAAACTTATATCCTTTCATAGGAGATAACATGAAGATATATTATTGTTGTTGTTTTTCAGTCATTTCCCCATTTGGTATTTTCTTGGCAAGATTACCAAAATGATCTGCCATTTCCTTTACCAGCTCATTTTATAGATGAAAAAAATTGAGGCAAACTGAATTAAATGATTTGCCCACAGTCATAATGCTAATAAGTGTCTGAGGTCAAATCTTAACTGAAGAATATTAGTCTTTCTGACTTCATTTCTAGCACTCTATCCACCCATGAACATCCATAGGAATATATAAAATAAATGTAAAATAATTCAGGGAAGAAGGAATTAGTAATTTATTAAATTCTGACCATATGTGAGCCACTCTACTAAGTGCTCTACAAAAATTATCTCATGTGATTAGCCCAACAAATCTGGGAGATAGATGTTATGATAATTTTGACTGAGGAAACTGAGGTAGAAAGAAATTAAATGGTTTATTAGGATCACAGAGTTAGTATGTGTCTAAAGCTGGATTTGAATTCAGGCCTTTCTAACTCCAGGTCTAGCATCCTAACTGTGCCATCTAGCCTCAACTAAGTGTTGGAACTGGCCAGTCTAGAGTCAGAGATTACAGAAAAAATTTCATTTAGATGGTGGCACTTGGGCTAAATTGTAAAGGAAATTAGTCACTCTAAGAGGTGAAAGGGAGGAGAAAGCTTATTTCAGCTATAGAGAACAGCCACTTCTTGCCATAATTCATCACTGAAATTATGCTATTGTCTGTTTGTACTCAATATATATCTCATATACATACACACACACACACACACACACACACACACACATATATATATATATATATGTATATATATATATATACATATATATATATATATATTTGGTGCAATTGTGATTGCTTAAAGATTGTGGCACTCTGAGGTTATCGACCCTTCAACCTTTACATTCAGGAAATGGGCTTTTGTGTCCAGAGAAAGTTCAGAATTCATATAATTACTGATCATTGTCCAAAATTAAATTTAGTCTGATTAATTCTTTTTATTCAGTTCAAGGTTTAGCCACTTTTCATTTTCAATGCCTATTCTAAATATTATGCATTGATATAGTAACTCAATGAGTTGACCATATAATGGCTTCTTAGTATGGACAATTGGCATTTTTCTTTCAATTAGTTGTCTTTTTTTTCTTATATAGATTTTTAAGTTAATTGCTTTTAAGTAATAACATGCATAGTTAAGGAGATTTTGTAATGTTGCAGAGCACAGTATCATCTGCAAGTAAAACCTGAGCTCATTCTTGGTTTGAATGAGACATTATCCATGTTAGTGAAAAAAAATCTGCCTAGCATGAAAGTAATAACCAGAAAATTTTCAATAGTTACATTGAGGAATAATTCACAAATTATTGAGGAATATTTATTTATTGAGGAATAATAATTCTGAAATATTGAATGAGACATACATTAGAAGAGAGCCCTTAAAGCTGCATTCTGCACTACTGAACTTAATTTTTTTTCAATTTACAGAAGTAAATAAAGTATAATTGTTGTTATCTTTGCTTTTTTTTCCATTGTGTGCTTCTAAAGAGAAGCCTAAAGAGGCGATGTCAATAATTGTTTGCAAAATAAACAATTTTCTTGTCTTATTTCCTTAAGAATGGCATGAATTCTCATGCATGTTTTTTTAAATAATGTAGAAAAGTATTTATGTGGGTAGGTAGAAACTGGTGCTTCCTCCAATAATATTTTGCAAATATAATTATCCTCTATGTCTTTTTATTCATCTCTTTGGTGTTTCTTCCTCCTTGAGGCATATTACAAAATGATCCCTCTATGCTTTCAAGTTACTGTCACCATTAACATAGCTTTTCTGAGTTTTCATTTTTTTCAGTCACTATTTCCACCCCCATCACTTTAAACTGCATTCTTTTTCATATAGCACATAACTAAAATGCACAAGTTAAAATGTGTTGGTTTTTTAGTCACCATCCTTTTGTTCATCTGTGATTTTAACTATGGAGTCCCTTTTGACTGATCAGTATCACTAACTGCTTGTCTAAGTTATTGTCAAATATTGTGAATTTTCTGCCATAATAACTCATATATTTTCTCTTCTTTCTGTTCATTTAGTCATTAAACTGGTTCAGGTCATATCATCTTCCATCTATAGTTGAAGGGAGAGAACTGCTATGAGGGATAGCAATATTAAAGGTATGACTTCAATCTAACAATGATAATAACAATGACAAGCCATATTGTGATAGTCTTTAAAAGCCAAAGGATATTTTATAATATAAGCAATAAGGATTCCCTAAGCAAGAAAGTGACAAGCTCAGATTTGTCTCAGATTTAGCTATTACCAGTTTGGTAGCTATGAGGAGAATGTATTGGAGAGATAAGAGACCAAAACAATTAAAATGAGAACAAAACAAGTACAACAATTTGGAATTTGTTTCTTAAGCATTATTCTTCTTGACCTCTCTCCATTATATGAGATTGTGTCTCGGTTTCTCCTCTCATCTTCCTGTGTCTTCTGTTACTCTTCAGTTTCCTTTGCTGGAGCTTTATCTATTTCATGCCTATCAGTGGTTGATAATCTCAATGCTCTGTCCTGAATTCACTTTTCCAGTCCTTCTATACTGTCTCACTTGGTGATTTTATCAGCTTCCAAGTATAAAATCATCATCTTTGTATAGGTGATAACCAGATCTATTTATCCATTCCTAGTCAATCTCCTGACCTAAAATCCTACATTACCAATATCATCCTTTGACAAATTCAAACATAAGGCATCCAAAAATAGAACTTCCTATCTTTCCTGAAAACTTTTTTCTCTTCCAACTTTAATTTTGTCAAAGGTGTCACTCCCAGTTGCCAAATACTTCTCAGTTTTCCTGGGTTTCTTTGAGACTCAACTTAAGATACAACTTCTGAAGGAGCAATCTTTTCATCCCTCATATACACCTGGTCATTTTTATACTTGTTTCTGCCTTTAATGTGAGCTCCTTGAAGCTTTTGCTACTTTTTTCTCCTCAATACTTATCAAAGTGCCTAACATGTAATAAGTAAAATGCTTATTGATTGACTGACTGATCTAATCTTAACACAATTTAAGACAGACTGTTGGTAATATGTAGTGTTTTATGCATTTCATAAACTTAAATTTCTTGTATGCAGAAATGAATGTTAAAAATTGTATATAACACCAAAGTTGAAATGAGTACCTATCAGCATCTACCTTAATTTATTTTCAGCAAAATAAAATAATCCAAATAATAATGATCTAAAAGTAGCATAACATGTTGTATATTCCAATTTTAAGTATGCAATTATCTTAGATTATTGTCACAATTTTTAAAAAAATCTAAAGAAATAAGTTTAATGAATATTATTAAATTGAATGGATTGATAAAACTTGAAACTAAAAGTGAATAAGTGAAGTGGAACACGACTTTACCCCCAAAATCAGTTGTGTTATCTAGACTGATTCCATGTTTCTCCCCTGCCCCAGATCACCCTCACTTTGGACAAACAGGAAAATGATTGAATTCATAAATCATGAATCTTGGACTTTATAAGTATTTCAATGTATATTGCTTATGTGAAATTGATCTTAAATAGCAATTCTTTGGAGAAAACTTTGGTAAAAAAAGATGCACTATTTGGGATCTCAATTATGTTCATTGTAAAGTCTCTCTAGGCATCTGTGCTATCTTGTTTTCGATATGTATTTAAAGAACTTCAAATAGTTTCCTTGATATTCTTCCAAATAAAATGTATACTTTCTGCAGAATAAAACCCCCCATTGAGGACAGGAACTAATTTTTTTTGTCTTTTGTGTTTTATCTACACTAATCATTCATGTGATAAACTTTTAAAAATAATTACTTATTGAATTACTCCCTAAAAAAAGATTATAAATGGATCTGATTAATGTACAATCAATATTCTAATGTTAAAACAAGTTAGAATCTTAAGAGATCACCTAGCTCAAGTGAAGAAATTTCACCCCAAACCTGTATTTAGCATCTTTGTGTGCCCAGCAATTTTCTAATACAAAATTATTTTGTATGAGGCACACATTAGAGAAGATGTTGCTCTTGATCAGTCATTTGTGACTCCTATGGGCCATAGCACAGCAATAGTGAATCTGAGGTTTTCTTTGCAAAGATCTGAGAATGGTTTGCCAATTCCTTCCCCAGTAGATTGAGGCAAACAAAAATTAACTGATGTACTTAGGGTCACACAGCTAAGACATTTGAAAAGAATTACTTTTTATCTCATTCTTTTTTATCTTAAAATTTTGACATCATCTATACTGTAACCTATTCAACATATAAAGGACTGATTGCCATCTGGGGGAGGGGGTGGAGGGAGGGAGGGGGAAAATCAGAACAGAAGTGAATGCAAGGGATAATGTTGTAAAAAATTACCCTGGCATGAGTTCTATCAATAAAAAGTTATTTTAAAATGATAAAAAAAAATTTTGACATCATCTTCCATTCTCTCCTTTTCTCCAATCTACTTTATAAAGGTAGCTTTTCTCCTTGCCAAGATCACCCTTTTTGTAAAGACATATATTCTCCATCAAATTGCATCTTCAATTATCTTTCTTTCTCCAAACTTCAACCTTTCACCAACTACTAGTTCCAACAATACCATCTTCAAATAGGACTTTCCTAGCTATCCTTTATAAAAACAAAAACTCGTTTTATTTTCACTACTTGCTTCTTCATCTACTGTCTAAAATTTCTTTCCTCCTTCTCTAGGCAATCTCCTTGTAAAGTATGCTCTACATCCATTTCCTTACTTCTTATTCACTTCTCAACCCTTTGAAATCTGAATTCTGAACTCTTAACTGAGTTGACCATTCCCATCATACCATCACTCTCTCCAAAAGTGGCCACTGATTTCTTAATTATCAAATATTATGGCCTTTTTTGCCCTTATCCTTCTTAATCAATCTTCTGTGTTTTATACTGTTGATCTTCTGGATAGGATCTCCTCTCTGACTTTTCATGGCATGACTCTCTCTTGGTTCTTCTCCTACTTGCTACTTCTCATTAACTGTGTTTATCCCCCAGGATTCTGTCCTAGAGCATTTCCGTTTCTTCCTCTATATGTGCTTACTAGTGATTTTTATTCAGATGACTCAGAACCTGACAAGTTTTAATTCCATATTGCCGTTTCACTATTATTCATTTCAAATTAGATGGCCCAGAGACATGTAAATTTCAATATATCTAAAATTAAATTCATCTTTCCCTCAAACTTTCCCTACTTCTAAGCTTCTCTGTTTCTTTCAAATACATTATCATTCTCTGTTTCAGAGATTCTCCTGAATTTTCCTGGCCTCCTTATTATATTTCAACCCATATCTTTAATCAATTGCCAGAAATAACACCAACAATAAAAACTTGTCATTTCTATCTCCATAACCTCTTATATTTGACCTTCTCTTTCCCTTTATTTACATTCAACTTCAACTTTAGCTCAGACCTTCATCATCTCTTGCACAAAATATTGCAATAATCTCCTATTTATTTTCTTTGCTTTGAATTACCCACTACTCTATAATGTATCAGAAACATGGCTGCCAGCGAAAATTTCTCTTAAGTGCTGATCTGACAATGTGATTCTATTTTTATAGGGGGAAAGGAAAAAAAAAAGAAATTTGCACAGTAACTTCATTATATATTTAAAAGGAATAGCAAGTTACAAATATTTACAGTTTCATATGCAATCATCTTTTTTGTGCTATGTTATGGAAACGCTTGTCTCCTCTCCCCAAAAATAAATAAATGTGAAAAAATAGAAATATCAACTCCTCTGTTCCAATTACCTCTCAGCCTCAAACCATCTTTGCAAATGCATTAAACTTTTTTTTTCCCCATACTTACTCTTCTATTCAACTACCCTAGCCTTTTTTCTTGTTCCTTATACAGTACACTGCATATTTTGCCTTTATGATTTTATAGTGGCCAATCTCACATATCTGAGATAGATGTCCTTCTTACTTCCCTCTCATAGGAATTCTTAGCTCAACCACCATGAAGTTTTTTTTTTTGTTGTTGTTGTTGTTATTGTTCCCCCTTCCCCTTCAAATGTTAGTCATCCTTTCAAACTACTTTAAATTTTAAATGTATTGTATTTATTAACTAGTTTGTATTTATTTCCTTTATTGTTGTGCTACACACACACACACACACACACACACACACACACACACACACATATATATATATGTGTATGTATATATATATATATATATTTACAAGTGTACTTATCTCTCCCTTCAATGTAAACTTCTGAGTAAAAATTCTTTTATTTTTTGTATTTATATTTCTAGGACCTAATATAGTCTATAATACATAAGAAGTGCTTATAAGCATTTATAAATGCTTATTGATTGATAAATTCATTAGGATTGTAATTGCCATGCAGTATGCCAAAGATTTCTTTTCTGATTCAAAAATTTGTTTGGCTCCTTTTCATAGCATAGCTTTCTAGGAGAGAGGGTTCAAACGTTATATGCCTCATGAGCCAGGAAATCTCATTTATAGTTTCATGGGTCAGTAAGATCAAGGACTCATGAATCTTTATAGAAAGATTGTTATATTCCCCCCCATACACTTTCTCTCTCTGTCTCTCTGTGTCTCCCCCCGACCCTGCATACTATTTAAGACCAATAAGAATGTTTACAGCATGTATCAGCATCTGCCTTTATCTTCAATTATTTTAGTCCTTGGGTAACACTGCTCTAAAATAGTGATTCTCAAAGTGCAGTCCATGGATAATTTTCTATGATGTTCCTCTAGGACTTCCTCAATCTGGTAATAAATAACAGATTTATTTTTAATGAATTATAGAGATTTGAGAAATGAATATTGAAAGTGATGATCAAAATATTAGTGTATCTGTATACATCTTGTGAATCTTGAAATATTTTTTTTGACCGAGGTAATTGGGGTTAAATGACTTGGCCAGGGTCACACAAGTAGGAAATGTTCAATGTCTGAGGTCAAATTTGAACTCAGGTCCTCCTGACTTCATGGCTGATGCTCTATTGTGCCACCTAGCTACCCCGAAAAATTAATTTTTATCATACTATCATTACTCTGCGTTTACTCTGTGCATGTTCACTTATGAATGTCCAGAATTGAAGAAAAATAATTTTCATTTTTAAAAATCTTTTTATCATTGACATTTTTATATCTTACTGATCACTTCAATATTAAAAATAATTTTACCAATGTAAATAATAGAATGAATTACTTAAAAGTATAAGTCAATAATTATATAGCATTAAAATATAATTTTATTCAAAGGTTTAAAATTATATCAAAAATTCATTTTAGTTATATAAATCCCAATTCTAAAATGTTCAAACTACTTATGAAAATTTCTGAAATCATAGCTCAGTTCATTTTCCCTTACTTTTTCTTTCTTTCTTTCTTTCTTTTTTAAAGAACTGTTGAGTAGGCAGAAAGTAAAATTGCACATGAACTGAAATTATATCACATTTTTTTAGCCAAAGATGGCTAGATTTGAAAGACTTGATCTTTTGAAGTAATTTTCTGTCTACAATGCTGTTGTTTTCATTGTGAATATTCTATACATCATTGAAATATTATACATTGACATTCTGGTGATTATCATTAATAAATTTGTTATGTCAAATATCCCCATTCATTCTGTTGCTCAGCTATCTTAGCTGCCCATTAACAAGATAAGTTTTTGTCTAATATTCATCTCTTGATTGAGAAGTATGGTATGGAAAATACATTTTCATATTGTTAACATGGTAATTCATGTTGTTTTCCTCCTTTCCTTTCCTTTCCTTCTTTCCTTCCTTCCTTCCTTTTTCTACTACTTCTTTCCTCCATCCCTTCCTTCCTGATGAGTCAGGAAGTCAATGGCTATTGCCATTCAATTCATGCTAAGTACCATTTGAAATAATGATGCCAGTCTCTTTTGTTGTTTGATATAATTTAATTAAAAACATATTGTTTAGGTGATATTCTTAGATACTTAGTTTTCTATTTGGGAAAATAATGAATATAAAATTTAATAATAGATTACTTACTATGATTTGCCCCTTGGACTTTGATTTAAAAAAAGGCTTTTGTTGATTTGTCTTTGCCTTTCATCTTACTTACCTGCTTTCATTACAGTCTTTGATGGAGATTTTGAGATTGTAGTAATTTTGCTGGAAAGTAATGTACTACATTTCTTATGCTATTTTCCATAAGAATTTGATTAGATTATTAAATTTAACAATGAGCATGATAAATCAGCTCATAATTATTTGGAACAAAAATTTTATTAAATTGATCCATGTGAATAGGTCCCCAAAATGACTATTTCTACCAGGAAAAAATACATTAATTCAAACTTCAAGGCACAACACTATATCTCTTAACAGTGTACAACATTAATGTCTTCTGCATATCAATTTTGTTTCAGAATCTGTTTCAGTCTCAAACTATTGGAAGGCCATCATAACACTTGCAATTCTTAATCTATTATTATCAGATTGTATGGGAGACATAAAGATTAGTCATTCCATTTATACCATTAAGTGTATTTTATTCAAGGATTATTTATTATCTTTGATCTAGAGCTGGAAGCATCATAAGAGGGCATCTAGTCTTACCTGTTTATTTTGTGGAACTGAAGCCAATATCAGCTAAAATATCAGGTCAAAACTAAGATCTCAAAGATAGCAGAGTCAGAAGCTGGGTTTGAAACCATCTCCTCTGCCTATACAGTAAGTGCTGTTCTTCCAATTTATTGCAAAGCCACCCTGTGCTCAAATGCAAACATGAACTAAGAAACTAGACCCATGGATTTGCACTTTTATTAAAATCCAGATATTTATATTTTAATCACATTTTGAAGAGGGAGAGTTAGTAGATGGACTCCTAAGAGTCCATTATATATTTATATTTATTATATATTTATCTATTGACAAATATTAGTGTTGTAACTAAAAAAAAATTCATTGTAGCATCATAAGAAAAAAAAAACAACAACTTGATTTTGACTAAGAAGAGCTGGGTTCTAGTCCTGTATATGTCACTTACCAACATTATATCCTTGAACAAACAAATAAAATGTATGGGTCTTAGATTCTTCAACTGTAAAATGGTGGATTAACCTAGATCATCTCTAAGTAACTCCATCATTTCATTCCCTTAATGGGAGATATATATATATATATATATATATATATATATATATATATATATATATACATATATATACATACATATACATGCTTATGTCTATATAGTTACATATACATGCTTATGTCTATATAGTTACATACACATATATATAGTCAAGGAAGAATGAGAGCTATAAACTGCAGAGTTTCTTTTTGATTTAAACATGCCTCTATACAGAGACAAAAATCTAAATGAAAATGAGAAAAGTAAATGTTTTAGTGACTAGCAAGTATTATACAATTGAGAGTTTTCATCCCCAAGCTATGTATTTTAACCTTAAACATCACAAATGTGACTACACTTCCAAAACAGAATTAGTTCCAGGCCAGATGTCATCTTAAAGAAATTTAAAACATGTCTTGGTAAGGCATCTTTGTTTTTATTCTCAGGGTAAATACAATCTGCAACTTCATGATTTATTCCAGAAACATCTGCATTCCTGCCAGCTGAGAGCAATATATTGCACACTTGACCAAACCTTCATCAGTGGCTGAATCTAAACCTAAACTGTGGCAGCATGGTATATGCGCAATTAGTTTTTGATTCCATTATTCCTTGGAGTGCAAGGTTTGATTTTTTTTTTTCTCCTGGTAGTCTAATGGTCCCCTTGCTGGAAGTAATCTTAAGGTCTATGTAATATTAGCCCCTTGCCAGGGAGAGCATTAGACTGGGACCTAGAATATCTGAGTTCAATTGCAGTATCAGACAATTATTAGCTGTGTGGTCCTGGGCAAGTCCCTCAGAAGATGTTCCCTCAATTTCAAAATGAAGATGATAAAAGCACCTAGTTTACAGGGTTGTTTTAAGGATCAAATGAGATAACATATGTAAAGTTTTGCAAATGTTAAAGCTCTATGTAAATGTTGTTTATTATTATTATTTTATAAATGAGGAAAAAGGGAGCCATAGAGGCTAAACTAATTACATAAGGAAATATTAAATCCAAATCTAATGATGTCAGTCCAACACTCTTTCTCTCTTTCATGAATTTGGATTACTATTCCATTAAGAGAGTTTATTGCAGATAGTTCTAATCTCAGGAGGAAACCTAAAGATTTTCAGTAACTTTTTGGATAGGGGTATACTTGATTGGGAGCTTGAGAAGAAAGAGAAATTATTAAAATAGTATTTAGGGAATAAGTGGTGGTAATCATTGTATTGATAAGATGGAAATTAGAATTAGAGGACCAACTCACTTTTGTGTCCTAACTGAGGAGGGCATGGCCAAGACTTTTATTTTATGTAGTAATTATTATTGTATTATATTATCCTATTATTGATTGCATTATTGTATTATCAATCCTAGAATTTCATACTTGAGCATTCAATGATTGTGTTGTGGCTGAGGCACATTGTGTCAAATCCACTTGGGAAATTTATTTCAAAATAAGGGTAAAAGAACCTTTACTTCTTTCTACTAATTCATTCATTAAACCTCAGGCAAGCCCTTTGGTCATTGTGTTCCTTATTCCTGCAGTATTAAAATACAGAATTTATATGTGGAAAATAGGTTATAAAACAAAGTACAATAATTTTGTTTTCCTAGTTGGTTTGCTTGTCAGAAGAATGAAAAAAATGACTAATTCAGTGTAAATGCTTAGTGAATCACTCATTCTAGTTTATGAAACTATTGAAATTCTAACTATGTATAAAGCACTGTGGTAGACATTGAGAAAGTTTTAAAGACTAAAGACATTGTCTCTGCTCTGATTTGTTGAGTTCAATATTTCATACTTTGAATTTTCTATGGATACAAAATCTCATCAATTCCTATCATCTCCTTTAGTGTAAAGCATGTCACCTTTCTGTGGATTCCCCTTCTTTGTAATTTTTGCTCATATTCATACATTTCCACAAATCGACTATAAGAGAATTTATCCAACATGAAAGATCTTTCATCATTTATTTTTAAATTGTGGATAACAGTGCAGTCTCTTTTGTCCCTTATTCTTTTCTCCCATTTCCTTCCTTCTTTCCTTCTTTTCTTTTTTTTTTTCTTCTCTCTTTCCTTCCTTCCTTATTTTCTAGTCCTTGCTGATGTATTTGGCAGTAACTATACCAAGTTTTCATTGACAATATGTATATAAGGTACATTTTCTGCATTTCTATTACTATTTGATTAAACTGTACAATTTAGATTCCACAGAGATTGTGGTTGTGCACAGTTTTGAGTCCTATACTATACTAGGGTATACTATACCCTAGAATATTTTGTTTTTAAAAATTGTGCTTTTTCATATGTAATGAGGACAAACTAGAACCATTTCCAATCAGATCAGGGTAAAACAAGATTGCCCACTATCACCATTACTATTCAATAGTGTATTACAAATGTTAACTTTGGCAATAAGAAAAGAAAAAGAGATTAAAGGAATTAGAGTAAGTAATGAGGAAACCAAATTATCACTCTTTGCAGATAATATGATCGTATACTTAGAGAACCCTAAAGAATTAACTACAAAACTACTAGAAACAATTCACAACGTTAGCAAAGTTGCAGGAAACAAAGTAAATCCACATAAATCATCAGCATTTTTATATATTATCAATAAAGTCCAGCAGCAAGAGATACAAAGAGAAATTCCATTCAAAAAAATGTTGATAATATAAAATATTTGGAAGTCTAACTGCCAAGGCAAAGTCAGGAACTATATGAACACAACTACAGAAGAGTTTCCACACAAATAAAGTCAGATCTAATCAATTGGAAAAATACCAAGTGCTCATGGGTAGGGTGAGTAAATATAATAAAAATGACAATACTACCTATATTAATCTACTTATTCATTGCCATATCAATGAAACTCCCAAGAAATTATTTGACAGATCTAGAAAAAATTATAACAAAGTTCATCTGGAAGAAGAAAAGATCCAGAATTTCAAGGGAATTAAAAAATGCAAATGAAGCTAGCCCAGCTGTCCCAGGCCTAAAACTATATTACAAAGCATGTCATCAACACCATTTGGTATTGGATAAGAAATAGAGTTGATGATCAGTGGAATAAGTAAGTTAGGTTCACAGGACAAAATAGTCAATGACTATAGTAATCTAGTATTTGACAAACTCAAAGACCCTAGTTTTGGGGATAAAAATTCATTATTTGACAAAAACTGCTGGGAAAATTGGAAACTAGTATGGCAGAAACGAGGCATTGATCCACACTGAACAGCATATACCAAGACAAGATCGAAATGGGTTCATGATTTTGACATAAAGAGTGATATTTTAAGCAAATTAGAAGAACTAAAGATAGTTTACTTTACAGTTATGTGGAGAAAGAAGGATTTTGTGGCCAAAGAAGAACTGGAATTAATTATTGAACAAAAAATAGATAATTTTTATTATATTAAGTTAAAACATTTTTATACAAACAAAACAAATACAGACAAGATTACAAGAGAAGCGATAAACTGGAAAAACAGTTTTATATTTAAGGGTTCTTATAAAGATCTCATTTCTAACATATATAGAGAATTGATTCAAATTTATAAGAATTCAAGCCATTCTCCAATTGATAAATGGTCAAAGAATATGAAGACAATTTTCACATGAAGAATTTAAACCATTTCTAGTCATATGAAAAGGTGCCCTAAATTACTATTGATGAGAGAAATGCAAATTAAGACAACTCTGAGATACCACTACACACCTGTCAGATTGGCTAATTTGACAGAAATAAATAATGATGAATGTTGGAAGGGATGTGGGAAAACTTGGACACTAATACATTGTTGGTGGAATTGTGAATGGATCCAACCATTCTGGAGAGCAATTTAGAACTATGCCTAAAGGGATATCACACTATGCATACCCTTTGATCCAGCAGTGTCTTTACTGAGCTTGTATCCCAAAGAGATCATTAAAAAGAGAAAGGGACCCACATATACAAAAATGTTTGTAGCAGCTCTTTTAGTAGTGTCAAAAAACTGGAAAATGAATGGATGCCCATCAGTTGGAGAATGGCTGAATAAGTTGTGGTATATGAATGTTATGGAATATTATTGTTCTATAAGAAACAATCAGGAGGATGATTTCAGACAGGCTTGGAGAGACCTACCTGAACTGATGCTGAATGAAATGAACAGAACCAGGAGATCATTGTACACAGCAAGAACAAAACTATATGATGATCAATTCTGATGTATTTGGCTCTTTTCAACAATGAGATGATCCAGGCCAGTTCCAATCATCCTGTGATGAAGAGAGCCAACTACACCCAGAGAGAAGATTGTGGGAACTAAATGGGGATCATAACATAGAATTTTCACTCTTTTTTTGTTTGCTTGCATCTTATTTTCTTTCTCATGTTTTTTCTTTTTCTTTTTGATTTGATTATTGCAGCAAGATAATTGTAAAAATATATATGCATATATTAGATTAAACATATGTTTTTACCATGTTTACCATATATTGGATTATTTACCACCTAGGGGAGAGCATGGGGAGAGAGGTAGAAATTGGAACACAAGATTTTGCAAGGGTTAATGTTGAAAGATTATCCATGCATATGTTTTTAAAATTAAAAACTTTAATAAAAATAGCATTTTAAAAAATTAAAATTTGCTTTTGTGACTGTGGATACTTTGGGATTAGTGAAAGCCTTATGTTTTTCAGATATGACATAACTTATGAATCTCCTCCTCTTAAACTCTAGGCCCAATTTCTTGTCCATGTGCTGTACCTGCCCTAGATTTTATATACTGATTGAGTTGATGGACTACCTATGCTACTGCATGATACTAATTGAATAATATGTTCAGGAAGCAAAGCTCAGCTTTTTTATAAAATGGAGTGACATGATCATATATATTAATTAGAAAAAAATCTGGATATTTGGTGTAGATTGAAAGAAAGGGACCCTAGAGGCAGAAAAACAAATTCATAAGCTCTTGCAATCCCTCCTTCTATTTTCTATAGCTTTCCAAGTTCAACAAGACACATCAATTCTATTTTTCAAATATCTCTTGTATTTATGTCTTCTGCTTTCTGTTTTCACTGCCAATGATCTAGTCTAGGTAAGATCCTCAATACATCTAGGAGTTATTTATATTTATAAATTTATAAAGAGTTATTTCAGTATGATAGCTGTCTGCTTTGATAGTAACTCTGACCCATAGCTCTAAAAAGCCTTTTCAGTCAGAAATATCTGGGCTTACCTTTCCTACTGGTCATTCTGAGTTTCATATAACACTCTAAGTAACTCTGGTCCCACTGTATATGAGTAGATTCCTTGAAAGATGGAATTTCTTGTATTAATGGTCATGGAATGGTCACATTATTATTATTATGATTATTATTAACACAGAGACTAGAAAATAAGTAAGGAAGGAAAGAAAAAAGGAAGGAAGGAGGAAAGGAAGGAAAGAAAGAAGGAAATAAAAAGGGAAAAAGAACAAAGGACAAAAGGCATTGCACTAACATACACAAACAATTTAAACAATTTAATTTTAAGAGCTCTCATTCCTCCCCAAGTAATTTGAAAGAAGATGAAAAAGTGTTCCATAGTACAAGTGACATGCCTCAGGTCACACAACTTAGGTATTGCAGTATCTCTCTGGGATCCTTCTACTGAATCTTACTTGCACTGGCAGAGTGGGTTCCCACAGGAGGATTTTCTGCTGCTTGGGATTCTAAAGGTAACACTTTTGGGAATCTGATCAAGTATCCATTAGTATTGCAATCAAGACTCATGTCTTTTGATTCCATGTCCAGTGCTCCCTCTGGAGTATTAATACCCAGGTTTCTTGTTCTTCCCCTCACCTACTATTATCTTCTTGCTCCCTTTCCACTGCCAGATAATCTTGTGATTTTCTTTATATTTAGTCTCACAGATCAAATAAATTGAACATAAATATTGTATCTTCATCTGTGAGAGATAGTATCTTGCTCTAATATTGTAATTTCTGGTAAGAGGAAAATTAAATACATTCTCTTTACAATGTATGGCACTCTGGAACTTCATATAAAGGTAACTAAAATAGAGATTAATATTCATATGCATATACATGGCCATTGTCAATTGGGGATTGGAATAAATATCCTAAGATACTTTCTTGCCCTAAAAAAAAAAAAAGACAAGCAATGTCAAAATCTCTCGTTTCATAGCTCTAGAAATAGAAGAGTCCTCAGAGGTCATTTAGTTCAATCTTCTAATTATACAGATGAGGGAGCCCTGCAGAAATTACATGATTTGCTCAAGGTTTCATAGAGATCCTCTTTGAAAACAGATCCTCTAGGTTTTGACTCAATGTCTTTCCAGTATACCATACTCCCTTCCCATAGAATTAAATAATATAAAAGTCATCCTTTGGGAACTATCCCCTGGGATTCTTACTCACTTTATTTTTTTCCTTATACCATCTGTAAATCGGGGAAAACCAAGTGGAACTCAAGCATCCCAGACAGGAGGGGAAGCTGCAGTTTTTTGTAGGACTCATAACATATGCCAGTGTCAGATGTAACTTGTATCACTATTTCCACACTGTTCCACTTTATCATGTTGAAGTGTATAACAGATGGGAAGATTATATAACTGATTCATTGTTTAGCATTATCGTGATTAGTTAATGTTGGAAACCTTCCGGAATTGTGGTTGCTGTATGTATGAGCTCTTGGATAGACTTGAATTTAACTGGGCTGATCTTAACAATTGTTTATTAGAAATCGTAGCATAGAAAACTATCTTCTATTTTTTTTTCTGTAATCTGCATTGTATATATTTATAGTGGAAATATTTTTGGCCATGCCTTGGGAGATAATAAATTGAGGGAGAGTGTATGTTTTGTATTTTTAATTCCTCATAAGCAGAAGTATAAAATATTGATAATTCTATCAAAGAGATTTTGGATTTTTTTTAATGACTAGGGATATTGATGTGCTTGCTGAGGAGGATAGAGGACAAACTAAATTAGTGATAATGTGATAAGCTGAAGTAAGGCCATGTCAATCAAGTTTCGTAAAGGAAAAAAGATGCAGAAATCTTCTAAAGCCCCAAAATGAAACAGTGGGGGCAAATCTATCATTTTCCCCCAGTGCCTAGCACATAGTAGGTGCTAAATTGATGCTTTTTGAATTAAATTGAATTGGCAAAACAATCGGACACACTCAGACGACTTTGATGGGAATCTAGATTAGGGCTGCTCAGTTTAATAAAAAATGGCAAGCAGCCCGTGAACTGTAAATAAGAACTGGCCCTGCAAACATCTGGCATGGATGCCAGCCAGATGTGTGCTCAGCATGCAAAGGACTTCATTGGTTAAGTTAAAGATAGATCTTTCTCACATCATTCTACACAGAGATAGCAGGATGTTTAGACATGCTATATTTAGATATAAGGTCCAATAAGATACTGTTTGAGGTGAAAAGCCAAGAACTCACCAATTGACATCCTAGATGAGTTATCAGGTATTTACAAAATATGCTAGTTAGAGATCACTGTGCAGGATGTTTCTAAAGTATGAATCAATCTTCCATCGCAAAAATGACCATTCATATTAATATCTATAACGATCAGAATTATGGAAGACATCATCATATTTTCATTCTCACATCTTCATCACCTTCTTCTCTTCTCACCCCTCCAGCACCTGAACTTCTGGGGTATGTACTTTCCCATCTCTCTCCCTGTCATTTGAAAAAATTTTCTTTTCCCAAAAGTTATCATCAGGTTGCATTGGAATTTTATAACTACAATGAAGTGTGATAGAGGAGCATAATTAGGATTATTCTACAAATGCTAACTCAATTGTCCTGTCTGATTTTTAAAAATTACTAGCTGATTAGTAGATACAGTTGTATAAACAAAACTGATTGACCCCTTTCTCCTATTTCACTAAGTAGCAATGGATAATGAATGAGACCAGATAATTCGCTTCTGGATGTGAACAAAATAATGCTTAACAATTGTTCTCAAGTTAATTCAGCAAACAACTTTGAAGTTGGAAGCTCACCAATAAAAACACTGCAAATTAGACTCTGCAATCCAGATAAACAATAAAAATTAAAGCTAGCTATTTCACTATAGTGAAATCCACCTTTTTTATCTTTGCGTGTCTATCACTTTATAAAAGGTAGTATTCATTTTCTTTGGGGCAGATCTGTCGATAGACAGGAAAACACATCTTGCTGTGTGACCCTGGGAAAATCACTAATCTATGTTTGCTTCAGTTCTTAAGCTATAAAATGACCTGAAGAAGGAAATAGCAAACCACTGTACTATCCTTGCAAAAATGAAAAATAAACAAAATCACCACCAACAGGTAGAATACTGATTCTCCAGTCAGGAAGTCAGCTTAAATCTACCCTTAGACATTTGTTAGCTGTGTGACCAGGGCAAATGAATTAACCCTCTCTACCTAAGTTGCTCATCTGTAAAATTAGCTAGAGAAGGAAATGGCAAACCATTCCCAGTACCTCTGCCAGGAAAACCTCAAACTGGGTCATGAAGAGTTGGATACAACTGAACAAAAACAAAATTCATTTTCTTATTCTAGCCTTTAAATTACTTAATGCATACAAAGATGATATATACCATATAACTTTTTAAATAGGTTGAAATGAACTGGTCAGGAGGAGGTAGATTTATCTTTGTTTTATTTTAAGTTAGAAAAGAATCCTCAAGCTTTTGCAGCTTTGTTTTGGGACAATTTCACGTTATAGATTTAGAACTGATAGAGATCATCTAGGCAAAACTCATAATTAATGAAACTCAAGCCCAGAAAATTAAAAGGCAGAGAGTATAACAAAATAGGAACATCTGCTGTATTTAGCTAAAGAGAACTTATGTTTGCTTCTTACTCTTTGAGAAGCCTTCACCAGTACCCTAAGTGCTCTCTCCTCCACTAATCCTTCTGAGTTCCTTCATGTGATGTTTTCTCAAATAACATGTCCTTAAGTTCCCTTCACCATTTTACTTACCTTCCGGCTATGTTTTTAAATTGTATATTTCAAGAAAATACATTTGTGCAAAAGGGTGCATTCTGATGACCTTGGTTTTGCATTCATTTCACAGATATTTATCACCTATAGATCCTTAGATTTTATAAACCCTAGAATCATTTTATGTTACAATAGTTATCTTCTGTTTACCAAGTCCTTATCATCTAGGTATTAAGTACAAAGAATCATACTGAAGAAGGATCCTGAATTTTTACTAGAGGAAGACTTTAGGTATCTAAGCTGCTCCTCATGGTTTTTTCTGTTATGTCATAATTTCTTCATAGAAGTGAAAAGAGCTAAATAAAGCTTATTGTATGAGCAGAAATGAAATAATCACGGGAAAGATTTGTTCATATAGCTTTTTCTTCCTTGTTATAAAAAATTATCTACTATCTTAAAGCATTCATGAAGTACTTACTATGGGCCAAACACTAGGCAACAAAATCCATAAGGAGATCATATTTTAATGAAAGAGATAACATGGTCACATATAAGTTCCTATAGAATACATTCAAATGAATACAAGGTAGATTCCAGAGGAGTGCTCTTGAATTATACTATATTCTATATAATTATATATAGTACCTATAGAATACATTCAAGTGAATACAAGGTAGATTCAAGAGGAGTGTAGAATGAGATGTGTGTGGGGGAACCGTTTTGTATTACACATTTTGTTGACATTGGTATGTTCTACACTTTTATTTCTAAAATATCAACAAGTTTTCTAACTTTGAATACATGAAATGATTTAAAAACTTAATTTCCCCAAATTAAATTTTTTTGTCTTCGTTATTTCATTGTGAAAAAACTATTGTTTATAAATAGTTTATTTAATTCTTAAATATGATTTCCTATAATATTAGGAGGGGGAATTCCCATAATCCCTTACTTCAGAGGTTTTTCATGAGTTGCCATATATTATTTTCCTTAGGTCTGTTTACTGATTTATATAAAAGTTGCCTATTCATGCTGTATTTAAGATCCTCAGTCCTCAGGCAAATGCTTAAAACTGTCTTTAAATATTATTTCCCAGGCATTTTGGCTTTTATGTGATGTCATTCTTTGTCTGCCTGAAAACATGATTATAATGTATAAATCATTGCCTCCTGAGGACTGCACTAACACTAGATCTAACAAGTTTCTTAGTTCACTGTAATGATCTTGTGAAGGGACTGCTGCGGAAGATAATGGGCTTGAAGCCCAAGAAGGTCCTTCAGGAGGTTGCCTTTGTACTTTGTGACTCAGATATTGGGTATTCCCTCCTACTCCTCTTTGTATCATTAAGTGTTGAGGCCTACTTGGAAAGAAGGGGTGTTAATTAACAGAGGCAACCTGAGAATAGGTCAGCTAAAGGGTAGGTGAACAAATTAATTGGAACAGAAAGAAGATTGTGTGTTACAGATTCAGAATTATGCTGAAGAAGGCAAAAAAATAACAAGGCATGAAAGATTACAAAATAGAGAGTGGGAAAATATTCTGATTAAAGTAGAATTGGAAAGGGTAAAACAAAAATGAAAGGTCAGTCCCCACAGGACTCTATATAATAAAGAGACACATTGATGTGAGAAGTAGCTAATGATAAAGTGCAGTGGTCTTCTCCAAACACAAAATGATAACTGTTGCTTATGTTGATAATAGTTCAGAATGTTTTTGTTCATTATTAGCACCGCTGCGAAATGCTTAATGATGCTCTATTGCATAATGCACTAGGCAAGTTGCATGGATATGAATCTTGTCTTTTAGAAATCTTGCAGCCAAAATTAATTAGGATTGTCTGAGATAGTGTGATGTGGCAGAAGGAATGCCAGAGGTAGAGAGTCAGAGAGACTAGAGTTCAAATCTCACCTAGGACACTTATTATCACTATCACCAACTCACTTAATTTCTTAGAGTTTCATTTTCTCATCCATAAAGAAAAAAATAATACCTCAAATGGCACTAGACTATTGCCTCAAGTCATCTGAAGCCTAATATAATTGCTGAGGTAGTGACTTATTTCCTGGATCCAGAACTCATATTCTTAATCTTCCTCAGACCAAAATTCTTGATGCAAGTTTTTTTCACTTCTAAAGGCTTTGACCTTCCTTGATCCCAACACACATCTCTATTGTCTAGTTTATTCCCAGAATCCCACAGTGATTGAGAAAATTAAAATTATGCTGTACCATTTAATAATTGATTCTACTTCAGAATCATATTTCCATACAAAGTTAAAAAATGCAGTCTCCTCTGGGCCAAAGTGAATTGAAGGTGTGGTTGAGATGATTTTGTTATGAAAAGACTCCATTGAATTCAGCAGAATTGGGGAGTAAGCCCAGGATGAGCTGCTGCTGTCCACTGCTTCCATGCTGGTCCAGGAATAGTGTTACAACTAAAGCTCTTCTAGAGGGAGAGAAAAATCCTTTATTCAGCAATTCTCAAGAGAAGTCAGTGTGCTTGTGGTTGAGACACAGACAGAACGCCAAAGCAGGAGCAAACTTTATCCTGTTAGTTCAGTTCCTTACCTCTCCCTTCAAGATTCTGATTGGTAAGATTTACAGTCAGAATTAGTTACAATTGTTTGTTTTTACAATTAAAGTTACAATTGGTTGGATTTATAATCCTTTTTATTGGCCCATTCCACATCGTTCCATATGTCAAAAGCCTTGTGATCTGACATTGACCCTACCTGGCTTGGGCCTGGGCCCCTTTGTCAGGCACTTTCTTCTTTAGCTACTTCCTTGACTCACACAGTTATTGCTTGGAGATGCCTTAACAAAATATTTCAGTCCTCCCTTCTTCTATTTTGACAATATCTGTAGAAACCTAACATCTTATTCTCCTCACAACATGATTACTTCTAGCCAAACTCCCCTCCCACATTGTTTGCTAACCAATTTAACCTGGGACCTCTGTTTTATTACTTATAAATAAATAAAGTTTAGTCTAAACTTCAAATGACAATTGTTTCCCCTTGTCTTTCTTTGTGAAATGTGGGGTGATTGCATCTCTCCAAAGGTTACAACTAATTAGGTAGTCTGGATTGGAATGGTTTCTAGCCAAGTTCATTAGGGACAGTTGAGGCCCATAAAACAATTAATATTCTTTAAATGTCAGAAGGGTATGATCATTTTCATCTGAAAACATAACATAATACAAGCATCCAAAATTCTTGCTTTCTTGCCTCTCAGTAAAGAGGATTTTTCCTTGTCCCTTTGGGGTCACTGACCCTACTTTATTAATAGTTATACATGTCATTGTTAATACACTGTTCTCTTACTCACAGAAATGTATCTCAGTTTCCTTTTATTTGCATTCTATTTGCTGAGATTATCTTAAGAGCAAAATAATGAAAGCAAAAAAAAAAAAGTTGACATTATCTAATAAGCATTTTAATGACATAAGATTAAGCATTTATACAGTGCCCCTTTGTATCAAGCACCATTCATGCTTTACAATTATCCTCTCATTTGATTCTTACAGAAATCCTATGAGGTATATGTGGTTTTTATCCCTATTTTACATTTGAGGAAACTAAGGCAAACTGTGATTAAACAGAGAAATACAGTTACAGGATTTGAACTCACTTTTCCTCCAGGTCTAGAACTCTCTTCAAGATTATGGAGGAATTTTAAAATCCTGAAGAGAAGTTTATTTCAACTATGTATACATATACTGAGATTATATAAAGTGGCATGTAAATCACATGGAAGAAGCAATAATTTTAATAGAAGTTCATTTTGTGACAACACTTGTGTTTCTACTAACACTTGCCTGAAAACATTTGTCTTTGATCATATAAGTGTGGACTGGTTTGCTTTCCCCAGATTAAATTCTTTTCTAGTTGAGTGCTGTATTTCATGCCATATACATATATTTCTTTCTTCTCTCTTTTCCCATCACCCACTCTCATTTTTAAAGAATGTATTTTAGTGAATATTTGAGATTACTCAGGAATTTAAATATGGAGAGGCTAAATGTTTAAAGGATCATTCAAGACTATGGTTAAATAAATTCAATTGCACAAAAGAGTAAAAGAAAATGTGGTTGAAAATTATAAACAATATCCAGAATAGACAAAGTATTTCAGTAAAACAACCCAATGAATCTCAGAAAATGAGCAATGACTTTCAGGCATTTGATTCTCTTGCAGTGTGACACAGGCTTCTTCAAGTTGGAAGAACAGTAACAAGATCAGTATTAAAAATAAATTAATAAATAGAGCCAGCTAGTAGCCTTTATCAAGACCAAATGCTAACCAGGATAAAGTTAGTTCAAAGACTAGAGTTTAGAAAAAGGAAAATTTTACTGATTAAACGCATGTTATTTATTGAAAGCTAAAGAAATATTATTAGAAGGCCAGGAAGCTTATAAAATATGGACATCTTCATCTGGTTGTAAAATATCCTCCTAAAAATATTTAAGGGATGTTTTATTTCTCTAGGACTGGAAGTCTTATTCCCAGTGAGGAAATGATGAACCAATAAATGCATTGACATACTGTGAAGCAAAATTTTTCCACAAATAAAGAAATTCCCAAAAGACCATGGAATACAATAACAAGAACTTACATTATGCCTCATATCAGGGAAGAAATGCATCCCAGGGAAGGAAGGAAGTATATTTCAGTGACCTGGTAATTTACCTAATCTCAAATGCATTGAAAACTTCTGGATTTTATTCAAGGCTAGATTTGGAAAAAATAGATTGTTCCTCAAATATACACTTAATATACAATGTGCTATGTCTTGTCATGATGAAGAATTAAAGAATATATGTCAAAATCTGACCTCACTAACAATGTGTGTAAAAAAAAAGTATAACAAGGACATATTATATAATAAAAGTTGTTTATCCATGCAAAAAGTTGAAAGATTTACTATGTAAGCTAATAAATGCAATTATTATACTTGGTCTTAGTTAATTTGCATACTATTTTACATTGTAATACAAACTCAGACACATTTTCTCATGGAGGGAAGGATTGTCTTTTGTCTTATAATAAGATGTACCAAATCTTATTTTCACATCTGTGGAGGGAAGTTTTTAATTCAATTTCATTGTATAAAATTCTGTAAGTCATTATGCTAGATCCTAAGGTTACAAAAATTGAGTCACTTCTAATTCTGCTTTTAAGAAATCTCCCATAAATAGGGCAAATACATGTATCTATGATGCAAGTCAGTGAAAGATTAAACAAATATTATGAAAAATGTGAAGAGGAAAAGATTACGTTTATCTAGGATGAGAGAGAAGTGGTGCTGTTATGATGCCCTTAGGGACTGGAAAATTTCAGATAATCAAATAGGCCAATAATGCAGAAACAATAAGTTTTTGTTGTAGTACATTCTACTGATGTATTATATTAGAATTTAATTCAACCAAGGAAGGTATCAGGAAGTAAGGAAGGGATTTAAGTCAGTGTTACACAAAAGGATCAAGGGATCAGATATGTAGGACTGACATTTAGCCTGTAGCCAACAGAAAGACAGGGAAATGGTCGCTCATGGTTCAGTGTAACCTGTTATACCAAGCTCTTGCCCTTTCTTCTTACACATACGACATTTGGTCCTTTTATTGCCTCCAAACTAAGCCATTCATCCTTTCATTGTGACCACGGATTTTACAGAGATGGTGAACCGATTCTTGGTTCTTCTTTTATATGACATAAATGGGAAGTGGGAGATGTGACATAAGCAAAGATGGAGTCATGAATTGGTCAAATGAGAACAGGTGTAGTGTGACTAGAATGTAAAGTATGTGAATGAAGTAATACTCCAGTAATTCTCTAGAGCAACTTCTCTCCTTCATCCCTTTAAAGGAGCATAGTTAACCTTTCATCTTGTCATTTCTTTCTTAGTCTACATCTACTAGAAAGGAAGATAGTATTGAGGCTTCAGATGCATTATAGTTTTACATTCTGCCCCAGTGTCTTTCAAGGGCTCCTACACTTATAAAATATCATCAGCCTTGAATATCCAAATTCATGCTGCCTCTTGCATGAAATCTTCTCTGCTTCTTTCAACTTCATATAATACTTTGTTGTCAAGCTTTGTAGTGTACATGTAAGGTAATAGTATGTATCATAGATATTTATAATTCTAGACTGTAAACTCAAATTGAACAAGGAGAATCTCTTGGCAAAACTTTATTTTTCCCATATTGCCTAGCATGTGCAACATTAGTAGCTTATTAAATAAATTTATATTTTAAGTATCTCCATTTCACACATGTGGTTTCGCCATTGACGTTGATCACAGTTTCTCACTCCCATCCCTTCCACTGTGTCTTATTATATCTTAAAGAGTTGCTATGGCTGGGGAAAAAAAAAAAAAAACATCACTAAGCTTCTTGTAAAGAGCTTCTCTCAACTCATTCTAGTTGTTCCACAGATAATTTTTCAATAGGCTTTCAGGATCTGCCATATTCTGTGCCTTACAGGTAAGCCTTTGAATTCCAGTATCATCAACACCTCCCTGAGAGTGATACTTTTATGAAGGAGTTTTATAAAAGGGCAAGATAAGACTTTCTGTGTTATTTCAAATATTTTTATCTTTAAGTAAATACTATTTAGGCTTTTTTAGGTTTCTCTGTAATTCACTCTTTGGTTCTCCTGGGAACTTTCTAATGGGTTTCATTGTTTTGCTCATTAAACTTATCACAAGTACAGATATCTTTATATTTGCATTGCTAATATTGTTCTTTCAAAGTGTGATATTTTAGTTGGTTATGAAGGGTTGGTTATGCATATATGTATAATCATACATTCCCTACAGGCTATGAATCTTTATCATAAGCTTTATGATAGTTCTCCAAATGTCCCAGGAAATTTTGTTTCTTGTTGTCTTTGTATACCTGTTAAAAACCAACTTTATCCACTCTATTATTTGTTTTTCCAAGGAGACCCTATTATCTATTCTTTCATTTAGCTGTCACTTCTTTTTGTCACTCAATATTAATTAGTAAGATTTGGTTCCCTGTTTTGTTTTGTTTTGTTTTGTTTTATTTTGTTTTGTTTTTTGGTTGGTTGACTTTTTGTGAATCCTAATCACTGTTGAAGAGACAATTGAAGAGAAGCACTTTCATTCTTTTTCAAACTCATAGCAAAAAGTATGTGGTGTGTTACTATGATATCAAATTCAATCAGACTTGCTACTTGCTGCCATGGAAACAAAGAGTCTCATTGATGGCATGTTTCACTGTTCAACTTAGCTATTTTAGGGTGACAGTATGCACAAATTTCTTAAAGTTTTATTTTATTGGTTTCCAGAAAATGATATTATGAAGATTTATAAATTTCTTGTAACTCCTCAATGATGATATTAAAATGATATTAAAATCCCTGAGAGGCTTTTCCTCTTTATTTCATCAAATTCTTAGTTTATTGTCATTAAAACTTGAGCTATAGATTTCCTTATAATTATGTCAAGAAAGTCTATTTAACTACTCAGAAAAGACCTTTTTGAACCTTTTTATTTTGAGTTGAAAATGATTATTTTATAATCAGAAGACAATTAAGAAAGTATTTTAATGGATAAGTAGACATAATAACAATAGTTAACATTTATGCAGTACTTAATATCTGTACTATCCCACCTATAATAAGAGAGACTGAGGCAGAGGTCTGAGCCAACAGCACTTTACTGAAGAGTTCATGGGTCCCTTTAATGAACTGTACTAGTAAAGTCCCTCATGATCTGAGATGCTACTTCCCTTAGGGTTATATTTTTATAGGATTACAGTTAGGCTAAACAGTGATTCATTGGTTAATATATAATACATAAGCTAAAATGTGAATACCAACAGGTTCATAAATTGGATGAAACTATCACAGTCAGTGACCTAAGTAGTCATAAGATGGTCACCCATTTCTATTAGACAAGTGATTAGTCTGGAGATACAAAAATATTTTGGGACTTTTCATTGCTATTTCTGTCATGCTGGGCTGGGCCACAATGACAAGATAAAACAAGAATGGAGGACCTTTAGGTAACTTCCCATAGTTAAGCAAGTGAACTTAGAATCTGAAGTTCACAGTTCTGGAGTCTTGTTTGTAGGACTTTGATACTATTTTATCAAATTAATTAATACTGATGGGAATAGAGGAGGGGTCCAAATAAATTATTTCTTTCAGTACTAAATACTTTACACATACTATCTCACTTGATCTTCAGAACAACTGTGGGAAGTAGGTACTATTATTATCTTCATTGTGTAGATGAGAAAACTAAGGCAAATGTAGGTAAGTGACTTGCATAGAGTCATTGTTGTTGTCAATTGTCCTTGCTTTCTGAAGAGTGAAGTCTTGACTTGTAAGTGAATTGAATTTGATTTAAATGAGAGGGTTATACAAAGTCATCACACAACTAGTATCAGAGGCTGCATTTGAACTGAGGTGTTCCTGACTCTAAGATTAGTATTCTTTCCACTGTATCACTTGGTGGCCTATTGTCTGAACTATCTTGTAGGTATCATAATTTCTCCAAAAGAGGAGGCACTCAAATATTTTGATAATTATGTCTTAGCATAGTTTAGTAAGCCAAATAAAAATACTAGCACCTACCTCCAAAGGTTATTGCGAGGATAAAATGAAACATTGCTAAGCACTTTGCAAACCTTAAAATAACAGATATTTTCATTTTGAGTTAAAATCAGCTTTCTCTTAACATTGGTTCCTTGGCCCTATTTTTAACCCCAAACCAGCCAAAATCCTTTATACATCACATGAGGATCTTTTAAATATCTAAACATGCTTTATCTTATACATTTTCTTTCTTTCCAAGCAAACACCTGATTTCTTTCAACTTTTACCCCTTCAATGTGTTGAGGTTGAAAAGAGGGACTCCAAAAATTTGATGTCACGAGGTATCTCAAAAGAATTTGCAGACTTGAATCTATTTTCTTGTCAAGGGGCAAAGTTTATTATAATTGTAACACCAATTACAAGTGTACTAAATTCCAAAAGAATTCAGCAAAGAAACAGAAGCAAAGAGACACATTTATCCAGCTTTCTATCAGTGACATGCTATTTCTATGGCCCATAGGTAGGACAGAGGAGTGGTCTCCAGAATTTGGATCTCCTTGACCAGATTATTACTGACCAGATTATCAATCAGCAATGAATTGAAGAGTGGGCTCCAGAATTTGGTTATCACTGACTAACATTTTATCTATCTGACAGTCAGCAATGGAGCAATGAATCTTCTATTCACTATTATCTCAAAAGTTTGATCTGTGGGACTATCTTGAGGCAAGAAGCTATCTAACTGAGTGGTCTATTCAGAATCAGATTGTCAGAACAATAGCATTCCTAGTTTTTTTTGGGGGGAGACAAAGCCAGAGGACTTTGGAATCAGATTGCCAAAACAGAAGTCCCCTCATCCCCAAATCACCACTATATTTCCCTATAAATTATACTCCTTCAAATGTGTACTCCACTAAATGTTTTTCTTCCTCTGGACCCTAAAACAGAACACAACATGAGAAGAGTATAGCAGTTCTGAATTTATTATTTCCCCTGCCCACAATACTTTTCTTTCTCTTCTATTAAAATCCATGCCATTATTCAAACTTTATCTTTCTTGGTAGATGCAATTATGGAAGTTCAGCACTTTTTATTATGAACTCTGCTAATACTGTCACCTTGCTTTTATTTGCCTCCAGATAGGTGCCATTGACCCCTTTGGCTGTGGTCTTTATTGGAAATTTAAAGTGTGGTAGTGCTTCATCCTATAGACACCATGGTGCTCTTTATGTATTATAAAAGCAATACATGATATATCAAAGGTTTTTACCATGTGAAATTTCACAATGTAAAACAATAAAATGCCTTCTTGATCCACACTTAAAAAAGCAAATCTCAGAACTAGAAACCAAATAGGTGGGAAGGGACTTTTGTTTTACACTTTTGCAACAGTCCCTAGTGTGTGGATGTTGACCAATACATCCATTACTCAGCAAAAGAGGAGTCCAGGAGTTAGAATGAGAAAAGATCCAAGATTTGCTTTGCTTTACATTATAGTAGGTGTAAATCTTTTACAGCCAGAAACTGTTCAGAGTGGTTTTTCTGTGTATAGTTCAGCAGTTTTAGCTGAGGAAATCTTTAAACTCTTTAACTCAAAAATAAATAGGCTGTAACTTCTCTGACAAGCAGAGAGAGATAGTCATTGCTTTCGTCTTTTATTGATTTAATTGTACTAACGGATAATCTATTTGCCATCATTTAGATTCATGTCATTAATTTTCAGGAAGTTTTATAGTTGTAGCAGCAACACAAATCTAGAAGAAAACCAAAGAACATATAAGGCTGTGAAATTGGATGTACATAATGATATTTATCAATACAACCTAGACAGAACCTAGAAGAAAATTACCCCATTGCCCAGAATTTATATTTTGAAGATCAGTTTAGTAAGTTACTATGTCTTGTAGCCCATCATACCAGGGAATCTCATTGCTCTGATATTGCCTTATTATAATGATTTACATTTGGCTGTCACTACATTTGGTTGTCTGAAGTAGTAAGAAGAATGAGCTACTATGAAGAGGAGTGATAAATTCTCTACTAGCACAGTTACACTATTGACATGTCAACAAGACTAAAAAAAAAAATCACAATTTCTGAAGCTGGTCATTATTTAGAGCTTCTCATTGTTCTGTAAGTTTCTGAAAGAAACAGGTGTTGAATAAACTCCAAATTATATTCTCTCTCTCTCTCTCAGCTATAAAATAAATGAAGTTTTAATACATTCATTCTTATACCTTTTGATGAACATTTGCAAAGCATCCACACAGAGAGAGAGAGACACAGCCACAGACACAGATATAGCCATAGCCACGGAGAGAATATACTATTTATGGCCTAAAAAGATTTTAAAGTTCCATCCATTAAAATGAAACTTGAGTCCCACCAAGTTCACGGAATTTCTTTTATCCCGCCTATAGAACATGGTTCTCTTCTGCACAAGTTATTCAATGTACATTATACATTACCTTAAATTCTAAACATTTTGTTTCCTTAAATAATTTTTAAGCTCATGAAATTCACAAATTATATCTTAAGCATTTTAGTATCTCTCACATAAATTAATGTAATTATTTATACATAGTTGACACTATAATCAGTGATTGAGAATGCTACTAGTAATAACAAAAGGAAGAAATAAACTCTTACATTATTAGGATCATTATTTAGAACTATTGGAAAAGTTCAGGAACTAATATAGTAAAATGAAAAGGGCAGTGAATTGAAACATGAATGAACTAGATTTATGTCCCAAATATGATGTAATTTTATAAAAGCTACTAGGCCTCAGTTTCCCTTGCTTGCAATTATTTTCTTAAAATTACAATAAATAAGTCTGGAGTGCTGAACTGTCTTTGTACAGTCCCTAGAGCTAAGAATGGTTTTTACATTTTAAAATCTATTAAAACTTTATTTAAAAATGCAACAACATTCTTAATTCAAAGATTGTACAAATTCAGGCAATAGGGCAGATTAGCCCTCTGTAATTTGCTGACCTACACTAAAAAATGTCTCTTCTAATTTTAAATACTAAGACATAATTCATGAACTTCATGAGTTTGCAAATTATTTAAGGAAATAAAATATTTAAAATTCAAGACAATGTATAATGTGCACTGAATGACTCGTACAGAAAACCAAAAAAGACTACTTTTTTGCAAGTTGGCCAAGGAAAATTCAATAAATTGGTGGGATCTGAGATTCTTGTTAAAGGATGGATAAAAAGGCAAAAGAAATTAAGAATGGGGTGGGGTACAGAAATGGAAGAAAGCCATTAAAGCCTTTTTAGACCACAGAGAGTATGCTCGTTTGTCAGGCGTGGCTGATTCTAGTTTAATATTACTGGTATATAAGGCTGGAAGGGAGATCAAAGCTTAATTGTAGAGGCCCCTGAATTCCAGGCTAATGAATTTGAACATTACCACTTGGCAGAATTGTTTCAGATGGGATATTGCTTCAAAATAGATGAAGCCTAACACAATGTCTGGCACAAAGTAGCCACTTAATACATACTCATTGACTTGGTGAGCCTTATAGTATATCAGAATTTAAACCTACTCTTCTCAAGTCCAGGTCAGATGCCAATTATAAACTATCAACATTTCCCTTGTGTGACAAAAATGCTTTCAGCTCTGAGCAGAGTGCTCAGAGGTTTCATGTACAAGAATATTAACCAGAGAATACCTTTTCAATTATGTATCAGAAACCTGAAAGTAGAAATCTTCTATCACTAAGGTTGTTTATGTTCGTTCTTTCAAAGAGAATGAATTACATCACAGAGTAAGATCTTGACTTGCTTGTGAATTGTATTTAAGTGAAGCAAAGATATTTGAAGTCATCAGGTGCACTTTCTCTTCCAGAGTCAAAAAATCCAGTGACAAGAGAAACAGTGGATGACCTTGGTCTCTTTGACATCTGACCAAACTCTAAAAATCCCAAAGCATTTGCTTCAGTTGCCTTCATGGCCATTGGAACAAAATTATTCTCATCCACCCATTTCTTCTGGTGGAGGGCGGGGGGATATCTTCATATGTGTGGGGAAGACATCCTTCTGTCTTGATAATGGGAATAAGGTCCATCATTTAACCTCATCTTGGTTTAGTCTTCTGAGACAGTTTTACCAGGGTATGGTTGCTGCACATGTTACAGCTTCTAGGTTCCATGGGTAAAAGTTGGGTAAATACCAAAGGTAGACAATACTAGAATTATTAGTCCTCACTGAATACCTCAAACACCTTAACATTGACTAGGAAGATAGGTAGAAGGTCTTAGTGATGACTTCTCAAGGGAGCAGGGTCATCTTTTTTCTTTAATGAAAAAAAGAAAAAAGAAAAATATTCCTAACCCAATAGGGTCACAAAATTCATACCCTTGATATAAAAAAGAAAGAGATTTCTTCCTCATAATGAACAATAGGGCTCAAGATCAGTAAATAATCCTTGTAATAATATAATTAATCAGTATAGGAAATGGGTATTTCAACCATGCAAATGCTGGGTCAAAAGATTTTATTGGATATTCACCACATGCTAATAATTGTTGAAGGCATGAAGGGGAAACTGCAAATAGAAGAAACAACAATATAGAAATATTTGTTTCTGCAATATAACTGGGAAGAAAGAACACACAGGAGGGCAAATATGAGTTCTTTCGTTAGAAGTAGTTGTGGCCTGAGTGTCTGCCTGGCTAACTTTTCTGAGGGACGGGTGCTAGACCCCCTTCCCCAAATTAACTAATCAGAGGCATTTTCAGGTACAAAGAGAAAGCATTTATTTAGTCCCTGCAGGGAGAGGCCCAAGTACACGTGGGAGACATCTCAGCTCCTTTTCCTGCTCAGCAGGAAGCAATAGCTGATTAAATAGCAAAAGACCCAAGCCTTTTCAAAGGATGGACTAAAAGGAAGTAACCATCAGTGACCAAGGGTCACCAATGTTGTCTGCCTCCTGTAGGTCATGTCACTTTCTGTAACTTCTTTTACTGTCTTAGGGTCTGACCTTTAGACTTCTAGGCCTAGAGATCATGTGACTTCCTGCCACTGTGGTCCAAAGCCTAGTCTTCTGACTCTAAAGACCTCTCGGAATAGGGATCATGTGACTTAGGCCTAGTCTCATAAACTTGAAAAAACTTCACACTTCTATCTCAATCACTTTCTGCAGCATCACCTTGATTTTGCTCCATTCCCAAAAATTTAGGATAATTTCACCACTGGACATATAATAAGTTAACAATCCCTGCCCATAATTCCACATATGTGGTAGAAAGAATCTTTATTAATACAGAATGACAGATCAACACTCTTTTTTTATTCTTTAGGTTTGTTCCATGTAGAATCATAGCATTTGGATTTGGAAGAGGTCTTAGACATTAACTAATAAAAATTCCTTGTATTAACTAATGAATCTGGGACTCATACTGGGGAAATAAACTTTCCAAAGTCAGTGAAAAAGTAAAGTTCAAATTTGAGTTTAGATACTTTTGATTTCAAATCTAATGCTGTTCCAACTGGATCATTCTACCTATTTCGAGTTTATCTTCTCTCATTTGAATGTTAAATAAATCAGGCAGGAAGGAGATAATTATTTAACTTCAATGTACTATAATACTCCTTCGTGTAAAGAGTGCCTCCTCATCACAAAACAAAAACCAGCCTCTACTATCATCATAATTCCAATACTTACAAGACAAATTGTTGTTCATCCCTCATTCTCAAAGAGGATCTGTCATAGATCCTCAAACCAGACTCAGGGGTCCTCAAACTAGGCCTGCGGGCCAGATGCAGCAACTGAGGACGTTTATCCCCCTCACCCAGGGCTATGAAGTTTCTTTATTTAAAGGCCCACAAAACAAAGTTTTTGTTTTTACTACAGTCCGGCCCTCCAACAGACTGAGGGACAGTGAACTGGCCCTCTATTTAAAAAGTTCGAGGACCTCTGATATGACATCAGGAGGATGATATCTTACTTGTATTGTATTGTATTACTTAAATTGAATTTAAGGAGTCAGAGCTGTGCAAAATCATTACTCCAGTCATTGGGTTCCTGGAGCAAGACATAGGTCAAGATTGCTAGTGATAGCCCCAATGCCATGAGAGATCTTGGTTTTAAGCTAAGGTCTTTCCCAAGTCTCAGTTTGTTTAAGACAATACCCATTCAGTAATTAAAAGTTAGGTATAACTGAGACAAAAGATGACCTAGTTTGTCTCCACAAAAGAATCAATGTAGGACAAAAGTTTCATCTACAATCCTATTCTCCAGTTTATTCAGGGTCTTTGATAAATGCTGGTTATCCCTGAGGAAGTTGAGTTCTTAGGAATTAATGAAAATGAAAACCCTGAGGGTATACCTTCATCTATCTCAAAGCATCCTTGAAGAGGTGAGGTCAGAGTCTAAAATTTTCTCTGTATTTAATTAAACAGGACTACATTAACACATAATATAACACATTAACATAACACAGTAATGATAAGTTGAAAATTAATGCATTGTAAACTGAATGCATGAGATAAAAGCAGCAAATTGGAATTGAACTTTTTTTTTTTTAAAGTATTTTCCAGATTTTCATTATGATGAATTTAGAATCAGGATTTAGACTTGGAAGTAATATTTATTTTTTTCCTTTCTTTTTTAAAATCAATCTTCTGATCACTGAAGAGAGACTTTAGTAACAACTCACAAAACAGGATTAGACCAATAGTGTCAAAAAACACAAAGAAATGGGAGCTACTGTAATGATTTTTATTGACAGCATATTGACTTAATTTTCAAATGTAATATTTCTACATTTTATTGTATTTTTATTTATTTTGTTTCATATTTCCCAATTATTTTTAATCTAGTTCAGGCCCCATTTGGAGACACCCCATCATTCACTCCATGTATGATACTTTTAGTCTAAACCATCTCCATAATTTAGATTCTGAGTTTCATTGGGGCATTGAGAGGATAATTGCCCAGAGTCACATAACTGATGTGTCAAAAATAGAATTGATAGTTAAGTCCTTCTGCCTTGGGTAGCTAGCTCATTATCCACTTTGGCATATAGAATAGGAAAAGAAGATCCAAAGATCTGGTGACATGACCAAGATCTAGAATTTGAATCCAATTCCTTTCTCTTCAGAATCAATATTCTAGACATTAGATCATTCTACCTCAGAACAAACATTGCTCTCAATATCCCTTGCAACAAATCTGCCCTTATTTTGATTATCACTTGAAATGTTTATCAAGAATTATAGTTTCCAGTTCCAAATGTTTGGTGATGAAGAGAACCATATACATCCAGAGAGAGGACTGTGGGAACTGAGTGTGATTCACAACATAACAGTTTCATTCTTTTTCTTGTTGTTTGCTTGCATTTTATTTTGCTTCTCTTTTTTTCTTGTGAGGCACAATGATTGTATAAATATGTATACATATATTGGATTTAACATATATTTCTACCATATTTAACATATATTGGATACTTGCCATCTAAGGGAGGGTATGGGGGAAGGGGAGGAAAATTGGAACACAGAAGATTTTGCAAGGTCTAATGTTGAATAATTGTCCACAGGTATGTTTTGGGGGAAAAAAAAAGCTTTAATTAAAAAAAAATAAACAAACAAAAAGAATTATGGTTTCCATCTTAAAAGTAGCAATACTGAGGGACAGAGGAATAACTGTTTCACTAAACTTAACTTCACATATCTTCATGTCCTGAATCTATATGGTTCTTTGCTTTTTGTCCAAGTTTTTCCACCCCTTTTAAATCAATACATCTTCATTCTTTCCACAAACATCTCAAATTAAAGATTGGAATAAAATCATTACTACCAGCATCATCACTAGCACCATCATTATTCCTACCTGCAATTGTCAATTTTCCGTTAAAAAGAATTCCTTTTCTAATGCTTCCTTCTGTTGATGGTATTCATTTCTCCCCCTTGGGTGAAATAATCGGATGTCGTATTAAGACTGTCACTAAGGATTGTTCATGTATAATTTATAGTCACAATTAAAAAGCATTTTTAACCAAGTGTCACAACACAGTGACAACTAAATTAGACTGTGATTTACATCCCCGTGTGCTGCCACTTGATTTAGTGTCACTCTAGAGATAGTGACAAACAGCCCCAGTGGAGCAAGGCTGTTTTCAGGAAGAAGTGAGTTCATTTCCCATGTGCTACTGTCTTGAAGGATAGTTGGTTCAGGCTGCTGATGTCAGAAGTAATCATTTGGATTTAGGGAATGTCAAGCAAGTAGCAGCTGTCCTTTTAATAACTATATAGGACTTTCCAGGTTAGGAAGAAAAAGCAATTGCATATTTCCTAGGGTTGTGATAATGAGAACAGATTAAACTTTTAAAAAAAACTGGATTTCTGCCAAACAGATGAAGAATTCATCCTTCTATGACTTTTCCATACATATTTTTGTGTTATATTGTATGATGCACCATGGCCAAAGAATCCATTCCATCAGTAAGTCAGTCAATATAGGCTGAATATCCACTCATCAATTCTTAATTAATCATGAGTTTAGATTTTTAAAAAGATTGTGTAATCATAGACAGAAATTTATGAAGACTCTCTACTATAGTATGAAAAAGTATTGTGAAATCATTTTTTTAAAACATAACATAACCTTTTGTGGAGGAATGTTTACTTCAAAAGATAATTTTAAAAATGTACCATCCTCCTCTCAACCCCTGCAGCAACTAACTCTGTCTCTAGGAAATGGAAGAGGATTAGATCTACTACTTAGATCTGTTTTCATGGGTCATAATCCCAATTCAAAATCCTACACTACAATGGAGCTTGAGTCCCAGGCATCCTGACTTCTCAAAATTTATGCTAGCCTGGTTGGCTGCTATCTGCAATGCTGGATCCGAGGTCATCATGGCTCAAACTCACTTCTACTATAAGAGAATAAGGAAAAACAAAATAGAATAGCTACAAGCACCCTCAGGCTCATCTTTAAGAGCCAGGTTAAAAAAAAAGGAACAGGGGAAGGTAAATCCCTCCCCTTTCACTGGTTCAGTTCATGACATCCATGCATGGTAAAGCAGATAAAAGTTGCCCAAAAGAGCACTCAGCCAAAAAAGAGTGCAGCGAGAGAGAGAGAGAAAGAGAGAGAGAGAGAGAGAGAGAGAGACAGACAGAAAGACAGAGAGACAGAGAGACAGAGAGAGAGAAAGGGAGACAGAGACAGAGAGACAGAGACAGAGACAGAGAGAGACAGAGAAACAGAAAGTGGTGCCACAGTTCCCTTTTAATGTCCTGACCCAGTTTCCCAATTGCCCTATTTAGCTACTCTGCCTCAGGTTATAACCTCTTAATGTTTGATGAGATAAAGGTTTTATATCTTTAGGCTATAATCACTCCTTAATGTTTGACAGGATAAAGGTCTATCCATTCTGGACATCATTAGAACATCAGTAACCTCTCCAGTACTTCCTCCATTGTGTCATCCTAGGTGCCTCCTCCCATTAGATTATCCCCATCCAGGTACCTCCCCCATTATGTCATTGTTCTTGTTATCCTATAAAAAAACCTTGCTGTTCCTATACTCAGGGCTGGATTCTTTGAGATGATAGTCTCGTTCAACCCTGGGACCAAACACGGATCATTTGGTCCCAGAAAATCTCTCCATCTAATAAATTAAATTGTTTTCTAGTCTTTGTCTTGCTCAGTTTCTCAGGCATTGAAAGAGAGAGAGAGAGAGAGAGAGAGAGAGAGAGAGAGAGAGAGAGAGAGAGAGAGAGAGAGAGAGAGAGGAATGGCTCAGTGTTACCAGTTTTAAAAATGTGGACATCCAATCAAAATAGGCTAAAAATAGGTTCCCACCCATGTGGTAGAGCCCACAAGATCAGGTTAGAACTGAACATGCATATTGGATTACTTGGCATCCAGGGAAGAGGGTGGGGGAAAAGAGGGGGGATTTGGAACATAAGGTTTTGCAAGGGTCAAAGTTGAAAAATTATCTATGTATATGTTTTGAAAATAAAAAGCTTTAATTAAAAAAAAAAACTCTCTAAGATTAGGTTACATTTAGATAAATTATATACTATGATAAAATCATGAATACTTTATGATTTTATTCTTGTTCAGTGTTTTTTCTTGGCAAAAGTATTGGAATGCCTGGCCATTTCCTGTTTCCTACTCCAGCTCATTTTACAGATGAGGAAACCAAAGCAAAATGGCTAAAGAACTTGCTCTGGGTCACAAAGCTAGTAAATGTCTGAGGCACATTTGAACTCAGGAAAATGAGTCTTCCTGATTCCAGATGTGGCACTCTAGCTATTGCATCTCCTAGCTACCCTTATTTAGGTTAGTGGTCCCCAAAGTAGGAACCTGAAAACCCTAGGGAGCCATGATTTTACCCCACTGAGGGTAAAGTCACACTCCATTGCCTTCCCTGACCTCTTGTGGGGCTTGTTTCTAATACAATTATAGCTAGTAGTAATAATTTCAGCACTTCTCTTCCTGTTTCTCTCCCCACACAATCTTAAATTCTCTGTTTTCCCCAGAAAATCATGTAATTCAAAATCTTCATTTAACAAATTAAGAAATTAAGGACAAAACAGGTTAAGTGACTTGCTCACAGTCACATAATCAATTGTCAAGCAGTTATTAAGTTCCTATTGTATTCCCCAAACACAGTAAATAGTGGGGTTGAGAGTTAGATCCAGGTCATCTGTTTTCAAATACAAAACTTTTACCATTACAATTTAATCTACTTGCCATATGAAGATTTTATTTTCATACACAGTATCAACATTATCACATTTTCAGTATTTGTTGTGACTTTTTGGCTAACTGGAATTAGACTGGGAACTACCTCCTTGTTCTATGGTTTGTCTTTAAATACTGGCATCAATAAAATGCTCACATTCTATAGTGAACTTGACTGTTGGAGTATTTGCATATGAATAGCAGATTTTACATTTTCTGAAGCCTAGTTCAATAAGATTAGCACTAGGGGAGCTTATTCTTTGTTACTCAACTGAGAAGAAAGTTTCTAAAGGTAGTTATTTCAGGCAGCTAAAAAAAATTCTTCATATTGCCATTCTCTCCAGAAAGAGAAATTTGAGCTTTTGATTACTTTTCATTATTGCTTTATTTATTTACAGTCTTTCCTATATCTAACATCCAGAAAACTATCTTCCTATCAAATCGTCTTTGGAGAGTCTGGGAATAAACTTTGAAAACTAATAAAAGAAAAGATGTCATGGCTACTCAACTTTTCATAGCAGCAGGACAAAACCTTTTTTTTTTTTTTTTTTTTTTAATGTATCACTGCCCAATAGTACAGATATGAAAATAGATAGTAGATTTTTTATTAACAAACTCTATTTTGAAGACATTGTAATTCAGTCCCAAAGCTCATTCTTTTCTTAGAATAAAAATACTGGAAATTAGCATGAGCCAGTCTTCATTCATGAAGTTAAATCACATATTGTATGTGTGTGTATGTGTATGTATATATTTTCCACAGAAGAGATGAGAAAAATGTATCAGGACTTTGAAAATTAATGTCTCTATTATTCAAATATTATTCATAAATATATGGAGCTCTTTACTTTTAGTGCCTCAAAGATAATTTTTTTCTTTTCTTAAATAATCTAAGACATGAATGCTAAAGTATCCTTATTAATTAAATCAATATTTTGAAAAGATTATTTATTTGGAAATCTTATATCAATTTTATTATAAATACTTTGCTTTAATTCTTGGACCAGTTCATTGTCAATTCGTGGGACTTCAAGATATATGTATTAATTGATGAGTTCTATTGACTGTTTATTCAAATAAGTATGATTTGGCTTAGATAATAGTAATTTTCATTCACTTTTTGTCTTGTTTAGATCTTTATGTTGAACTCTTTTGAATGATTATGTTTTTAATTTAGGAAGTTCTGCAGTTTTTCAGAGTTGAGAATCAATGCCATCTACTAAAAGAACTATCTGGAATGCCTCACCAGACTTGGGAAATCTCTTTTAGACTTCATCTCTCAGTTGGACATCCATAATGATATTGGAGAGCATTTTTGGTGAACATATGCTACTTTAATTTATATAATATTTGATAATATATAGGTCCATGAAATGTACCTAGATTTGGACAAGGGGAGAATAGGCTAAAATATATTTGAGAAATTCCATAGGTATTTTAATAATAAAAATAATAGTTAACAATATATCTAGCATTTATATGTTTGCTAAGCATATTACATACATTATCTCACAATGATCCAGTGAGATAGGTCTTTGATTGTTCCCTTTACATAGATTAGACAAATAAAACTAACAGATATGATATAATTTACACACAACCAGTTAATATCTTAGGTTTGATTTTGACTCTTTATGAGTGAATCCAGTATTCTGGCTGTCTTATTTTGATTAATCACATACCCATCTTTTAAACAAGAATATTCTTCTCATTGTTCCATGATAAGAGTATCATATTCTCCAAGGAACTAGACTAGTAAATTGTCCAAAGAAAATCAAAATCAAGGTATATGTGAATGATTTTTAATTTTTAAAAAGCAAGAAATCTACAAATCTATCAAGATAAAGTATGATGGCAAAGATATGCTTTAAAAGAAAAAAAAAAGGGCCAGTCATACAGGGAGAGTAAGAGCTGATAGTTAGCCCATGTGCCCCATTGAGAGCTATATTTTTATCAATCAATCCACCAATCAAATTACATCAATTAAGCTCCAAATAAAGTCCTAATAACTGTTCTAGCAGTCTCTAATGTTACAAATGCTTGAGGTGAAGTTTCATTCACTCAGCCTATAATCAATAGACTGGATAAGTAATTCTGCCCCAGGATTAATTCCAGGGAGAACTTAATTAATTTATTTCCATTGAAGGGAAAAATGGGTTTCTCAAGGAGGATGGCAAGGTAAGGTATGACTTGGAGAAGGGGAATGGGGGGAGAGGGGGATAATAGCAGCAATTAAACCAAGAGCCAAGGACTGAACAAGCCTTATTCTGGTGAGATGACTGAATAGGTCAAGCTTGGTTTGGGGGCCTTGAAAAAATAAAAATAAAGGTATTGAGATAAAAATCTAATTGTTACTTTTCAATTGAGAGCTAATTTACTTGCTGCAGGAGGAGTTAAGAATCTTAAGCACCTGGAATAGATATCATGGATAAGAGCTACTCAGACTGAACAGACATTGGCTGTTTACAATCTGCATCATGGAAAGTAGTATTGACTGTGAGGAAAAAGAAATTCCATTGGAATATTATTGTTAGAAATTCTCCTTCAATTCATATGTATAGATATTTCTGGTACAGGCTGATGTCTTTTTCTTTCTTTCTTTCTTTCTTTTTTCTCTTTCTATGGAACCATTATTCTTCTATATCCACCTTGCTTAAGATTGCCTTATAGACAGTAAACAGAAGAAGCCTTAGCATCTTAATCTTTTGAGATCCAATGATAATTTCCAATTGTTTTTACACTTACACAACACTTAAAATAAGGAGATGGGACAATCATTACAGGAAACACTATTACTACACAAAATTTTTTGCAATAAAAAATCTCTTCAACCCCATTATTACCCAAATCCAGAACAAATTTCTGGACATTTGTGTCCAGACAATTTATGGATATTTATGAAGTACTTAGAAGTTTATTGCAATCAAATTTAATTTATATTAAGTTTCTCTAACCTTCCATTAAAATTGAATTTTGATGCCTCATTGTGGTTAGGAAGTGATCCTGACTTCTTGAAGTCTAAGACATAGGAACATAAAATCTATCAGGACCTACAAGGCTAGAAAGATTGCTAGTTCATATGGAACCAATTGACCTAAATTCAAGTGAGATTCATTTTCAGATTGGTTATAAAATAATTAATTCTCAACTTTTCCTAAATCTACAGAAATAAATTGTTTGAATTAATGGAGGGAAGTTAATGTGACAATGGGATCCACAGGTGTTTGAAGTTTGGGACTTACCATATATTTGTATCTAATTAAATGCAAAAGATATATATAGTACAAAATCACTAGTAGAAATAGAACAGGAAAACCAGAGGAAAATGAATACTTTTGAAGAAAGTTTGAGTAGGGTAGCTAAGAACTATTAATGACTTTCTTCTGGTCAGATTAAATTGCTTTCTGATGAGCATGAGCCCAGAGAGAAAGTTTGGCAAGAAGTAGGGAGTAAAAGAGGCAGACTGTGATCAACATCAAATATCTTTAAAATTAGAACCAATCATTTAATGGGGATTGGAAACATTAGGGAGAGTAATATAAGGAAAAGTAATATAACACAATAATAATCACAAAGGTAATGCATATGTTGAGAGTCCAAAACCTTAGACTGGAGAGAACAAATTTTTCAATATGGGCTAGTAATTTAGAAAATTTTATATATTCTTCTTGGCTTTCACTTTGATTTACAATATGACTTGAGAAAGATCATTTGGTATACATACTCATCATTTTTATTTTCCACCCTGAAAGGTAAACATAATGATCTTAGCTGTTTAGGTATTGCATAGGAAAGGGTAAAACTCAGTAAATAAATTCTTACTAAGTGCTCTGTGCAGACAGAATGTTAAATGTAACTGAGAACAGAAGGCAAAAGACTATAAGAGAAAGCTTGCCAACCTCATCTTTGAGTGATTTGACTTCAGGGTTTAAATCAGATTTTCTGAAAATACCACTAGAGTATCTTAAAAGGATAGGAATGGAAATCAATCAGGAATTAACCTTTTTTTTTTTTTTTTTTTCTGAGTTTTTGCACTCTTTTTTGTTATCCTAAGAGAGGCTTTCTTTCTTATATTTGAGTTAGGTTTTTTTTTTTTCCTAAGCTGTTAAAAATCTGAAGTGTATGTATATATGATAAGCCTGCATGCAGAATATGTGGTATGGAAGCTGACTGGTGAGCTTGCTGAAGAGTGAAATAGCAAATAAAAATGCAAAGAAAAAAAATGGCCTATGATAATATTATCCTTATTTAGTTATTATAGGCAAATATTGATAAAGAATTATCAATGTTGGAAGAGACTAAAAGGGACTCTACATGTATTAAACAAAAGATCCTAAGAGGTTTAAAATATTCTACTTTTATTAATAAAATATCTGTTAATTAAAATTTCAAAACCTATTAGCAGTATTTGTTATTGTTTTCTATTTGAAACACTATACTGGATTAATTTAAATGAATTACTCAGCCTTGCCCAGTATAATTAATACACTTGCAAAGGGTATTGCTGCCTTATACTTACCTAACTTATTCTGGTCTATTGTATTCTGGATAACTCTGTTTCCTCATTTGCAATTTATTAAATTAAATGAATTTCCTCCAGTCAGAGAAATTGTTTGTTCCATGAGGGGGCAACTTTCCATATTCACAGGAGGGAATTACAGAATATAGAAGGAATACATGGAGAGATAAACAATGACATCATTAGTTTCATACTATAGATCTGTATAAGGAATCATCAGGTATGATAATAGTCTTCCTTCTTTAAGGTAAACTTGAAGGGTCAAACATTTCAAATTTGATGATTATTGGAAACCAACTTTCTCATCATGAAAAGCATTCATTAAACATCCACACACATGTACTATGCCATATATCTTATTAAAACAACAAAAACAAAACAAAACAAAAAGACACTAAGTTCCTAAGGTCTAGGTGCTTATTACCTAAGAAAACTGAACTGATAGGACCCGTCTTCAAGGGAGAGTTTGAAAAGAGCAGATATATAGATCAAATATACAGAAATACATATTAATTAGGAGGAAGCATTGAATTTGACTAATGTTTGCAAACAGGAAACAGCTACTAGCAAAATAAATAGTTGAGAGTATGTTAGCACTTGCTTTGTCACCCTTATAGAAAGGGCACCAGATTTGGAATTGCTCAGTTGGGTTAAAATTGCACCTTTGCCTTCCCTCTTCTGTAACTGTGCACAAACCCCTTTGGACAGATTTCAATATTACTCTGGTCCTCAGATTTATCCATAAAAGAATGATCATCTGAAATGATCTCTAAAATTCTTTCTGGGTTAATCACATGATTATATGCCAACTATTATCAATCTTTAAAAAAAATGATGTTTACTTAATGTTTGGTATCAATATTATTTTGAAAGTACTTGGATTTCACAAATAAATGTAGTCACAAAGTTAATGGAATAGTGAGTATATATATATATATATATATATATATATATATATATATATGCTACTTGTAGATGTATGTGCATGTATATGTCAGTACTTGTATATATATTATGTATGTATAATATATGCATATATACCTACATATGCATGTGCATGTACATGTAGTCATAAATATGTACACACTTATGCATATGTATGCAAATGTGTTAATTATATGAATACATGTGCACACATGTATATATAGGTGTGTGTATGCATATGCATACTGAATGCATGTATATGTGTAAATGTATGTATATGTGCTATATGGGTATGTTCATGTGTATATATGTTTACATGCATATGTAGGGATATATATATATATATATATATATATATACACTGTATATATACATATATATGTATAGGATAGATATATATGCACATATGTATATACTATATTTATTTTTTATTTATATATAGATAGATATGTATTTTATATGTAGATTTTTATATGCATATGTGTATGTGTATATACTTATATATATTTTAATATGTACCTATATCTCTATACATATATATTTGTATGTATGTCTATGTGCTTTTTAGAAATGAGTCCCATATTATAATCATTTTTTTTTAATAAAGCCTTCAATAAGTAGGAGTTTGGCAGTGTGTTTTGATAAAGTGCTGAACTTGGAATCAGAAAGACCTAGTCTACTTTCAGATACTTAATTAGTATGGGATCCTAGGCAAGTCATTCTCTGTGTGTTTTAAGTTTCCTCATCTGTAAAAGTGGTGATAATAATAGCTCCTACTTCCCCAACTTATAGTGAGGATAAGATAAGGTAATATTTGTAAAGAATTTTGCAAACTTTAAAATATAAGTGCTAACTATAGCAGAAAGTGGACACTCAGTAAATATTGTCACAAAATGTCAGTTCTTTTTCTAGGCAGAAATTTCAATGAAGCAATAAGTAATTTTTCTTCAAATGAACTATAATAAATGCATTTATTATGAATCTGCTAATAAAGCACTATGATTACATTGGCACCCTGGCCAAATTAATCTTTAGTTATAATATTTACATTGTACAGATTGAGCTTAAGGCAGCAAGGATGGGATGATTTGAAGAGCTTCATTAAAGAGCTTTTTACCAAAATTGTATCTCTTGCTTGCTTTCCACAGTACCTAAAATTTCAATATTAGAGATCCATTCCTTTAGATTAAAGTGAAGAGTTCCCTGACAAAGTGCAAACGACTGTTAGAGGTAAAATCCTTCCAGTGCCAGCCATTTATATGATAGGCAATAGTATTTGGAGTAAGAGAATGTGCCTCCTATATGGAGTCCACCTATATGGAATTGGACACACTAGTAGTGCTGAAATCAAATAGAAAGGAATGGCCTGTCAGTAATCTATACATTAGGATTCCTGTGAATGATATATTTTTAGGCTTTAAATGCAATGCTATTTTTACTATATTACTATATTTTATTTTTTTAAATTTTCCCAAATATATTCTAATTTGGTTCAGGGTGCCCTTGGAAGAAGTCATGTATTTTAAACCTGTATGCTATTTAAACACTAGGCCTCAATTTTTTTTTTTAATTTTCTTTCTAGATTCTAATTTTCAAGAAATTATTTTCCTTAGTGAGTTTTTGTACCACTTTTCCCATTTGGTCAATTTTGCTTTTTAAGGCATTCTTCTCATTAGTCTTTTGTATTTTCTTTTGCACCACTCTCATTTCTTTCCTCAATTTTCTCTCTATCTCTGTTACTTGATTTTCAAAATCCCTTTTGTGCTCTTCCATAGATTGAGACCAGTTCTTATTTTTCTTGGAGGTATTCTGTACAAGTATAGGATGCTTTGACTCTGTTGTCTCCTGAGTATAGGTTTTGATCTTCCTTGTCACATTGGTAACTTTCTAACTTTCAAAATCGTTTTTCTGTTGTTTGTTCATTTTCCCCGGCCTATACTCAGCTTTTAACTCTTTGTTATAATACATTTGCATTTCCAGGATGGAGAGTGCAGTGTCATAAGATTTAGAGTTTTAGTACAGCTGTTTTCAGACATCTATCTTTTCTGCCCTGGACCCATGAAGATTGTCCCTATCTCATTATAGCTGTAAGCTCTAGTGTGTTAAAGCAACATAATCCTTCTTCAGTGCTAGTAAAGAGACCTCCTGTGAGTTGAGGTCTCCAGAAGCTGTCATTGCCATCCACAGCCACTTCTGGTTTATTGGGTTCCCAAAGACTTCTCATCCTAGTGAGACAAATGTTTTCTGCCATTTTCCAAGTTAAGTTTGGTGTGTCTAAGCTGAGGGATCAGGAAACAGCCAGTACTGCCACTGTCTCAGAGGCTCCTAAAGCTTGTGGTTGTTTTGTTCCCACATGGGCAGGGGCTGCACTCTCACCATGATGCAACAGACCCCTCCTGCTGACCTTTTGAGTTGTCTTCAACTGAAAAATTGTTCCACTCTGTATTGTGCTCAATCTTCTAAAATCTGTAGAGTCATAATTTAACAGAATTTGGAGGGACTTGGTGGAGAGCTATCAAGTCCTCATCCTTGCTCTGTCTCTCGATATTTTAATTTTTATTTTTTTTGGAAGATGTTGAGCCAGTTGATTGTTAAAGACCTTTTCTGGTTAAAAAAAACTATGATTATAAAAATAGATTGGTTACGTCCCTCTCAACACTCAATCTATAATCCTTTCCGATTATTTTTAAGAGAAATTATACCATGTGATTCTATAATCTAGAACTAGAAGCCAGTTTTCCAAGTATTTATTAAACACTTATTATATTATATGCCCAACACTATTCAAAGCATTACGGGTAAAAAGAAAGAAAAAATATGATCCTTAACCAAGCTACTCATATAAAATGAGTATAAAATTTATAAAAAGTGAGGAAATGGATGCCCAAAGAGATTAAGTGATTTACCCAATAGCCACCCAATTAACTTTCAAAGTTCCCACTAATTAGAGCTAAATCTTGTGGAAATCAAAGCTAGGACTGGGTTGCTAAATCCTTTTTTTGGACACAATTGGGATTAAACATTTTGCCTAGGGTCACACAGCTAGTAAGTGCTAAGTGTTTGAGGATGAATTTGAACTCAGGTCCCCTGACTTCAGGGTTAGTGCTCTATGTGCTGCCCCATCTAGCTGCCCCAAATCCTTATTTTTTAATGGTCAACCCTTCAAAGAGAATCAAGTGAAGCATAATCTTATAGTGTTTTTAATAAAATTTTGAGTCTAATTCTCATTTTTAGCTAGTTGGAATATCTGCTTCATATACTTAAAACCTGCTTCATATACTGCTGCTATTTCCCTGCCTTGGTAAAGGAACTTTCCCAGGCAATAATCTCCTGTATAAATACAAAGATACACACATATACATATAAATATGATATATATATATGCATAAACATATTTATGTTCATGTCTGTATGCTCTAAGTAATTATTATATATTTTGTTATTATTGTAGAGCACTCTGGAAATGGGGATTTTGTAGTATGTTTTGATATTGTTCTAAGAATAGAAGTAGGAGTAGGAATAGGGTCAGGGTATAATATACTGCTGATGGAGGACAGGTGCCAGTTGGAAGTTTGAGAAGCTAAGCATGAGTGTATAGACACCTGGAATCAAAAGGGAGGCATGGATGGGAAAGGGAGGCTCTAAGGCACTGTCCATCAATTAACTTTTGATCTCCTCTGAAATTTTGTTTAAAATCGATCTTACTTTGCAACTAAAGGATGGTCACTTTTGATGTCAGGAATGAAGAATTTGTCATGGGCGTTACCTGTTGTATCATGATGGCAGATTTTGCACTTTGATTTCATTCATTTGCTCTAGGCCTCCCTTGAGTACTAGTAAGAAGGTGGTGAGAGCAATGATAATATATCCAGAACCTTTGTTTTTTTTTTTTTTTTTTTTTTTTTTTTTAGATGACATTTTACAGGCTTCACAAAAGGTACTTTAAATGTTGTGAAAAATCCTATGTACCTCACAAAGGTATTAAATCAGAAAGAGAGATTAATAGTATTGAATAAATGTGCACAAATTCAGAAGACCAGCAGGGGGGAAAAGGTGAAGACAAGTATAGAGCACTCTAGATAAGAACTTTGCAGGAGGGGTTGATTATCTGAAACGTGATTTGAATAGTAACACAATATAGCCTTTTGAAAGCACATTTTAATGATTTGTCATTTTTATTAAATGAATGTTCCTTGTGGTTTTGTAAGCAAAGGGGCACACTATTTTAATATCACATAAATACATTTGTGCAATTTCAATGCAAAATTATGTTACTTAAATCTGAAAAAATTTACTTTCCAACTTGCCACTAATTAGAGCTAAATCTTGTGGAAGTCAAAGCCTGGGGTAGGTTGACGAGTTCTTCTTTTTTAATGACCAGCCCTACAGAGATATTCAAAGAGAACCAAGTGAAAAGTAATCTCATAGTGATTTTAATGAAATTCAGAATCTAACCTTCATGTTTGGAAGGGAAAAGGATACACATTATAATCTGTATCCCTACAGGGTTTTGAATGCCCTGGATCCATTAATTGTATGCACCTCTAAAGCGACATCATTTCCACACATTTCTAATAGTAATAAAAACATATTCCACAGTTCTGCTTTACCTAATTTGGCTAATTGAAAACTGTATATTTTATCTTTTAAAAAATCATTCATTTCCTGCATTACAAAACTAATGAAGTGTCATCTCTCCATCAGCATTTTCTTTTCCATGGGATTGTTGAATAGATGCCTTTGCTAATTTTTGAACACTTCAAAATGGAGGTTACAAATGACATGTCACCTCATATCCTTGAATGACCATAAGATATTCAGAACCATACAATTCTTGATTGTTGATATTCAGTCATTTCAGTCATACTTGACTTTTTATGACCCTTCTTGGGGTTTTCTTGGCAAGGATACTCTAATATTTTGATATTTCCTTCTCTAGCTCACTTAACAAATAAGGAAACTGAGGCAAATTGTGTTGTGACCTGTTCAAGGTCACAAAATTAATTAGGTATCTGATGCCAGATTTTAGTTCAGGAATATGAATGTTCCAGACTCCAGTACTGGCACTCTATTTAGGGTGCCACTTAGTTGCTCACAGACCTTGATAAATCCTTATTTCATGTTTGTTTTTTTAAAAGCATCGCAGTGATTTATTTTGACATCTTGTGTTTTGCAACAAAAAATGGCCAAGAGCACATTAAGTCATAAGGATTAAATCTGTAAGAGAATTTAAACACTATTTATTTAAATATATATATGAATATATATTATATATATATGATATATACAAATTTATATACATGTGTAGTCATGTATAATATTTTCTTAACAGTCATAGTATAAAAGAAAACATAAACAAAAATTTTAAAACTCAAGAAAAATAAAATTTAAAAAAGTATATATTTAGTATTCAATCTGTATTCACATATCATCAGTTCTTTTTTTGGGGATGGATAGCATTTTTCATCATAAATTCTTCAGTGTTGCCTTGGATCATTATATTGCTGAGATAGTTAAGTCATTTAAGGCTGATCAAATACAGTATTACTATTAATTTGTAACATTTCACTTTGTATCAGTTTGTGATGTTTTTCCAAAAATGTCCTGCTTATCATTTATGGCATTTATGGTGTTCCATCATAATCACATACAAAATTTATTCAGCCATTCCCCAGTTGTTGGATATCCCTTCAATTTCCATTTCTTTGCCCCCAGAAAAGAACTGTTATAAATATTTTTGCACTTATAGGTCTTTTTCCCTTTTTTAATGATCTCTTTAAGATACAGATCTAGTAGTGATATTGCTAGGTTAAAGAGTATGACATGGTTTTATATCCCTTTGGGCACAATTCCAAATTGCTCTCCAGAATGGTTAGATCAGTTCATAACTCCACCAACAATGCATTAATGTCTTACATTTCCTATCTTCACTATAACATTTTCCTTTTTTTTTTCTGTTTTATTAACTAATTCAATAGGCATGCTACAGTACTTGTTTTAATTTGTATTTCTCTAATAAATAAATTTAGAGCATTTTAATATGACTATAGAAAGCTTTGATGATTTCATCTCCAAAATATTCACATCTTTTGATCATTTATCAGTTAAGGAATAGTTCTTACTTTTATTAATTTGACTCTGTTCTCTATATGTTTGAGAGGTCTTTATCAGAGAAAATTGCTTCAAAGATTTTTTTTTTCACAGTTACTTTTGCTAACTTTAGCTAACTGCTAAATTCCCTGCACTCTATTTCCCTCTTCCTCATTTATTCTCTTTGTTTTCCTTTCATCCTGTCCTTCCTCAAAAGTGTTTTGCTTCTGACTATTACCTCTCTTAATCTGCCTTCCCTTCTATTACTTCCCCCACTTTCTCTTATCACCTTCCCTTCCTATTTTCCTCTTGGGCAAGATAGATTTCTATACCTAATTGAGTTGCATATGTTATTTCATTCATTGAGTCAACTTCACTAAGAGTAAGATTTACTTCCCTTACTTCCCTGTCTTTTCTTGCCTCTTTTATGTTAGGTAATTTACTCCATCTCTCCCTTTCCCTTTTGTTCTAGTCAATTCCTTTCTCATCCCTTAATTAGATTTCTTTTTGATATTCTCCCTTCATAATCTATTCATATCTATAACTGCTCCTTCTAACAGCCCTAATAATGAGAAAGTTCTTTTGATTTACAAATATCTTCCATGTAATAATGTAAACAATTTAACCTAAAGTAAAGTCCTTTACTTGTTTATCTTATCAATTCTAATTTTTTTTTTTCTTTTTTTTTTTTTTTAAAAATTTAAAATATTTTATTATATACTTATTAACTTTTATTAAATATCAGATATAAAATGTTAAATTAGTATTTGTTATTTATTAGTAAAAATATAGGATCAAAAACATTACTAGTGCTCTCCATTAGAGACTTCTTTTCTTTTTTTTTTTTTTTTTTTTTTTTTTTTATTTAAATTTTTTATTTAATAATTACATTATATTGACACTCATTTCTGTTCCGATTTTTTTTTTCCCCTCCCTCCCTCCACCCCCTCCCCTAGATGGCAAGCAGTCCTTTATATGTTGGATATGTTGCAGTATATCCTAGATACAATATATGTTTGCAGAACCGAACAGTTCTCTTGTTGCGTAGGGAGAATTGGATTCAGAAGGTATAAATAATCCGGGAAGAAAAACAAAAATGCAGATAGTTCACATTCGTTTCCCAGTGTTCTTTCTTTGGGTGTAGCTGCTTTTGTCCGTCATTTATCAATTGAAACTCAGGTCTCTTTGTCAAAGAAATCCACTTCCATCAAAATATGTCCTCATACAATATCGTTGTCGAAGTGTATAATGATCTCCTGTTTCTGCTCATTTCACTTAGCATCAGTTCATGTAGGTCTCTCCAAGCCTCTCTGTATTCATCCTGCTGGTCATTTCTTACAGAACAATAATATTCCATAACATTCATATACCACAATTTACCCAGCCATTCTCCAATTGATGGGCATCCATTCATTTTCCAGTTTCTAGCCACTACAAACAGGGCTGCTACAAACATTTTGGCACATACAGGTCCCTTTCCCTTCTTTAGTATTTCCTTGGGATATAAGCCCAATAGAAACACTGCTGGATCAAAGGATATGCACATTTTGATAATTTTTTGGGCATAATTCCAGATTGCTCTCCAGAATGGTTGGATTCGTTCACAACTCCACCAACAATGCATTAGTGTCCCAGTTTTCCCGCATCCCCTCCAACATTCATCATTATTTTTTCCTGTCATCTTAGTCAATCTGACAGGTGTGTAGTGGTATCTCAGAGTTGTCTTAATTTGCATTTCTCTGATCAATAATGATTTGGAACACTCTTTCATATGAGTGGTGATAGTTTCAATCTCATCCTCTGAAAATTGTCTGTTCATATCCTTTGACCATTTATCAATTGGAGAATGGCTTGATTTCTTATAAATTTGAGTCAGTTCTCTATATATTTTGGAAATGAGGCCTTTATCAGAACCTTTAACTGTGAAAATGTTTTCCCAGTTTGTTGTTTCCCTTCTAATCTTGTTTGCATTAGTTTTATTTGTACAAAGGCTTTTTAATTTGATGTAATCGAAATTTTCTATTCTGTGATCAGTAATGGTCTCTAGTTCATCTTTGGTCACAAATTTCTTTCTCCTCCACAAGTCTGAGAGATAAACTATTCTATGTTCCTCTAATTTATTTATAATCTCGTTCTTTATGCCTAGGTCATAGACCCATTTTGATCTTATCTTGGTATATGGTGTTAAGTGTGGGTCCATGCCTAATTTCTGCCATACTAATTTCCAATTATCCCAGCAGTTTTTATCAAATAATGAATTCTTTTCCCAGAAGTTAGGGGCTTTGGGTTTGTCAAACACTAGATTGCTATAATTGACTATTCTGTCTTGTGAGCCTAGCCTTTTCCACTGATCCACTAATCTATTTCTTAGCCAATACCAAATGGTTTTGGTGACTGCTGCTTTATAATATAATTTTAGATCAGGTACAGCTAGGCCACCTTCATTTGATTTTTTTTTCATTAATTCCTTTGAGATTCTCGACTTTTTATTGTTCCATATGAATTTTGTTGTTATTTTTTCTAGATCAATAAAATATTTTCTTGGAAGTCTGATTGGTATAGCACTAAATAAATAGATTAGTTTAGGGAGTATTGTCATCTTTATTATGTTCGCTCGGCCGATCCAAGAGCACTTAATATTTTTCCAATTATTTAAGTCTGACTTTATTTGTTTAGAGTCATTGTTTAAGGATATTTACAGATGTTCTGGAGAGAGCACAGGTGAATCCCAACCTTTACCACAGTATCTTGGCTCCATCTCCTTAGAGGCTTTCTAATCCAAATAACTCATTTTATAATTGAAGAAACTAAAAGTCAGAATGGTCATGTGATTTCTCTGAGGTATTCTCTGAGGATAAAGTCACAAAGCCAGGGTATGAAGTTTTGTCCACTCTTTCCAAATCTTGTATTTTTTCTCACTGCTCTATCATTGTATATCATAGAACCTTTCTTCAAATAAATAAATAAAGATTTATTGTGCATGTACTAGGTACTAGGAGCTGTGTTATGTATTGGGTATATAAAAAGAGGCAATAGACAATCTCTACCCTCTTGATACAAAACAATTTTTGTATTACTTTTTTACTCTATCTCTCCTTAACACAGCTCAAACAAGTAAAATGATAAGTAATATGATTAGGCATCCATCACACCCTTTAGGAAAGATTGCACAGGAATGTGTTTGCTAATATTTGTATAGAAGCTGTAAGTCTGAAGGAAAAACTATAATATAATTCCTGTGACTCAGAATTATAGCATGAGAACATCAGTTGTACCCTGAAGGATTTCCTCAATTACTTTCACTTTTATTGCTTGCTGTTCACCAGTATTCCATGAAGATCATAGGTTTGTAGCAGAAAGGAACCTTTTAACCTAACCCTTTCATTTGGCCAATGGGGAAATTGAGGCCCAGAGAATTTAAGAATTCCTGATAACTTTTAAACTGGCTAAGGAAAACAAATACAAATATATCCTTCTCCTTCCTCCCCTGTCCCACTCTCCCCTCTCCCCAATTTGAATATTAACAATGATTCTAGCTTTCATAATCAGAACTTATGTATGCAAGTTAAAGCAGAAAGAAAGAAATCACTAATTCTTTTTTGAGTAATAAGCAGCCTACAGAAACTTTCCTTTCTTCTTTTAACGGGGCAAGAATGAAAGTAAAATAACTAGGGACATCAGGGGAGTTGATAGCACTAGAAAGGTGTAATCAAGAGGGATACTGAAAAACTGCTTAACATATAAAGGGAGTAATCCAGATTAATGGAAGGAAATAAAGCTTAACACAGTGAATTCCAGGAAAGTGGTCTTGGTAATAGATAACTGAATAGAGTTCCCATTGAAAGAAGGAAAGCCTTATCACTATAATGGTTTAGAACTGGATAAAGCACTTAGCTTTTAGAAAAGAATTTTCAATTCAGAAATTTATAATCTTTACTCTGTATCTCCAGATGAAGACTTGATGCCATGTTTAATTTTTTTTTCACTTTTTTAAATAAAGTAGTCACTTTGCTATTGAGAAAGGCAATAGGGTAGTTTAAAGTATCAAAACCCAGAGAAAATTTGGACTATTAAGAGATCAGTCCCATATTTAAATTCATTTAGTATATTTTGACTATATTCTAGTAATGTCATTACTTCAATGTTTTTTATGTCCCCAAATCAACAAATTCAATCCTAGAAGCATAATATGTTATGTTAGTTGGTGCCAAAAGGTTTACCAGTGCCAAAATGTTTACAAGTCACTTGACATGAATTATCTTATTTGATTTTTGCAGCAGCCAAATGAGAAAGGTAAATTATTGGGACTATGCTGATTTATTTTGAATTGTTGTGATCTGCCAGAAATCTGATATCCTGATGGTTTGCCTTCAGGAATCCAGTGTCAGTTCCATGTCATCATGCAATACTGGGGTAGACCATTAGTAGGACACTCATTCTTATTATATGATGATTAAGATAAATTCAGGTGTCATGATTACAATTTCTAATCTATTATTAGTTCTTTTGCTTTTCAATTTAGAGATAAGGAAACTAAGATGTTAAGTAAAATCCCTGAGTTCACATAGCCCTGTGTAAAATCTAGTACCAGAACCCAAATGTGTTAGCACTAAATCAGTGCATTTTATAAAATACCACACTTCTTATTGCTTTCTTTCTCTTATAAAGAGGGGAGCAAAAAAAAAAGCATTTATATAGCACTGGGCTAAATGACATATAATTATCTCATTGGAGGCTGATTAAAACTTTGGGAGTTCAGTGGTATTATGATTCCTCATTTTATAGGTGTAGAAACTAAGGCAAACAGATTTTTAAGGCATTGACCAGTTAACTCTGCTACTGCATGCCTCTGAATAATATCATTTAAAGGGTACATTTTACACCATTCATTCAGCACTAAGTAATAAACTGTCTTCTGGTCTATTTATGAATTTTTATTTAACATCCTATTATTATTATTATTATTTACCTTTTCTTTGTCTTGTCTCACTCACTAGGTTTTAAGTCTCTTGAATATAAGGACAATTTTTCATAGTTTTTCTGCCTTCTACACTTTGTATACTCTTACAAGTATTCCAATGGTGAATACATGAATGATTGAGATCTAATTAATATTTCAAAAGATAAGGACAATTGATTTGAATTTACTAAAATAGTTCAAGTGAGATATCTGGTAGAGTGTTTATAACATTTATACAAAACTAAAGTTTACAAAGGATATGTAATTTCTTTCTATATCATGTCTTTAATAAGTTTGATGCTTTTATAACCCTCATCTGCAAAATGAGGAAAGTGAAGGTATAGAAGTTAGTCTTACCCATGATCAGGTCTAGTAAACTGGGATGAATTCAAAGTTTGCTCATTTGAATTATAGCCTGATAGTTATTTATACTAATCTGCCTTCCTCATAGAAGTTTAACTTGAATCACATATTTAGCTTACAACTTCCTAAACTCTGTTCTCTTCTATTTATAGTCCTCTGCTCTCTTCTTTTTGTCCCTCCTTTTATTCCCACTTTCCAACTCTTTATTGCTTCCTTTCTACCTCATTTTTACTCTGTGCCTCCTTCCATCATTGGCATTCTTTGTCTTCTTCATTTGTTCTATCTTCTTGATCTAGTCATATTCAATCTACTATATTTCTGCCTTTTGTCTTAAAGTCAGTTATTATTATTTTTGGTTTTGTTCTTTCTTCACTACTCCTATATACATCTCTTCTTTTCCTTTCTTATTCTATAGTTCTGGAAAATCTGCTTCTCAGCCTTATCTGCTCAGGATATGGAATGGAATATAAATTGTTTGGTATAAATAGCATTTAATTGAACAATTTCAGGTAAATAGCAATTTCAAATTACAATTTCACTAGCTTTCCAAATGGGATCATAACAAAACTTCAATAAAAACACTGAAAGTTCATAGATGATAATTCCATTGGATACAAAAGCATGGGTAGGTTATGATATGCACTATTGCAAGTGATATTGATGAAACCAACTGTCAAGAAAACTAAGGTTCAAATCCCAAGCCTATTCCTTACTAGTTGGGTGATCATGGGCAAATTTCAGTCTCTCAGGCCTCCTCTTTTCCTCATTTGTAAAAAGACAGCAATGACGTGTGGTCTTTACCCATACAAAGTGGTTTTGAAGATAATTCATGTAAAGTATGCATTGCACTTCAAAGATATACATTTCTATATCTATTTATACACATTTACACATACACATATATATATACATACACATATTTGTACACATATATGTGTATATATACAATATAAGGTGTATATATAAACATTATATGAACATATAATACACATAATTGTATATCATGTGACATATGCACAGATGTGCATATAGATATACATATGTATATGGTATATGAATATGAACTTCAATCAACTACCGCAATTCTTTAATTCAATTAATTCAATAGGAATTTTTCTCTGCATACTACTCTTTGCATCAACTTCATCATTTCATTTAATGATTTTTTTAACCTATAAATTGTTTTTTTCCTTTTATAAAAGTATTTCCATATTGTGCAATTAAATATATGAGGGAGGGCCCTGATGTCTTAGTCCTCTCCAAGAACAAAGGATAAATAACAACTATGTGCCAAGCACTGGAGATAACAAATATAAAAAAGTGAGACAATCCCTGATGTCAATTAATTCACATTTTAATAGAGAGTAATAATTCAAAAGAGATTATAATTCAAGAATACATAAAAAGGTCATAAAGTGTAAGGGTAAAAAGTCTGTGGGTCTTGTCTGAGCAACAGGAAACAAAAAATTTCTAAGCAAAACTTTTTTTTCTATCTAATTTAGCCTATACCTACTCACTTTCCTCTCCTGCACCCCTTTCTAGTTACTTCAGGTCATTTTCACATCTTATAGTCTCCTTTGTTTAAGTCTATATAATGATAAAAACCTTTGCCTTCTCACCTTTTGCAATTCTCTCTTGGATGGAAAAATATACCATTTCTTATATTTCCCCCAGTATGAGTGGTTTCTCAATCCTCCAAAGGACCCATTCTCAAATGATTCTTTTTCTCTTTTCTTTGATATATTTAGACTACTCTAAGTTGGAGCTGCAGTTTATAAAAAACCATGTGTCCTGAGCTGTATGTAATTCATTTAGATTTCTAACTTAGGATCAATGATTTCATTTAACCCCTAGGTAGCTTTTTCAGTCATACTTTATAAATCAAAATTAGACAATTTATATAGTTTGCTTTGCTGAAAAAGATGAATATTAATATTCACAGAATGTTTTCATTATGAGGAAAATGCATATTTGATTAAATGGTTAACATTAGTGTCTTTTAAATTTCCATTTGAAACTTAAAGGATGCTCAAAATTTATAAAAACTTATATTTACAAAAGTATGGCTGTTAATGTTCAGGAATGTTCTTTAAGCCTTTAACATGTTGCTACCCTGTGCTTTAAACTTTGTAAAATATTTCAGTGCTGTCCACTAATAGGCTGCTTTACCTATAGTCTCTCCTTTCTCTAATTCATTCTCCACACAGCTGCCAAATTCATTCTCCTAAAGTATAGGTGTGACTATTTCATTCCTCTTCTCAAAAAACTTCAGTGACTCCCTATTATCTCCAGAATAGTAAAAACTCATGTGTTTAATATTCTATACTCTTTACAATATGACTCCAGACTTCTTATCCATTCACAATAATTTCACATCACCTTTTCTGGTGTACTTTTTGATCCATCCCAACTGGCCTAATTGATGTTCCTTATAAACAATGTTATCTCCCACCTTGGTGTATTCTTACAAATTTTGTGAATAACTGAATTCTTGTCTCCCTTAATACTCAACTTCACTTCTACCTACTAAAAAGGCTTTCCTTGATTTCCCTGATGTAAGTGGGCCTCCATCTCCTTACCTGGGAAGTATAGATTTTATATTGTGTTTATTTAGTCACATTATGTCTACCACTCCAGTGGAATGAAAGCTCCTTGAAGGCAGGAACTGTTTTGATTTTGTCTTTGTGTTTCAAGCACATAAATATTTGTTGAAATGAATGGGATTAAAAAAATCTTATTTTGCCTAATTCTTGCCCTAAAGTTGCTTCATTTATATCAATTCTAGCTTGAATTTGCTAATTTTAATCCTTACCCATGATCAAATAATCAATTATTAATAGTAGTAATCAACATTTGCATAGCATTTAAAAATTTACAAAGTGAATAGTATAGTTATTATTATTTTCATCTTCCCCCAAAAAATTCATCCTTAATATTTCAGAACAAATGTGTTCTTGGTGTTTCAAGTAGTCAAGTAGACAAGAATTGATTCAATTTCATTTGTATCAATTTAAATGAAAGCATGGGAGAACTTTTGAAGTAATAGTCTGGAAAAAAGAATATTTCAATAAGTGAAGTCAGGATTTCCAGCACCTTTTAGGACATTACATTTACTAATTTATTTAAATATATGTGTGTGTGATGCCATTTATGATAAATGTTTTTCATTCATTCATTTATTCATTCATAATTTATATACATAATGATATAAACTGGTCTATGTTTGGTTGGTTTAATAGTACACTTTTAATATATAAACCATATCTGAGTATATTGAATAATCTTTCCTTCACTTCTTTATTTCTAATTTGGAGCTTTATTCTCAGTTAAACTGATTCTTTGCGCTGTGCTAATTAAGCACCTGATGATAGTTAGCTGAGTTGAGAAATCATACCATAGAACAAGTAAATTACTGCTCTTCAATTTGACCTAAAACCTTGACCCCTTTTTAAATGATGGCAATAAAATTATAATTATTTTTATTAGCAGTAGTATCATCATAGTTTTAAATGGGAATCATCAGAGAGCCTAACTATGACATGGTAGAAAAATTATTTAACATCTAAATATTACTGAAATTTCTTAGCTAATCAAATCTCATAGGCTTCTGTGTACATTCTAGAATGAAAAAAAAATTGTCATTTTGAATTTTTACGTTTTTATCTCAAATAATTATTTTTTAAAATCTGCTATTCTTTTTAGATAAAAACTTGTGTTAATACGTTTTAGAAAGGTAGGGAGGCAGAGAATTTAAAGATAACTTTATGACCTCCTATAGGTTTTCTTGGCAAAGATACCATTTACTTCTTCAGCATATTTTACAGATAAATTCTGGTAAATAGAGGTAAGTTATTTGCCCAGAGTAACTCAACTAATGTGTCCAAAGCCATATTTGAGCTGAGGAAGAATCAGTCTTTCAAATTCCCAGTTTAGTGCTCTATCCACTGCAGCACCTAGCTACCCACATTTAAACATAGACCTCTTAGAGGCAGCTAGATGGAAAAGTGGTTAAAGCACTTATTAAAACATTTGAAGTCAGGAAGATCTGAGTTCAAACGTGGTCTAAGATACTTAACACTTACTAGCTATGTGACCCTGGGCAAGGAACTTAACCCTAATCTCCTCACAAAAATAAATAAATAAAAGTAGCATTTTTAAATATTTTTTTTCTTATACAGAAAAATTCCCCTGTCTTTTTCTTATGATATCAATATGCTACAAAATGTAGTATAATAGCCATAGGGAAATTATGAATGAATGAATGAATTTAGATAACTAGTCCCAAATATAACTAATTTTTTCCCTTAAATTCAATTAATTTAGGATTATCTGAATTCATATCCTAGTATATTTTTAGGAAGACATATCCTTTACCAGCAGTTTCTTTTCCTCAAATCTTTCATGACTAAACCTTTTTTTTTTTTTTTATCCAAATTAAGAATGTGCCTTTCTTTTAAAGAACAGTTGGCAAAATACAGGATTGTTTTAGTAGCCAAAAATCAGTCCAATTCAATGAAACTTAGCATTTTTTTCTAATCAACTACTATACCCATGATACTATGCTAGGCCCCAGAGATACAAAAATAAAGACTATAGACATTTTTGTCTTAAACTTTGTTTTTTTTTTTTTTACTTAAATTGAATGACTTGCACATTTATTAAATATTTACCTTGGTTGGTGTGTGTGTGTGTGTGTGTGTGTGTGTGTGTGTATGTGTGTGTGTTTGTATTTATATGTGTTTTAATATTTGGCCATAATTGAAGTGTGTATTTTGAGTTGTAAGTATATAGGGATATGCCATATGTGACATGATCATTATTCTGGTTAATGAAGCATATTAAAATATCATTACATTGTAAATAATATTCTGGGGAAAAAAAAAAAAAACTAGTAATTTACAGCCTGAACAATTTTGACTTCCTCAACTTCATCAGCTGAGTACCAATTATTTTTTAAATGATCCTCTATAACAATTATTCTTTAAATTTCTAATTTCTCAAATTTATGGACTCTTATAATTTCATAGGTATTCTAAATGTTCCTTAGAACAGCTATTCTTTTAAGATTCTTACAAAGCTTTTATTTATTTATTTTTCCTTAGTTCACTTTATTCAGTTTCCTCTTGGCCCATTGCCACTACTTTCAAAACATAGCAATTTTCTTAACACCCTCTTTCAAAGCTTCCAGTATCCTTGTTTGTTAGAGAACAAGGGACAAATGAAAGAGAAACAAGAGGTTCTGTTGTTTGTTTTCTTTCATATGAAAGAATCAAGCTAAGATTCAACACAACCCTATACTGCTTCCTCCAGGCTTTTACCTAATTTTCTTCTCTGAACTCCTATTGCATGTACTGTCTATATGGTTAAGAGGTAAATGAGTGGGAGACATTCACTGTCTTACATTGTGATGTCATTGTACATTTTTGTGTGTCTGCTCTCTATTGCCAGATTGCAAATGCCTTTAAGGCAGGAAGCCATGCTTAATATTTTCTATCACTCCAAACTGCCTAAAAATAACTGTGTACATGATGATTGTTAGGAAGGAAAGATGGGGGGTATACTGAAAATGAAGGAATAAATGAATGACTTTTCTTGGAAATCAGAAGTCAAACTCTATTTTGATTTGGGTTAGGCAATTTGTGATAATATCAGAAAAAAAGGATTTTACATTACTAGAATTTACAGAGTTTTTAATTTCAAAATAAATGGGTTATTGTCTTTGCAATCTTATTGATATCTTAGAACAACAATCTTCAATTGTTTTGAGTATGAAGACCCTTTAGAAAACAGCTGTATTATTAGTATCCATTGTCTAAAAAAACATATAGTGGCATAAAATCAAAGCTAATTTGTTTGGATTAATCAAAATTCATCTATATACATCTGAAAAGAACAATATATTTGAAAATTATAAAAAAGTAACATGAGCCATATCATTTACTTAATTTAAAGAAGTTTTATCTGTTTAGTCATGAATTTACATATTAATTTGTAGACCCTCTATAGTAACTAGTAGTCCTTTCAAGGATCATGCCTTTAAATTATGAAAGGTTGAAAATCACTGTGTAAGATTAGTGGCATCAAACTCAAATAAAAATGGGGACAACTAAACTACACATAAAGATCTCTATGACTTCATAGTGACTTGGAATACCACAAAGTAACATTATCTATGTTTGTTTGTTTTTAAATTTAGTTAAATATTTCCAAAAATGTTATATCTATATATCTATGGATATGTGTATATATATATGTATATATATATATATATATATATGTATATATATATATATATATAAAGTTATATTTTAATCTTGTTCTAATTTCACTTAGGAGACTTGTGGGTTGTATATTTTTACCACTACTCTAAGTCATCATAATGTTATCATGACCATAAAGTTTATGACCTAAGAAGGAAGAGGTTGGGGAAAAGTTACCCATTATTTTTTATTACCTATAAAGCACAATGTTCTTTTCTTCCAGAAAGTGTTCCATCAGGAAATTACCAAGTCTGATTTTCCGTGTAAATGATACATTTTTCAGAATACAAGTTGCCTGATTTTAAGCCAAGGTTGATTGCCCACTTGTAACATCTACACCTGTCCCATTCTAGAGCCAGATCCTCTCATCAATTGAAGGATTGTAAACCCCAGAACAAAATAGAGTTGAAAAAGGTGCATATGCTGTCAAAAATAATAATGTATTTAACTGGAAATTATTCTGGACCATCTTCAGTTTTGGATTATTTAAAACACTGCTTTTCTCCATTAATATGGAAATCCAAGAATGAATTACACTGAGTTTGGAAGGAATTATCAGTTTATTTTATGGATCTCAGGAACTCAAACTGAGCAGTATATATCCATGTAATCTAAATGTAACAGATCTGTAATTTCATTGACCCTGTATATCCCTAAAACAATGCAGATCACAAACCAGCAAAGCCTGTCCATCAGAAATTCACTGGTTAATGTTTAATAACCAGCTCTCCAGGAAAAAAAATGCATTATTAATCATTTTGTTTTTGTTTTGTTTTCCTTCCCATATAGCTTTCTTAATTGTAGACCAGGAGCTTGCACACTTGGAGCAGTAGAACAAATCCAGTTAGTCTGTTTTGTCAGACTGAAGGCTAAGGATGTTTTTTTAAATCAAGCCCTATTTTCAGTTTGCCAATTTCCTAGGTGTAATGCTTTCATTGAAAATTTACCAATCCATTTTTCTGAGATAGTGCAAGCTGGCAATCCTGTTGCCCATCCTTTGTGTCTCTTGTGCTTCTTCTCCAAAGCTTTCTACAGGGGCTCCATTTAATGTGCTAAAGACCCTTGGAAATCTTCCATATCACAAAGAGTTACCTTACCAGTAGAGAACTCTGACTGCTGACCTGTTGTCCCTTGTTCTTAATGTATAATCAACTCATCTTTTCTTCTGCTCTTCCAGTTCTTTGGTAATATCCTTTACTACTGCTACTACTGCTACTAGTGCTTCTCCTTTTTCTTACTAATACTGTGGTTCTCCATTGTTCTCTAGTTGATGTCATTGTTGCTTTTCATTCTTTTCCAACTCTTCATGACCCCATCTGGAATTTTCTTGGCAAAGTTATTAAGGGGGTTTACCTTTTTTCTTCTCTAGCTCATTTTACACATGAGGAAATTTAAGTGATTTGTCCATGGTGACACAGCTAGTAAGTATCTTAGGGCAAATTTGAACCCCTGAAGATGAGACTTTCTGTCTCTAGGCCAGATACTCTGTCCATTGTTCCATCTAGCTTTTCCCGTCTTGAGTGAGAATTGATTCTCATCATATACTAATAGTAAAATGGTTAGTATTAAAAAAAAAAAAATCTTGACCTTTGTTTTCATGGAAATCTTGGGATCAATTAAAAGTCTTGTAATTTCCTGAAAAGTAACCCCGCTATTTTTCCTTCTTTTCAACTCTGAGCCAGATTATCTAATACTTATCTTTCTTTTAAAAAATCCACTTTTGCAAGAGTTCTATAAAATGTTCATTCAAATATTGAAATATGTGCAATAGACAATCTTCATTTGTTTTTTCCTGCATAGAAAGATTTTATTTCCTCTTTTTGATCTCTGCAATGTCTTGGAATTTGAAACAATCAAGAAAATGTCACGCAGAAACAGGAGTAGCTACAAAATTTCACCACTTACAAGGAATTCCTCATTTTCTTTGACTTTCAGATATCTAACAAGATCAACTATCTATGTCTCTCAGTTTTATGCCTCATCTGAGCTCTCTAGTCAGAGAGATATTGCATATTTTCCCTATTTTTACATATTTCAGGGATTGTTGAAAAAAGTGTTGACATATGGTTGAGAGAAATTTTGCTGCAAAGAGTTTGAGGAGTTATTGTGCTGAAACATTCTTTTCATAATTAACAAACAATAAGAACAATGAAATTTTATATTTTCTACATCTTTCAGTTAAATGTGAGATGCTATATATGTGATTCTTTGCTGAATATTGCTTGTAAAAATATTTTTCCTACTAATAGCATAATCAAGGATGCTTTACAAGTATGTATAGACAATTTTCATAAAGATTTTGTGTATATGGGAGAGTAAGTATATAATTAATTTTTTTTCAAAATTTTCAGAGAAGCTTATTTTTTTCATGTCTAATATTCTCCCCTCCTTTAGGTAACATGGATATTAATCTCTCAAGTCTTTACAATTCTATTATCTCCAAAAGGGTGATGATCCAATCTGTCTGATTTGACCAACTTTGTTCTTTTTATAGTCATTTCCACCTCATTTTTTTTTGCTTTCATTTCTCATTATTGATGAATAATCCTATTCTATTCTCATTAGTGCTCCTTTAATAAATGCATTGCTTTCTCTTGACTACTTATAAGATTGTCTCATATGCTGAACTCTCATAATTATATTTTTCAATGACTTAAATTTAAGGCTCTTCTTTTATCATATTTTGTGAATTCTATCCATTTGTACTTTGCCTCTAAAACATTCTAATACATTTAGGTAACATTCTTAGATTAGGTAACATCCTGATATGAGATGGACTTTTTGTTTTTTATATATTTGTTTGTTTCTTTCTGGGAGACTAGTGATTCTTAGTTTTTCCTCACAAAATTTAGTCAAGCTCACTTGTTTTAGATTATTGAAACCTCAAGTATTTTCCCCCAGGGTTTCTTTTTAAAATGTTAGCTTTGATATTTTCTCTTTATTTCCTACAATTTGCTATTTAATGTCTTCAGTTCTCCTTTTCAGATAATCTGCTGCTTTGAAATTTTTCAACAAATATTACTAAATTTCTGATTCTCATGTTAATTTTTTATTGTTCCTCAAGAGATCTTACTATTCTTATAAAATACTCTGGAAGGTCAAATATTAGGTACATTCTCTACTCCATGTTATTATCATTAATATATCATTCTTAATGAATGTATGTTTTACTTTACTTTTATCTCATAGTATCTATTCATTACATTGTGACAACTTCTTCCCACCTCTTCAACTTATTTATGTTTTAAGTTTCTTTTTAGTTCTTTTATGAGATTTTCCTGTCGAGGATCTGTTACTTTTTCTTTTCTTTATCTGGCTCTTATCCCTTTTATGAAACAATGAAAGGGACCTATCCTGACTACTCCTTCAACCATTTTACTAAATTTCTTGTTTTTGTTTTTTAGGATAATTCAGCTCTTCTATGTTTACTTTGTGTGAAAGAGGGGAAAACATAAATGTTTCTTCTTATTGTTTAGGTAATAAAATTTGGAAGTCCTTCTTAGAAAGAAGAGCAGTGATTCACATAAGGGAATCTGAAGGATGTAGTCTATACTTCACATAATACATTGAATCCTTAAAGTGAAGCTCAATTTTCAATTTACTCTTTACCAAGGGCATTTATTGCCTATACTTTTATTTTTAATAAGTTATTTTTTTTCTCAACGAACAAAAATCTATTATCTCTTTTTCCCACCTCCACTCAATTGGGTGAGAAAAAGTAATCTCTTCTAACAAATATTCATAGTAAAGGAAAACTAATTCCTGTATTGAACAGGTCCAAAACCACATATATGTCCCAATTTATACCTGGAATCCATCAGCTCTCTGTGAGGAGGTGGGCAATATGTTTCATCTTGGGTTCTCTGGAATTGTGCTTGGGTATTGAATTGATCAGAGTTGTTAAGTTTTTTTAAATTGTTTGTCTTTATGGTGTTGTTATTGTTTTATTAAATGTTCTCCTGATTGCATGGACTAAGAGCAAGTGCAATAAAAGTAATTTAAATTAAATTGAAAACTGTATGGTTTTAGAGATCTAACTGAATAAACGAGTTCCAAATTTGTTTGCCTCTTTTATACTAGTTCAGTGAACACAGTTCTGTAGAATTTTAATGGCAAAAATAAAATAAAGATTTGAATTGTGAGTGAATGATAAAGGAGATTTCCCCTTAAAGAGAAAATATTTTACATATAAAAAATTCTGGAAATTGCAGAAGAAATTCAAATAAATTTTGAACCTTAAAGTTCAAGGTACTTTGAACCACAAAATACACTGAGTTGTCTTCTAAGTCCATGGCTTTTTGGCAGTTTTAATAACAGGGATGAAAACATAAATTCTCTTGCTACTTTCATATGGAGTTGTTTCCAGTATTTAAAGCTTATTCCTTAATCAGTTGCTTAGGAAGTTTCATATCTTTGTTATTAAATTTGCATGAACTTGGAATAGGGTAGGAAGCAATTCCCACTGATCACAGAAGCTTCAACTTTATTATTAACAAATAGTGTTAACAGCTTTAGAAAAGGACCCAGTCCCCTTTACTGTTTCTGGTATTTGGTAGTAAGATTTCCACTATGCTTCAGCATTCTACCTAAGTATGAGTATAAAAGCATTTTGTTGACTGAAAAACACCATGAAACTTATGTAAGCCTATCTAATAGGCATTATATAGCTTGCCTTCTTAGGAGTAAGAACAAGAGATAGAGAGAGAGAATGAATTTGGAACTCAAAGTTAAAAAAATGTTCAATAAATTATATAGATTATCATTGTATATTCAAAATATGCTATGATACAGATAAAGATTTGAGCTCCTTAAAATTTTTTTTCTAAATTTGTGCCAATTATTTATTGAACATGTCTTGCTTAAGTAATTGTTGATCAAACTGAATACGTATATACAATGCCATTTATAATTTTAAAATGTTTAAATTTAATTTAGCTTTTTGACATAGAAGATCCTTATAAGTAGAATATATTGGTTGATTAGACATTTGGAAATGAATGTTGTAAAAAGCACTAGAGGGTGAAACTTATTAAAATGTACCTCCCCCAAGAAAGCAAACAAATAAGCAAACAACAAAGCCTATACCTGATAAAACTCATCACTGATGGGGGTTTAGAAAAATTGGTAGTTCCTTATACACTGAAGTATTTTGGGATTAAAGATTGACAGAGTCTTTCTGGAGCTAGTTTTGGATTAAATAAGAAGAATCACAAAAGTAGTCATACCCTTTAAACCAATAATCTGTTGATTTGAAATAAGCTAAGAACTTAATTATAAAGAAGAAAAGAGTATATATATATATATATATATATATATATATATATATGATATGTATATATGCATATATATATATACATATATGTGTGTGTGTGTGTGTGTGTCTTAAAAGAACTGGAAATAACCAAAATGTTTAAACAAACCCATTGTTTATTGATATAATTGAATATTGTAATTTCAATAAGATTATAAATATAAAGAAAGTGGTATCAGACAGTAGTAAAGAGAGCATTGAATCTGGAGTAAGATAAGAGTCTAAAGTCCAGTTCCATCACTTATGAACATTATCTTGAACAAATTACTCCATTTCCTTATATATCAGTTCTGTCACCTTTAAAATGAGGAAATTAGAGTAAATTGTCTTGATTATCCCTTCTAACATGTTCTTTCCTTTCTTGTTCTCTTGTTCTTTTTGTAAACACACACACACACACACACACACACACACACACACATACTCTCTCACACTCTCTTATAGATTTGAAAAGACATGAATCAATGCAAAGTGAAGAAAGCAAAACCTTAGCAACATTACATTCAAGTACCACACGAAAATAATGAAAGTACACAGAGATGAATGGATTATAATTGAAAGGGACTTGAAAGATCAAATTCAATTTTTTCATTTTATGGTTTAAGAAATTGAGATTCCCATAGAAGTAATAATGTTCCTGAATTTTCAACTTAGAAACACAGACTTCTCTATAATTTCAATTTGTATACTGTTTTCAAATAAATAAGATAAATGAACAGAAAACAGAAATCCAAAGGGATATAATTATTTAGTAATGATGAACACATCATAATTATTCCTTTTAAGTGATGATATTTGTAAACAATATCTTCTTGGATATTTATGGATTTGTTTTGTATTGATGAAGAGAGTGTCCTCATCAAGGTGGTGGTAATGTGTGCATTTTTTGGAAGTCTAATTGAAAAGGAAAATATTGTGATCCATTATAGCTATTATATCTTAAGATTTCTAGATGAAAGATATCTAGTTATCTCTAATGTAACTATAATCTAGTTACAATCTGATACCCTAGATTTGATAAGAAGTAGCTCAGTGTCACAGAAAGAGTTGCTGTAGAAGAACATGTAAGTTCAAATAATACCTCTGTGTAATCTTGGGCAAACCACTTAACCAGGCTACCTTTTAATATTATGGTTTCCAAAAAAATGCTTATCTGCATTTAAACTGGGAGTTTCCTCTTCTGGAATTTCCCTGTACCAATGAAATAATCTTCTCTATCTTGGACTTCAGACAGAGAAGGGAGAAGAAATTCTAAAAAGTGAAATCCTAATGATGCAAATTATTCTAATGAGGAAGAAAAGTCGACTCTTTCTAATGAGGTTGATATAAATTCACAGGAATCTCATCAATAAACCCACATTTCAAAAAGAGAAGAAGGAAAGGCAGAAAGTAGGGGTAAATTTAAAAAGTACACGGTTCTAGAAGAACAGTGTTAATAGTGATGACTGTTAAGAAGAATCAATTAATAAACTTGACTAAAGGCCTGCTTCATGTCATCCTTATTGAAAATATAAAAACAAAAATATATAATATAATATATCACATATCATATTATTATACATATTATAATATGATATATAATTTACATATAATAGAATTATATATAATATAACATATAATTATATTATATGTAATAATATAATATGTAATATAATTACATATAATATAATTTATACTGAATTATATATAATATATTAATATATAATAATATAAAATAGTTATCAAATGTAATCCTAGGCTATTAAAAGAATAAACAAATATAATTTCTAATGCATTCTCAGTGATCTTTGAAATATTATGTTTTCAGAAAGATGCAGAGCACTCCTTCTGATGCTGCCTCATTTCCCAGATCATTATTAGAACATCTTTTACCTAATCATCTTGGTTGATATTCTTTCTTCAATGTTTTAGTTCACAATCCTGTTTTCTTTATTTGTAGAATGGTGAAATTGAATCGTATTCAGATGAGTTTAATGAAATGGAGTCATAATTCTGAGTACTTTTAAGTGCATCATAAAATACTCTAGATTTCATATAAATGGTTCAGAGTTAGTTAGAAGGGACCTTGGAGGCCACTGAAAAGAACCTCATTATTTTATAAATAATGAAACTGAGCACCAGAGATGTTAGGAGACTTGTCCAAAGTGAAATTGGTAATAATTGGTAGAACCAGTATATGAAGTCATGTCTTCTGACTCAAAAATCCTACTTTTTTCCCCATTATCCTCCATTATCCATGGCATAGGAGAGAGAGCTGTAATATTGTGATATCACTATATAAAGTCAATTTTATTTTAGGTCTTTTACATAAGCTCTTGATTAGATTTTAGTTATCATTTGCCACTTTTTTTCTTAAAGTGAAAGAAGAAATAAAGTCAGGTTTTTAGTTAATTGATATTTAACTATACCCTTACTTTCTATGTTATATTTTCTTTTAAACATTCATTATTATGATATGCCATTTGATTTTGGCTCTACATATTAGAAAATCATTCTAATTTTTTATTCCCTGAATTATTATCTCTTGAGTCAAGGACAAAACAAATAAAAAAGATCACATTTTTATCATTTCCTTTTACATATTCTTTTTTCTCTTCTGTTTTTTGTTTTGTTTTGTTTTGTTTTGTTATTTTGAGAGGCAATTGAGGCTAAGTGACTTTCCCAGAGTCACACACTTACTAAGTGTTAAATCTCGGGCCAAATTTGAATTCAATTTTTTTCTCTTCATATAAGAAAAAAAAAGTCACTTGGGCCTGTTGAAATAAGGAATCAGTTTCTTTTAAATAATAAGAGACATTATCTCATTTGATTAAAGAAGAGTTCAGATAGCACAATAATGATTTGTTATTATGACAAATCAAGGAAAAAAAAAATCATTGACCAAAAATAGCCATTTATTCCTGGCAATGGAGTTTCAAGGTCACTCCAATTACTTACTAAATACATGTAATTCACAAACTAAAAGAAATGTTTTGAAAAAATATTCAAGTCATAGACAATTTTGATGTGACATAATTGCAAGAATATATTTTCTTTGATAGTTATTGAATTTAGTCATGTTAATTTATTATTTTCTAAAAAGAACAATTTATTCAACATATTATGGGACTAGATACATTAACATTAAGTGACAGTGAAACATTAGCAATTTTTTGACAGTGATTAAATTGTATTTTTTTTTTCCAAAAAGCATGTACACATTTAGTTCAAATACTTATTCTGACAATTGCTCATTGTTAAGCAAGTTATTTAATTTCTCTGGGCTTCGGTTTCCTTAGCTATAAACTGAGGGGTTGAACTAAATGACATTTCCTCATTTTTACATCTGTGATCCTATGCAATGACAACAATAAAATAATGTAATAATTTAATGGTCAACTGATTAAAACTCATCTGAACTTCATTGTTCTTTTCAAAGTATTTTTTATACAAATCCAAAGAATCTATTTGGAAAAAAATACCACATATAAAAGCATAGCTCAAAAGGTTGAAGTAATCTTAATGGAATCTAGATCAACCTCCTAATTTTATAGGTAATAATAATGAGATTTATAGGTATGAGCTTGCCCTTCCTCACACAGATAGCATAAACATCAGAGGCAGCACTCAAACTCATATTCATTGACTGCAGAGTCAGTGTCTTTTGTATTATACCACTCTACCTCCTTCTTTAACAGATGTGGCTGTGATGCTATATAAATGGATGATAAATCATAACTTCTTAGCCCCCCAAACACCCGGATCACAGTTGTTAAACTATCAAGGTCAAACACCCTTGTAAAGCAAGGTCTTGTCCTATATTTTGTAAGGTCCTAGAAAGATCCCTCTTGTCAAGGAGATATTGGCTCAGAAGACAAGGTACTGTGACACTCTGTAGTACTTCAGTCACTCCTCTCCCCAAGCCCTGTAGTCTCAATTCTATTGCCAGCATGAATTAGATCTGACCAGTGACAGGGTTGCAAGGAGAATTTCAGAAAACCAAATGACTGTGAGATTATACCTCTTCTCCTCAAGGAATGCTTGAAAGGTGGTTTTCATTGCTGGCATTTTTAACCTGTTTCTCAGCCCTATTCCCCTATAAAATGTCTCTATGAATTTCTTTTCAACAGTAATCATACATTTCTTATTCTCAAATGCCTATCAGTAGAGCTTATGTTATCACTTGAGAATATTATACATTAAGTATAATTTATATTAGAAAAGGTTATCATTTGTAGGTTAAACTTAAAAAAGGCTTGATTTCTAAGGGGAAAAAAGGGTAAGATTTGTCTTTTTAAAGTCTCTTTGTATTTTCTCATTTCTCTTCCTTTGATAGTAATACAGATATTTAGTAAATGATATTCATTAATATCTTGGGTTTTTTTAAAATATGGCAATACCCAGTAATTACTAACAACATCTAATGAAAAATTAAAATGATAGTATGGAAATAATAGGGTAAATGGTCACCTTGTCAACAAAACCTAGATTCAATTCCTACCTCTGACACAGACTGATTCTGTTGGTCAAGAGTTTTGTGAGTTTTCACAATGTCTCCTGAAACTGTTTGACTTTGAGTTATAGATATTTATAATAGTTGGATTATTTATCTTTTGGCCAAGGAGTTCTTTATAGTAATGAAACCACAGTCCTGAAACTGTCCTTCTTCCCTCCAAAAAAAAAAAAAAGTGATCCTAAAAAAGGTTTATTTGAAGAAATAATGAGGGGATTCACCTGAGCTTTCCCAAATCCCCCTTGAAACAACTTTGAAATTATGTCACCAAGTGAATTCTGGAGCAGCAAAACTAACAAATGTTAGTCTAGATGCAGGGGAATAATTTTTAAATCCAGGACAATTTAGAAGATGAGAAAAAAAAAGGTCTTTTTCACTGGATCAAGAATGAAACCCAAGCCTTACTCTAGCAATCCAGCAGCAGAAAAAGCAATTGCTGGCAGTTTTCTCACCCTGTGTTTAGTAAGGACAACTGGTAAGAAGGAGATTACAGGATAGAATAGGTGTAGAATTCTATTGCATTGTCCATACGTGGTTCTAGGTTACAGTCTTGGGGCAAGGAAGAGTATTAGAAAGAATAGAGACTGTTGTGACAGTTCCAGGATGGAAAAGAGTACTTTGGACTATTCATAGACTGAACAAAGGCCTGGAGAGTAGCAATTCCACCTCTCTTTAGATTGTACCACCTTGAAAGAACTGAAATCATCTCAGAACTAGCAATGAAAATAGCAGCATAAAAATGAAGTTTTGGACAGTGTCTTCTCTATCCCAGAAATAGATTCAAAATTTAACATAAAGATAAAAGTTAATAAATAGGCTGGGGAAAATGAGCAAATAACAAAAGACTACAACAGAAAGTTGTAGAATGACTGGAAAGATCAAAACAGAAATTCTGAAAAAGGCAATAAAAACTACTACATTAAAATTCTCAAAAAAAAATTGGTTTCAGGCCCAAAAGGAATGATTTGGAAAAAAAAAGCTGAAAAAAGATTTTAAAATTCTTTATAAGAAAGGTAGAGGAAATATTGGGAAAAGAAACAAGATTTACACAAGAAATAATGAAAAAATAATTAACATTTGGTAAAGGAGGCACAAAAAACACTAAAGAATATTTTCTTTACAAAGGCAAATGGTAAAACAAAACAAAACAACAACAAAAGGCACAAAAATCCACTGAAGAGAAAAACTGCTTAAAAAAGCAGAAATGACCAAATGGGAAAAGAGGTATAAAAGCTTACTGAAGAAAATAATTCAAAGAAAAAGTAGAATAGGGCAAGTTGACTCTAATGACTCCATGAGACTATCAAGAATCATTCAAAGGGAAGAATAATAAAATTAAAGATAATGTGAAATAACTCATTGGAAAAACATATATTCCAGAGAGCAAATGAACTAGGATTACAAAAATAATTACCTATTTTTAAAAATTGAGTATATAATCTCTTGGGGAAAAAATGAAAATTTGTTGAGATAGATTTTCAAGAATTCCTGATAAAATGACCAAAGCTGAATGGAAAATTTGATGTTCAGATACAAGACTTAAGGGAAGGATAAAAAGGTAAATAGGACAGAAAAATTATTAGGGATTCAATAAGATTATATATTCCCTAATGGAAAGATGATATTTGTATTCTCATAAAAACTTTCTTAATATTTAGGGCAGTTAGAAAGATTACACATGGAAAATGAGGAGATGTCCATCAATTGGGGATTGGCTGAATAAGTTATAGTACATGAAAATAATGGAATATTATTGTTTTATAAAAAATGATGAATAGGTTGATTTTAGAAAAGCCTGGAAAAATTTATATAAATCTTTACTGAATAAAGCAAGCAGAACTAGGAAAATATTGTATACAGCAAAAATAGGATTGTGTGATAATCTACTATGATAGACTTAATTCTTCAATGCAGCTTTATGATTCAAAAAGATTCCAAAAAACTTTGGATGGAAAACGCCATCTATAGCCAGAGAAAGAACTATGGAGACTAAATAGAAATCAACACATTATTTACCCCCCTTTTTTTCTTGTCTTTTCTTTTCTGATTTTTTTCTCCCAACATGATATATGGAGATATATGTAAAAATTGAATGTATATGAATAGCAAAAAAGTTTCTAAATGTAATGGGAAAGTAAAAAAGAATAGCAATTTTTAAAAATTTAAAAAGAAAGAACATGGAAACAATGTACCATGGTACACCTTGGCTTAGAAACTCATCAACTTTTGTACTCAATTCATTTTGAAAAGAAAAATAAAGTGCTTCTGCACTCGACACTTGCCTGAACCTCATCACATTTGGTTACTGTCTTGGTTGAGCTACAGGGATGTAAGGTTGGTCATAAATACTGCTCAGTCCTGATGCCATTGTTATTGCCCTTGGCCATGAGCAGCTTCTCCCCAACTAAGGTGGTGGTGAACAGGATTGTCAGATGGGAGCTCATGATGTTGAGGATGTGCACCTTGATAGGCAGGTGATAGGACAGTTCCTATAGGATAATATGGTAGCAGCATAGAGTCTGCTGGCCCCCCAAGGGGGGTAAAGAAGTCTCTGGCGGTGACCAGAACCCTGGGTGGTAGAAGATGCAGGAGCATACCTTTGGCCTTAATATCCAGCTCTCTCCCCACAGCCCAAAGAAAGCTTGGATGGCATGGGGTGGAGAGAAAATATAAAGGTCCTGGTTCTTCTCAGAAGTGGAATTGGATCAAGAATGAAGGAGCTCAGCTGGACTGGACTGGATTGACTCATTTCTCTCTTGCTGGAAGTCCATTTTCCCCTTCTGGGAATTAGTCATGGAGAAATAGTTAGGCTGTAGACTAGAGATGTACAATTTATGGGAAAAATTCCTTTCAAACTCATTGTTTTCACCACTTGTCTTGCCTTCTAGAAGCAATTAAGAACCGGTACTAAGGTACCACTAATACACACACACATATATATAAACATGGGCACAAGACAGGTGTGTATACACACACACACACACACACACACACACACACACACACATATATTCACATATAGGCCTGTATATTGAAACATAAGTGTGTCATATACATATATACACACATGAATATATGTGTGTATATTCACATGCACAATATATATATATGTGTGTGTATGTGTGTATATATATATATATATGTTTATAAACAGAGGGCATGGGTGTGAATTGAATATTATGGGATGATATCCATAACTATAAAATGAAGGATGAGAAAAAGGGTTGCACTGGAAGAAGAAGGTAGGGAGAAATAGAATGGGAATAAGTTATCTGACAGGTAAGAGAGGTGCAAGAGAGCATTTACAGAGAAGGGGAAGATGGTGGTGTGTGCACAGTGGGCAATTCTTGAACCTTTCTCTTGTCACAATTGCCTCAAAGAGGGAATAATATACACACTCATATGTAGAAATCTTTATAGGTAAGTAGGGGGAGTGATTAAAAAAATGGTTAGGACTGATGGAATGGAGGGTAAATTGAAGGAGTGGATAGTCAGAAGAAAAATACTTTTGAGGGAGAAAGAGTGAAAAGAGAGAAGGCTAAGTGGAGATGGTATAATAATCTCAAGGGAAATATGCAGTTTAGTAAACATAACTCTGAATATGAATGGGATGAATTCATCCATAAAATGGAAGTAGATAACAGTGGATTAAAAACTAGAACCCTACAAAAACTGCTGGTTGTGGTGGGTAGAATTATAGCAAGTTTCTAAGTAAAGATGCCATTTCTCAAATATATAGAGAACTGAATCAAATTTACAAGAATAACTCTTTCTCTAATTGGCAAATGAACAAAGGATATGAACAATTTTCAAAACTATGTTGTATAAAAATACTATAAATAATTATTGATTAAAGAAATGAAAATTAAAACAACTCTGAGGTTCTATTTCATACCTATAAAATTGGCTAATATGACAGAGAAGGAAAATGAAAAATGTTGGAGGTAATGTGGAAAAATTAGAACACTAATAAACTATTAGTGGAGTTGTGAACTTATTCAACTATTCCAGAGAATATATTGAAATAGCGTCTAAAGTGCAATAAAAATTCATATTCTTTGACATAGCAATACCATTATTAATTCTCCCTTTCCAAAAGATTTTTAAAAGGAAAAATTACTTTATGAACATAGATATTTATGGTAGTTCTTTTTGTGTTGGCAAAAAAAAAAATGAAAATTGAGTGGATACCCATCAAGTAGAGAATGGCTGAATTGACTGTGATATATAATTGTGATGAAATATTATTTTGCTATAAAGAATAATGAACATGACAGTTTCAGGAAAAAAAAAAAAAACCTCCTGGAAAGATTTACATGAATTGATACAATGTGAAGTGAGAAGAACCAGGAGAATATTATTCACAATAATGATGATGTTGTAAGGATGATAAACTGTGAATGACTTAGCAATTCACAGCATATTATTCAAGACAACTGAAAGACTTATAATGAAAAATGCTAAAAATTCAACAGAAATTACTGATGGATTCTGACTACAGATTGAAACATTCTTGAAAATATATTTTTTTATTTTCCCCCACTTTCTTTCATAACATAAGTAACATGGAAATATGTTTGCATGACTGCACATGTCTAACCTATACCAAGTTACTTACCTTCTCAATGAAGAGGGAAAGGAAAGAGGAAAGGAGAGATTTTGGAACTCATAATTTAAAAAATCAACATTAAAATTTACTTTTGCATTTAATTTGAAATAATAAAATACTAAAGAAAAAATATGGAATGCTGACAAAAGATAATTCAATCAGATTTATCAGTGGTTTTTTCCCTCTCCTATTAAGAATTAGAAGCCAGAGTACATTTGTATATTTTTTTACATATGTTCTTTTTTCTGGTGACATCTGGATTTTTGCAGTGGATAAATGTTAGGTCTTTTTGTATTTCCTTTTTGCATGTCACCCTTAGGCAAGATTGTGATTAGTTATGCCCTTCAATTTCATTGTTATGCTGATGACATAGAGATCTATTGCTTTAATGATCATTTCTTTTCAATGAGCAGAAAATTCAGATATGGATGTCTATTAGTTCTTTATAGCTCCTCGCTTGGAATATGCAATTACTTATAATGGAATCTTTCAGAAGGGCAGGTTCTTCAATGCCTTTGTCAACAACATGAAAAGAAAAAAATTGTCAAACTAGTATTCACATTTCCAACTCATCTCAGAAGTCAATGACAATGAAGGTGAGAATGAAAGGTAAAAGAAGGAACGCAGAAAAGGTGAAGATAAACTGCTCATTTACTTTTTTAGGCTATTGGTTAATATAAATCGTTGTCACCTGTGTACTGCTTTATGATTTACAGATTGATTTATTGACATGAAATTGTTTGATTTTCACAGTAACTCTGTAAGGGAGATCTTTGGATAGTACTGTCCTTGTTTTATACAGAACACTTGATAACTGAGGGTCAGAGAGTTGAAATATTTTATGTATTCTCACACAGACAATCAAAGTCAAAAGTAGAACTCAAGACTAATTCTTTCTTGTTTGCAAATTGAGCAAGTTTTTTTCCCTATAAAAATCAATATTCAAACTCACCAATAACAATAAGAAAATAAATACTTGTTTTAGTATATTTTAAGCACATTCCCCATATAAGCAGCATGGATATCATTTGTTATGACTGTGTATGTTTGATACGGTAACTCATAGTTTAGTACCCTCAAATACAACTAGAAAGACTTCACATGCCTGCTGTAAAGCATCAGTTACTATATTCTGGAATCCCAGATTGTTTTTGAATTCTTTCTAATTTCATGCACCTAGATGGGAAGCTTATAAATCAGATGTTTATTTCACTATCACATGCAATAGCTAATATTTTTAAACTCCTTAGAGAAATGGGAACAGTAATTCCCCAGAAGAAGAAAATATGGTTTTGAATTAAAAGGATAAAGTAGCTATAAGTTTATCTAATTTCTTATCACCATGTTATATTATTGTAGTTGATTTTGGCTTATTCCTATTTGATACTTTGTGATTAGTTTTCTTCATTAGTCTTATCTTAGTTGCCTTATTTATATAACTTTTTTACAATTGAAGTAATATTATTGAAGTGCATCTTCAATGTTGTACTAGCAAAATATATCAAAATAAGACACCTAAAAAGTTATCATTCATGACTTACATACATCATCTCATATGAGCCCTATAACAACACAAGAAATAGATATTACTGATACACCTATTACTATAGTATAGAAAAAAAAGCTGAGTTTCAGGGAGCTTAAATGACTTACTTAGGCCAAGCATGTGTTTTCTTTGAGGTCTTCCATATATGTTTTAGAATCGTTTTTTTTTTTTTTTTTTTTTTTTTCCCTCTCCTAGACTTATATCTTGATTATTTGGGTTACCATAGTAGCTTTTTATAATTTTATTCTTTTAATTATTATTTTTTTCTTTCAGCTTACTTTCTTGCTTTGGACTTTATTTAAGGATAAGATCTATATATTCATAGAAGAATGTCTGACCTGAGTTTGTGCCCTTAAGTCCTGCTGTTTTTTAGGCTACATAAAGATGCGATCTATCAGTGATCATAAACTGGCCTGATATAGGGCAGAATCTAATTTTTCTTTCCTTTGGGTTCTACAAATTCTGTTTTGTGTTTGGATCTGAGTAAACTGTCAGCCCTTTAAGTCTAGAATAGTCTCCCTCTTCATCTCTATCTAATGCCTTTCTTAACATCTTTCAAGACCCAACTAACATCATGTTTTCCACCAGAATCCTTTCCCAACATTATTTAATTTTATTTAATACCTTCCCTCTTTTGATTATTTCCATTTCCCCTATATTTATATACATTTATTTGCTTGTTGTTTCCTCCAATAGATATTGAACTCCTTGAGGGCCAAAATTGTCTTTTTCATCCCCAGTCATAGCACAATGCTTGGTAGCCAGTAGGCACTTAATAAATATTTATGGACTGAATGAATAGATTGCTACCAAAAGCTTACAGATTCACAGTAACAGGCTTCCCTTTAGGGTGACATTCCTGTTTCCTTTATTCCCTGCAGTTTTTGGTGGCATTTGGGTTAAGTGACTTGCCTGAGATCACACAGCTAGGAAGTGTTAAGTGTCTGGTCAGAGTTGAACTCAGGTCTTCCTGACTTCAGGGCTGGTGCTCTATCCACTGTACCATCTTGCTGTCTCCATAATTTCTTAAAAGGCTGAGGATTAATTGTAAGAGATACTACACTTAATTTAATTCTTCCTAAAAATAATCATTAAAAAAACTTTCCACTGATTTGGAAATGATAGTAATTTTCATCAGAATTTGTGATCATGTAACAAGAAAAGATAGTGATGAATATTAGAAGTGATGTGGGAAACTAACATATTGTTGGTAGAGTTGTGAACTGATCCAACCATTCTGGAGAGCAATTTGAAACTCAAAAGCCAATCAAAATTCAGCAATGTCTCTATTGGATCTGCAGCCAAAGAGATCATAAAAAAGGAAAAGGACTCGCATGTGCAAAAATGTTTATAGCAGGTGTTTTTGTAATGACAAGGGCTGGAAAGTAAGTGGATGTCCATCAGTTGGGAAATAGCTGAATAAGTTAAATGATATATGACTGTAATGGAATATTTTTGTTGTATAAGAAATGATCAGGATGATTTCAGAGAAGCCTGGAGAGACTCACATGAACTGATACTTAGTGAAGTGAGTAGAACCAAGAGAACATTGAATGCAGCACCAAGATTATGTGATGATCATTTCTGATGGATGCAGCTCTTTTCAAAATGAAGTGATTTAGGCCAGTTCTTATAAACCTGTGATGGAAAGAGCCATCTGCACCCAGAGAAAGGACTGTGGGGACTGAGTGTGGATCAGATCATAGTATTTTCATGTTTTTTGTTGCTTTTATTTACTTGCTGGGAAAAAAGTCTAAGGACACCAACTATTGGTGACTTTTAAAAGTTATATAGGGAGAACAGGTAAGGGATAGCAGCAATAGAATACCATCTCTGGAATCAACAGGAATTGAATTCAAATCTTGTCTCAGACACTTATTAGCTGTGTCACACTGCCTGGGCAAGTCACTTACCCTCAATTACTCCCTCCCTTCCCCCAAAAGTTATATAAAAAGAAAAGAAAAGTTTGAAAGAAAGGCATGTTTGATATGGATATGAGTGATAATTTTGGAGAAACGGCAGAACTACTCAATCATTAATTTGCTTTAGTTTTTTCTACTTTTCTCTTCTGAAAGACATATATATATGTATATATATATATAATATATATATATATATATATATATATATATTTGTAAGAACAGCTATATGGAGCTGATAGTTTACATAGATAAGAAAATATGAAAAGAATATCATTCTGCCCTTGCTTTCATGTCACTAATTCCAGATTAACTACATCTTAAGGTACTGAAAATCATTTTGGAAGAAAGTAAATGAGAGATCTATAACAAGCAAATTATAAAACGTTAGTTTTGACTTTGATATTTGGCAAAATTCTAGAATGTATTATTTAGAAAGCTGTTTAATGAACATCTAAAGATGGAAGTGATGATCACCAAAGAATCAGGACAATCTCATCAAAAAACAGATCTTGCCAAACTAATTTCCCTAATTTCCTTTTTCAAAAAAAAAAAAAATCAAATGGAAAAAAGAAAGAAACAAAATATATTTGTGCATTAATTTTCTCATTTGACTCAGTAATTAGTCTGGCTGCCTTATTTCCATAAGAGTGAAGCTTAAATTTTTTTTTCTTTCACTTTTATCTTCATAGACATAATAGCTATGTTTTTGACAATACTTTTCTTTTCCTACAAAAAAATTAAAAATGTTAAAAAGATTTTCCCTCTTTTCCACTTCCTTCACTGTTATTCATAGGACTTCTAAAGAAAATTAATTTTTATAACCTGAAAAACTCTTTCAAAGCCTCAGACTGAGTTTTTCAGTATAAGCTCTAGTATACAGTAAATCTCAGGAGCACCAGTTTTACAAAAATATTCAAATGATTTTGGATCTAAACCATATGAAAATTTGAAAATATCTTCATAATAGGAAATAGCAGAAACTCAAGTGAAGCTAATTCTTATATTTCTGGATAGCAAAAGAATGTTTCAATATTTCTTTCCTTCCTCTCACCTTACAACTCTTTAGGTAAGCCATTTAAGTTTCCTACGGTTTTTCAATATTGAAATAAAGGAAGTAGGATATCACTTTTTTCAAGTGTCAGATAAGAAAATATATACAAAACCTTTTTGTAAACTATACAATTCAATATCATTGTCACTGACCTGGACTTTTAAACATCTTTCATGTCACACTCTCCTTATTGAAAAAGCTTTAGTAGCTGCCTATTCCCTATAGGATGGAAGAAAAATATTTCCCTATTTTTCTTTTTCAGAATAATTATTATAATATTATAATAAATATTACTTCCTGTGATCCACTATATAGTAAAGCCAAACTGTCAAAGGAAAAAGGAGAGAAAACAACCTATCTACCAATCTAGAAATCAAGAGATACTAGAGCATAGGAGAACTTCATTTATAGAAAGGAGAAAATCAATTATATTACTTAACCTCACACTCCACTAGCATTTTATCCCCCATATCTATCTCCTTCCTATCTCTTCCTTTTGGAATCCCAGCTTCCTTTAGAGATTAACTAACCTTTTACATGGAGCCCTCTCTTATCTTTCTATTTTTACCAACTAATCATGATTCTTTCCATCAGAATAGCTTGACTTTATGCACATTTCATATGTAAATATATGTACTTATTTCCTTCCACAGAATGTGAATCCATTTAGAGAAGGACCAGTTTTGTTATTTTCTTTATATTTTTATTTCTTAATGCAATGCCGGGTACACATTGAAAGTTTAAGAAGCACTTGGCTTACATAATATTTAAAAGACTATTTTTTAATTATCTTGTGATTCAAACTTATTCCCCTTTCATTCAGTTAGTAGAAACTAGAATCTTGCCTTGCTTAAACCAATTAGGATAATTGTCAACATAATATCCTTTTAGAAGCCATAAAACTTGTTTCTCTTTTTTCATGTCTTTCTATGCTCTTCACCTAAGTTCATGATCATTACTGTGATAAAAACAATATTGTGTTCAGAACTTCAGTAGATTTGGGATTTCATCACAGCTTCTTTCATTGATGTAGACTACAAAACTATTATGCCTTAGTAGAGATGGATCATTACTTGTTGTGGTTCTAAGTTTAAATTTAAATTTAAATCCTGTGGTGATCAGTAACGTGAAGAAGCATTCAATTTGACTTTTCATCGTGTAACAAACAGCATAGTACTGTGCTTATAAGACAGTTTGCTAAGATTTGAAAGAACTCCTATTCCTTGATATGGCTTTTGAGGATTCAATCCCACAACACTTACTTGCAGGTATTGGAGCACTACATTTATATGGCAAAAAATTACAGGGCAACAGGGCAAAAAACATAAAAAGATGTATAATCACACATTTTTTTCCAGGCTTAAACACATAAATAATGAGGTTGAAACATATGCATTGCCAGAGCTAGTTCAATGTTTCAGAAAGTGTGAGAGACAAGAGTATTAGACTGCCTAACAAATTGAAATCTAGAGTCATTGTGCTGAACTCATGGTTGTATATCTGTGAAACCTGGAAAATATAACAGTGCCATCTCAGGAAATTGAATTGCTTACATTTGAATTGTCTTAGGAAGATTCCCTGAAGATAGACTAAACACTGAGTTCCTTTCTTGAGCTAAACTGCCAAAATTCAAACTATACTGCAGAGAGCTCAACTCTGATATACTGGCCATGTTGTTCAAATGCCAAATTTACATTTGTCTAAAATACTATTTTACCAAAAACTCACACAAGATAAGTGTTCAGAAGAAGTTCAAAAGAAAGACACTCTCATAATCTCTATATATGAATTAAATGCACAGCAACTTCTTGGTGAGGAGGCAAGAAAGTAAAACACAATTAATATAGATTACACAGATATCAGACATATTCTTAAGGTATTTTCTTTTGAGGTCTGTAGTTGTATGCTATAGGGTCAGAATTATAATAAAATGAAGCGTTATTATGCTTCATGGAAACTTTTACTAATGAAAATCAAAACTTTATTTGTATCTTTAGTGTTAAAATTTTGCTTGGGGCTCTGAGATCTTAAGTGATTTGCTCCTAATCAGACATTTATTATGTGCCCAGGGTAGGATTTGGATCCAGGTTTTCCTGATGTTGTATTTATCATGATAGCTGACTCCTCAAAGGTTGATTTTGTTAATTCTCTAAAACAATGATAATATTGACAGAAGTACAATTAGTACACTTGAGGCTATTAATTCAAAAGCTAACAGTAATATAATTAATTCTACATATAACACTTCAATATTTAGAAAGCACTTTTGTCAACTTGACCTTTTCCAAAACGTATTACACTTATTAATATCACCACTTTTTAGATGAGGAAACTGAGGCTTACAGAGTTTAAATAATTTTTTTCTAGGATCATATCATTAGTAAGTATTGTTGATCATAATTCAGATCAAGATTTCTTCTATTTCCAAGCCCAGAACTCTTTCTACCATATATCACTGCCTCCTTAACTATAGGTTTTACCTACTATAATTTATCATAAATGCTTCTTTTAGATTAATATTCCTTGAAAAAAATAACAACCAAAAATAACTCTGATCTTTCTGACATTAATAGTGGGTTGAGTAAGTCATTTAGTATCCCTCGACCTCAAACTTTCATCTATAAAATGGCCAATGTGACTTCCGAGAACCCTTCCAGGTCTACCATTATTGATCTTTAATGATAGTAATCTGATTCAAAATCCTTTAGTCTAGTATTCAACTTACATCAAGATGACCACCCACCTCACTGTGACACGAGTTCATTATGTTCATTACTACCTTTCAGCCTTGCACATCTGATTCTTCTTTTCTTAAATGTTTTCTTCCACTCTGCTTCAATTTGGTCTAGCAAAATCTTAATCATGTGTAAAAATTTGGGTCAGTTATTACCTTGGCGATACTTCATCTTATTAACGTGACTTTCACTGACCTATCTTTCTTATAAATTCTTAAAACCAGTGCCTCTATCATCCCAGTTAATTCTTAATGACAAACTACCCTGATGTCTATTATATATGTGCAAATCTTGACTCTGTACATCACTTCTAAGTTCATTGTAGGCAGAGACCATGCCTTATATGGTTTTAAATATATCTACCCCTTCACATCCATTACACTGTATAATTTAATTCTGAGTTTATGAGAGCTTAATAAAACTTTGATATACAAATAATGGTATCTCAGGTTGAAATGGCAGTTTTCTTTCAGGTCAAAACATATAATTCTCTGAAGAAGTAAAGGCAAACTTATACAAGTGTAAAACATCAGTGACCAGTGTTCAGCTTACTGTCTGATTTTCAATTCAAAGAGAATACACGGCTATTGATTTTATCCCATTATTCTGAAAAAGAGGTCAAAAAAGAAGTTGATTGTAGAGATTATAGAGGCACTGAGTCAAAAGAAATGTGAAATAGTTTTGTGGGGAGTGAAGGGTGATGAGCACTTGATACTATTACTGCCTATATGAGCCTTGAAAACTTTCAGAGGTCGTCACAGATTCCCAAAATCAGTGTGATCTTTTCCTTTAGGAAGTTCATCTTTGAAGATCAGAAGAGAGAGAATAACCTCTTCTTTCTGAGAAAAATCTGCCTCAAGTAGAGGCTAACAGCTGTTTTAAAAAGTGCTACATCTTCTCCATCCCTGTCTAGAACCATTAGTCTTCATTAAGAAAGCCCCACCTCCCATCCCCTAGAACTAACTGTCAGCTCTTGAGAGAACATGCCCCAGGAATGCCATACGAGCAAACTGTATGAAGGCTAGACCATCAGAGAAATTAGTACTGATGATGATGATAATAGCTAGCATTTAGATGCCACTTTGAAATTTGCATAATACTTTACATACATTACCACATTTGATCTCACAACCAGGCTAGGAATTTGATGCTATTATTATCCCCTTTTTAAAAATGAGAAGAGCTGAAGAATTAATGACTTGCCTAGAACCACACACCTGCTAAATGGACTGAAAATTCAGTGTTGTATCCACCTAATACCTGTCATTGATACCTTTGGATATCCAAAACAAAACAGAGGATCTATAAGCTAAGAGGAAAATCCTTGTATACCATCTAGATGATGAAATTGAGACCCAATGAGGCACTTGACAAAAGTAGCACTTCTAGAAAAAAACAGATTAAAAAAAAAGCTGAGATTAAAACCCAGAATCAAAGCATGCTTTTCATGGTGCCATATTACCTCTTGTATTCTGCATTCTCTATTTCTGCAGTGGATTCCAATGCCTTAACACTAAATATGTGGTGTAGTAAATTTAGCAGTGGGTCTAGGATCAGAAAGACCTGGATTTAAATTCAACCCCAGAATAATTGTATTAACTATGTGATTCTGGTTGGGTTATTTAACCTCTGTCTGTTTTCATTTATTCAAATGTAAAATGAATATAATAATAGCACTTCCCCCCTAAGGTTGTGGAGATCAAATAAGATGTTAGATGCTTAATAGACACTTGTCCCTATCTATTCCCATCAATTACAGCATCATCACTTCTTGGCTATATGATTCATCTCATTGGCATTGTTTAAAATCCTTCAACGCTCCTCTGTTCAGAATTTAAATATATTTAAATAGCTGGAAATCCTACATCTGTTCAATTTTTACATAGTCTTTTGGACTGTTTGATGAAACATTTTTCAGCACTTATAAGTTTTCATGAATTTTCACGTTGAGACCTTTACTTGGCATTGGTGTGGATTGGGACTCATGGGTAATGGACAGATGAAGCTGAGGGAAATGATCTGATATAGTTTTGGCAATCTTATGGTCAAATTTCTCTAGTATGGATGCATTTTCCTCTCCACTTTTGATTTCAAACATAGTTGTTTTTTATATTCTTTAGTTCTTTCCCTTTCTAAGTGATTCACAAATTTTAAATAACAAGATGATTATAGGCTCCATTATCATGAATGTGTTGTATGAAGAAATTACCAAAAATAGTTTTATAGGGTATTTTTTTTAATTCTATTTGTTAATTTAGTATCTATATTGGCTGACAAAAAAAAAATGACTAACAAAGGGGAGAATAACAAGAATAACTGTGCTTCATCCATTCTGAGTTATGCTTCCGACTGTGCATGACATACTGTATCTGCCTTCTGTTCAATGCACTGTGTGAGAATCATTAAGCATAAATATGTCCTTAGTGAATGAAACTGAAAAATTGCCAAGTGAATGGAGTTGGAGCATTCAATTTTGTGTTATATATATATATATATTTAATCTGGTTAATGATATTTATTTCCCCAAGACTACATTGTAGAAAAGTCTAATTACACTTAAAAAATCAGCAACAACTATCATTGCTAAATGGAAAATGATAGTTGCTATGAAAATGAAAATTTTTCCCTCAGATGGAATATGCTTATTATTGAGAGTGAATTTTATTTTCTTATCTTTTGTTATAGATCTTTGTTTTTCACCTCATAAGGCAAATGAAAAAACATCACATAAGCAAATTATAGTATATAATATATAGAATTGTGATTTTCTGTTCTTACTATTATATAACATTTAGGCAAACTAGTTTGTGTGTGTGTGTATGTGCATGTATATGTTACTGTCATCTGCCTCACACATAAAGAAAAATCATCCAGTGAGTAGCTTTTACATTGTGTCATATTTTATTCCTCTATATCATCACTGTCTTGACAAGTTTACAGCAGACTTGCAAATTTTAAATAAATAGATAAAGAAATAAAACTTTAGTACAAAGTATGCCACATGTCTCACTTCTCTACGTGACTTCCAATACATAGATCAGGTTAGTTAGAAACCTAGTGTTGAAAAAGCAGATCATTGACTCTGTTCATTATCAGTTGTGAACAGCTGCACTGGGAAGGAGAAAGACTGTGAGCCTGCTGAGAACCTCTCTGAAACGAAAGCCATCCAAAGCTGGGTAGAATGCAGCTGGTAGATGAGATGTCTTGTCTAGGCAGCAGGAGTCTCTATACAACTCCTCAAGGAAAGGGGGATGCTTTAGAAGCAAGATGCCCTTCCAAAGGTCTTGGCACAGATTTGCAAGACTATTCCTTTGATATTATATATGTTGCTCATCTGGGGTAAAAGAATATCAAAGGGATATGGAAATAAACCAAACTTATGTTGCAATATTTGCTTTTGCATTTAAAATTGCACATAAACTTATAAGGAAAATGTTATATAAATAAACATACATACATATCAAATATATATATTTAATATATTTTAAATATATCGATTTTTGTAATGTGAAATATGTCTATATGTTTCTTTTTTCAGCCAAGTTTTGAAGATAACAGAAATGCATATATGTGCTATGGAAAATTATATATTTATTAAATACGTCAATTATGTATTTATATAAAATTTATTATGTTATATGTTTCTTTCTATTCATATTATTTATCATAAATTTATGTTTATTTTACATACATTTGTAATATATATGTATGTGTATATATTTAGTTTTCCATAAAACATGATTGAAAACAGAGAATTGATTATTACCTTCAAAATTGGAAAACTGTTGAATACATTAATAAGGTTCTTAGAGAACAAATATTGAAGGTGTTGATTTGTTTTAAACAATTCTAAAGATTTAAATTAACGAATGCCAGTAGGTAAAAATAAGAATATGTGACAGAATTTTGTTTTTAAAAATACAATTTTTGTTTCATACATTTTGAAGTGCACTTCAGACTGTCAAGACTGAACAATATTTTGCACTAATGCACCTGTGTTCATGTTCAAGGACCATTATTTGTTATGGATTCTCAGTATGAAGAGGAAGTGATCTCAGGAGTTCTATTTTTATGCTATCTTTTTCAGCATTCTCAATTATTTTTGTGGTACTAAGGTCACTTGGCTTAGGACCCAGGCTTTCTGAGCTTTGTGTACTCTTGAGAAGTAAAGGACACATAATCTCTTTTGTGTCAAATTCTGGAGACTGGTTAAGAATGTCAGTAAAACATTTTTTAATCAGGGTGATGTCACCTCAAATCTATCTAAATAATTTACAATGAAGGTGATTTTGCTGAGAACTATTTTCCTAATAGGAGCAAAGTTGTAGAGAAGACCTCCATTTAACATAGATTTAAGGTAATTATATGTCAATTGATAGCTTAGAAGAAGGGCTTTGGATTCAGTAACTGAAAGAAATTGATTGCTGCTCTCAATTAATGGATAACTTTCAAAAGAGCACAGATCTAGACCTATATGGGATATTTAAGGTAATTTAGAACAATGCCCTCATTTTACAGAGTCCCAGAAAACTCAGTCCGACAGAGTTGCCTTACCCAGGTAAATGCAAGGAGTAAATTACACAGATTGGACTTGACTTCAAATTCTTTTATTTTGCTCATGAATTTGTGGCATTTATAGATGCAGGATGATAGAGGGTGAATGGAAGGAGATGGTGGTGGTAGCCAGATGTATAAATTCTATTTTCTCAAATTTTGCTGTATTATAATTGACATCTGCTTTGCAGATTGACACACACTCATTGTGTCAATATAGCTAATTTTCATATCTGTAATGTTACAGAGAAAGTTATAGAAAATCATGACACAATAATATTGTAAGGAGAGGATATAAAAAAAATTAAATATTTTCCATTTATATATTTATCTGGTGCTGGAGAGGCCAGTGTTTGCATGCATGAATACAGTGCCTTCCAATTTAAAGAAAATAAAAGGCATCATCTTTTATCAAATCTAATGAGCCCTCTAGATATACTTAGGAGTCCTTCATCTGTCTTGAATTCTACTGTCATCATTTTCACATAGTAGAATCTCAGAGCTGAAAGTTGACTGAGACCAATAATTCAACAAAATTATGCAACCTCAGTTTCTTCAACAGATCCATATGGGCCGTGGTTTTCAAGCCCCTTAAAAACCATCTTGAATGTCCTTCACTAGTTGTAAGTTCTTAATTTTTGTGAGTGTACATGTTTATGTATATGTTTGTGTGTGTGCTTATACATGTAAGTATGTGGAGGGTTAAGAGAGAGACTGAAAGACAGAGAGAGAGAGACAGAGACAAAGAGACATATACATACATACACAGAAAAAAGAAGAGAGAGAGAGAAAGAGAGAGAGAGAGAGAGAGAGAGAAAGAGAAACACTCCACTCCTCTCCCCTTTGACTCTAGGAAAAAATTAAAAAACAATGTTTTTAAATAAATAAAAGACATGCTAAATTTCAACTAAAGGTTAGTAAAAATAAAGATGTAATTTTTCCCTAAAATAATGTAGTCATTAAAATCTATACACGTATCCTTTTTTTTTTTTTTTTTTAATAACTTTTCATTGACAGAACCCATGCCTGGGTAATTTTTCTTTTACAACATTATCCCTTGCACTCACTTCTGTTCTGACTTTTCCCCTCCCTCCCTTTACCCCCTCCCCCAGATGGCAAGAAGTCCTTTACATGTTGAATATGTCACGATATATACTAGATACAATATATGTGTGCAGAACCGAACAGTTCTCTTGTTGCACAGGAAGAATTGGATTCAGAAGGCAAAAAATAACCTGGGAAGAAGAACAATAACACAAACAGTTTACATTCATTTCCCAGTGTCCTTTTTTTGGGTGTAACTGTTTCTGTCCATCACTGATCAACTGGAACTGAGTTAGATCTTCTCTTTGTCGAAGAAATCCACTTCCATCAGAATACATCCTCATACAGTATTGTTGTTGAGGTATATAATGATCTCCTGGTTTTTCTCATCTCACTTAGCATCAGTTCATGTAAGTCTCTCCAAGCCTCTCTGTATTCATCCTGCTGGTCATTTCTTACAGAACAATAATATTCCATAATGTTCATATATCACATTCTCCAATTGATGGGCATCCATTCATTTTTCAGTTTCTAGCCACTACAAATAGGGCTGCCACAAACATTCATGCACATGCAGGCCCCTTTCCCTTCTTTAGTATCTCTTTGGGATATAAGCCCAGTAGTAACACTGCTGGATCAAAGGGTATGCACAGTTTGATAACTTTTTGAGCATAATTCCAAATTGCTCTCCAGAATGGATATACACGTATCCTTTAATGATCTATAGACGCTAAATTAAGGATCTCTTTTCTAGATTTCTCCACCTTTTTTAAGAGTATTTCCTGAAATGTGGTATCCCAAATCAAATATATTATTTTGTTATTTGATTATATTGTACTTGAAGCTTATTTATTTTATGTGAACTAACTTGGACATAGTATGATGTAGAAGGACAATTACCTCCCCAGTCATGGAAACTTTGGCTTTCTTTTTGTAGTCTGAGATAATATTACTGTTCTTGGTTTACTGATCATCTTTCATATAGAGTCGACAATATTGTAAAATACATAGAATTTTTTTCAGATATATTAGTCCTATCACCTTTAGGCACTTGTGAAATGCTTTGAACCCAAGTATGATTTTAGATTGATTATTATTAAATTTTATTTTCTCAGATTTAACATCTATGTCTTTTTGCAAGTCACTGATAAAAATGTTGAAAAGTCCAGGTCAAAGTTTGGAATTTGCCATTCAATCACTTCCTTACTAACTTAATCATACTCTGATCTAACTAGTAGATCTTTGTCTTTTCCACAGTGATAAAATGACAGACTTTGACAAATGTTTACCTGAAATTTATACATAAATTATATATTTAATATAAAATTTTTGATCTCCCATTCTAGTAATTGTCAAAAGGGAAGTTAAGTAAATATAACATGATTTTTCTCTGTGCAAGGTGTGCTGAATCTTTTTTGATCACTGCTTATTTTTCTACAAGTTTAGTTAAGTATTCCTTCAAGAATACATTTTAGAATTTCAGCTAGAATTGAAGTAAAACTTGATGACCTACAGTATATCCTTAGTTTAAAAAAAGGAAAATATTTGACATTTTCAAATCTGATGATGCTTTTCTCATTCTCTAATAACTTTAAAGATTGCCCAGCATTTAGCACTTTCAATATTTGAGGGTCAGTAAAAGTCATTTGAGCCATTTGACTTAAGCACAAGTAACAAGGCAGTTCAGTGCATTTTTTTTTCTTGGAAATCAGTACAACAAAATGAAGCACTGGAAAGAATAAATAAAACTACATAAGTAATGGGACATTTAGGTGGTAGGGTAGATAAAGTTTCAGGCCTGAAGTTAGGAAGATCTAAGTTGTAAGTGACCCTGGGTAAGCCCTTTAACCCTTCTTGCCATAGTTTTCCTCATCAGTAAAATGAGTTTGGACAGTGATATTACAATTACTCTGATGTCTTTACTAAGAAAACTCCAAATGGAGTCATGAAGTTGGAAATGACTGAAAATTTTTAAAAAGCAACAGAAATTACATAAATAAATAATATATATTGAAATCAAATCATCTTAAATATAAGTAGTATGAAAATATATCTCTGAGAGAAGCTAGAATGAAGTCCATCATACTGTTCAGAGTTCATCCTTCTTAGAAATAACAACACTGATATTATGCCATAATTCTCTTTTATTGTCCTGACTCAGTTTCCCTAATTGTTCTGCTTCAGTTTATAATTGTTCTGCTCAATCCTGCAAAATCATCCCTCCCTCTTAGTCAGAATATTTGATAAGGATAAAAGATCTTATATTTTAGAATATCAAAATGCCTTTCCCCATGTCTGGGGTGCCTCCCCCTATTGTCATCCCCCTCTCCGGTAGCCTATTCTACCCTGTCAGAGTCCGTTCCTCCTCTCAGCACCCTGACTTTGCCCCTCCCTCAGTATGACCCCTAAGTCTGAGCCATGTGTATATAGGTCATTGAGAAATGACATGGTTTTCTGGAATCTTGGAGACGAGTCTCATTCAGCCCTGGGACCAAATCATGGATCCATTTGGTCCCAGTAAATGTCTCCCTTTTAAATAAATTATTAAAAACTCTATAATCTCTATCTTGCCTCAGTTTCTCCAACACTAGATTGAAATGCATTCCAGTAGAAAACAAGAATAGGTCTGTCTCTCTAAGTTTGCTTGTTCATATTTTCCTTAGGGCAGGGAGATATTATGAAATCAACATTTTTAGCTTTAAAGATCTACCCACTTTTGGACTAGATGGAGTAAACAAACATTTTATTTAGGTCAACAAAAGAGCTTAATTAAGTGAAATAGATGACTGCATAATAACAAATCTTTAAAAGCAGGATTTGACATGGATCAGCCTCAGCAGGATAATCCACCCATGGACAAGCCAGCTGTGATTTCACTAGAAGGTGAGAAAACCCTTACTTGGAGCTTCCAAAGTTCACAATCAGGCCCCTAGGCTTTTGAAGAATAAAGCCATGAATGTCACTAATGTGGATGGTGATGCTGTCATAGACAAATTTTCCCCTTTCCTTTGGAAGCTGTCATTAAGTAGGAGCTTTTGCAGAGGAGCCAAGTGCTGTATAAATAGATCAGGTGGGTGCAAAAAACCTGTTCTGTACTTGGGGAAAGGTGTGGAACATCTGTTCAAAATAGAATACACCAGTTCAGTGACTTAATTGGTAATGTCCTTGTAGTGAAACCCTGAGGATGATTCTGCCCCTGCTGTTGTTTCACTCAGCTCAAGTTGTAATTAAAGAAATTCAAAACTTACTTGAACTTGGATTTAAGTCAAAGACCTGTTCAGTAATGCTTTGCTCATTTCCTTTTGTGAAAAAAAAAAGAACAAAAAAGAATCTCTTTAATATGATCAAAGAGTTCTCAAGAAATTGTTCTTACCTACTATAATAAATCAATATCTGAAACATTTATGGCTGCAAGTTAACAATGTCATCCTTTCCATAAAAAGATTGAAAGCTGTTACAAATTGAAATAGTTGGAAACCTAGAATCATTACATAAAACCGACAGGAAGATATTCTGAAATCCATATCTCTGAAGGGGAAGTGATAAGGTCAGTGGAGTGAGGGAAAGGGGGAAGAAAGATACTTACACAGAATTTGAATTTAACTACATCATTTATAAAAGCAGTTGTGATGTTGATCTTCCCTTCATTTATCTGTACATATGATTAAACATGGAAATTTAGTTTGTAGAGTTCTTAATTTAGATATATAGAAGACACACATTTCTCTGCACTAAAGTATACTTTAATGTCATTTGAATTCTTTTGTTTTTGTTCTTTGTTTTTACTGAACCAATGGATGTCAAACTCAGATTTTAACAAGCTGGAAAAGTATTGAACACTTTCATCTCACATAGATTGTGTCTCATTTAAGTATCAGTCTAGTTTACTTTAGATAGCCTCACTTTCCAAATCATGACCACCATTTAATCACATCAACTAATGGAGATTGACTATTTGTGGGTATATTGTGATCAATTCTGGTGGAAAAATTGTCTGTGTTAAAGACATTTTAATTCATTAAATATTATAGTGTAAGTAAATATCATAGGTACTGATAATTCTCTACTGTTGTTTCCCGGTTACCTCTCCTGCTATCCATGCCTTTTCTATTGAGTTTTTTACCCATTTCTTCCTGACATTTCACCTGTTGGTTGAAATAAATAATACATACTCAAGGTCAGTCTAAAATAAAACAATATTTTAACTTTATTTGTTTTCTTATATTTCAGGAGAACATATTATTTTGGCCTTACACAGTTGGATAATTACTTCATTTCTCTTCTCTTTTACTCATAAATAATAATAGCCATAGAATGAACATTTCAAAAATATTTTAGTGAAGACTTCTTTTCACATTTCAGTAATTTCCTGATATAGCTTCCCCATCCCAACTCCAAAATATTAAATCTTTTGTCACAAAGGAAAATCAATTAAATATAATCATTTTTAGTTTTATAACTCCACTGTCCTCCAACTACATGTCAAGACAATTTATATCCTTCACTTTTACAAAATATTGAGTTCCAAATTTTCTCCCTACCTGCTTTGTTTCTCCTTTTCTGAAACTGATAGACAATTTGATATAGGTTAAACATGTGCTATCATGTAAAACAAATTTCCATTAGTCACAATTGTGAATGAAGAAACAGCTCAAGAGAATAAAAGGATACGGATTAAGGGGATAAAAATCAGAAAAAAGAATAGAATAAGTGAAAAGATATTTTTAAATCTGCATTCAGAATCAGTCAGTTCTTCCCTGCTTATGGATAGCATTTTTCTTTGAGACTCCTTTGTACTTGTCTTGAATCACTGTGTTCCTGAGAACGAAGTCCCTCAGGGTTAATCATCACACAAAGTTTTTGATATTGTATGCAATATTTCTTGGTTCTGTTCATTTTACTTTTCATCAGTTTGTTCTTGTATTTCTGGGCTTTTCTGGAATGTGCCTCTTCATCATTTCTTATTGTATAATAGTATATCATTACATTCATATATTATAGCTTGTTCAGCTATTCCCCAACTGATGGGCATTCCCTTAATTTCCAATATTTTTGCTACCACAAAAAGACTTGCTATACATATTTTTGCACATCTAGACTTTTTCCCTTTTTATGTTTTCTTTGGGATATAGGCCTAGTATTGTCTCTCTAATCAATAGTGATTTAGAGCATTTCTTCATATACCTATAGATAACTTTGATTTCTTTATCTGAAAACTCTGTTCTTATCCTTTGACCATTTATCAGTTGGGGAATGGCATGGCTTGTATTCTTATAAATCTGATTCACTTCACTATATATTTGAGAAATGAAACCTTTGTTGGAGACATTTGCTTTAAATGTTGTTTCCCAACTTTCTGTTTTCCTTTTAATCTAGTTGCATTGGTCTTCTTTGTATTTTTTAATGTAATTTTGCAATTGTCTAATTTTTAAATTTAACATAATCAGTTATCCGTTTTACATTTCTTAATATTCTCTGTCTCTTGTTTGGTCATGAATTCTTCCTTTCTGCATAGATCTGACAGGCAGTCTTATTTGTTCTTCTATTTTTAAAATTGGTGTCATCCTTTATGTTTAAATGATGTACCATTTTTAACCTTATCTTCGTATATAGTGTGAAATGGTGGTCTACCCTTAATTTTTCCTATTGTTTTCCAATTTTTCTAGCCTTGTGTGTGTGTGTGTGTGTGTGTGTTTATTTTTTATTTTATAATAATTTTTTTATTGACAGAACCCATGCCAGGGTAATTTTTTACAACATTATCCCTTGCACTCACTTCTGTTCCGATTTTTCCCCTCCCTCCCTCTATCCCCTGCCCTAGATAGCAAGCATCCTATATATGTTAAATATGTTGCAGTATATCCTAGATACTATATATATATATATATATATATATATATATATATATATATATATATATGCAGAACCAAACAATTCTCTTGTTGCACAGGGAGAATTGGATTCAGAAGGTAAAAATAACCCGGGAAGAAAAACAAAAATGCAAAAAAAAAAGTGTTCTTTCTTTGGGTGTAGTTGCTTCTGTCCATCATTTATCAATTGAAACTCAATTAGGTCTCTTTGTTGAAGACATCCACTTCCATCAGAATACATCTTCATACAATATCGTTGTTGAAGTATATAATGATCTCCTGGCTCTGACCATTTCACTTAGCTTCAGTTCATGTAAGTCTCGCCAGTCCTCTCTGTATTCATACTGCTGGTCATTTCTTACAGAACAATAATATTCCATAACATTCATGTACCACAATTTACCCAGCCATTCTCCAATTGATGGGCATCCATTCATTTTCCAGCTTCTAGCCACTACAAACAGGGCTGCCACAAACATTTTGGCACATATAGGTCCCTTTCCCTTCTTTAGTGTCTCTTTGGGATATAAGCCCAGTAGAAACACTGCTGGATCAAAGGGTATGCACAGTTTGATAACTTTTTGGGCATAATTCCAGATTGCTCTCCAGAATGGTTGGATTTGTTCGCAACTCCACCAACAATGCATCAGTGTCCCAGATTTTCCACATTCCCTCCAACATTCATCATTATTTTTTCCTGTCATCTTAGCCAATCTGACAGATGTGTAGTGGTATCTCAGAGTTGTCTTCATTTGCATTTCTCTGATCAATAGTGATTTGGAACACACTTTCATATGAGCACCACTCTATTTCTTAGCCAGTACCAGTTTGTTTTTGATAATTACTGCTTTAAAATATGCTTTGAGATCTAGTATTGCTAGGTCACCTTGCTACCACTACTTCTTTTGATATTCTTGAACTTTTGTTCTTACAGATGAATTTTGTTATTTTTTTTTCTAACTATAAAATTTTCTAACTTTATAAAATAATTTAATTGGTTTAATTGGTATGTCACTGAATAGGTAAATTTAGTTTAAGTAGAATTATCATTTTTATTATATTGGTTCAGTCAGCCTATGAGCAATTCATAATTTTTCATGTGTTTAGAACTTTATTTGTGTTTTTTAACTGTATTCATATAGTTCCTGGGTTTGTCTTGGCAGGTAGACTCTCAAGTGTTTTATAATGCTTTATTTTATTTTATTTTAAATAGAATTGCTCTATCTCTTAACTGTTGGGTTTAATATTCATTAACTTTGTGACCCTGGGCAAGTCACTTAAATGAATTGCTTCACAAAATATAATGGATACTAAACCACTTAGTGTATATATGTTTAGTATTACCATCACTTCATTGTCTATGGTACTTTTGAGCAAGATGTAGTTTCCTTTTTTATCTCATTTTTACTTCTTCTTTTTTTTAAATCTCAATTGAAGCATAAACAATTCTAATTCAGTCCCTTATCTTTTCTCTGTGTAGGTCTCTCTGCTTCAGGTGTGTTTCTTGTAAATAATACATTCTGATTTTTAATATACTGTACTATCCACTTGCTTTTTTATGGGAGAATTCATCCCATTCACATTCACAGTTGTAATTACTATATATTCCCCTCTATTCTATTCTTCATTTTATCAGTCCTCTCTTTGCTTTCACCTTTTATCTCCTTGATAGGTTTTTCCTAATTGCCTCCTCTATCTGCTTTTCTTTTGTCAGCACCCCATCCTTACTTCTATTCCTTTACTTAGCCTTCTCCCCTCCTACTTTCCTGTAGGCAAGATAGATTTACATATTCAACTGATGTTTATATTATTCTCCTCCTTTTGACCCAATAAGAATAAGGTTAACCAAAATTCATCACTCCCCTCAACCCCTTCTCCCCGTTCCATATCCTCCTTTACTATAACAAGTCTTTTTTGTGTTTCTTTAAGTAAAATAATTTACCCTACTCTCCCACTCCCTTCCTTCTCCACATAGTGTACTTCTCTTTCTTATCTTTTAATTTTTTTTTTAATGTTACTCAATCAAATTCACCTTATACCTGCATGTGCCTTCTAGCTGTACTATTAAAAGTATACTTTATAAGAATTACAAATGTCATGAATGAATGCCCATCAGTTGGAGAGTGGTTGAATAAGTTATGGGATATGAATGTTATGGAATACTATTGTTCTATAAGAAATGATCAGTAGGATGTTTTTGGAGAAGGCTGGAGAGACTTAGATGAATTGATTCTAAGTGAAGTGAGTAGAACCAGGAGAACATTATTGTACATAGCAAGAGTAAGATTATGTAAAGACAAATTCTGATAGGGCTCTTTTCAATAGCAAGATGATTCAGGCCAGTACCAATGGTCTTGTGAGAAAGAGAGCTTTCTACACCCAAATAGAGGACTGTGGGTACTGAGTGTGCATGACAACATAGTATTCTCACTATTTTTGTTGTTGTTTGCTTGCATTTTGTTTTGTTTCTAATTTTTTTTCCTTTTTGATCTGATTTTTCTTGTGCAGCATGATAATTGTGGAAATATGGATAGAAGAATTGCCCATGTTTAACATATATTAGATTACTTGCTGTCTAGGGCATGGGGGGAAGGTAGGAAGGAAAAAATTTTGAGCATAAATTTTGCAAGAGTGAATGTTAAAAATAATCTATGGATATGTTTTGGAAATAAAAATCTTTAATTAAAAAAAACAAAATTATGTCATAATTGTGATGGACTTGACTCTTTTCAACAATGAGATGATTCAAAGCAGTTCCAATAGACTTATGATGGAAGGTGTCATCTGCATCCACAGAAAGAATTACTGAGAATGAATGCAAAACAAACCATTATATTTTCACTTTTTTGGTTGTTTGTTTGTAAGGTTTTTGTTCCCTTCTCATGTTTTTGCTCTCTTTTTGATCTGATTTTTCTTGCACAGCCTGATGAATATGTAAATATGTTTAGAAGAATTGCACATTTTTACTTTAAAAAAATACTTTCAATGTATTCTGAAAATGGTTGAAATTTCTTGTCACAGCTGTTTGTTCATCCAAAATTTCTTCAATTTCAAACATGCTTGTATAAAGGGTGATTGAGTTTCAGATTAATTTGGAGTATGATAATTCCATATCTCTCATATCATGAATAAATCCATCAATGTGCCCATCTTGTCCACTTAAAATTAAATAAAAAAGAATTACAAATACCATCTTCTTATGTAAGGATGTAAATGATTTGGCTTCATTAATTGCCTTATATTTTCTTTTTTGCTTTTTGCATTTTTATGTTTCTTTCTGTCTTAATTCTGGACATCAATTTTTTAGTTTAATTCTTGTCATCTCCTTATGAAACCTTAAAATCTTTCTATGTCATTGAATAACCATTTTTTCCCTTGATATATTATGTTTAATTTTGGTGGGTGTCATTCTTGGTTCTATTTTTATCACTTTTGCCTCCTGTATTATCATATTCCATAACCCCCAAACTTTTAATGTTGCTGCTGCTAACTTCTATATAATTTTGACTGTGGTTTCTTAATGTTTAAATTGTTTCTTTCTGGCCGCTTTGTGGCCTGATAGTTCTGAAATTTGGCTATAATGTTCCTTGGAGTTTTATTTTGATTTTTTTTTTCCTGAAGTGATCAGTAGACTCTTTTAATGTCTACTTTATACTCTGCTTTCAGAACTTAAAAGCAGTTTTCCTTGATAGTTTCTTGAAATGTGCTGTTCAGGTCCTTCTTTTGATTATGACTTTTAGGGAGTCTAGTAATTCTCATCTTGTCTCTCTTGGATTTATTTGTCAGGTCATTTGTTTTTCCCATTAAGTATTTTACATTTTCTTCCATCTTTCTTCTTTTCTTGACTGAGTCTTGATATCAGATAGAGTGATTACCTTCCATTTGCCAAATTTTAACTTTTAAGGTTTTGTTTTTCTCAACTGTTTTTTTTTTTTTTTTTTTGTACTTCCTTTTCCATTTGGCCAGTTGTAATCTCTAAGGAGTTATTTTTCTTCAATGGATCTTTGCATCTCCTTTTCTATTTGGCCAGCTCTTAAAGTAGTTATCTTTTTTTTTTTCAAACTGTTGACTCTTTTATCATAATTCTCCTGCATCACTCCCATTTCTTTTTTTTTCTTTTTCAGTTTTTTCTACCTTATAAATATAAGGGAATATTATTGTTCTGTAAGAAATGACCAGCAGGATGCATAGATGCATACAGAGAGGCTTGGAGAGACTTACATGAACTGATGCTAAGTGAAATGAGCAGAACCAGGAGATCATTATATACTTCAGCAACAATACTGTATGAGGATGTATTCTGATGGAAGTGGATTTCTTTGACAAAGAGACCTAACTCAGTTTCAATTGATCAAGGATGGACAGAAGCAGCTACACCCAGAAAAAGAACACTGGGAAATGAATATAAACTGCTTGCATTTTTGTTTTTCTTCCCGGGTTATTTATACCTTCTGAATTCAATTCTCCCTGTGCAACAGGAAAACTGTTCGGTTCTGCACACACATATTGTATCTAGGATATACTGTAACCTATTCAACATGTAAAGGACTGCTTGCCATCTGGGGGAGGGGGTGGAGGGAGGGAGGGGAAAAATTGGAACACAAGTGAGTGCAAGGGATAATGTTGTAAAAAATTACCCTGGCATGGGTTCGTCAATAAAAAGTTATTTCAAAAATAAATAAATAAATAAATTTGTTTCTGCCTGCTTTATATGGTATCTGTATTCCTTTTTGAAACCTTTCATGAGTTCCTTCTGGTGTCAAGACAACTTCCCCTTTTTCTTTGGGGTTTTGCCAGTAAGTATTTTCACACTGTTGTCCTTTTCTGAGTTTATGTATTAAATTTCCCACCATAATAACTCTATGATCATTTTCTTTTTTTCTCATCTTTTTTGTTTTCCCCCATTTCTTTTATATTTGAGCTCTGCTCCTGGAATGGAAGATTCTCTTTCCTAGGCTTCTATGTAGCCCTGAAGCCATGGAGGACCCTTCTGTATAATGCTATGGTAGAGGGAGTTGGGGTGTGGGTTGTGCTGGTGGTGGCCATAGGGGTTTGGCAACTTAGCTGGTGCTGAGCTTGGGTTTTATTGGTGATCTCTGGCATATGCTGGGGCTTGGGGGGGTCTCTCTGAGTTCTGGGGCTTCACTGAGGTATGTGGAGGTCTGGTTGTTGGTAACCATCTCTTTGCACAGAGCTTTGCTGATACAGGTGTCAGGGCTTTGTGCTGGCTGCTGCCTGTTTGCTTAGGCACCCCTAATGCTGGAGTTTATCTGTTTGTGAGAGGCTATACTGAAGCATGTGGTAGTTCTCACAGCTGGAATATGCCCATTTTCCAGACTATACTGAGGCATGTGGAGTTTCTGGTGTTGATGTTTGCCTGCTCGACCACACTGGGATTTATCTACCATTGATTTGCTGATGTAGGGCTTCTTCATAGCTTGCTTGGCTTGGGCATTTCTTATCCTGGACTGTACTTTCCTTTAAAAAAGATAACACAGATCACTCTCATAGATCTTCCAAGTGTAACAAAGATTATTTCTCTCCCTACCCCACCCAGCCCTATGTTTTTCTGGTTGTTCCAGGATTTGTTTTGGAGGGCAATTGTAGGGTTTTTAGAGATGAGTATGGAAGTTACTTATTCCCCCAATTTGCCTTCCAGAAATCTAACCTAGTCAGTTAGGTTCAATTTTACACAGTGACATTATTTAATAGTGTACACAACTCTGAACCCATATTCCTTCACCTCTCAACAGAGAAGTCAAACTAATAAAACTTGCAAGATTTTTCCCTTTCCCCCCCAAATATATGTAAAATTAACATTTTAAAAAATGACTCCTAAATTCTCTCTTGGAAACATGATTACTTATTTACTTAGTGATATATTTGTTGCTTTTGCTATAAATTATAACTTTTGTAACAGAAATTACAAGGCAAATTGCTAGATCTATATCTCAAGGAAGTCATAAAGGAGGAAAAAGGATCCACATGTGCAAAAATGTTTGTAGCAACTCTTTTTGTGGTAGCAAAGAACTGAAAAAGGAGTGGATGTCCATTAGTTGTGGAATAACTGAATACCAATAAGCTGTGATATATGAAGGTAATGGAATATTACCTATAAAGATGATGAACAAGCTGGCTATAGAAAGGCCTGAAAAGATTTACACGAACTGATGCAGAACAAAACAAGTAGAACCAGTAATACATTGTACAATAACAGGAAGAATGTGAGGTGATCAATTGTGTCATTTCAGTGGTTTAGTGATCCAAAACAATTCCAATAGATTTTGGACAGAAAATGCCATCTGCATCTAATAAAATATCTAAGGCGACAATGTAAATCAACATATATTGTATTCACTTTTTCTGTTTTATTATCTCTCCCATGGTTTTACTCTGACTTTTCTCTCCTAACATAATTTATAAAGCAATGTATATTAAAAATTAAAAAAAAAAAGCTTACACAATAAAAAGTGAAAGGAAAACAACAAAAAAGAAATTACAGGCAAAAGTATATAGAAAGCTGATGTTGTTTTCAAATTTGTTAATGGTTGTTTCTTATGGAAATTATACATAGCATTATAGACTATTAATCCTAAAAAGGACCTTAGTGATTTTCTATTCCAGTTGTCTCATTTTTAAAATGAAGGAGTTGAAGAATAGACAAGTTCAGTGGTAATGATGGACTTTAATTTGTGGTGAATCTAATAAGATAAAATATGAATACTTATACAATTTGAGAAGTAGAAAGGACCTAAACAACAATCTGCTCAAACATATATATGAAAGAAATCCACAACAGTTTGTCCAACAAACAGTTGTTCAGCCCCAACTTAAAGATCTCCACAAAGAGGCAATTCACTATCTTTCAAGGTGAACCAATCCACTTTGAGACATATTTATTATTGGGAGATGTTCAGACATCAGGTCCAAATTGCCTCTGTGACTTGTATCTGTTGCTTCTACCTTCCTGAAATAAATAGAACAGATCTAATGCTATTCCACAATGGCCCTTCAAAAGCTTGAACATATATATCATATCTTCCTGCATTCCCTCTTCTCTAGTCTAAACAATTCCAGTAAAAACTTACATGAAATGATCTAGAGTGAAGTGAGCAGAACCAGGAGAACATTCTATACAGTAACAGCAATATTATATTTTTATCAACTATGATAAACTTAACTTTTCTCAACAAGACAATTCCAAAAGATTTGTGATGGAAAATGCCATCCACATGTAAAGAAAGAACTATGAATTTTGAATGCATATTGAAGCTTACTATTTTCACTTTTTAAAAATTTTCTCTCATAGTTTTACCCATTTGTTCTGATTTTTCTTTCAAGAAACAACTAATATGGAAATTAATATTATTTTAATTGTGAAATCTATTGTATTGCTTGCTCTCTTAGCGAGGGGAACAGGGGAGGGGAAATTTTTGTAATAACAATGCTGAAAAAGCATCTTTACATGTAATTGGAAAAAAAGTAAAATGCTATTAAGAAAAAAAAAAAAAACAATTCCAGTATCATATTATTCTCAGAACTAAATATAACATTTCTGGTGAGGTCTGTCAGGGGTAGAGAAAGAATATCATCTCCATATTCCCAAAAGCTGTGCTTCACAATGAGCCTTTAGTATGCTCAAAATAAAACAGAACCAAACACAGATCCCCCCCCCAAACTGCAATATAACCATGTTATTTCCCCCATAATACAGTTTTGAAGGTGATATTTTGAATTGAAGTATAAAACTTTTCACTTATTATTAAAAGACATCTACTGTTGTAGCTATCCTTTTTGTCATTTGCAAATATGCAGGTGTTGTTTTATCTAAATTACTGATTGAAATATTAAAGAGCACAGAGTCAGTGAAGAATCCCTGATCTTTTCTACTGGAAACTTCCTTTCCTGTAGTGATAACATTGAATTATTAACAATGGTTTGCCAATTCTGTCCATTCAATAAGCCCTGAATCGATCTAATTGTATTGAATGTAATCTGAATCTATCCATCACTTTCACAAGAATAAAATAAGATAGTTTACAAAATCTTTGAAAAATTAATGTAGACTCAATCCATAGTCTGGATAGACCATAACCATAATTTATTTGTTTTGACATGATGGCACACTCATCTTTCTAAGAAAAAAAAAATTAACTCTTTGTAATCCCAGCTTTCTTTTTTAGATATTTACCAACCATCCCCTTAAAAATCCATTCTAGAATATTCTTAAGAATTGAAATTAAAATCACTGATCTAAATTTTCCCCTCTTTTTTTGCAAACCAGCAATTTTTCCTTTCTTTAATCTTTAGGAATTTACTACATTTTATACATTTTATATTTATATTGAATTAGAAAACACAACTTGAAAGTCTTTTGCTATCTGATATAGTTTTCATTTAGGTAATTTGAATTAATCAAGGATAGTTTGGAAATATAATAAATATCAAAAATAATTCTTACATTTGAATAAAATGTTGAACACCACAAATATATAATCATAGCTTGTTGCCAGATACCAGTTCATCTAAAAAAAAACTCTAGATGTTTTAGTGGATTACAAACACAAATATCATGACATGGAAGTCAAAATAGCTACATAACCTTAGATGTCATTGAGAGTTCTATGTCTAAATTGAGTGGGAAGACCTTTTATTATTCATTCTGCAGGCTAAACTGGTTAGACTATGGGAAATTGTGTTTTTAATTCCTGTTGCTACCTTTCCAAAAAGTCATGAATAAGATAAAAGTATGCAGAAGAGACTGATATGTTGGCAGCCTCAAAATTATATAATATTATTATTTTTCAATTATTTATTTATTTAATAATTATTATTATTTAATTATTATTATTATAATTTTATATAATTATATTATATAATGAATGGATGAAGGAACTGGTAGTATGGAACTGGAGGCAAGAAAACTTAGGAGAAGCATGAAAGTTCTGTATAAGAATTTGAAAAGTTATTACATATTAGGACGATATTTGTTCTAACTTTCTGACTAGAACAGTAATAGGAGTAATGAGGAAAAATTGCACAAAGGCAAATTTAGGTTTCCTCTAAGAAAATGTTTGATAGTAAATATAACCCTTCAAACATGTGTTGAGCTGCCTTAGAAGGTATTTTCTCTATACTAGAAACCTTTAAGCAAAGGTTAGATGACCATCTATTAGCTGCATTATAAAATTCTTATTCTTATTCGAGGAGCCATTAATTGCCCAGCTCCCTTTCAATCATGAAATTCTAGGGGTCCATTCCTTGGAAGAATCACACATAATTATTGACAAATGTGAGGCTTGATCTGAGGTGCCTTGATTTTCAACAGTATTCTTTCTACCATAAAATGCTTCTTTCCCAGCTCAGTGATACACTAAAATCAACAAAGTCAGTTGAAATTTATCCTGTTTTTGAATTATGGACTGTTGTTCTATCTTTAACATATTCCACGGAAACTTTTAACTGTTTTCACTCAGAGATGACCTTCATTTAGTAATTCTTTTCTTTTTATCATCGTGACGTAATTGACTTGAATATGGTATAAGTGACTCCAAATATAGAAAGAGCAGTTTATAGCTATCTTTCATATGAACCAGAGGTTATCAAATTTTGCAAGCAACCTGTAAGACTCAAATCAGGTTAACATATAATTGGGAATTGTGGGTTTTTTTTGGTGGTTTTATTTTTTAATTATAGCTTTTTATTTTCAAAATATATACATGGATAATTTTTGACATACACCCCTACAAAACCCTGCGTTCTAATTTTTTTTCTCTCCTATCCCCCATTCCCTCACCCTTTTGGCAAGTGATCCAACATATGTTAAACATGTGCAATTTCTTTATATATATTTCCACAAATACCATGCTGCATAAGAAAAATCAGATCAAAAAGGAAAAAAAAATTGAGAAAGAAAACAAAATTCAAGCAAACAACAATAAAACAGTGAGAATACTATGTTATGCTCCACATTCAGTTACTATTGTCCTCTCTCTGGGTGCAAAGGGTTTTTTTCATCATGAGAACTGATCTGAATCACATCATTGTTTTTTGTTTTTGTTTTTTTAATAACTTTTTATTTACAGAACCCATGCCAGGGTAATTTTTTACAGCATTATCCCTTGCACTCACTTCTGTTCCGATTTTTCTCCTCCTCCCTCCCAGATGGCAAGCAGTGCTATACATGTTAAATATGTTGCAGTATATCCTAGATACAATATATGTTTGCAGAACTGAACAGTTCTCTTGTTGCATAGGGAGAATTGGATTCAGAAAGCATAAATAACCCGGGAAGAAAAACAAAAATGTAAGCAGTTTACATTCATTTCCCAGTGTTCTTTCTGTGGGTGTAGCTGCTTCTGTCCATCCTTGATCAGTTGAAACTGAGTTAAATCTTCTCTTTGTTGAAGAAATCCACTTCCATCAGAATAGACTCTCATACAGTATCGTTGCCATGTATAATGATCTCCTGGTTCTGCTCATTTCACTCAGCATCAGTTCATGTAAGTATCCCCAAGACTCTCTGTATTCATCCTGCTGGTCATTCCTTACAGAACAATAACATTCCATAACATTCATATACCACAATTTACTCAACCATTCTCCAATTGATGGGCATCCATTCATTTTCCAGCTTTAGCCACTACAAACAGGGCTGCCACAAACACTTTGGCACACACAGGTCCCTTTCCCTTCTTTAGTATCTCTTTGGGGTATAAGCCCAGTAGAAACACTGCTGGATCAAAGGGTATGCACAGTTTGATAACTTTTTGAGCATAGTTCCAAATTGCTCTCCAGGATTGAATCACATCATTGTTGACAAGAGCCATGTTATAATTGGGAATTGTTAAGAAAATAAGTCCATATACAGCATTAAATAAATAATGTTAAATTCTGGTTTTCTAAGTCAATATATGGACTACAGGGATCCTTTTCTATTTAAGTTTGATTACTGTTGTAGATTGATGTATTTGAGATAGTTTTCTTTTTTTTTTCTTTTTATTTTATTTTATTTTTTTTTTAATAATTTTTTATTGATAGAACGCATGCCAGGGTAATTTTTTACAGCATTATCCCTTGCATTCACTTCTGTTCCGATTTTTCCCCTCCCTCCCTCCACCCCTTCCCCCAGATGGCAAGAGTCCTTTGCATGTTGAATGGGTTGCAGTATATCCTAGATACAATATATGTGTGTAGAACCAAACAGTTTTCTTGTTGCACAGGGAGAATTGAATTCAGAAGGTATAAATAACCCGGGAGGAAAAACATAAATGCACGCAGTTTATATTCATTTCCAGTGTTCTTTCTCTGGGTGTAGCTGCTTCTGTCCATCTTTGATCAATTAAGGCTCTCTTTATCAAAGAGGTCCACTTCCATCAGAATACATCCTTTGAGATAGTTTTCATAGAATAACAGAAATGATTCCTTTCGCTAGAAGAGATTTAGCATTTAAAAAATAGGGTGCTTTTATTTACTATGAAATCAGGTATGTACTATGCTATGTACCTGGTACTCTGCTTAGTGCTGAAGATAAAAAGATAAGAAAATGAAATAGTAACAAGAACTCGAGGGATTTACATTTTAATTGAGGGAATCAAGTATAGATATAGACAAAACACATACAAAATGGGAATAGATAACCTCGGCAGAAAAGGCACTAGTGAATGAAGGGACATGAAAAACCTTATGTAGAATATTGTCCTTGAGCTAAATCTTGAATCCAGGATTTCAAGAGGTAAGGGCAAGGAATTACCATGTTTCAGGATTGAGGGATAACAATGGCACATGGAACAATGAAGGAAGAACAAGAAAGACAATTTGGCTGAATCTTAGGGGAAAACCATGTGTTAGAAGACTAGAAAGTTAAGGTAAACCAGATTGTAAAGAGTTTTAAATGCCAAATTGAATGATTGTATTTGATTTAGAGAACACAGGAAACCACTAGAGTTTAGTGAGTAGGGACTGACATAGCCAATCCAGAACTTTAAAACACTTCACTGGCACTGTGAAAAATAGAGGGAAAGAGATGAGTGAAGGAAAACCAATTAGGAGGCTATTGTAGCCAATTTAGTTGAGTGGATAGGCCTGAACAGTAGATGTAATTAAGTAGAGAAAATTAGAAGAAATGCTTGGTACTTTAAAAAGTAGGTTTACTGAAAAATTCCAAAAGACTATTTTCTCTAGTATTCCTTTTAATAATTATCTGAATATTCTATACCTAGCACTGATGTTTTGGTGCCAGCCTAATGTAAATCAAAGTTTTCATCCCCTTTCCACTCTCATACTCATTTACTAGTTATTGACCACATACGTTATTTGGAGTATTCAGTTGACTACCTCTTCCTATTAAAGACTACTAAAAAGTAATGAAATGTGAGCTTATACTCAAATTTCACAGAAGCAGGTTTTATTGAATTAATATTAGATTGATTAAAAAATGATATATACCCAGAAGGAGGAATTCAATATTGCTAAGAGAAAACTGTATAGTTAACCATATATTACCCTTAAAACTTAGAAAGACTACCTCATCAAAAGGTCAATGAAATTGCTTGAATTTCATTGGTATTTTTCTGGAATATAAAGTGTAACACGACAGGTGAATGTACTCAAAAATTGCCTTCATTGGAATTTGACTAAGGATATAAATATTGCTTATGCATGTGGACTGAAAGTGAATGGAAATAAAATATTTTTTTTGAGGGGGGAAACAGTTACTTCTTTCAGTGACATAGGGGAGACTTCTGTCAAAAAATATTTGTTTGTGATGTGGTTGCTTTCTGAAAAATAAAGAGAGGAGAAAGCTTGGGTGTTCAGTAACTATTGAATAACAGTATAAAAGTAGAACAAAAGGAGATAGTCATTGGTTAAGAAGTGATGGAGGGCTTCTAGATTTGTTAAAAGGAGGAATGTATCAGATATTCAATCCAGTGACATCTTTGTAAAATGTCTTGGAAAACAAATGGGAAGTTGTAAATTGTTATGACCAACTTTCTTCTTTAGTTGAGTGGCCCCAATTTAGTAGCCCGTGGAGTTTGGGGAAAATGAAAAGCAAAAGTTATAACTTGGGTGTGAAATCTAAAGAATGAGAACTAAAGGAAGTGTTAAGTTGATATGACTGCAGGGTGAAATTGTCAAAGAATGAAGTGATATATCTGCAAAGGTTCTCTTTGCTACTTTACTCCGCCCCAATATCAGAATCCAAAGAATTTCAGAAGGAATGCATGAAAAACACAATCAGTAATCCTTCTTCTTTTCAGGTACTCAATAACTTCATTTATGTTTGCTATACTATTTTCTTTTTTAGTCTTCATTTTTGAAACAGCAAATCATGAAAGTAACATGGGGCTTGAAATACATGCAGAAAATATCTGCATTAAAAATTACTTGCTAAAAGAATAAGAATATAGTAAACTAATGTATAGTCTACTGGGCAAAACTGAATGAAAAGATTGAAAACAGCCAACATAGCAAAATTTTTGTGTCTGAATCTTTGTTAGACTTGTTTGAATCTCTCTCTCTCTCTCTCTCTCTCTCTCTCTCTCTCACACACACACACACACACACATGTTTTTCTGCTTTCTTCTTTCTTTTTCCCTCTCCTCCTCCTTCTTCTCCTTACCTCTATCCCTCTTAATCCCTCTCCATTTTATAACAGAGGGAATTATCAAATCACCATATTCCATACATTCTCATATAGTCCAATCAACACCATATTAAAAATTCCTTCTAAGGCATTTCTGATCATCATTTTTTCCTTAAATTGTCTTCCTTGAGGAAGATTGATTTCATTGTTTCTTAAATTAGCCCCTTTTTAATTATTTATTTAATTTTGGTTCTGTTAAGCTGAGCTATATTTTTCTTCAACTTTCAACTTTCCTCTTTATTTGTTCTTGGGTTCATCCTTCTTCTACTTAAGATACTCAGAAGCAACAATAGTATTCCTCCTTTTCCATTCCCCATTAAATACAGATCCTTGCAGTATTCCAGTAGAAACTTAATTCCATTTCTAAGATCCTATGATTACTTAATAGCTCTTCTTTGAATTCAATTATTTAATAATTTCTGAGTCTATTCAACTGTAATATTCTTTAGCTCATATCACTCTCTATCCATAGGAATAGTCCACATTTGCTTCATTGATGTTAAGTGAATAAAAATGTAAGTCACTAAAAGTTAGGAAGACAATTTAATTTCAGTTTTTTTTTCATGTACCTTGACTATGTAGTATGATGCAAGTCACCAAACTTCTCAGTTCCCTTACATAAATTTCTGCGAATGCAAGTTTTATACCAGATGTCAATTTGCTTGGGGGAAGGCATTGCCTCAGAGGGAGCTTCTTTTATCAAATAAATTATAGGTACAGTACAAAAAAATGTTAATTGAGAAGCAGAATTTTGTATTGGAAAGGTCATTTGACTTTGAATCAGAAGACCTGGTCTCAAGTCTAAGCTTTCCTAGTCATTAGGTATGTAATATTGGACAAATTACTTGGCCTCTCCTTAACTCTTTTTTTTAATTGCCAGTCTGATCATCAAATTTCTCATTTGTAAAATGAGGATAATAATAATTCCAGTGATAATCTCACAAATTATAATAGGGAAAAAATGTATATAAAATATGTTGTCTTTCAAAAAAAAGTCTTTTTGGTCCAGACTTTATGGTCATCAATGTAATATGGAAATTTCTTTCATTAATACATTTTAACAAATCATATGAATTATAGCCTTTGAATTCCTTGAGATGTTGAGCATTAAATGACTTGTCTTAGTGCCACAATTACCTTTTATTGTTGTTGTTTTGATTTTGATTTTGGTTTTGGTTTTTTCCCTCCACAGAAATAGGACATCAACTCAAAGTTTATGATTCATGGCTAGATCATTTTTCATTTTGTCAGGTTGCTTCTCCAACAATTGGCTACATTGTTCTTTTTTCTCTTTATCTCCACCTTCTGGCTTCCCTGGTTTCCTTTAAGATTGAACTCAAATCCTGTCTTTTTCAGGAGGCCTTTCTAAGTTATCCCTCCTGCTCATGCCTTCCCTCTGAAGTTATTCTAATTTACCTAGTATTTATTATATATGTACTCAGTTGTTATGGCAGTATCTCCTTTATAGATTGTGAGTTCCCTTCAAGAAGGGAATATTTAAGCATTTATTTTTATCTCTAGTGCTTTATACAATGCCTCAAAAATAGCAAATGCCTAAGAAATAATTGATTGTTGACTGATTGAGATGAAAGTAAAAAAAGAAAAAAATTTAACTTAGCAGTGACAATGTCTTGGTTCTCAATGTCAAATCTGAATAACAAATGTAAAAGTCACAGACATAAATCACAGGTACAAATATGTCAAAAATATAAAAAATAAATGAAAGCTAATTTTATAGACCCATTGAATTGAATATAATAAATATAATAATAAGTCAGAAAGTTTCAATTATACTATTCAGTCTCACTTAAGTTACAAAGCTTAAAACATTAAGAACTTATATAAAAGTGGCTTTTGACACTAATATATGGTATGATCATTGCTAAAGATTTGATTTTCAGGCTATTTCTTTGGTTACAATAACAAAATTGAAGATTTGAATACTATTCCAAGGAACCTTAAATTTATAGGCTATTCACTTATGGGATTCCTTAGCAGCAAAATTTAGTACTTAAAAATCATAGGAGTTAAAAAAAAGTTTGTTGGTATTTTTATTTTCCTCTAACTGAGGCATCTGGCAGTCTTTCATGAGAATTATATAGTGACCTCTAATAAATGAGAACCAGGATATTTGTTCTGTTTTTCTATTAAATCACTTCAGAGTTTTTGATTCATAACAGGCCATCAGCATTGTAAGAAATGGGGCTGCACAGTGGGGGATATGAAGGCCTCAACAAATTCATTTCAACAAATTGCTCAGGAGAAAAATATTTTAATGACATTTTATTGATTAAGAAGGCATTAGTAACTGTCAGACTGCTTATCTAGTGATGTCTGCACACGTATAGAATGGATGCTCTTTTGCATGGCTTCATGGACAAATGTGACAGGTTCCCTTTTAGTTGCTTGTAAATTTTAAAATGTTACTTTAGTGCCAAATGTCTACAAACCCACTTATTATGAACAGAACAAAGGCCACTTTTTAGGAACCAGTTTAAAAATACAGCATATGTGATGAATAAAAGTGTCTAAAACAGTTTTCAGGAAAAAAAAATTCTGGAAGCTTACCCATTCTCTCCTAATAACTGGTGAAGAAGGGACATAATTCAAAGCTTTGAACATTTTCCAGGCTTCTATAGGGTGCCTGCCTTAGTCATTGTTCAGGCTCCAATCCCAGGCAAGACAGTGCTAGAAACATCTTGGCCAAATCTTTGCTGGCTTCTGTTGCTGGGTGTTCAGCTGCTGCCTCATTTGTTAGGACCAAGCCCCTTTTATAGCCTGGTTTCCAAATGCACTTCAAGAAAATTTTCAGCTTAATGAATTATGCCGATTCATAGGAATGTGTGTAGCATCTTAAGTTTCTTCTTTTCTAACAGTCTTTGACATGCTATGAGAATAAATTAATACAATCTATAGATATTTATTATATTTATCACAGATAAAGAAAGAAAAAGAAAGGTAACTTCATGTATCATTTATGAGAAATGAGAAAATTCATTAAGATTTTTTGAGGGAAGCTCTAAAGATTGATTAATATAAAGAGACTTGTATGTTTTCTGTTTCTTGTATTGTTGTGGTACATGAAAGAAGTTTGAGATGCAATTACTGACTAATCCATGTAAAATAACAAGTAAAGGGTTATATCAAAATGATATGAGGGAGGCTCAATATTTCATTATTTTTAGTATAGTTAAATGTGTCAGCAGCACCATCAGTGGATTGGTGACAGGATCTCAAAAGTGACAGCACCATCAATAGTAATATTTCCGGCAGTCTTCAATTAATAGCCCTATCGGCCATGCATCTCACTAAGGATCCTTGCTTCCTCAAGCTTGGGATATATTCCTGAGGAGTGATACAGAAAGAGACAGACAGACAGACACAGAGAGACAGAGAAAGACAGAGGCAGACATAAAAAACAATGGGCCAAATTGCCATCTGAGATAATTCCAATAGATATTCTTCTTTGAGGATACAAACGAGCTTTTCTGTCTAGTTGTGCATGAACAGCAACAGTGAATTAATATACACTATATACACTGTATTATAACTTAATTTCAAAAGTAAGAACTAGATTTTGCTACTAAGCCGAAGATCAAACATTCCCTCTCCTAAGACCAGTGCTTAGATTCAAGGGTTTGGTTTTGGATGTGAAATGCATACTACAAACAGTGTTTAATGTTCATAACAGTACAAGGTTGCAGCAAAAACGCCTATTTGGGGGAATTGCTGTGATCATGCTCTGTAATGAAAGAAAAGGAAGAAATGAAAGTAGTAATACCTCTGAAAATCCATGGCTTAAGGATGTGGGGGTGGGGAATTAGCAACAGAAATGTGAGTTGATAACATTTTTATCAAAATTTCACACTTCTGATTCACAAAGAAATGTAATGGAAATGATAGAGGTGACTTTTTGGAAGGAAGATTGGGAATCTGAAAATAGTAGCCTGCTATTTCAGATCAGCTTTTCAGGTTTTGTTTTGTTTAGTTTAATTGTTTTTTTTTTTTAATTGTCTTTCTATGCACACCTAATGTAAGAAGCAGATAAGTGGGTCACAAATGTGAAATGTTAGAAGTGGTACAAATCATGTGATAGTTTGAAGTTGTTATAAAGAAATATTTGTCATCATCATTATAATCATCATCATCATTATCACCATCCTTTGACTTGTCATGCCATCCTTCTCCTCCTCCTCCTCATTATCATTATCATCCACACCATCATTCATGATCCATCATCCTTCTGTCCAACTATGTTAGCAAAGATTTAAAGCTTAAAGAGACCTTTGAGATAAGCAAGTTCAACTTCATTTTGTAAATAAGTTGAAGTCCCAAAACTTGGTCGCCCAGTGTAAAAAAAACTGGAATGGAGTCAGGAAGAAAAATTCAAATCCACTTTCAAATTGTGTCAGTCTGGACAAGCCGTTTAACCTCCATTAGTCTCAGTTTTCCAGAGGTAAAAGGGCAATGATAATACTAATGGGTAGCTACCAGCATTGATAGTAGCAAGGTGATGGAGTGGATGAAGTGTCAAGCTTGGAATCAGGAAGACCTGAATTTAAATCTGTGTTCAGACACTTAGTAATTGTGTGACTATGATAAAATTATTTACCCCTGTTTGACACAGTTTCTTCATCTATAAAATGAGTTGGAGAAAGAAATAGCTCATTATCTCTGTTAAGAAAACTCCAAATTATAGAGCAGTAAAGAACTGAACCTGCTACACCCAGCAAAAGAACTCTGGGAGATGACTAAGAATCATTACATTGAATTCCCAATCCCTATATTTTTGACTGCCGGCATTTTGGATTTTCTACATAGGCTAATTGTACAAAATTTCAGAGTCCGATTCTTTTTGTACAGCAAAATAACAGTTTGGTCATGTATACTTATTTTGTATTTAATTTATACTTTAACATATTTAACATGTATTGGTCAACCTGCCATCTAGAGGAGGGGGTGAGGGGAAGGAGGGGAAAAATTGGAACAAAAGGTTTGGCAATTATCAGTGCTGTAAAATTACCCATGCATATAACTTGTAAATAAAAAGCTATTAAAAATTAAAAAAAGAAAACCCCAAATTATATCATGAAGAGTCATACATGACTAAAAAAGATTGCCATGAGCATAAAAATGTGATGATATTAACAAAACTCTCTATAAGCCTTAAATTAATGTGTGTGATATTATTATTATTATGAAATAAGAACTGTATATATACATTAAATGACTATTATTGTACTTGGAACTATTTTCAATGCTTTTCCCACCATACCAATTATGTTGTGTCTAGGGAGAACAAAAAGGCACAAGCCAACATTTTATACTGCAAAATAAAAAAAAAATAAACTTATTTGTGGCTTTAGTTATGTTCTAATGAGAATACAGTGCTTCATTACTGAGCAAACACTCAGTTTGTAGACTTTTTACCCTATCAACCTTATCAGAATTTGATATAATTAGCATCCTCCATCATGCACGGACCAGATTTGTTCATCTTCACTTTTCTTCACTATAATATTTACAATTTTATACATGCTTCATATGCATAAAAATTAGTAGAAAGTTTTGAAACTTGATGCCAATGTCAGTTAATATCCGTTGTAGATTCTTTATCAGGTGACAATGGAAAAATTAGATTTTACAATATTTTAGAAAGATTATTTTGGCTGTGGTTTGTAGAATGAATTGAAAAGGAGAAAGAGCCTGGAGTCAGTAAGGTTGCTTGGAAGGCATTTTTAATAATGTGGCCATGATGAGATTCTTAATTTGGTTAGTGTCTGTGGTATTGGAGATAAAAAACATCTTATAAGTGCTTTTATATACATGTATATATATATGCATATATATATATACACACACATATATATGGAGATAAAAATACCAAAAATAAAAAATCAGAAATATTTGTTAAATGGATGGAAGTAGTATAAAGAAGTCAAAGCGCAGCTCTGATGTTTGAGACTTTGTCCTTAGCTCTCTGTTTCCATATATCTGCCTTGATACTCTTTATTTATTCCAATGGTTTCAATTATCATCCTTCTAATCAGCTTTCTTGAATCTGTTTACTTAAATTCAATTTCCTTTTCAGTTCTAGCCTTATATTTCAGCTCTCTGTTGCATATGACTTCCTGTTATTACTCAGGATTACCAAAATTCAAAATGTCCAAACACGACTTTATCACTGCCCTTGTCAAACCTGATCCTTCTATTAATATTCCTACTGTTTCTCTGTTTCTACTGATTAAATTTTTCACCTATGCAAGTTTTACTAATCTGAGGGGGAAGAAGAAAAAAAAATCATTCATGAGAGAAACTCTGAATGTGTCATTTCCCAGAGAAAAGACAATTACTCAGTGTAGAGATACCTGAAATGTCCTGAACTGAAATGAAGTGTTCTCCAAATATAAATATAACTAGATATTAGAACTGTTTGATAATTATAAATATATATATATATATTTCCTGGTTTTAGATTGCTGCCAGAAATGTGCATTTTAGTTTATCTTTTTGAGTTAGAAGTGAGCTCACTTTAAAAAGTCTCTACTTTAGCTTAAGGCATATAGAGTACAGAATTTAGATGAGTTGAGCTCTGAATACAGCTTAAATCAAAGCAGAACTGATCTAAGGAGAGATATATAGTCAGACCTAAGAAGAGACCTTATATCTAAGCAGTCACCTGCTACAATGAAAAACTGACCCCAAGAATAAAAGTCTGCATTATTTTTCTAGAAGAGCTGATTGAAGGAGGAAATGGTTTTTACCTGTGCCTCCCCACTAATTCTTATAAGATAGAAACCCCCAAGAGCCTAGTAAAAAGAAAATCTGAAAAATCTCTGCTGATTCTAGGAGTAAGATCTCTGCCTTTGCTCAAAAAAAAACAAAACAAAACAAAAAAAAACTTCTTAGCAGACAATAGACAAGAAGTTCCACCTAGCAAGAGTTAAAAAGTTCAAAAAAGGGCCTATTTGAGCACAGCAGTTATCAGAGAAACAGCCTGTTCCCAAGTTTGTTATCTAACTGAGGAAAACTTAAGACGGTTTTCCTGACAAAAACAAAGGACATACATTCCAGTATTCCAGATGTGTGATTCACTCTAACATATGGCTCTTTTGCATGGGCTTTTCTGCTCTGGTTCCATAACCTTCTCTTTCCCCATGAATTATGTGTGATTTGGTTCAAGATATTTTATGAGCAGAATGTTATGATATTATTTTTTAATTCTACACAATTGACCATTGTTCTTAAAAGATCCTATTCATAATGTTATAAGACTTTGATTTCTAACTTTTTTTTCTATAGTAGGATTGTTCCTTGTGTATTACATCCCTACTATTGTGGTGTATATTATTGGTTTCTCTTAGATACTTAGGGTAGTTGGTTGTAAGTAATTTGAAGAATAGAAGAATAGCAACATCATTCTCTTAAAATGTACTATCAATTAAAAATTCAGAGGCAGCATGACATAGTGCTTAGAGAGCTGGTCTCAAAAGCCTGAAGAAATGAGTTCAATTTCTTCCTATAAGATACACTGGCCATATAACTTTGGATAATTCACTTGGATGATTTATTAAATGGGATTTATCCTTCCAGAGGACTTAACAATTATAGCATACAATGGGAATACACTTTCCCATCACCACATTCCCCGAGAGAATGGATTGTAGCAATGTTCAGCCCTTCATACCCTCTTGAGTCTAAGTTCTGAAGCAATAAGTGAACCCAGAAGCCATCAAAATAAAAGAATTTAAGCAATTTATCCAAGGTCATGTACTGTATATACTTAACACCCACCATAGTGCTTTCCATAGAAGTTCCTAGGAAAAACCAACACATTTATTGAATGAAGTATGAAATTGGAGGGGTAGAAAGAACATCATTTTAAAAATTTTTATAAAGCTTTTTGTTTCCAAAACACATGCACAGATAGTTTGACAACATTGACCCTTGCATAGACTTGTGTTTCAGATTTTATTGGCTTTCCCCCCATCCTTTCCCCTAGATGGCAAACAATTCAATATATGTTAAATATATTAAAATATATGTTAATTCCAATATGTATAAACATATTTATACAATTCTCTTGCTGCACAAGAAAAATCAGATAAAAAGAAAGTAAACAAGTAAGAAAACAAAATGCCAAGTGAACAAGAACAAAAAGAGTGAGAATGTCACATTGTGATCTACATTGAGTTTCCACAATCCTCTCTTCTTCATGAGATGATTGGAATTGGCGTTGGCCACCTCAGTGTTGTAAAGAGTCATGTTCATCAGAATCGATATAATATTGATGTTGCTTGCATCAATTCATGTAAGTCTCTCCAAGCCTCTCTGAAATCATCCTGCTGGTCATTTCTTACAGAACAATAATATTCCATAAAATTCATATACCACAATTTATCCAGCCATTCTCCAACTGATGGGCATCCACTCAGTTTCCAGTTTCTTGCCACTACAAAAAGAACTACCACAACCATTTTTGCACATGTGGGTTCCTTTTCCTCCTTTAAGATCTCTGAGATATAAGCTCAATAGAAACATTGTTGAGTCAAAGAGTATGCACAGTTTAATAACTTTTTGAGCATAGTTTCAAATTGCTCTGCAGAACGGTTGGATCCATTCACAACTCCACCAGCAATGTATCAGTGTCCCAGTTTTCCCATATCTCTTTCAACATTCATCCTTGTCTTTTCCTGTCATCTTAGCCAATTTGAGAAGTATGTAGTGGTATCTCAGAGTTTTCTTAATTTGCATTTCTCTGATTAAAAGTGATTTAGAGCACCTTCTCATATGATTAGAAATAGTTTTAATTTCTTCATCTGAAAATTATCTGAAGAACATCATTTTTTGAAGTGCTGTGAGAATTTTATTACTTCTAACATTCAAAAAGTGCATACATTTTGCAGATTAGTGAAAATCTAGAAATATTTTTAAAATTTGGACTTTTCTTAGAAAGTAAAGGCTAAAATTGGGTACTTCAAAAAATTTCCTTGAGAGATATTTTAAGTCTACAGAGTCGACCATTATTCTTAAAAGATACTAATAACAATTTTGTAAGACTTTGATTTCTAACTTTTTTCTATATCTAGAATTATTCCTTATGTATTACATTCTTAATGTGGTGTATATTATTTGTTTCTTCCAGATACTTAGGTTAACTGATCATAGATAATTTGAAGACTAGAAGAATAGAAACATCATCCTCTTAAAATATGATATTAATTAAAAATCCAGAGGCAGCATGACATAGTGCTTAGAAAGATAGTGTCAAAAAGCCTGAAGATATAAGTTCAACTTCTTCCTATGAGATACACTGGCCATATAATTTTGGACAATTTACTTAATGCCTCCATGCTTTAGGTAACTCACAAAGATGATAAGATAAAGAGAAGGGCCTTGCCTGAATTGTTATAAGGAGCTTTCTGAACTAATGAAATATCATGTCCAAGTTCCTAAGACTTATATAACTTTGTTGATAACAGAGAGACATTTTTAAAAATAGCATAAATTACACAGACATATACATATTTGTGTATATATATAAGAATATTTATGTATGTATGTGTATATATATATATATGTGTATATATGCATCATCTATCTTTACACACACACACACACACACACACACACACACACACACACACTTCTAGAATTGATTGTGGATATACCTGTGTATGGAGGGCCAGAAGCCAAACACAAAATTACCTACCATCAATCACAGTTTTGGAAAGGATGCCATGGGTTGTTAAATGTTGCTGGCACATATGACAAACTATTAGCACAGTGGATAGAACTTGATTACTTGCTGACAATGTTTATTATAAAGCTGTTGGCCTTTCAGACAACACACTTTGTTTCTCCATCAGAACTATTTGATCCTTTTTTGGCCTTTGAATTTTATACTTTTTAAAAATATACATCACCCAAGCTAATCATTAATCTCATAATGGAGTCAACAGTCTTCCAAAAAAAAAAAAAAAAAAAGCTCCTCTTTTGAAGGAAATCATTCTTACCCTTCAAACAAGTCAATTTAGAAATTTTCATTAAGATGCCTGAATGATAAGTTCATGTGTATTGTATATTTGTCAGGTTGAGTGTAGTGAGCTTTTTCTTCTCAAAACGCAGCCAGGTGATAAAAGTTCAGATCTTTTATTATCCCAATATAGCCCGGTTAGCTTAGAGGCCTATCTCTCTGCTTGGTTCCAAGAGCTCTCTCCGAATGTCACCAAATCCAAAGGTCTGGTCCTTCAGCCTCTGCCTCTGTTTTCTTCAGCCTCCAGCCAGCTCCAACTCTTCATGTCATTCCCGGAGAAATCTCGACTTGTAGCGTCTTCACTCTCTAGGACTCTCCGACTGGCCCATTGGCCTATTTATGCTCCTTCCAGAGAGAGGGATTATGGGTAGTTCTACTTAGTACCTTGTTTCAGGTTCTGCCCAAAACATCTTCTTGTAAGATTAGATCAACTCTAATTACTTAGCAGTTAGTAAGGATTCCAACATCTCCCCCTTTCTTTTGTTTTAAAACATAGGGGGTTTCTGAGGAGGTACACATAAATCCATCAATATGGGCCAGAACTTTGTAACAGATGTACATGGTATACATAAATGTCCATAAGTCCTAGAAACAGTCCAATAGGATTCCATTGTCCATTAGTTCATGTGCCAGGAATCCAATAGTTCCTGTAAGCCCTGAAGTACTGCAAAAGTCTCATCAACAATTTTTCATCTCAGGGAACCCAATGATTCTTGCTGGTTTTTCAAGAAGTCGAGTTTCTCTAGAATTCCTCTGCCAAGAAGGACCTTGTCTTTCCATGTTCATCATAGTCTGGGCATAATAAGCATTTGTGCCCACTGTGGCACAGCATCTTATGATTTCTTCTAAAGGAGCATTTTTGTCTAGCCCCCATATAATTCTCTTGCAAATCTCATTGGCATTTTCCTTAGCCAAATGTCTAGTCATTATTTCTGTTGCTGCATTGTCTCCAATGGTTCTTATTACAGCTGTTTGTAAACGTCCCACAAAATCTGCAAAAGGTTCATTGGGACCTTGCTCTATTTTTGTGAAAACATTATTTCCATCTTTCTGTCCAGGGAGAGAATTCCAAGCTTTTATTGCAGCCTTAGAAATTTGCTCATACACTGTTATGGGATAATAAATCTGTTCTGAACTCTCTGCATACTGACCTTCACCAGCTAGTTGGTCAAAAGCAACTTGTACAATAGCTCCTGTTTGCCTATTGCGTTGGGCTTGAATCCTACATAATTCATGAAACTCCGAAAGCCACAATAAATTTTGTCCCGGTTCTAGACAAGTTTTCGTTATGGATTTCCAGTCATTCGGGTCAGGATTTCATAAGATAAATTATCCAGTAACATCTTCACATAAGATGATGTAGCCCCATAAAGAGTGCAACCCTTTTTCAAATCTTTAATTTTTTCCAAATTAAAAGCAGTGTATTTTCTCTCTTTTTGACCTGAGGAGTTGAGCTCTTCAATCACAGAATATGCATTTATAAAATCAGATATATCTTCTCCTTCATTTTTTGCTTTAATTAATGCTTTTTCTAATCTTGTCAAATTCTGCTTTACAGGAGAAGCTGACTGTGTTTCTGTCTCTCTCCCTCCCCCTTGTTCCACCCATGAAGGGTTAATTGCGGGGGAGGGTCATGAGATGTGGAATCACCTAATTCCTCCTGCTGTGAAGTATCATACTCAGAATTGTAATTAACTCCATTCTCATCTGATTCGTCCTCCTTTTCACCTAGTAAAGTTGGCAATTCTTCCTCCTGTACTTTCCTTTTCATCATTCTATCACTTAAATAACTTCTTATAGCCAATTGTATTACATTATATGTATTAATTATTGAGTTAGGCCCATTTTTATCATAGAATTGACAAAGATCCTCTCCAACCAATTTCCATTCATTTAGATCTAATTCCTTATCAAGAGAGAAACAAGGACATATGTCCTTTACAGTTTGTAAAAGTTCAGTGATTTGCTGTAAACTTATAATTAAACCTTGGCTTTCCATAACTTTGACAATGCTCTCTAAACATTTTCCTTGAACAGAAACAGGCTGTTTTCTAAATATCTGTCCCATCTTAGCTGAAATTCTACTTTAACTCTTCTAACAAAATTTCTTTGTTGCACTCACCCTAATTTCTGGGTTGAAGTTTTTTCCACTGGATCAGGATCAGAGGCTTTTCCACTTGAATCAGGATTGGAGCTTTTCCACTGAAATCCACTGAGGGGTCTGTTTGTCCCACGTTCAGGGCGCCAAAATGTAGTGAGCTTTTTCTTCTCAAAACGCAGCCAGGTGATAAAAGTTCAGATCTTTTATTATCCCAATATAGCCCGGTTAGCTTAGAGGCCTATCTCTCTGCTTGGTTCCAAGAGCTCTCTCCGAATGTCACCAAATCCAAAGGTCTGGTCCTTCAGCCTCTGCCTCTGTTTTCTTCAGCCTCCAGCCAGCTCCAACTCTTCATGTCATTCCCGGAGAAATCTCGACTTGTAGCGTCTTCACTCTCTAGGACTCTCCGACTGGCCCATTGGCCTATTTATGCTCCTTCCAGAGAGAGGGATTATGGGTAGTTCTACTTAGTACCTTGTTTCAGGTTCTGCCCAAAACATCTTCTTGTAAGATTAGATCAACTCTAATTACTTAGCAGTTAGTAAGGATTCCAACAGTTGAGGGTTTATAAATGCATAAGAGGGGGCAGCTCTCTGTTTTCATTTCTGGATGGATGTCCATATAGAGTATACATAGTCATTGTTGTGTGAGTTTCCATGAAATCTCGCAGAAAGTCCTTTTTGCAGCTGATTTTTCTGTCTGGCCAGCAGAATATTACAATTTCTTAGATTTTCTTATTCTTGAGAAATCACTCTGTCCAACCTGCTATTTTATTGTCTCCCACACAGTTTTCCTAATGGAAACATATAATTAATATTCCTACCTCAATTGGTTTGAACTTATTTTTTTTTCCTTTGGAGAACATTCTGGAAAGCTAACATATCCCCAAAGAAGCAGATATGATTTTATTTAGTGTCTCTTGAGGAAATAATTTGAATTCACAATGCCTATCACATATCTTGTACCTGACAGATATATTATAAGTGTTAAATCTGTGGAAGTCTAGAATATAGAGTACCAATGGTAGAATATCTTCCTTCTAAAAGAGATATGACAAGCTCAAAATGTAGACTAAGTTGAATGTTTTGGGGCTTGGCCAATGTGGGAATTCATTTTGTTACAAGGATTTTTTTTCCCCAACTTGGTAGGGAGCATGACAGAGAATGAATTAAAATAAGGGATCCTTGCCTCTTAAAGAAAAGAGAATAGAAGGAAGGACAGAGAGAATCACAGACAACCCAGACAGGTTTGAAAGTCATATGTTGTATTTATTATACAATTAAAAAGAAAAGCAAGGACTACATAAGAGTTTTGAAATTTCATATACACCTGTCTTTTCTGTTCTACATTTATATAGAAATGTTCAATTTTTTAGTGTTTGATAAGTTTAGTATAAAAGAAAAACAAATTATTATTTTTTTTAAAAATCCATTGACTATATAAAAATGTTCATAATGTGTAATACAATGAGAAAAGAGGCATTTGCATTAAATTTGAAACTGTTGATTTTTATGAACACAATCTGGGTACAGTCATGCATAGCAGCAACCCTAATGGACTGACCTAGAGATGCCACATTTTAAAGTAAAAGTTATTTCACAAAATAAAAAATAGTATAAATAAAATTTAAAAATTTATATCATTTTTAAAAGAAAGCGCCAAGTACATTCATATTTTGCTTAGTGGTTTATAAACACTTCTAACACAATTCAGTTGTTTTTCATGACAGTGTTATGAAGTAGATGGTATAGTTATTTATCATATTTGTAACCTGAGGAAACAGACTCAGAGATGCTGTGGCTTGCCTAAGATCACAAAGCTGGGAAGTTCTCTCCATCACACTCCCACCATATCATAAAGCTGCAAATCTATTATGTAAAACTTCTTGTTCTACTTAAACATAGGATAATTTTATGACATATATATTAGATAACATAATAGATATGTTATATAATAATTTATATAACATCATGGCTGCCTCTAATTTATGGTAATTAGTGAAATGGCAAATGAAAACAAATCACACGCAAAAAATACTTTTGCAGTTATTACCAGGCAACTCTGACTTAAACATTGGGCCATGGCTCAAGTTCAGGAATCCTTTAAATCCCTGAGTGATGTATAGTCTATCATCGTTGACCCTTCCAAACCTCAATATAACTTTAAACCTAAAAATCCTTATAACACTGAAAAGAAATAGAGACCTGGGACAAGCAATTTATGGAGAACAGAGAACCAGAAGCCAGAAACATTAAATGACTTGCTGGAGGCTCTCAGGGTCATCAGGGTATTTTGTGTTCCACAGCTCAGGTCAATAACCTGGTAATAGGTGTTCTTCGGGTTTAAGAAACATCTTCCAGGATTTATGTAGTCCTATACTTTTATTTGGTACAACAACAGAAAAAACCACAAAGTCTCCAGAATCAGATGGTGAGATCAACTTTCCAGACAGCATTGAATGATCCTGCTTTGAGTTCAATTCAAATTAGTAAATATCATTTTAAGAATCCAATATTTGGGAGATATAGCTGAGAAGTATTGGAAAAAGGAATATGATAGTAATCAACTTTCCCCTCATGGAGTTTACAAATTAAAAAAAATCATGTATCTGCAACAACTATGGTCTAAAGGACTCAAATGGTACAGATTATAATATGCCTTGGGGTAAGACAGTGGGAGGGATTTTCACTCATGATATGGTTTTGGGGGGAGGAAGTCCTTATCTTCTGGTAACTAATATTGTTAAGAAGAAGTAAATAGAGAATAGTAAATAGAGAGCTAGTTTTGTAGTCAGGAAAACCCTGTTTCATCTTTGACATATATTATTTGGGACTCATTTAATCTCTCAATTCAACCTCCTCCATCCTCAGGTAACACTCTCATTCTATTAATTGTACATAAATTGCTAATCTTCCATAAGCCATATTACAGTATATATTACAGTATACTATGTAGTACACTATCCTCCCTACACTCCCTACACTAATGAAATTATGAGATTAGTTAAAAACGAACTACATAAATTAGATGCTAAGCTCATTTCTTCCTACACTGCTACAGAATGTGTTATCATTGCACTATACATTTTAGCACTCTGGGGAAAAATCCTAGTTACCCATTGGAGTTATGGATTTGCATATTGCTGATTTTTTTCCCTTTTTTAAATGAGTACCAGTTCATCTCAAAGAAACAAATTTCCCCTTAGCTCTGCAAATTTTAATCAAAATCTTTCCAAAAACTCCCTTTATCTTTATAATTATCTTAACTGCATTTTTTTTTTACTAGTAGTGTTCTGAATTAATAGATTGGTACCAGAGTATGTTTCTAGTATTTCTGTAATGGTCATGAAGAAAAAGTGTTATCTATCTTGAAATTAGCAAAATAAAATACATTTTTGTTATTAACTTACTTGTCCAAACCCAAGCAATGAGTCAAAAAATAAATAAAAACTTATCTTGGAATGCAGATGCTTAAATTTACAAAATGGAAGACTTTTCTGAGCAGTATTTAAGCATATCCTGGAAAGTAAAAGCATGTTGTAGAGTGTAATAATCAATTTTAGTATTCTTCTTTTGGGAGGTAAACATGACTTTGTCAGCAAAATATGACCCTGACTTGTACTTAAGTGAAATTACAATTATTGGAATCATCCAAATTGCTATTTATTCAGCTGTATGTTCTCCAACATAAGCAAAGGGACTCTAGCTATGTTCTCTCCTGGGTATAAGGAGAGAGATGAGCTAACCTACAGCATTTTCTCCTTGTTCATTAACTCCCTAGTTGCTAGCCAAGACTGATTGCTTGCCAACTTAAAAACCTAGGAGGAACCTGGCCCCAGAATATTCCAAAGCCCTTCAGAAAATTATGATCACACCTGTCCCTGAGAGGTAATGTGGTGTGGATAAAACAGTGGAAAGAATATTAGACTCATGCATCCTGCATTCTGACCTCCAGCTATTGTTCTCTCTGTCCTTATTTCACTCATTGTGTGACCTTGGACAAATTCTTTTCAATTGACTCAGCAATATAATGAATGCTTCATGCTACATCATCTCTAAGGACTCCATATTAGCTAAGGATTTAGCCTCTGTGAAAATGCTAGCTATCCAACATTAGCAGTTTAACAACTATCTATCTCTCTGGGAAAAAAGTGTGCACGTGATACAATTTAATTCTGCTTTATTAACATTGTTTCAATCACTTAAATCAGGACAATTAACAAAATATGAAAATCAAGCCCTGTTTTAAAGTTTGTGTATTACCAATGTATAAACGCTGTTACTGAAAATTTGACAATTAGCTCTTAGGAAATATTTGGAGCTGGTTCCAATATACTTCTGAATAAGTTTGCTCTTTGGTATCTCTGGTGATACTCTAGTTCTCCTTTAAAAGCAAATCTATCATCTAGCTCTTTGGTTTGTATTTACAACAGCATTGTCATTACGTGTTGTGTGATATTGTTTCTCTGACTAGAGAGTTATTAACAAAAGATCTTCTGAGTTGTCTAGTTTAGAATGAGCTCTCCAAACCAGTTATTTCAATTTAGATAAGCAGCCAAACTTCTAAGTGCTTGTTTGAATAGATTTTTTTAACTACGGAAAAAAATATCTTCCTTTACAACCACCTCTCCAGAAGCACTTAGTATGTTGATACTTAGATTCAAGAATTTACATCAAGGAACATCATTCAAGCATATGTCAGTAATATAATTGCTTTGGAATTTGCATTAGAGATGGCTCTCATGTGCACTCAGGCATTCATATGTCCAATGAGATCTGCTTATGGGAATATCCTGACCTGCTCAGAATTTTTACTTCTGTTTACAATTCGTAAATTAGAAGGAACAGGCAAAATAGGAATTTGAGCTCAATGGAAGGAATTTACACAATTTGATGATGAATCCCAATTTACAAATAAAACTTCTGACTAGCTATTAGAAATCAATATTTATTGACCCATTTATTCATTTTACATAGATCCCTTAAAATTCGAAGATATTTTAACGAGATACTCAAGTTCACAGGAACAACAGACACAAATATTCATTCTCTGCTTTACTAATTGCAAGCATGGTTATAACACTTTATGATTTGCAAAATATTTTTTAAAATTTTACCTCATTTTATCTTTATAAGAACACTTGGAGGTATATATATTTTTCCTAATATTACAGATGAGAAAAATGAGACAGACAGAAGTTAAAACTCAAGGTTAAAAGGTTACCCAGAGTCAAATGAATATCTAAGGTTGAATTCATTCAGGCTCCAAGTCCAGCACTGTGTCCCTCTTTGGCATCTATCTTTTTTATTTTTATTTTCACCTTCATTTTTGTTGTTCTTCATTTATAATGCTTAGAAATGGCAGTACAACTTATAACAATGCTTTCATTTCTTAGGCATATTAAACTACAAACTGAAATTCAAAATCATTTAATTTGGAGAAGACCTACAATTTTATTGGCACAGGGAAGACCCCCTGGGAGAACTCCTTCTAACAATGTAGATTGGCATCTGTTCTTCCACTTAAAGTCGAAGATAGCTGCTGGAGTGTTGAGTGGTTAAGCAAATCGCTCAGGGTCAGGCTACCACTGTGTGTAAAATCTATTCTTCTTGACTCTGAAGCGTGTGTTTATTACTATTCAAAACTTTTCCTCAACTCTTTAATCCAATCATGGAAATAAGCTGGAATTAGAGGTCAAATGAATGGTTTGTACCTCCTCATTCTGGATGTAAATTTATGGCTTCTTGGAAGGTAAATGGAGTAACATAACTCCTTTATTATCTGACTTTTGAGTTCACCTTTGATTATGCCTTTTTCCTACTACCTACAAATGGCAGATGTTTTATTTCAACTGAATTTAATGTATAGCCATGTCTTTGCTTTTGGGACTAAAAGTGGATCTAGCTTTAACATCTGCACAACACACATTTTCCCCTGGTTGCTGGTATTCTCAGTGTCTCCTTGGATCTCATTTATCTCTCTGGTTTCCCAGATCTGATTCCATCCAAGAAGCTCTGTTGTTTCTGGAATATTGTTTGCTCCTGGCTTATGATTCACTGTTCCATATTTCTGAGTAGCTTTTAGAGTATGATTACAAAGCACTTAGTGAACAGTTGTTTGGTATCTATGGCTGAGATCCTAGGCTCATGTCTAGAGTCACTGAAGGCCTTTCATGTGCCAGATTTTTACTCTCCATAGTCTCACTATTCTCATAGCCTGAGATATGTTGAATACCTCTTAAAAGATTTTAGGGCTGATCTAGAGTAATCTGAGCAGTGAAACGAATAAAGATCATTAGATAAAACACAAAGGAATTTAGTTTATTGTATCTACTTCCTGCTTTTAAAATATTTTAATTTATACTTTTTAAAAATCAATTCTACATCTCAATCATTCCTGGACATATTTCCATTTATCTCTTCCATAAATCAAATAAAAAAAGAAAAGGTAAGCAATACCTGGGGACAGAGCAAATCTTTTGGGCGTTGTATTTAGTATTGCAAATCTGTATCTCTCCATCCCTGGAACACAAGGCAATATGTGTAAATCTTCATTTCTCCTCTAGGACCAAAATTGCCCGCATCTCTTTTCTAGATGATTTATTCCATGGGTAGGATTAAGAGGATATTTGGCACTAAGAATTGATTTTTAACCTAATCAAATGAGGGAAGAGTCAAAGGTAGGAGGGACATCTAGTCAGGAGCTGATAGTAGTAACCAATCAAATACAAAATTGGTGACAAAAGATGATTTTCAATATACAGTTTCTTCCCAGAGGTAAAATATTTCACTTTATCTAGTATTTGTTAGAACAAGAATCAAAAGAAGTCATTCAGGACTCATTTCAGATAACAACAACAACAACTACATAAATCACCTCTCTCTCATCATCTTCCACTGGATTGTGGATTGGAATTGTTGAGTGATTAATATGGTGAGGCTTTTTAAAGCTATTACTTTTTTTTAATCAAAAGAATAATATTCTTATACTATTCAAATATCAAGGACTACTGCAGTGTCATAATTGAACAATTCAGTGAAGCAGACTTCTATGAACTGATGCTAAATGAAGCAAGAAGAACCAGAAAAACTATCTATAATGACTACAACCGTAACAACAATAACAACAAAAAATGAACTGAATTCCTAGATAATTATGACGATCAAACTTAGTCCCAGAGAAAAGAAAGTAAACCTCACTTTCTCATTTGTAGAAGTAGTAGAGCTCTATTGGTAAATTTTACAAACTGCTTCCCTCTCCTTTAAAAAAAAAAAAAAAATTCTTTGTTTTTTTTAAAGAGCTTGATGATTGAAGAGGAATCAGAGAAGAAAATATGGGGAAATACAGGTATTTGAAAAGACAAGCTCTTGCTTTTTAAAGACTGCTATGCCATAGTTTTTAGAGACTTAGAGCTAACTCCATTTCTTCACTAATAAGGACACTGAGGTCTGGAGAGAGCTGATTAAAACAATACTTAATACTTTACACTTTCACAGTGATAATAAATACCAGATCTAAAATTCAAGCCTAAATTCTCTGGCATTCCAAATCTGGCACTTATCCACCCCCAGGTGTCTTTGTTGAAACTGTATTTGTGTGGTTTTTGTCTTATTCCTTTTTTCTATTCTTTTGTTGCTTCCTCTCTACTCTCATTTGACTCACTCTCAAATTTTGATTCTATCCCTACTGTGATGCTCATCCATATACACTTTCCTTGCTTCATAGCTTCCTCCCTCTAATTCACTTTAGGTGGCAATGGAGCAGTAAAATGAAGCTGACCAGACCTCATAACTTCCAGTTTGCTGGTTCACTGGTGCACAGATCTGGGAGGCAAATAGCACAACCGTGTTTCCTGCCAGGGGTTTTCAAATTTTGTTAAGAGAAATTGTCTGTCTCTGATTCTCCACTAGGCAGAGAAAAACTGATATCATAGACCCAATGATGTAGTAAAAGTGAATGCCATTCTAGAAGACCCCACAGTGAATGCTGGCTCTATATTAAATTGGTTGCATGACCTTGGACAAATCACTTAAACTCTCAGTGCCTTAATTACCTTATCTGTAAAATGGAGGTAAGACCATCTTTCCTACCAACTTCAAAAGAGAGTAAGCTAGTCTTCCCCAACAAATGGAAACCAACTTCAACATACAAAGCAGATAGGATAGCCTCACTGAGGAAGTAGGACCTTGGGGACAGTGGTAGATCAAATCACCATTGCCACTTTGACCAATTCTCCCTTTACACCCTGATGAACATAACCCAGAGCCCTGAACCCTTGGGAATGAATAGCAGGGCTCTCCAACTCACCAAAACTATTTCTAGTCAAGTACATGTAGCCGTCTGTGAGCAGAAAAATAACTGTGGAGAGAGGAACCCTTCCATCTCATTAGAAACAGCTGCTGAGTAACACCCCAATGGGCAAGTGGGTTCAGGAGCCCTAAAAGGGGCAGAAATCTTCAGACCTCGATTATTGCTTAATCCAGTCCTCTCAGCCATAATCCAGGGAAATTTCTCTCCTAGAAAGAGGACCAGACATCCCCACCCACTGTTATATAGGGCAGGGCAGGCAAGTCAATATAATTGAGTTAATGTGCCCCCTGGGTCAAACCACTATCACCACCTTGACTACATCTCCACTCAGACCCTAATAGGTATATCCCACAAACTGAAACCAAGAGCTTGAGGATAACAGAGTAGTAATGTTCCCAGTCCAGTGCCCTCAGTCATAATCCTGGGAAGCAACCCCGTAGAGATGTAGCCTCTCATGCTCCAGCCACATCCACTGAAGACTCTAAAAGGAAAGTTCTTGCTACAACAATCTTTGGCACTGTCAGATAGCTCAATAACAGAATTGATGTAATTTTATTCATGGAAATGACAGGAAAAAGAAACTTGAACATCTGCTATGTCATAGCACCCTATGGACCTTGGGACTTTCCTTTCAAGTTTGCAGCTTTAACCCTCCATATGTTTTGTTTCCCCATTAAAATGTGAGAACAGAAATTGACTAACTTTCCTATTTTTATCCCCAGTGTTTAGCACAATGCTTTGCACACGGTAAACAGTTAATACGTGCTGTATTTAGTCCAGCTTTCAAAAGGAATGTAGAGGGTCAAAGGAAATAATACATGTGAAAACTGTAAATTATAAATCAGAGCTCAAGAGGAATGTGAAGCCTAAGATAGAAATGAAAGCCCTGAAAAGGGGGAGGCAACTATTACAATATTATATTGTCCTCTTTTCTCTCTCTTTTTAAATAATATCTGATGAAAAATTATAGGATTAGACACAAGATTTGTGATTCCATTTATACTGAGAGCTCCCCAGTGAGGAAACCAGTATAATTTAGCACAATCTTTGCAGTTACTAATCTTATTGTCTTTTAGAGCATTATCTAGAAATTGAGAGGTTAAGTGATATCTAGTATATGTTAGAGAGAGGGCTTGAATTTATATCTTTCATAGACTTCATAGCTAATTCTTCTATTACACCACATGGTTTTCTTAGGTATTGCATGTAAATATATATAATTTATGGATTTGTAATTATTTTTATATAATATACTTGTATTACATTTTATGCAATTATAATTACACTGATATGCAACGTATTTATAGTAATCTAAAAACACATGCACTCATAGACATCTGCATGTATATACATATAAACATACATTGACATATACATACATTTATTTTGAGGGGGGGTGATGGAGAGGAAGAATATATGTTTGTGGCAAGAAAGGGAGAGAAAGAGACCGATTGCCTAGTATCCCTCTAAAATGTGTTTTGCTATTACATCTGGAAGAGTGTCTACTTTTCAAATTTCTTATAAAAAGAAAAAACTATATATTTTATCACAGTAGTGTGACTTTAGTCAAGTTGCTGAATATTAGTGTACCTCTTCCTCTTCATCTATAAAATGTGGAAATTGGATTAGATTAACTCTGAAATTGCTTCTAGCTATAAAAGAACTTTCTTTCTTCCTCATGGTTTTTAGAATGGCTCCCTCTTTATCCCTTATCTCCTCATCATTTTTCCTTCACCAGCACATACTATGATATAATGTTATAAAAATAGGTTTATATATCTCTTCTATAGAACAGCTGAAGAAAGATATTACTCATATATACTTTCTTCCTATTCTCACTGAGAAAGTACATTAAATACAAGAACTAGCTTATTTGAAGTCTTAACATCAAGTCCTTGTCAAGGTCTCTATTTCTAGGGGAAAATGCACTGTTCTTTGTCCAGAGGAGCCCTAGACATTATTCTCTAAACTCAGTCCAGAACCTCTAAAGGATCCCCTATTGCAAAATCAGGTACCAAGAGTCCTTGGCTTCTCTGCTGTGCTGTTGCAAGGCTTTTTGTTTGCTTGTTTTGTTTTTAACTTTTCCCCTGTTTAAATATCAGATATCGCTTTAAAGGGATTAAGCTCTGGCTTTAGTACTTCCTGGCTATGTGACTCTGATCACATAGCTCACTGAGCCTCGGCTCTCTCTTGTGTAATATTGCTATGTTTCAGTACCATGATGTAATGATTAGAGGGATGCTCATGGTATTAGGAAAACCTGGATTCAAGCCTCACCTCTGACACCCACCGGTTTAACTACTGCTAAGTCATTTAAGCTCAAAAGACAGTAAGTAACAGGTAGTTTTCCAACGAACAGGTATGGATCACATATTTGCATGAGCACCTTACAGGATTGTTGAGAGAAAGATTTTGTAAACACAGAGGCAGTGCTATATAAAGGCAAGCCCTATTGCATTGTGGTGTGAAGATGATCCGGAAGACAAGAAGACTTAAAATCTCACAAATAATAACCTCTTAATGGTTCAGGCAACTAACTTTCTACTATGAATACTGAGAATTTAAATATGTACTTTGAGAAAGAACTTCCGCATTCAGAAGGTTCTTATGTCAATGAAATCGCAGATGTTAATTATGCTATATTTTCATTTTTATCCCTGTCTTGTGATTGGAAATAGCAATTTGTAAATTAAACCATAACTAACCTATCTTCATGATAACTTTGATACCTTGGATAGATCTTGTATTTCCTTAGTGTACATAATCCTTCCACTAATGTGGCTTGGGAGCTAAGTAGTCTGGATCTGTATGTCAGGAAGACTCTGCTTCCTGAATTCAAATCTGGTCTCTGACATTTACTAGCCATGTGATCCTGCAGGGGAAGATCATTTCACCTTCTTAGCTGAAGTTTCTTTAGTTATAAAATGAGCTGAAGAAGGACAGGGTAAACTGTGGTGTTCTTTTATGTAATATATGATCGTTCTCTCTGGGAGCAGGTTTTGGGGAGCTTTTCTGAAAGCAGCCTTAGTTTCAGTTCAAATCAATAATCACCTCAAGAACAGCCAGCTGATTAAATCCAAACGTTTATTTTCTCCTTCCAAGTCTTGTCTCTTTCCTTGGGTCCGGATAGCTAGATTCTTAGACGCCTATCTCTCTGCTTGGTTCTGAGAGCTCTTGTTGCTAGCCCTTTGCTTCTGCCCCTGCCTCAACTCCAACTCGTGGCAATCTTCCAACTGATGCTCCCCTGTAAATCGTTTCAACTGAACTAATTGACTGAAGCTCTAAGAGCTTCTTTATATATAATCTCTTAAAGGTGTGAACCCAAAGGTTGACTCCTCCTCTGACAGAGTGGGATTGTGTATTTCTGACTTGTGAATCTCATACTGAATATTGACTTGTGAATCTCCCAAAAGTGTGAAATCCAATGAGTACTTAAAAACATTAGTGAGCTAGAGAATTTGCTAAGTACCATGCTAAATTAGGCAACTGACATCACTTTGTAAGGATTCTAACAGTAAACTTTTTCAGTATTTTTGTTAAATAAACTCCAAATGAGGTCATGAAGGATTGAGCATGACTGAATTGATTGAAAGGCAAAAGAAAATATTTTTGTTTTGTTTTTAAGTTTTTTACAAGGCTCGAGATGCTATATACAGGAATTAATACGTTAGATTTGTAATTAAGCCTTTCAGAATGTATTGTACTTATCTATTATTATATAATTCACTATTCCCGCATATTGTAACATGGAATGGGCCATCAATGGAACCAGAACTGATATTGATTCTATTATAAGTAAGAATAATCCAGAGTCAGATGAGGAAAATCTCTGGGAGGACAGTGCTGTTTTATCTTGTAGCTCTGTTCTGAAGTAGATTCCAAATGATACAAGTTTCTTAAGAAAATATCTGTGGTTTCAGATTTGTAGTAAGTTGAAGTTTTTGAAGTCATCACATTCAGCTCCTGGAGAAAAGAAAAAGTACTGACTACTGAATCCCAATTCTCTTTCATTACCATAGCATTGTTTGTTATAAGTGTCATAACTTAATCATCATATATGGTCACACAACAGTACTTTTTTCTCTCTGTCTTTTCGGGAATGTGAACTTGGAATTCTGGGCTCTTTGTATAATAATGGGGAATGGAGAAAATGTGGCTGAGGTGGGGACAAAGTTCACAAAGAATGTAAACAAGAAGCAAGAGCAACAAAGTGATGTCCTATTTTAGTCTTCTGTTTCATCTGTGAAGGATTTACAAGGAGAATCAGGTTAAAAAGAAAATATGATTTCTGGAGAAAATGACAGTGAATGGAACTGATTCTGTTTATTTCTTTTGAAGCAGTAGGAGTCATAGCAGATAAAAGCACTTTGGGGCGCTTGCCTGTGGTACTTGTCGTAAGGAATAAAAGGGCTTGATGTTGAGGTTTTATTAGCTCTGACACTATGGGAGATTTCAATTCTAAACTGTAATAAGTAGCATATATAGTAATTTGGATGTGCCAGTGGCTGGAGCACCATATGTAAATTCACACTGTGAGTTTAAACATATTTGTGGTATGTTGCCAGTGGTTAAAATCTTAAAAGCTCTCGTGCTTAATTATTCTTTGGAGGCCTTTTTCCCCCAACTGATCTCCAAATGTTCTCTATCCATTTACAGAATTGACATCAGCAAAAGCTCTATTTAAGGTTGTAAGCATTTTTCCTCGTAATAGCTTTTTGCTTTTGTATCCTTCTATACAAATATTGTCTGAAATACTTCAGGTTTGCTCTTTTTCTAAAGGTAAAGGGTTTTCTTTTCTACAACTAGGTAGATGTCCTAGTAATCACAATTAAATAACAGATTTGAAATAAAACTGAACTTATCCCTGCATAATCAGACATCTAAAAGATTTAGGAGAGAAAGTTACATTTCTAATGGGTCTGAATTTGGATTTTGTTTGAGTCACTAATACTTGTGAGCAACTGGTCACAAGTCACTTAACCTTTCTCACTTTCAGTTTACTCATTTGAATTCAGGAAGATTTAGGTGTGAATCCTGCCTCAGACCTATAACAGTCATGTGATCCAATATGTCACATTTTCCATGTCTGAATTTCTTCATTTGTATACAGCATCTACCTAATAAGGTTATAAGAATCAAATTACTACTTATTCTTGAAGATGTCATATCTTACCTAAACTGTATTGGCTCCTAGAAACTAGCTTTGCATTTGAATGTAATAAGTATTTAATAATAGGTTTTGTGGAATTGTTTCTTCTTAATGGTTATTGCTATTATCTTTTTTTTTAATATAGGAAAGTAAGAGGAAAGCTAAAAAATTGTATAGTAATCACGATAGCTTTGAAATGGCAGGTTAAATTTGTTTTACAATTTTAAAGAAAAGCAAGCTCTATATAATAGAAATCTGAAGTTTGACATAATTTTTTTTTCTATTATGCTGTGAATGTCTAATTTGTTAAATTCAGAAAAGTAAAAATTAATATATTGCATTAAAATGATGTTTGATGATCCCAGATGACCCATAGATAAGAATAAAATCATTCTTTTGTTTTATGGGCTATATGTAGTTCTTCATGTTTTTTCTATAGGGAGGCTACATAGTAATGAAAAAGGTATTTTGTAGGACCTTAGGACAACTAAATTTCCTTCCTTGATCTGGTATTCCTAGGTATGTAACAGACAAAAACCCTAACGCTCTCTGCCCTTGTGTTTTCTCATCTATTAAATGAAGGGGTCAGACTAGATGAACTCTATGGTTTCTTCCTAGGCTGACATTTTCTTTTCAGGTCCTTTCCAACTCCTTAAGTCTTTCAGGCATGGATTTCATAAATGGGCATGTATGTCTGAAAATTTGTTCTTTGTAGAAGTATTCTTCAAATATGAAAAATCTAATTTTCCATGTCACTCTATTGTTATCCCTAGCCTTAGTTTCTTCAATGTCACATTCTTACTGTTAGAACTATTTCTTCATGACATTTACAGAAAACTTTTATTTTTTTTTCCTTTTAGCTCCTGCTTATAATAACTCTCAGAAAACTTGAAATTAAAATCTTGCTTTCACTGAAAAATGTTTTGTTCCATTGTAGGGACAGGTTGATTAGATATTGTAAGGTATTAGGCTCTGACGTTGATTTTCTTCATTTTTAATATAACAAGCACCGAAGCATGTAGTTTCTTTTTTATTTTTTTTTAAAAGAGAAAGCATATCGGATTGCTCCAGCTTTTTCAGCAGATAAGGGTGAAAATTTAGGTCAAGTTTGGTGCCCATCAATCTTCCCTGCATCCTTTATAGCTCAAAAGCAAATAAATTTTATGCAGAGAAAATAAGGCCAATACTGTGAAAGAAGAATCACTGGACTTTGACCCTGAAGATAAAGTTTATGTCTTTCCTTTACCACTTACAAGATGTGTGTTCTTGGAAAACTTACTCAACTTGTCCCTGAGCCTCTACTCCCTCCTCTGTAAATTAGAAACCATATCCCCCCACTTGACTTCTACTTTATAAACTTATTGTGAATATTAAATATCATGCTATATAAAACATTCTTTAAATTTTACATATAATAAAATATGATTATTAATATTATTCATAGCAATCATAATCAGAGAATTTCAGAATTGGAAGGAATGTAGAAACCAGCTAACTAGTCAGGTAAACATAAGCATTTACACACACACACACACACACACACACACACACACACACATACACTAATTCCTGAAATAAAACAATATAATAAAATAAGCATAAAAATAACACTAGAATTTTTAAGAAGATGATTTCACATGAAACTACAAATCAATTATATACAATGTGCTATGCCTTTTAAACATAAAATGAAATATTTGGTGAATAGATTTTGAGTTCCAAATTTATTTCCCTCCACTCCATCCCTTTCTTCCCTTTTCCCCTCCCAGAGAGGGTAAGAAATCTGATATAGGTTATATATGTACAATCATGAAAACATATTTCTATATTATTTATAACATATCCTTTCTTATCACCTTTATTTCCAAATGGCTTTTTTCTCTTCTCCCTCTTCCTCCCATGAATCCGCAGTGCACAGGATCCATTTATTAGCTATGTGATCCTGAGCAAGTCATTTAACCTTTCTGCTTCACCTTTAAAATGGAGAAAATAAAATTCCTTCCTCCTAGGATTATTATTAGTATTCAATGAGGTAATTTTAAAAACATATTTTATTTAACATTTCCCTCCAAATGTCCCCAAATTAGTAATCTAATCGTTGCTTGGCATTCCATAACCATTCAAGGCATCTTGTTTTTTATCAAAACTATTTTCCCTCTGTGAAAGTATCTCCAATATGAATTATTTCACCTCTATAGCTACCTAATAATTGCTTGGTAATGGTGGGAGGGAAGTGTTATGTTACATAGCTTAAATATTCTGTTCTGGTATAGCTTTCTTTCTAAAATTAAAAAGGGGGTAGACTTCCGGTTAAGATGGCGGAGAGGAGGCTCACAGCTGCATAAGCTCCACGCTTTCTCTCACTATCCACTTCATTACAAGCCTCTGAATCAATGCTTGACTGAAAAAAACCCACAAATAGTTACCAAGAGAAGCCATCCTTGAGATCCGCCAAGAAAGGTCTGTCTTTACTGGAGGGCTGGGGCGGTTTTAGATCGGGCGCAGGCCGAGGGCAGCGGCAGTGAGAGCACGGGAGCATTCTGGAGAGGGGGTGGGGAGTGATCGTAGCCGTCTCTGCGGGGAGAGCTTCGCTACAGGTTTGGATAATTTCCTCCGGCAGCAAGTCAACAGCCCAGCAGAGAAGCTAAAAACACCGGGGCTGAAGAATACAACCCCAAACAGCTGGAGTCTCTCGGGCCCTGGCCGTCCCCCCTTCACTCCCCTCAGTGACTCAGCACGCTCTGGGATCTCAGAGCGCAGGCGCAGCACAGTCCTGCTAGTGCCTCACTGCTGCTCCCTGCAGTCTGTAGAGGAAGCTCGATAACACACCCAGCCCCCCCCCAAAGAAAGACTCCAGTTTTTTCTGTTTTTCTTTGGTAGTGTGTCTCTGATTAATAGACAGAATGAGCAAGAAGCTGAAGAGGACTTTAACCCTTGACAGCTTCTACACAGATAGAGAGCAGACTCTAAATCCTGAGGAGACTAAAAACAGGCAGTCCCCAGGTGATTCCCCAAAGGAGGAGATTGTCTGTTCCTCAGCACAGATGAACCTCATAGAAGTGATTAAAAAGGCTCTCACAAGGGAGCTAGAAGAAAAATGGGGAAAGCAGAGTGAGGCTTGGGAAAAGGAGAAGGAAGCTTGGAAAAAGGAGAGGGAGGCTTGGCAAAAGAGCCTGGAGAAAGTTAAAGAGAGAGTGGATAAAGAAGTAAAATCCTTGAAAAATAGGATTAGTGAACTGGAAACAGAAAACAGCTCTCTAAAAAACAAAATTGGCGAAATGGAAAAAAATTCCACAGAACAAAAGAACTCAATTGGATAATTAGAGAAAGATTTTAAAAAAGTGAGTGAAGAGAACACTTCACTGAAAATCAGAATTGAACAAGTGGAATTGAATGACTCGAGGAGACAAGAAGAATCAGTCAAGCAAATCCAAAAAAATCAAACAATGGAGAAAAATGTGAAATACCTTCTGGGGAAGACAACAGACCTGGAAAACAGATCCAGGAGAGACAATCTGAGAATCATTGGACTCCCAGAAAAACATGATGAAAAAAAGAGCCTGGACACTGTCTTCCAGGAAATTATCAAAGAGAACTGCCCAGAAGTCATAGGAACAGAGGAAAAAATAAACATTGAAAGGATTCATCGATCACCCACTGAAAGGGATCCTAAAATCAAAACACCAAGGAATATAGTGGCCAAATGCCAGAACCCTCAGATGAAAGAAAAAATATTGCAAGCGGCTAGAAAAACCCAATTCAAGTATCAAGGAGCCACAATAAGGATCACCCAGGATCTGGCAGCATCCACATTAAAAGATCGAAGGGCCTGGAATATGATATTCCGAAAGGCTAAGGAACTTGGTATGCAACCAAAAATAACTTACCCAGCGAGAATGAGCATCTTTTTCCAGGGAAGAAGATGGACATTCAACGAAGTAAGCGAATTTCATCTATTTCTGATGAAAAAACCAGAACTTAACAAAAAGTTTGATCTACAAATATAGAACTCAAGAGAAATCTAAAAAGGTAAAGATTAATCTTGGGAACTATATTTTGACTATATAGATGTATAAAGAATACATGTATACCTTGTTCTAGAAATTGATGTGGAAAGGACATTGTACCAGAAAAAGGGTAAAGTGGGGGTAGTACATCTCATGAAGAGGCATAGGAAACCTATTATATCTGAGAGAAAGAATGGAGAGGGATGAATATAGTGGGTATCTTACTGCCTTCAGAATTGGCTTTAAGTGAAAAATCTTAAGACATATTCAATCTATGGTGAAACTTCTCCCATCTCATTGAAAAGTGAGAAGGGAAAAGTGGAAAGGGAAGGAATAAGCTAAGCGGAGGGGAATACGGGAACTGGGAGGGAAAGGGGTAAGATAGGGGGAGGAACTCTAAGGCGGGGGGAGGGATACTAAAAAGGGAGGGCTGTGAGAAGCAAGTGGTGCTCACAAGCTTAATACTGGGAAGGGGGGGAAAGGGGAAAGAAGGGAGAAAAGCATAAACCGGGGTTAACAAGATGGCAAGTAATACAGAATTGGTCATTCTAACCATAAACGTGAACGGGGTAAACTCCCCCATAAAGAGGAAGCGGTTAGCAGAATGGATTAAAAGCCAGAATCCTACAATATGTTGTTTACAGGAAACACACCTGAAGCGGGGAGATACATGCAGGTTAAAGGTAAAAGGTTGGAGCAAAATCTACTATGCTTCAGGTGAAATCAAAAAAGCAGGGGTAGCCATCCTGATCTCAGATCAAGCTAAAGCAAAAATTGACCTAATTAAAAGAGATAAGGAAGGACACTATATCTTGCTAAAGGGTAGCATGGATAATGAAGCACTACCTATATTAAACATATATGCACCAAGTGGGGTAGCATCTAAATTCTTAAAAGAGAAACTAAGAGAGCTGCAAGAAGAAATAGACAGTAAAATTAAAAAGGGACTAGACCTATGATTTCACTGGAGTAAGGAACTGCTGTCTAAGGAAAGTCCATTTACCAATGAAAGTAAGTACCTTCATGGTCTTAGAGAATTGCTTAGATCACTGAGATGTTAAGTAACTTTGATGGAATAGTTGAATCCAGATAGTTTTTAATTGTTATTGCCTCTCACTATAAATTATAATAATATAGCCAGAGAAACATATACATCAATGTGTTTTATCAATACATACACACATATGTATGTATATTTATGCATATTATTATATTATGCATATAACATATATAATGCATATATATTTATGTATATAAATGTTAGACTTTGCATATTATATAGCTGTATATTTATGTGATGTACAACATAGTTATATAAAATATATGCAAGGTGATACTAGGTAGACAAGTGGTTAAAATACTGAACTTGGAGTGAGGAAGAACTGAGTTCAAATCTAACCTCAGACAGCAGGTGTATGATCCTGGGCAAATCACTTAACCCTATTTGCCTTAATCTACTGGAGAAGGAAAGGGGAAACCACTTTAGTTTCTTTGTGAAGAAAACCCCATGAATAGCGTGGTCCAAGAGATTGCAAAGACTTAGATACAACTGAACAGCAACAGAATTAAGTATATGTCTATAATTCTATTTATTTATTTTCCCACTCTTTGAAAAAATGATAGACCTGTTTAAGAATCAAGCTTATACTGCCATTCGGTTGTTTTATATGTGTGCTTCATTGCTGTTTTGCATTATAGTACTATAGTTATATATGACATTGTATAGAGTTATGCTTATTTCTTCTCTCCTTTCATCACAGATCTTGGTCTAAGGGAAGGTTCATCGAGGTTTCCTCAAGTATTGGTACCTTATCATCAACCTATGTTGTTGATGTTGCCTAGCTGACAGACAAAGGCTGAGATGACAAGAGATCGTGAATAAAAGGGAGAATTGTTAGGAAAAAGAACATGCTTTGCATAAGTAGTACAAAAGAGTTAGAGGTGATTTTTGGGTAACTTCAGGCACATTTTCTCAAAGTAATGTTCCATCACCCCATTCTTCAGAGACTTCAGAATTACCTCAAGAGTCAAGCACTGATAAATGCTGGCTCTTTTGACTTCTCAGCTTCCTCTAGTGAGGATGGCCTAATAAACTTTACCAATGGGCTGTAATTTAGTATTATTTATTAACAAGGTTGTACTAGGGGTAATATTCTTTATGTACATGTGCCAAGAAAAACTGGTGATTCATCAGGGAAATAGCCAAGCACTTAAAGTTGTGTTAAAGTCGTACTTTTCCTCTTTCCCTTTTGTTAGCATTTTCCTAATTTTTGAAATAATAAAAACACTAGATTGTTTAAACACATTCACATAGGCACATACACACACAATTACTGTTATCTAGTGGTATTGGAATAAACTTTCATCTGTATTTGTATATTGAGGTTGATTTTGTTGTTTTTTTAGAAATCTTATTTTATAAACAGCATTTGTAATCCAAATGATCATGAAAAGAAAGTCAAACACTGCTTTCCCACCCACCCTTTATTGAAATGCATAGAAAGCCAAACTTATATGTACATAGAGAGATATATCTATGTCATACAACCTAATGAACAAAATTATGAAGAAGATGAAGATTCTTTGATGTTGTCCTAATTACATTCTGGGCCTTTCACCCTCTTTCTCCTTTTGGGTCTTAAGACCCAACTTCTTGTACCTAAATCACATAAAGCACCCACCTTTCTACTTATCTTCCAAATAGCAATCCAGTTTCTCTAAGAAACACACACCATAGACTAGTAGTGCCAAACTCAAAGAGAAAAGAGAAAAACCTGTGGATCTACATGCTGACTTGGAAAACAACAAATTAACAGTATCTACATTGTGTTTTTTCAATTTATTCTGCTATTTATTTCTCAATTACATGCCTTAAACAAAAACCAGTCTGATTCTTGTTCATCAATTGTTACTAAACCAAGTCACATTTGGTCACTGTTTGGGTCCTGATTGATTCAGATTGAAGGTAAATAGCAGTTATTTCTGCTTTGGCCAGAACCCTGAGGATCTTCTCCTCTCAGCTTCATTCATTCATTCATTCAGATTATTTTTTTTTTGGGGGGGGAGGGGAGGGACTAGGTATAAGAGGAGCTTCTTTGCCTCAATTGCTCCCTAGTCTTAATCACTGCATGGGTGTAGCTTAAGTCAAACCGAGACCTGTTGAAGATCCTCACTTAAAAAAGCCAAAGTCTCCCATTGCATCCCAGGCCATCTCTTTAGGTGTCTTGATCTATTGCTACTGGACCCAGATGGTTCTGGAGGGAAAAGTGAAGCAGGTGACTTTGCCCAGCTCTCCCTCACTTAAATCCAATTCACTTGCATGCTATAGCATCCCTTCCTGATGTCGTGGTCCTCCTTGAGAACTAAGGATAAACAACAACATTTTATTCTGTTTTGGCTTGTACTAGGATATTTTACAGGCTGCAGATGGCCTTGAGTTTTGCACTTCTGTTCTGGATCTTTCATACTTCCCTCTTTAAGCTTTCCTCTGGATCAAACTTCTCATGTTCTGTGTTCCATTTTCTTAGCTTCCTCTGTTAGAATAGACATTAACTGAGCTGACAAACTAATCTGTCTTGATATTTTTACACCACTCTCAGATAAGATTTGTATTGCTGACTTTTGGATATTCCCTAACTCAGAGGAGTTGGTATAATCTTAGCTATTTCAGAGCTTTTGAAAACCTTATGGGAAAGTGATTTGTGGAGAGGAGTGGGGAGGTTAGAGATTTTATGGCACAATTTAATACTAATATTTAATACCAGTAAGGCCAACTTTCTAATTCTCTTAAAATATGCGCATGTGACATTTGCAAACTAAACTTAATTTTTAATAGTTTTTTATTTACAAGTTATACTCATGGGTAATTTTATAGCATTGACAATTGCCGAACCTTTTGTTCCAATTTTTCCCCTCCTTTCCCCCACTCCCTCTCCTAGATGGCAGGATGACCAATACATGTTAAATATATTAAAGTATAAATTAAATACAAAATGAATATACATGTCTGAACCGTTATTTTGCTGTACAAAAAGAATCGGACTCTGAAATATTGTATAGTTAGCCTGAGAAGGAAATCAAAAATGCAGGCAGGCAAAAATATAGGGATTGGGAATTCTATGTCATGGTTCATAGTCATCTCCCAGAGTTCTTTTGCTGGGCATGGCTGGTTCAGTTCATTACTGCTCCATTGGAACTGATTTGGTTCATCTCATTGCTGAAGATGGCCAGGTCCATCAGAATTGATCATATAGTATTGTTGTTGAAGTATATAATGATCTCCTGGCCCTGCTCATTTCACTCAGCATCAGTTCGTGTAAGTATCTCAGGTCTTTCTGAAATATCCTGTTGATCATTTCTTACCAAACAATAATATTCCATAATATTCATATACCACATAAATTTAATTTTTTTAAAAATGAAAATGAAGGCAAATTGAAGGATTACTAGTGTGGGGGACAGGAGTGACAGAAGTCTGAGTGTAGGAAAAAGTTTATTTCTCATGAGAAAGGGATTGCAATCTCTAACACACAAGAGTGCTTTGAGAGAGACACAGACACACAGGCAAAGGACTTTCCTGTAATGTCTGGGCAAGCTCTCTCAGAATCAGCCCAAGTCCTTGGTCTTAGTGGAGGAGTGAAGGAGGCAGGAGAGCACATGGCTGGTCAAAGATGGAGTCTGTTATCTGGCATCTTCTCTCTTGTCTGTGGCTGAGAGCTATGGCTGAATATTCCCAGTTATCCCAGCCCTTAAATACTTCAGTTAGATTCCATCACTACAATGGACTGAACTTGTACAACCATTACATCACCATACTAAGTATATGCTTAGCTATAAGTAGCTTGCTGACCTAGAGCTCCCCTCTGAAATCCTTTCCCAAAGAACTGGTGTTTCTACCACAATTTCTGAAAAATGAGGTAAGAAAGCCTGAGTCTATCAAATGCTTAACAAAATTGGGTGTTTATCACTCAATCCAGGCTCTGTCCCCAAGGAGCTTCCATTCCATCTATAAGGAAAGATTACAGTGGAAACCTAGGGACAAAGAAGGAAAGATTTTTCTCAAATCTCAGACCACCAGTCATGATTAAAAAGCCAGTCCCTGCCCTTTAGGAGTTCACATTCTTACCTTCTTTTGGACAACAATCTCCATCCCCAACTGCCTTGTGGGTTTTAATTTACTAATTTTAAGTTTCATTTCTCCAATTTAATTTTTATGCTGTGGAAACCAAATAAATCTATTTCATGCTAGTAATTAAACTTTCATTAAAATAATTTCAAATTGAGCGCTTTTGGGAAAAATCACAGGAAATTTTACTTAAACATATTTTTAAGCAAAAAAAAAAAATCCAATTCAGTCACACTCAGAATGTGTAATTAAAAAGATTGTAATCTTATTTTATCTTTAGTTCTTAGCAAATAATTTACTTTCCTGAATTTAGAATTGATATTTGTGAAATATATATGTGTATATTTTATATATATGTATGTATGTATATGCATATGTGCATATTATCTCCTTCAAATAAATGCATTTTTGAGAGCAATTAATGTTTACATTTTGTTTTAGTAAAGTATTATTGGAATTTTTAGAAACTATTCAGTAAATTCTGAAAAATATTGATGAATCATACTATCTGAGTTAGAAGGGAATTTAGTTTTCCAAATGTTAGGTAGATTAGACTAAGAATATATACAAATATATTAGTCTTTAATCCAGTGTAGGAATCCCTTCTACAAAATTCCTGGCAAATACAGAAACATTCTCTATTTTCATGTGTCAATGAACTAACAATTTAAGAAGAAACCAATTCAGCATCACATGATAAAATAAGTGAAGGGGAGTAGTACGTAATAATAATAGAATGTTGGTTGGGGAAAGATTTTGGATAGCTCTAAATGTCAAACCAAAATAATTATAATTGTTATAAAGACTTTCTTCTAAGTTAGTTAAAGATCAAAATTCTATCCTCAGAGCCTAAGGTTATAAAAGTTAAGTCCCTTGCTAGTATATAGTAGAGTTTTAATATAAAATCAAATCTTCCTGGATTCAAGGATAGTTTTATCTCCACTATTATCCATTATCCCCCTTTACTTATTCTGTGTTTCAGCCAACTGGCTTTACTGTTTCTAGTGAATAACAACTACCATCTCTCAACTTTTACACTGACTGTAACCATGATACTGCTGGAATATACTCCCTCCTCCTTTCTGTTTTTCAGAATGTTTATTTTTCTGCAAAATTCAGCTCATGTCACTCTTTTTGTCAATTGCTGAAATTGCTTGTACTTTCCTCCCCCAACTATCATTATTATTATGTTGTATAAAAATGAAAATTTTACTGTATTCCATATAATCTATTGTGTGTGTGTGTGTGTGTGTGTGTGTGTGTATGTATGTTTCAATAAATGCAAGTTCTTTGAGAGCAATAAGTGTTTCCATTTGGGTTTAGTGAAGTTTTCCAAGTGATGAATTCTTCCTGCTCTCAAAGAACTTGCATTTTACATATTTAACATATATAGGACTGCTTGCCATCTTGGGGGGGGGTGGAGGGAGGGAGGGGAAAAAAACGAAACATAAGCGATTGCAAGGGATAATGTTATATAAAAATTATCCTGGCATGGATTCTGTCAATACAAAGTTATTATTAAATAAAATAAAATTAAAAAAAAAGAATAATTAAAAAAAAAGAACTTGCATTTTATGGGAGAAGGTAATGTGCACATATGCATACACACACACACACACACACACACACACACGTCAATTCTAAATTCAGGAAAATTAGAGTCCTTCTAGGTTGGCATTGATCAATCAAAACTCCGTTATTTTACAAAGATAGGCAAAGCCCTAAATATATAATTTTAGTATGCTTGGATATATATTTTCTTAGTAGTCATTTTTTTAAAAATCCAGTTTTTCCTTATTTCCTAGATGAAGTATATAATGTTCTTTATAGGAAGTGACAGTGGGATTTGACAAAACCTTAAGGGTAAGTGCTTTTTAGTTTGAAGACTTGAACATATCTTATGGGTGAGAAGAAATCACTAGAGCTTATTGAGTAGGGAAGTCATATGCTCTGATCTGCACTTTAGAAAAATCACTTTGGCAGTGATTTTGGCACTTTGGAATGAACTGATTAGACCCTTGAGAGAGAGTGTCCAATTAAGAAATTATTTAAATAATCTAGAGGAGGTAATGAATGCCTAAACTAGAGTGGTATATGAAAGGAAAGAAAAAATTACTTATGAAAGTGGTCATTATTTGGTATCTGATATGGATTGAGAATGAGATGTTTAAGATGACAAAAAAATGTTACAAGTTTGGGTGATTAGATTCTGAAGAGAAAAAAATAAACAAATACATACATACACATACACATATAAGTATGTAGAAGAGGAATGGCTTTTGCGGGTGAGAGGAGGATAATGAATTCTGCTCCAGGCATACTGAGTTTTATATACCAATGAGACGTCTAAATCAAAAGGGTCAATGGTCAGTTGGTAATATAGGCCTGTAGCTATAGATAAAACCAAGGTTTGAATTTTTAACTCTGAGTTATTAGCATCTTGACATTAATTGAACCCATGAAAACTAATGAGATTATCAAGTGAAAGTATACAATTAGTCAATCAATTTGACTAGGTATTAGTGTACTGGGTTCTATGCTAAGTGCTGGGAATACTAAGAAAAACAAACATAATTTTTGCATTCAAGAAGTTCACATTCTAATAGAAGAGAGAACATATAAATAACTAGGTACATAGCATAACTCTTTCCTTCTCCTCCCTCCCTCTTTCTCTCCCATTTCTCTGTTTATATGGATATATGTATGTATTTCACATACAAACTCTGTAAGTACATAGCTCTCTGCATAGATGTGTATATATATAACCCTCCCTGTGTTTATATATATATATATATATGTATATATATATATATACATATATATATGTATATATATATATACACATATATGTGCAAAGATGTGTTTGTGAGTGTATTGTATTTTTAATTTCAATTGAATTTATTCTGAACTTAAGAAATAAAATCAACATTTCTATAACATAATAAAATAGGAAAAAAGAAAAAGATGATTTTACATGAAATTGCAAATCTTTTATGTAAAACTTACTATTCCATTTAAACATATAATTAGATTATCATGTAACTTTCTCTGTTGCTTTTTTTTTGTTATCCCCTCCCATCCTAGAGATAGTTATTATTAAACACAAATGTGTGTGTATGTGTGTAAAATTATTCTACATAGCATTTTATTCATCAGTTCTTTCTCTGACAGCATATAACTTTTTCCTTCATATATCCTTTATAGTTAATTTGGATATTTATAATAGTCAATTGGGGAATGACTGAACAAGTTGTAGTATATGATTGTGATGGAATACTAAAATGCTGTAAGAAAGGCTGAGCTCAATGATCCTCAAAAAAACATGAATATACTTGTATAAAATAATGAAAAACCAAGAGAACATTGCATACAGTAATAGTAAAATTGTTTTAAGAACAACTTTGCATCTATTACAGGTTTTTAGGGAAGCCTGGAAACTAAGATAAAGGTTAGAAAGCAAAACATTACAGTGTGGGGGATTCTAGACTTTGATAGAATAATGCAAGAAATAATCCAAGAAAATTGTCCTGGAGTGAGAACACGAGGGGAAAGTAAAAATAGAAAAAAATCCACCAATCACCACCTCAATGAGATCCTTTATGGAAAACACAAAGGAATGTTATTGCCAAATTTCAAAAACTCTCAGATCAAAGAGAATATTTTGCAAGAAATAATAAAAATTTTCAAATATGTTGGAGCTAAAATTAGAATTGTATAGGACTTATCAGCAGCCACAATAAAAGACTGCAAATCCTGGGATCATATGTACCAACAATCAAAAATATCACACCCAGCAATATTATCTATTATATGAAATGAGAAAATATGGACAATGAGCTTACAGATTTTCATGATTTTCAATCAACCAAATTTTAACTTAAGAGAAAATTTAAAATATACGAGTCAATACAAAAAAATCAGTTTCTAGAAACTCAACATGGATATATTTTTTTTACATTGGAAATTTATAGCATATGTCTAAGATTGGTACCAACAATACAACAGCTCAAAAGAAAGATTGGGAAAGAATTAAGATAAAAATAGTCATTATGTTATTCAAATGAGGTGCAGAGGAAGAATAGGAACAGAAGCATCAGAGGGGATGATGGGCTTGTAGTGCTGAAAATCTACTCACATATGTGAGTAGTAGAAGGGGGTTGTCTCTGTTGTATACTACAGAATACTACAATACTACAGAAAAGCAAGAAGAATGACAGTTTTCAAAAAGGTCATTAGATATGATAATTCAAAAAGCTTCAGCAACTTGGAGAAAGCATTTTATAGGAGAAAGAACTAAGGAAATAAAGTAAGGAAAGAAAAGTTTGATGCAGTAATCTTACCTGTTTTACAATTTTAACTGGACCTAACCTTCATTCTAAATCTTTATTCCAAGACTGTCTTTACCCCATAGCATTTTATCCTATAATGACTTATTTAATATCAGAATAAACCCTAATCAATGCAAAAATTATCTTCTTTGAGTCTGTTGTTCTAATAATTAAGTAGAACAAAACTATTAGAGACCTTGGCTTCAATGATATTTTTTGATTAAATATTTCTAAAATTACATTTGAAACTTAAGCCACCATCCCTTATGATTGTGTCATGGTACTAATTGTTGGATACACGGGAGAGCTGCTGGAATTCACGGGAGAGCTGTTGGAATATATGGGAGCTACTTGATAATGGCTGCTGGAGATCCAACCCAGACCTGCAGAATGGATCTCCTCTTGTGAGAGGATGATACAACGAGACTGAGAGGCAGTTGCTGTTCTCTGACCTCTCTGACTGAGAGGCCTTTGCGTTTTCTGAACCTCTTTCCTTATCCCTCTGCCTCCAATTTATCTCATTTCCAGTCTGCAACACCTCTGAAAGCAAAGGCTGCCTTGCAACCCTTCAGGTGTTATGATCCATAATTGTGGAGACTCTCAGAGAATTGACCTGTCCCTTAACAACTAATGATAAAGAATGGATCTTCAGGAAACTGTAAAGAAAAAAATTTTTTTTTTGTATCTACTGTCATCTTAACTGGTTTAATACTTCACAAGAAAACATTTTATTGGTTTGTTTATCTTCTGAGTTATATTTTGTATGGACTACTTGGAATCTTTTGGGAATTTTCAAGGTCATTTCGATATAATTTTGTCAATTTATTAGAAACTTCATCCCTTCTCCAGACTTGGTAATGTGCAATGAAAAATATTCTTCCTCATTGCAACTGAGAAATGGAATTCAAATGCAGCCATTGTCAGTAAAGTACATATTGACCTGGGAGTTTTGAACCAAAATGAATTAGAGATTTAAAACTAGACAAGCCTTTCTTTGGCCATCCATTCTAGTCCCTTGCCTTAAGTTTGGATTGTACCTAAAAATAATCAAATTTTCCATAAGAGTTGGTTAATTGCTCCCTAAGGGTTTAGAATCAACTGTCCATTAATTGCTCATAATTCGTGGAGGGAATATGATGGAAGTTATACTTTTTAAATCATAGGAACAGAAGCTATTGAATTCAACAAATATTAAAAGTTTAGTATATATATATATCTATATAAATATATGTGTGTATATGTGTATATACGATGTATATATGAGTATAGACAAAACATATTTTTTATATATGTATGCATATACCATTCTGTGGACGATCTAAAATGTACACAAACATTAGTTTAGACTATGTACACATTTTATGCTAAGTTCTGAGGATTCTCCACCCTTTCTCTCTTTCTCTTTCTCTTTCTTTCTCTCCTTCCTTCTCTCCCTCCCTCCTTTTTTCTTTCTCTCTGTGTCTCTATTTGTCTGTTACTCTCTGTGTGTCTCTCTCTGTCTCTGTCTCTATCTCTATGTCTGTGTCTGTGTCTGTCTTTTTCCTCTCTCTCTCCTTCTCTCTGTCTCTCTCTTTCTCTTTGAGAATAATGATCCATGGGGGCAGCTAGTTAATGTAGTGGATAGAGCACCATCCCTGAAGTCAAGTGGACCTGAGTTCAAATGTGAGCTCGGACATGTAACACTTCCTGTGTGACTCTGGGCAAGTCACTTAACTCCAATTGCCTCAGCAACCAAAAAAAGAGAGAATAATGATCCATGAAATCAAAATTCCCTCTACCAATGAAATGTGACATAGCAGGTATGAAATTAGATTTGAAGTCAAGAAAACCTAAATTCAAATCCTGGTTCAAACCTTCACTAACTGTTTGACCGTGGGTAAGTAAAATACATTTTGTTTAATCCCTTACTTTTTAAAAGTACATTTTGTTTTAATATCATATGTATATTCTAACTTTTTGCTTTCCTTTCCCCATATCCAAACTGAATGAGTTCTGGCTTGAAACAAATAAATATAATAATAAGCCAAACAAACAATCACCTCATCTGACTGTGTGGACATCATTGTATATCAACAGTTCTTAATTGTTTGTTACAAAGAGGGCAGTGTTTCCACATTTCTGGTGCCAAGATTACTTACATTACTCAGAGTTCGGCTTTTTTAATGTTCTTTCCCATCTTTTCCATTATACAAAAGTAGAAACTGAAACTCAGAGAATCAAAGTGATTTCCTGGAATCCAAGTAGAATGCCAGAGACAGTGGTACTAGCTCATTTTCTGTAGCACAGGCAGGATTTCTTTTATTTGTTTGTTTTCCTTACAGACAGTGAGGCAAGAAGTGTAAATATTGCCAGTCTCATCAACTGTTGAGGAACCTGAACTTCAAAGAAATAAAACGTTTACCCAAAATTATGCAGCTAGTAAATATGTGACTAGTAAGTCAATTGTTTGAAAGACTAGGACTTCTCCCACTACAAAACCTACTTTCAGCAGGAACATTGAAGGAGTAGTGATTTACCAAAGAAACATAATTTGTCATTAGGAAGAGACCCAAGAGGTTATCTTTTCCACCTCCTTCATTTTATAGATAAAAATGCTTAGACCCAGATATATAATGTGCTTTGTCCATAATTCCAAAAGTAGCAGACTCATGTATGAGCCAGGTTCTTTAACTCCAAATCTTGTGTACACTCACTACACTATGGTATTGTCATCTGGTTTTTTTTTTTTTAATAGTATTTTATTTTTGAAATACATGCCAAGATAGTTTTCAACAGTCACCTTTGCAAAATTTTGTGTTCCACATTTTCCTCCTTTTCCACCCTTGTCCCTAAGACAGCAAGCAAACCAATATGGATTAAACATGTGCAGTTCTTTTAAATATATGTCCATATTCATCATGCTGCGCACGTGGGCGCACACATACACACACACACACAAATCAAAAGGGGAAAAGCATGAGAAAGGAAAGAAGAACATGCAAACAAACAATAACAATAACAAAAAGATGAAAATGCTATGATTTGTCCACATTCAGTATCGATAGTTCTCTCTCTGAATGAGGATGGCACTATCTATCACAAGTCTATTGGAATTCTCATCTGCTTTTAATTCCATCTATTATTGGAACTTAAGTAAAAATAATCATATATTTAAAGCTGGATGGAACTGAGTCCAACCACCTCATTTTAAAGGTCAGAAAACTGAGAGTTAGGGCAGTTGAATATTTCCTTCTCTGCTTGCCTGATTTTTCCAGATTTCTCTTTTCTTTGATTCAAGGATTATTGGTCAGAAAACTTTTTTCCATTGTTTAAAATAAATCATCCCTATAAGTCCACTAATGAAGGTTTAATAGACCTAGAGGAACATACCGTAGACATAATTTGTAGCTTGGAAAATCATCACTCAAAAGAGACATTGAGATGAATTTTCTGGCATGGAAATCTTGGGGAGAGATAGACTTTAAGTTACTTTAGGGAAGGAATTATATTTCATTTTTTACTTATTTCCAGAGGCTAGCATGATATTATATATATATATATATATATATATATATATATATATATATATATATATATATATATATATATATTAGATCCTTAAGACACAATTTTTGAATAAAATGCTTGTTAAATAGAGTGTTGATGTTCACTCTTATTATCAGAATGAACAAGATGAACCCATAAAGAAGATTTTAAAAGGTATTAAATGGATTTAAAAAAGAAAGAAAAAGATGGAGAAACCACGTCAGAATTAAGGAAAGAATAGAATGAAAAAAAGTTATTTACATTGTCAACTCTTATAGAAAAGATGATTGGATTTGATAATTAGGTAATTTTTGATGAGAATAGTAGAGTCTTGACATCAGAGAAATAGCTGTATTGGATCAGTCAATCAATGTTAGATGATAAAGCTTTTTCTATCTATTCAGATCGGCACTTTCTCTGAAATGTATAGTCTCAGAGTATTTAGTATAGAGTCAAGATACTAAGTAACTTGCCCAAGATCATATAGGCAATCCATGTCAGTAAGAGGCAGTGTGATGCAGAGAGAGAGCAGAAACATCTGGGCTCAAATCTCACCTCTAACTTGGTCTTCATGGTGTGTATTTACATTAAAATAACAACAGTAAAAAACCGATTTGTAGAAATGGAGTGAAAAGAACTGCTGAAAAAACATGGAGGTTTTTAACTTACACTGGTAGATAAGATCATTGATCCACAAAAATACTCTGTGCATTAATATTTTACAGACAACTGTGACTTCAACCATTTTTTTAATTGCTCTATTTGTTTGAATAATATTCCCACCTCCCTCATTTTTCATTGTTCTTACCATTACATAATCAAATCAAAAGGGAAGAAAATTTTTGAGTGTAAGGATCAGCGTTCATTTTCTCCCTAGGTTTACAACAGAAAACACTTTGAAACATCAAAACCGAGATTTTGTATTGTAAAGGTGATAATGCATTCTTCTTTGTGAAAATAAGGAGAGACTGCAATACATTTTCTGAGGTGATTGATCGGTGATGACAAGTTTACATTTTAAATTTCTTTTTCTTTCCTTTCAAGTTTTTAATTATGCACCTTTGGCCCAAGGAAATAAGCAGGGAAATGTTTCAGACTCAATCATGGCTCTAGTATTGGAAAATAGAAGTGCATTGGTAGCTAAAAATGATACCCCAGGGAACCACAATGCACCTTGTCCCCTGACTAAGTCTGTTAAGTATAATTACCAAAGTTTGCTGACAGCCCAAAGGAAATGGGAGAAAGGCAGATGTGAGGCAGAAATAGGGAGTAGAGCACCTTGACTAATGCAGAAGAAAAAATGCTGACTGGCTTTTCCAACTCCCTTTCTCTCCTCCTCCCCCCACCAATGTCCTTTACTACTCCCTTAATTTAATTTAGCTTTGAAACCTCCCTTTCCTTCACTCTCATATCCAATGAATGACTAAGTCTTGTTAAATCTACCACAGTATCTCTTCCATCCTTGACTCTGTGCTCTACCCTCCATGATTTATTCTATGTTCTAGTAGCAATTTTTCATTTGCACAAATCTTACTTAGCATGTCTTTGAACTTCTATTGAAAAAATAAAATAAAATCAATAGATCTCTCTTATCTAAATCTAAATTCCTTAGTCTGGCATTCAAAGACTTCCTTAATCTGGTTTCAGCCTAGGTTTCTCATATTATTTCATAATTCCCAAATTCATAACTTTTGTTATTTCACCCAAACCAACAAACCAAATAATTTATCTATTGTTTAAATTTGTTCTTTCTTCGATTTCTTAACTGCCTGTGTATTTTAGGTCATTTGTGCCTACAAGGTCCCTTCCTGCAGCTTTATCCATTTAAATAGTTTTTTTTTTTTTTTTTTCCTCCTCTTGAGGGTTCTTCACAAATATGTCTTGCTATAGGAGGCCAGGTATATAGGTGCTTGTTCAAATGGATCACCAGAAAAAAATAGAAAAAAAGTACACATGACACATTTTATATATTATCTACATTATTAACTTTTTCCTATCACTTTCCTAAGTCTTTACAATAAATAAAATCATTAATCAAGCCTTGCATTGTGGCATTGACTGGTTTCCAAGGTGTAAAACAAGCAAAATAAAAGCAGCAACAATAAAACAGTACCTGCCCATGTTTGTACTAATACAAATTAAATTTATCTAATAAATTGTCATAATGAGAATCAGTGTCTTTATATTTACTATATTTATATATAGTTCCTAGTTTTCTAAGTCAACCTCTATTTGAAATTGGTTGAGTTGAAACTTTTGTAAGGAGGTACCATATCTCCTCAGTACTAATTATTTTAAGTATTGCTTATTTTATTTTGGTAATAATTCATTCAAAAACATTTACTAAGTACCTATTATATATCAGGAACTATATACCAGGAACTAGTCATTACAAATGTGACATGAGACATTACCTATCATGAAGTTTAGACTCAGCAGAATAAAATCTGTCCACAGAAAAGAAAATAGCTAATGGTTGCAAAAAAGTAGAGGTGAGATAGAAAAGTGTTCCATTTATGGGGTGGCAGCCTATTCAAAGACATGGATGTGTGATATTTAATATTGTACATACAGTTTAGCAAGTAGACCTGTCTGAATGGAATATGGAATCCCTGAGAAGATTTCAGAAATAATAAGCAGTCAACTTGGAATTATGGTTGAGGTCAGATTGTGAAAGGTTTTTAATTGTCAAATGAAGAAGTTTTTATCTCATCCTAAAGGCAGTAGAAAATCAACAAAGTTGATTGAGTAGAAATGTAGTGTAGTCATATACATTTTGGGGAAATAGCACTTTAGGAGGTACAGGAAAGATGAATTGAATGGGCAGATCATCAGAGACTTTTATGATGGTTTATGTCACAAGTCATGTAGATCTAATCTAGGATGGTCATGGTATGTGTCCCTCATGGGGACACATCTGAGAGTTGATGAAAAATTAGAAATATAAATCAATATATATAGCTATAGCAACTGACTGAATAGTTTGGCTGAACATAAGTGAAAGTGTCAAAGGAAGATGGGCTATTTTTATTAATTTTCGTCATGAATATAATATAGAAAGATAACCAAGTTGTCCATTTTTTATTTTCTTGTTAACTTGACCATATTTTGAAGCCAATTTACTTTTATTTGCTCTTATTATACTCTTCAAAAACAACTTGTAAGCACTCTTCTGTGTAGCTGTAATTTATATTTCTGGTTTCACATATATTAAATATACCCATTAAGATCCAGTTCAATTGCTTCATTAATTAGCTAGTCACATTACATAACATATGCTTGCATTCAGAATAACAATAAATAAATTCATGTTTGAGAGTGGTTAATTTTCAAATGTATCTTATTCTTTGTACTTCATTCTCTCATTTTCACTTTCTGACTTAACCAGAAAGGAGAGTAGCAGAAGGAGACTTCCACTGAACAGTGGATAATTTTGTACTGTTTTATAAGATTGTAGATTATATTTTTCCCATTAGTTTCATGAATAAAATGGATATGAAATTAATATGAATGGCTAAACCGATGAGTTCTCCAGAATTTTGTCAAGGCTACAAATGTAATGATATTTATAGACAAGAATATCATTACTATTGCTGTTTATTATATGTCACAATTTTTTAATCAGATAATTTTTACATAATTCTATTTTGTACATTTTAGTTTTTTCAACTATTTTGCAATTATAAATTGACAATTTTTAAAAATAAATTCTTTCTCTATGGATAATAAAATTTTATTTAGATACCAAAGGAAGAAGATATATACAATTTATATTATAGGGGATATTGTTTCCAGAGATCAACACATTTTCCTTCAGGAGAATATCTTGGCTTATTTTCCAAAAAGATATATTGATGAGAGTCCAAATGGGTTTTGAATGGATGACAAGTTGGACATTGCATTGGAATCCCAGGGAGAATCAGATAACATACCCTTAGATGACAAATTAGTTCATTATGAGAACAGAGATGAAAATTTAATAAATTGATGGAATCAAATTTCAATTATCTAAAATGAGGCCATGTTCCATTATGTGTATCTCTTCCATTAATGTCCCATCTATGATTTTATACTCACTTTTTTGAAGTGAATTCATTTTGCTCATTGTTCCAATAATTGAATAATCTAATATGTAATTAACTCTGAAACACTTACTAAAAACCTTTTATCTTAAATGTGTTTTGTCCAACCATTAGAAGATCTCATGGTACCTTTCTACTATACACTCTCTCAAATAAATACTCCTAAAACAGTTTACTTTGTGCTTATTTAGTTGTATAGAATTGAGTTTAAAATATAAAGTAACATCTAGAAAGATAACAAATCTTCCTAAAACTTAGATGATATTTACATAACAACAAAGGTATATCATATCTATATATCCATATATTATTAAAAATTTGTAATTTGTGATATCCCTTTACCGAAGGCTTAGGCCTTAATATTGAACCCCCCCCCAAAAAAAATTGCACACTCATTTGCCATCATTTTTAGTATTCATTCTCATTCCTTTTAGACTAGTAATATAAATAGCGAATTCACTCTTTTACCCAACAAAATAATATATAGTAAAATTGAAAAATTGTAGCTTCTTGTAGATACAGACAGTTTAGTGTGGTCATCATTAGCATAAATTCCCTTTGGATAAACATTAAAATTAAGCTAGGAATTAAGAAAGTATTTTTTAATGGACTCCTAGACATTTCAAGTATATATATATATATGTTTTTTAAAAAAATACTGAGATGTTCAGGCTTTTATGTTTTATAAGACATGTGATAATGTAGTATGGAAAAGCAGAACTGTTCAACATAATTGATATTTTCATTTTTTTGTTTTGTTGGTTATCATTTTTCCTTAAATATTCATTTTAATGGGAATGAATGGATTCCAAAGAGCACTTGGCAGCATTATGCAAAAAATCAGCCTCCAACAACCAGATGCCCCATCCAAAGCTGCCAGTATTCCAATGGAATATAGCCACCTGTGTTTATGAAGCCAGAAAAATATGCATATATTTTTAAAGTCCTTCAAGGAGAACTTTAAAACAAAACAGAGAACAAGTGAGTCAACTGAACCCAAATATAATTCCATTACTTTACTGTGGGAAACCTTCTTTAATGAGTCACCTTGTCTAACTCTTCCACTTCTTACCTATTTCTTATCCCTTGCAAGATAGCCTGAATTTAAGGAAAATAAAGTACTTTTCAGTGAGCCTATTCAATAGAGAATATCAACAATCTAATGTTCAGACTCTGATGTGGGTTTCTATGCAAGTTCCTCTCTATAACTGTCATAACCCTATTTTAGTGTTTCAGAATTACTTTTATCTAATATCACCCTAATTGCATCTTTAGATTCAGGAGTGCAAAATTAAGATTGCATTTTTAAAAGTCTTTGTTTCAAGGTGAGGGAATGTTGGGTAGAAATATAGTTGTTTCAGTTCAGTGAATTTAAGTGAACTGCCTCTGTCTCTGAAAATGACCAAAGACTAGAAACCAGAAATTGAAAACTTGAGTGAAATTATTGCTTTTCCTTTTATTAAGTGGTCAAAGGCAACGTGTTGTGCCTGGAGGAATTTTTTAGCACTGCAATCAAAAATTTAATAAATGATCATCTCGGAAAAGATGGGAAATATGGACCTGAGGTAACCCAGATACTCAGAGCACTCAGAGAAAGTTTGTGATACAACAGGCAATGTGATTCTGGCCAAAGGGCACTGGATGAGGAAAGAAGAGAGGTAAATTTTAATCCTGATGTTAGCACTAATTCACTTTCTGTCTCTGGGGAAATCATTTCATTTTTCTGAGTCTCAAATGTGACATCTTTAAAATATGAAGTACTGCTAGCCAGAAGTCCCTTTATCCTTCCAATATTAGGATGATTACTAGTGCTTTTCTTATTTATTTATTAGTTCACTCATTTCCCATTAGTATATTTCAATAAGAGAAGTAGGAGAGCATATTTTGCTTTTGGGTAAATCTAATACAAGTTTTGTTTCATATATGTCCAGATACTAGAGGAACAATTTTCTTTATTTACATAGGTTCCCCAGGATTAGCACTGTTAGTTACCCTTGATTGAATATTACAAAGTTGAGGAAATGGGAAGTATTAATTATCCTCTCCACAAAAAACAAAACATTTGTTAATACACTAGAAAATAAAATGTTTTTAAAGGATCATTTTCAATGATTTTGTTAACAATTTGGTTTCTAAGTTCATCCTATCATTATTCTGAATTGCCATAGAAGGCCAAAAGCCTATGCTACCCAGAAAAACTCTTGATTGTGGTTTATGTAAAATTTCAGTTAACTTCCAAACCAAAATATCTTTCCTCATACTGAAATGCTGAAAAGGACACAAGGACAACCACTTAAAGTAAAAAAGTGGCTGTGGTTGAAACTACTATATTTCCTAAGCTCTGCATTAGGCAATGTAATAATGAAATGGTTTTGAAAAACTTTTGAACTGTGAATATTTTAAAACTTAAAGTAAGAGATGAGTTGGATAGATATGTTCCAGCACATGTGAAAAATGAAAAAAAGCACATATATATATATACAAAAACCAATTAGATAACAAATATGGCTAATAACTCCTTTTTCTGTCTGGGATTTGTCAAAGATAATATAGAAAAAAAATGTAAGTAAATGAGGTAAGGGAGAGACTATAAAACTACGAATTTGGACAAGATGTTCAAAAATAAGAATAATGCTGAGGTATTGCCATATCTGTGCATCAAAAGTAATATAAGTGATGGAAAGTGTACTTCCACTAATGGTCTGAACTGCAAAATTGAGTGAAGAATTAAGATGTAAACATCAACCTTGCCAAGTGAGATGGATTTTCAGTTATGTCGCCAAGATCTACAATAAGATTTCTTTTCTAAATTAGCTGTTTTGCTTCTTGGAAAATAATTTATTAAAAAAAAAAAAAAGAATAGTAAACTAGCCCTGAAGAGCTCCAAGGAAACATGTTACAATCAATCAATAAGGATGTGTTAAATGCCTACTATGTACCAGGCACAAAGCTGAGCTTTGGAGAAACAAAAAGAGGTAAATGAGATTCCTTACCTTTAAGAAGCTTGCAATCTAATTGGGTAGACCAAATGCAAACAAATATATGTGAAGCAAAATCCAGAATAAATAGGAAATAAGAGTGAAAGTATTAAAATTGAAAGGATTTAGTTCATAAAATTTTGAGAATAGGAGTTAATTCAAGAATGGGAAAGACTTAGTTAATTGGTACCATATAGTAAAATGTGTTGTTAATGGTGTGTTTTTACTAGCTTGATTAAAAACTACTGGATTATATCTGAGAGCATTAGAAATAGAAACCACTGTGTTGTGAATATCAACAGGTGAATTTTTTTTTCTCCTAGTATTGTATGAAATGATGTTTGATGTCATAGGCACCCATTAAAGAGGACTTCAAGCATTCAGCTGATGGATCATCTGTTCTTGTTTCCCAACTGACTCTCTGAGCTATTGGCCTTTAGCATCTAGAAGCACCATTTTCTGAAGAAAGATTCTGGTTCTTCTTTAAGTATCTTTTTCTTCCTCTAAATATGTTTCATCCACTTGAAAACTGGCCCCTAAAGAGTACTCTGTCTGAAAGAATAGTGCAGTCAGGTGAAATAATGCTATGGGGTTACCATCCTGTGAGCTTTATGTCTAATTTATAACTTGTTAAGCATGCATATATTGCTTTTCTAGTGACTTGCCTTGAGTCAAATTGAGCATTTTTATTATTTGGTGTTTCAGAATGATAAAATGAAAAGAAGAAAGTGATACAAGTAAACAAACTTTTATATGATTTTTTTTTAAATTGAAGATATTCTTATTCTTGTTGTATAATTCTTACCACAATGGTGGGTTTTGATTTGTTTTTGTCTCTTAAGGGTAACAAAAGAAGGAGTTTTAAACATGTTTCCAATAACAAAATAAAGCCTTTAGATATGCTAGATAAAGGCAAATGGTAATTGAGTCTTTGGTGTCTTGAGCTCTCATTCTTTGGGACCATTTATTAGATATAGCAAGGAATATAAGTGCTTGGTTATTAGGAATTAAAAAAAAATGAAAAATGCATGCACTTTGAGAGAAAGGGGGATGGAGAGAGAGTGGGAGTAAAGAGCAAGGCTGCTTTAATAAGAGGCCCCTTGGCATAATGGCTAAAGAGTCAAGAAGTCCTGTATTCAAGTGTTCCGTCTGACCCATACTGATTGTATGATCCCCTGAGCAAATCAGCTAATTTCTTAGGACTTTAGGTCAGAAGTGTCAAAAACTTGGCCCACAATTCCCTAAGATGCAGCTTGAACCAGACTAAAATGTATTTTTTGAAATATTTTTAAAAATAATATAAAACACATGTAATATCTATAGCAATTTTTTTTAAATCAGTGTGTCACCTGAAGGGAACTGATTTAGGGGTCCCTGTTACTATTTGAGTATAACATCACTGGTCTTAAAAACTCTCTAACATTTTTTTTTATTACTTTAGAGAAGAAACTGACTTTCCCTGGAAGAAAAAGATCTTTTCCAGGAATTCTCTATATCGTTAATCATAGTTCTGGTTCTTATCTCTTGCCTAGGTAATTAAATCTTGAAGTCTAGAACTACTTAACCTATAATGGAAGATTTGTTCTTCCCCAGCAATTCAAAGTATCTTTCATTTTTTTACTGAGGAAGCATTAAGAAATTTCCAAAGAATAATTTCAAGCTAAAAAATCATAAAAGGTTATCCCAATGAAGTACAAGCTCTGACAATTTCAACTATTCTCTAGAGGGTTCAAGTACTTTTCTAACTATAGAATAACTATATTTTTATAAGTAACAGCTGAACCAAGAATAGAGACTTGTTACCAAAAAACTTATAAGACTCATTCCTGAATCATTTGTGTAACCTCAGACTACCAAGTTGTTAAAGGTAAAAATTGAAAAATGGATAAAAGTAGAGGCATTAGCACAGGCTATACTCATTTCTTCAGAAGATATTACTTGTAAGCTCTTTGTGAAATACATCTTTGTTGGATTGATAGGAACACATATTAACAAAACTTCTCTATTTATATCCCTCAATAATCTTGAATTATTAATAGATCAGAATTTATTTGTCAGAAAGACAAGCTGGGTACCATTTGAAACAAAAGAAAGGAAAAGGAGATTAATAATAATACCTTAACCATAATTATCTAATAATTATAGCTGACATATTAAAAAATCTTTAAAGTTTACAAAGCACTTCTCTTATCTTGTCTAAATTGATAGTTGAATAACATTATTAGCCTTTATAAGAAATAATTTTAAACAAAGAACCAATTCTAAAGCATATACATATTTTTGAAGAAACATTTAGTGTCTACATTCACATTTAGATAATGTTTAAGAATGAAGACTAGCAATAGGATTAATATATAATGATTTTATATACATTTTCTGTCCATCCATATTTATTTGCTGAATTTCACATTGTGCAACTGTTGATGGTTTAAAAAAGAAATTGGTTTCTAGAAACTTTATAAAAAATAAGAAGAAAAATGTGTCCTTATCTTCTGTTTTTCCAATCGTAGTTCTTAAAAGACTGAACTGCTCCATTTCTTTATAGGTTCTGAAGCAGTCCACTCTTTTGGATGTGATGAAAACCGACTGCATTTTCATGGCAGAAAATATTATTCTAGTGAAAAGCTGATTTTTGTTTGATGATTTTTGGACACAGAGTTGGAGGCTTGAGCATAGTATTCAAAATATGTTTCAAATGATGCAAAAATGTTGCTTTGTTTTTAGGCTTTTAGATTTTCTGTGGAATCCAAAATGAGCAATTCATCAGCTTGTATTGTTCATTTTCACCTGTTAATTATGAACTTATGGACAACTTGTTGAATTTAATATCTAATGTTTGGTTTGGGGTTTAATTAAATTAATGGAAACAATAGATTTAGAGAGGGGGGATGTTCTAGCTAATGAAACCACTCCATTAATTTGGGAATATAATTTAAAGATTGGCTTGATCATAAATGAACTTGGAGCAAAGGGCTGTGTGGTAGAAAGTGGAGAAGAAAGATGCTATTTTTTTCTCATGAGAAAAGGCGATAGGTGTTTGGGCTTTTCTGGTTCACATAATTTAGGAATGTTCATGATGCATCTAGAGGCCATCAGACATCTCTATTGGGAAAAACTAGAATATACCATTTCTCCTAAGTTATGGCTAATTCCTGGCCTGCGGTTGTGTCAGCAGGAAAAAAAGCTATTCTGTGATAGAAATCACGCTATTCTGTCTGCTTTTATTCCTCTTATTCCCAAGCCTGTTACTAGGCACTGAATTGCCTCTGGCTGGGTGCCTAGAAGCTTTACTCTGTCTTTAGAATTCCGAGTTTTATTTGGCAGGGTTACAAACTCCCAGAGGCTCCTGAGGACCAGTAACCATAGTCCAGTCAGAGAACTCAGTTTGCCAACTCTGAATTTCATTCGATGAAACATTCTGAGTGATTTGAAATTTTATATTTCATACACTTCCCAAATATATAGTGATAGAGAAATAGACAAAGAAAAAGGGAAAATGAGATGGTTCTTTCTTCATTTCCCAAGAAACAGATAAATGGCAAAAATATATACACACAAAAATGTATCTATATGTGTACATATAAATATATAACCACAGCTATATTTTTCAGTATATACATATACACACATATGTTTATGTGTGAAAATATAAACACACATGCCCACACATATGCCCACAAGATGAAAATGGTCACCTAGTAATAATGAAGAGACATCTATTTATAGTATTTAGGAAACCAATGTATTGAAATACTGTTCTGTAATAGAAAATTAATGCAAATCAAGCATTTATGATTTTTATCTCTAGCAGAGATATAGGGTTTTTGTTTTTCTCCCTCTACTTTTTGTTGACATGTTTATTTGCTTGATTTTTTTTTAAAATGTAACAAAATTGTCTTCAATTGAATCTATATTAATAGTAGTAATAATAAATCATATTTATATCTCACTTTATGGTTTATAAAACACTTTACTTGAAACAACCCTGTAAGTTAGGTAATAATATTTAATGATCTTTCCCCCCCTTTTTGTAGGGAGGGAAAGAAATAGATTTGTAGTGTGGTCTTAGTTTACTGTGCCCATTAACTGGTTACTTCTTTGATTTGTATTTCTAGTCCCTCCATCAGGTCTGAAAACATTTTACTTTTAAATTGAATGCCTGCTAGTTCTGGTGTTAGCATATAGAGAGGGATGATGTTTTTGTACTTCAGGTACCTTTCTAGTTTTCTCACAGGCTAAAATAAGGGTTCTGAGACTTATCTGCATAATTTAGATTTTCATGGATTCATATTGCACAAATACACAGAGTTGTACTGCTTCTATTGGATTATAAACCTCATGAGTTCCTTGAGGGCAGTGCCTACTTTGTCAGTTTCTCTCATTAACTAGAGTTGTGCTGGAGAGCTCTCTCTCTTAGTCTCTCTGTCTCTGTCTCCGTCTCTCTGTGTCTCTGTGTGTATGTGTTTCTCTCTGTCTCTGTCTCTTTCTCTTTCTATCTGTCTGTCTGTTTCTCTCTCTGTCTCTGTCTGTTTCTCCCATCTCTCCTCTCCTCTTCTCTCTCTCTCTCTCTCTCTCTCTCCTCTCTCTCTCTCTCTCTCTCTCTCTCTCTCCTTTCCTGTCTGTCTGCCTGTCTGTCTGTCTATCTGTCTCTCTCCCTCTTTCTCTCTTTCTCTCCCTCCTTCCCTCTCTCCCTCCCTCCCTCCCTCTTTCTCTCTCTCTCTCTCTCTCTCTCTCTCTCTCTCTCTCTCTCTCTCTCTCTTTCTTCTCTCTCTCTCTCTTCTCTCTCTCTCTCTCTGTCTCTTCTCTCTCTCTCTTCTCTCTCTCTCTCTCTCTCTCTCTCTCTCTCTCTCTCTCTCTCACCTCTCCTGTCTGTCTGTCTGTCTCTCTCCCTCTTTTTCCCTCCCTCCTTCCTTCTCTCCCTCCCTCCCTCCCTCTTCCTCTCTCTCTCTCTCTCTCTCCTCTCTCTCTCTCTCTCTCTCCCTCCCTCTTTCTGTCTCTTCCCTGTTTCTTCTCTCTCTCTCTCTCTCTCTCTCTCTCTCTCTCTCTCTTCTCTCTCTCTCTCTCTCTCTCTCTCTCTCTCTCTCTCTCTCTCTCTCTCTCTTCTCTCTCTCTCTCTTTCCTTCCCTCTCCTCTCACATAGATTTCTCATATAATATGAACAAACAAACCCTTGATTCAAAACAACTCAGTTTCAACTACCAGCCCCAAATCCCATACAACCAAAACAAAATGGTTTCAAGATCTTTCTTCTTGGACAAAGGTGAAGCTTGAAATGATGACAGCTGGGTGGCAAAATGAATAAGAACACTAGTTTAGAATGAGAAAATTCTATGTTCAAATCCAGTCTCAGTTATTTGCTAGCCATGTGATTCTTGGCAAGTGACTTAACTCTATTTATTTCAGCTTTCTGAAACATGAAATGGGGCATAATAACTACCTACTTCTCAGTTATTGTGAGGATCAAATAAAATTTATGTAAAAGTGCTTAGTATAGAATCTGGCACAAATTAGGTATCTAATTAATCTTTCTTTCCTTATTGTATTTATTCATTCATTTGTTCTTTCATTCGTCCGTTTCTTTTTCAGTTCTACAAGTGGCTATTAAGAACTATTCTATGTCAGGCACTATACTAGGTAGTAGAGTTACAAAAAACAAAAGGGAAGGGGTAGCTATTCTTGAGACACTTAAGGAAGCAACATGTATATAGATATTTTTTAAAGTACAAAATATATATGAGATAAACCAGTCATCTAGGGGAAGGGGAGAGAGAGCTTTAACACCTGCAACATCAGGAGAGGCTTCTTATAGGAAAGTACTTGAGCAGAGGTTTGAAGAGAGGAACTACAAAAAGCTAAGAAATTAAAGAACTTATGATGAGGTTGCAAACAGCAATAATTGACATTGTTCTCTTGGTCCCTCAAGTAGAATTTGAACCTGCTTCATAGAATTCCTAAAGCATTTAACACATGGTCTGTTGTTTCCAAAATATTATTGGTTCTTGGTTTCCAATGTTATAGCTAGTTTTACATACACACATACATTTATATATGTGTGCATATATACGCATATAGATGTCAAGCTGGTTATAATTTTAAAAATTATTGTATGATACTATAATTCCCAATACATGGTTCTTATTAAAATACATTATTTTCTTTCTTTCTTAAAATTTATGAACTATAGTGACAAAGTCATTTCATCAATTTTATATAATTTAAAAGAATATTTGAAGGACTTTATGGATTAAATTTTTGAACTAAAGATATGATTACATGATTTCTCCAGTTGAGGGAACTCGCAGAAATAAAACCTCTTACAATGAAAATAAATATATTATCTTTAATTTCTAGCAGGATTTCTTCAATCTTTTTGCTTTACAAATCCCTTTGGCTATGTGTGACATACCCTGGATGAATGAATAAAACATTTAAGTGTCTACAATGCACAAAACTCTGGGGATGCAAGTCCCTACTTGCTAGAAGCTCATGTTCTAATGCTGGTGACGATACTCAAGGAAAGCTTGATGTACAGTTTAGATGGAAAGGTCCTCATAGAGCTTATGGAATAGCAGCAAAATAGCTGGAAATGATTCTTCTTTAGTGTCATTTTCACAGACAAAAATCATATAAGTTTTTGATGTTGTACCTGTTAAGAGTGCTGAAGATTTTGGAGAAACAGTGTTTTCTGGTTCTTCACTGAATGTGACCAGCATACCTATAGGAGCAATTTCCAGGCTTTCCACAGTGGGTGATTTCCCAGAGTGATTGATTTTGGAGCACTTGGCTGGAAGCATTAATGTTCCCTAGACTCCTAGATTCAAAGTCCTGGGCCGTCTCCTTACAGTTTTGAGGTGATGAGTGCTCTGAGGTGATGAGTAAGGGTGCATCTTGCTTGCACATACAACCTCCTATCTTTCATGATGTTTAACTGCCTCAGCTTCTCTGACTTGATTGCTTTATGAGTGCTGCATTCCCAAGACAACTGGATTTTGTTGTTGAAACCTTTTAGTTTTATCTGGCTTTTCATGACTCCATGGGGTTTTCTTGGCAAAGATACTGGTTTGCCATTTCCTTTTTCAGCTCATTTTATACATGAGAAATTGAGGCAAATAGGATTAAATGATTTGTCCAGGGTCACACAGTTTGTCAATGTCTAAATCTGGATTTGGACTCATGAAGATGAGCTTTCAGAATTCCAAGATAGAACACTGTTCACTATGCTGCCTAGCAATCCTATTATTATACTAATATCCATTAAGTGGGAAGCAACTGGTCAGTAACAATTACTTGAAGTAATGAAGAAGGTATGCTCTTTTACTCCAGTGATTCTCCCATTAAAAATGGCAGCAGGACCTGAGTTGGAGGTCCAGCAGCCTGGAGTATTCTGCTATTCCACAGATTCTTGAGTTCAGGTTCCTAGTCTATCTCCATTCATTTCAAGAAGAGGATGTTAGTCAGAGGGATAGGGAGTGGTAGGAGTTTGACTTGATTTGTACATACTATCTCCTATCTCCCTCTCAGGATGTCTTGTTGCTTTATACAAGATCACAGAGCAAGTGAATATGAGATAGGATTTGAACCTGATCTCTGAGTATCCTGGATTATAAAGTCAGTTCTTCATTACTTCATGCTACCTTTTCAAAATAGTGATAACTGAAAAATAGTTTCACATCTAGCCACCATATCATGAGTTTGATCATATGGACATTCTATTTTGGATTGGGAAAATAAATCTTGATACATTTGAAATTTTAAAAATGATTTTTAGAAATTGTCTGTACCATCATGAGGCATTCTCACAGTCATTAAAACTTGTGACACTTTGTTTTATAAGACCATTTTACTTAATAGAGAATAGCATATTTGGAATTTCTCTGTAGACTGTACTTGAAGGTTTTTCAGCTATGAGAGATTGAACTCAATCCACGCACCACTACAAGTGAAACCAGGCCTGCCATCACAGCTGAAGGAGCACATTTATCTCCTACACCTCATTGGAGTTTCTTATTAATGCTGACATCTGTTCAAGTCTTAATTACCCTATTCCCACAACTGGTCCCTTGTCACATTTTGTCTACAGTAGTAACTCAAAAATAAAAGTGCAAAATATACTTCAAAGCAATGATATGATGGTTAATTAATTTTAAAAATACAAAAATTGTGTACAATATTAAATATAATGTTATTAATTTCTAAAAATAGCATTTTATAACTTTTAATAAAGTAAACAAGGAAGTTGGGAATCACATATATTTCAAATGTTATCAGGTTGCAATATTGAGTACACAAGAATTAGAAAATAATTTGGAAATAGAGTTATCATGGTATAGTTTATGGAAGTTGTTTTTGGAGATAGAAAGACCAGATTCAAATTCTTCTTCTGAAACATCCCAATTGTATAATAATAGATAAGCTACTTAACTCTTAGTGCAAAGATAACGTTCTCTCTCTCTCTCTCTTTATATATATATATATATATATATATATGTACATACACACATATATATATACATGTATATGTATGTATGTATGTATAAATTGGAGAGAAATTGATGGTCTTCTTGTGTGGAGTGAGTTTCCACACACAGATTAAATCAAAGACTTGGAGTCTAACCCAAATTAAACATATGATGAATATGTAAATAATTATTACTGCTTTAATCAAAAGTTCAATGAAATAATTAAATATTTTTCCTCAATTTATATTTTATAAACCTTTCTTCCCAAAGGAGGCAGAGAATTGCCCTAGTTCTTTTCTGTTCTTGCAAGAAAAAAAAAAAAATTTCTCAACCTTATGGGTCCAATTTCCTCCTTTACTGGTAGAAAATTCTGTTCAATCATTTTTTGCATGCATCTGATTGTGAGCCCATGTTTTTGGCAAGCATAATGGAGTGATATGATATTTCCTTCTCAGCTCATTTTACAGATAAGGAAACTGAGGCAAACTTGGCATGTGTAAACCATTTGGTGAGGATAATGATTATGATGAAGATAATGATAGCTAACATTTATATAGTGCTTACTATATAAATTGCTATATATACTAGGCACTCTTCTAAATGTTTTACATTTATTATTTCATTTAAACTTAAGAAAAAGAACACAACAAAACCTGACAACATGTTTGGGAGGTATATGCCATTGTTGTTTGGTCATTTCCAAATGTGTGTGACTATTCATGATCCCATGTGGAATTTTCTTGGCAAAGATACAGAAGTGGTTTACATTTCCTTCTTTAGCTCATTTTACAAATGAGGAAATTGAGGAAAATAGGGTTAAATCACTTGCCCAGAATCACACAATCTGGAAGTATCTGACATTAAATTTGAATTTAGGAAAATGTGTTTTCTTGATGCCTGCACTCTGTCCACTGTACCAAGAAAATTAAGAGGTTGTTCTAAAGTGTTTTAACTACAGGCTACTTTATAAAGTTATTAGAATTCACTAATATTTGATATATGTTATTGATCTGCTTTTCCTTGCTAGGTCTTTTTGGATGCCGGCTTTTCTTGTTTGGTTGGTTTGTTTTGTTTTTTCCTCATTTGAACGTTTTCTCAGAGGTCATTGAGTTCCAATTTACTGAATGGAGTGATTACCAACCAAACAAAGGTCTAAATTGCCATCTTAATGTTTGCAAAGAGCTTTACATGGATGTGCTCATTTGAACTTCATAATTTGTAGAGTTATATTCAATGTATTTGTATACATTTAATTATAGATGATGATACTGAAAGCTTGAGTAACTTGTCCATGGGACAAGTAAATAGACATAATAGATAGAACTAAGAACCTAGAGTCATGAAGATCTAATTCAGATTTCACCTAAGACACTGTATGAATCTGGACAAGTCACTTCTGTTTGCTCTAGTTCCCTTATTTGTAAAATGAGAATAAAGTAGCACCTACTTCCCAGGGTTGTTATGAGGATCAAATGAGATATGTGTAGTTTAGTGGAATTCCTGGCACATAATAAGTAATAGTAAATACTATAATGTAATGTAAATATATATATATATAGTATGTATTAAATACATAAATAATGTTATATAATATATAAGAAATATAATAGCATAATATAATATAATAGCATAATCATTAGTATCATCATAATCTTCATATTATCAATTCTTTTTCCTTTTCAGCACTTTGCTATATGTGCTACCTTTTTTGTCAAAATAAAAGTGCAGTGATTCATTCATTTTCCCTGTCTCTGTCTCCATCTCTCTCTTTCTTTCTCTCTCTGTCTCTTTCTATTAATTCCAGAGTTAGTATTACAGACTGAGATCTTTCCAGTTCTGCGTCTAGCACTGTAGTTACTGCCACTCATTGTCTATCAAGCTGCCTAAAGGAAATATTTTTATTGCTGTAATGGCAAAGAGAGTGTATTCATCTAGAAAGAAATGTTATAATAAAAAAAGCCAGGAGAAGAACTGTGTATAAAAGCTAGGGAAATACTAAACAGAAGAGCTTGATGAAAAAGGAGGACTTGACTTAAGCATTGGCGATGAACATAGAGGTTCATCTATGTGGAAGTATTCTAAAAGAAAGCATAAATAAACTTTAATTAGATTATTGGAAGAATTTTCAGAGGAAGAATATATGCACCTTAATTAATTTGGTTGTGCAAAAGAAGTTACATGAATGGAAAGAATGTGGAATGAAAGAATGAATAGGGAGAAAAAATTTCTTTTTGCTTGCAAAGTACCAGATACTGGTGATACACAAACACATGCATGCATACATACATATGCATATATGTGTATGTATATATACGCCTACACATACATGCATATGTATTATGGAGAGAGAGAGAGAGAGAGAGAGAGAGAGAGAGAGAGAGAGAGAGAGAAAGAAAATCCCTTCAATTTTATTTTGACAAGAAAAGGTAGCACACATAGCGGAGTGATGAATAGGAAAGAAAATTGATTTTTATTTTCCCCAGAGGAGTGAAAGAAGGATGATGTATGCTAATGGTAGCAGGCAGATTTAGATATGTAGTAAATATAATTGGTTAAGTAATCTAGTTTGCACACACTCACTTACTAATCAACAATATTGGGCCTTAGGAAAATCTTTTCAAAAATGACTGGATTGACTTCCCTAGCCATGGTTTCTTGAGGAGTTGGAGTTTTAGATTCATATTTCAAGTTTGATGTGGAGGATGCCAATCCAGTCAGGAAGAAGTAGAACAGAGAGATGCTGAGATAGCCTGGGAAGATAGCAAAGCTACTAATCATTTTAAATCAATAGCTTGAATATAGCCAAACTGAATGTTTTCATCTAATTTTAAAATGACACAAATCTGGAAGGGTTTGCAAACACATTCTATAATAGTCAGGATTGGAAAAAAAAAATCTTAAAAGATAAGAATGTGAGAATAGCATTGGACTAAGTTTAATAAGGTTAAATTCAAAAGAGACAAATATAAAGACTTATAATGGCATCCAAAATAGTCAACTTTCCAAGTACTATATAAGGAAGAAATGGTTAAATAGCAGTTGTTCTGAAAAAGATGTAGTACTTTCAGTGGGCATCATTCTCATTTTGAGTCAACAGAATAATGTAATAGCTGAAAAAAAAAGTATTGTGGAGAAAAATCACTTATAGAAAAAGGGAAGAAATAATTCTACTCTACCTGCCCTCATCAGATGTGTTGTGTTCAATTCTAGATCCAGTTTAAGAAAAAAATCTATAAACTTGAGAGTAACCAAGGAAGGACAAACAGAATGGTAATAATCTTGAGGCTAAATCCCAAAAGAAGGGAATGAAGAAACTAGGGTTTTTTAGCTTATAGAAGAAAAAAAGTTTGGGGAGGGATGGGGAGCTGAAAAATTATGTTCAGTTTTTTTGAATGAAAACTCATGTGGAGAAAGTATTAAACTCCTTCTGTTTGGCCCCAGAAAGTAGAACATGCTGGTGGAATTTGCAAAAAGGGAAATTTAAATTGGATGTTAGGAAAGAAAATAAATTTTAAAAATTCTTAATGACTAGAACTGTCTAAAAGTAAAATGGGCAGCCTGATAAGATGGTGATTTCCTCCCCGGAGGAACTAAATGACCACTTGTTGGATATATTTCATCAGAGATTCTTTTTACATAAAATAGACTAGATTAAGGATTCTTCACATATAATTGGATTTCTCTTTAATTCTTTGTGTTTTCTTTTATGTATTTAAAAGTATTATGCTTTTTTTATAACTTTTTTTATTGACAGTACATATACCTGGTAATTTTTTTACAATATTATCCCTTGCACTCACTTCTGTTCCAACTTTTCCCTTACCTCCCTCCACCTCTCCACCCCCCCCAGATAGCAGGCAGTCTTATACGTGTTAAATATGTTATAGTATATCCTAGACACAATATATATTATATGCAGAACCTAATAGTTCTCTTCTTGCACAGGAAGGATTGGAGACAGAAGAAAAACAAAAATGCAAACAGTTCACACTCATTTCCCAGTGTTCCTTCTCTGGGTGTAGCTGATTCTGTGTATCATTGATCAGCTGGAATTGAATTAGATCTTCTCTTTGTTGAAGAAATCCACTTCAATCAGAACACATCCCCATACAGTATTGTTGTTGAAGGGTATAACTATCTCCTGATTTTGCTCATTTCATGCAGCATCAGTTCATGTAAGTCTTTCCAAGCCTCTCTGTATTCATCCTACTGGTCATTTCTTACAGAACAATAATATTTCATAACATTCATGTACCACAATTTACCCAACCATTCTCCAATTGATGGGCATCCATTCATTTTCCAGTTTCTAGCCACCACAAAAAGGGCTACCACAAACATTTTGGCACATACAGACCCCTTTCTCTTCTTTAGTATCTCTTTGGGATATAAGCCCAATAGAAACACTGCTGGATCAAAGAGTATGCACAGACTGATAACTTTTGGGGCATAATTCCAGATTGCTCTCCAGAATGGTTGGATTTGTTCACAACTCCACCAGAAGTTTTTCCACATCCCCTCCAACATTCATCATTATTTCTTCCTGTCATCTTAGCCAATCTGACAAGTGTGTAGTGGTACCTCAGAGTTGTCTTAATTTGCATTTCTCTGATCAATAGTGATTTGGAACACTCTATGACATGAGTGGAAATAGTTTCAATTTCATCATCTGAAAATTGTCTGTTCGTATCCTTTGACCATTTATCAATTGGAGAATGGCTTATTTCTTGTAAATTAGAGTTAATTCTCTACATATTTTGGAAATGAGGCCTTTATCAGAACCTTTAACTGTAAAATGTTTTCCCAGTTTGTTGCTTCCCTTCTAATCTTGTTTCATTAGTTTTGTTTGTACAAAGGCTTTTTAATTTGATATAATCACAATTTTTATTTTGTGATCAATAATGATCTCTAGTTTGTCTTTGGTCACATATTCATTCCTCCTCCACAAGTCTGAGAGGTATACTATCCTGTGTTCCTCTAATTTATTTATAATCTCATTCTTTATGCCTAAATCATAGACCCATTTTGATCTTATCTTGGTGTACAGTGTTAAGTGTGGGTCCATGCCTAATTTCTGCCATACTAATTTCCAGTTTTCCCCACAGTTTTTGTCAAATAATGAATTCTTATCCCAAAAGTTGGGATCTTTGGGTTCGTCAAACACTAGATTGCTATAATTATTGACTATTTTCTCCTGTGAACCTAACCTATTCCAGTGATCAACTAATCTATTTCTTAGCCAATACCAAATGGTTTTGGTGACCACTTCTTTATAATGTAGTTTTAGATCAGGTACACCTAGGCCACCTTCATTTGATTTTTTTTTTCATTAATTCTCTTGAAATTCTCAGCCTTTTGTTCTTCCATATGAATTTTGTTGTTATTTTTCTAGATTATTAAAATAGTTTCTTGGGAGTTTGATTGATATAGCATTAAATAAATAGATTAGTTGAGGGAGTATAGTCATCTTTATTGTATTTGCTTGGCCTATCCAAGAGCATTTAATATTTTTCCAATTATTTAAATCTGACTTTATTTGTGTGGAAAGTGTTTTGCAACTTTGCTCATATAATTCCTGACTTTCCTTTGATAGATAGATTCCCAAATATTTTATATTATTGACAGTTATTTTGAATGGAATTTCTCTTTGTATGATTTTGTTGGTGATGTATGAAAATGCTAAGGATTTATGTGAATTTTCTATCCTGCAACTTTGCTAAAGTTGTGAATTATTTCTAATAGCTTTTTAATAGAATCTCTGGGGTTCTGTAAGTATACCATCATATCATCTGCAAAGACTGATTATTTTGTTTCCTCATTACCTATTCTAATTCCTTTAATCTTTTTCTCAACTCTTAATGCCCAGGCTAGCATTTCTAATACAATATTGAATAATAATGGTGATAGTGGGCAACTTTGTTGCACACCTGATCTTACTGGGAATAGTTCCAGTTTATCCCCATTACATATGATGCTTACTGAAGGTTTTAAATATAGGTGCCTAACTAGTTTAAGGAAAAGTCCATTTATTCCTATACTCTTAAGGGTTTATATTAGGAATAGACGGTGGATTTTATCAAATGCTTTTTCTGCATCTATTGAGATGATCATATGGTTTTTGTTTGTTTGGTTATTGATATAGTCAATTATGCTAATAGTTTTCCTAATATTGAACCAGCCCTGCATTCCTGGTATAAATCCTACTTGGTCATAGAGTATTATCCTGGGAGTGATTTTCTGTAATCTTTTGGATAATATTTTATTTAAGATTTTAGCATCAATATTCATTAGGGAGATTGGTCTATAATTTTCTTTCTCTGTCTTCAGCTTACCTGGTTTAGGTACCAGTACCATGTCTGTGTCATAAAAGGAGTTTGGTAGGACTCCTTCAATCCCTATTTTTTTCAAATAGTTTATATAGCATTGGAGTTAATTGTTATTTAATGTTTGGTAGAATTCACATGTAAATCCATCTGGTCCTGGGGATTTTTTCTTAGGGAGTTGATTAATAGCTTGTTCTATTTCTTTTTCTAAGATGGGACTATTTAAGCAATTTACTTCTTCCTTAATCTGGGCAAGCTATATTTTTCATGGTATTCTTCCATTTCATTTAGTTATCAAATTTATTGGCATAAAATCAGGAAAAGTAATTCCTAATTATTGTTCTAATTTCCTCTTCATTAGTGGTGAGTTTTCCCTTTTCATTTTTAAGACTAAAATTTTGATTTTCTTCTTTCCTTCTTTTAAATCAGATTTACAAAGGGTTTATCTATTTTGTTGGGGTTTTTTTAATACAGAACCAACTCTTAGTTTTATTAATTAATTCCATCTTTTTTTTTTACTTTCAATTTTATCAGTTTCTTCTTTTATTTTTAGAATTTCAATTTAGTGTTTGAGTGGGGCTTTTTAATTTGTTCCTTTTCTAGCATTTTTAGTTGCAAGCCCAATTCATTGACCTTCTCTTTCTCTATTTTATGCAAATAGGCCTGTAGAGATATAAAATTTCCCCTTATTACTTCTTTGGCTGTATCCCACACATTTTGGAGTGACATCTCATTATTGTCATTTTTTAGGGTGAAGTTATTAATTGTGTCTATGATTTTCTGTTTCAATCATTTTTTAGTATGAGATTATTTAGTTTCCAATTATTTTTTGGTCTATTTGCCCCTGTTTTTTTTATTGAATGTAATTTTCATTGCATCATTGTCTGAAAAAGATTCATTTGCTATTTCTGCCTTATTGCATTTGAGTTTGAGGTTTTTATGTTCTAATATATGGTCAATTTTTGTATAGGTTTCATGAATTGCTGCGAAGATAGTGTACTCCTTTCTGTCTCCATTTAGTTTTCTCCAAACATCTTCATATCTAACTTTTCTAGTATTATATTTACCTCTTTGACTTCTTTCTTATATATTTTGTGGTTTGATTTATCTAATTCTAAGAGTGCAAGTTTGAGATCTCCCTCTATTATAGTTTTGCTGTCTATTTCTTCTTGCAGCTCTCTTAATTTCTCTTTTAAGAATTTAGATGCTATACCATTTGGTGCTTATATGTTTAATATTGATATTGCTTCATTATCTATGCTACTCTTTAGCAAAATATAGTGTCCTTCCTTATCTCTTTTAATTAGATCAGTTTTTACTTTTGCTTGATCTGAGATCAGGATGGCTATCCCTGCTTTTTTGACTTTACCTGAAGCATAGTAGATTCTGCTCCAACCTTTTACTTTTACTCTGTATCACCCTGATTCAAATGTGTTTCCTGTAAACAACAAGGTGTTGAATTCTGGCTTTTAATCCAGTCTGCTAACTGCTTCCTCTTTATGGGGGAGTTTACTCCATTTACATTTATTGGTAAAATTACCAATTCTGTATTACTTGCCGTCTTGTTAATGCCTGCTTATGCTTTTCTCCTTTCCTTCCCCCTTACTCCCCTCCCCAGTATTAAACTTGTGAGCATCACTTGCTTCTCACAGCCCTCCCTTTTTAGTATCCCTCCCTCTGTCTTAGAGTTCCTCCCCCTATCTTACTTCTTTTCCTCAGAGTTTCCATATTCCTTCCCCTTAGCTTATTCCTTTGCTTTTCACTTTTCCCTTCCCACTTTTCAATGAGGTGGGAGAAGTTTCACCATAAATTGAATATGTCTAAAATTTTTCTCTTCAAGCCAATTCTGATGGCAATAAGATACCCACCATATTCATCCCCCTCCATTATTTCTCTCAGATATAATAGGTTTCCTTTGCCTCTTCATGAGATGTAGTCCCCCACTTTATCCTTTTTCTGATACAATGTCTTCCGACCTCTAGTTTCTAGAACAAAATATACATGTCTTCTTTATATATCTTTATAATAAAAATATAGTTCCCAATATTTCTTTTTACCTTTGTAGGTTTTTCTTGAGTTCCATATTTGTAGATCAAACTTTTTGTTTAGTTCCATTTTTTTCATCAAAAATAGATGAAATTCACTAATTTCGTTGAATATCCACCTTCTTCCCTGGAAAAAGATGCTCATTTTGGCTGGGTAAGTTTTGGCTGCATACCAAGTTCCTTAGCTTTTCAGAATATCAGATTCCAGGCCCTTCGATCCCTTAATGTGGACACTGCTAGATCCTGAGTGATCCTTATTGTGGTTCCTCTGTATTTGAATTGATTTTTTCTAGCAGCTTGCAGTATTTTTTCCTTCATCTGATATTTCTGGAATTTGGCCACTATATTTCTTGGAGTTTTGATTTCAAGGTCCCTTTCAGTAGGTGATTGATGAATTCTTTCAATGTCTATTTTACCCTCTGTTTCTATAACATTTGGGCAGTTGTCTTTGAAATTTCTTGGAAAATAGTCCAGGCTCTTTTTTTCATCATATTTTTCAGGAAGTCCAATAATTCTCAGATTATCTCTCCTAGATCTATTTTCCAGGTTTGTTGCTTTGCTAAGAAGGTATTTGACATTTTTTTCCATTTTTTCTTTTTTTTTTTTAGTTTTGCTTGACTGATTCTTGGTGTCTCCTTGAGTCATTCATTTCCATTTGTTCGATTCTGATTTTTAATGAATTATTTCCTTCCCTCACTTTTTAATATCTTTTTCTAGTTGTACAATTGAGTTTTTAAGTGAGTTTTTTTGATCTATGGAATTTTTTTTCCCATTTCACCAATTTTATTTTTTAAAGAGCTATTTTCTTTTTCCAACTTACTAATTCTGTTTTTCAAGGATTTGATTTCTTTATCCATTCTATCTTTAAATGAGTGGGATGACTTGCCAAGCTTCCCTTTCCTTTTCCAATTTTTCTTCTAGCTTTCTTGTGAGAGCCATTTTAATGTATTGAGGACCAGTTCACATCCCCCTTTGGGGATTCATCTGGATACAATCTGTTTTTAGTCTCCTCATGGTTTAAAGTCTGCTCTCTACCTACATAGAAGCTATCAATAGTTAGAGTTTGTTTTAATTTTGCGCTTTTTGTCAAAGAAGAATCAAAGAAAACAAACTAGCAGAAAACAAATGAAGTCTGCTTTTTTTTGGGGGGGAAGAAGGGGGAGCTGGATGGCATTACCTGGCTTCCTCTACAGACTGCAGGGGGCAGCATGAAGGCCCTAGCAGTACAGCAATGGCTACGCTGCCTTTGCACTCTGAGACTCTGGTGCTGAGACACTGTGGATGGGTGTGGCCAGGTGCTGAGAGACCTATAACCCTATTCAGAGTTATTGTCTTCACCCCCTGTGTTTTTAGCTTCTCTGTTTGTGTACTGGCTTGTTGCCAGGGCAAAGTAGCCAACACTGTGTTAAAGTTCTTCCCACAGAAATGGCTGAGATCACACCCCACCCCTCTCTGGTCTGCTCAGCTGTGAGCTGCCTACCTTATTCTACCTGTTATGTTGATGCTGCCTGCCTTCAGTTTGTGCCTAACCGTCCCTATCCACAAGCAAAAACAGACTTTTCCGGTGAATTTTGAGGATATCTTCTCTTGATAATTATTTGTGTTTTTTTTTTCAGTCAAGCACTAATTCTGAGACTTGTGCTGAAATAAATTACTCTGAGAGAAAAGATGGAACTTAAGTTGATGTGTGCATCCTCTCCGCCATTTTGGCCAGAAGTCCTAAAAGCATTATTCTTATAACAGTCAATAGGTATTGCTACACTGCCAAAAGAGTCCATGGTAGAAAAAGTCAAGAAACTTTGGACTGGATGATTACTAGATAATCACTAGATATTTTAAAATTATTAAATTCTATTAATTTAAAATCATTAAATAGAAGTCCAAATATAAGATTTTTTATCAAAATTATCCAGAATTGTTCAAAAACATGGAATATAATTTAGGTCTCTTTGAATTTTTACAATCAATATTTGCTGAAGAAATATATTTACATTTATTTTTGTAAGTAAAATAAATTTGAATTGTTCAGGGAATCTCATAAGAAATTATAATAAAGTTATAAAATTATCACTTATAATTTCTCAGTTTTTCTAATTTTTGATTATATATTTGATTTAAAAATATTATGCAGTTCCTATAGATAATGGGATCCTTCAATATAGATTGTGAAGTGTTCCAATTTTTGTTTGATATACTGATTCAATCCAATCTTAGGATATTGAAGAGCTTCCTAAGATAGTTCTGTAAATACTTAGGACTTTCTGTTTTATCTATTCAGACTATGTATGAGGAGAAATTGTCCAATAAAAAATATCTTTCATATTATGGTATGTACTTGGACAATCCATTGTATTGCAATTCCTCTCTTTCTCCATTCTTCCCTTCCTCTTTCCCTATCTCCCTCTTTTCCCCTCCTTTCTTTCACCTTCACTGTCTGTCTATCTGTCTGTTTCCCTTTTAGTCTCTTTGATTCAGTCTCTCTCTGTCTCTGCCTCTCTGTCTTTATCAGTCTCTCTCTTTTTCTCTGTCTCTCCATGTTTTTTTTTTCCTCTTTCTGTCCCTCTCCCTCTCTTTCTTTATCTTTTTCTTTCTTTGTGTCTCTGATCAATGCTATGATAAACCAGGAGTGCAAATGAATAAAGATAAAATGTGCTATCCATCAGAATACATATCATTTAAAATATATGAAGATAAATATATCTTTGGACATGGCTAATGTAGAAATTTCATTTGCTGAACTATGTAAACATGTATAAAGAAATTTATTTATATATAAATGTGTATAAAGAGAATTTTTTTTTATTGAATCAAAAGTAGTTGTTTTTTTTTTTTAAGTTTCTTTTTTTTTTTTTTTTTTTTTTAAATTTTTTTATTTAATAATTACATTATATTGACACTCATTTCTGTTCCGATTTTTTTCCCCTCCCTCCCTCCACCCCCTCCCCTAGATGGCAAGCAGTCCTTTATATGTTGGATATGTTGCAGTATATCCTAGATACAATATATGTTTGCAGAACCGAACAGTTCTCTTGTTGCGTAGGGAGAATTGGATTCAGAAGGTATAAATAATCCGGGAAGAAAAACAAAAATGCAGATAGTTCACATTCGTTTCCCAGTGTTCTTTCTTTGGTGTAGCTGCTTTTGTCCGTCATTTATCAATTGAAACTCAGGTCTCTTTGTCAAAGAAATCCACTTCCATCAAAATATGTCCTCATACAATATCGTTGTCGAAGTGTATAATGATCTCCTGGTTCTGCTCATTTCACTTAGCATCAGTTCATGAAGGTCTCTCCAAGCCTCTCTGTATTCATCCTGCTGGTCATTTCTTACAGAACAATAATATTCCATAACATTCATATACCACAATTTACCCAGCCATTCTCCAATTGATGGGCATCCATTCATTTTCCAGTTTCTAGCCACTACAAACAGGGCTGCTACAAACATTTTGGCACATATAGGTCCCTTTCCCTTCTTTAGTATTTCTTTGGGATATAAGCCCAATAGAAACACTGCTGGATCAAAGGATATGCACATTTTGATAATTTTTTGGGCATAATTCCAGATTGCTCTCCAGAATGGTTGGATTCGTTCACAACTCCACCAACAATGCATTAGTGTCCCAGTTTTCCCGCATCCCCTCCAACATTCATCATTATTTTTTCCTGTCATCTTAGCCAATCTGACAGGTGTGTAGTGGTATCTCAGAGTTGTCTTAATTTGCATTTCTCTGATCAATAATGATTTGGAACACTCTTTCATATGAGTGGTAATAGTTTCAATCTCATCCTCTGAAAATTGTCTGTTCATATCCTTTGACCATTTATCAATTGGAGAATGGCTTGATTTCTTATAAATTTGAGTCAGTTCTCTATATATTTTGGAAATGAGGCCTTTATCAGAACCTTTAACTGTGAAAATGTTTTCCCAGTTTGTTGCTTCCCTTCTAATCTTGTTTGCATTAGTTTTATTTGTACAAAGGCTTTTTAATTTGATGTAATCAAAATTTTCTATTCTGTGATCAGTAATGGTCTCTAGTTCATCTTTGTTCACAAATTTCTTTCTCCTCCACAAGTCTGAGAGATAAACTATTCTATGTTCCTCTAATTTATTTATAGTCTCGTTCTTTATGCCTAGGTCATAGACCCAAATCAAAAGTAGTTGTAAGGTCAGTTTAATTTTTAAATGTTATTTGAAATTTTTTAAATAAATAATTATCAAAATAAAATAATTTTACAGTTATTAGGTTCACACTATAAATATTCATTTCCCCTAGAAGTAATATCTTTTGGTAAATTCTATTCATTCCACTTACGTATGATTTCTAAAATCACAAAACAATGGGTCATTTGATGCATTCTTGTAAGATTCTGACAATCTATCCCAGAGTCTAATAATCAGAAACAGAATGATTTGTTTTGAGCCAATATGTCAAATCAATGGATCAATCAACAAAAATATATTAAATATATATTAAGTATCAGGCACTGTGAGCTTACATTGCTTTCAACTGAGAATGGAGAAATGTGAAAAATATATAGATTCACCTCATAACCTCAAGATAGTTTTAGGTATGAGCAAATAATTTTGACTCAAATGGTCATATCTTCACATGCTCCATGGCTGAAAAATTAATATATGCATATCAAACAAAAAGCTATTGAACAATTTTGGAAGAATTATCTTCTAAAAGCAAAAACAATAAGTTGTCTTGCTTTTGATGATTTTTATCATTTAAAACCAAGAAATAATATATATATATATATACTTTTAAAATAAATCTATGATTCAACAAAAAAAATCTCACAAGAATTTGGAATCAGAAGAATAGTTGAAATTCTAGGTGTATTACTTTCTCTCTGTGTGACTTTGGTACTCATTTTTTTAGCCTATAGAAGGAAAAAAAAATTGGTGAAGGGATGAAGAGCTGTAAGGTATCTTAATTGTGTGTTTAGTTTTTTTAAACAAAAATTCATGTGGAGAAGGGATTAAATCCCTTCTGCTTGGCCCTAGAAAGCATAACATGTTGGTGGAATTTGCAAAAGGAGAAATTTAGATTTTTGGTTTTCATTTTGCACAATTTGTAAATAAGAAGGTTCAGATCTTTAATGATTTGGACTAAATTTGGGAACAGATAGTTGAAGAGCAGAGCTGTCATCCCCATTCTTAAACTAAAAAATATTTTGCATTTAAATGCTTATTAAAATATATTTACTTAACCTTGGGTGGAGTGGAGTGATTTTTCTGTGTGTAATGTGGTCATTGTCATCACCATCACCATCATCATCATCATCATCATCATCATTTTAAAAGTTCTTTCATTAAAATATATCTTGGTATTCTGGCAGCCCTGGTCTGTTCATCAGAAGAATTCAATTCTGGCATGTTACTATCAAGATAGAAAGCTGTAATTGTGGATCTGGGGATGACTGGGGTTGGTTTGTATCACAAATCTAAATTAGAAGAGGTTCATATGATGAGCTCTGTTAAAGAGATAATTTAATTTTTTTAGCCATTCCAAGCCTTCAAAGTATCTATATAAGTGGAGGGGGTACTCATCCTAAAAAAAATCACTAATCTTTACTGAATTGATATATATGTTATATATATATATATATATATATATATATATATATATGTATATATGTATATTTAAAGAAGAGAGAAGAGAGGTAAAAGGTCCCATAGAATAAGAAATGACAGATAATTAAATTAAACAGCAATGTTTAAAAGAGTAATAATAGCTAATGATGTCCACTTGGTTTCATTTTACTTTTTCAAAACCTTGAATCCCCTCCTAAACAACCATTGATTAATACTTTACAAATGATTATAAAAGCAAGAAACACAGATACTTAGGTTTCTCTTGAAACATCACCATTTTAATTGTCATAATTTCTATAGTTATTTTTTAATTGAAACCTGCTCTTGTGATTTAGAAATATAATACTTTCAAATCTATTGTTCTTATATATGATATCCTACAAAATAAATCAAAGCTAGTATGGCAATCAATGTGACATTTATGCTCCAAGTGAATGCTTTCAAAATGCATGTTGTTTGGGAACATTCCAGTACATTAGCCATCAGATCATCAGCAGTTTGAAGAAGGTGAGGGAATTGCTGGGCTATGAATTAACTAACTTGCAATACATACAGACAGTTTCAGTGGAACTTTCTGTAACTTGAAGAAATCTAGCAAAAGTTTGATGAGATTTTATAGTTGAATGAATATTCCAAGGGAAATAATTTAGAATGACACCTTCCTATTACTTTAATATTTATTTCAGTCAGTCAACAAACATTTGTTAAATTCCAACTATGTATCATAAACTATTCTTGTTGCCAGGGTTATAAATCAATGCCAATTTTCAATGGGATTCATATTTATATCAGGAGACAAATATGAGCACATACATAATAAATGCACAAAAATGAAGCACAGATATCTTTTTATTAATTTAAAATATTTAAAGATTTTTTATTGTTAGGCATTTCAATTGCTTACAGTTTGGGCCCAATTACATATGGCTACAAAAATCTTTACAATGATATTTGTTTCCTGGTTTACTTTTGATAATTCTCTTTGGGCATATTTGAATCAATTGAAACTGACACTCATGAAAAATAGAAGAAATGTGGAAAGAACTTATGAGGGAAAGCGAAAGAATCAAAACCAGAAGAACAAAGACTATAATAACTATGATTATTTGAGGAAAAAAATGAATGAGAATAGTCAATAGTGAGGGGTGATTAAAAAGGTGATATGATATTTTATGAATCAATTTGATTTTATATATTGTTTTATATTACAGATAATTAATTTGGATGTTAATAGTATATAAGATTATACTGATGTTCAATATTAGTATCTTTTCCAGTTTCATATCATAAAAGCCATTGATTCTTTGTGAGATAAAAAAAAATAAAAATATGACCTAGAAACCAAATAATATTACATTTCCCTCTCAACCAAACCCTCTAATTAATATTTTCAAGTTATATATCATTTTGCTCATTACATTTCCAGATAAATAAATTCAGTAATCTTGAAAAGCCAAGATGAAATAAGGTTCTCAATCCATATACTCACTCATCACCTAAATGAACAAATAAAGATTAATTCTAAAATAATCCCTTCTGATCTATAGTGTATGGCACATGATTCAAGTACAGTTTTGATTCTCTACTCAGAAAGGACTCATATAATCAATTATTATCTGATTCTATAAATGTATAGAAAGTATGTTCAAGTAAACAAGTTTTGGAGAAAAAGAAAAACATTTTGTCATTGTTTAAAAATAAGTGACACAAGCAATCTTTTTATATTTTTGGAAATTTTTCTGTGCTGACACTGATAAATATGGATTTCAATTATACTGGATTTCGTACATAGTGTGATATTCTGCAGTAGCTTACATTTAGATATTGAAAGAGTTGACAGGCTACAATTGTGGGTTTGAATGGAATCAGAAAGGGAAAAATGGTAGATTTAAAAGAGTTATAGGATTAATTTGAAGATTCTAATGAAAAAAGATTCCAACGAACATTTTCTAGTCTTATCAGTTTATTTCTGAAAATTTTCAGAATGGAAAGTAAAATGAGAGAGCAAATTCTGTTAATAAAATGTTAGGGAAGGCAAAAATCTATATCAGCCAGGCAATCATTCCAATTCAATTCCATTCTGGAAGGGGGGAAGCATACACATAGATAATTCCTTCCCCTAAGGTTAATACTAACAGATAACAATTTACCCTAATACTGTGCTGTATAAAACTTAGCAATAAAAATCATAGAGATTATATGAAAAATAGAGTTGGGGTATAACACTCAAAACCTTTGTTAGTGACACAAAAAATAGGAAACTAATAAAGACAATAGCATGGTTTAATACATATTGTATGATTAAAAAATCTGCAATGCTGCCCTTGGTCTGCTGTTCAACCAGTGTTTGGATTCCCATGAGCTTGATGGATTCCATATTGTGTAGGTGAAGAGGTAGTACATTCTTTTTTTAATGCCCAATATGGGCATATATATTCATACAATTATATTGATGCACAAGAAGAATCAAATTAAAAAGGGAAAAAATGAGAAAGAAAATGAAATTCAAGTAAAGAACAACAAAAGAAGTGAAAATGCACCTGTGATCCACACTCTGGTTCCATAGTTCTCTCTCTGGGTGTATATGGTTCTCATCATCACAAGATTATTGGAACTGGCCTGAATCATCTCACTGCTGAGAAGAGCCACATTCATCAGAATTGAGAGGTAGTGCATTCTTGATTGGGAGATAAAATGTGCAAAGACACACTATGATGAGAACATGAAAAGCCATGTTGGAGGAATAGCAAGAATATAAGTTGCCCCAAAGAATGCTTAAAGTGGAATATTGGGAAAAAAGATTGAAGTAAGTTTGTGAAGGACTTTGAATGCTAAATAGAGGGAAATGCATTTTATTTTAGAGTTAATAAATAACCCCTAGAATTTCTTGTGTCCTTCCTAAGGAATGATATGGTCAATCATTTGCTTTGACAATTATGTGGAAAGTGAATTAAAGAAGAGAGAACATGGAAGCAAAATGAGATATTACAAAGCCATTTAAATAGATTAAGTAAGACAAGCCTACACTATAAGAGGAAAGAAGAGGGTGTCTGTGGATCACTGGCTGTGTACTGGGGAGAGAAACTCAATGGGGTAAAGACAACCATCAGCTTGTAGTTAAATTGTGCTTCATTAAGTCCCACCATCTTAAAAACTGTGAAAATCAATGCCAGTTAGGAACCATAAAGGGCATAATTGGAAGTGATTGAGGTTATAAAAATATCTGGTGCAGGGATGTACATGGGTGGATGTTGATGAATTCTCTCAGCTTTTTAAAAAATTATATTTATGTTCTTTACTCTAAAAATATATATTCTTTTTTGAAATTTGTGATCTATGTCCCTGCAAGGAAAGTTTGTGACAACACATCGACTGTGGAACTATAATGAAGTTCTCAAGTTTTCTGGGTGAAAACAAAAAACTAAAGAGATGAGAAATTCCTCCAAAAGCAAAGAATGCTTACACCTTGTCTTGTTTGACACAGACAAGGGACAATAGCCCCTATATTATAGGTATTTTTGATATTTGTATCCATTCAAAATCATAGTTCATAATTTCTATTTAGGTGTGTTTATTTTTTTTTCTAGACAGCCAAAAGAGAGGAGTAGTTGAAAGAAAAATTATGAAAAACTATAGTTAAAAAAATTGAAATAGAATCTTAAAGCTCTACTCCTGGAAACACACTTTCTAAAAAGGTGCCATTCACTGTTCATACCACACACTCAAATTTTTGTTGAATTGAATTGTTGAATTGAAGGTTCCAAGATGGGTTTCTTCAAGAAAGAATGAAAGATTTAGTGGATACTGAAAATAAATTAATTTTTGTTTTGCCTAGGATATAACTATAATACTTATACCTATGTATAAAAATAGGGGCCAGTATGCCTTCCATGTTAAATCTCTGTGTTTCAATTTCTTTTGTTTGCATTTGTAAATCATATCATATAATATGAAACATAGTGGAGTGTCACTTTTTTCCATCATCATCAAAGTACATATAATTAGATATTCCCCATACAATATATTCAAGTTCCCAACACTGGGGACTCACTATCATTAACTGATCTTATGATTGGAATGTATTCCTTCCTCATCATAATTTATCAGAATTCCTATCCTTTACCAATGTTCTATTAAGAAACTACTTTCTTATTGAAAAAATTCTTAATTCTTTTACTTCTTTCTCTTCTTTGAATGCCATTATCATGTCTTCTTTATATATCCATTGTAGTCTTCCTAATAGAATATAGGTTCCTTGATGATAGATGAGTGTGCATTTTTTCCTTTGGGCTGTTGAATCCATAGTGACTTGACCATAATAGATTGTTGATCTATGTATTTGTTGAATTGAATTAAATTATACAATATGGTTCTCATGATGTAATATTTTTATAATTTTAATTATTATTATTTTTTCATTCTCTTTATTTTTTTCTTTCCTTTTCCCTACCTCTTTGTTTTTCTCTTTCTTCTTTTCTTTTTTCCATGTATTTTTCTTTTTCTTTACATTTTTTGGTGTCTGTTTTTCTCTCTGTGTTTCTTTGTCTCTGTTTCTATCTCTCTGTCTCTCTGTCTCTGTCTCTCCCTATTTCTCTGTGTGTGTCTCTTTCTCTTCTTTATTTTTAATCTGGGTTATAGAGTTGCATTGGTTAGGAATTATTCCTTACATTCAAATGGCAACCTCATTTTCTTAGAATTGTATAGAGTAGACTGGGAAAAGAAGAGGTTATATGACTTGCATAGTCTCACACCTGATGTTAGGGGCAGTTACTTGAGCCAAATTCCATCTGACACCCCAAATAGCTCTCACTTCATGACACCATGCCATTTGAAATCATTTTTATTTTGTAAAGAATCCTAATATATTTAAATGTTTTGGTTTGGGTATTTTAAAAAAAAGATTGTCTTCCAAGATCAAAGAATAGGTGTGATTACTTAGCCATACAATTTTATTCTGTGAATTTTTTAGAAGGCTTGTTCCCAACTCTCTGCCCTTGGTGACTGATGAATGGACGTAGCAGCCAAGATGCAGATATACTCAGGAGAGAAAAAGAAATGCAAGGAAAAATGTATAGTGTTCACTTTCCTTGATAAGTAACAGTTTCATCATCAGAGGGAAAATCCATTATCCTCCTTTGATAAAAGTGCTGCTTTTAAGCAGTTGAGTAACTATACCTAACACACAATTATGACAAAGTATTTCTGTCTTTAAATCAGGCATTTTGTGGGCAAATATTTTTGTTTGATTTTGATTTGTTTTTCCAATTACAGTTTTTTAGATCAGATGTTATTGACCCTGAAAGCCAATCTTACTCTCATTATAATTCATATTTGCAGATATCTATTTAATAGAAGCCAAAGAATTGGCTATCAATTAAAGTGACATTGTTTCCATCTATGTCTTTATTCCCTAAATAATCTTAAAAAGTACAAAGTTGACTCATATAAGAAAAGGACTAAGTTCATCTTGCGCTTTGCTTTTTTAATTATCCAGATTTGTATTGGGCAGTCCATGTTATACATTTTTAAGGAGGCAAAGGTTTGAGCAATGTGCATCACACCTTCCTGGTATACTGGAAGGACACGTAGATTCAAAATTGAATGACCTTTTAGTCAAATCCTAATCCTGTTACTTACTGACTGTCTGATTTTCAAAAAAAAATATTTAATTGCTGTGAGTTCCAGTCTCTCGTTACATCAAATGAGATGGTTACAGGTAAACTTAGAGGATCTCAGAGCTCCATCGTGTCTCTAAAACTTCATTATCTTGAGAAACTGAAAGCATAATTTGATAACTTTCCATTTAGCTTTTTGTAATAAACTTTTATATTTGAAAAGGGAAATGTCAGCTTCAAACTTTTCATCTGATCTCTTCATGGCATAATAATGAAAGGAAGCAAACAAAAGGAATTACACTTCCAGCAATGTTGCTGATTCTATTTTGGAGATTTTACTATGTGAAATGTAGCAGCTAAAATGTCTTTAAAGGATTATCCAGCCATTTTGAAATTTGTCAGCCCAGCTTCTCAGAATCTCAGGCTTTAATGTTCATTGTTTTCCTGAGTAAACACTGTCAGTCAGTGACTGAAAGTTCATGTACATGCATGTAAAAAGAGAATTATGGATGCCTATACATCCTGTACATGCTATGAGCATGAGGAGACTGTGTTTGTAGCTCTCCACAAAGTATGCTTAAATTTATTACATTTTTCTAGGCCCAGTTATGTTTAATTTTTTATGGTCCAATTTGGAGTTTTCTCAACAAAGACATTGGAGTAGCTTAATATTTATTTATTTATTTTTTTTTTAACCAGATCATTTTACAGTTATTGAAACCAAAGAAAGGAGAATTAAGGAATTCAGTTATGGTCCCATAGCAAATGAATCTCTTAGGCGAGATATGAACACAGATCTCTCTGATTACAAGCCTGACATTCTACCCACTGTATCACCTAGCTGCCCAAAACATCCAGTAGGAGTATTTGGTAGCTGAACTTATTGTCAGCCATACTGTAGGTTATGTTGTAAGAGTCATCTTGTCCCCATTTCTATATACTTTAGCAGCAATTCTCATACTTCTTAATCTCTGACTACTTTGCACTCTTAAAATTATTAACAATTTCCTCCTCACCCCCCCACCACAAAAAGAAGCAGCTTATATATGTTATATATGTTATAGTTAAGATTTATCACATTACACATGAAAATTTCTAAGTATTATATTATAAAAAAGATCTCTGATCTTTTGGGATCTGCAGACTATATTTTGAAAGTCACTGCATTCAATCTTCTTAATAGCATACTACATTGTTTACAATTGTATTTTGGTATGCAATGAAAATGCTGCTTCTTACTGTATTGTTTAACCTCTCTATTCAAAAACAATCTACCATGCTATCTCTGGTTGTCTTTTCAATATCAAATTTCTTGAAATTGGTTGTTTCTTTCAGAGCCACATTGTCTCTCTTTATATCCTTGTAATCTCATCTTCTATATCTACTTTCTTATGAAAATGGTTCTCTAAAAATTATGACAATGGCCACTATTAATTTTCATTTTCCTGAATGGTTTGTAGGAACAATTATAGACCTAGAGCTATGGGGATCCTCAGAAGCCATTCTATCTTATCCCCTCGTCTTGTAAATAAGGAATCGGAGGCTAAAGGAAGGAAATTAGGTAATTTTTCCAATATTACAAAAGTAATAAATGTCTTATTCTGTGTGCTGTCCTCTACCTCCCTGTAGATTTTTAGACTATTGAGTAATTCTATGAGATGCTTTGAGCAGATAGGTTGTCAGATGATTGCAGCACCAGACCTACAGTCAAGAAAACCTGAGTTCCAATGTGGCCTCAGATATTCATTAGCTGTGTAAGTTGCTTAATTCTCTTTGGGTTAATTTTCTTATTTGCATAATGAGTGGGGGAAGAAAAAAAAAAACAAATGAAAGCCATTTTAGAATCTTTGCCAAAAAATCCCCAAATGGGGTCATGAAGAGTTAGACATAACTGAAAAAAAAAATGACTCAACAACAATTGAACTTGAAACCTGTTTGTCTTCAGAAACACCATATTCACCTCATTCTCATGATTATCTAACTAATCCTTTTCTCTGTCTTTCAATTATGCCTCAAATCTTTCTTTGACTTCTTAATATGGGTATTCTCAAGAAATTAAATTTTGTCATCTCCAGTGCTTATTTTTATTTACAATTATCTCATTTGCTCTCATGACTTAATAATACTAGATAGCAATTTGCCCCTCTGCTCAAACCATGTCTAACATTTTATAGTCAATTTTGCTGTCTCTTTTAATGTATAGATCCATATTCCTTAATTCCAATAACATATATGCCTGGATGTTCTACTGGATCCTCAAACTCAAAAGAAGACAAATCAGCCTGCTTTTCCTTTACCTTAAATCTTCTCCTCTTTCTGACTTTGCTTTGTTTGCCCATGTACCTTATCACCTATAGCTGCAATCTTGTGTTTATTTTTAAATCACCATCTCCATCTCATTTCTCATAGTCAATCAAGTACCAAGTTTCATTGATTCGATCTTGAAACACTACACAAATTCTTCCCTATTTCTCTTTAATAATTGTACTTGAGTATACACATTCATCATCACCTATCTGGACTTCTCTTGTCTCTATTCTTCACTGCCTATACTTTTTTTCCCCTCTCAAAATATATATTCAAGCATAAACTTATAGGGTTTGTTTATCAAAAAAAAACCTCTTCAAATTTTCTTTTTTCATAGCAGATATTGCCATCTCTGATGGCAGAAAGGAACATGACACATAAAAGTGGTTGTGTAGCAAGAATCAACAGAATTTCATATTGAACAGTACTCCATATTAAATTTATTTTTTAAAATATCCAGCTAATTGTTTTTGCCTCTCAGGGACTTTTGGAACCTTTTTTTTTGTTGTTCAGTACATTGTCTTTTTGTTTGAACTTTATGGCATTAATAATTTGACAATTATATCATCTATGCTTATTTACAAACTCTAACCCAACATCTTACAATTATCATAATATTTAGAGGCATAAGATATCTCTAATATCATTTTGCCAAACCCTTCTTTTTACAGATATGGGACTGAATGTTGAAAGAAATAGAGAAGAAATGGTGAAAGAAATAGAACAATCAGGAAAGATAGGAAGAGGAGTAAATTTGTGAAGAAAGAAAATTATATTTTGGTTTTGAACATGATATTATTTGCAACATGTTCTCTAGCTAGTACATGATATGAAATTAGAGCATAGAAAAGTGATGAATGTACGGATTAGTATAGATATGATAATTGAACTTGTAGAATTAATGAGGTCAGCTGATAAATAAAGAGAGAAGGTCCTGGAAAAGGATCTTGAGATATTTCAGTCTTAGGGAGATATAAGAATGATGATACAACAAAGAAGTTAGAGGAGGACTGATTGATTCAGTAGAATGAGAAAAATCATTTCACCAAAAAAGAATTAAAAGTTTCTGAAGTTTTACTTTTTTGCCTTCTTTTACTTTTTAAAAATAACGTTCGAACATGTAACTGATAAATCCACTTTTCTATACAAACAGCTGATTTGACTGATAAAGACTAATACCTCATAAACCACACTGATGATTAAATTCTCATTTTATATTCTTGGTAATCCTTCCTTTAAGGCAAAATCCATTTAATAAATTCCATTTAGATGGTTTCTGTGTAGCTCTTCATGTTTGTCCTGTACTCAACTAAATTATTTATGAAGATAATTACCAAACAATTTACTTGAACTAGTATCTATAGTATGAAGCTGGTGCTGCCCTAAAAGAGTGATATATTTTCAAAAGATAATTTGATAATTTTTATTCATTATGGTCATGCATCATGAGGAAAAAAGAAAAAAATGACAGGTAATGACTTATGGATTCATGAAACAATATCTAATATATACTGCTATAAAACAATAAATTCATCTCTTACAGGCTTATGAATGGTTTTTTTTATTCTCCTCCTCTAAGTCTAGTGTACACAGTTTTAAAAGATATAATCCATGGGTATTCATAATGTGAATCAAATCTTTCTTTGAAATATGTAGAACTTGAAACAGAGTAGCTTAAAATGTTGACAGAATGCTGTATTAACATATGCAACATAGTGGAAATAATGCTGAAATTTCAGCTAAGGACCCTTTTCCCTTTACCATCTATGTGATCTAGAGCCAATCTCTTAGGAATTCTGGGTTTTACTTCAACATCCTCATATGTAAAGTGAGTGATTTGGATTAAGTGACCAATACCCCTTTCAATTCTAAATATATGATCTAAATCAAAGTTTCTTTTCTTTTTTTAAGTTTTTTTTTTATTTTCAAAACATATGCATTTTCAACATTCCTTGAAAATCTTGTATTCCAAATTTTTTTCCCTCCCTTCCCCCCATCCCCTCCCCTAGACATCAAGCATTCCAATACAGTTTTCCTATATATATTTCCACAATTATCATGCTGCATAGGAAAAATCAGATCAAAAAGAAAAAAAAATGAAAAAGAAAACAAAATGCAAGCAAACAACAATAAAAAAGATGAAAATACTGTTTTGTGATCTATACCCAGTCCCCATAGTCCTCTCTCTGGGTGTAGATGACTCTTTTCATCACAAGACCATTGGAACTGAACTGGGTCTGAATCACCTTGCTGTTGAAAGAGCCATGTCTGTTAGAATTGATCGTTGTGCAATTTTGCTGTTGCTATGTAGAATGACGCTCTGCTCATTTTACTCAGCATCGGTTCATGTAAATCTCTCCAGGCCCTTCTGAAATCATCCTGTTGATAGTTTCTCATAGAACAATAATATCCTATAACATTCATATAATTATATATATAACTTATTCAGCTATTCACTCAACTGATGGGCATCCATTTAGTTTCCAGTTTCTTGCCACCACATATGGGTCCCTTTCCCTCCTTTAAGTTCTCTTTGGGATACAAGCCCTTTAGAAATACTGCTGGATGAAAAGGTATGCACAGTTTGATAGCCCTTGGAGAATAGTTCCACATGATCTCCAGAGTGGTTGGATCAGTTTACAACTCTATCAAAAATGTATTAGTGTTCCAGTTTTCCTACATCACCTCTAATGTTCATCATTATCTTTTCATGTCATTTTAACCAATCTGAGAGATGTATAATGGTAACTCAGAGTTTAATTTGCATCTCTCTGATCAAGAGTGTAAATCAAAGTTTCTTAAACTTGGTCACAGAGCCATATAGTCACATAACTTAATATGGGGGGGGGAGTCACAAAATTATGATTTGTTATCAGTAAATGTTTGATTTGTATACCTAGTTTATATATACATACCTGGGGTTGCACAAAAATTTTTAGGATGAAAAGAAATCATAAAGGGAATATGTTTATGAAGTCATGATCTAAATTGTATATAATCTAATATTATATATAATAACTTAAGCTGCTCATTTGAAATCTTGAACTAACAAGAGAAATAATTGAATTATTTTTCTCAGGTAGGGATATATATCTTTTAATTGTAAGGGTACATTGTTATTATATGTTGATTTAGAGATCTGCCTTCCATATTTTTAATGAAGCCTGTGTGTGTAACTAAGCTTTGCAAAATATTTTGGAGTTACCCTATCTACTTACTTTTCCAATTCTAAAATTTGAACAATAAGTGGGGCTATCTAATTAAAGGAGTCTTATGGATAAAAAAAAAAAAAAAACGCTATGGTAATCATATCCCAATTTTGTTTATCCCGCCATGTCAGAAAATGAGCAGATTTCCTGAATATGGAACTTGCCATCTAGTACCATATTATTCTCATCTTTATCCAAATACCTGAAGCACTGGCTACTCCAGTTGAGGTTTTTTTTTTCCTAATCATGTGTCCATGATCTTAAGGAATCCAAATAGTTAATTGTATATTCCATTTTTTGTTAGTCATTCCTACTGTATGACACACTGGCATCTACTGAGTTATGGTTAAATCTCCATTATCTGTGCTAATGAAAGAGAGCAAATTGGTTAGATGATCTCAAATTCATTTAAATTTGTCTTTGGAGTGCCTTTTTGTACATACATTTTAATATATGTGCATTTGACATTTGGAGAATTTCCAACATTTCTTACAAAATAATGAAGTCAACACTAACAGATATGGTTCAGGTAGAACTGGAAGGCTGCCTGACATTCTCTTCTCCATGAATCTCAGTTTCAAGTTTTCATATATTTCAGCTTCTCAGTAGGAAGCTGAAAATCAGATTCACTAAGATATTTTTGAAGAAAAATTAAAGATTTGTACATGAGCAAGGTCAAGTTCAAGCTAACATTGGAAGGAAGAGACATAGACATATTCAGGCCAGGCTCTTTCTTTCTGAAATTTTCCCACAGGGACCATTTAAGAGATGAAAATTCTATGACATCAGTAAAAATTTCTACAATGGCATCACTTTCATTAGGGACATAAGAAAGATGAGAAAATAATGTTTTATTTTATTTAAGAATTGCATTAGGGTATCCAGTCCCTATCCATAATCTTATTTGGAAAAAAAAGTAAAATATTTGAGCAAGTATAGCACAATGAAATTTAAATCTTGTAAAATCAATCAACCAGCCAGGGTTTTGTTGACATGCTAGGCATTGTTCTAGATAATAGGGATACAAATATAAAAGTGATATTTACTTGTGCATATATTTTAAGAGATCATTTATAAATGGCAATAAACTTTGAACTTCTCAGCATCTGCTCTTAATATAATGTCACCAAATTTCAAAAGTAGAAGCAAATTCACAATTTATTTAGTCTAACCTTTAATTGGAAATGGATTTTTATATATAGCAAAGATCCCAAATATTAATCTTTGTTTAAGATTCCCAATTGAGGAATTCCTCCTATGGAATTTCATTTCACTTTCGGACAACTTTCATTGTAAATAAGTGTTTCTTTACATCAAGGAGCCATGGACTAGGGAAAAGTACTTTTGATAAGCTGAGCTTTCCATATGCATCTCCAGTATAATTCTGTATCCAAGAAAGACAATGTGATAACTAATTAAATTAAAAGAATTAAATTAAGGGAATTATACTTTTGCTGCACATCTTCAGAATTGTAGTATGGAAGGGAGGATCCTTTGATTATATAAGTAGATCAGAATAGACTCATGAGGGTCTGTGGAAAATAAAGATAGTGAAGATGCTGCCAATTGAATGTCCTTTGTTTCTCTAGAAAGAATAGAGGTGGTAAATTACATCCTAGGGTTCTTATATGACTTGAGGAGGAAGAAAGGGAACAGGCAGATAGCAAAAAAAGGGTGATAGATAACAGATCTTTTTGCTGCTTGGTCATCCTGGATGGGACTGTGCTGGCAAAATTGTGGATGTAAAAGCTTTGTGATATTGTCCTATCCTGCAGAAAAGGTTGTGGAAATGGTTTGTATCTTAGGAAGAAGGAAAAATTACTTAATCAGCAGGAGTAGGTAGGGGTTCAAAACATAGTTCCATTGTATCCTGTACTTGGTCTGTATTCTTCTCCCATCTCATAAACTAGATCTTTCTAGTACAGAGGAAAGGAATGATTCACCCTATTTTGACTATGACGATCCTCTCATGTAGAAATCAGTATGTTCACCATTTTGCTGAGGCTGAGATAAAGTGATTTGTCCAAGGTCATCCAACTAGTATGTTTCTAAAGCATCATTTGAACTAATCTTTTTCCTGACTCCAAGTCAAGCATTATCCACTAGACCATAGTATTCCTCCAGAGTTTAATTTGCAGATCACAACCCATCTACATTTATCCTTTCTGTGAAATTCTTTCACTACTTGGAACTTCTCCTGACAATTAATTAAAATTTATTGCTATTATTTTAAAATTATTTGATATTATTATTATATGATTATTATACATTATTTTGATATTATTTATTGTAACAATAATTTATATATATAATAAATTATATTTATTGATAGTATTATTTATTTTATTGTAATGTAAAATTGGTCTCACTCAAATTTTAGAGGAGAGCTATCAAAGTGAATTGTCAGATTGGGGGTATTTCCTGATTTCTGTCTTCTATAGGACTATTTTTTTTCTTTCTCTTTTGGCGGATCCTTCTCCAAATCATGTTATATGTGTTTTTGCTTACCTGCCTGAAGAAAGGAATTTACCAACAATTTTGTTGAGCCCCAATATCTAGATAGAGAGTTGGGGGAAATCTATGTTTCCTTGGTAGCAGACATGCTTTCTAGAACAAATGGGAGATATCCGGAGAAATAGCAGGCTAAGGGGTTGTTTGCATAGTATTTCTAAGTGTTTTTGAGATATGACCTTCTAGAGAAGAACTGGAATTCTTAAGTAGCACTTTTGGTAGAAAAAGAAGAGACCCACTTAAGTGACATCTGCATTTGCAGTATTAATAAAAGAGGACTTATTATGCCTATTATATTTTGTCCCCACTATAATGGTGAGTTATTGGAACAGTGTAGATTGTATGGCAAAGGGACTATTCCACAGCATTTAATGTGGTAGTTTGGGGGATTACTATGGAGGACTATGTGAGCAAGAAGGATTTCAAACAATTGCAGGGATATTGGACTAATGAAAGCCCATATTTTTCATCCCCCTCCTCTTTAGAGTGCTTTATGTACTTCCTTTATCTGTTTATCACTTCCTGGTAGTCCCATAAATAGTCTGCATTTTCCACAGAATAAAATAAAGGCAATCCTATACTCAGTATGCATTGTAACATTGAGTACTTGTAGAAACACTGGGGACTGATTACTGTCATTTGTGGAAACCAAGACACGAGCACATTTGGAATTTGAACAATCATTTCTAGGCATAGAAGAGATATATATGAGACAAAGAACATAATGACTTTTAGGGGTAACTCCGTGGGAATGAGCTCAAAGGTTTAGAAGACACTGGGGCATTAAATATTTGTAGATTTTAAGCTTATTTGAATACTTACTTGACTGTAAACCCAATAGAGCTTTTGATAGCATTAAATTATTACCAAAATCATTTACTAAAGGTCCCTGTATTATGGGCACTGCATAAAACAATTTACATATATCTGTTTTCAACTTTGTTAGAATTACCATAAGAATCAGTGTTGGGAACATCATACTGAACTATTTTCCATAAACTTCAAAGTACAGTTACAACATCTGCCTTAATTGAATTTCTTCTTTCATAAACACTTCAGCTTGCACCAAAACCCATTCCAAATTATGGTGTCAGCATTTGCATCTTCCTTTTCATTATTTTTATCACCTTTATGTACACTAGCAATGTGATATAGGGAAATAACAGGGATCTTGTAATCAGAAAGTTATCTTTTCAATGTCTTAGCTTTAGCCAAGTCATTTGACCTCTTAATGCATTAGACAGAGTAATTACACAGCAAATGTAATGATCCCTCAGCAAAATACTCCGTATTCATTATATATATATATATATATATATATATATATATATGTAGTTGTTTTCCTTTGTTAGTTTGCATGCTTTTCAAGAATAAGTATTTTCATTTTGTCTTTGAACCCCTGTGCTTACCACAGTGCCTTTTGCATAGTTACTGCTTCATAAATGTTGCTTGTTTAATTGATTAGTAGAGATTTCCTTTCTAGCGGTTCCTTACACCAATTAAATCATAGATCTGAACAAAATGGAAAAAGAAAACCTGCACATTTTAAATATTTTCTGGGCTTTCATCAAGGGCATCTTTCATTCTTTCCTCTTTCATCATTCACACATTCTAAACCTGTCACTGTTACCCAAATAATCCTCACTTGATCTTTAATCCAATTTTCTATGTCAGATAACTTCTTTAAGTTTTTACAGTTGGTTGCTTTCATTTTATTTCCCTTTTGAAAGATGAATTCAAAACCAGAATGATTACATATGTCCCTGGCAATGGTACTTTCTGCAAACCCAGAATCTCTTTTCCCTCATCTCCTCCTACTCCCCAGCATTTTTGGCTCATACATTTTGTTTCCATTTCCCTTGCTTACTTCTGATCCACAAAATGTCAAGATTGCCAAGTATGAGCAACAATATTTGAAATTAAATGCTAGTTTAATTTACTCTTGTAAATAAATGCTTCTCTTTACCTAAAAGCCACCTGGGTTCCCCACTGGGGTAGAAGGCATTAATGTAGGTGCTGAACCGTATAACTAATTCATTTTAGTACTAGATACACACCTGACTCTCAAGACTTTTTCCTCTGCTCTGTCCTTCCAGATTTTTCATATTAGAATATGTTTACACCCTCTATTCCTCTGGTTTCTCCCTCTTATTGGTCAGTTCCTCTCCAAAACTTCATTTAAAGGAAATTCACAAATCAGTCATATTCACTTCTTCATTCTTTTCAGCTCCCCCCTCTGCCTTTCCAAACATCTTTATACAACAAACTTTCAAATGAGTACCTTCTCCTTACTCCCCCTACACACACTATTTTCCAGCTCACTTTTATCCCTACTTTCATCTACTGGAAATTAAGCTCCTCGAGGGAAGACTACCCTTATTTTTGTTGCATTTGTATTCCCAGCATTTCTAAGAATAACAAAATACCATGTGTGTAGCAATTGCTTAATAAAGCTTGTTGATTTGATTTGATTTAATGCTATATTTAGAGACACTGGGAGTCAGACCAGCATATAATGATGATGATGATAATGAAGATCATCATTGTGCTGAAAGTATCCTCAGAAGCCATATAACCCAGCTCTCTCTAGTTGATCAAGATGGGATTTAGATCTATTAGCTGTTTAGGAGTAATTAGCTTTTCCTTGATAACAGATATTTATTTAGAAGCCACCTAAGTACAAGAAAATGTTTGTGCTAAATATTGATGACACAAAGATAAAACTTAGCACAGTTATTATCTTCATAATGTTTATATTCTGCTAGGATCTGCAAGGGCAGGATAAGGCATATATACAAGCATGGGGACCAGGTAGAAAATCTCTCAAAATAATTTTGGAAATTTCAAGGAGACCTTAGTTTCAGCTATGATAATTAGGATCAAAAAAGGAATCTGAAAGATTCAGATACGGAGGGGGGAATTCTAAGCATGTCAGATGGTATTTTTGAATGCAAAAAGGTCATTGTGATGTTTTTAAGAAACAAAATATCTTATCTAAAACTCCACAGACTCACTGATGAATGCAGGAAAGATTTATTTTGTATTCTTGAAAGAATGGGTGCCTGGGGTAGTAGACATGCCTTTGAAACTCTAAAGGCAGCATTTTATTTCATATCCAGAAACATATGTACCACCCCTGATTCCCCATTGTCAGTCCCTGCTCCTAAGGAGCTTCCATTCTAGGAGAGAGAAAATAACAGTAGAAAGCTGGGGTCAAAGAACAAAAGATTCTTCTCAAATCCCAGGCCACCAACCCTGATTACAAAACAGTCACTTCCTCTGAGGAGCTTACATCCTTACATTCTTTTGGGAAAAGTTAACTTCTATTCTTGATTATTTTTTGCTGTCTTTGTGGTTTCCAATTAATTTCCATTTTAATTGAATTCAATTTCAATAAATTTAAGTTTCATTTCTTTAGTTTTTATAGTTGTGGAAACTAAATAAACGTCCATTCACATTTCTCCAATGTTGAATTTAGAGAATAACCAATAATCCGAGTTGGATAGGATGGAGATTGTGTGAAGGTAGTGGAAGGGTTGAAAGATGGTTGCCAGAGCAGTTGAAGTCAAGTTGTAGAAGGTTTGAAATACTGGAATAATGCTTTGTAATCAGATCTATACCTTAGGAAGGTTATCATTAACTTTTGTGTTTTAGTTGAGATAGTTAAGACAGTATAGTATCACAACACAATAGAAAAAAATATTGAAGGGAAACTGAGTCTCAGGGGTATTTCACAGAATCACATAGTTTAGAAGTATTAGAGGTAGGATTTGAAATCAAGGCTTTTTTCCCCTCTAATTTTAGCGTATTGCCTCCATGCTCATCACAGTGATGATAGATGACCTTTATCTAGTGCTCTAAAGTGTGGAGCACAATTACATCATCTCCTTTGAGGAAGTGGATATAACTCTTTCACTGAGTTATTTGTGGGCTAATCTATGACCTTGTCAGTGAAATAACCAAAGATGATCAGGATATGTGGCAATAAACTCTTTCAAGGCTATATTGGATTCTTGTTTCTGGTGAAAGCATTTTCAGAGCAAACAAGGTAGAACTGATTAGGTCATTATGGGTAGCAACTTAACAAAGACTATTTTAAGTTCTTTGTTTAAATACTTATGACCTTTCTGGTACAGTTATTTATGGCGTGGTGTCTATTTATACCTCTTTTTTCCTAATTACAGACAACTATCAAGATTAATGTTCAGCTGGGGCACACAGTTTGAGACCAAATTTACCTTTTTCTTTTTCTCTTCTGATGGATAGTAGCAATGCAAAAAGCTCACAGCATTCCTCTCCAGAAAAGGAAACTATGCATCAGCTATAGGAATAAAAACAATGGTATCACTTTGGCCTGACTGCAGGGCAAAGCGTATCACAGTGATATAAACTGGAAAGACTAAAAATCTATGAGTCCATGACACTTAGTTGCTGTAGGGATTTTCTTAAACTGAAACAACTTGAGTTGACAAGTGCTTAGAGAGCCTTTCCAATTCCATTACCTCGAGGGCCAACTTTGGCTCCAAAAGATGCAGTGTTTTCTATTTGACCACTGTCTAATGTGCTGAGTTTAGCCAAGCAACCAGATTATTGAACACATTTCTGGAAGGATTACATGGATATTTAGCAAATTCAAGGCCAGAGGGGAAAATAGGCAAAACCAAGAGGAATAGAAATTCATCCGAATTATTGAATGAAACCAGTGGTGATAATTGAGTGTTATATAGAGAGAAATTATTTCTACTACTTTCTGAATTAGAAAGAGACTAAGCAGTGACTACTGTGATTTCATCGATCCTGGAAATTTCCTCATTAGGACACTTTTTAAACCAATTTAGTTCAGCATATTTTTTGTAACTTAGTCTTAGGGACTTACCTAAAGTGGATAGGTGGCTGAGGGTCCCATGAGGTCTGTAACAATCCTCAGTCCAGCTTATTCAAATTAAAATACAATTTAAAATATTTATAAAATAAGTAAAATGCAATACAACATAGATAATATTAATATATGGTTTTCTAAGTCAAGAATAACACATTCTGATATATGGTTTTGTTGCCCCCTTTCTATTTGAGTTTGATACTACTGGCCTAGAGAAATGAAAAGCAAGGTGTTTGAAGTTAGGGTTGAATTGAGAAGATAGGTGTCTTTCTTAGAGTCACACAGTCAACAGTAGAACTTGAACCAAGTTCTTTCTGGTTTTAAGACTGACTTTCTATTTATTATGCCTCATAGCCTTTCAAAAGAGATATTGGAAAGATCAGAAAATTTTTTGACTAAATATTTAGCTGGATAACTTTAGAAATGATAAAAGTCCATAGAAAGTAGTGAAGCCTGACTATTTGGGCACTTAATTAATACAATTCTTATGCACATGTGTGAAAGATTTCTATTAAATTGGATAATTTGCTCTCTGGGGTAGTAAAAAGATGAATGGATTTGGAGTCATAAGTTTAAGATTTGAACCCTAGCTCTATTACTTCTCCAGCTTCTGTGAATTGAGATGACATTTTATATTTTGGGATTTCAGTTTCTTCATTTAAAATGTAAATCCTATCATTTTTACCTTTGTATAAGTGCTATGCGATCTTTCTACTATGTCTATGTGCATGCTGTTCCTTCTTCCTGGAATGTCCCCATCACCACTGCTGACCTATTGAATCCAACCCAATCTTCCTTTAATGTCAATCTAAATACCATCTGTTCCATAAAATTTACTCCTTAAGAAAATTAAAGCTGCTCAAGGGCAAGAACTTCTTCATTTTTTTTTCTTTTAATCTGTAGCATCCAGCATAGGAACTTGCATAGATAGAGTATTTATAAGTATTTGCTAAGTTGAATTGAATCATCACAATCAACAAATGTTGTCCTCACACATAAATCCTTTGTTTACACTTAACATTGGTTTGAAACTTATCAATTTATCAACTATCATTTATATATATATATATATATATATATATATATATATACACACACATATGCTTATATTTGTATGTACATTTTATTTCTCATGCTGCATTATAAACTCATTTGAAACAGAAATCATGTAGTAGTTAATTATTATATTTTCTCTAGCACATGGCCTGGTGTTCTGTCCATAGGAGATAATAAGTAGTAATCCCATAAATAAATAAATTAAAATTAACATTAAAAAACTGGTGAAGAATTGGGAGATCCTGATATTTGATATGAAAATGCTGAATCACTTATAAAATTTGTATTGCCTGCTTTGAAGACACTTCTTCAATGAGACTTTTATTGCAAGGTCAATATTAACACCAAACTTATTGAGAAAGTAATAGAAATAAAAGAAGCTTATGTCCAATATACTGATACAAAGTAATTCTATCATTGTTGAAGTCTAGCTCCAGTAGTGAATTAAGGGTGTGAAATGCAGGGGCCAGGCAGAAAAATGTTCTATATAAACTCTTCAAATTCAATGCTTATAGACTTGATATAAAATCTTACCAGTACAATCTACTGAAATGTAAATGATTAAGCTGGTATCTTAGTTAGATACCTTTCTCCCAAATGCTTTAGTCTCTATTATGGGCTAATCCTGTCCTAAAATCAAAGTTAAGTCTTTGATCCATTGTATAGTAGAATTTGCATTTTGCTTCAGTTATTAGGTTCCTTATCATTAAGTATGTCTTTGCAATTCAATAAGAAAGGGGGTGGGGAGGGGGGCAGGGCACTGATACATTCTTAGTGGAACTGTGAAAGGATCCAACCATTCTGGAGAGCAGTTTGGAACTATATTCAAAAAGTTACCAATCTGTGCATACCCTTTGATCCAGCAGTGTTTCTACTGGACTTATATCCTAAAGAGATCTTAAAAAAGAGAAAGGGACCCACATGTGCAAAAATGTTTGTGGCAGCCCTTTTCATAGTGGCAAGAAACTGGAAAATGAATGGATGAACATCAGTTGGAGAATGGCTGAATAAGTTATGGTATATGGATGTTATGGAATATTATTGTTCTATAAGAAACAATCAGCAGGATGATTTCAGAAAGGCTTGGAGAGACCTATATGAACTGATGCTGAGTGAAATAAGCAGAACCAGGTAATAATCTTTCCTTGACAATTATAGGAGCCATCTAATATAATATCAGTAAATATTGTTTTTAGTTCTACTGTACTCTCTGGACCCTCTATTCTAATGTTAAGAAACCCTCTCTCTCCATTGTATATATTTTGTATTAAGTATGAAAAAGCAACATGACTTAAAGCTTAAAATAGTAGCTTTGAAGTTAGAATGGCCTGAATTATAAGGTCTATTTTTGACATTTAGAGATGTGTGAGTTTCGATATGTGTTATATGTAATCCTCTTAACTTTGAGAGGTATTGGTTTGTGTTGATAGAGGGAGTTTCTTTATATAAGAGTTTCCTTTAAAAAATTTATGATTAAACATGAGATAGAAAACATTAGGAAATACAAAATGGATAATTTTGATTACATTAAATTAAAAAAGCTTTCACACAAATTAAATCAATGTAAACAAAATTAGGAGAGCAGAAAGCTGAGAAATAATTTTTATAGTTAATGTTTCTGATAAAGATTTCATTTCTCAAATATAGAGAGAATTAAATCAAATTTATAAGAAAATTAATTATTTCCAAGTTCATAAGAAAGAAAAGAAAAGAGGATATAAAAGAAAAAAGAAGAAAAGAAAAGAACTGCATTCCATAACTGGCCAGTTCCATTTGGATATCCTGTAGAGCAGTTCCTCCTGCTACTCATAGAAGTTGTTTTTATCCTTCATTCAAAAAAGAAATCAAGGAAGTTCCCTAAGATTTTTGGCCAAAACAAAAACTTCTGATATCATTTCAAAAGATAAAGGCTGTGCTCTGAGACATCTTTCATGGATACTAGGTTAACCTGTGAATTCATTGGTGTGAATGTTCTTTCAAGCAGACTGGCTTAAAATTCCTTCAACAAATAGAATACATTTTAAACAATAATTGTACATCAATATGTGAATTAATATGACAGAAAAGGAAAATTATAAATGTTGGAAAATATATGGGAAAATTGGAATAATAATGCATCATTGGTGGAGTTATGAACTGATACAACCATTCTGGAGAGTAGTTTGGAACTACACCCAAAGGACCATAAAAGTGTGCATAAGCTTTGATCCAGAAATACCACTATAAGGTCTGTATCTCAAAGAGATTAGAAAAATGGAAAAGGACCCATATGTACAATAATATTTATAGCAGTTTTTTTATAGTGGCAAAGAATTGAAAATTTTGTGGATATCTATCAATTGGGGAATAGATGAAGAAGTTGTAGGATATGAATGTAACTGCATTATTGTGTAATAAGAAATGATGAGCAGGCAGATTTAAGAAAGAAAAAAAAAAAGAAACCTGAAAAAACTTACATGAACTGACACTAAATGAAGTGAGAAGAATGAACTGAACATTGTATGCAATAATAGCTACATTATGTAATGATAAACTATGCATGACTTAACCCTTCTCAGCAACCCAATGATCCAAAACAAGAACGAATGATTTATGAAGGAAAATGCTATTCACATCCAGGGGAAAAAAAAAAACAACAGATAATAGAGTCTGAATGAAGATCAAATCATACTTGTTTTTTTTTACCCTTTGCTCTGATTCTTCTTTTATAATATGCCTAATGTAGAAATATGTTTAATATGATTTTACATTAATCAACTAATATCAGATCACTTGTTCTTGGGACAGGTAGGGAAAGCAGGAAAGGAGAAAAATTCAAAACTCAAAATCTTACAAAAATGAATATTAAAAATATCTTTATACTTAATTGGAAACAAATCAATATTATTAAATGCAAAAAAAATTTTCCTTTAGCAAGGAAATCAAAGATCAAGTTCTTATTCCTAACTTATTTGTATCCATAAGAATACATATTCTTTCCCCAACAGAAGATAACCGTCTTGAAGCCTGAACTGTTTATTTCATTATTATTATCCCCCCAATACATAGTTCAGTGACTGGTACATAAATAGATATTTAATAAAATACTCATTGAATTAAACCAAATCAATTTTCAATTTAGAGTTAGAGAACAATTTTAAGTTCTTAATTATTATTTTTGAGAGAAGATCGAATGAGACCACAAAAATATACTTTTTTTCTTCAGATGAGAAGGAAGAGTATTATATATGACCACAGAACTCCCAACCTATTCAAACAACTAGAGATAGGACCAAACAGTAATGCTTGACTATTTATTGGGCAGCCAGATTGACCTTTTAATAAGCTCCTGATAGTGGATAAGGATGTGGATATCTACTTTCCATTTACATGATAACCTTTATTATCAGGGGAGAATGACAAAATGTTTAAATAGATCATGTATCATAGTTCTATAGAATCATGAGTTCAGAACTAAAAGGGATAGTAGAAGTTATCTGGTACATCTCTCTCATTTTACAAATTCAGAAACTGAGGTCCAGATGAATTAAGTGCGTTGAGCAAAAATCACATAACTACTAATTGCCATAACTAGAGTTCAAACTCAATTCCTCTGAAATCTACCATATTTCTCATTGTACCACCTATGTATAAGAACCAGGTTTGGGCCTTTGAATAGAATGTGAATCCAAATATGACTAGATATGACTAAATAACTGAATACTTTCTTCCCATTCCATCAAGTTCTTTTCTCAGATTTGCAAATAGATTTATTTTTCTCAGAATCTAGTTTGATTCTCTTTTACTTCCTCACCTCTGCAAATAATATGCCTTTAAATAGCACAGCCTCTAAAAATCCTCAACTTCTCTGTCTTGAAAATAAAATGAACAAACCAAAACAAAACCCATCGTAAGACTTCTCCTCTATCCAGTGAACACAGAATCACAAAAACAGAATGGTGGAGTTGCAAAGAAACTCAAGAGGCAATTTAATCCACCTTGTACATGTATAAACATTGATTCTATAATATAAACAATGGATGGCCATTTAACTTATAAAACTCTATGGAAAGGGAATCCCTTCCTCCTGAGGCAGTCCACTACATATTTAGTTAATTCTATTTGAAAGTTTTTTCTTACATCAAACTGAAATCTTCATCTCTGAAACTTTAACCAATATTCCTTGGTCTGTCCTTTGGAAGAAACTATCTGGGTCTAATCCATCTAAGTATTCCTTCTACAAATAATTTTAAAGCAACTGTCATTCCTCTATCTGCCACCCAAACATATCTTCCCTTTTCCAGGCAAAATATCCTTTTTTTCATGAGAAGAGTCCAAGTGCCTTCACCATCACAGTTATTTTCCCATGCATTCTGTCTTATCAATGACTTTCCTAAAATGTGACAGCCAAATACAAAAGCTGTAAAGGTGGCATTCAAAACAAAGTGTTGGTCCCTAGAGATAATGGCTGATTAGCATTAGCAGCAGAGGACTGATCCTATATAAAGCATTTTGCCTTTTCATGTGAGCTATGATCAAAATGGGATGGCTAAGGGGTTAAATACAAATATGTAAAGCACTGGAATTGAATCAAGAAGACTTATCTTCCTGAATTCAAGAGATACTTCAGATAAATTGCTAACTGTGTGACCTTGGGCAAGTCACTTAATACTGTTTGTCATAGTTTCCTCATCTGTAAACTAATCTGAAGAAGGAAATGGCAAATCTTTGCCAAGAAAGCTGCAAATGCAATCATGGAGAATCAAAAAGAAGTGAAACAACACAACAAGAACAAAGATCAAATTAGAATTTTTGCCTCTCGATGAGGAAGCATTTTCTGATTGAATATACACAGCTTTCATTAATAAGCTTTGTAACCCTGAGTAACTGTATGCTAAGAGCTTCATAAATAAGGCTTCATTTACATAAAATTTTATTTAATTGTTAATTGTGAGTAGGCCTTACTTTAAGTTTATTTTTATGCTATGAAAATAATTTTCTTCTGCTATTCAATTAGGATAAAATTATTATAAAAGAAATATTTAAACTATTCACAATGATTTTTTTTTAAAGTTAAACTCACTAAGCAACATGTTATATTAAACTAGGAGACTGGCAAGCCTGCATAACTGGTCAAAAATGTTAAGAACTTGAGTCAATAGCCCTATCTTTCTGAGCCTTGATATTTCTAGCTGCAAAATGAACAACAACAAGGACAAAAAATAAATCCATTGAATTAAGTGATGTTGAAATTAGATTATTTATTTGAATATGATGTGATATTATCTCTATAGTTGTATAGTTGATTTACAACAGGTATGTTGAGACTTTTACTTCTGAATTTCTAACTTCTTTCTCTATGCCTTTGCTAATCTAACTCAAAGTTCACTAACACATGTTACCTGTTTGAATAGGATACATCCAAGATTAATAGAATAATTTTGAACAACTTTTCTGTGGAACAGCTTATTGCCTGGGGAGGGGAAACAAGGTATTTTCCTCCCATTTTTCAAGAGACTTGACCTAGTTAAATAATTTCTCCAGAAGTGATGCTGAGTGAAATGAGCAGGACCAGAAGATCATTACATACTTCAATAACAATACTATATGATGATCAATTCTGATGGATATGGCTCTCTTCAACAATGAGATGAACCAAATCAGTTCCAATAGAGCAGTAATGAATTGAACCAGCTACACTCAGCAAAAAAAAAACTCTGGGAGATGACTATGAACCACTACATAGAATTCCCAATCCCTCTATTTATGTTCATCTGCATTTTTGATTTCTTTCACAGGCTATTTGTACACTATTTCAAAGTCTGATTCTTTTAATACAGCAAAATAACTGTTTGGACATATGTGCATATATTGTATTTAACTTATACTTTAACATATTTAACATGTATTGATCAACCTGCCATCGTGGGGAAGGAGGGGAAAAGTTGGAACAAAAGGTTTTGCAATTGTCAATGCTGAAAAATTACCCATGCATATATCTTTTTTTTTTAATTTTTTATTTAATAATTACTTTATATTGACACTCGTTTCTGTTCTGATTTTTTTCCCCTCCCTCCCTCCACCCCCTCCCCTAGATGGCAAGCAGTCCTTTATATGTTGGATATGTTGCAGCATATCCTAGATACAATATATGTTTGCAGAACCGAACAGTTCTCTTGTTGCATAGGGAGAATTGGATTCAGAAGGTATAAATAACCCGGGAAGAAAAACAAAAATGCAGATAGTTCACATTCGTTTCCCAGTGTTCTTTCTTTGGGTGTAGCTGCTTTTGTCCGTCATTTATCAATTGAAACTCAGGTCTCTTTGTCAAAGAAATCCACTTCCATCAAAATATGTCCTCATACAATATCGTTGTCGAAGTGTATAATGATCTCCTGGTTCTGCTCATTTCACTTAGCATCAGTTCATGTAAGTCTCGCCAGTCCTCTCTGTATTCATCCTGCTGGTCATTTCTTACAGAACAATAATATTCCATAACATTCATATACCACAATTTACCCAGCCATTCTCCAATTGATGGGCATCCATTCATTTTCCAGTTTCTGGCCACTACAAACAGGGCTGCTACAAACATTTTGGCACATACAGGTCCCTTTCCCTTCTTTAGTATTTCTTTGGGATATAAGCCCAATAGAAACACTGCTGGATCAAAGGGTATGCACAATTTGATAATTTTTTGGGCATAATTCCAGATCGCTCTCCAGAATGGTTGGATTCGTTCACAACTCCACCAACAATGCATTAGTGTCCCAGTTTTCCCGCATCCCCTCCAACATTCGTCATTATTTTTTCCTGTCATCTTAGCCAATCTGACAGGTGTGTAGTGGTATCTCAGAGTTGTCATAATTTGCATTTCTCTGATCAATAATGATTTGGAACACTCTTTCATATGAGTGGTAATAGTTTCAATTTCATCCTCTGAAAATTGTCTGTTCATATCCTTTGACCATTTATCAATTGGAGAATGGCTTGATTTCTTATAAATTCCATGCATATATCTTGTAAATAAAAAGCTATAATAAAAAAGCAAATAATTTTTAAAAATTGTCCAAGTCATTTAAAACTATAAGAAAGCAAAATTATGATTATCAACAACTTAATTTTAGGGCATATCTGTGAGTCAATAGGGTAGTACATTCATGTGTTCTCTATACTTCAGTATGTTTTTTATAAATATATAATAGCATATTATAGCACATATGTATATAGAGTATATATATATATACATACGTATATAATATATATAAACACATGTATATGTATATATATACACAAGCATATAATTTATAATTAAACATGTTTATATATATATATATATATATGTGTGTGTGTGTGTGTTTATAACTGTGGACCCAAGTTCTGTTAAATGGGCATAAATGCAATATGGATAGAAAGATGTACATATCTATTTATATCTTTATTTTGTATTTATGCCCATTTAACAAAACTTGTATCTACAATTTTATCATTTTAAATTATCACAGAGAATTATAGTTGTTCTATCTTTGCTTTCATGACATTTCTGGTCACATAAATGAGCTCCATTTAGTAAAAAAATATATATATATAACCTTCATTTCCTGTATAAGCAAACTATGTTAAGCAGTGAAACTAAAATATATCAAACACATTCTAAAGGTTATCAGAAACTAGACCTGATACCAAGATATGTATGTGACATAACTATAGCAGCCCTTTGCGAAGACCAATCCAATATAGCAGTTTAGACATTAAAAAAACAAAATCAGCCATAATGATGTAAATATAAAGGGATGGTAAGCCTGTAAAATTAAATATTTGGAAGCAGGTGGTAACAGCAATGAACAACCTTAGCAATCAAATGAACTATAATCAATCATTCAAAGAATTAAAGAAAATTCAATTAACAATTTAATTAAAAGTCATCCAGTGACCTCAGTTATTCTGTTTAAATAAGATCATCATTTCAATTCCCAGTTTAGAATTTAGACCAATTATTCAATTAAAATGCCAATAAGACACTGACCTAATGAAACCTCTATTCTTGGCATTGGAATGTGGGCTATGAAATGCTCTTGATGAACACACATCCCATCTGGTCAGATATTCCTTCAATCACGCATGCAGGGAGATGTGTGCGTGCGTGTGTGTGTGTGTGTATGTGTGTATGTATATACAAATTTGTCTACATATATCTCTATGTTCAGAGATAAACACACATGCGCACACACACACACACACACGTGCACACACACACACACACACCAAGAAAAGCCCAAATGATGTCACAAAAAGGTTGACAAAACTAAAATCTGAATAACAATTTTTTTCTTTAACTGTCTTCAAATTGAAGCTGTCCCTCCCTAACCCAAAACCCTTTCCCCGACATCAGAGATAACAGTCTTTTTTTAATAAAACAGAGTCAGCTTGTAACTCTGATCTATTTATTAGCTTCTTTTCAAGCACTGAAACATTGGAATGGTGCCTATTCATTTCAGAACAGTGACATTTTCCTCTGGGTCCAGACATTATTTGTCGTGGTGAAATTAGGCTTCATAAATGAAATTTATCACACATAAAATCAGCTGGCACTACCTTGCCTTTTGAACTTCTTTCATATGCTTTTCTCTAATGCAATCTAGGCTTCAGTCACATTTGACTGCTTGTACTTTTAAAGTTATTGTATACATTCTCCACTGACCTGTTGTAAGCTTTCATTCATGCTGATCCCTGTCCTGGTTCATGCTATAACCTATCATTTTTGCTCATCCAGCTAAAATAGCTCTCTTATGGGAAACCTTCCCTAATGCTTTCTAGTCAAAATAAAACCTAGTCTTTTCCATATAGACTTCACAAAGTACTTATCTTTCTCTCCTCTACTTATCTGTTGTAATGAGTTGAACTTGTTTATGTTAATGTCCCTCTTACCCTTAATAGATTTTAAGTTATAGTGTGGCGGAGGCTACCAATAGAAGGTTGTATCTTCCCTAACACCTAATATAGTAGTCATAACTCAGTTTTTCAGTCATTTAAAACATGTTTAATTATTCATGACCCCATCTGGCAAAAGCTACTGGATGTGGTTTGAAATTTCCTTCTATTGCTTATTCTATAGATACGAACCTGAGGAAAACAGATTAAAGTGATTGTCAGAGTGACATTTGAACTCAAGAAGATGGGTCTTCCCAATGACACTCTAACCACTATGCCATCTAGCTGTCCAAACGCAGTAGATGGTTACTTAAAAGTTAGGATGTTAGAAATAGCAAGCGTATGCATGAGACATGACCTATTCTAACGTTCTTATTTTGTTGGTGGGGAAGCCAAAGATCTAACTGACATATTCTCACATGCTATTATCTATTTTTGTTGTTATCCATCTTCTCCTAATGTTATCCTTATAATCTTTCTCTCCTTTCATCCCTCCCTCCTTCCCTTCTTCCCTCCTCTCTCTCTCTCTCTCTCTCTCTCTCTCTCTCTCTCTCTCTCTCTCTCCTCTCTCTCTCTCTCTCTCTTTCCTTCTCTCTCTCTCTCTCTCTCACACACACTGTATCTTTATCTCTCTGTCTTTCATAACTGATTTTAGCTCCAAAGTTAAAACATAACCATAAAAACTACCAAAACGTTTTTAAAGTGAAATGAAGCATTTTTTAAAATTAGAAAATTTCAGAAATATTTCGGGTTGAATATAAATAGTTTTACTTCTCCAGTGGGTGCTCTAGTTTCTTGTTGTCTCTCTGTCTTTCACTTTTCTCACTTGCAAAATAGGCAGCTTGAACTAGGTGATCGTCATAGTCTCTTTTAGTTTCACATTTCTGACTCAATAATCTGTATTTTCATATTCACTTATTTTAGACAAATTCTTTTTTGAATTAGTTCCAGAGAAAGTGCAATCTTAGTTTTTTGTATGTGGGTAAATGTTTAATAACTAACTCACTTGAGAAAGAGGGGCATGTATAATGATACACATTTAAGTTTAATATGCATTATTAATGATTCCTCCATTACTTTCCTAACTCTAGTCAATTTTCATAACAAATCAAGTCCTGATTTCTTTATTCACTACTCTAAATTTCTCTACTAAATCTAAAGTGCCATGAACGTATTGATACATTCAGGATAATAAGATCACATACTTGAACTCCAAAGGTTCTATGAAGACCATCTTTTTCAATTATTCCCCCTTTTTTAAATTAGTGAACAAACTAAGACCTAGAAAGAAGCTCTTAATTTAATTATGTATAAAACATAGTTGTTTAATGTATTTATGATCTCACTTGTGAGGGTATTGACTCTGAAGAACATAACACTAAATTGGCTTTCATCTCAAATAACTCTAAACCTCAGTGATTGACCATAAAGAATGTAGAGAATGATAAAACAGTAAGAACTTGGATTAGTGGGAAAAGATTTCTCTACATTATCGAAAAGTATAAACTACATAACACTTTTCAAGATCTGTTGTATTGATTTCCAAATTCGTAAACTAATATAAATTAGATTACATGAACTATTGCATATATGTGACATCGCCAAATAGCAGCTGTTTAAAAGAAATTTGAATTATTAATTGATATTTTGGGGCAACGTAATGCTTTTTATTAAGAAGGCCAACAGGTTATTAAAATGAATCATCTTTTGTTCATCTCTTTTAGACCAAAGACAAACACTTTATCAAGGTTTTTGGGGTATTTATGAGGGGAGAAGATGGAAAATGGAAAAAATGGAAAAATGGATGACAAAATGGAAAATCAAAGGGGCCGTACCCTTTGATAACATTGACAAAATCAAAGAGGGCAGTCACTTTTGATAAATAGACCTTACAGGTAAATGGTGCGAAGGAAAAAGTAGATGACTCCCTTCCTCTAGATACATCTGATGCAGTCCTGTTGCTCTGGTATGTTTTTCTCCAATTCTGGTCATTTATAGAAGTTTCCTACAAAATTTATCTCAAAACAATTTACTTTGCCAAAAGCAGATAAGATAATGAAAGTTCAAACTTATGGAATTTTTTATTAGAATAGGGAATTCAATTTTACTTGCCACCAATATCCATCATTTATACAACCTTTCTATACCTACAAACAAAAATCAGAAGCCAATATTATAGAATGCATTCCAAGACAAAAACGAATTCATCTAAGGTTGTCAGATTTATCTAAAGTTAACAAAAGTTTCCATAAGGTGAGAGAATTGACTCTGAAGAACATAACCCTAAATTGGCTAAATTGGGGCAACTGATTGGGAGAATCCTATCTCAGTTCATGCCAATAGTGTTTCTCCCAGCCTTTCCTCATGATAAGTTCCCAGCATGTAAAACAGTAAAACCACATAGGGTTACTGGCATGAATAATGGTTTGATGAACCTACTTGGCATAACCAGTTAACAGTCCGTAAGGTCTTAAATGGCAATTTCCAATAAGTCTCAGTTGAGTTTTTTTTCTTGACTATAATCTCGCACATAATAGATTTTGTGTAAACACAGCAATACAAAATTTCTGAATTTTTTATGACAAATTATCTACAGTAAAAACACATGTTCAAATGGACAAAAATTTCCCATTACGATGATACAAGTTCAAATTTTGAATTAAAAATCAATCTTCAAGGTATCCTCCCTCACTTATATTTTCAGAGACAGATTATTATTCACTAGCCTTCAGATCTCAGATGTTGCCTTCTTTGAGCTTCTGAAACAGCAAAACAATTTCCAGGATCTTATGGTCTCATAATCACAGTAGGTTTGAACTTAAATTGTGATACTTTTTTATTTTTATTATATATATATATATATATATATAATATATGTGTATATATATACACATACATATATATACATATATATAATTATTATTATTAAACTTTTTTGATTTACAAAGCATATGCATGGATAATTTTTCCCACATTGATCCTTGCATAACCTTTTGTTCCAAAATTTCCCCCCCTTCCCCCCATTCCCTCTCCTAGCTGGCAGGTAGTCCAATACATGTTAAATACATGTTATTTATTTATATTTATATTTAAATATATTTATATATTAAATACATAAACATGAAATACATGTTAAATCTAATATATATAATATACATATTTATAGTTAGCTTGTTGCAGAAGAAAAATCAGATCAAGAAGGAAGAAAAAGAAAAACTGAGAAAGAAAACAAATACAATCAAATAACAACGAAAAGATTGAGAATGCTATGTTGTGTTCCACTCTGTTCCCATGGTTCTCTCTCTGAGTATAAATGGCTCTCTCCCTCACTGCACAAATGGAACTGGTTTGAATCATCTCAATGTTGAAGAGAGCCACTTCCATTAGAATTGATTGTCGTATAGTCTTCTTGTTGCCGTGTGTAATGATCTCCTGGTTCTGCTCATTTCACTTCACTTCAGTTCTCTCCAAGCCTTTCCAAAATTATCCTGCTGGTCGTTTCTTACAGAATAATAGTATTTCATAGCATTCACATACCATAATTTATTTAGCCATTCTCCAATTGATGAGCATCCACTCAGTTTACAATTTCAGGCCACTACAAAGAGATCTGCCACAAACATCCATGCACATACAAGTCCCTTTCCCTTCTTTAATATTTCTTTGGGATATGAGCCCAGTAGAAACTTTGCTGGATCAAAGAGTATACACAGTTTGATAACTTTTTAAGCATAGTTCCAAATTGCTCTCTAGAATGTCTGGATCTGTTCACAGTTCCACCAACAATGTTTCAGTGTCCAAGTTTTCCCACATAGCCTCCAACATTCATCATTATCTTTTCTTGTCATCTTAGCCAATCTGACAGGTGTGTAGTAGTATCTCAGAGTTGTCTTAATTTGCATTTCTCTGATCAATAGTGATTTAGAGCACCTTTACACATGACTAGAAATAGTTTTGATTTCTTCATCTGAAAATTGTCTATCCATATCCTTTGACCATTTATCAGTTGAAGAATGACTTGAACTATTATAAATTTGAGTCAATTCTCTATATATTTTTCAAATGAGGCCTTTATCAGATCCTTTGTATATAAAAAATGTTTTTCTAGTTTATTGCTTCCCTTCTAATCTTGTCTGCATTAGTTTTATTTGTACAAAAACTTTTTAACTTAATATAATCAAAATTGTCTATTTTATGATCAATAATAATCTCTAGTTTTTCTTGGGTCATAAATTCCTTCCTCCTTCACAATCTGAGTGGTAACCTATCCTATGTTCTTCTAATTTGTTTATAATATCATTCTTTATGTCTAAATCATGGGCCCATTTCAAATTTATCTTGTAATACAGTATTAGGTGTGGATCTATGCCTACTTTCTGCCATATTAGTTTCCAATTTTCCCAGGAGTTGTTGTCAAATAGTGAATTCTTATCCCAAAAGGTGGGACCTTTGGGTTTGTCAAATACTAGATTGTTATAGTCATTGGTTATTTTGTTCTGTGAACCTAACTTATTCCACTGATCAACTTCTCTGTTTCTTAGCCAGTACCAAATGGTTTTGATGACCACTGATTTATAATATAGTTTTTGTGATACTTTTTAATAGAGAGATTTGTTCACCTATGGACTTAAAAAGTCCATAGAATAGCAAAATAAAACAGACCATAAACAGCTTTCAACTAACCCATTTAACATATGAAGAAACAGATCCTCTTAGAAGGTTAAGCAATATGAAAAAAAATCACCAAGTCCTGGTAGAGATTGTGGAAAACTTCTGATTATCAATCTAGTGACTTTCTATTATCTCACAAATTTATTTTATTAATTGCAGAGGAAAGAGAGTTCTGCATTTTTTTCAATTTTTTAAAAAAAATTATGAACTTAAGAAAGACTAAATAAGAATAGACATTTTCATAAAAATAGTAGAGGAGAAAAAGGAGAGTGTATTTGAAATGACATTTATTATTCATAGCTTGCCTTCTTATTAAAATATATAATACATTTAATATGTAACTTTTAAAGTTGCTCCACTTGTCTATACTTCTTTCTGTCTAGCCTTCTGTTCTCAGAATTTTTAAAAAATGTTATCCCTATCCTTCCTTTTTCTTTCTCCCTCTCTCTGTCCCATTCTTTAATTCTCAAACAAGAAGAAAATCCACATAATAAATTTGTATGTTCGAACAAAACAAAATCCCACATTAACTTTGTATAAGAGCTTATGTTTTAATTCATATCTTGAGACATTATACATTGTTTTATGAAACAGAGCACATTAGCCCTAGACTTTCATGAATTGCAAATGATTGCCTACAAAGACGTGGTGTTAGTGTATTCACTTTCTTTCTATTCCCAGATGTTATTGGAATTTTGTTGTTACTGTTGTTTGAGAGAGCATTGAGTCCTGTTGCTTTTCCTTTAGATCCAGGGCAAGTAGACTTATGCCTGTTCATGGTCATTCAAAATGATTTGGGTTGACTTCTCTTGAATCTCCAAAGTGGAAGCTGTGAGCTAAATAGGCATCACAGTTACTTCTGATGCTTTCCAATTAGGGGCTCCATACAGAGTATCTGTCTTCCTTCCTAGCCAATTATTAGTTTTTTAATAGGATCTGGTTCACACTGGGTTAGTAGACCAACTCCTGTGAGATATTAAGAAAAAAGACTAGAAGGTGGGATGAATTGATATCAGTATTCTTGGAACTTGCAGAATAATCAAACATTTATTGAGACAATACCATTCTTTTCTTCCTCCTCCTCCTCTCCTCCTCCTCCTCCTCCTCCTCCCTCTCCTCCTCCTCTTCCTCCTCCTCCTCCTCCTCCCCCTCCTCCTCCTCTTCCTCCTCCTCCTCCTCCTCCTCCTCTCCTCCTCCTCTTCCTTCTTCTTCTTCTTCTTTTCTTCTTCTTCTTCTTCTTCTTCTTCTTCTTCTTCTTCTTCTTCTTCTTTCTTCTTCTTCTTCTTCTTCTTCTTCTTCTTCTTCTTCTCTTCTCTTCTTCTTCTTCTCCTCCTCCTCCTCCTCTTCCTCCTCTTCCTCCTCCTCTTCCTCCTCCTCCTCCTCCTCCTCCTCCTCCTCTTCCTCCTTTATTTTTCTTGTTATTGTTCTTTATCTCTCTCTCTGTCTCTCTCTCTCTCCATCTCTCTCTCTCTTCCTCTCTCTCTCTGTCTCTCGCTCTCTGTCACTTGCTCAGCAGAATTCAGTCTGGTTCACGGTTCCCTACATAGCATCTTTCATTAAGTAGGAAGTATCCTGCTTGCTAAATGGCACCTTTATTACACTTACTTGCTAGGAGGAAATGAGAAGGATCTTCTGCTGCTTTATTACAAAAGAAGACTGAAGAAGCCTGAAATATTTTATACAGTCATAAAAACACCAGCTGCTATATGAGAAGGCTAATACTGGAAAATGACTACTATGAGTGCAGCATTAAGGTGTCTTTTTCAGAGAAGTGTTCATTAAAACTTAGATGCTATTTAACCCCACAGACTATTGAGAGTATAAATGATATATAGCCAACATATTTGGAGTACAGTCGGGAAAGACTGAACTAAGTATTGACTTTGAATGCATCCACTACTAAAGCACTGAGTAAAGATGAACAATGACATCCTTTAGGGGAAATTTTTTTTTAACTCTTCTGAAATTAAAAAAAAAATCATTTCTCGTTTTTATAACTTGGGTCTCTGACTAATAAGTAGGGACAAAAGTACCAACAGAAATGCAAATTTCTAGAGAAAATGGGAAACTATGGGTGGATTTATCTAATGACCAGGATTCGACAGGGTCAGCCTGGAAAAAATATATGCTTATTTGATATGATTTTAAATGTCAGCATGAATACCTTTCCTTTCTTAAAATGTTCCTATGCCAACTCACTGGTAGTTTAATCAAGAAAGATGTAATTGATACCCTCTACTGACACCAATGAATATGTCACTATACTGAATATCAAGTAGGAGTCAAAGAACTTTGAGACCTAGTTTTGTACATAAGGATTATGTGATATTGTATACTGAGACAGCATTGTATTATAAAATGACAGCTAAATATAGAGTCAAAGAAGCTAACCTCAAATACCACTTCTGTGGGCCATCAGACAAATCGCTTCCCCATCGATCACCCTTAGTTTCTTCATCTTAATAACTGTTGAATTAGAATTCTTCTAAGGTTCTTTTTAGTCCTAGATCTATGACCCATTAAAAAATCCAGAAATTTGGCAGAGACAGAGAAAGACTGAGATGGAGAGGCAGAGACAAAGAAAGACAGAGATAAAACAGAGAGAAAGACAGAAGCAGAGAGAAAAAGAGGGAGAGATAAAAACACAGACATAAAGAGACAGAAAGAAATACAGAGAGAAGGAAACAAAAGAAACAGAGAGCAGAGAGGCAGAAACAGGGACAAAGGTGGACAGAAACAGAAACAGATAATAAAAGAGAGATCCAAAGAAAAAGATTTTGAATCCAGAATATCCAATATCTTCTTTTATGCATTTTTTCTGGTTCAGTCATTTTAGTCTTGGTTGAATCTTCATGACTTTAAGATTTTTTTGGTAAAAAATAATGAAGTAGTTTGACATTTCTTTCTCTAGCTCATTTTACAGGTAAGCAAACTGAAGCAAATTAGGGTAGTTCACTTTTCCAGGTACACAAAGCTAATATATATCTGAGACTGGAATTGAACTCAAGCTTCCTGACTCCTAGCCTTGATGCTCTATTCATTGTAGCACCTAGATTACCCCTTGCACATTATCTCAGGAGTAATCATGGCTGACATTTATATAAGAAATCCCAGAAGTCTGACATTAAGACTTTGCCTTAAAAGTCTTAATGTATGCCTTTTGGAACTCCCTATTGCAGTACCTTATATCTATTTTGCCACTTACTTCTTAACAATGTGATAGAGAAAGTAAGAAAGTATCATTCATTTTATGTATGATGAAACTGGAGCTCAAAGACATCAGAAAACTTGCTGGAGATTACTCAGATAATAATCAGCAGAGTAAGGATATAAACACAGGTTTTCTAATTTCATATCCAAGGTTTCAGTATTTTTCCTAATCTATCCCCCACAACAGCATCACACAAGGTTTTTAAATTGGAAGGTACCACAGAGCTCTTTGAAATAAGAAAAGGGAAGTAGAGAAGTTCCTTGTGCCTTTCTCATTTTGTAAATACAGAAATTCAGGGATAGAAAACTTGGGTGACACTTAGAATAGATGACACTTAGCAGCCTCCTCAGTCTCATGCTCACAAATATAAATGAAATTCATAAATGTGTATACAAGAAACTGGATTTAGAATTGGAATGGACTCCACAAGCTAAAAAGTCCCCATCTCCTAGATGAGGGAATCTTTATTCCCTCTAGATGAGAGAAGTGAAGTCCATGGGGCTAAGAAACTTACCTATTCTTACTTAGTGTCCCATAGTTCTAGATCTAATTCTTTGCTACACTGGTGCCTATTGCCTGCCTTGGTTGTTTTAGTCTATGTTTTTACATCTTATAAAGATATTTTCATTAATTTTTGCTTCCTATATTGCCCCCAATTTCAATTTATATAATTTGATTTTGCTGATCACTTCAACATTGGAAGACAAAAATTAATTGGTGGCCATAGGGAATAGGTGGAAGTGTTATTTGAAATAGTTGTTCCTCCCTTCTTCATATTTTACTCTAAACTAACAAACAACAAAACTGTTTGAATTTAAATAGAAAAATAAAAGAGCAAATAAATTCAAAGATGACTCTTCACATTACAGAACTATTCTTCACAATAAAAAATATTACTGAGGTTTCCAATTAAATAGGTTGCATTACAGTTAAGTGTTTGTGTAAGGAGCCTTATCTAAACTATTGAAATAAGATACATAGGGGGCAGAGAAGTATGATAATGGGCCTCAAACTGGACATTAGAAGCCATTATGAAATAAAACATTAGAAGATAGAGAAAGGTAACACTAAAATTAATTATTTTATTTTCTCAACTGTCCCAGAAAATGTCTTTTATAAGATACACATTATGTCTATATTTTGATTAATTGGTGCCAATTACAGTGTTGGGTCTAATTATCTCATGGAAGTCATATAATCATATAATTTGTCTACATGGATTAATATTCTAAATACCCAGTGTTGGGAAAAGTATAAGAGATTAAAAAATCTACAATAAACACATTTGAAACTTCCCAAGGAAAGAATTAATTATGTGGGGGTGAGGGTAGGAGAGGAGATTAGAAATACATGTACTGCATAAAATGTTGGACTCCACTTTTAAAAATAAATTATCAAGCTCTCAATAAAACATACAGATGATGAGTTTTGCTGAGTTCTCATGGATTTCTGCTATGCAAAGGCTTAGAGCAAAGAATTCTGTCAGTGAGCTTTGTCTATTAAAGTGAGTCATAATATGAGAGTAGGCAGGAAGACAATCCTTAAGGTGACCCTCTATGCTTCACAGCTTGATTTTTATTAGTACTTCAGTCTGATAATAGACTGGAGTGGAGACAATTTAATGAGGCTTCTGCCTCTTGTGGATAATGTTAGTAAAGGATAGCATATTCTCTCTATTAGAGAGTTCTTAAAACTTCTCTTATTTCCTCCAGTAGTCAAAAGGACTGCACAATGGCAGCCCCATTTCAATTTTGCCTGGTGCTTTTATGAAATTCAACTTTCTTCACATTCCTTTTCATTGTGATATTTTACCATGAACCAACAAGTATGGGACCTCCTATAAAACTAGGTCATATTTTATGGCTACTTAGCTTGAGCTGAACTTTGTAAAAGAAATAATGACCTTGAAAACCAGTACAACATTTTTACACAAAGGTCATTGTTTCTGTCATTAATCATAATAGATCATTGCCTATGGCTATTGTTGGCTTTTCCAAGTGAATTATTAAAAGATCTAAGAAAAAGAAGAATGTTTATTACAAATCATTTTATTATACATAGAAAGGTCACAAGCAAATGTGAACAGTCCAAAATGAATTTTAGTGTGTCTTTTCACATATCTAGGCATCAATCAATTGACAAGCATTCACTCAGTGCTTACTATGTGCTAGATACTAAGAATACACACACAAAGAATGAAATAATCCCAAATCTGAAGGAGTTTGCCCTCCATCTTTAATTTCTCTTTAAACATCAGGTAAGAAAATTTGTACTTTTCATATTTATCATGCTGAAATCAATATACCAGTCAAGCAATAAGTATTTAATAATCTAACTGCTAAATATTAGTTGATTGTATTAGTCCCTTTGTTCCCAAGATAGAGTTGGCCTATATTACATTAATTTATGCAAAGATGCATCAGCACTTCCCTGAATAAATAAGCAGGTCTTTCTTGGCTTGTTTTATTTTGGAATATTTAGGGATGCTTCAGAAAGTCATTGGAAATCCTTAGGGGGAAATCAGTTAGATAAAGAAACAAATATTTAGCAGCCTGTTTATCTTAATTAAATCCTTACTGCTGGGGTAGGATATTGATTTGGAGGTAACATTTAGGCCAACAGCAAGAAGTTTCAGCCTTAAACAGAAACAGTGACCAAGTTATTTGATTTGATGAGAATCAATTAGAAAATCCAGGTCCTTGAACTTGTGGCCAATTAATTGTACAGTGTTTTTTTTTTTTTTTTCTTTAATTATTACAATCACCTTCATTTAAGAAAATTTGCTGCAGTAAGTGGACATATCCTTTACTTGTCCTAGGAGATGAAGTTCTTCCTGACATTACAGTGTTTTTACTTATGGTATTGATCATACTCTAAATAAGGTGTTTCTGAGCTCAAAGATTTCACTCTTGTAATAAAGTACTTTTTATCATTGACTTCCACATCTCTGCGGATTATATCTTAGACTGACTCCTTCTATCAGAATTCTTCTGTTAGAACATGGAAGTTTCTTGGGAAGTGCAGGGGGAAGTGACAGCTAATCAGCCACTACTCCTTTTGTATAAAGCAGAAAAGATTTGACCATATCTGAGACAGGGATTTAAAAAGTTAGAAGGCGATTCCATCCAAGGGAATTTATGTGGATGTCCAGGGAACTTACAAACCATCTCAGATATTGGGGAGAAAAAAATAGAAACATAGAAAATAGCAGCATGGTCAGCTAAAAAAAGAAGATTACAAAAGCATAACATATTAAGTCTCCGTGACAGACAAAACTCAGAATAAAAGCTATAAATAATAAAACTTTATGATTCATTTTTTAAAGTGTGATAAAAAAAAGGATAACTTAAGAATGGTCAGGACCATTGCTTGGGTAAATGAGTTGATGAATGATCATTTTGGAAGACAAGAAAGGCAACTCAAATCTTTTAATGCTTTTGTATTATTCTAAGAATGGTAATCTTTGGACAGCAAATAATGAAATGAAAATGACTAATAGAAAATTGAAAAACATGATAAGTAAGAATGCAGTAGAGTTCTACATCACCTTGATAACTTAAAATTCCTGAGCTTAAAGAACTAGTTATTAAGTTGCTTAAAGAACTGGCAGATATGATTTCTGAGTGACCATCAGTAATAACCTAAAGAATTTTGGAGATAAAAGAAAAACTGCAGAAACGGAAAAAGACAGTTCTCATATGATTTTTTAAAAAGTGAAATGAAGTCTGTATACCATTATTGCTATTGTTGTTTGTCATTCATTTTTGACAAGGACTAATGACATAATGAGATTATGTCTTAACTTGAAACTGAATTGGATTTAAGTAAGCCAGATTTGTCTAATTCTCTTCTTGAATCATCAAAGTACAGTGGGAAGGCAAAAGACAGGGTGACTGTCAATAGTCTAAAATGCAATGGATGACCTTGTCTTCATTGTCTGACCAAGGTCTAAGCACTATATGGAGCCTTCTTTAGATGCCTTCATGGCCTTTGGAATAAATTCTTCTCCTGTCCCCATTCCTCTAAGGGGATGCTGGGGTAGGCACTCTTAATTACTAATGCTTTTGAGGCCTGCAGGTTGCCCTACAACTTGGTTTAGCTCAACAGCTGAGATATTTTGCCAGAGTGTTGCTATTACACATGCTACAGTTTCTTGGACCTACAGGTGACAGCTGAGTACCAGGTAAACACCAAAAGTGGGATAAGCAACCCTGACAAGAGTTTCACAAGCCCTCATACCAGATGTGCTAGTTCTTCTTGAATACTCTATACATTCTTTATGTTATAAGACAGTGAGCTTGACATCAATTCAAAGTAAAAACTGATAATATGTTATTAAAAGGATGGTAGTAAACATGATGGGAAGGGAAACATGAATAACCACAACAAAATCATTATTTGCCTTCACTGAAAACACATTAAAACAGAATAACTTCATTTTCTGATGTGTTTTCAACTAAATAATGAAGAAAAAGATGTAGATATAGACCAGGTATAGTTTTGCAAAAGTCTTATCCAAAGCATTTCCACTATTCTTCAATATTAGACAGAAATGTAATTATTAAGTAATAGTGTAACAGGTGAACTCTTTGAAGAGCTGTGGGAAAAAAAAGTAGTAATTATTGATTATTTGTTAACTTGAAAGAAGGAAGCAAGAGAAGTGGATCAGGAATTTATGATTGGCCCTATAATGTTTAAGACTGTTACTGTTTGGATTTGGACATTTTCTTTCTTTCTTTCTTTCTTTCTTTCTTTCTTTCTTTCTTTCTTTCTTTCTTTCTTTCTTTCTTTCTTTCTTTCTTTCTTTCTTTCTTTCTTTCTTTCTACTGTAACTTTTTATTGACAGAACATATGCCTGAGTAATTTTTTACAATATTGTCCCTTGAATTCACTTTTGTTCCGACTTTTCCTTTCCCTTTCTTCACCCCCTCCCCAACATGGCAAGCAGTCCTATACATGTTAAATATGTTATAGTATATCCCAGATACAATATATATGTGCAGAACCGAACAGTTCTCTTGTTGCACAGGAAGAATTGGATTCAGAAGATAAAAATAATCTGGGAAGAAAAACAAAAATGCAAACAGTCCACACTCATTTCCTAGTGTTCTTTCTTTGGGTGTAGCTGCTTTTGTCCATTATTGATCAACTGGAACTGAATTAGATCTTCTCTTTGTCGAAGATATCCACTTCAGCATCAGTTCATGTAAGTCTCTCCAGGCATCTCTGTATTAATAATATTCTGTAACATTCCTATCCCATAATTTACTCCCATTCTCCAATTGATGGGCATCCATTCATTTTCCAGTTCCTAGCCACTACAAACAGGGCTGCAACAAACATTTTGGCACATACAGGTCCCTTTCCCTTCTTTAGTATCTCTTTGGGGTGTCAGCCCATTAGTAGCACTGCTGGATCAAAGGGTATGCACAGTTTGATAACTTTTGGGACATAGTTCCAGATTGCTCTCCAGAATGGTTGGATTCGTTCACAACTCCACCAACAATGTATCAAGGACATACACTTTCTCAAAAGTTTAGATCTGCAATTTTATAACTCAAAACTCAGATGAAGGATTAACATACTTTATGGTAGAGTTAGAATTCAAAAAGAACTTGACAGACCGAATTTTCAGACTTAATCTAAGAGGAAAACATTTAATGAGAATCATTGTAAATTCATATATTTGAATTCAAAAAGAAGGGAAATATGGCTGCCTGACAATTTGCCAAATCAAAGTTTCAATTTTTTAATTGAATATTTTCCTTATCGAAAGCTAAGTATAAGTTTTGGTAGAGGTAATAGGAAAGTAAACAAGTAGAATATTCCAAACACTGGACTTTGTGAATCTCTGGGTATTTGGGGGCTTGACATATGTTCATTAGGTGTCAAGAAATGGATGAAGAAACTGGAAGGTATTAAGTGGTGGAGAATGGGATTTGGAAGGCAAGAAAGAATTTTTTTTCTATTTCCCAATATTATTCAAAGCCAAATTTGTTGACAAAGAAATTAATGAAGAATTAAGAATTAATTAAATTAATCAAGAATCTTAGTATTGAGAACTAGGAGGAATACTATCATCCAGTTTAAAGCCCTCATCTAACAGATGGAAAAAGCCATATTATAGTTCTAAAATCATTTAGATAGTCAGTTACAGAGTTGAAAACCAAATCCATGCCTTTTGAATTCAAATCTGGTGCTTTTCTCATTATTTGACATTGTCCCTAGGATCATGAAACAGTAATTTAGAAGATTGCTTTCTTTTAAATGAGCCTTGATATTAAGAATTATGTTAACACTACATAAAATAAATAGATATTTTTAAATTTCCTTATAATTAGAATGGATTGGAAATGCTGATTATTACAGCATTTTTATTTTATAAAATAATTGTTTGCTTCATTGTGAACTTAATCATCAAAAAACAACAATTTAGGATATAAAAATAGAGAAGATAATTTTATAGGAAAATTTAAAAACATGTACATTTTAAGAATATTGATATGTGTGCAATACATATATAAAAGTAAATTTAACAATGTGCAATAGGTTACCTTAAAAACTAATGGGAATTTGCCATTTGGCAGAATCCAATTAGCCTTGTTTATTTTATCCTTTATTAATATTATTTCACATCTATATGGTATTTCATGGTTTACAAAGTAATTTACCAATATTATGTCATTTAATCCTCACAATAAATATATGAAGTATTTGCTTCCATTAGTTCCATTTTATAGATGAGGAAACGGGGTCAGAAAACTAAGTGACATCAAAAAACATGTAATTCTACCATAGGATTCTAATTTAGTCTTGTTGCCAAATCTAGCATTTTAAATACTATTCAGTTGTTTTTTAAAGTGTGGTTTAGTAAACCTTAGGGGTTCCTGAAACCCTTTCAAATTTTCCATGAGGTTAAAAAACAACAAAAAATTATGTTCATAGTCTAAATAAGTTGTTTTATTTTCTGATGCCATGAATTCAAATGCACATAACCAATATAAACTTTTTTTGCAGTTATCAATATTTTTTAGTATTTAGGAGGTCCCAACAAAAATGTTGGAAAACCTATGTTATATCTTCTAAACGTCGTATACAAAATAAAAATCTCCCTCCATTTTGAGGAAGGTAATATGATTTTAGGACCTTATTTTATTTAGGAAGGGCCATATAGAAGGAATGCATGCACATTTTTCTTAAAGACCATCATGATGTCCTATGTATAAATCTCTTGCCATTTATTGACTATATTTTGAGTAGAATATTTGTATACGTTTGTACACATGCATATTATTATGTAAATATGCATATATGTGTTTTCTAACATGCTTATATGTGAATTACATAAAGTTTTCTTTTATGATACACTATGTTCATGTGTATGTATATACATACATACAGATAGATATGGAAATTTTAGTTTCGTAAAGCTAATGTTTTTTGAGAAAATGTTCAAGCTAGACAACTACCATTTATAATATTATATGTATCTGAAATCAGTTGAAAGGTTTTTACATCAAAAAACTATAAACCCATATTGCTGAAATGGTATAGATTATCTTTATGGAGTGGCAGTCAACAGTTAAAATTTGTTTTCATATATGGTTTTTGCTTGTCTTTTTTTAAACATGTCAAGTTATTTCCATTTTTCCATAGATAGACAAGTTTAGAAGCTTATAGTTTCTTGCCTTGGTATAAAGATAAATCTCATTCACAAGAAATACTGTTCCTCTGTATTTCAAGGAAATGAGATTCTGTTCGAACAAGTAGAGTCTTAATTTCAGTTCTTTTCGGAGTAATAATTTATATATAAAGTACCTTAGATGGATGTTTAGATTGGATATAATAACCTGAGGAATTATTTTATCTGAAATTGGAATTAAGATTTGTCCAATGCCAAAATTCAATACTGAACCATATAATTCATAATTTTTTTCTGCAGGTTTTTAGAAACACACAAATATCAGCTTATATCATAACTTTAATTACCTTTTGCCTTCCAAATATGTGAGCCAGCAATATTCTTTATTCATATCCCATCCTCAAACTAACATCAGTAAGTCAGTTTCTGAACAGTGCAAATAGAAAAAGAAACCTTCCTAAAAATGTCATTTTAAAACCACATGCTTATCAACCCAAACAGCTGCTTCATATCTAACATTGATAATTGTATATAACATTTTCATTAGCTAAAGAAGTTAGTAACAAACATAAAGCCAATAGTTAGAGATCTAAAAGAAGAAAAAATTGTACAAGAACATATATATATATATATAGAGAGAGAGAGAGAGAGAGCAATCAATTAAATAGAAAGTGAGGCAGCTATATGGTGCTGTAGATAGAATACCAGCCCTCAAGGCAGGAGGATATGAGTTCAAATTTGACCTCATAGATAATACATATTAATTATGTGAATCTGGGCAAGTCACTTAACCACAATTGCCTCTCAAAAAAGAAAAAAAAAGAGAGAGAATTAAATCGAAAGAGTGTGAGGTAACAAATACTTTGGAGCTAGAATTCAGAGTCAAGGAACCTGGTCATTTATTATTATTGTGTTTTTCTTTTTAATAATAATAAGCTGAAGAATCCTGCTATTAAGCTCAATATCCCATTGAGGAAAGACCATACAAATCTAAGCTTTTATTATAGTAAAGGAATAAATGTAAAAAGGGAAAGGTAAACTTAATCAAACAATGCTAAAGTAGTGCTCACTGAAATGTAGGCATTACCAATAGTATGATAAAAGAGGAATGTCATTCAATATGACATAATTCCATTCATATTCTCCAGAATGTCTTTCTCCATTTCTTCTTATTTCAGAAAAGTACTTTTCTCATCACAGATTTACAAGATGCAATTAGGGCTTTGACACTGTTGTTGTTAAATTCTTATCTGTTTAGCTAGCTAGCTGAGTTCCCCCACAATTTGAATTTCATATTTGCCTTTGATTCCTGTCTTAATTTTTGTTGTTTTATCATTTTAAGTTATGAAACAACTGCTATTATCCTAGGAATGCTTGTACAGTGATGGATTATATTTTCCTTTGTTTGACTGCCAAAATAGCACACTTGTCAAAATGCTTATATTAAATGGTCTTTTCCCAAGCCACATGTACTTCGAGGGATTCAACAGCTCAGTTACAGTTTATAGTATTAATTTATAATCTCTAGAGATCACTTGAGCATTCAACATTTTTTTTCCCAAGAACCTAACTCCACTAGCTTACCTGAGGCAGATAGAAGTTTTTTGTTTGTTTGTTTGTTTTGCAATATTCTTTTTCTTTTCCCCAAAAATATACAGAATTATAAGGGGAAGGGGACAGAATATTTCTCTCTTTATGAATTTAGTGAACTCCCAGCTAAGAATATTCTCTTTATATTTCTCAATAAACAACAGTTTTCTAACTTATAGTCTTAGAGAGGTGATTAGAGGATCAAGAATTCTCAAGATCACTTAGCTAGTGTGACAGAGATGGAATTGGAACTCAACATATCCTGAATACAAGGTTATTTCTACATCTTTTATACTGATTTCCTCTTGTGATATATTCACATATCCATATATGCATAGATGCTTACATATATACTATTAATGTCTACATAGAGTCTTCTATAAATATTAGGAGTTGCCACATCATCTTCAACAAGGAAAAATTTGGTGGAGTATTTATGCCTACGGTTGGAATCTTTACAAATTGTTAAGTCATTAGAGTTGATAAAGACAATAATTATCTAATTTAGCATGGTTCAGTATCCTTGATCTGATCTTACAAGGAGATGTTTTGGACCAGAAGAAACAAGGTACTCAGTGGAACAGAGAAACAATGCTTGTGTTCACACGTTTGGGAGATTTCAGGGTTTAGTATGAGATATCCGAATTCACACCTCCCTTAATCCCTGCCTCCAGAAGGAGGAGTCAACCTTTGGGAGATCATATATAAAGAGGCTCTTAGCTTCGGGTTAGGGAGTTACTTCGGAAACATTGCCAGGGGTTGGAGAGAAGTACTCTGGGAGGAAGCCCACAAGTGCTCTCTCGGAGGCAAGGGAGATTCATTCCATTTTCTACCTGGCTGGCTGGAGGCTGAAGGACAAACCTTTGGATTTGGAGACATTCGGAGGGAGCTCTTGGAACCAAGCAGAGAGATAGGCCAAGAAAACAACCCGGCTATTCTGAGGAAGCAATAAAAGATCTGAACTTTTACTACCTGGCTGCATTTGGGTGATTATTACTTTTAACTACTACTAAGGCTGCCTCCAGAAAACCTCCCCAAGAAACCTGCTCCCAGAGAGATCCATTATATTATAAAGAAGAAAAACACCACAGCCTCCAAACCTGTAGGCAACAAGATATGTAAACAACAGGATCTTAATGAGTTGCTTTAGGTATATAAACACACCTTGGATGATTCCTTTTTACATTTTCTTGAAGTATAATGGAGAGTAAAAGACAGTATTTGCATATGAATGTAATGGAATATTATTGTAAAGAAAAATAATTAATATGAAGAATTCAGAGAAATGGAATGAAATAAAGAAAAACAAGATAATGCAATAAATAATGGAACAAGTTAAATATAAAACTTACCAAAAGAATGTTGACCTTTGAGCAATAGAAAAATTTAATGTAACAATGTTTTGGAATGAGAAGCTGTGAATAACTTTGCTATTCTCAGTAGTACAATCATCCATGACTACTCTGAAGGATTTATGATGAAAAATCCCATCCATACCCAGAGAAGGAACTAATTGTGTCTGAATACAAATTTAAGTATTCTCTCTCTCTCTCTCTCTCTCTCTCTCTCTCTCTCTCTCTCTCTCTCTCTCTTTCTTTCTCTCTGTTTTGTCACTCTCTCTGTCTCTCTGTCTGGCTGTCTGACTGTCTCACTTTAACTTAATTTTCTTGAGAATTTTTACTGTCATTAGGACAGGAGACATGTTTTGTTTTGTTTTGTTTTTCCCACAACTTGACTTTTATGGAAATGTTTTGCATAATTTCACAAGTGATTTCTAAATTGTGAATGGGGATAAGGGAGAGAACCTAGAACTCAAAAATTCAGAATGAATGTAAAAAATTATTTTAAATGTAACTATAATATTATATAAATAAATAAAACAAAATTTAAAAAATTAATGAACATGTCAGAGAATAAATAAGTGTTGAGAGTGTGGGGGGGAGACTACCAAAACAGAATATACTGTGCACAGTCAGAAATTGTCTTCATGATATTTCTGTTTTTGCTTAATTGTTTCACTCAGTCACAAATAAAAATTCAATCTGGAAGGGAGAGGAAGAGAAGAAGAAGGGAAGATGAATAAAGAAAAAAACATAAAGAGGTTAGGACTGGAGTTATTTTTGAAAATCTGGATGAAGTATATAGTCTTTAACTGGAAGGTAGAGTGAAGAACTTCTTTCAACTCTTCCATATAAGTCTGTTGCCCTTTTCATCCAGCTCTTTAATTCCTCACTTGGCTGAGCTCTTTTGTACTTCTCCATTATGTCCCTTTCTCAACCATCCTTTCTTTTTCAACTTATTTTTGTTTGCCATCTTTCTCCATTATTTTGTATGCTCCTTAAAGGCAGGAACTGTCTTTCTTTCCAATAGTTGTATTTCCAGCACATAGCACAGTGTTTGCACATAATGAGCACACAATGAATGTTTATTGACTCACTGAGTGAGTCTTTTCTCTTAGTAGCTTAGGAAACTCATATATTCTTTGAATTTGAGTTCTTCATGTATTAGTTTGCATTATCTGTTTCCTAGAGTTATTTTGATGGATGTTATTTGTAATCTTAAAAATTCTATTCGATCTGAACTGTCATTCTTTTTATTGCCTTGGACTCCGTATTTCTGTGTCTATTATCACAGTGATATTCTGTCAGCACTAGCTATTAATGACAGTTCCTTTAAACATAAACATATATAAAGAGATTTATTTTTCAGAATCTCATTTAAAACTTACAAGACTTGTATTATTGAAATGGGATTATGTTATGTAATTTTAAACTCTGAACAGTCATCCCCATTATTATATATAATATTCTCAAATAGGGTCACTACTCATGTTTTGCAAATTTTATAATTATGATGCTGCGTATAGAACCCATTGCACACATATACTATGTAAACACATGGATCCGATAAAGTGATGGCCCCAAATCCTTCCTTACATATCTTCTGTGATATAAGTGAAAGTCTGGAAACTATGTACAAATATTTAGCTGTATCAAAGATCAATCAACAGATATTTATTACATAAACATTATGTTCTAGGCAGTATGTTGGGCACTGGGGATGAAAAAATAAAATTAGCACTCCTTGTCTTCAAGGAGCTTATATTCTATTGAGGGATAAATACACAATTTAAATTATTTTTTAAAAATGAAAGACAAAAACTCACTGGATTGACAGATTTCCTTCAATAACTGAGTGAATTCTCAAAGTAAACAGTTACATCAGTATTTTTCAGCACCTGTAATAACAATGAATCCATTTTATTGTGCTGTGGTATTTGCAGAACACTTTCCTCAAACCAATCCTTTGAAAGAGACAATATTACTAAACACATTTTCACTAATATTTTTACTAATAAAGAAATGGAAGATTAAATATTTAGCTGTATGACTTTGGAAAAGTCACACAGCTAGGAGTGTTAGAGAATATAAACCAAGATCCCTGTAGACTCTAAGCCCATTAATATAGAAATTAAGCTATAATTTTTTGTGTATTAATGGTTTAGGGAATTTTAGAAACCAGAATATTACAAAATTTTATCATTGTAATGAAACTCAAGATCTGCTTAGTCTAACTTGTTTGTGAATAACTACCCTAAGTTGTCAGTCATACTTTGTTTCAAGAGTTTTGATGGTAAAACATGTCAGGGTAGCAGCCTCGCTCATTCAATTGTTAATTTCTTTGCATAAAATCTCTTCTCATCATAATGCCTCCTCTGCATTGTTACCAAATAAATATACTCTTTAAGAATATTTACATATAATCATGTCACTCCTCTGCTCAAGAAAATGCAATGACTCCATTTTTTAAGATAAAAATCAAAGTACTTCTTGGCTTTCAAAGACCTGACTGGAATCTATTTATAGACTGATGACATGTTAGTCCCTCTATTGCAGTTTATGTTCTAGACAAACCTTCTTACTATTTCAAAAATGTAACATTCTCACCCAAAGAATAATAAGCATATATATCCAGAACCAAAAGAGTCTTCAGAGGCTATTCTATTCAATCCCAATTTTACTTTGTAAGAAGTTAAAGTGACTTGCTCCAGATTACACTGAACAGATTGCCTCTAATAGCTAAAATATTATTATTTTTCATCTTCTCTTTTTTAAAACCTCAAGTTCATTTTTAAACTCCTCCACTCAACTTCTTGAAGTTGCTTCTTGAAGCATTATCCAAACCTTTTTTCTGCTGTCATTAGTGTCCCCATTCATTGGTATCTATCCTGCTTTTACTTCTCTATAATTATGTTTTACTGCTTCAACAAAATGTAAACTCTTTGAGGACAGGATCTGACTCACTATTGTATTTATATCTCTAGTATCTAACAGAGTGCCATACAATAGAAAGAGCACTGAATAGAAGACTTATTGGTCAATAACTTTAATTGTTAGGAAGTTTATTTCTGATCTCACACACACAGAGACTAAAACTGCCTCTGCAACTTTCACACAAAATAAATTTGGATTTTTGCTTTCTAGAGCCAAGTGGAATAAGCATAATACCCTTTTCTTGTGGCAGGGTTTTTTTATATATATATATATATTTAAAGATAAGAAACCCTGCTTCCTTCTCAAGTGTTTTCTTGGAAATAATCAACCTTTACCATTTCCTCCAAGTAATCCTCACCTAGCATTTTTAAGCCTTTAATCATTATATCACTTTCCTTCCTAAAATGAGTTATTCAGAAGTAGACCCAGTATTCACATGTGTTCTTTCCAAGCAAAGAAAAACAAACAAGTTTTGTGCTTCTTGGATAGTATCCCTCTCTTGATGAAATTAAAACTTGCATTTGTTTTTTGTCTTTCCTACCATACTTCTCATTTTTACTAACAAGAAAACCACGAAGGACTATATTGATTTCAGTCTTAGCTCTTGCACTTTGTGTTTATGAGGTTAATTCTTTTAAGCCCAGTTTTAAGACTTTACATTTAACTCAATTACATGCCATTTTATTTGAGTTGGCTTAATAATATTCATCAAGAACTTTTCAAACCATGTCATCCAAATCCATGTTTCTCTCAGCTTTATGCCTTCTATAAACTTTAGTAACATGATATTTATATTTTCATTCAAGTTACTGATTTAAAATATAATTAATAAACAATATAGCCAGAATAATACAGAGGATAAAAATTAAGATCATGCTCAAGGTTCAAGGTCAGAAAAACCTGTATACAAGTTCTATATCCGACATATACTGGTTGCATGACCCCACTGGGCAAATAAATTAAATATCTACTTCCTGTGCTCGGGGAGATTTTCTGAAAGTATCTTATAGAATAGATGCTATTCTGTTAAGGGAAAGAGTTTACTCACCATCAATTCTCCATATTAAATAAATTGTCTGGTCAAATAATGATAATAACAGAAACAGCAACCACAATAATACTGACCTTTAAGATAACATTTAGCTCTGTAATGATTACTCTTTGCAACTCTTATCGCATATACATACACTCAATACACACATGCACACACATACACACACCATGAAACTCTGTCAAATATATTCTGTTAGCTATTTAAACACTGAATATCATTTTATGTGTAGACATCCCTCCAAGGGCTTAATTACTTTTCCAAAGTAAATCACTCTCAACAACTCATGGACCTCTAGAAAAAAAAATCCCAACCAATTTTATCTGTGTAGAAGTTGTATTATTTTGCACATGTAAGTTATGAATGTTCACATAAACTTGTCAAGATGTGGCTCTCAGTTTGGCAAGACTAACTATCTCTGGAGTCTCCTAACCCCACCGTTCTATAAGGAAGACATCCTTGCCAAGAGGGAAAACAGGAGGTTGGAAGCAATTCTAGCAAGAAACCTTTCTCTAGGTATACAGATATAGATATATAGACATGTGCATATACATATACACAGATATGCACACATAAATATTGTATGGACACACATATGTTCATATACACAAATACAGATATAGGTAAATTGTATGTACACATGTTTGTTTACATAATATATTGTTGGTCTAGGTGATATAATTTTTAGATTAAGCTGGACATCTGATTCTTTTTTACAAAAGAAGCATTCCGAGCGATATATCTGAGACTTGACTACCCTCTCACAATGTACCAGATTCAAAATAAACATATAAAACAAATAGCAAATAAACATATTTATGTACCCAGAAAACAGAAATTAAAAAAAAAGTTTATCTAAGAGAATACATAATAGGCAACACAAAATGAATGAGTTCTCTGCTCAACCAAGAGGTAAATTCTCAGATTTCACCCAAGGGTCTGCACTATAGTAAATTAGAAATACACACATGATAAGATCTCTCCATGTTAGATTCTTCCCTGAGTCATTCTTTCTATTTAAGGACCTGAAGAGAAGTTGGAATAGTGTAGCACCAACAGGCCAGCGTGTGTTCTCCTTAGTTCTCCATAGAGATGTGAAAAAGAAAAAGTAATTAATTTATCTCCATCAAAGAGGACCTCCTCTGCACAACACACACATACACATATGCAATGATGCAATACACCCTTTTTGTGCTGTCATAGGCATATTTGTGGCACTAAAGAAATATTTAAGTAAGAATATGGATTATTTCAAAAGTGTTAATCTGAAATTCTTAAATTTCTTAATAGAAGGTCTATAAAGTCAACAATGGAAAGATGGAAACAATTTTTCTTTGTATCTTTACATCTCGTTACAATACATACAAAATTGTAGTTCAGACACTGGCATGCCCCCATTTCTTTATGATGGTTTTGATATAATCTTTTTTGCTCATAGAAATAATCAGCAACTACTAAAATCATTTTTAACTTCTTATAGATTCTTAATGAGTCTAAGGCACACTTTAACATTTATCTTTCTGGGGTAGAAATAGAAAGTCTCTTATTTCTCTGATATTTTGGATAACTGATCCCAAAATAAACTTGATAACTGGGGATCTATTTCAAAGAATCTCAATATAAGAGATTTGCTTTTTCAATCCTTAATTCTGAAATTGTGGGAAAATGTGTACTTTTGGAGTGTTAAAAAAACAAGTTATGTAATATCACTTAATATGAAGAGAAGTATAGCAAAATACAATATTTCATGAGAGGGATGGAAGATATGAAAAAATAGGTTGATTCTGAATGTGTCAAATTACCACAATTACAGAAAAACAAGTGGGGGCATGTGATTTAAAATGACTCCTAGCAAGTAGTGAGGATGTAAAGAATATGACATCTATTACCTTAGATCTTAAGGTCAGTAAAGCAGTGTACTTTTGTTTAAAACATATATTACCAATGAAAGTATTTAAAACCTCCCATCTAACCATAGCTTCTCAAGGATCCAGAAGCCAAGAGAAAGATTATAATCCACTACTAATGCTATCAAAGCAAAGTAATACAGCTGATGGAAAATATAGTTGAGCACTCCCAGCAGATGAAGGTGTGAATTTCCCCATATATCATCTTAATGGCAACATTTTCTACAAAGCGACATGGAGCACTCCTTTCATATTTCATGAGTTCTATTTGCCTGACTTCAAAATGCCAAATGTGCCAGGGAACAGGGCTTTAATATTCATGGGTTTCTGAGATGTCTCTGACAGTTGTCAACTAGAGAAATGGCTTCATCAAGAAGGAATCTGACTTATGATTTCTGGCACACACATAAAATCACATACTCATTCACCTATATATTCCACTTGAAATGTGTATTCTTTGCATATTTATCTTTTATGAAAATTACATTCTAATGTAGCCATAAAATCCTTTATGCAGCAGTAAGACATTTTAAAATCTTATCTGGACATGGCTGCCTGATATAAGTACTTTTGTGGACCCAAAATGTTAAAATAGTAGTAATAGAAAAAATTTTTAAAGATATATGAGCAAAAAATGTTATGTAACTTAAGTAAATATATCTTAACAAGTTTAGGAAAATACTAAGTTGAAATACCATGAATAATTTTGGTCTGGATCTCTGTTTTAAGTATGGGAATTTTCTCTTCTAACTCAGGTTAGCAGTTCTTGAAAAATAAATTTCATTTCTCACCTAAATATGTATATGTGTAAATGTACACACATAAATATTACATATCATATATATATATAATATCTATGTGTATTAAACTCTATATAGTAACATATATTTTTTAATTTTTCTAAGAAACGGCATCATCACCAAATCACTTCAAATAATGACTTTTTTGCGATATGGTCTTTTTGTAAATATCAAACTATGATGTAAAGAATTTACAATTTATCCTAGTAAAGGAAGTAGCTGGAGGTTTATTAGAATGCATGTATTTAAACATTTGATATAAGTCTTTGCCAGCTTCTACATGAACTGTTTGACCTTTCATTAATCACTTATTGACTTCTTATCTAAATACCTATTTTAAATTATGAGTATATGTGTATATAAAACATCATATAAAACTTAATTGGGCAATCATGCATGCCAGATAATTGAAGTTGCAGTAAATGCTTTCCTGAAAAAAGAAAATACCTTAGTGATTTGAGTTATACAATTGAATAAAATTTCTTATATCCTAAGGATGATGAGGTTTTGCCAAGAAATTTGCTGCTTGCTGCATAAAGTTAGAAGTAAATCTAGGATAATGGATAATATGCTTAATGTTCAAACACCTGGTACACAAACCTTCAGAGGAAAAAGTCAAAGAAATGATCCTTAATACCATTAGAATAGAACAGGTCTTGTTGACTGAGGCTTTGCCTGTGAAGTTGATTAGAATGAATTTCACTTTAATGAAGCAGTACATTGAATTTGTAGCACACCAACTTACATTGGAACTAGATTTTAGCAAGCTTCTTAAAGTAGAAAATCCATTTTACTTTATAGAGAATATCTCTTTGGAACAGAAAACTAACTGCTTTGAAAAAAAAGTTGAATAATATCAGCAAATAGAAGTGATGTCAAATCCAGCTGAGAATTCTTTTACTGTGAATTCAGGTTTTTAGAGGAACTTAAAAACATGTTATTAGTTAGTAGCATAGAGTGCTGGACCTGAAGTCAGGGACATGGTGGGAGGCAGGTGAAGAGGGGGAAAATAAATTGGTAGTAGTTATTTGTACAATTACTCTTTATATGTTACTCTTTTATATAGTGTTGTATGCCAAACACTGTGCTAAATGTGTTATAATTATTATCACATTTGATCTTCACAATAACTGGGGAGTATTAAGTTGTTATTATTATCCACATTTTACAGATGAGAAAACTGAGGAAAACTGAGATTATATGACTTATTCAGCTACATTTTGATTATCCAAGTGCACTTTCCAGTACACTTACCATGTTACAACTTTTCTTCTCTTTTTAGCGTATTCTTATTAGGTATGTGAAGTTAATTTTTTGAGGAAGGTCACGGGCAGTGTGTGTGCACCCTATTCCTAGTAAGAGACAGCATCATTTCCCACTCCAGATGCCTAGTAGAGAAAGGCCTGAACAGCAGGATGGTCAGAGAGAAGGGAGGGGAGAAGAGCAACAGAAAATAATTAAAGATATTCTCTGCAAGTTCTCTTTGATTCACTCTTAACCAGAGTTGTGCTTTAGGTTGTCATATAGATTTTTGTGAGTCTTAATTGAAGAGCCTCAGGAGAGACTCTGATATTCTACTCCCTCAGTTATTTTGAAGTGGAAGGGTGGGAAGGGTTCCACACATCAACTAAATTGAGAAGAATTGAGGGAATTTTTTGTGGTGAAATAAAAAAGAGGAGACAGGAAGAAATGCAATGAGATAAATCCTTTGAGGTTACTTCTAAAATTCCCAGTTTGTTATTCTCTTTTTTATATATTACCTTCTACAATTTTTTTCAAGAAATACTGTATTGCTATGTTTGATTTAGGAGAGGAAAAAACATCAAATGTGTTCATGTAAGTTCTTTACATCTAAAGAATTGTGAACAATATAAGTGGAAAACAAAATTTTTGTATGAAAACTGTCTTTCCCCCTTCACTTTCATTACTTAGAGCTCAAATAAAACATTGACGCTTAAAATCTTATTAAAGACCCAAGAGAGTATTTGTAGACAATGAAAGAATTTAAATTCTTTTAAATTAAAGAACAAATGTTTAGCCTTCATTTTCCATAAATTCATGTAGGGTACTATCCTTATAGTGATGGAGGTTCATAGATTGTTTAGTGAATTGACTACTTATAGTTATTCATCTTGGACCTAGAATTAAGACAGAAGTTAATAATATTATGCAAGATATTTGACAAGTTTTCACTGAGGAAGGTAATTAAAGCTCCAGCTTCATGATAATCTAAATTCTGTAGCTAATTATTCGTTATGAGAAGACAGAATTCTTTGGTAAGTGTAACTCTAAATATGAATGAATTTATCTCTAATTTTAACCAATTATATATTTAAAGAATCGTATTCAGACTGGAGGATTGGATGATTCATTTTTTTTTATAAGGATTTTCTTTTAACATTGTCTTAGTATGAACAGTACTTTTGAGTACTAGATTCAGAAACTCAAGTCATAATTTGAAGTGAGTTTCAAATGCAGCATAACCAATATTTTAGTCATAATAATAATTTTAAAAATAGATTACTATCTATAGTGGCAAAATGTTTGAGATCTTTAATGGCATTATATTTCCCCCCATTATTATTTTGTCAACAATTTAGAACCATAAGCCTTGAAAATCAAGCAGTTGGAACACTCAAAGCTTTCAATTACCAAAAAGAGAGAGAGAGAGAGAGAGAGAGAGAGAGAGAGAGAGAGAGAGAGAGAAATCAATCTATCTAGGAAAAAAAAAAAAAAAAAACATGATTTCAAAGGATTAAGATTCTATTGCACGGTGATTGTTTTTATCCAAAAGACAAAAATGTTCAGTAGAGATGGTAGCTTTTTTATCATCAGTGGAAGTATTTGTTCTAATATTAAGCACCAATTATGTGCTTGGCATTGAGGAAGAAAGCACAAAGTTGAGGCAGCTTCTGAAGTTAAGGAGCACATAGGATTTATATATAACATGTTCAGAGAAAATTAAATACATAGAGAAAAAGAGGGAAGGAAGAAAAGAAATAAACAAGGAAGAATGAAAGATAGGGAGGGAGAGCAGGAGGAAGGAAGAAAGAAAGGAAGAAAGAAAACAAAAAAGAAGAAAGGAAGAAAGGAAGTAGGTTAGGAAAGAAGAAAAGAAGGAGGAAGAGAAGATAGCAGGAAGGAAGGAATATTAGAAAATGACTTCAAAGTGAATAAGTAAACTGTCTTATAATTACATAGCTATTTACTATTCAAGACAGCATTAAACTTAAGCCCAACTCTGAATCTGAAATATACAAGTGTATTTAATTCATCTATCTGTCTCTCTGTCTCTCTGTATCTCTCTCTATCTCTGTCTTTGTCTCTTTCTCCCTGTCTTTGTCTCTCTCTCTCTCTTTTCTCTTTATCTGTTTACTTTTAGCTTGAAAACAGGCAGCAATGGATATTACTTTGCAATGGGCTAGTTTTTCCATCTTTATAACTGAGTGACTAAAATTTATTTAAAACTATTCAGTTCCCCTAGGGTAGTGTTATATGCTGAAGGTATTCCTCTGTCAATGTTTTCCACATAACTTCCTCAATAAACTGCTTCTGAAGTTTATTCTGTGGTACTAAGACCCATGAAGTGGTACAAGAAGAAAGCAGCAAAACCAATAAAAATAAGCTGAGTAACAAGAAACTTAAAAGTCAGAAGAAGAATCATAAAGAATAGGGAAGCATTGTGGGAGAATGGAGGACAAACTTTTTTTTTTTTTTTTTTTTTTTTTTTTAATCCATAAAGCATTCAGAAGAGTTTGTTGTTAAGGGAAAAAGGGCAGAGAGAAAATGAGGAATTTTCATTGATCCATCAATCTTACTCTTTCCTTAAAACCCCGAAAATCATTGTGATAGGAATGAAGTTTGAACAGAGTATTGGCCCTCAACATGTAGAACTTGAGTGGAAACTCTAGCAATTATCTCAAAGTCAGGACATGAATAGAAAAGGGTTTATCAGCCAAAAGATTTATTTTTTCAACTTCCATAAGATTAAGGTGGTCCCCTCCCTCAAAAAACCTCTCATTTTTTTCCTTCTGGAAGCAGTATCTCCATTTTCTCTCCTTATCTTTTGCCTTATTTTATATCTTCTTTCTCTTATGTTCAAAATGGGAGAATCAAATTGGAAAGTAAAGGTAAATTGCTCCACTGGAATTCATGTCCTAAGTTTCTTGAAGTTTTGTTTTATGGGGAAATGTCAAAGCTCTGCTCATTACACAAAATGTGTGTACATGCATGCCCACATGTACACACACACACACACACACATGCACACACACACACTCATCCACAGAAGCAACCTTTTATTGCTCTGGAATTCCTTGAAATGTCCTGGGCAAAATATTACTTGACTCAATTGATATTTTATATAATTCTCTGTCGTCCTTATTGATTTATATTTCCATCTTTGATTAGCATCTTTTTACTTTTCCCAGATTCTTTATCTTACTTCCACCAAGCAAAAAAAAAAAAAAAATGACACTGACAAATGGTCTTGAAGAAGACTTCTTTCTTTTTTTCTTTTTTTTTAATTGTCTGATGTCTTGTATCCTTGTGGCATATCTTTCCTCACCACTCAATAAATTCTAAAATGTGTATTAGAATTTTTGTGAGTTCACATTTTAAATCCTGCCTTTCAACTCTTCATTAACAAATACCACTTCAAAAGCACTTCTACTTTTTCTGTATTTTCAAAATGAAAATCTTGAATGGAAGGTCATGCTATCCTAAAATCTACTAAGAAAAGATATTTTGAATAGAGACATACCTGTTTTTATTATTTTTCTGTAATTGTTGACTTAAATGTTTAGTCTGAAATATCCATTGAAAGATATATGCAATGTTACACATATTTTTAAGGCAAATATTGTGTAAAATTGCTGATAATTCTGCCATATTACCTTTCTAATTTGTGGTTTAATGCTTTTTTTTTTTATCACAAACACACTTCACTGAATACTTTCATGTCTTTTTTCTCCTTGGAGCCCCCAAATTAGTTTTCTATGATGTTGTTTTGTAACTTCTCAAATAATAGATTGGCAGTATTTATTGCAGAGTCAATTAATCATACCTTAATACTTGGAAATATTGATGTGTCCCCATCAGTGAAGGTACCTCAGCAACTGTCTTTTATTTCTCATATTTAGCATCCCTAAAAATTGGTGAGCTTATATGAAAGTGGTTAATGAAAGGACACCCTTACCTTGCCCCTGCCTTGCTGTTTTCATTCCATTATTGTTCATTGTTAAAATATTTATATAGTAAAATTAACTCTTCCTTACTTCAAATTCTAATTTTTCCCCTAACTCTTCCATTTGGAGCCAGTATGAATACTCTACTTTTCAAGTACTCAAAATTTGGTGAAACTTGTGCATTTTCTAAGTTTTCCCTTTCCTGAACTAAACACCCCAAATCCTTCAAGAAATCTGTATATGGCATTCAAGTCCTTGCATCACTATGATTACTATTGTCCAGAACAATGAGCTCATTGATGTACTTACTATTCTAAACTGAGCATAAATTTCTAAATGTGGTCTATCAAAGGTGGAATGTACAATAAAATTTTTGGGTTCTGACCATTATGCCTCTCAATACAAGTAAGAATCTCAGCAGTTTCTTTGTCTTCCATGTATATTGATATTTCTTCCAGCCCTTCTAGGACACAAATCATCATTGGCAATATGCTATAAGTTACCTGTAGCCAATATTATTATCTCAATTAAAACTCAATTCCCATTTTGCTATGATTTTTCTCAGTGACCCTTAAACGTGTGTAGTATTGATGGGGATAAAGTAGACAACCTTTGTCTAGGTGGGTTCTTTGTGCAGATAAAAAAACCTAGAAACTTGGCCCAGTGAACTTTAATTCTCCTCTTCTTGCCTTATTTCTATTAAACCTGATTCTTCCTTTGAAACAAAAGAGATACTTAGCTCTTGTGCACAAAAGTTTATTTATTGAACTGGTAAATATAATAAAACTAGGGATCAATTGAATTGTTCGTGTGTATGCTACTACTTGGGTACTGCATTGTAGGAAAAGAGGGTATACCTTTAGAAAGGGTAGAATTTTTAAAATGTATTGTCCAGAGTGAGATTTCTGACTTGGACCTCAGACTCACAAGAGGAAATTTTTGATTAAATTCAGCAATCTCCCAGAGAAGAGAGAATATCTTTACTTGTGTTTTCTGTAGGTTTAAAAACAAGTTAGAAAGAACTGTCTGGGAATTTAATAGACTGGACAATACAGGCATCTGCCATTACTTATGAACTGGTTGAAGAGGAAATAATGATCATAGAAAGGAGAAGAATAGAAAAATAAAAAAAAATACCTTTCCCTGGAGATGTTTATATTCTATTAGGGTAAAGGTAACATATGCTACAAATATAAACACTCTAAATAAAAATTAATCTTGTAAGGATTAGATGGTAGTAATTCAGAGGATTAGAAAAGGACTCATGCAAGTAGGATTTGAGCTGAGTTTTTATGAAATCCAATGATTCATGGACACAGAGATAGGAAGGAAATATATTTCAGACATCATAGGGGACAGAGATCCTGTAAAAGCACAGAGATGGAATATGGAATTTTGATTGTGAGTTACAGCAAATAGGTCATTTTTACAGGAACATAGAATGTGTGAAGTGGAATCATGTAATCAGCTCAAAAAGATAGGCTGAAGCCAGATTGTAAAAGACTTTATATGCCAAATAAAGAAGTTTATATCTTATCTTAGAGGCAATATGGTAACACTGAAGTTATATGAATAGAGAAGTGATATGGTCAGAACTGTGCTGTATGTAATAACAATTTAAAATCAGAAAGACCAGAGTTCAAATATAACTTCAGACACTTACTAGCTGTATGACCTTGAATGATACAGTCAATTTAAATATGCTTCTGGCTTTTTTCCCATCTAAATAGTAGGACTAATATAGCACCTATGCCTTGGAGATATGAGGATAAAATGAGATAATGATTGTGAAGTATCTTACAAACTTTAAAGCACTATATAAATTCTAAATCGTATTGTTATTATTATTAATTACTGTTAGGATGACTCCACGGTGATAAAGTGGGTTACTGGTAAGATAGCTGTGTTCTAAAGAGAAATTAGGAGGAAATAAGGATATTAGGAAAAAACAATAAGCTCAGTTTAGTGCTAATTTAGATATTCTGTTTTGGAGTTATGTTTATGTTTTCTTTGAGATAGGTACAGCATATTTATTTAGAAATATTTAATATAAAGATATCAAGGTAGAATTTTATCTCAGGAGAGAAACTAGAGCTGAATATAGAAAAGTAATCTGCCAAAGATATTATTATTAAATTTATGGGAACTGATAAAAATCATTGAGAAAGACGATGTAGAAAGAAGAGAAAACAGAATATAATAAAGTTATTTACAAGAATATAAACAGAAAGAACATGGGTGATGATTCTTCAAAGAAGACTGAGAAAGGAACAGCCATTCAGATCAAAGAATAAAAAGTGGAGAGCGTATTCAGAAAGGACTGATCAAAAATCTCAATATTACTAGAAAGTCAAGGTGGCAGAAGAACAAATAATAGACAATTTAAAATGAATAATAATTTTGGAGGGAGTACTTTATTTTCAATTCAGTAACGAATTCAGAAGTTTGATAGAAAGATTTTGAAAAAATAAATAAAATAAGAAATGGTTATATATACCCAATGGGTGTGTCACATATATGTGTGCGCATATTTGTATATAATCTATATTTTTTATATGTGTGTATGTTTTTCATACACTCCCAAGTAACAAAGGGACTCTGAAACTCTCTGAAAACTCCTACAAGGAGAAATTCTCTTTGAATCCTCCTCTGTGAGACTTACCCTTAAAGAAATAAGATAAAGTGGTTTATCTTAGTAGGACTAATTGAAGTATTCAATTTCAAGATTTTCTACCCTATTGTTGGCTCAAAACCACTCCCAGTAAGTGGTCTTATCTAGGCCTGGGGATAATGACAGCATTGAGGGAATCTCATTCAATGGAAACTTCTATCTCAGATTTCCTTATAAAAACAGCAATTTTAAACTCACTCCTTTGCAGACCTCATATGCCTTCCATGGTTTATTAGTAAACTCTGTCCGCTGGAATATTCTCTCTTTTTATCCTCATCTATTTCCCTAATGAGATTTTATACCTCTCTGTCGGGATTTCTCTACTAGAAACTTGACTTTTCTGTTGGGAATGTGCCACTAAGGAATTCAGCCTTTCTATTCATGCATAGCAAAGACAGAATTCCCATTGCCCATAATACATTTCTTTTTATCAGTCTAGCTTTTCGGGTCTATAAATTGCTTTAGGAAGTATCTCTGCACCGCCAGAAGGGGGTTCCCAAAATTCCCTACCCATGGGCGGAATCCCAAGGGAATTTAGGGGAGCTAAACCTCTTTTTTGGTTCCCTGAACCCCAAACCTGCCACTAACCTTATCATTTAACTCCCTGACCACTAGAAACCCTAATCTCATCATTTGGTTCCCTAAATCTAGATATCATAATAGAGAAAGGACTCTGGGGACTAAGTATGGATCACAACATAGTATTTTCACTCTTTTTGTTGTTATTTGCTTGCATTTTGTTTTCTTTCTCATTTTTTCCCTTTTTGATCTGATTTTACTTGAGCAGAATGATAATTGTGGAAATATTTATAGAAGAATTGCACATTTAATATATATTAGATTACTTGCCATCTAGGAGAGGAAGTGGGGAAAAGGGAGGGAAAAAATTTGAAACACAAGATTTTTCAAGGGTGAATGTAAAAATTATCTATGCCTATGTTTTGAAAAGAAAAAGCTTTAATAATAAAAATTTTTATTTATAATATTTATTTTTACTTTATCTTTATTTCTGAAATCCCTTCTTCCTCCAGCAAGCCATTCTTTTCAACAACAACAACAACAAAAAACCCAAACCCAATTATAAAGAAAGAAAAAAAATATTCACCATAGCCAATCAACACATTTTCAATGCCTTGAATTTTAGTTTAAAGGATATTCTAAATCCATATTCATCCACTATTGCAAGGAAAGTAGGGGGATATATTTTTCACAATCTTCTTTAAGAACAACTAAGTTTGGTCATTAAAAATATTTCTTTTTTCTTTTTTCACTCTTTTCTTATTTCACTAAAGTCATTATATTATGTTCTAGGGAAGGACAAAATGTAAACGCACATAGTAACTATATACGATATATATATATATATATATATATATATATATATATATATATATATACATATATATGCGTGTGTGTGTGTGTGTGTGTGTGTATACAAAATGATTCTTATGCAATTTAGTAGGGCACTAGCAACTAGGCAAGGAATTCAGAAAAAGGGACACATGTAGGAGATGGTATTTGAACTGAATTTTAAAGAAAACTAAATCTTTTAAGAGAATTTGAGGAACAGGGAAAAAGCATTCTAAAGACTTCTAGATGAACTTATTTAAAAGACAATATTCCACAAGTGCTTCTATAGTTCAGCTAGAAGAAATAGTGGAAAAAAAAGTCCATCCCTTAAAGTATTGTTTTTTGACTACAATTACTTACATAGCAACTCAAAATTCCTCAAGTCTAACTGACTTTATTGAAGATAATGGGAAATATGAATGTGCTTAGAACTGTTTTTGTGTTTGTTTTTTAATGTAAACCCCCAACATTTAGTACAGTGCTTTAAATACCTATTGTGTTGAATGAATTTAGCAAGTATTTGAAATCTACTAAGAGATATGATAATATTTCTTTTGCATTTGTTGCCATAACTTTGTTCAGTTTTATTTTGGTGAACTTTTTTTTTTGTTACAAGTTAAGTTACAAGAAAATATGTCTATAACTTATGATGTACATATAAAAGTGAATCAATTAAATTTAAAAGAAAAAATGGCATCTATTTCAAACCATATGAAGCACAGTATTATTCTTATATTATTCTTTCTTGAACTTAATTGATTTGGCAAGAAGGTAGTGCTTTTTAAGCACTATAATTAAGAGATTCTACCTGGTTTTCTATCTTTTGTAAAATTTCTCCCTAGGGCACCTGAGATAAATATGAATTGAAGACTAAAATACTGAATGTGTTCTGGGTAAGGGGCAATGGCAGTTTCCTATCAGTAGTTTGACATTCTGAATATTAATCAGATTTCTTTAACTTTCTAAGACAATCTGGGTTATTGAATAAGTTGAAAAGTGTTTCAATTTGGTTCATCCAAACCCATCAATCAATTTGTTTTTTGGTACAGTAGTGGAACAAGGCTTTAGTTATTATAGTGTAATTCTCTTATTGGAGCTTACTCTTTGCTTGAGACAATAGTTGACCTTTGCTTTAGATATTGCATTGCTAAATTTTGCAAATTGAGTATACAAATGATTATCAGCTGCATTAGGAAAAAAAAAAAACTAGACTGTTGATCATGTTAGAAATTCTTATGTTTTTTAATGATTTAATGATAACAGGACATTAAAATACTAGAAATTCTGGCCAGAAATCTGAAACCTCATATTTCTGTAGAATTTTCTTCATTTTCTATATTTTTAAAAAGCAAAACAAGCAAACAAACAAATGAGTTTGTTCCTGTTTGTCAACTCTAAATAATTTTTCAATGCAATTGAATTTTCTAATATTGAATTGAAAATTCAATAATTTTCAAATGTCAAAAAACATTATCTTCTAAGTGCTAGAAATTGTGATAGGCACAAAAACAATAACTATAAATAAATACAAGATAGTTTTGTAGGAAAGATGCTGATATTTAGGAGATCAGAAAAGTTTTCTGTAGAAGATTATACTGCTCTCTGAAAGAAGACAGGTTTTCTTTGAGATAGAGATAAGGAGAAAGTACAATCCAGCGTTATGAAATGTCCAGTGCAAAGAAACAGAGGCTAGAAATGCAATGTGATGGGTGAGAATTGGAGAAGATTCAGTTTGGGTGGATTGCAGAGTAGGAGATAGAGAGTAATATATCATGAGGTTAATGAGATGTGTTGGGGTCAGATGCTGTAGGATTTTAAAAGCAAAACAGAGGACGCGAGGAAATCCAAGAAGGATGTATTGCATATATATTGGATGGTCCGTATAGAGGGAAAGAGATGAGAGAAAGAGGAACAGGGATAAGATCATGTTAATTAGCTTAGATTTCTATTTCTAATTTCTATTTCTAAATTTCTAAAGAATATATAATTTACCTTGAATTTCTATTTCTAAAGAATATATAATTTACCTTGAATATAGATATATGTATACACACACAGAATTTATAATTTACCTTGAAATCATTATATGTATGTGTGTGTATGTGTGTGTGTGATGCAAATACTTTTTCCTTTTCAAGGAATTAGAGGGGCATGGCAACCTTGCAATCTAGAAAATCTACATAAAATATTTTTGCCCTTCCTTGCTACCAGAGAATAACTCTAAATTGACTACATGGAAGGGATAACTGTAATTAGAATTACAATTCTCTATGCACAAAACTTAATCAAAGCATGAAAACAATATGCCCTGAAACAGATAACCTCCACTCTGATATTTTAGAGTTTCGGATAAGTTTCTGTCTTACAGAACTAGACTTGGTTCTCTGTCAGCACAGCTGAAATCTATTTGTTTCCCTCCGGGGTGATCTCTGGCAGGGCTCCAAGATGTGAGTCCACCAGTCTGTACTGCCTCTGAGCCACAGAGACTTCCTCTGTCTCAGGTATTGGTAACGTAGCAGCCAGCCCCACTCTGAAGTAAAGAAGAAATGGAAGATTTAAATTATACATAGTTTTGCTTTTTCCTTCTCCTTTCAACTAAAAATGTTTACTTTATTAATTTGATTGGTGGTTTGCTTCAAAATTGCTGATAAAATTGTTTATAATATTTTCTAAATTGTGATCAGGCTTATCAGAGAGTCTATAATCAACTATCATCAATTGGTTTTTGTTTGTTTTTGTTTTGATGTTTTGGGATTTTTTTGTTTGTTGTTTTTTTGTTGTTTTTTACTATATCATACTATAAGTTACTAATTTTACTACTGAAAAAACAATTTAAGCAAGGGAATTTAATTTCCAAATGGAGATCTGAAACAAGATGGAATCAAGTATACTAAATTAAAAAATTAACATACCAATGTAATAGAACTTATCTGCAACACATGATTAATTATATTAAATTAACAAATTAATCCATACTATCTTATTAAGGTACTAAAACTTTCAGTACAATACCTCAAGGGCTTCAACATGGTTATCAAATTTAATGATTTCTACTACAGACTGGTGCTCACTACTCTTAAATCACCTTATTTTTACATACTGCTATAGATTTCTACTATTTCTTCAATGTGATTAAAACTACTAGAATATTTCTGCCTAAAGTAGATTTTCTTTATTTCAGTGTGAGAGAAGGGGGTAAATGAAGAGATATTTGCATGTCAAATCCTTCTGAATTAACTCTAAATGATTTTTCTATTTTGATTTCTGTATTGCTCTGTTGTAATTTTAAATACTATTTTAATGAGCTGGCCATTCCTGAGACATGGGAATACTTCAGTCAAACCAAGATTTGAATTAAAAAGTTATTTATGATGTTATAATCGCCTACTTATTTAGGATGTTGAGATATATTAATAAAAGTTGAGATATATTAAATAATTGGTTTTCAATGGAAAGAATCAATTTACAAGTACTTAGTAAATATCTAGCCTCTATCAGGCACTGAGCTATATAGTAGGGATGTACCTCAAACAAATGATTTCATCATGAATTCTTTTGATGTTATTTCCAGATGTCAACCATGGTGTCTAGCATGCAGTAGATACAATAACATGCCTATCAGTGGTTTGATTAATATAAAAATATATTATGCTTTAATTTCTTTAATTTCCCCAGTTATCATAAGCCCCCAGTCATGACTTAGTAGTCATGATATATTATCACGAGGGTCAATTATTCAGTAATTCAGCTTTTAATGGGATGTGCCAGCCACAAAAACCTAACCAAATTTTGCTGGCTAACCACATTTCAGGTTTCAGAAATTCACCCCAGGATAGTTGAAGTACTTCACACTTACAGATGAAATGTTTTTACTCTTGAACTTTTTTTTTTTTTTTAATGAATGTGCTGTTGACAATTGGCTAATGTAAAGGCTCCTTTCTTCTGTAACATAATCATCTGATGTGTTGGCTTATAAAGGTCATCTTTTGCTGACCAAAATGGGCCATCTCCATTTAGGAAATCAGAAGAGTACAATAGATCAAAAAGGGGTTTACAATAATGTAAACAAAACAATAGCTATAGATTTATAGCTATTGCAAGAAGAGGGAATATTGGCTCAAAAACCTATGGATATTTAGGGAATAAAAAAATCTACTGTTGTTATCACTCCACTGAATACCAAAGGCAAGTTTACAGTAATGACACTAAATTGATTTTGATTACCTTATTTTAATACAAATCTTTGCAAACTTTTCTAACACTAATTCCTGTTGATGGATCCTATTCAAGTATATAGTTGCTGTTAAAAACACAAATTTGAGTACACTGTTTCCTAAAGCTGCTTTCTAACAATGTTCAAATACAACACTTCACTTTCAAAAAGCCCTGTACATAACTAAAACTCAATATTCTCTCTGCTCGCTTCTCAGTAGTCCTTCAAAGATTATGTGCTATACTAAAACAAATACAGAAGCCATAAATATGTGGATTCAAATCCCATCTCTGACAGTTACTTAATCCAAATTGCTTGCCTACCACCCACCCACCCCTCCCAAAATTAAAATATAATGTCTTAAATGGGGGTTGATTGAAGAATTGTGTTATTTTTGAAAGACTGAAGTTTGGAAGATCATTAGATTTAAGGTGAAAAAATAATGAAGGGTGATTGAATCAAGTATTAAATAAATTTAATTTCCTCCAAGTTAAATAAATTTAATTTAAAATTTGTGAATAGAATGTATGTCAATTCTGTTAATGAGAAAATCACTATCAAAACACCCCATTATCTGAGTCAGATAAAAGAAAGTTTATTATGCATTTTTAAATAGGTAAAGCATTAGTTTATATATTTACATGATTATTTTGTTCTGAAAGAATATTTAATTTGATAAGAAGAAAAGAAAAGATAAAACATCTTTAAATGATTTCTTTGTGACCTTTTTGATGGGCTATCTGTGTTACTTAAAAAATATCAAACTGGCTTCAATCCTAGTTGCTCTATAGCTTTGATGAACATATACAGCCATTATTTTCCATCTAGGTTTTGGCTCTCATATTCAGCTTGGCTCTACTAGCTATTCCTGATTTTACATTGGATACATGATTTATAATAATGAAAAATTCTATAGAACAAACAGGAACACATTTTTATACAGGTTTAAATATTGAAGAAGGAAGAAAAAATGATGTTTCAAGAACTATGCAGTTACTGTCTAAAATGAATCACAATAGATGATTATTTTTATTCTGATCTTCACTTTTCCTCCTTTTTTCATCCTTGAGTCCATCCTTGCTTCTTTCATTTCTTCAATATTCCAGAAAGCAGAATTTGGGTATTCAATCTCTGAGCAGGATCATAAATACACTCAGAAGCTAATGCACCCAGAAATCCAATGTTTGGCCTCCTTTGCATTGAGAGAAGCTCTAGAAAATAAGATACAGCACTAGCTAGTAGAGAGAGAGCAAAGTATGGGCTATTGAGGGCACTAAGCACAGATCTTCCTAACTCCAAAAATCATGCATTTTCTCCCTCTTTCTGTGTCTCTAAGTGCCATGAAATTTCATAATTATGCATTACCATAGTACAATAAAATAGATGTAAATTTTACTTTTTTTCTTTAATGCTAACTGATCGCCAAACTTTGTAGAGAGCAATCTTATCATAATAGACTTCTTAGATAGCTGTTCTGCATTCTAATGCATAGCTGTTTTTGGAACTCAAATTATCCCCAGTTGTGAGCATGTTAAAGAATATTCAAATTCACATGGCTCTGGAACTTTGTCAGGTTCAGGAGAAATGAGGAGTCAGTGTGGAAACAGGGGAACGAACACTGGTTTTGAAGTCAGTATTTGGGTTCAAATTCTAGCTTGGATGCTTTCTACTGTCTTCTTTCTTCCTTCTTCTTCTTCTTCTTTTTTCTTCTTCTTCCTTTCTTTCTTCTTCTTCTTCTTCTTCTTCTTCTTCTTCTTCTTCTTCTTCTTCTTCTTCTTCTTTCTTCCTTCTTCTTCTTCTTCTTCTTCTTCTTCTTCTTCTTCTTCTTCTTTTTCTTCTTCTTCTTCTTCCTTCTTCTTCTTCTTCTTCTTCTTCTTCTTCTTCTTCTTCTTCTTCTTCTTCTTCTTCTTCTTCTTCTTCTTCTTCTTCTTCTTCTTCTTCTTCTTCTTCCTTCTTCTTCTTTCTTCTTGTTCTTTCTTCTTCTTCTGAACTCATTTTATTTCCCTGAGACTATTTGAGAGTCTTAAGGTCTTATTTTATTCCTTCCATTTGAGATACAAGTGAGATTAGCTGGCTTCTGAGGCCCCTTCCCACTTCAGATTTATGCCCATTAAGGACCAGAAGTTTTTAGTGTTATGTCTGGAGCAAAATTATATATGTATGTGTGTGGGGGTTGCAAGACCTGAGAGTGGAAGAAGGAAAATATAGATGTTAGAAGTAAAAAGTAAGTAGAGAAAGGCAAGAAAGAGAGGCAAATTCACGAGCTTCTTTATACAGCTAGTATTCTATGACTTTTCAATTATTGATTTTCTCTATCATATATATTTCCTATCCTGACACCTATATTGATTTTAGAATCATAGAACCTAGAATAAGAAAAAAACTTAAAAATAAACAATACCTTCACTTTATTGATGAAGAAACTAATACCATTGGAAATTATTTAGTTTAAAATCTGAGAGTTGTAAAAACCCCTTTTGTGCTATCCACTCAGATTTAGTTTAGAAAAATATAAACATTTTCTTGTTATTTGTCAGCAAGTTATGTGCCTATCAAATACTTGTTGAATGAGGAGTTAAAAACACATGGAAGCTTCAATGGGACATGACTTAGAAATCTAGTATTCAGAATTGGAATAGACTCTAAAAATTATTGATCATCCTTTTCAGGCACTCTCCATGAAACACAGCTACATCCACACACACACACCCACTCACACATCCACACACACACAACACACACACACACACGTAGAGACAGAGACAGAGACACATCTGTATCTCTATGTCTCTATCTCTTCCTTTTTTTCTTTCTCTTACCCTTAACCTTCCTTACCAAACTTCCACCCCCCCCCAAAAAAAAAGCAGCAGTTATAAAATTAAATCAAAATATATCTGGACCATCTAAGCAACTGAAAATGAAAATCCGTCTCTCTTCAAACTCTTTTGCTCACTGCCACCAATTTAATTGACTGACCCACTAGCTGCCACTCTTCACTCCCCATGTTTCCTGCAGCTTTCTATCGATTCTTAGGGAAAGGTTCATTGAGGCAGCTACACTCCAATATAATTTTTTTTTCTATTCAGCTTTGCTTTCTATTAGTTTAAGCAGACAACACCATCCTTTTCTCACTAAAGATATATGCCACAGAAGTGCACAAACAAGTACTGTAGCCCAGGGCATTCATTAAACTAGCAATACAGTAAACATTTATTATATCAGAAATAGCAGACTGCACACCACTGGCTAAGCAACCAACGTGTCAAAATGATGCATTAGGTGAATTTTGCCTGCCTTTCTTCCTCTTCTACCTGGAAAAAAGGAAGATGGTAGTTTTGGGGAAAATAATATAATAAAATCAAAGAATAAACTGAAGAATTGAATAATATCAAAGCTATCTATTGATCTGACAAGAGATAAGTGGCTTGTTAGTTTTTTAAGCTAATAGTACCATTAGTAGCCAATGAAGAAGTTAAATTTGTCATAACGTTCCCAAAAAGGGATGCTAAAGAATAGATTGTATATATATATATGTACACACACACACACAAAATGAAATAAATGAAAATTTGTTATAGGAATTGTTGAAATTATATCTTACAAATTCATTCAAGTCTAAAACTGACATTATTTTTTAAGAATGTTTTTTAATATGTTTATATTTGTAGATGAAGTTTCATGGTCTTTCAGAGCTGGAAGTATTCTGAGATTGAATCTATTATTCCCACCTTTATTCTGTTTATAAAGAAAACTAACTCTATAGTTTAGATAAATAGTATATATAAAGTGATTTGACTAGTGACTATGCTAACTCTTGTTTAAAATTTTCTTCCTGCTGGATGTGATACTGCACAAGACTGGGAGGCAAATTGGTCAATCGAACTCATGTTCTGAGATACCATAGAGCTAAAAGTCAGTTGGGCTCTGTAATAAGTCTAGCATCAAACCCATTAGACTATGAACTCCCTTAGGGTAGGCACCACTGTCTTGACTTTTGTTTTTGTCCCCAGAACTTAGCACAGTGTCTAGAACAAAGTGGGCATCTAATAAATGCTTATCAACTGAATTATTAATATGATGAATTCTTGGGAGTAGGAGCTGAGCTGCTAAAAACAAACAAAAAACAGTCCAGGTAAAAGCCAGGATGGATCAAAATCCTATGCTGATCATGAGTAGCCACGGCTCTGCTTTCTCGGGTGAGAGGGGAAATCAGGCTTAAAATAAAATAAAATAAAATAATTTGCTTTCTATCTATCTGGCCAATAAAATTTGATCCAATAAAATGGATCAGACATGACATCAGTGTGGACACTCTTTACAGGGACAGAAAACTTAATCCATTCAAAGCTTTCCAGGGGATGGAATTCTTTAGTTTGAGACAAAAATTAAGTTCTTCAAATACGCTGGGGGACATTCCTTGCTTTCTCTGAATATTAACTAGATATCTGTAGAAAATATAAACTATCAAAAGGTTATCCTTCCCCCTTGGCATTTAATCAGCCCACCTGCTTTTATCATGTTTCTTTCTGGATATTATTTACTTTCTTCAGAATTCCTTGGAGTTTGTTGTTGCAGTTGTTCTTTTTGGATTGAGGTTGCCTGGTCATTCCAGTGTTATTTGGACAATGGGCAGTAAATAATAGTAGCTAGTATTTATTTAATGCTTCAACATTTGTAAAACATTATACACTTTACCTTATTTAATCCTCACAAGAACTTTAGAGGTTATTATGTCCATTTTATAGATGGAAGAAACTGAAGCAGGTAGAGGTTAAATGACTTGCACAGGTATCATATAGCTAGTAAGTGTCAGAGACTGGTTTTGAACTGCTTTCTATCTGAGGTGCCATCTAATTACCTTCACAAAAATTGCTTAGAAATGAGCAGGAGTAGAGGAATTTACATTACCATTTAGAAATTTTTAAATGATTTTGATACCAAAACTTCTGCCTAAATAAATTCCTTTTCTTTAAATATAAGTAGTTCTGATAATCTGATGCTGTTGTATGGCTGTGAGCTGTGGAACATAATTGTTTTCAAAGAATTGAAATTTAAATTATTAATAACATCTTTACATGATATAGTATACTATAACATAATAATCATATACATGATATGGTGTATCATAAAATCATAAGGAAAATAAAAGTCATTACTGGCTATTTGAATTCATATTCTTATTCACAGAGTAATGATTATCCCTAACATAAGACCCTATAAATTTTCTTTGTATAAGAATAGAGTGATTATTGCCTAGAGAACTGCCCTCAAATAAATTCAAGAATCCCACAGCTAAAAAGAAAAGACAAGTAACTACCTGGCTAGTTAGGCAGCTAGGGAGCATTGCTAAACCTGGACTCACAAAGACCTGTAGTCTAATTCATCCCATTTACTAGCTGGGCAACCTGGGGCAAGTCACCTGGGCTTTGTCTCAGTTCCATCAACTATAAAAAGAGGAATAATAGCACTTACCCCTCAGGATTGTTATGATACCATGTTCATGCAAATTATCCACTGTGCCACCTAGCTTCTCTATTGCTTTACAATTCTATATAAATGTCAGCTTTTATTATTAATAAAAATTAATGAGGATAAAAATAATAGTAATATTAGGAGTATTATCTTCATTTTCTGAATAATACAGAGAGGTCTAAACGTTGAGAGACACTGTCTTTCTTCTGTGTCAAGTATATCCTCATTTTTCAAGAATTCTTGACATTTTCCCTAGTGTTTCTCTTTTCTCTGCTCTCCCAGTTATGACACCAGTTGTAGACAGCTCCACAACCACACCAATAGCATTAGACCATTGAAATGTTTTGATGTCTTGAATGGAGACATATAATGTCCTTTCCCCCCACTTATTCAAAATACAGCCATTTCAACTTCTTGAACAGTTGAAAAGTTCTGTTGTCATAATAACTCTGTGCTGCAGATAGGTACATTTAGATACTTTTTAAAGATGAATAAATAGGATCTTAGAGAAATAAAGAAATTTGCTCTGGTAATTAAGGCAGAAAACCTAACTAACTGCTAAGATAGGTACAAAGATCTGCTGACTCCATGTTGGATTATGGATTTAAATCTGGATGGAAATTTAAGGACTTGGCTCAAACTCCCCTTTTTGCAGATGAAGAAACTGAAGCAGAGAGAGAGAGATAAAAACAACTCATCCAGATATGTGGAGCTAGTAAGTACCCAATAAAAGAATTTGAACTCAGGTCTTCGTGACTGATTCCAAAGCAAATTTATCCACTTCACCAACAATGTCAAACTCAAATGAAAATAACATCCACTACTTTATGATTCCTGGCACATCATATATTACTTTAATTACCATTATTTATGTGTATTGCGTTTTTATTTATTTTGCTAAATATTACCCAATTATATTTTCTGTCATTCAAGAGTTGCATGGCTTGATCCCTCTATCTTACATCACATTTCTTATTTTTCCTCCTGACAAGTGATAGAAATATGATAGTTGATCCTAAGGAACAGGTGGCAGAAATTTCTACTTATTAGTGGAATAGCTGAATAGCTTGCTACCCATGTAAGCAAAACCACAGGCTATGTTAGAATCCTTTCTATCAGAACTGGTTGGCCAGTTTTCTGGAGTAGAACCTTCTAAACTTAAGAGACTAGATCTGAACTGATAGTCCCTCACCAGCATGAACTCAAAAGCCTTTCCAGCATGTGAGACCTGCCACTGTCTCAGCTCTATGGGCATTTTCTTCAACAATTCATATGCTTTTCATGCTAGTATGTTGCAGCATATATAATCGATCTTACAACTCCCACAGATAGGGCATATTTAATATTAAATGGTCTCTTTTGATTTATTTTATTCTTAACTGGTCAAGCAGCAAGGGGGTGTAATAGCTAACAGACTGAACCAAAACTCATGACTCCTTTTTTTCCCGAGTTTAAATCAAGCCTCAGACACTTATTAGTTGTGACCCTGAATAAGTTATTCAACCTTGTTTGTCTCAGTTTCTTAATTTATAAAAATGAACAGGAAAAGAAAATGACAAACTAATCTTGTATCTTTGCTAAGAAAACTCCAAAGGACACTATGAATAAAATGACTGAAAAGATTCAATAAGAAAACAATTCCTATCATTCACACCAACCTTTCCAATATGTATTTCTCTCTTTGCTCCTGTCTATCCACCCTAATATTGCAAAGCATCCCATAGCCACTTCTTCAGAAATAATGCTTGCATTTTTAACATACTTAATAAGTTCTCTAGGGTGCTTTACCTGTTTTTCCACTTCATCGTTACAACAACCCTGTGACTATTATTGTCATGACCATTTTACACATGAGAAAATTGAGAATGACAGATGTTAAATGGCATGCCAGGATCACACAGCTAATAAACATCGGAGGCAAAATTCAAACTCAGGTCATCATGAGTACATATACAACATTCTGTCTATTGTGCCATAGTCTTATTTCTCTTAGCTATTAATTTGCTTCCAATAGATTATTTTCTACCATTTTAATTTTGTTTCTTTTCTTTTCAACTCCATTCAATAACACTGATGGTATGCCTACTGGCTGCACACCAGGTTCTTGTGGAGCAGTTATGTATTCACTGGAGGGCCTCAAGTGACTGTGGAAGATATTCAATGAAATGTATCATACCAGAAACTGGTCTGAAAATAGAATGAATTTACAGTGAAAATCAGCATGGCGTAACAGAAAAAGCATTGGCCTTAGATAAAAAGATTTTCATGCAAGTCTCACTCCTATATTACAGATTGCATAATGAAATCATTTGAGACTCACTTTTTTTTTATCATGTACAAAACTAGCCACAGTCATGCTATCTACCTCTGAGTCTTAGTGATTAAAAAATTCATTGTAAACCCTAAAGGAATATTTTTAAAATGATGCTTCCCTTACTACTAATTAGTGTGATAGAATTATTGGCTCCACAGAATTTTAATCACTTAATTAATCATAAGATCATAGATTTAGAATTGGAAAGGTTCTTAGAGGTCATCAAATCTAACCCCTTCCTTTTTTACATATGAGAAACTGAGGGGAAATATACAATTAGTAAACATAAAAGGCAGATTTTGAATATAAGTCTTCCTGACTTCAAATGCCATGCCTCTCCAGAAACTTAAGAGTAATGTCTTTCAAATTCTGGTCCAGATTTTGTAGTAATATTGGTGCCTTGAACAAAAGAGGTGTTCTGTAGATTTAATTTTTTAATTCAATTTTAATATGTTTACTCTGGGATAGAACATTTTTATTGTCTATATAACTATATTCTCAAAAACCCTAAAACTATATAAAAAATAGTTTTCCATCTAATTTGAATAAAAATCATTTTTTATGCAATGGTAATGATGCTATCATAAGGTTATTGTAATATTTGCACAATATTCCAATTTCATATTATTTAAATGTAAAAGCATAAATAGCATGTCTAGGGAAGAAAACACATCATTTATATATACACATACATTATGTACACACATATGATAGATATAGATATAGAAATATAGAAACACAGGACAAAGATTTTAAAACCATCTTAAGAGCCAATGTTTTTATTGTTTAGGTGGAATAACAGAAGCACACATTCAAAATTAATAATTTTGAAGTATTGAATTTGTCTATACATATTAGGTGTTTAATATATGATTGTCAAATGATCACATAAATAATTTAATATCATTTTATATGGAGATGCTCAGTTATCTTCCAGATTGTAATTTCCAGTGCAGTCAAACAGCTTATCTTTTTTGCTTTCTTGCATCTGAGAACCAAAGTACCTAATAATAGCACAATAATAAGTCATATTTATAGATAATGACTTCTGGTTTACATGAAATATATAAACATTTTTCCTTTGATTCTCACAACACTGTGCCATAGATTGAGCTACATTTTACATTCAAAGATTAGTTTCAGAGCGGTTAGCAGAATGGATTAAAAGCCAGAATCCTACAATATGTTGTTTACAGGAAACATACCTGAAGCAGGGAGATACATGCAGGTTAAAGGTAAAAGGTTGGAGCAAAATCTACTATGCTTCAGGTGAAGTCAAAAAAGCAGGGGTAGCCATCCTGATCTCAGATCAAGCTAAAGCAAAAATTGATCTAATTAAAAGAGATAAGGAAGGACACTATATCTTGCTAAAGGGTAGCATGGATAATGAAGCACTATCTATATTAAACATATATGCACCAAGTGGGGTAGCATCTAAATTCTTAAAAGAGAAACTAAGAGAGCTGCAAGAAGAAATAGACAGTAAAACTATAATAGTGGGAGATCTTAACCTTGCACTCTCAGAATTAGATAAATCAAACCACAAAATAAATAAGAAAGAAGTCAAAGAGGTAAATAGAATACTAGAAAAGTTAGATATGATAGATCTCTGGAGAAAATGTAATGGAGACAGAAAGGAATACACTTTCTTTTCAGCAGTTCATGGAACCTATACAAAAATTGACCATATATTAGGACATAAAAACCTCAAACTCAAATGCACTAAGGCAGAAATAGTAAATGCATCCTTTTCAGACCATGATGCAATGAAAATTACATTCAACAAAAAACCAGGGGGAAGTAGACCAAAAAATAATTGGAAACTAAATAATCTCATACTAAAGAATGATTGGGTGAAACAGCAAATCATAGACATAATTAATAACTTCACCCAAGAAAACGATAATAATGAGACATCATACCAAAATGTATGGGATGCAGCCAAAGCGGTAATAAGGGGAAATTTCATATCTCTAGAGGCCTATTTGTATAAAATAGAGAAAGAGAAGGTCAATGAATTGGGTTTGCAACTAAAAAGGCTAGAAAAGGAACAAATTAAAAACCCCCAGTCAAACACTAAACTTGAAATTCTAAAAATAAAAGGTGAGATCAATAAAATTGAAAGTAAAAAAACTATTGAATTGATTAATAAAACTAAGAGTTGGTTCTATGAAAAAACCAACAAAATAGACAAACCCTTAGTAAATCTGATTAAAAAAAGGAAAGAGGAAAATCAAATTGTTAGTCTTAAAAATGAAAAGGGAGAACTCACCACTAACGAAGAGGAAATTAGAGCAATAATTAGGAGTTACTTTGCCCAACTTTATGCCAATAAATTTGACAACTTAAATGAAATAGAAAAATACCTCCAAAAATATAGCTTGCCCAAACTAACAGAGGAAGAAGTAAATATCCTAAACAGTCCCATCTCAGAAAAAGAAATAGAACAAACTATCAATCAGCTCCCTAAGAAAAAGTCCCCAGGACCAGATGGATTTACATGTGAATTCTACCAAACATTTAAAGAACAATTAACTCCAATGTTATATAAACTATTTGAAAAAATAGGGATTGAAGGAGTCCTACCAAACTCCTTTTATGACACAGACATGGTACTGATACCTAAACCAGGTAGGCTGAAAACAGAGAAAGAAAATTATAGACCAATCTCCCTAATGAATATTGATGCTAAAATCTTAAATAAAATATTAGCAAAAAGATTACAGAAAATCGTCACCAGGATAATACACTATGACCAAGTAGGATTTATACCAGGAATGCAGGGCTGGTTCAATATTAGGAAAACTATTAGCATAATTGACTATATCAATAACCAAACAAACAAAAACCATATGATCATCTCAATAGATGCAGAAAAAGCATTTGATAAAATCCAACATCCATTCCTAATAAAAACACTTGAGAGCATAGGAATAAATGGACTTTTCCTTAAAATAGTCAGGAGCATATATTTAAAACCATCAGTAAGCATCATATGCAATGGGGAAAAACTGGAACCTTTCCCAGTAAGATCTGGAGTGAAGCAAGGTTGCCCACTATCACCATTATTATTTAATATCGTATTAGAAACACTAGCCTCGGCAATAAGAGTCGAGAAAGATATTAAAGAAATTAGAGTAGGCAATGAGGAAACCAAACTATCACTCTTTGCAGATGATATGATGGTATACCTAGAGAACCCCAGAGATTCTACTAAAAAGCTATTGGAAATAATTCATAATTTTAGCAAAGTAGCTGGCTACAAAATAAATCCCCATAAATCCTCAGCATTTTTATACATCACCAACAAAACCCAACAGCAAGAGATACAAAGAGTAATCCATTCAGAATAACTGTTGATACCATAAAATATTTGGGAATCTATCTACCAAAGGAAAGTCAGGAATTATATGAGCAAAATTATAAAAAAGTCTCCACACAAATAAAGTCAGACTTAAATAATTGGAAAAATATTAAGTGCTCTTGGATCGGCCGAGCGAACATAATAAAGATGACAATACTCCCTAAACTAATCTATTTATTTAGTGCTATACCAATCAGACTTCCAAGAAAATATTTTATTGATCTAGAAAAAATAACAACAAAATTCATATGGAACAATAAAAAGTCGAGAATCTCAAGGGAATTAATGAAAAAAAAATCAAATGAAGGTGGCCTAGCTGTACCTGATCTAAAATTATATTATAAAGCAGCAGTCACCAAAACCATTTGGTATTGGCTAAGAAATAGATTAGTGGATCAGTGGAAAAGGCTAGGTTCACAAGACAGAATAGTCAATTATAGCAATCTAGTGTTTGACAAACCCAAAGCCCCTAACTTCTGGGAAAAGAAGTCATTATTTGATAAAAACTGCTGGGATAACTGGAAATTAGTATGGCAGAAATTAGGCATGGACCCACACTTAACACCATACACCAAGATAAGATCAAAATGGGTCTATGACCTAGGCATAAAGAACAAAATTATAAATAAATTAGAGGAACATAGAATAGTTTACCTCTCAGACTTGTGGAGGAGAAAGAAATTTGTGACCAAAGATGAACTAGAGACCATTACTGATCACAAAATAGAAAATTTTGATTACATCAAATTAAAAAGCCTTTGTACAAATAAAACTAATGCAAACAAGATTAGAAGGGAAGCAACAAACTGGGAAAACATTTTCATAGTTAAAGGTTCTGATAAAGGCCTCATTTCCAAAATATATAGAGAATTGACTCAAATTTATAAGAAATCAAGCCATTCTCCAATTGATAAATGGTCAAAGGATATGAACAGACAATTTTCAGAGGATGAAATTGAAACTATTACCACTCATATGAAAGAGTGTTCCAAATCATTATTGATCAGAGAAATGCAAATTAAGACAACTCTGAGATACCACTACACACCTGTCAGATTGGCTAAGATGACAGGAAAAAATAATGTTGAATGTTGGAGGGGATGCGGGAAAACTGGGACACTAATGAATTGTTGGTGGAGTTGTGAACGAATCCAACCATTCTGGAGAGCAATCTGGAATTATGCCCAAAAAATTATCAAATTGTGCATACCCTTTGATCCAGCAGTGTTTCTATTGGGCTTATATCCCAAAGAAATACTAAAGAAGGGAAAGGGCCCTGTATGTGCCAAAATGTTTGTAGCAGCCCTGTTTGTAGTGGCTAGAAACTGGAAAATGAATGGATGCCCATCAATTGGAGAATGGCTGGGTAAATTGTGGTATATGAATGTTATGGAATATTATTGTTCTGTAAGAAATGACCAGCAGGATGAATACAGAGAGGACTGGCGAGACTTACATGAACTGATGCTAAGTGAAATGAGCAGAACCAGGAGATCATTATACACTTCGACAACAATATTGTATGAGGACATATTTTGATGGAAGTGGATTTCTTTGACAAAGAGACCTGAGTTTCAATTGATAAATGACGGACAAAAGCAGCTACACCCAAAGAAAGAACACTGGGAAACGAATGTGAACTATCTGCATTTTTGTTTTTCTTCCCGGGTTATTTATACCTTCTGAATCCAATTCTCCCTATGCAACAAGAGAACTGTTCGGTTCTGCAAACATATATTGTATCTAGGATATACTGCAACATATCCAACATATAAAGGTCTGCTTGCCATCTAGGGGAGGGGGTGGAGGGAGGGAGGGAAAAAAATCAGAACAGAAACGAGTGTCAATATAAAGTGATTATTAAATAAAAATTAAAAAAAAATTTTTAAAAAAAAGCACTCAAATTTCTTAACCGCAAAGCCACTACTAAAGCACTACATTTCTGATTTAAAATGTAGAGTACTTATCATTACACTATGATACTATTTTAAATAAATAATGATTGAAAAACAAACAAACAAAAGGAAGAGTTGGATGCTGTAGTGGATTGAGCACTAGCCCTGGAGTTAGGAGGACCTGAGTTGAAATTTGGCCTTAGACACTTAACACTTACTATTGTATGACCCTGATAAAGTCACTTAAACCCAATTGCCTGAAAAAAAAATAAACAATGATGATTACCCAGGTAAAGTCAATATCTTTCATCCTTAATTCAAGAAGGCTGGACTAAAGGAAACTGGATCTGGATTAGGAAGAATTTGTTTCACACTCCAGATCTGAATATTACCTATGTGACCTCAGATAAATCATTTCAGGTTTGTGGGGGCCATAGACATGCAAAAAATTAGGCAAGATCACATTTTCTGGCTTTAAATTGATGATTTCTGAGAAACTCTTGATCAAGGAATCATGGTATCCTATGCTAACTTCCATTACTGTCACAAATGACCTGCATTCACACAAACATGTCACCATGTTTCTTTATTTTGTTCTTTATTTTGCTGGATTTCTTGCTATTTCATATAATTCAAAATAGCATGGCTTATTTAGAAGTGAAATGTCACATAAATTGTGTTAAAGTATAACATATCCTATTCTCCTGAAAATAATCATGAAAGCATGGCTAACTATGTTTCTTCACATGGTTCATATGAATTTAATAATTAGTATGACAAAGAGCAAAAAAGATAATACATAGTGGATAGAGTACCAGAGGAGAGTGAGAAAGACTGGAATTCAAATATTGAAATCTGGCCTGAGTCAGAGTTTTACTAACTGTGTTACCTGGAACCTCACTTACCTTAGTAAGTCTTAGTTACCTTATCTGTAAAATAAGTGGGAGAGGAAAATGGCAAACCACTCCATGCAATGACTTTAGTAACTGTTTTATGTTAATCTTAAAAGGGATGAGAATATTAACTATGAAGCAAACAACAACAGCAACAACATTAACAGTAATAGTCAACAGTCTTTCTTTATGACTATATCATTTTAAAGAGAGCTAGTCTTTAAAAAAATGTAGTTTCCTACAAACATACTAATATATCAAGGATTTCTTATTGTTCTTGGAAGTATCCACTCTATATGACCTGCTTTTAAAAAAATGGGTTTTTGTTCAATCAGATTTTTTTTTATTTCTAAGAAATATAATTTGTGAAATTTTTGTAGTTTACTCCAGTATGTTTATTGGGTTTTGTTTCTCTGTGTCAGTATCTCAGATTGAATGAATCAAGTTCAGCAGGAATTGGAACAGGGTAAGGAGGGGATTTTTTTTCTTTCAAATTCTGATGCCCCATAAAGTCTTGCTGACTTTTCTCTGCATTCTTCCTTCCTTCCTTCCTTCCTTCCTTCCTTCCTTCCTTCCTTCCTTCCTTCCTTCCTTCCTTCCTTCTTTTCTTTCTTCCTTTTCTTTTCTTTCTTTCTTTCTTTCTTTCTTTCTTTCTTTCTTTCTTTCTTTCTTTCTTTCTTTCTTTCTTTCTTTCTTTCTTTCTTTCTTTCTTTCTTTTTTCTTCTTTCTTTCTTCCTTCCTTCTTTCTTTTTTCTTTTCTTTTTTCTTTCTTTCTTTCTTTCTTTCTTTCTTTCTTTCTTTCTTTCTTTCTTTCTTTCTTTCCTTCTTCTCTCTCTCTCTCTCTCTCTCTCTTTCTCTCTCTCTCTCTCTCTCTCTCTCTCTCTTTTTTTGGCTAGTGCTTGATGATGCTATTGATGCTGCTGCTGCTGAAGGTAAATGATAAGCATGATAAGAGTCAGTATGACTTAGTGGATAGAGATCCAATTTAGGAGTCAGAAAAGGTTTGGTTCAAGTTCTGTCTTTGGCATATAATTATGCAAATAACTTAACTTAGAATTACCTCTTGGAATTCTAAGTTACAATGTTGATTTGAATTTGCAGAGAAATTTTATATATCAAGTCACAGATCTGAACAAAAGAATAAAATGAAAGGCAATTCTGAAAAGTTAGGAAGAGTAAGTTCAAGTCCTGCCTCTGACACATTGTGTGACCTTGGGCAAGTCACTTAATTGCTCAATGAACTAGGAAACTATTAAAAGTTTAAATTATAGGGCAAGTATAAGACTCATAACATCCCTAAATACTGCAGGAATCAGATTGAAATGTAATTGAGAATCACTTAAGAAAATACATTTTAAAATGCAATTGATCATAAAAAAACGGGAGTATGTGGAATGTTAGGTCAATAGGTACCTCGCAGGGATCCTCATTTACCATCTCATAGCCTAGTTTTGTTACCACAGACCTACATGAAGTGTATTATAGGACTTGTGTCATTCTTAATAAAATGAAATAAAATAAGAAATATGATTATAAAGATTTAGAGAAAGAAATCAAAACAAGTGGGAGCAAGATGAAATTTATATCATCTCACTATTTCTATGACTAGTTATTTTGAAGATCATTTCAGTGAACCTAGAAGAAAAGAGTTTAAATCCCAATATTTTTATTCAATTAGACAAACAAATTTCTATTAATCAATTTTGACAATAATCCACAGAATATTAGATATAAAATAATAATAGAAGATGATGACTTAAGTCAGGACTCTTTCTATCTAATCTTCATTCAAAAATTTAGAATACAAGATAATAATGGTCATAATTATGAAAAATGATATATATCACTCTAAGAATTTCAGAGATATTTAAATCTGGCAACAAGTATGTGAGCTGGGTATAAGAGAGAAAACAGATTCAGAATAGTGAAGTGACTTGTTCATGGTCATACAATAGCAGATCATAAGTGGGTCCTGAACCCAGGTCTTTCATGACATCAAGATCAGAGCACTCAACAAAAAGTGTCATTATCACATTATGTTTCCCAGTGCTTCCAAGCACATTTCATATTTGTCTGCCTTGTTAATATTAAATAAATATCAAACATAATTCAACATGGAAGAAGTCATATTTAATAGATCAAACTACCATTTTCAGACGGTTTTTCCAAGACATTAAATTACACCCAATTAACATACACATAAGCAGTTTAAATAAATTTGCACCTGGTCTCAAGAACTCGATGCCAAATTCCATAGTTGTGGTGTTTGCTACTGTATTATCAGGATTTATAGTGAGGAGCTGGACTGAACTTGCTTGGATTAGTTCCGCCACGTTAGCATAGGCCCATCGTTGCTCTTATGGTGGCATCTGCCCATTAGAGTAAAACAATCCCAGTGCTTTGATGGAAATGCATTTTAAGCTATTTAAATTGAATACATAAAGTACAAAGGAGAACATAATTTCCTGGTACCACTTTCTTAAGAAAATTCTCTCAAAATATAATTACAGAGTCCTCAACAACAATGCTTCTTTAAGCATTAACTATTAGATTTAGATGAGATGAACTGGATTAGAGATGAAGAGTTTAGCTTCAAAATTTCCAGAGAATTCTACATCCCAGAAAGAACAGTTAATTTTCCTTTTTCTGCTCCTCTACTCCACTTAAATTCTATGCGATCTATTTTTGTATTTCATCTCTCTACTGCCTCTTATGTTAGCAAATGTCTAAATAAATATGCTTTCTTCCTCTACTGCCCCATTACTTTCTGTTACTTTTAACTCAGGAATAAACAATTCTTGGTGCTTAGCACAATTCCTGGAACACAGTTGGTACTCTACGAATGCTTGTTGACTTGATTAAAAACACATCAAACTCAACATTCCATTCAAGTGGCAAGTACTGAGAAGCTAGAAGCATGAATACTGAACACAGCACTGCATTTTGAACAAGAAAAGCTTGGGTCTGAGGACTGGCTCTTACACTTACTGATCATGTCATCCTGACAAAGTCATAGACTTCACTCAGGTTCAATTTCTTGATTTGCAAATGGGTTTAATAATAGCATCTATCTGACATGGCTGTTGAGAGCTTCAAATTAGGTAATACTTGGAAGATATTTTGCCAAATTAAAGGCATATTATAAAATGATACAATGATGATAAGAATGGAGGAGGATGAGGAGAAGTAGAATGAAGAGGAAGAAGAGAAATGACATGATATAAATTATTTAGTAGATATTAGAGTGCTGTGTAAGTGTCAGGGATCATTATTATTTAAACATATATGTGTTTGTCAGAGACATCAATTACTAATATTGGAAATAAAGAGAATGGTCAAGAGAATGAGAAAGAAGCTATTCAAGATTAACAAATGGCAAGAAAGCCATAAAGGTGTCATCAGAAGGAGCAACATCTTTTAAAAAGCACAAGTACATCTGATCCCAAATGTTCAGATTATCAGGGGAGAAGATGACAGAACATCTGTGCTTCACAGAAATCTCAGGAGAACCTATCATCATGATATCTGCAGCTCTGAAATTCACCTAGGCATTAAAATATATGGGCTCCAAGAAATTTCAAAAAAAATGGCCAAGAAGCCAGGCTCTACTGTGATCTTTTTATTTGACAATGAAACAGCCATTTATTTTCCTTTTTTGAATAGGAAAATGTAATTTTTAGAGAGATGATATATGTAAAGCTGAGCTACTGGGATGAAACTCTTAAATCCAATAAATTTGTATTACTCCCTCATCCAAGAATCTTACTATTTAGAAGCATAATAAAATAGGAAGAAATAATTCTGGTTGGAGTTACTGGTTAGAGGAAATCTGAGCCAGAAAGTTCATCGTGGTTTTTAGGACTTATTACACAATTAGATAGAACTGACAATCTTTCACGAAATAGAAAGATTATTATTTGGAGTATAATGGTAACTGATAGCTTTTGAAAGCCACTCTTTGTAGGATGGGTATGACCAGTATGACCAGGACCCACATCCTAACTTTACAGTGGTTCTGATGATATCTCTCTTGAACAAGGGCTAGATGCTTCTTTTGGATTGGAGTGCATGAAATCTGAGGCTAATATTTGTGTATGGAAGCCAACTGTCTAGTGGGTTGTTGCTGAACAGAAGAATAATACACTTGCTAGAAAACAATTGTACCCTTATAAATCTGTCTACATGATTCAGATTTTGTGTGTTGGTGTGTGTGTGTGTGTGTGTGTGTGTGTGTGTGTGTGTATTCCTTTCATCTTTTGGTTCTTAGTGAACCCTCAGTTTCTATTGAAGATGATGAATTTCTTTCTACCAACTCCAAAGTTAGCTGGTCCTTTTCATATTTTCTCAATGAGGGGACAAGGATTGCTCATAGACCTTCCTTCTCTGCTATTACCAATTATTAATATCAATTTTTTGTTTAAAACAATTTTATTGATATATTTTGTCTTTAACTTATCTACATTTCTCGTTGTATCTCTCCTTCCATCCCTTCCAGAAAATACTTCCTAGCACTGACCTCCTTGATATTTCATGAACAAGAAACTTGAGCCTCAAATTTTCAATGTCTGTTCCATGGATTTTGAATTCTTTCTCTCATTGCTCACTGTCTCCATCACCAGTTTCACCTGGATCTCTTTAATTCCCAGATAAAATCTTACCTTCTAAAGGAAGACTTTTTCAATTTCCTTTAATGCTAGTGCCTACCCTCAGTTTAGTATTTCCAATTTTTCCTCTATACAGAGTATATAATATACAACATAGCTGCTTTGTACATTATCTCTCCATTATACTGGAAGCTATTTGAGAGCAAGGATTTTTTTTTATCAACTTTGTATCATGATTGCTTGGCGTAGTACTTGGCACATAGTAGGTGCTTAATAAATGGGTAAACTTTTTTTTGTGAGCTTTCCAAGCCCTTTTGCTCCAACCAAAGCAAACTGCTGTTATTACACAACTCTCTATCTTTGCACACATTCTTCAGCTCACCTGGAATGACTTCCCTCCTCCTTTCTGCCAATCAATATTCATTGGGAGCTCCATCAACAACCAGCTTAAAATTTTCCACCTTCACATCCAAAAAATCTTTTTTTTTCTCGAATCCCTTTCAGGAATATTTACTTAGATGGGCATGATAACAGAATCCTTTAAAATAGTTCCTGCTTTGCTCTTACCTTTGTCATCTACCTTCATAGGCTAAACTCTTCATGGGTAGAGATTATACTTTCTAATGCTTTTGTCGTCTCCTTACATAACCTTCAAGTGCTTACTAAATATTGTACTGATTCCTCAGAAACAGAATCAGGAAAGTATGAAGTAGAAGTTGTAGAGCAGCAAGCATTTATTCAATATTAAGAAGACGTTTCCAAAAAAATCAAAACTGACTCCAGATAAAAATAGCTACTTTGGGAAATGCTAAGTCTTATTGTAAGTCTTCAAATAAATGATTGATTACTTCTGATTACTTCAAGATCCAAGTCCCTGATCTTGCTTTAAATTAGAGATGGGAATAGGAATGAACCTATGATTTTATTGGTATAAGGAACTACTAGGTGAGGAAACTCATTTACTCTTATAGGCTGGCATCTTCTCTGAAATTTATAGTTTTAGAGTTGCCATATCTGTATGTGTCAGAGGCTATATTTGAACCCAGGTCTTGATGGCTTTGAGGCCTGTCTATTTTATCACATTGCCTCTCATACACTTGAAATAAAGTTAGAAAAAAATTCAATCTATGAGAGAAATAAAATTACCATGCAAATGATACTATGCATGTGAAGAGTTTTAGTATTAATGCTTTATTGTTAATGCTGCAAATCAATGTGGAATACAGTATCATAACAAGAAAAAAACCAGAGAGGTTGAAGTAAATGGACTTTCTGGTTATCCCCCTGACTGATCGGAGGTCATGGTACTTACCAAAGGTCAAAGAATCATCTCCTGCCCATTGGCTGGACATCTTGTTAAAAGTTCCATTTTCTACATTTTCACAACGGACTGAAATGTCAAGCAGTGGAACATGGTTGGAGTACCTTTGTTTCTCTGCCAGCCAGCTCTATCCCTATCTCTTGAGCAACCCGTTGTGAAAATAATGAATGGGAGGTAGTTTGGAGCCATTCCTGTCAGCACCACAGGCATTAAGAGATCTAGCTTTCAAGAATACTGTTAACTTGGTCTCTGTGTGATTCCCACACACACTTTCAGATCAACTTTAATGTAGAAAGCTTCATGGAGACTAAATTTCTAAGCAGCCTTTTCATTTAGGAAAAGAATTGATGAAGCTCTTGTTTGGTTGCTTTATCAATACCTGCCAGTTCTTACCTTTGTCCTGCTACTGACAAGGCTTCTTACAAATTCAATAATTACATTCTCAAGTGTTCCCATAGGTCAAACCCTAGAATATCATGATGGTGAGCAAGCACTGGGAGAACAAAAGTTAATCAATAATCTACATACCAGACAATAGATCAAAAGCTCCCCCTCCAGGAAATATTGTTTTCTTAAGTGTCTTCTATGTACAAAGCACCTTACTAGACATCTCCAGCATTTCTCTATTTACATATATTTTAATGGGGAAAGAGCACCAACAACTAGAGATTTTTGGAAAGGTCTTATATGGCAGTTGGCTATAAAATATATAAGATGGACTATATACATATTATCTCTATATATCACAGAAACATATATATATACACATATATATGTGTATATATATATGTATATGTATATATATATATATATAGAGAGAGAGAGAGAGAGAGAGAGAGAGAGAGAGAGAGAGAGAAAGAGAGAGAGAGAGACCTAAATGCATATACATATGACTACATACATGAGGGGAGTGAGAAAGAGACAAAGAAACAGTGACAGAGACAGACAAAGATACAAAGAGTTATGCTTAAAGAAAAGAGTAACAACTGAGGTGAGATGAGAATACATTTTAGATTGGGGAAAAACCTATTAGGCAAAATAGTTGGAGACAGAACATCTCAAAAGTCAAATAAATTGAAACTGAGAATTCATAAATGGAAATAATAGTTGTGCTTTTTTTTTTTAACCAGAGAGATAAATATAAACTAGATTGTTGAGGATTTTTCTAAGTATGGTTAACTTTTTTTGCATTTTGTCACAGAGAAAATTGGGAGTTACTAAAGATTTTTGAGCAAGAGAGATATATGGTCTGATTTGTCTTTCAGGAATATCATTTTGCCATCTCTATGAAGGCAAATGTGAAGAAAAGAAAGATAAAAAGCAGAGAAACTTTAAGAGGCTCTTTCAGGTGTTTGGGTTAGAGGTGAAAAGGGCTGGACATTAAGTAGAGATTGTGTAAATGGAGAGGAGACAAGTAGGAGAATGTGGAAATAGGATCAACAAAATATGGATTGATTAGGGAGAGAGTTGGGGAAAGGAGAGAAAGAATGAAGAGATCGGCATCCTTCTAATAATTCTGGATTACATAGAAATTTGGTCAATATTAGGGCTAGGCTAAAGAGAGTCTGGTATCAAGAGGGTAGGTGTAGTGTAAAGTGGTATAGCTGGTGTAATAGAAAGGGCATGTATGGATTTCTGGAAGCAGAAAAATGTTGCTCAATATCACTTTCCTATTTCCTATGCAACCTTAATAAGCAATTTAATCTCACTGGATTTCATTCTCTTCATTTGCATAAGGAAGGGTAGCCTTGATGCCCTCTAAATTCCCTTCTAATGCTAAATTTTTGATCTAGTGGGTTACATAAATATGTGCTTATAGACTAAGAGCAAAGTAGGGTGTGATAAAATTGTTAAAATCTGAAATGTCAGTCTGAAGAATTTATATTCTCTCTTGTAAGCAATGGGGAACCATTGAATATTTTGTATAAGGGAACAGAGTAGTCAATCTGTACATTATAAATATTGTTTTTGGAAGATGTTTGAAAGAATCATTAAAATGGGTATGATAAGCTGATGTCCAGGTTTAAAAATATAGAAAATTATAGTTCTATTTAAATAAGTCCTTCACATTGACTCCAGATACACTGAATGCTATTTTTTTAAAATTCATAAAGAGAAAATTGATACAAACATTTGTTTCTATGCTTATATAACTTAATAATTGTTTGATATACTAACTGTACATTGTAATAGCTTTGGAGATTAGCATGGTTGTATGATTCATAGACAAAGTTATGTTTATCTAACCAGACTTATAATCAAGGAAGTAGATCAACTAAATTCAAATATAACTTATTTAAATGGCATATTCCATTTTTAATTATTCAATTTGGATAAATGAAGATGCAAATTTAATCAGATGAATTGGTACAAGGCAAACTAGAATAATGAATCTTGCATTTGCTCATATTAGCCAACTGATAAATTTATAAAACAAATTAGAAATCAAACATCGAGGAAACCTCATGTCCAACATGGAACCCTTGTTGGCTGTTTGCCTGACAACAGAACTCATGGGATATTGCCTGGGGAGATTTCCAAATAATTGGTTTGTTTTATTCACGGAATTGAATTAAAATATCCATAAAATCTAGATATTCATAGTGCATTTGTTATATTTTTATTCAGCTGCTTTTTTCTAGCTAAAGAAGTGGGTTAGGACAGCATTAAGCTTATATTTAGCAAGATTGGATAGCTCCATTTTGATTTGACAACAGATCTTTTATTTTGAAATAGCACAAATAGAAGTGAATAATAAATTTTAATTTATGAATCAGCCAAAATAAAGTGCTGGGAATTTTGTTTAAGAACTTTATGTCCCTCCCTAGGGAATTAGGAAATGGTTCATGGAAGAAGTGACATGTAAGTTGATAATAAAAATTGGAAAACATCAAATAGGTGCAATATAGATTGTTATTACAATCAAAAGGAGTATATAAAAAGGCACACAGAGGACAATAATGTGGGGGGTGGGAAATATTTAAGAGAGTCTAGTCCAGTTTATCTATAAATGTAAAATATGCTTGATGGGGGAGATGAATTGTCAAGCAAAGATTTTAAGCCATACACAAACAGGAGGATGTCATTTTCATTTGGGATTGATTAGGGGAGACAGTAAAAGTAAAAATAAAATAAAATATAATAAACTAGTGAAGAAGCTACTGATATCATTGATGGACAGATAGATGGTATTAAGTTCTGTATTAGGGTGATGACAATGAGAATACAGGATGCAAGAAATAACCCAAATGTTAAAAGAACTAGAGATTATATCATTAGAGAGGTATTATTTTCAAATTAAGACAGCTCTGAGATACCACTACACATCTCTCAGATTGGCTAAAATAACAGGAAAAGATAATGACTAATTTGGGGGGATGTGGGAAAACACTGATGCATTGTTAGTGGAACAGTGAATGAATCCAATAATTCTGGAGAGCAATCTGGAACTATGCTCAAAAAGTTACCAAACTCTGCATACCCTTTGATCCAGCAGTATTATTACTGGGCTTATACCCCAAAGAGATCATAAAGAAGGGAAAGACACCTGTATGTGCAAGAATGTTTGTGGCAGCCCTTTTTGTGGTGGCTAGAAACTGGAAAATGAATAGATGCCCATCAATTGGAGAATGGCTGAATAAATTGTGGTACATGAATATTATAGAATATTGGATAAGTTATTTTATCTCAATTGCCTTAAAAAAGAGGAGGAGGAAGAGGAGATAGAAGAAAAGGACAGAAGGAGCAGGAGGAGGAAGAGGAGAAGAAAGAGGTAAAGGAAAAAAAAGGAGGAAAAGGAGGAGGAATAGGATAGAAAAAGAAGGAAAAGGAGAAGGAAGAGAAAGAGAAGGAGGGGGAAGAAGAGAAAAAGAGAGAGAAGGAGGAGGAGGAACAGAAGAACAGGAGGAAAAAGAGGAGGAGGAAGAAGCACTTAAAATTTCCTCAAAATTCTTTGAATACAGAAGACTAGTTAGTTTTGGAAGTGCAGAGTTTGAAATAGTGGTGAGCCATCTATATGGTTGCATTTAGCGACAGAATTCTGGGGAATGAGAAAGGGACTCAGGACTGAGATTTAATTGCTTAGTTTAAGATAAAAATCAATGATATGGAAGGGAATTAAAGAGAGGAAAAAAGCTAGAATGTTCCACATGCTTCTCTTTTAAAGTTTATTTTCAAGGCTTTAACTCCATGATAAATGTGTTTTCATGGAAATTCTGAGCTGGAGATAAGACATTCATATACTCTGTAATTCTCTTCTTATGGAATGATGCTGGGTTGCATAGTGAAACAAATTTTTTAAAAATATTCTATATTTGCCCCATTTCCTAAACAAGTCATTCATTTTGCTTGGTGTTTGCTGTCAGTAAATTTTAAATGTTCAAACATCAATTTGAGGCTTCTAATGGGATCATACACTTATCAAAACATATTTTCCCTATACCGATGTTTATTTATTGAGCACTGTTATGTACTTTATAAAAGCAGATTGAGTGCAATTCAGTATTAACATCAATGACTTCATATTTCTCATATCATCAATTCTTATGATTCAAACATGAAAAGAGGAATTAAATGCATTTGTTTTGCTTGACTTTGCTCATTTTTTTTTAAGTGAATACTTCTCTTCCTAGGAGTTAGTGGGTAAAGATAGAAATGGAAAATAAAGAAGGAAAATTACCAATAAAAGTTTTAAAAATGCACTGGTAAAAATAAATGCCGAAGAGGACATAAATAGTACATTTTTGATTTTCTTATTTATTTTTCTAGCCTATAACAAAAATTTGCAATTTCATATACAATTCTCATATTCTTTATAAGCATAGGTACTCTTTAGTTGACAAGTTCAAAAATAAAAATAAAAATAAATTAATTAAATTATTCTAATTTAAATTAAGAAAATGCATGTATTTTCTTATATTTGGTTGACTGGACTATTATCTTTGTTAAAACTTCAGAACACTTTCATTCATGTAGTTGACCAAACAATGATTAAATATATACTGTGAGTAGAGTATTGAGCTTGGAACTAGGGGAAATAGGATATTTTGGTATTGCCTATTTCTTGCCTTAGAGTAAAATATAAAGTTTTGTTTTTAATCTCTCAAATTTTCCAAAATAATTTTGTGTGGATCTCTCCTTTGAATATTTATCTTATAAAACACTTTATATTCCTAACATATTTCCCCCTGAATGTATATAAACTTCCTGAAGAAAAGGACTCTTGTTTGTTTTTGTTTATTTGTTTGTCTTTCAATCTGTGAATCCTCAGCACATGGGATATTGCCTTACAAATATTAAGTAATAAATAAAAATCATTGAAATGAACTGTAAGATGACAGACCTAGATCTCAAAGAACCCTTGTAGGTCATCTGGTCCAACCTCCTCTTTGTATAGATTATGGGGAAACTCACTTAATTTAATTTTTTTAATCACAAATGTAGTAAAAGACAGAGATGGGATATGTACTCAGGTCCTCTGGCTTCAAAATCAGTGTTCATCATTGCAATATATTTAGACAAGATACAGATATAGACATCACATACTGTGATAAAATATAGCTAGGGACATTTAAGAGTTGCAAAGCAAAAAGCTTTGTGAAGACTTTGAAGAAAGGTCATCAGTTTTAATGGATGAGAGCTAAGAGATTTAAGGTAGGGCAGCTACTCACAAGCCTGATTAAGGGGAGCAGGAAGGCCATGTGTTTCCTCAATCCAACCTGGATATTTTACCTTTCTTAAACTTAGTCTTTGAGATAGAAGTATCTCAGATGTTAGGTTCATCCCTGGGCAATGGATGATGCTTCTATGAAAAAAAGACAGCAGAAGCAGAATATTTGCAGCTAATATCCAGCTCAAGTTGAGAGTGGGCAGAGGTCTAAATAAATAAATAAATAAATATTAACTATGGGTGATATTATATATGATGGGATAGTCAGAGAACAGAGACCTGGGGTAGTCCACAGGGAGGGAATTATTAGGATTAATGCTTGCAGTGAGCAGAATGAGATTTTAGAGGGTTCTCTACTGGGTCAAAAAGACCAGAGATTGGGGGCAAAGAGTGGAAAGCTTGAACTTGGGGTATAGGACAAAGTTCAGGAATGGTGCTGAATCCTGCTGAGGGTAGGGGAAAGATCCGAGAAATTGGTGGCTATTTGATATTCAAATTTCCACAGAATGACAGGATTTTTCAGCTTCTCCTGGGCTTCTTCCTTTAGTATTCCTGTATTTCTTACAGCTAATCATATGAGGTCACAAAATGCTCTATAATCTAGGAAATCATACAAAAATGAGCTATTATTTCTATTGTTTTTATACTTCAAGTTTAATTCCCAAAGCCTCATGATATCAAAGACACCTGGGACCAATATTCACTCAAATCTTCATTTTGTCTTTTTATCTAGTTTACCTTTCTGAGCAATCTATAAAATGAGGAATTTTGACTGGATGCTTCAACTATCTATCTCTAACATGTTGTGGTTCTTTATATATTATATATTGCATGTTTATATATTACACTACATATATTTAATATGTACTATATCACATATATTACAAAGAATGCTGAATTTGTAACCTGATAACTCAAATTCTAATCTCTGTTCTACCATTTATTAGAGTATGACCTTGAGAAAATAAATAATTTCCCAGGATCTCAGTTTTCTCATCTATTAAGAAATTATATTAGAGGACTTCTTAAGGGCCCATAACTTCTGATTTTATGATTCTGCAGTTCTAGATTCAATGTCACAAGTAGGTTGAACAGTGTCAGAATGAAGATGAGATTTTATCCTTTCTCTATAGGTGCTGGGTCTGGAGTCAAGAAGATATAAGTAGAATCCAGACTTAGATACTATAAATGTGACTTTGGGAAAGTACCTTTGCCTAAGTTTTCTCAGTTGTTAGTAGGAATATTCTTTGCCCTTGGGGGCAACTAAGTACATCATGGATGGAATGCCAGGCATGGGGTCAGGAAGACTTGAGTTCAAATGTAGTCTTAGATGCTTGCTTATTTGTTGTATGATAACAAGCAAGTCATTTAATCCTGTTTGCCTCACTTTCCTCATTTATAAAATGAGCTGGAAAAGGAAATGACAAACTGCTCTATTACCAAGAAAATTCCAAATGGAGTCAAGAAAAGTAAGAAGAATTGAAATGAATGAACAAAAAAAATAACAAATAACAATGATCTCACAAGATACTTGTGAACATCAAAGGAAATGATATTTGTAAAGTGCTTAGCACAGTTTCTTTAATGTTAAAAAAAAAAATCATAAGTCCATGAGACATGCCTTGGAATCGGATTTATTGCAAGAGAAATGAATATACATGTGGAACCCTATGCAATTGCAAAGAGTTCACAATCCATACAGAAGCCTACATATTTATGAGCATACAATAAAGGAAGGAGGAAGAAACAAAACTCTCCTCCTAAATGGGAGTGGTATATGAGAAAAAGGAGCAGGAGGGCTGGGAAAGGGACTAAATGCCTCCTAAGCAGGATTCATTTCTCTTCAGAGCTGCTAGACTATGAAAACATTCATCTTATCTACAAGTGTCTAGTCTTGATTTTAAGAATACAGAGAGAGTCCAACTTGGGATGCAAACAACAAATTTTGTCAGATTTGTGGGGTGGGTTTATCCTAGACACATTAAGGGCCTCTTGCATACTCTGGGTCCAACGTTTCTAGAACATATGCAACTCAAAAAAAAAAAAAAACAACTTCAGGGGACCCTTTAGCATTTCCCCTTGCCCTGGTTGGTCAAAGGTGACAGGAACACAATAGATGCTTATTAAATTCTTATTTCCCTTACATACTCTAAAAATCCATTGTTGTGTGTGTATGCAAGAATTTCAAAAAAAAAATTGTGAAGTCTATGATGCTTGTGTATTTATTAATGTATGTTTATGTAAATATATATGCATACATAATATTTGTTTTTAAAATATATACACTTTCACATATATGTGTATGCTTATGTATATGTGCATGTGCATAAGTATGCATTTATAAAAATATGAAAATAACAGTATTTGTATATAAATATATATACTTGCATGTATATGTGTATACATATAGGCAAATGCATGCATGCAAAGATATACATAAATGTATTATACGCATATGCATGCATTGCATGTACGTGTTGTTACATTAATATATGTATTGTATATGTAAAGTGTCATATATGTATTCTATATGTATATGTGTGTATTATATATATACGTGATATATTATATGTATAAAGTATATACATAAGTATATGTTCAGTGGTAAGCAGAATGTAAATTGATTAAAGATATGTATATTTATAAAAATAATATTGAAAAGTATCTGTCATTGCTTCCACACTCCATTCCTTGCATGTTGAAATCTAGGAGGTTACCTGCCTTATTCACTGATAATCCCTCCACTGATATATCCAGAAATGATTGTGATAGAAAAACAAATGTTATCAATACACATTTTCAAAATAGAAGGTGAATGAGCAAATATTCTAGTATTGCTAGTATTGCTGAGAACTGAAAATCCCATAGATTTTCTAGGATTTGTGACCAACCAAGGGACTAATAACAACCTTGAAGACCTGATATCTCATAAATTCAATAGAGTAAGAAATAACAATTTATCCTTCTGGAAAGCTATTACTGCTAATACTGACAGAAGCTAGGAGGCCTTCAGACTGGTTATCTCATTTTCTTTCCATTTCCATTCTGATATGATATGGATTGCCATAATCTTGAGCAATGTAAAATTTTAAAATGAATCATTATTATTCTTCCCTTGTAAATGTAGTAGCTATGTACACTAAACTTGGTTCTGAAATGAGTAGATTGGGAAGAAAGAACATAGACAAAATTTATATTTGATGTTTTCTATCCTTTTTTAGGTGTCCCTACCCTGATTTTTGTGTCCTAGCACAACTTTAGTTCCCGGCATCTTCATGATCACCTCTGTCCTAGATCCTGCACCGAGCAGAAGTTTTTCCCTCACCTGCTTGACATTAAGTATCTGTCTTGGATTTATCCTTTCTTGGGCTATTCTTCTTCCAGGTGGAGACATGAAGATAATTTTTTAATAATAGGTTTTTATTTTCAAAATATATGCAAAGACAGTTTTCAACTGTCACTCTTGCAAAATTTTGTGTTCCAAATTTTTCTCCCTTTCCCAAAGCCTCTCCCCTAGACAGCAAGTGATCCAACATATTAAACATGTACAATTTTTCTATACATATTTCCATATTTATCATGCTGCACAAGAAAAAACAGCAAAAAGGTGAAAATTCTGTGTTGTGCTTCAGTTCTGACAGTCCTCTTTCTGGATACAGATAGCTCTCTCTTCATCCTGAATTATCTCATTGTTGAAACCAAGTCGATCAGAATTGATCATTGCATAATCTTCTTGTTTCTGTGTACGATATTCTCTTGGTTTGTAATTCTCTCCAGGCCTTTATGAAATCATCCTGCTGATCATTTCTTATAGAACAATAATATTTTATATCATTCATATGCCGTAACTTATTCAGCCATTCCCCAACTGATGAGCATCCGCTCAGTTTCCAGTTCTTTGTCACTACAGAAAGGGTTGCCACAAATATTTTTGCACATGTAGGCCCTTTTCTGTGGATGGATAAGATCTTAGGATCTGAATGAATCCTATGTGGTTATTGTAAAAATTTAGTAGGAGATTTGATTATTCAAAGAAAGAAGTATTAGCCTCTATTTCTTTGAATATTATCACAACTTTATATAGAACTTTTCTTTTAGATAAGGAAGTGGGTGGAGTTGGTTAAAAAAAATTACTAAGAGAAGGGGGGATAGGTGATAGGAGATAGAGCAGTGGATGGGGTGCGTAAAAACAAAACACTAATAGAAGTTTTTTGTTTGGTTGTTCATATCTGTAATTTCATAGTTTGAGGATTCTTCTGATATGTAAATTCTCTCAATAATTCAGAGAAGTACACTCTTTATCCTTATAACCTTACAGAATGGCCTTTCAATGAGGAAATTGAATGACTTGTACAGAATCATATAGCTATCAATTATGTGAAACCCAGGCCTTCACAATTTCACAACCACTTTGAATCCCTTAGATCATACTACTTTTTTTAAAGCATAGAATCTATTGAACCAATTTGATTTTCTGCCTAACATATTCTTTTATTTATTTTTCCAAAGTTAGGCTTGCAAAAGTTCTATAGATTTGCTTAGGTTAAATTCTCTTAAATTCTAAATTATTTGGGAAATTGTAGCTTGAAAGAATCTTGTAAAGGTTTCTCTTACCTCTAAACTTATATAAAATAGTATATATAACAGTGATATGTATCTATTTACATATACAAACATATATGTATATGCATGAATATAATACATATATTTGTGATTTTATATGCACTTATGTAAAAAGAGGCATGATGCTAGAGTAAAAAGAATAATAATTGTTGAATAATACGCTATTGCATTCAGAGGTATGTTAGAGTCAACAAGAACCCAAAAGCTGATTGTGAAATTTTCTATGTGAGTTTTTATGGTGCGGAATTTTGCATACACTACAAATAAGAACTGGATTCATTGTGTGGTTGATTAACTAGATTTAAGAAAGTGATTGGAAAAATATGAATAAAACAAATTAAACATAAAAGTATATCAAAGACATTTCCCCCTTTACTCCCCTAAGAATCTGTCATTATTCCAAATTCCAATTCAACTATTAACAACTTGTTTGAACTCAGAAAAATTCCATCATTCTTTTAGGGACTTTAAAAGGTAACAATAGGTTCAGGTGCTTTTCAGTAGTTCACCTAGCTCTCTATCCTATAGGAAATAAGGGTAATTTGGCTAGTGGTATCTATGATAGTAATATGCAGAAAAGTATTATAAATGCAGATTTGTCTCCAGATATACTAGTTTACAAATAACTGTCATTTTAAAAAATTATTTTTCTTTGATGTAAATCCAAATCTTAAAAAATAATAAAGAGAAGTTCATGAAAAGCACTTGACTGTAAAATAAAGCTTGTTAATAATTTTTTTTTCAAGGCAACAAATAACCTCTTCCAGGTACAACTAAGGAAACATCAAAAAACATATTTCGGAAAGCAAAACCATGCCTTTTAAAAATGCAGTTCCAGTAGATAGCTACATTTTTCTTATGACTGAAATCACTTGGCCTTTAGCCTCCTGCTTCCCAATACAGTGCTGATGTGAATTGTAAAGGGGAGTAAGGGGAGACCACTGTCCCACTTTTCTATCTCTCCTGCCAAGTTCCACAATCAGATGGAGAGTGAGCAACCCCTCCATGCCGGGGATCATAATTCATCACTAGATCAGCGTGAAACTTTAATAAGTTGAATACAACTTATTTCTTCCCTCTCTGTGTATGAGTGCTGGCAGAAAGCCTTCTAAAATGCTTTCAATTATGAGAGGCTACGTAAGACCAAACTCTTGTCTATCAACTGCTGGCAACAGAGCAATATAAAAAGGTTTTCCAGCAGTCCCAATTCCATCTTCCTTCTCACCACTGTACAATTCTTTTATGCACACTGAATTCAGCGAACCACCTCACATCCTAGGGAGCTCTGCAGGGGTAAAAAGAACTTGGCTGAATATCTCTGACTGCTAGGACAAACAAGCACACTTCAGCAGACAAACATTTCCAAAACACTCTCCCTAAATAGACTGCAAAAATGGTATCTTGCTTGTTTTTTGCCTGTTTGTTTGCCAATGTGTTATTGATTTAGCCTCGCAAAATCTTCAGAACTAGCCATGACTAGACAATTTAGAACTGATTTCATAAACTTTTAAAGTAATATGAATGTGAGATAGATTCTAGCCCACTGGTCCATTTCTGGGTAGGGATGTCTTGAAGATTGCAACAAGTGAATAAAGGCCTAGAAATACCCTGCGCAACTGGAGAGACTTCACAATCTGCCCAGCTACATACTGCTCATCTGCTATCCATAGTCCAGCCAAGCCAAGTTCAGATGAGGCCATTACCAGAAGGCTAGCTAGATTGGGGGTTGAGGGTTTTTTCCATTGCATTGATTCATGAAGACTATCTACTAAGGTTTGGAGAAATTATCTTTTGTTTTAGTGGAGGGGGAACAGATATTCATGTAATCATGAATCTTTTGAAGTATAAAATCAGTCCTAGTGGAGGATGTCCAAAGCAGAGTAGCCAAACAATCAAATCATTTATGATTGAAGGGACTTGGAACATTTAATTTGAAGAAGGGTAGACATGCACAAGACCTGATGTTTGTTATTAAATATTTGAAAGACCACTTTACAGAAGGATTCAAGTAGATAAGAAGTATAGAGAGAATATTGCTGCACCAAGCATTTTAGTTTAGATCAAGATTTCAAGGAGACAAAATAGCTCAACATAAGGAAGAATGTACTGTCTGAAAAGGTCATGGTGGTCCTATGGAGCTAGAATTTTCTGTTCTTGGATGTGTCCAGACAGGTTTGTACATGTTTTTTGTTAGTTTTTTGGTTGTTTTTTGAGGTGTTCAGGGATGGGTATGAGGAGAAAAATGTAGGAGAGATTCATAACTTGAGGAAGGCATTGATCTGCATCTCTCAGATTCTTTCTAACTCTGAGAATATCTGACTCTCTAATACTAAAAATAGTTTCCTATGCTTTCTTTTGGTTTATTCCTTTTGGGTACCTCCAAACAGTTATTATCATGTCTTAAGTTGTTTTTCCCCTAGGCTGTACAAATACAGTTTTCTTAACCTTCCCTCTTAGGTCATGTTTTCTAAACTCTACATCATTTTTATTGCCCTTCATTGGACTCTTTCCAATTTTACAATGCCTTCTGTAAAATAAGGAGGCAAAAATTGCCCACACAATATAAGTGGCCTTGGTAATACTACATGGGGAAAAAAAAACAATTATCTCCTTTATCCTCTATGTAATACTTCTATTATACATCTCAATGTGAATCCCAATTTGCCTTTTGCCTGAAGCATTACATTGCATATTCATTTTAAACAAATGCTATCCAATTCTTTTACTACAACATTATTTCATAATCCAGAGTTTTCCCAAGTGTCAACTTTACATTAGGTTCTTTCTCTCGAAATAGAACCCCTCTAGACTGAAACCCATTCCAATATTTTCCACTGAATTTCTTAACCATGTGCTAATTTTTTAAACATTTTAAGTAGTGGGCATTTTTTCCCATTCTTACTCCCTGTATTGTATGTTTCCACCGTGCTCTGGAACTTGCTTTTAAAGCAATTCTGGCCTTGTCATAATAATCTATGATAATTACATTTGTCTGGCTCAATATTTATTGTTTACTTGTTTAAAAGACAGTGATGGCTTAGCCAAAAGTAGAATTAAAGGAAGTACTAGGCCTTGATGTCTTAATATCTAACATTCTTTATGAATTATGTCCTTGATGATGCAACAGATATTTTTAGGGTCTTGATGACCCCATCTATTTTATGATTAACAAACTCTGTTGTAGACATGCTATAAACCTGAAACTGAAGGACCTTGTTTGGTGAAAACAATTATAATTCTATTCCTGATTCTCTAGACTTTGTCACCATGTTTCATCTTCCTTCTCATGCTAGAATGGCTATCTTCTCCTGTACCTTTCTCACCCAGGAAGATCCTTTACATCCTAATTCCTCCCTTCCTCTTCCCATTAGTGAATCCCTAATGCCCAGGCCAACCATCCTTTATTCCAACTTTGCTCCCAATTCTTCACATTTTGTCATCATGTGCCTAGACAGGTATATTTTCCTTTTTTTTTTTTTTTAACTTTCTTCTGCTTAATCTTTTAAAAACATGGACTTTCCCCATTAGAATGTAGCTTCTTAAGGGAAGGGACTGAGTTTTTAATTTAGTTTAATTTAATTTTTATTAAATTAAATACCACTTACCATAGTGCCTAGCATATTTAATGATTAATAAAAACTTATTGATTTTAGTAGGGAATCATGTCTACTGTAGTTATGTCCTTTTTTTTAGTAAAAAAAAAGTTTTTGCAGTGATATTATATTTATTATACATGAAGATATGCAGCCATGTAAGTCTATACATATGCACATGCACATATGGATATGTGTCTATAGGCATGTAGGTATAGAGATGTGATGTTATTTATGTAGGAAATTCCCAATGTGGAGAGTTCACCAATCCAGATTGGTAATTCATCTATAATTTATTGTCTCAGAGAGTTACTTAGGACACTAAGAAGGTAAAGAAATCGCCTATGGTCATATAGACAGTACATGCTAGAACCTAACTCTAAAGCTAATTTGTGTGCTATCCATGATATACCTACAACTCTGAGATACCACTACACACCTGTCAGATTGGCTAGAGTGACAGGGAAAGATAATGGGGAATGTTGGAGGGGATGTGGGAAAACTGGGACACTGATACATTGTTGGTGAAATTGTGAACACATCCAGCCATTCTGGAGAGCAATTTGGAACTATGCTCAAAAAGTTATCAAACTGCGCATACCCTTTGATCCAGCAGTGTTTCTACTGGGCTTATACCCCAAAGAGATACTAAAGAAGGGAAAGGGACCTGTATGTGCCAAAATGTTTGTGGCAGGTCTCTTTGCAGTGGTCAGAAACTGGAAAATGAATGGATGCCCATCAATTGGAGAATGGTTGAGTAAATTGTGGTATATGAATGTTATGGAATATTATTGTTCTGTAAGAAATGACCAGCAGGATGAATACAGAGAGGACTGGCGAGACTTACATGAACTGATGCTGAGTGAAATGAGCAGAACCAGGAGATCATTATATATCTCAACAACGATATTGTTTGAGGATGTATTCTGATGGAAGTGGATCTCTTTGATAAAGAGAGATAATTCAGTTTCAATTGATCAAAGATGGGCAGAAGCAGCTACACCCAAAGAAAGAACACTGGGAAATGAAAATAAACTGCTTGCATTTTTGTTTTTCTTCCCGGATTATTTATACCTTCTGAATCCAATTCTTCCTGTGCAACAAGAGAACTGTTCGGTTCTGCACACATAGATTGTATCCAGGATATACTGTAACCTATTCAACATGTAAAGGACTGCTTGCCATCTGGGGGAGGGGGTGGAAGGAGGGAGGGGAAAAATCGGAACAGAAGTGAGTGCAAGGGATAATGCTGTAAAAAATTACCCTGGCATGAGTTCTATCAATAAAAAATTATTTAAAAAAATAGAAAACTGAGGAATTTGTCTTTTAGAAGCAAGAGTTAGCCCCTGAAGCTTTTTTAGTGACAAGTGGCATGATCACATTTGAGCTTTTGTAGATAGGCTGATTGATTGATATACACATCTATATCTCCATTTATACACATATAGGTCTTTCCTTGCTTACTGTTTCAGATCCCTTTTATTGTATTGCTATCGTAACACAATTTCTGTTGCTCCTTATTATTTTCTTCCCTCCCCCCACTCCAATCTCTAGCAGGTAGTGATATTCCATATACTATCCCCTTTAAAAAAACTCTTTTTTTTTACTCTTTTTTCAGTGTGTTTTAACTTCTCAAAGTACTGTTAGAAGGCTTCATAAACTGTGATTTCCATGTCTCCAGGTCAGATATCGATGAGGTCTCCTTAGAGACCCTGGAAGCAAAATATTATCTGTCAAATTTTCTGATTATTTTCTGATTTCTGATTATTATTACGTGTCACCCTATCAGACACATCATTTAATTGCTCTGACTCTTAGTTTCCTAATTTAAAACAGTCCCTGTATTTTTTTTCTCTAAATCTGTGATCCTGGGAATCTAGAGGGATAAAGTCTCCTTAAACTTTACCAAAAGGTTTTACTCTCCATTTCCATGTTGAAAAATAGTGATCCCACAACTTGAATTGTCTCTCCTTAAATTCTCTGGTCTTATATCTCTAGACTGTGTTAAGACTGCCCATGTTTCTAGAGATCTAAAAGGTCTGTCTACTTTCTCTCGGTTTTATTCAAATCTATTGTGATTTTCTTAAGGAAAATTGGCTAAAATCATTTAAATTTTATTTGCACTTCTAGAGATGGAGGAGTCATGCACAATCTCATCCACTCTTAGTTATGATCACTCAAACATTTTTTTAAAAAATTGTTTAGAAACTTCATTTTTATATTTTCATTTGGAGAAAGAATAAAATTATTTTGAGTTCTATACATGCTGTTTCTTTTCTTTTTATTTGCCTGAATAAATTCCACTACTTCTCATTCTGCCTTTCTTGCCAGCAGACTAATATCTAACTCTAATGAAAGTGGTAGAAATTTATTTTCATCTACATATACAATCATATGATTTCCTTTATTTTGCTTATTTTTTACATTTTCCTTGCTCATTGTCTTTAACAGACATTCTTTGTATCTTTTCAATAAATTGTTTTGATTTTTTCACTGATATCGGTAAAATGAAGAGATATAATAGCAAATATCCAGTTATATTTGCTATTAATAAGCACTGGTTTATGCAGCACTGGTGATTTAATTTCCTGGTCAAATGAATCATTCTTTATTTCTTGTGGTTTCACTTTCCTTTAGTCCATTCTCATATTGCCTTAATCACTTAAAATATATGTTATTTTTATCTATGTACATATTTATACTGGTAAAAGAGATCATAGTCTTGCCAAGTTTCATGAGAAATATGCATGATTTCCTTGCCAATCTTCCAGTGATTAGATCTTTCTTCACTAAAATAAAGTGATTATTGGAGAACAGACACATGATCTGTTAATAGCCCTATATGCAAAGACTTTTTTAGCTTGGTAAAACCTACTACTCACCACTCATCCTTAACTGTCATTGCCTAGGAGAACCTATAGCCATTTTGAGGAGGAAAATTATTATTGGGGGGGGGAGGGGACTTATTAAGGAACTAAAATATTAGCAGTCAGCATCACAGATCTGTTGAAACAAAAAATAAATTTATTCTGCTATACCCATACAGGTCATATGTGTAAGGAGTGGAAGAATAATAGAGTATTCCAAATTGTGAAATAAATTCTACTTGATGATATCAGCACCATCTATTAAAACAATATCACCAGGAATAATTTGTCAAAATAAAGAAGTTCATTACTTACATTCAAACACTAATGTCATTTTTTGATACTTAAGCAAATTCTAGGTTTTTTTTTCTTTTAATTCTTCAGACACAGAGAAAGCAAGTACTTTGATTTATCAAGTAAATATCCCATTATCTCTCCATTAAAAAATAATTGGACTATAATTACTCCAATTTTTTGTTATTGGTCCTTAATCTTAAAGAGTAAATCATACCAATGAGCCTAGTGTATATAGTGGTACATTTTCACAAAAAAAAAAAAAAATGCCAATTTTTTTTTTTTTTTTGGTTAAAATGTACAAGGTACTACTGTCACTTTGTATGCAACAATTTGAGGATCAGTAATCTCCTAGACATGCATATTCCCTCTTTTGGTACAAATTTAGAACAAATTATTCTTGGCTATGTTTTTATTGTTGTTGCTGTTGTTTCCACACTCCTCTCAGATCTTCCCAATGATCTACCCAAGATTATGGAGGCATCTAAATGTTTTAGCATTCAGGGGTCAAAGTGTATTATTCATTTTCTCTTTTAACCTTTGTTCTTTCTATATGACTGTCAAGGCTCCTTTTCTGATCATATTTTATCTCCAAAGGCATCCCTTATAATATTTTGCATAGGTTACTATAAAATATGCTTAAACCTATTTATAATTACCACAAGTGTTTCTGTTGTTCATTACGAGACCTCAAAACTTTTTTCTTTGAAAATTATGGTCCTTGTGGCTCTTTTCAATAATGAGGTAATTCAGACAAGTTCCAATGGTCTTGTGATGGAAAGAGCCAACTGCACCCAAAGAGAGTGGGGACTGAGTGTGAATCACAACATAGTATTTTCATTTTTTGTTGTTATTTGCTGATTTTTTTGCTTTCTTTCTCTTTTTTTTTTTTCTTTTTGATCTGATTTTTCTTGTGCAGCATGATAGTTGTGGGAAATGTATGGAGGAATTGCACATGTTTAGCATATATTGGCTTGCTTGCCATCTGGAGGAGGGAGTGGGGGGAAGAGAAGCAGAAAAAAAAGTTGGAGAGGGGGTTTTGCAAGGGTGGATGTTGAGGACTGTCTCTGCATGTGTTTTGAAAATAGAAAAAATTTTTAAAAATTGTGATGCTTCAAGATTTTAAACGTAGGACAGCATGGAGATATATAATACTCTCTTCTACTTTTGAACATTTTAAATTTATATTTTATTTCTCCCAATGTCATGTTAAAACATTATTAATGTTTGTTTTTTAAAGTTTTGTTTATATCCCAAAGACATCAAAAGATAAAGATACATACATGTCTTTTAAAAATTTATTTCTTAATTCATTTATTTTTTGATACACATTTCTTTATGAAGAATGGTGGGAGAGAAAGACCAGAGCTAAAGGAAAAATCCATGGGAGATATTAAAAAAAAAACACAAAAAAGTGAACATAGCATGTGCTGATTTACATTCAGCCTCTTTAGTTCTCTTTCTGGATGCAGAAGGCATTTTCTGTCCAAAGTCTTTTGGGTTTGCTTTGTATCATTGATGCAATGAGAACCATGTCTTTCATAGTTGATCATCACACATTGTGGCTGTTATTGTAGTTCTACTTGTTTCACTTAGCATTAGTTCATGTAAATCTGTCTAGGTCTTTCTAAAATCAGCTTGTTCATCATATTTTATAGAACAACAATATTTCATTACCATCATATACCACAACTTGTTCAGCCATTCCCCAGTTGATGGGCATCTACTCATTTTCCAATTCTTTTCTACCACCAAAAGAGCTGCCACAAGTATTTTTGCACATGTGGATTATAAAGAAATTTCCTTGGCAGACCCAGTAATGGCACTATTGGTCACAGGTTATGCACAGTTTGGTAGCCCTTTGGGCATGTTCCACATTTTTTTGCTCTCCAGAATAGTTGGGTCTGTTTACAACTCCACCAACAATCCATTAGTCTCCCAGTTTTCTCAATCCCCTCCAACTTTTATCATTATCTTTTCCTGTCATTTTAGCCAATCTGAGAGGTGTGAAGTGGTACCTTAAAATTGTTTAATTTATATTTCTCTAATCAATAATGATTTAGAACATTTATTCATATGATTATAGATGGTTTTAATTTATCATCTGAAAATTATCCATATCTTTTGATTATTTAGCAATTGAAGAATGACTTGCATTCTTATAAATTTGACAAAAGTTCTTTATTTATTTTAGAAATGAGATCTTTATCAGAAATACTGTCTGTAAAGATTTTTTCCCCACTTTGTACTTACCTTTTTAACTTGTTTTCTAGTTCTTCTTTGGTCATAAATTCCTCCCTTCTCCAAAGATCTGATAGGTAAGTTATTCCTTGCTCTTCTAATTTGTTTATGGTATCATCCTTTATGCCCAAATCATAGAGCCATTTTGACCTTATTTTGGTATGAGGTATGAGATGTAGACTATGTACATTTCAATAAGATTGACCATGATTAAAAGATACATCCCAAATTACAATCTCATAAAAATATCTATAAACACTACTTCTCCTAATGATATATAATAGTGACGTGTTTTTTATGAATCCTTTCAACTTAGAGAGCCACTTTAGGAGTTATTCTGTTCATTTTCCTTGGTGGAAAAAAAATGGAAGAGGTGGGCATTTGGCTAATGTTGTTGTTTTTCTTTTTCTTGCTCCCAAGAGGCTTGGGAGAAGGGGGAGAGAGAGGTTTGACCCAACTCTGTGATCTTGGAGAGTTTCCTGATTCACTGTCACGATAACACATTAAAATGTATCAGAGGCTAGAACTAAACCAAAGTCATCCTAACTTAGATGGATGCCCTCTAAAAATATTGCAGTTTATAAATTTTGAAAGAATTTTACTCTTATTTTTACTAGCTGTTCTTCAGTCCTTGCAAAAGGCAAATATGATATTCCCTATTTTAGAAAAAATGAAAACTGGGCTCAAAGATTTAATGTCTATTATCAGTTCAATAAGTAAAATTTAGATTTTCTTTAAAAAAAAAATTTAAGCAGTCCCACTAGATCAATCCAGACATAATTTTTCACATCTCCCCTAAACTTAAATAAAAATTAAATTCTATATACCAAATGATTTATTGTTAGTGGTCACACACCTCTGTCCTTTATCTCATTGTTCAGGAGCTAATTTAATTTTAGTGACTTCCAACAGGGAGCTGAGGGGAGTATATATTGATGAGACTTCTATCTATTTTTCTCAAATCTCAGGGTACTTACCATGTGATTTGGTGAGAGATATCCTTCATATTTTTGTCGGTCTCAGAAAAAAAAATTCATTTTAGATTTAATCGTTATTCACACTCTGTATCTTTTGCCATATCATTCTTTAAATGTTCACCATAATTTCTCACTTCTCAAGTTCAATAGACATTTTTGAGATATACAGAAAATTTTAACTAAAACAAAGGAATATAGTAAATTAGTTTACCTATATAAAGTTTTCTTAATATACATATTAGTAAGCCAGTTGTTTCCTCTGTATGTTATTTCTCTATTTTTTTTTCTTTTAAAAATTATAAGACATAGGATGGTGTAGGGAAAAAAAAATTAATGTCCCTGGAATCGGTGAAGACATAGAGTTTTTTTCTGAATACTATTCTCTTCAATTCAGACAAATCATTAAAATTCCTCAGTTCCCTAATCTGTAAAGTGTAATTGCAATATATTACGAAAACTTTATATAGTTAAACTAAATTACTATATTCCTGTGTTTGAACTCATGTCTTCCTGATCCCCAAGCCTGGTGGTCTCACTGAACTACCTATCTTCTCTAAGGTAAAATTGGTTCCTGCCTAAAGGAGCTCAAGATCCAATGTGTGTGTGAACTATATTCAGATGTCTATGTACATATATGATATATAAAAATGTAAATTGGAGATGATCTCAGAAGCAAGGCACTAAAAATTAGGTAAGTATCGGAAAGGCTTCCTGTGGAAAGTGGTAGTTTAGCTTGAAGGAAACCAGGAAAGTGAGGAAAAGGGAAAATAGACAACCAGAGAAAAGTTGCTTAAACTCTTTAGGCCTTAGCTTTCACACTTTTGAATCAAGATGCCCAGCTAGATGACCAATAATTTCCCTTTTATCTCCAAATTTGTGATTTTAGGAAACTGAAAAACAAGAGGAAGATGGTTAGAGGTAACAGAATTTCAGGTGGACTGGAGACTCAGATTAATTGTCTTTATTAGTTTCTTAAACTAATTAATTCCTTTGAATACATGCTTATTAAATTAAGTTAATTAACATTGAATGATTGAGAAGTATTGTATGTTTTGTAAGAATATTTTAGCTTTTGAAATGTGTTTTTTTTCTTAATATACATATTGATAAACTAGTTGTTTCCTCTGTATTTCTGTATTTTTTTTCTTTTAAAAATTATAAGACATAGGATGGTGTAGGGAAAAAAATTAATATCCCTGGAATAAGTGAAGACAGTTTTTTTTTTCTGAATACTATTCTCTTCGATTCAGATAAATCATTAAAACCCCTTAGTTCCCTAATCTGTAAATTGTAATTACAAAAACCTGAGACCTAAAGATCAGGATCAGGAAGACATGAGTTCAAATGTCTCAGACCCTTATTAGCTAAGTGAGCCTGGTCAAGTCACTTTGCTGCAGTTTCTTCATCAGTAAAGTTAGCTAGATAAGGAAATGTCAAAGTACTTTGACATATTTGCCAAGAAAATCTAAAGAGGATCAGAAACAGTCAGGAATGACTAAAAATAATTTTATCATTCTCTGTATTCCCATAACTAAGCACAATGTGTTGCATATATTAAATAAGTATTGAATCCTTGTTGATTTGACTTCCTAAAGTCACAGAAATAGCACAATCATGTCTTGAACCAAGGTGTTCTAAGTCCAAATAGAGCACTCTTTCCTTATGTTTTCTTTTCTTTCTTTTAAACGGAGCTGTCCCTAGTTTGTAAAGTGAGCTGATTCTCCTGATTTTACTCTAAATTCCATTATAATAGGTGCTTCTACACACATTTCCTTATATGCTTTATGTTTATCCTTTTCACAATTCAATAATAGATGGTAATTGATTTAGTCATTTTATGGGATTATCATACCTTATTGATTCTCTGCTATAAATATTTTTCCACAAAAATATTCATCTTAAGAAAAGACTCTGTGTAATGTTTTGGGGATAGGAAATAGAGAGTTAACAATGGAATTACTTGCTTGACAACGAATAAAAGTGAAAATATGCTTCACTATCAATGTTCTTCTGTAATAATTGGTCATTCATTGTAATGGTCAGAAGTTCAATGAAGGAAATTTTTTCCAATCTCTTTTGCTATCAAAGTCACCATTTTACTGGTGAAAGTCATTTTACTTTGAATGTTGGAGTCTAAGACCCATTTCTAGAGAACATCTTCCAAACAGGTAAATATTTGTTTCCAAGGATAAAGGAGTACTCAGTAAAATAGCATTTCACATTTTCACTAATAATAAAAATAGTGATGCATTTGTATATAATTTAAAAGTTTGAAAAGTTCTTTATATAAATTATCTTATTTAGGACATATCAAACCAATGAGATATGTAATTCAGGCATTATTATCTTTATATAACAAGTGAGAAATCTGTTGCTCAGAAAAGTTAAGATAATCATGTCGAGGCTGCACCTGAACTCACATCTTCCTGACTCAAAATTCATCACTCTAAATGTCTACTATTGTCAGCATCATCATATATACATTAGTATATACTTCATTACTTTTGAGGGAGAGAATTGCTCTTGAAATTCCACATTTTTCTACTTTTAGGCTTGAAATATGTTATAAATAATATAATAAAAGCATATTGTTCATCTTAAAAAAATTTATTAATGCTGTTTGCTATTACTGTGCCTGCTAATGCTGCTGCTAAATCCATATCTTACCAGTATTTTGTGGTAGTGGGAGCTACAAAAAATGTTTGAGCAAAAGGGGGACATATTTGGAATGTTAAAAATGAAATAATATATTTAAAGGAAAGAAAAATTAAAGTCATGTAAATGAATAGGAGGAATTTTTTTGTAAATGAGGGTCCAGCTGCTTATTCAGCTTTCAGGGGAAAAAACAAGATGCCAACACTTTGAAATAAATGTGGTTCTTGCCAATCTCCATGATCTACATCAATCCTTCAGCCTATCATGCCTGCTCTGTGTCTTTTCATTGCTCTTTAGGTAACCATGTATTTTACTATTTGAAGATCGCAGTGGTTCCTAAGTTGTAGTCACATAATATCCCAGAAGAATATTAGCGTTAACTAATGGATTTTTTTTCCAAGGGAGCAAGTTGGCATCATTGAAAGCACTGGGTAATTTCCCAGATGCAATCCAGACTGTTCTCTTCCTCTTATTTAATTCTTGGCCCAGCACATTGCAAATCTGCAGTTTTCTGTCCAAAATAACCATACTCTTGGACAAGATCTATGATTTGTCCTTCTAACTGCATATTTTAGTTTGCATAATACACATTCTTCATCCACTTGTTTATCTGTTCTTCCCCTCTGTTTTTTGATAAGCCAAACTGCATGAGTCATTAAGATGTTAATTATTTTGAAGCTAAATGTATTTGGTAAAATGGTATACACAAGAAGCAATTTCTGAGGATGTGCCATCTCTCAGGCATCTCTTCCTTTTGGTCACTAAACACAACAGAAGAAAAGTAAGCTTGATTCCTTGTCTATTAAACAAACAACATGATCATCTAATAATTTGGAAAACCTTTGATTGTCTAGTTAGTTCAATGCATATATAATATTACATTTCACGTAAGGATGCTTCCCTCTTTTCCAGGGATTTTATGAATATTGAACTTTAAGAGGCCTAAGAACTGGTCTCTCGCACAAAAGGCTGCATCTAGACTGTTTCAGTTTTATCCAAGGCAATTTCAACTGATTCCAATTCCATAATTCCTTCAGATTTAAATAGTCTGAACTCTATGAAAGCATAACTCTTATTCTGGTATCCAAACATACACATGGCAAGTTCTTAACAAAGAAACATGACTTATGAGACAAGATAAAGACTCCCAATTCTGGGGATGGTGATTACTGAATCATCTCAGGGGTCCTCAAACTACGGCCCGTGGGCCAGATGCAGCAGCTGAGAATGTTTATCCCCTTCACCCAGGGCTATGAAGTTTATTTAAACGCCCACAAAACAAAGTTTTTATTTTTACTATAGCCCGGCCCTCCAACAGTCTGAGGGACAGTGAACTGGCCCCTATTTAAAAAGTTTGAGGACCCCTATACCTGTGAAATTTATTTTGGAGAATCCCACTACATCTCAAAAATGAATGTTAAATAGAACAAAGACCACATTGGGTTATCAATGTCAAATCGGCTCCAATTGCCTCTGATTGACTTAGTAGAAACAGGTGAAGGTAGAGCAGGCCATTGGTTGATTAAAATTCCTAGAAGCTGTACTTCTTTTTGGTTCCTAATTTTCCCTACACACTTCAAGTGTTATTTTCTTTCTATGCCCTGGTACAGCATATGTGTTTCCAATGAGAATTGAGAGGTGGATAAATCTTCTTCCCTAAGTCTTTGTAATTCTGCTATTTATCAAACTTCTTCTGTCATATGGGGAGATCAAAGGGTTGTATCGCTATCATATAGTAAGTAGCTTGTTTCTTCTATATTTTCTCTGTTTTGGTGCTGATTCAGACAATGAGCTGCCAGTATACAAAGACCATTATTAATCACCTTTTACCTCACTTTATTAAACTTCTAGTACAAAACAATGGGGAAACGTTTTATAATTTATTCTAGTTTTGGTAACAATTGAGAAGATGTCTGGAGAAAATTCATTCTATATGGGTCCGCCACCTTTATTCCACTTCATAAAGCTGTCCTACTTGCTTTCCAATAAAATCATTACCTATTTCCAATAAATAACAATTTTGGAAACATTATCAGATTCAAGTCTAATATGTATGTAGTATTTAAGACCAAGAAAGAGATAATCTTAATGAGTTCTCCCCTGGTCAGATTATACCTGAAGTATCATGTTTAATTCCAAGTGTCACAATTTAAAGATGTAGAGGGTGAGAAAGATCCACTACCAGCAGGATCTGACCTTTATTCCCTATCCCAGGTGAGAATCTATTGAGAAGTGCTTGATTTTTTTTAAACCAATTGCATGAGGTGGTTGTAACTGATTCCATTCCTCCTGATGAGGAAGGAGACCAACTAATCCATATTTACCATATCTTATTACTGTCTCCTAAAGTTCCCCATATTTCATCTGTGTCTTATAATTATGCCCTTTATAATATCTGATGCAAATGAAGCTTTTCTGAGCTTTGCCATCTGCAGAGTAACTGAACTCTTAGGATTTAATGGCCTTTCCATTTTCTTGTACTTTCTGTATTTTGTGTTTTCTCTCTAACTAATGTGTTGGCTTCCTAAATGGAGAGATTGTTATGTGCTTTTTGTTTGTTTCATTTGTATCTCCAACACTTAGCACAATATTTGGCATATGATAAGTGATTAATAAATTTCATTCATTTTTAAGCCCAAGTGTCAATAGATGCACAAACTTGTTGGTGAATACCTTCAATTCGCATTACATGAATAATACTTGGAAAATTTTGGAATTTTTGGATTGTGGAAGAAAAAATTCAGGGAAATTATCAATCATATGTTTGAAGTAGTTATCACATGAAAAAGAAAGTATACTTGCTTTATCTTGACTAGAAGGCAGAATTAGAACAAATATTCAGAAATCTCAGAGAAACAAATTTGAGTTCTGTGTGTGTGTGTGTGTGTGTGTGTGTGTGTTTCCTTAAGAATTTGAGATGTCTAAAAATAGGAGAGACTGCCATGGGAGAAAAACCTGTTTTAAATAAAGGTTTTCCTCACAAAACCTGAATAATCATTTGTCAGATTTCATTTTACTTCTGATTCAGTCCAGAGAGAGAGTTCAGCCTGTTAACTTCTGAAGTTCATTCTGATGAAAATTCTAGTGATACTGAATTCTTCCTTCAAAAAGTTGACAAATTTCTTATATTTATATTATTAGTTCTCAATACTTTGATCCCAAGGTCAAAGAATAGGATTAAGAATTTTAGAAGAGAAGCCAATAACGGTTGAAATGGAAGATGGAATAGCTTTTATTAGAGAATAGAGGGACCTTAGAGGGAATCTAGTCTAATCACCTCATTTCACAGATGAGGAAACTAATTGTTTCATCAACCATCATCATTGGGTTTTGTGACTAAACATATGCATGACTATAATTTTTATGCATATGGACATATAAAATGTGGAAAATAGGTTAAGTTGAATAGAAAATAAGGCTGTCAAGAATGTGAAAATCAGCTTGGTGTACTGGGGAAGAGGAAGGAATCACTCAACTTAGCAACAAAAACAAATCAAAACAAAACAAATTCTTACACTGAGGTTCAAACTCTAACTTTTACATTTTTATGTTGCTATCACCTTTATAAATGACATACTTTGTCTAAGCTTTAGTTTTCCATTTAAAGAATAGAGATAAAAAAAATGATACTTGATTTACAAGATTAAAAAAATGTGAAAAAATGCCTTTTTTAAGCCATCAAGTGTATATAACTATGAGCCGTTTCAGTTATTGTATATCTTTAATTTAAAAAAGAAATCATCCAAAATATAAGGCCTTTTAAAAAAATTCTGCATTTGTTGTATTTGGATGGGATAACACTGAAAAATCCCAGATATCATAAGGCAAAATTATAGACATCATGGTGTGGTAAAGAGAATACTGAATTTGTAGTCAAAGGAACCTGAATTCCAGTCCTGATACTTGCTAGCCCTTTGTCCTGGGAAAATTTAATCTCTATGTCTTGAGTGACAATGTAGGTCTTACAAGAACATAAATATATTATAATCTCATTTTCATATCTGTTTAATTATTTTCTGGGAAAAAAGACTTGTGCGTTATTTTATACTTCTTTAACATTTTGAGGATCTATGATATCTTTGGTATAAGTAGTCACTTCACAGAAGCAAATTAAAGCCTCTATCATCATTGCGGAAGGCTTTCACAAATTGCCGTGGCTCCCAATTTCATCACTTGTTGGTTAGATTTTTGGTAATTAATTTCCCTGAAATTAGTTAACGTGTCTTCAAACAATAAACCAGACAAACCATTGTTGAATCTTTGCTCAAAAATATTCCAGCTTGGGAGAATCTATCAGAGCTTGTTTTCTGCCATCATCATTTCCCTTAAAAACTCAAGATCACCTTCCTTTATAATTAATTATCAGAGTAGGAAACAAGGAGGGAAGGGAAGAATCATTTAATTAATAAACAAAAGTAATAGTATCATTAGTGTCTCCTGAAGGAGTTCTACCATTCTATCTAATTAAAAAAAAATAATGTTTTTAAGCATATTTGATAATCTTGTGACTGGTGTTTTAAAATGCATTACTCACAATTCTCTTGATTAGAATGAGATGAATGAAAGTGGGGGAGAAAGACTTGACCAGAAATTACATGTAATCATCGGTGCTGATTGGGTGCTAAGTTTCTGGAAGTTCATTCTTTGTCCATGCTGTCTAGCATTTGACATAACATAACTTTTTTTGATTATCTGAATATGAGACTTTCCTCAAATTTTGGCTAAGTTAACAGTGAGACTAAGCTCATCTTAACAAATGCATAGCTTTCCTTTGTTTCACAGGTTATTTTATAGTAGAGGCAATCCAGTGTACCTATTACCATTATTAAATTGAAAGTATGTTATTATCCCATCAGTGTTGCAGAACTTGGCATAGGAAATGAAGGCAAAAGTACAACATCTCTCCCCTCCTGATGTGCTAGATGCAGAAGTCATGCTATTTTCTAATTATGCAGATTGGGTTCTGTGAAAAGAGATGTGGAATAAGACCAGCAGCAATAAAGTGGCATTAGCTATCTATGTTTAATACACGGCAGAGGCTAATTTAGTGAATGGAAAACACTGGAGAAAAAATAATTTCTGAATAATGAAGACTTTCATAGTCATCTAGGTCAATTCCCAAAGTGGTCATGCTATTAGAGGAAAAAATACACAACCTGGTAAAGGTTTCTTTTTTTACCCAGAGGAATATTTATTCATGCCAAATCTGTCTGTGCAAAAGTGCTCAGACAATTGATTACAGCAAATTCAGTTGGGTTATGTAAAGAGAATCAAATGATAGCTTTCCTTCTCCTTCCTCCCCGCCCCTTTTTATTTTTGATAAAATCTACTTTATTTTTAAAAGGCTTTTAGATAGAAGAAAAAAGTTTAAATAAAAACATTTTTTATTGTCCTTATTTTATTCTAGTTCATTTTCAACTGAACTCAAATCTTCCTCCTTATGGTCTGGTTTTCTCATTATTTTAATGCATTTGTCAACATGCACACCTTAGTTACTGCTTCAAGATTCAGTCCTCCTGAGAGCATTTAAATAACCCCACCTCTGTGCTTAGTCTATAGCTGAGGATATTCAGAACCATTTTTGGTGGGCTCTTCGAGACTAAGGGTTTCTCATCCTCTGTTTTCTCCTTCTTCCAAAAAACAAACAAACAAAAACACTTGTTTTGAAATACTTGCAAGTGAGAAGTTGATTATTGGAATGTCTAGTTGGGAACTTTCTCTAGGTTTGGATGAGGACTTAAGCCAAGAAAAATATTACATTGTTCCAAATAATTACAGATCACTTTTCTCTCATAACACTTGGGAGTCCTGGCATAAGGTTTATAATTTTCTCATTGGAAGACAAAGTACATTTATTGTTCAATTATTTTCCAGTTATGTCTGACTTTTCATGATCCCATTTGGAGTTTTCTTGGCAAAGACATTGAAGTGGTTTGCCATTTCCTTCACCAGTTCATTTTACAGATGAGGAAATTGAGTCACAAAGGATAAAATGACTTTCCTACTTCATACTGCTAATAAATTTCTGCGATCATATTTGAATTCATAAATATGAGTCTTCCTCACTCTAGGCCTGGAATTCTATTCATGATGCTACAAACCAAATACATAATAGAAGTTAATTTATTCATCTACCTTTTTTAAAAGTAATATAGTACAATAGAGAGTGCTGGAAGGGGATGAGAGGAAAATAGTTCACATCCCAGTTTTGCTCTTTGCTATCTGGGTAAGCCTGACAAATTATTGAATTTTTCTGGTTTTCCTCATATATCAAATGAGGAGATTGGATTTGATAATCCTGCTTCTCCTTTCTTACTTTAAATATATAATACTAATGCTTTTGATGCATGCAGATCCAATAAATTTGTAAACAGAGTTGTTTCTTAGAGTGTGGTTCACTCTATTCAATTCAATAAATATTTATCATAGGCCTACTAGAGAGCATTGTTATTACTCTAAATTATTACTCTAAATCAGTTCTAGTTGTCAAAAATGGAGAAGAAAATAGTGGTATTTCTAAACTGAGATGAAAATAGTGATTCTTGAGATTTTTTATTGTTCGTTTCCTTTTATATTTTTTGTAATTGGAATAATAATTAACAGTCGCATGTTTTCCCCATAAAATGTTCCTCATAATATCCAAATTAGAAGATCAGAATGTATTCTTCTAGTTTGACATGGGAATTCTTTTGGTTATTAAATAATAATTTGGAGATAATAAAGACAGGAAAAGAAAAAAATTTTAAACATTATTTTAAAATCTATTAAAGCTTTTTATTTTCAAAACACATGCATGGAAAGTGTTCAATATTCATCCTTGCATCAAAATGCATCCTTATTTTTCCAATTTTTTCCCCTCTCTTTGCCCCACTCCTTCCCTAGAAGGCAAGTAACCCACAATATGTTAAACATATGCAATTTTTTATACATATTTCCACAATTATCATGCTGCACAAGAAAAATCAGATTAAAAGAGAAAATGAGAAAGAAAACAAAATGCATGCAAACAACAATAAAAAGAGTGAAAATATTATGTTGTGATCGGCACACAGTTCCCACAGCTTTTTCTCTGAGCACCGATCCCTGATTCATCTCACATGTCTTGCTGTTGTCATGCACAATGATCTTCTGATTCTACTCATTTCACTTAGCATCAGTTCATGTAAGTCTCTCCAAGTCTCTCGGAAATCATCCTGCTGATCCTTTCTTATACAACAGTAATATTCCATAAGATTCCTATACCATTATTTATTCATCCATTATCCAGCTGATGGGCATCCACTCATTTTCCAGTTCTTTGCCATTACAAAAAGGGCTGCCAAAAATATTTTTGGATGTTTGGGTCCCTTTCCTTTCTTTAACATCTCTTTGGGATCTAGGCCCAGTAGAGGAACTAGTGGGTTAAATGGTATCCAGTTTGATATCACTTTGGGCAAATTCCAGATTGCTCTCCAAAATGGATGAATGAGTTCACATCTTCACCAACAAAGTATTAATATCCCAGTTTTTCCACATTTTATCCAACATTGGTCCTTATCTTTTCCTGTCATCTTAGCCAACTTGAGAGGTGTGTAATGGTACCTCAGAAATGCAAATTTGATTTTTATTTGCACTCCTTTCATCAATCGTGATTGAGAGTACATTTTCAGCTGACTAAAAATGGTCTTAATTTGTTCATCTGAAAATTGTCTGTTCATATTTTCAACCATTTATCAATTGGAGAATGGCTTAAATTCTTACAAATTTGAGTCAATTATCTATACATTTTGGAAATGAGGCCTTTATCAGAACCCTTGAATGTAAAAAAAAAAAAAATTCCAATTTATTGCTTCCCTTCTAATCTTTTCTGCATTGGTTTTGTTTGTACAAAACTCTAGAATTTAATACAATCAACATTATCCATTTTATATCCAATTATATACTCCAGTTCTTCTTTGGCCACAAATTCCTTCCATCTCCACAGACGGCAAACCTAGATTACTATAGTCATTTACTATTTAACCTACTCTGATTGACTATTCTATGTCTTAGCCAGTACCAAATGGTTTTGATGACTGCTGCTAGTTCAGGTACAACTAGACCACCTTGGTTTGCTTCTTTTTTTCTCGTTAATTCCCTTGAAATTCTTTTCTTTATGTTTTTCCAGATGAACTTCATTATTTTTCCAGCTCTGTAAAATAATTTCTTGGGAATTTGATTGGTATGGCACTGAATAACTAGATTAATTTAGGTAGCATTGTCATTTTTATTATATTAAATCAGCTTATCCATGAGAACTTGATATTTTTCCAGTTGATTAGATTTGATTTTATTTGTGTGGATAGCATTTTGTAATTTTGATCATATCGCTCCTGACTTTGCCTTGGTGGGTAGATTCCCAAATATATTATATTATCTACAGTTACATTAAATGCATTTCTCTTTTTATCTCTTGCTGCTGGACCTTGTTGGTAATATATAAAAATGCTGATGATTTATGTGGATTTATTGTGTATCCTGAAATTTTGCTAAAGTTGTGAATTCTTTGTAGTAGGTCTTTAATTGATTCTCTAAGGTTCTCTAAATATATTACCATATGATCCACAAAGAGTGATAATTTGGTTTCCTCATTACCTATTCTAATTCCTTTATTCTCTTTTTCTTCTCTTATTATCAAAGTCAGAATTTCTAATATGATATTGAATAGTAATGGTGATAGTGGACAACCTTGTTTCACCCCAATCTTATTGAGAATGGTTCCAATTTATGCCCATTACACATGATGCTTGCTTATGGTTTTAAATAGATGTTACTGATTGTTTTAAGGAAAACTCCATTTATTCCTATAATCACTAGTGTTTTTTAATAGGAATGGGTATTGGATTTTGTCAAAAGCTTTTTCTGCACCTATTGAGATAATCATATGATTTTTGTTAATTTCATTATTGATATAGTCAATTATGCTAATAGTTTTCCTAATACTGAGCCAGCCCTGCATTCCTGGTATAAATCCTACTTGGTCACAATGTACTATCCTAGTAATAATTTGTTGTAATTTCTTTGCTAATATTTTATTTAAAATTTTGCATCTATATTAATTATGGCAATTGGTCTATAATTTTCTTTCTCTGTTTTGACCCTAACTGGTTTCATTATCAGCACCATCTCTAAGTCACAAAATGAATTTTTTTAGCACTCTTTTGCCTTATTTTTCTAAATAGTTTGCATAATATTGTCATTAATTGTTCTTTAATATTTGGAAGAATTCATATGCAAATCTTTCTGCCATGGATATTTTTTTTCCCCTTAGGGAATTGATTAATAGCTTCTTTGATTTGTTTTTCTAAAATAGGACTATTTTAGTATTTTTTTCTTCTGTTAATCTGTATTTTAAAAGTATTTATATATATTTTGTATTTGTAAGTATTCCTCCATTTCATTTAGATAATCAGATTTGTTGACATCTGTAATTCCTAATTATGGCTCTAATTTCCCCTTTATTGGTAGAAAGTTCTTTCTTTTCATTTTTGAAACTAACAATTTGGTTTTCTTCTTCACTTTTTCCAAATCAAATTAACTAAAGGTTTATCTATTTTGTTTTTTTTTTTTTTAATACAACCATTAGTTTTGTTTATTAATTCAATAGTTTTCTTGCTTTCACTTTTATTAATTTTCCCTTTTGTTCTAATGATCTCAAATTTGGTATTTAATGGAGTGTTTTTAATTTGTAATTTCTCTAACTTTTTTAGTTGCATGCTCAATTCATTAATCTTCTCTTTTTCCATTTTAGCCAAATAAGATCTAGAGATATAAAGCTTCCCATAAGTAGTGCTTTGGCTGCATCCCATAAATTTTGGTATGCTGTCTCATTATTGTCAATCTGTTGGATGAAATTATTGATTGTGTCTAAGAATTGTTGTTTTACCCATTCATTTTTTAGGATTGAATTATTTAGTTTCCAATTAATTTTTGGTCTATCTTCCCTTGGCCTTTTATTGTATGTAATTTTTATTGCATTATGATCTGAAAAAAGGCATTTACTTTTTTTGCCTTTCTGCATTTGATTTTGAGGATTTTATGCCATTATACATGGTCAATTTTTGTATAGGTTCTGTGTACTAGGGAGAAAAATATATATTCCTTTCTGTCTCCATTCAGTGTTCTCCAAAGTTCTATCATATCTAACTTTTTTAGAATTCTATTTACCTTCCTAATTTCCTTCTTATTTATTTTGTAGTTCAATTTATCTAGTTCTAAGAAAGCAAGGTTGATGTCCCCCACTAATGTTGTTTTGCTGTCTTATTCTTCTTGCACCTCTCTTAACTTTTCCTCTAGGAATTTGAATGTTACCCAACTTGTTGCATATATGTTTAGTATTGATATTGCATCATTATCTATGGTACCCTTTTGCATGATGTAATTTCCTTCCTTATCTATCTCTTTTACTTAGATCTCTTTTTGCTTTTGCTTGATCTGAGATCAGGCTCGTTTTACTTCAGCTTAAGCATAATAGATTCTTTTCCAACCTTTTATCTTTACTTTGAATTACTCTGCTTTAAATGTGTTTCTTGTAAAGAATATATTGTAAGATTCTGGCTTTTAATCCAGTTTGTTTTCTGCTTCTATTTTATGAGAGAGTTCATCCCATTCACATTCACAATTAAAATGACGAACTCTGTATTTACTACCATCTTATTTTTCACAAGTTATACTTTTTTTCTTTCCTTCCCCCCTTTCCTTCTCCCCAATATTTTACTTCTGACTACCACCTCCCTCAAACAACCTTTCCCTTGTATAGCCCTTCCCCCTTTCTTATACCTTTCCCTTCTACTTCTGTTCTCCCTTCTATTAGCCTTTCACCTTTCCCTTCTTATTTTCTTATAGGGTGCAACTTCTCTGTGATGCTAACTATGTCTGATATTCTCTCTTTGAGCCAAATATGATGCAAGTAAAATTCACACAATGCTCATCTATCTCTCTCTCTTCTTTTCCTTAATTATAATAGGTCTTTTTTGCCTGTTCATGAAATGTAATTTACCCCATTTTAAATCCATTTTCCTCTTATTACAGCAGAATCCCCTTTCATCCTAAAGTTTTTTTAATATCATTACAATAAAATCAAATTATATCTGCATTCTCTAAGAATATGTATAACAGAGATGCAGATCTCAAGAGTTAAACATATCATCTTGCCATATAGGGATGTATCTATTTAATTTTTTTTTGCTTGGTTTCATGTATTTTTATTTTTTAAAAATTTTTAAAGGTTTTTTATTTTCAAAACATAGGCATGGACAATTTTTCAACATCGACCCTTACATAACCTTGTGTTTCAGATTTTCCTCCGCTCTTCCCACCACTTCCCCTAGATGGCAAGTAATACAATATATGTTATACATGCTAAAATATGTTAAATCTAGTGTGTGTAAACATATTCATACAATTCTCTTGCTGCACAAAAATCAGATCAAAATGGGAAAAAAAATTGAGTAAGAAAGCAAAATGCAAGTGAACAACAACAAAAAGGGTGAAAATGTTATGTTGTGATCCACATTCAGTCCTCTCTCTGGGTGAAGATGGCTCTCTTCACAAAATCATTGGAACTGGCATCAAACATCTCATTGTTGAAAAGAGTCACATTCATCGCAATTGATCATTGTATAATCTTGCTGTTGCTGTTGCTACTACTATTGTAGTAGAACCAATGATCTACTGGTCCTACTCATTTCACTTAGAATCAGCTCAAGTAAGTCTCTCTAGGCCTTTCTAAAATCATCCTCCTGATAGTTTCTTATACAACAATAATATTCCACAGCATTCATATACCATAACTCATTCAGCCATTCTCCAACTGATGGGCATCTATGCATTTTCCTGTTTCTTGCCACTATGAAAAGGGCTGCTACAAACATTTTTGCACATGTGGGTCCCTTTATCTCCTTTAAGATCTCTTTGGGATATAGGCCCAATAGAAATACTACTGGATCAAAGGGTATGTACAGTTTGATAGTGCTTTGGGCATGATTCCAAATTGTTCTCCAGAATGGTTGAATCAGTTCACAACTCCACCAACAATGTATTAGTGTGCCAGTTTTCCCACATCCCCTCCAATATTCGTCATTATTTTTTCCTGTCATCTTAGCCACTCTGAGAGGTGTGTAATGATATCTCAAAATTGTCTTAATTTGCATTTCTCTCTTCAATATTGATTTAGGGCATCATTTCATATGATTAGAAATGGTTTAAATTTTTTCATCTGAAAATTGTCTGTTCATACCCTTCTACCATGTATCAATTGGAGAATGGCTTGAATTTTCATAAATTTGATTCATTTCTCTATATATTTTATAAATTAGTCCTTTTATCAGAACTCTTAAGTGTAAAAATATTTTTCCAATTTATTGCTTTCCTTCTAATATTGTCTATATTAGTTTTGTTTGTACAAAAGTTTTTAACTTAATATAATCAAAATTATCTATTTCGTGTTCAATTATGAGTTCCAGTTCTTCTTTGGACACACAGAGATCTGAGAGATAAACTATCCTCTTCTAATTTTCTTATATCACTGTTTATGTCTAAAAGCTTTTTAACTTTAAATTTTTTTTCCTTTTTATCTTTTTATACTCCTTTGACTTCTGTTATTTGAAGATCAATTTTTCTGTTCAGCTCTGGTCTTTTCATCAGAAATAAATGAAATTTACCTGTTTCATTCAATGTCCTTCTTTCCCCTAAAAGATGATGCTTAATTTTGCTGGATAGTTTATTCTTGGCTGCAACCCAATATTTTTGCCTTTCAGAATACCAGATTCCAGGCCCTTTAATCCTTTAAAGTAGAAGCTGCTAGGTCCTAGGTAATTTTGATTGTGGCTCCTTGATATTTGAATTGCTTCTTTTCTGGCTGCTTGCAATATTTTCTCCTTAATATGATAATTCTGAAATGTAAATACAATGTTCCTTGGAGTTTTCATTTTGGGGTCTCTTTCAGTAGGTGATTGGTGAATTCTTTCAATGACTATTTTATCTCCAGGTTCTAGGACATCAAGGTAGTTTTTCTTTGATAATTCCTGAAAGATTAAGTTTAGGATTTTTTTTTTAATCATGGTTTTCAGGTACTCCGATAATTCTTAGATTGTCTCTCCTGAATCCATTTTCCAGGTCAATTGTTTTTCTATTTAAGTATTTTACATTTTCTTCTTTTTTTCATTTTTTTTGATCTTCTTCCATTCTTGAAGTCTCATTGAGTCATTCATTTCATTTTTAAAAAATTCTAATTTTAATCAGTTATTTCCTTCAGTTAGCTTTTTAATCTCCTTTGCATTTGATCAATTGAACTTTTAAATGAGATGTTTTGTTCATTGGATTTTTTTTTCTATTTCACAAATTCTGTTTTTCAATGAATGGATTTCTTTTTCAACTCTGTTTCATCAGAAATGACATGCTTTTTTTCCATTTTGTCAAATCTATTTTGCAAGGACTTTTTTACTTTTTGTATTTTATCAAATCTCTTTTGTAAGGAGTTATGATTTTTCCATTTCACTAAATCTATTTTTAAGGAGTTTTCTACAGATAATTTCTGTTTCCTTTTCCAAACTCTCTTGCACAGTTCTCATTTCTCTTCCTTTTTTTTTTCTAACTCTCTTTTAATATCCTTTTTGAATTCTTCTAAGAGAGCTTTATGAGATGGGGACCAGCTCATATCACCATTTGGGGCTAGTATTCTCAGCATTTGAAGTTTGTTCTATATCTTCATAAAAGTTATTTAAGATCAGAGTTCTTTTTTCTTTTGTGATCATCTTTTAAAGGTTTATGTCTGCTCTTGGAGCAAAGGGTAAATTGTCCCAAAGATCCTCTACAAGGAATAGTGGCTTTATACTGCTCTAGGATTGGTGCTGCTAACTTTTGGTGCTGGATAAGCTAATCTACTGATCCACTGGCTTCTAACTAGGACAGAATAGGCAACACCCTTTTATTTTGGCTAAGAGTCTCACAGTATATTCCCAGATGTGGGGTAGCCACACCACTCTAGGTCCTTGTGTTGTGTATACATTTGGGTGCCCCACCCTTGCTCGATTAAAACAGATCTTTTCTGAAACTCTTCCAAAATATCTTCTAGAAATTTGTTATACTCCAAATATTTGTTGTTTCTTGATCTGGTGTTGATCTGAGGAAGGCCAGGAAGACCTCAGATAAAGACCTGTCCATCTTGGCTCTACTCACCAGAAAAACATTTAAAAAAAAAAAATCTTTTATCTTACTATATCAGGAAAATGTAAAAAAAAAATTTTTAAATTCTTATGAGAGTACTTTCTATTATATGACTATAGAATAAGGAAAAGATGAATATAAGAGTGGAGAGAAGAAAATAACAAGAACAGTAGCTGGAAAAAGTGTGAGAAAAGGAAGAAAGAGGAGAGAAGATATGGAGAAGAGAGAGTAAAGGAGAGAAGAGGCAGAGCAAGTGGAGAAGAGAGGGAGAGGAGAGGGAGAGGAGAATAATGAGAGAAGGGGGAGAATAATGAGAGAAGGGGGAGTAAAAGGAAAAGGATGGGGAAAAGGGGAAGGAAAAAATAAGACAGGAAAGGAAAGGAGAGGAGGGGAAAAGGAAGGAAACAGGAGAGAAGAAAAAAAGTAACCAGTACATCCAAAATTTTCTGAATACTCTGATCCTCTAATCATTATTTGATTTTATTATCTAATTATTTGATCTTCTGATTATATCCAGTAGCAAAATGAATAGGGGAACAAAGAAAGATAACCAATTGTTTGTTCTGGGAAATACTCAATACTAAAATTCCATAGTCAGAATTTCTATATGCATTAATAAAGAGTTAGTTGTATGTGTGTCTAGAAAAGAAATTCAACCTTTAAAAATGTTGTCAAAATAATATTGAGTAATTTGTTCTAACATATGTGAAAAGTTAGAATTTATGTGAAATTAAATTCAGCTGAGCAGCTGAACATACTGTTTCCTCTTCAATTTAACTACTATTTTTTCTAATTGTTTATATTTATATCTATGTTTAAAATAAACTTCAAATATTTTTAACCATACTGGATTTTTTTATTCTTGTTGTTTTTCCTCTAAGGATGCCCTATTAAATAATTTCTATATTCAAACATTTCAGCTTATGTTGTCTAAAAATGATACTGTGATAAAACCAAAGACATATTTTTAATGTAAAACAGTGATATCTTGAGTGATACATTAAAGTGTTAATTAAATGGGTCACACTGATCATCTCAGCCCAAAAGCCAGGGACCTAAGCATGATCAGCTTAAACCAATAAATTGGGTCAGCGGCTTCTCTCATTGACCAAAGCCTCTGATTGTGGGCCTTTCAAATCTTTCTTCTGATTGACCTGGTAGTCATCATTTGGACCTCCCCTGAGAGAGATAAGATAATTTTGATTAGAGTATGCTTTTAGTAAGGAGTTGGATAAAGAGTCACTTAGCTGAAGCTAAGGAGAATAATAGGGAGAAGCTTCTTCCTATTATTTCCTCATAGAAAGATGGGAACAATCTCCCAAGTAGTAGGATTAATCTGCAGCTGGGGTTGATCTTCAAATATGGCTGATCACACTCATTTCTGACAATTAAGGAATGATAATTGCTTTATGAGCCTCAGCTGTCTCTAGTAATCTTGACCAGAAAATCAGAAACATCCCAATCAAGTCCTCTTTCCCCTTGGAAACCAAATCTCCTCTGATTTTGGCAAGGGGACAGAATAGTTGTCCCCTGGGGAGATCCTAGCTCAAGATGACTCTCTATTTACCTATAAATAGAGAAAAGAGTCCCACTTAAATTGATTAACTGTGAGTGTTCTGGTGACTAGGAGTGCTTGTGATGCCCTACCATACCTTTTGACCCAGACTGAGAAATGTGGTCTTACAGAAAGGGAAAAAGGATGGATTATAGAGTAATATTAATTACTAAATGATACAAAAAATATTAATTTTTCTCACAATTTAAGTAGTCATTCTAATGCTTCCTAAACTTTGTTTCAATTAAAATATTTTTAAATGAAATATAATTCATGTTCAAAATTAAAACCAATATTCTCTCCCCACTACATGTTTATCAAAGAAACATACTAAAAATAACATCATAGAGAGTCAAGAGATATATGCACATTTTGATGTTGGATTGCTATCCCAGTTCCCCTCCCCCAGCCATCTGGAGTCTTAAAATTATCACAGGCAAAATTTGTTTCATGTGAAAGATCATTAAAGATAAATGTTTAGGAAGCGAACACACTAATATAGGTATTGTGTGTTTTGGTTGATTCCACAATACATACAATCTATATCACAGAAAATTTTATGAAATACCCAAATTGGTCTTTTTAGTTAAGTGAACAAGGGGAGGAAAACTTATAAAAATATATTTTCTGTTGCAACTTGGCCTCAGGGAAGGGAATCTTTCTTTTATAAGTTAAGGCCTTAACTAAATATGTCCCACAAATTACAAATTTTATGGTCCCAATTTTGGTTGTTGGTTTCATGCTTTTCTAAGTTAAAGGACAAAGGGGGAATGCATTTGTTTCTTTTTAAAATATATTTTATTGATACGTTTTGTTTTCATATCACCTATGTCTCCTATAGTATTCCCCTCCCAGAAAACTATTCCTTATAATACAAAAATAAAAATTTAGTCAGTCAATAAGGATTTATTAAGAACATTCTATGTGCCAGAAATTTTATTAATCCTGTATGAACAAAGAAAATCGAAAAACATTCCCAGCTTACAAGGAGCTCACAGTCTAAGTGGGACATATATCCAAAAAAGGCTGATGAGAAAGATTTGTATTTAAAATAAAAAAGTATTTTAAAAATTATGCTTTTTCTTTGCCATTCAACTAGAATTTAGATACCCATTCAAATCAAATATTAATTTTCATTCAGAGGTTTTTTTACTAATGGATGGCCTAAGAATTTGAGTTTATGTTGATTTTTGTTGCTATTGTTAAGGGGAACCCCTTGTTATAATAGCTTTGGAAGACTAATTATGAACCTGTACATGGGTCAAGATCTTTATGAATATAGAGAGTAGTCTTATAAATGAAATTTCTGGTCCTTTAACTAGTAAAATGTTCTAATTCATGTTGATAAATGGGTCAGAAGTCTAGTTAAATCAAATTCAGATCTCTGTGGGACAACCCAGGGTGATGTCTCTTGAGGCACAAACTGGGATTATCACTGTTAGGTGATCAGCCTTACCTTTCTTGCTTATCCCACTATGCTCATAATCCATATTTCTGAAATACAGTCGAGATAATTACCTAAGGCATACTTTTGATGTAAATTTTGGTTAAAATATGGAGTTAAGTCACACATCTCTTTAGACTGAGGATCTCTGCAGAATAAGGAAACACCCACAAGTCAGGATAAAACAGCCAAAAGGAGGCTCTAAAATGAGTTGCTCATGAAGACTCATTCTAAATCTGAGGATTCAATGACAGTTTTACTTGTTCTGTTTGAGATACAGAAAACATCTGGTAGCTCTTTGGATTCTCTCCAAGTGGCATTGAAAGAGATGTGGATGTAATGAAGAAAAACACAGAATGGGGCAGCTGCTAATGCTGTGTCAGGTAGTGGAAGCCTTTGGGTGTCCAGGAAATGTTCTCATCCTCTATGCATTTGTACAAAATTTTAAGGCAAAGGTTACTTTAAAAATAATTGAGACTTTATGGGGCAGCTAGGTGGTATTGTAGTCAGGAGGACTCGAGTTCAAATGTGACCTCAGATATTTAACACTTCCTAGCTGTGTGACCTTGGGCAGGTTACTTAACCCCTATTGCCTCAGCTGAAAAAAAATTCGAAACTTTAGATGTGCAATATTAAACAGTGTAGACCTTTTTCCCTTCTCTTTCTCTATTTTGGACTTCTCACTTACCAGGTCATATATAACTATAAATAAATGTACTTTGCTTTAAGGAAAAGGAGAAACAATATGGAAAAATCCAAATGCACAAAATAATTGAATTGAGACATGGTCGTTAGTATCAAAATTTTCTCTATGCCATTCTTTTAAATTCTGAGTTCCTTTTAATAACCATTGCATGTTTTGTTTGTTTGCAAATCAGTAACTGCTTGACAGAGAATATGAAAGAATCAGAAAGGAAAAGGAAAAGTTTTAAGAGTCACTAAAACAAAAATTCATTAGGAAATGAAAGTGATTTAAGGCAGGGAGAAAATAGGATTTAATATACAGAAATCTGATATATTAACTCACACACATATCTACTGTATAAAATGAGGCACAGACAAAATAAATACACACTGAAAGATGGAATGCTATAAAGTTAAAAATGAAAAAAATAGATACCTATTGCTAAGCATAAACAGGGTGAAAGAGGAAATAAAATCACTTGAAAGGGAGCTGGCATTTGAAGTTTCATTCCATTTCCTTCATTTAAATATTTATTTATCACTTTTTTGTTTGCTAAGTGTTTGGTATACAAAAAGAAAAAAAGACACCAAAACCCATAGAAACTCATATTTCGCTCAAGGAAAATAACATGCATAGCACAAGTAAATAAAAAGGTGATTTAGAAAAGGAGATCATTAACATCTAAAATATCACAATAGGCTTCATGAGAAGGCAACATCTGGGCAAAGAAAAAAACAAAAATAAAGGATTTATGAAACAGAGATGGGGAGGAAGTACTGTATAAATCTGGGGGATAGAAATAGCAATTGTATAAACAGGAAATTGACTATGTCATTCTAGAATAGCTAAAAGTCCAGTTTGACTAGAATATATAGAGTTTCAATTAATTTTAGTTGAACAAACATTTATTATGTACTTATTATGTGTGTATCGCTTTGCCAAGTTTTGCGAAGAGCAAAACAACATATTAATAAAGGAGAGTAATATGAAATCAGACTAGAAAAGTAAGTGGAAACCAGATTGTTCAAGGTATTAAATTCCAGGCTGAGGAGGCTGAAATTGATCCTTTGCAAAATAGAGGACTACTCAGGGGAAGTGATAGTCAGACTTGTAGGAAAGTTGTTTTAACACCTAAGTGAAAATTGAAATGTTTAAGAGAAATTGCAGATGGAGATCAAATAGAAGACATGATAATTGTCTGGGTGAGAAGAAATCCCATGTTGTGTTTCTCTGCATGAATTCGAAGACTACAACTAAGTCCTACAAATACTTCAAACCTCTCTTTACCTAATAAAACCTCCCTCATGAAGAATAATGATCATTCTAGCTAAACATTACATTCTTTTGCCTCTGAATTTCTGTAAGTACTTAATGGTTTGTAACAATTATTTAATATATAGATTCTATCACTTGACACTTTGTTCTTTAATTTTAATTCTTTTTCTTTTTAAACTTTATCAACTACAACAAATGATTCTTGAGGTCAGAGGTCTTTTTTTTTTAAAAAACTATGTAATCTATAGAGACTAACAACTCCAAATTGATCAAAATGGTACAATGCAAAATAAAATATTCAAAAACAATACTTGCTTTTTATGTTGAAGGACCATGGTTGCGCTAAATATTATCTAAGGTCCTTGCAACAACAAATCTGTGACTGTTATATTGGATTGGTTTGATACTGAAAATATACCACAACTGAAGTGTTTAATAATCAATTAGGGAACTGCTTAGCATAGTCGAGCCTCTATCTTTTGACTCTCTGGTTATTTCCTTTGTATTTAAAAACTGGATTATATATTAGAAAAGGTAGTGTATTTGAAGCATGAATTTGTGTTCAAGTCTGGTTGGTATCTGTCACTTGTGTGACCTTAGGTAAGTTAAACTTCTTTGATCCTTACTTTTCTCAACTATAAAATGAAAAGGTTGAAGTTTCATTCAGTTCTAAATCTGTTTCAAATTTTCCTATAAACAAAATTATTGGATTCTAGTTTCTAATCCCTTCTAATATACTCTCCTATTTTATGGATGAATTCATCTTACTCACATTTATGACCACTATGTATTTCTCTCTATGCTACTCAAATATACTTATCCTTCTCATTTTTCTTTTACTCTGCCCCATCTTTAAGATTATGTTTTGCTTCTGACCATTACCTCCTTTATTTTATCTACCTCTTTATTCTCTCCTGTTTCAAATTTCTCTTACTCATTGTTTCCAACTTCCCTGCTGGAAAAAATAATATTTTTACCCAATCGTATGTAAGTGTATTTTTCCCTTCTTGAACTAGTTCAAATGAGAGTAAAGTTGAAATGTTGCCTATTCCTCCTTCCCTGCTATCCATGTTAGCATATAAACTCTTCCTCATGTGCCACATTTATTGAAATAGTTTTCTCCATTCTTCCTTTCTCTTTCTCTCTTCCAGTGCATTCCTCTTTCCTATCCTTCAGTTTACCTTTTGAGATCGTTTAAACTTAAGAGAATCATTCCCAGCCTTTTCAGCTAATTAAATTCCCTTTATAATACCAGATATTGACAAAGTTCTGAGAGGTTGCATATAACATTTTTTATTCTGTTTTTTAGTCTCTTATGATGTTCATTCATAATTAAATGACTAGACTAAGTTGTGAGTTTGAATGTCAAATTTTCTATTCGGCTCTGACCTTTTCATAAACAAAGCTTGAAAATCCTCTATTTCACCAAATGTCAATTTTTAATCTTTAGTATGATTCTTAGTTTTGCTGGGTAGATTTCTTTAAAATGTACTTCTAGCTCTTTTGCATTGTGCAACAATTATATTCCAAAACCTCCATTTCTTTTTAGTGGTGATTAAGAATATTCATTAAGTTCTAACCTTTACAGCATGCTGTGGAAAAATCGGGGCAGGTAACTAAAATCAGAGGGGAGCCAGCTATTCAGATTGATTTGCCCTGTACCTGCAGTTCATCTTGGTGGGCTTACAGTGACTGATTTAGCAATCTCTTGAAACTCAACTACATATAAATCAACAAATCTGGGTGAACAACTTGCAGATTTCAGAACAGGAAGTCTTTGACCAGATCTTTCCTTGAATATGATTCCATGGTATTGGAACTATGGATTTGGGTTACGATATTCCGGGGAATTTTCATTTCAGAATTTCTCTCAGAAGTTGATGAGTAGATTTTTTGTTTTGCCTTCTAGTTCTAAGATACTTCAGCCATTTTCTCTTATTATTTGTTAAAATTTGAGACCTATACTGTTTTTCCCCCTTTCATGGCTTTTAGTTAGACCAATCATTCTTTAATCTCCTTAATCTGTTATCGCTTCTTAATCTGTTTTCCTGGGCAGTTGTTCTTATAACAAATTTCATATCATCTTCTAATTTTTATTGTATTGAATTTGTTTCATTATTTTTAATGTCTCATGGAGTCATTTGACCAGTTCTAACTTTTTAAAAGTTTTTCTTCAGTAAAAGATTGTGCCCTTTATTTTTTTTTACAAAATTATTAATTTTTTTTCTAATTTTCTTGGATAGCCAAAATTTTTCATTTTCTCTGCCACTCTTACTCTTAAAATAATTATTTTTTGCTATTAATTATTTTTTTCTTTAACTTTTGCTTAACTCTTCTAGGAATTCTTATTGGGTTTATATTTAGTCAACATTTTTCTTTTAGACAGTAGATGTTTTCAGGTAATTGTCTTCTCTGTCTTGAGCTTTCTTGTTATTTGTTACTATAGTAATTCTTTTTTTTTTTAAATTATAGCTTTTTATTGATAGAATATATGCATGGGTAGTTTTTACAACATTGTTCCTTGCACTCACTTCTGTTCCAACTTTTCCCTGCCTTTCCTCTACCCCCTGCCCTAGATGGCAGGCAGTCTTATATATGTTAAACATATTTAAGTGTATCTTAGATACAATATATGTGTGCGGATCTGTACAGTTCTCATATTGCACAAGAAAAATTGGATTTCGAAGGTAAAAATAACCTGGAAAGAAAAACAAAAATTCAAGTAGTCCATATTAATTTCCCAGTGTTCCTTCTCTGGGTGTAGCTGATTGATTGATTCAATTTATCATTTGTCAATTGGAACTGAAGTAGATCTTCTCTTTGTCGAAGCTAGCAACTTCCATCAGAATACATCCTCATATAGTATTGTTGTTGAAGTATATAATGATCTCCTGGTTCTGCTCATTTCACTTAGCATCAGTTCATATAAGTCTCTCCAGGCCTCTCTGTATTCATCCTGCTGGTCATTTCTTATAGAACAATAATATTCCATAACATTCATATTCATCCATTTTCCTACTGATGGACATCCATTCAATTTCCAGTTTCTAACCACTACAAATAGGGCTGCCACAAACATTTTGGCACATACAGGTCCCTTTCCCTTCTTTAAGATCTCTTTGGGATATAAGCCCAGTAGTAACACTGCTGGATCAAAGGGTATGCACAGTTTGATTACTTTTTGAGCATAATTCCAAATTGCTCTCCAGAATGGTTAGATCCATTCACAACTCCACGAACAATCCATCAGTGTCCCAGTTTTCCTGCATCTCCTCCAACATTCGTCATTATCTTTTCCTGTCATCTTAGCCAATAAGTGTGTAGTGTATAGTGATATCTCAGAATTGTCTTCATTTGCATTTCTCTGATCAATAGTAATTTGGAACACCCTTTCATATGAGCAGAATTAGTTTCAATTTCATCATCTGAAAATTGTCTGTTCATATCCTTTGACCATTTATCAATTGGAGAATGGCTTGATTTCTTATAAATTAGAGTTAATTCTTATAGCAATTCTTTATGGTTGGGTTCTTTTTTGTTCTTCCAGCATACTTCTTATCTTGGGAATTTATATTATTGTTGCACTCTGCTAATTTTTGGGTAGAGAAAGGAAATATAGGTTGAGATTCTGCTATTTTTACAATTTAGTCTGTGAATCTCCAAATTTTCTGTTTTAAAAATTATTTTATCCAGAAAGATATCTGTTCAAAAACTTCTTGATCTGAAATTTGCAACTTGCTCACACAGTTTTGTTGATTTGTATATAATTGAGTTTCAAGAGATTGCTATAATCAGTCATTGTTAGCCCACTAAGTTGTATTGGTAGTTCACAATTAATCAATCTGGCTTGTTGGTTTGAAGCCCCCCCCCCTTTTTTTTTTTACCTGCCCTGGTTTTTCAACTGCAGAGTTATATGTTGTTGTAAAAGTTAGAACTGAATGAATTCTCTGCATCAATGCTCAGAAACATAAACCCAACTTTTTGGAATTGCTTTTGTACTTTCTCCATAGCTAGTGCATTCCTCTCTCTGCGCTAGATTCTGACCTGGAACAAAGAAGTAAATAACAGAACTGCCAGATGACACCCATTCCTAACCCTCAAAATAATTCAGTAACACCTGCCATTTCTTTCTGTCCCGGTATTCTTTCTGAGTTTCTTTTTTATCCCTTAGTGATATAATGTTTCTGACTTGGATAGAATTATTATTGTTGCCTTACTACATTGATAGCATCTCCTACTCTGATGTCTAGAAACTTCTCTATTAGTTTTCTTAAGCTGTCTTGGGTTGTAAAATTATTCACTGTTACTTTTATTATGCTTTCCCAATCAAAATTTTGTCTGGCACTTTTTCTACATTTTTTTAAAGGAGGCATAATAGGAGAGAGAGGCAAAAATGCCAAATTTTCCTCTGCCATCTTGACTCCACCCCATAACATTTTACCTAAAAGTTTTCTGAATTGATTAACCTTTTCAAGTTCAAGTAGAGAGGAAAATATTTTGAGAACCTCATAACATCCCTTGAGATAATTAGAGATACCTTGATGTCCTCAAACCCAAGTAATCACCATTCTAAATTTTTACCAATGAATGATATACACAAATCATATCACCATAAAAATTCTTGATAAAGTATATGGAAATATAATTAAGCAAAAGTGTATACCCTGAAGGGGGATACAAATTTGGGTACATAATGAAAATGAACCAATCTCTTTAAATAATTGAGTTTAGCTGTGTATGTTAGCTAAAAGTCCCTACTTGATTTTTACGTATTTTGGAAATCTAGTTGGAATTTGACTAGTTAAAAAAAGGTCATCCTTATTTAAACCTGTATAGAAATACAGTGGGAGAGGAAAGAAGGGTGTGTCGAAAGTTCAGTTAGTTGTTCTTTTTTGTTGTTGTTGTTGTTGTTGTTGTTAAAATAAATAATCTCCTCTGTCTGATGGGCAAGGAATTTATTTTACCCCCTAATCTGCATTATTCTTCTGCAAGCAATATGTAGGGTCGGATTACTGGTTCCCTTGCTCCAAGTATTAAAACTGACAGATTGATTAAAGAAGAAATGAGGTTACAAAAGAAATACCTGGGCCCTACTGTTGCAGAAACTAAAGTAAACATCTCATGTTCTGCTTTTTAAGTATGTTGGTACAAAAATGAGATCAACATTATTACTGTGTTTTCTTTTCCCCCTAAATTTGCTATTCATTAGGATTAAAGTCAATTTGGCACTTTCCTATTGTGTACCAGAAACTAAGACATGAAGGATAAAAAGCCATCTCTCTCTCTCTTTCTCTCTCTCTCTCTCTCTCTCTCTCTCTCTCTCTCTCTCTCTCTTGCTCTGTGTGTGTGTGTGTGTGTGTGTGTGTGTGTGTATCTCTTAACCTTGGGGACTTGCCAGAATCTTCAGTCTACTTATATACCAATATTTTTTGAAGTACTGTTGCTAGTGAGATGACATACATAATACTAAGGCAAAAGCACAGAATTGAGAGGTGAAAAAAGCTTTGTTCTAGACACTTTTTTGGCTACCAACTAGCTGCTAACTGAATAAATTAATTTATCTATTTACTATTTAGATTTTTCATCATTTAAAATGGGGAGATTTGGGGGATTGATGTTTAATATTGATTAACTGGGAAGATCTTTTAAAAGAAATTTATATACTTTTTTTTTTCTTTCAAGGTTTCAAATATGTTATTTTTAAAGATATTTTTTAATTTTTATTTTTTTTAATTTTAAAATTTTCATTTCCCTCTCTGTTGCCTTATTCCCATAGTGAAGGTAAGCAATTTGATACAACTTATATATATGCAATCATGAAAGACACTTTTCCTATTAGTCTTGTCATCAAAGAAAAGAGATAAAAAGAAAATAAAGCTTTAAAAAGTATGTTTTGTGCAACAAGAGAACTGTTCGGTTCTGCAAACATATATTGTATCTAGGATATACTGCAACATATCCAACATATAAAGGACTGCTTGCCATCTAGGGGAGGGGGTGGAGGGAGGGAGGGAAAAAAAATTGGAACAGAAACGAGTGTCAATATAAAGTAATTATTAAATAAAAATTTAAAAAAAAGTATGTTTTGGTCTGAATTCAGACTCTATTAGTTCTTTCTCTGCACTTGGATACCATTTTTCATCATAAGTCCTTTAGAATTATCTTGGATCATTGTGTTATTAAGAATAGCTAAGTCATTCATAGTTGTTCATTGTGTAATATTGTTACTGTATTACTCCTTTATAGTTCTCCTAGTTCTGCTCACTTTACATTGGTTCATGTAAGTTTTTTTTTTAAGGTTTTCTGAAAGAATTCTACTCATCATTTCTTATCGCACAATAATATTCCATCATAATCATAGTATCACAATTTGTTCAGCCACTCTCCAATTGATAGGTATTCCCTTAACTGCCAATGTTTGCCATGACAAGAAAGTTGTTATGAATATGTTTTGTGTATATATACATCCATTTCTCTTTTTAAAATATCATTGGAACCGAAACTGAAAATTAATATTACTGGATCAAAAATAGGCACTGTTTTGCAGAATGGTTAAATCAGTCAATAATTCTACCAGTAGTGTATTAGTGTCCCAATTTTACTATATTTAAATATCATTTACCATTTTTTCTATCCTAATAAAACATGATAAGTACATGATAATAGGTCAGAGTTGTTTTAATTTGCATTTCTCTAATCAGTAGTGATTTAGAAGATTTTTTCACATGATTATAGATAGCTTTGATTTGTTTTATCTGCAACTTGATTATTAATATCTTTTGATCATTTGTCAATTTATCAGTAAGGGAATGACTTGCCTTCTTATTAAATTTGATTCACTTTTCTATATATTTAGAAATAAGGCCTTTATCAAAGCAAGTTATTGTAATCTTTTTCAGTTAAGATAACTGTGTATTTCCCTTTATCTTATTTCTTCCCTATTTATCCTTCTCTTTTCTTCTCTGTCTCTGTTTCTCTTTGTCTCTCTGTGTCTCTTTCTCTGTATCTGTCTCTTTTTCTGTCTCTCTTTTTCTCTGTCTCTCTGTCTCTTTTTCTCACTCTCTGGGTGTCTGTCATTCTCTCTCTCCCCCTCTTCTCTTTTTATTCTGTGCATCCCCCCAAAATGTTTTGCTTTAGACCATCACCCTTCCCACTCCTCTCCCTTTTGTCATTTACCCTTTTCTCTTCTTCTTCCTCTACTGTGTTCTTGAATGGTATCATAGATTTCTATAGCCAAATGAGTATTTATGTTATTCCCTCTTTGAGTCAATTCTGATAAAAATAAGGTTCAAAGCATCAGTCTCAATAATCTTTCCACTACAAAACCTCTTTCACACCTCTTTTATGTGAGATAATTTACCCCATTCTATGTTCCCTCTTCCGCTTCTTGTACATTCCTCTTTCTCACTTCTTCTTTTTTATTTTTGTAGATTTCATACTATCATTGTCAGTTTGTATCCATTATCTTTCTACGTATACTTCGACGTTTTTATAATAATGAGAAAGTTCTTAGGAATTATAAGCATTATCTTCCAAGGTAACAATATAAACAATTTAATCTTATTGAATTACCTATTTACTATTTTATATTCATTTTTAGTGTTGAATTTGAATTTTTCTATTTTTATTTTATATTCAACTTTGGTTTCTTCATGAGTAATATTTGAAAGTACTTTATTTCATTAACTATTCATTTTGTTGCCTGAAGAATTATACTCAGTTTTTCTGGGTAGGGTCGTGGTTACAAGTTTAACTGCTTTATCCTCTGAAATATTATCCAGGACTTCCTGTCCTTCTTGTAGAAACTGCTAAATCTTATATTAGCCTGACTATAGCTTTACAATATTTGATTTTTTTTTTGGTTGCTTCCAATATTTTCTATTTCACATGAGAGCTCTGGAATTTGACTATAATATTCCTGAAATTTTTCATCTTGTGATCCTCATCAAGAAATGAACAATTGAACTTTTAAATTTGTTTTATCCCTCCATTTGTAAAACATCAGGGAAGTTCCTGACTTTTCCTTGGCAGATAGATTCCCACATATTTTATGCTATTAACAGTTATTTTAAATGGAATTTCTCTTTGTATCTCTTGCTGTTGGATTTTGTTAGTGATGTATAAAAAATGCTAATGATTTATCTGGATTCATTTTGTATCCTGCAACTTTGCTGAAGTTGTGGATTATTTATATTAGTTTTTTTAGTTGATTCTCTAGCGTTCTCTAAGTATATCATCATATCATCTGCAAAGAATGATACTTTGCTTTCCTCATTACTGACTCTAATTCCTTTGATATCTTTTTCTCCTTTTCTTGTCAAAGCTAGCATTTCTAAAACAATATTGAATAATAATGGTGATAGTGGGCAAACTTGTTTCACTCCTGATCTTACTGGAAATAGTTCTAGTTCATCCCTATTGCATATGACGCTTACTGATGGTTTTAAATAAATGTTACTGACTATTTTGAGGACAACTGCATTTATTCCTCTGCTCTTTAGTGTTTTAATATGAATGGGTATTGGATTTTATCAAATGCTTTTTCTGTACCTATTAAGATGATCCTATGTTTTTTGTTAATTTGTTTATTAATATAGTCAATTATGTTAATAGTTTTCCTAATATTGAACCAGTCCTGCATTCCTGGTATAAATCCTACTTGATCATAGCATATTATCTTGGGGATGATTTTCTCTAATCTCTTAATTTTATTTTATTTTATATATTTTATTTAAGATTTTTGCATCAATATTCATTAGGGAGATTGGTCTATAATTTTCTTTCTCGGTTTATGTCCTACTTGATTAAGGTTTCAGTACCACATCTGTGTCATAAAAGGAATTTGGTAGGAGTCCTTCATTCCCTATTTTTTCAAATAGTTTCTATAGTATTGGAGTAAATTGTTCTTTACATGTTTGGTAGAATTCACAGGTAGTCCTGGGTCCTGGGGATTTTTCTTATGGAGTTGATTAATAATTCTATTCCTTTTTCTGAAATGGGGCCATTTAAATAATTTATATCCTCTTCTGTTAATTTAAGCAATCCATATTTTAAAGGTATTCCTCCATTTCACTTAGGTTATCAAATTTATTGGCATAAAGTCGGGCAAACTAACTCCTAATTATTGCTCTAATATCATTTTTTTTCATAGCTTTTTATTTACAAGTTATATGTATGGGTAATTTTACAACATTGATAATTGCCAATCCTTTTGTTCCAATTTTTCCCCTCCTTCCCTCTCCCCCTTCCCCTAGATGGCAGGATGACTAGTAGATGTTAAATATATTTAAGTATAAATTAGATACACAATAAGTATATATGACCAAACTATTGTTTTGCTGTACAAAAAGAATCAGACTCTGTAATATTGTACAATTAGCCTGTGTAGGAAATCCAAAGTGCCAGCAGGCAAAAATATAAGGATTGGGAATTCAATGTAATGGTTCTTAGTCATCTCCCAGAGTTCTTTCACTGGGTGTAGCTGGTTCAATTCATTATTGCTCTATTGGAACTGATTTGTCCAGGTCCATCAGAATTGATCATCATATAGTTGTTGAAGTATATAAAATCCAACATCCATTCCTATTAAAAACACTTAAGAGTATAGGAATAAATGGATTTTTCCATAACATAATCAGTAGCATCTATTTAAAACCATCAGTAAGCATCATATGTAATGGGGATAAACTGGACCCCTTTCCAATAAGATCAGGAGTGAAATAAGGATGCCCACTATCACCATTATTATTCAATATTGTATTAGAAATGCTAGCTTTGGCAATAAGAGTTGAGAAAGAGATTAAAGGAATTAGAGTATGTCATGAGGAAATCAAATTATCACTCTTTGCTGATGATATGATGTTCTATTTGGAGAGCCCAGAGATGCAATTAAAAAGCTATTAGAAATAATTCACACCTTTAGCAAAGTTGCAGGATACAAAATAAACCCACATAAGTCATCACTATTCTTATATATCACTAACAAAATCCAACAGCTAGAGTTACAAAGGGAAATTCCATTTAAAATAACTACTGATAGTATAAAATATTTAGGAATCTATCTGCCAAGGGAGAATCAGAAACTTTATGAGCAAAACTACAAAACACTTTCCACACAAATTAAAAGTCTGATCTAATTATCTGGAAAAATATTAAATGCTCTTGGATTGGGCGAGCAAATATAATAAAGATGACAATACTACCTAAACTAATCTGTTTATTTAGCACTATACCAATCAGATTCCAAAAAAAAAACTATTTTTATGACCTAGAAAAAATAACAACAAAATGCATATGGAAAAACAAAAAGTCTAATTTCCCATTGTTGGAAAGTTCTCCCTTTTCCTTTTTGAGACTAACAATTTGATTTTCTTCTTTCCTATTTTTAATCATATTAACTAAATGCTTATTTTGTTGCTTTTTAAATAAAACCAACTTTTAGTTTTATTTATTAATTAATAGTTTCTTTTTTTAACTTTAAGTATTTTTTTTTAATCTCTCCTTTTATTTTTAGAATTTCAAGTTTGGTATTTGATTGGTTGTTTTAAATTTGTTCTTTTCCCAGCTTTTTTAGTTGCAAGCCCAAGTCATTGATTTTCTATATTTTATGCAAGTAAGCATCTAGAGATATAAAATTTCCCCTTATTACTGCTTTGGCTGTAACCCACAAATTTTGGTATGTTGATTCATTATTATTATTCTCTTGGATGAAATTATTAATTGTGTCTATGATTTGATTTTGCACTTATTCATTCTTTAGGATGAGATGATTTAGTTTCCAATACTTTTTGGTCTATTTTCTCCTTGCCTTATATTGTATGTGATTTTTATTGCATCATGATCTGAAAAAAATGCATTTACTATTTCTGCCTTTCTGCATTTGATTTTGAGATGTTTATGCCTTTACATATGATCAATTTTTGTATAAGTTCCATGAACAGCTGAAAAAAAAGTAAACTCCTTTCTGTCTCCATTTAATTTTCTCCAAAAATCTATTATATCTAATTTTTCTAACATTTTGTTTACCTCCTTTGCTGCTTTCTTATTTATTTTGTAGGTTTGATTTATCTAATTCTTAGAGGTCAAATTTGAGATTCCCCCATTTGTATAGTTTTGCTGTCTATTTCTTCTTATAGCTTTCTTAATTTCTCCTCTAGGAATTTCCATGCTATACCACTTGGTGCATATATGTTTAGTATTGGTATTGCTTCATTATCTATGGTACCTTTTAGTAAGATATAGTTTTCTTCCTTATCTTTTTAAATTAGATCTATCTTTGCTACTTGATTTGAGATCAGGATTGTTACCATTGCTTTTTTTTTTTTCCTTCACTTGAAGCATAATATATTCTGTTTACTTTCACTCTGTATGTATCGCTATGCTTTAAATGTGTTTCTTGTAAATAACATATTGTAGGATTCTGGCTTTTAATCCAGTCTGCTACCTGCTTCCATTTTATAGGTGAGTTCATACATTCACATTCACAGTTAAAATAATAATTCTGTTTTTCTTGCCATCGTATTTACCCTAGGCTATGCTTTTCATTTCCTGTCCCCTTTGTGAATATTAGTTTTATAAAGAACTGCTTACAACAGTAAGTTGTTCCAAACACACATTCACATTTTAATGCATGTCTCCTCAAAATGGGGAGTTCATCATTGCTTATATTACATTAATAGAACTAAAACAGTGAGAGGTTGTTTGCTTAGCTTTCAGCACACAATTACTTTGAAGATGAATGATTTCATATTGTAGATTATTAGACTCATCAGCTGGTTTCACATTAAATGGTGTAGCAAAGATGTTAAGTTCCATAAATTTTCATACCCTTGGATTTTTCCTTAATTTCCTCAATTAATTTTTGCACATTCACCAGCATATCAAATGTCATAGAAGGTTTTTGTCCTTCTGGTGTGGGGAAATGTACCATGTTATTCAACCACATATGTTGTCTTAAGTGGAATAATTTATTTTTCTGAACTTTTGTCCAGAATTTGATTTGAGGAATTATTATTAACTGTGTTTGGAGGCTTCTCTAGTACATCATTTTGACTCCACCCAGGAAGAAGTAAATACCTATGTTTCCAATTTCCAGGGCAGGCAGAAGCCACAGGAGAAGCATTGAGAAAGCCTTCTCTATTTCTGCAACAAAAAGCTCACACTAAATCAATAACTTTTTTGGCCTGGAATTCCAGAGCTGCTTTATTAACCAAGAGAAAAATAGTCCAGCTATCCTCCCCACTTTAAAAAAAAAATACTTGTTTTTGTTCTAATTTTATTTGGTAAATATCTTCTTGAAATTAAATTATTTTAATGTGATATAAAGCACCATAACTAAATCTAATGTTATTTATTTTAATTAAACTTTATTTAATTTAATCTACTTAAATAGATACTTTTAATCTCTACAAGTTGTATAATTTTTCAGTTGGCTTAAGCTCTCTATTCATTCTTCTTTTCTTTTCCAATCACACGGAACACATAGCACTGCTATGTGCTGGACCTTTTGCAGACACTTCTGTGAATACCTGCTAATTCATTCAGTGACATTCCCCAAAACACTGTGTACCTTTTATGTACACTGTCAACTCTCAGTTATTATTATGCAAGTTATGGCTTCTCTGTGTTTATATCTATTTGGTTTTTATCAGTGTCAAAGGTAAAAGAATTAATATTCTCTATGCTGGCTTTGTTTCCTAAGTGAATTATCCTAGGAGATTTATCAAAGCCAAATAGCAGAGGTAATCATTTGTTAACCTTTCTGATAAGATATGCACCAGAACCTTAATTAGAGTGAAGAAAATTCTCAGTGGTCAGAGCAAATATATTGGGTGATTTTTTTTTTTTTTTTACTATGTACATACACATATTTGTTTTAGCCTTTCACAATCAACTGAAAATAAGTAAACATATATATATGGAGAGAGAGAGAGAGATCATAAATACTCTATTTTGACTGGCCCTCCCAATCCTTTCTCATTTTAATACTATTGGGATAATAGGTTTCAATTAAAGTGTCATTCTTGGAGACAATAAAGAAACAGAGCAAAAATCATACTACAGTGATAACTTAGCAGTCATCCACTTTGAAATTCATCGAATTTGATATTTGCTTCATTTTGACAAATAAAAATAAATGCTTCTGTCAGCACTTAAAGCTTGCTCAGGATATGTTGCACTTGATTGTTGTCTTGATTGAGCATTAGGGATGTGAAATTGGATATGCATATTGCCCAGCTCCTGCCACCAGTGCTGTTGCCCTCGACCATGGACATCTTTTTCCTAGTGAATGGGACATTGTACAAGACTGTTAGGATGGAGCCCATAATATCTTGGTAGACAACAGGGCTATTCTTGGAGATTGATGGAGCTGCAGCATATGGTCTTTAAGGTCAAAACAGTTGCGCTGGAATGGGCCAGCTCAGCAGAAAGAGAAGCAGGAGGAACAGGAGTAGTTTGGGTCATAGTTGTGGAAGCCCAGGAGGAAATGAAGGTGGAAATGGAGTCAGCAGCAGAAGAACCAGAACTCCTGGCAAACCAAACTTTAGTTAGTAGTCTAGCAGTGGAGAGTGTGGGACCAATGCTTCTACCTCCAGAGAGTATAAAAATCAGCTCTCCTCTTAGAAATGAGTAGACTCTAGAAGGGAGGAGGCTGGATGGACAGGCTGAAGATGATCCCTTCTGAAACCAATAAATGATGAGTACTGAGGTACCACTGTACTAATAATAGCACATTAATGTAGCACTTTATATTCTATAAAGAGTAGTGAGTACATTTGATCTCATTTCTATACCTTGCAAAGGACATATAGATTGATTGGTTGATGAATGTCAACTACCTTCAAAAGTCTTAAGACCACAAGGAAAAAGTCCTTTGTGACATTTGGAACATTGCAACATGTCGTATATTTTTAAATATATGGAACTGTCATGGCAATGGCTGATCAGAATTAGTGAAATCACTAACAAGATTTAAATACTGAGAATGATAATTTTAATGGATTTGAGACAGTAGTTAATTCCATCTGGCTCTTCTACTTATTAGGTCTCTTACTTACTAGCTTTGTCACTTGGCATAAGTCACTTTACTTCTTTAAAATTGAATTTTCTAGAGTGGAAGATGTATTTAATAATATTTCCCTATCTCATGGGTAAATTATATAACTTAGACAAATCATTTTGTAAGTTGTAAAATACTATCTCATTGTTGGGAGTTGAACCAATAAAGTCTTACTCTGATTTCCCATCATTGCAGGTAGATAGCTATGAGTTCTTTAAGTCTGTTAGCAGAATACAAGCTCTGACTTAACTTACCAATCCTGGATTTGGTGTCTTTTGTCTAAGGGCTAGATTAATTAAATTTGAATATGCTCACTATCATGTTGGCCAAAGGCTTTGAATTTTTTTTTAATCAAAATAACTCTTTAAGATCATCTCCAATATTGTAGAGGAGTTATGATCTGTGTCTGTGGAAAGAATATTCACATCAAGAAATTATAGATTCTTAGATATTAGAACAATTCTTATCATTCATCTCTTAAAGAGTAACCCAATATTAGCAGGACTGCTAATATTTTAATAAATTTCAAATCATATGCTGGAGGTTCTCTATAGAGAACAAGTTCATACATGAAGTTAATTTACTGAATCATAAAGATTTCATTCAATTAACATTTATTATGTATAGTAATTGAAAATATTTACTAAAAAAGTAGTAATACAAAATAAAAGCAGATGGTTTACACCCCCTGATCATTTAGTTTTTTATCTAATATAGTTTTATTCCTAGGAGTCCATATTTTATACCTATATTATTGACTTATTCATTTCAATATATATTATGCATGGCTTCATAGGAAGATGTTCAAGATGTTCCTCTTTCCTTTTTAAAAATAACTTATGGGATCTCCTAAATGATTTAACTTTTAAAGAAATTGATTATTACATAAAAATACATTCATAACATTTCATTGAGCATTAAATCCTAATATTAAGATATAGACTAAAAGATGATAGTCAAGCATTTCACTACTCCAATGTATCTGGAATCACATAATGTGGATATCCCCTTTATTTGTGCAATTCATTCCTTTTATTCCATCCTATGACTTTGTCCTTTTACAAGCATATATATCATCCTACATTGAACTCATCAATTATTTTACAACACAATTGCTAGTATACAAGTGTTTATTCTCTGCTTTACTGATTTTTTAGCTATTATATAGTTTAATGAAAGTTATAGATCAATACTCTGGTAGTTAATAAAGTGTTTAATTATAAGCTTAATATGTATTTTTGTGCTTTTTGATATCATGGGGGATAAATCATTTATTTAGATTTTCATATAGGTATTTTTAGCTATGTAAGGTATTGTTAAATACTTTAAAATTCTATCTTTAAAAACATTTGGTCCAAATTTTCATCCCTTTGTGTTCTTCCTGCTCCCTGCTTTAGCTCTAGTTTAATAAAATATCTAAACAAACTTATATGTGTTATGTACAATGATGGAAATGACAAAGATGATATATAAAGTATGATAGATGTCCAACATATGAAGTAATCTCTGATACCAACAAATGATCACAACAAGATAAAGATAAAAATACCAGGAATTTTGACTAAGGAATAGGTGTATAAAACATATTATGCAAGCTCCCTGGCTTTGTGCTAGTTCCTGCTAGCAAAAGTTCAGTTCATTTTAGAATATTGCAAAAAACTCTTTTATTTTTTTGCACAATAATTCCTAGTCTTAGATTATACTTCTAACCTCACAAAGACATCTAATTCATACCTTTCATCATGAGTATAATCAGACAAGAAAGTATGAATGCCTTGCTGTAAATTTACTGTTTTCTTCACAGATAGGTTAAGCTAGTCATGCCATCAAAATATATGAAGGGGCATCTTCCAAGTTGGCCCAGAATTCCATGTTTTCATTCATAAAAACCACCACATCTCACCTTGGAGCATATTCCCGGTTCTTTTTAGAGAGTTTAATTGTAAAAATTGTATTTATTGTCTTCCCTTCTGTCCTACATCTTTTTAAAGTAGAAAATAATGAGTTATGGAATGGTATTAATGTATGTTTGCTACAAATGTTGTACACAAAATGAAGAGATTTTTATTATGAAATGAACAGAAGGCCCTCTATAAGTTTTCTTTTATAGAATGACAAAATTTGGAATTTAAATTTCCTTAATCCAAGCATTCATTCACTGTGATGACTGCGTATTTAAAATCAGCCGGAGTCAGGAATTCAGGTTAAGGGAAAAATCTTCAATCTTTATTGAAGTGAAGAGGTGAAAAAAGATTGCGATAGCAATATGGGCAGCTGCAACAGGAAGCCAGCTAGCAGAGGGGGATTGGAGATAAAGGGCCATAGCAATGGCAATGCGAGCAGCTGTGTCAAGACGCCAGCCAGCAGTCTCTCCTTCTGCTTCCCTTCCCTCTCCCTTGCCTCCACCCACCAAAAACATCATTTCCTATACAACACATCAGGACTTGCACAAAGAATGGGCAGGGGCCATTCTTTCTCCAAGCATATATATTAATAGAGTATGGTCCAATTACTATTTATCCTCACATGCTTGGGACCTCAGTGCATCAACTCAAGCCTCAGCCCATTACAATTCACATATATACATTCATTCATGCATACATGCATCGATCTATACATCCATCCATCTATATATGTATTGAAACTGAGGTCTATAAAGTTTATCTCAGACAAGGTCACACAGATAAAAAAATAGGACAGCAAAGATTTTAATTCAGTTTTAGTGATTGGAAAAGTGTTATACAGATAAAAAAGGAAAGGAAAGATTTGAATATTTAACTATTACTCATCATTAATAATTAATTAATAATTAAATGATATTTAATTATAATTAATAATTAAATAAAAATTTAAATAATTACAATTATGGCTTAAATTAGATTTGAGATTCTTCCTGAAAAAGATTTGGATAATCTAAAAGAGAAAGAGCTTATTGTCCCCCCCAAAACAATATCTTGGTCACAAAAACTATCAACCAGTAAAAGGCAGAGAAAAAAAGAGAAGTAATTGTAGGTGATTCTCAGGTTCAGTGCTCTGGCAACTTTTTGTTGACATGATAACAATATGTTATTGCCACTCCAGGCATCATCTTTATTATCCTTAGTTCTACCTCCAGTGGAAACAAACTCTATTTATGCAATTTCAGGTAATATTTCCCTTATCTTTCCTTGAACTTGACTTCCATATCCCCTTTATATATTATTTTTTTCCCATTAAAATGTAAGTTCTTTGATGGAAGCCACTGTGTGTATTTGTAATGCTTAACCCCCATAAGGCCAAAGTAAGAGCAATGGGTCAAAGTTTAAAAGATGAAAATTTAGGGTTATTTCCAGGGGAAAAAAAGCAAAAAACAAACAAAAACCAGTCCCTAACAATAAAAATAGATACTTTGAGAGATACTTAGTTCCCTCAGAGATTATTGAGCAGATAATGGTCAGCATTATTTTGTGAGCTCCCCAAAGCCAGAGGTAGTGTAGTTCTATTCTTTGTGTCCTAACTCCTTAGCATTGTGCTCTGAAGGTATTGTTGCTATTGTGGTAGTTGAGTCATTTTTCAATTGCATCTGACTCTTCATGATCCCATTTGCTGTTTTTTTGTTTGTTTGTTTGTTTGTTTGTTTGTTTTTTAGCAAAGATACTGGACTGTTTTACTATTTGCACTTAATAAGTGCTTATGGAATGACTGACTTAACAGTGGGGATTCCCTTCCCTACATCCCTTGCACTAAATGGATATTAAGGTACTATTCGGGCAACTTTCAAGTCATATAAATCTGTAACTTTGTACTTTTGCTTTCTTTTTACCTTGAAAAAGCAGGTTCTTATTTTTTAAATTATATTATTTTGGAGATTTTTGTACATATACTATTCTGGTTATAAGTTTCACTATGCCAGATAAATTGGAAATACACTTTTCACATTTTTTTCCCATTAAAATCTGCAGTTTTTCAGTTCTAAGATTTTTTTCTGATGGTTATCAGATTGAAGATAGGCTCCCATAAACAGATTTAGTTCTTCTTTAAGGAGGATTTCCTAGTTGACTTTTAGTAAAACAAAGTTAAAACAATGTTTTCCTTCTAACCTACTATAACTCTTTATACTTTCTTTTTAAAGACAAATCATTGAGTCTTTTATCTTGTTTCTTCACAAATAGTGGGCTAGGAATATAAGAGTAAACTAGAGAATATCAGTAAGATCTAAACAAGCATCATTTTACCACAAAGATGTGTGATTTACTCCCACTTCCCCAAATCACCTGCAATCACCACCACCACCACAAAATCCTTGATTCCAGATCAAAATTAATTGTTCAAATATGTCATATTTAATAATTTCCTGTAGTCATATAAAGTCCAAAAAAAAATCAGATATATGATGTGTGTTTGTATATAAGGGACAGGTGGTAAGAAAAGTGGTAGATTTTGCGTCAGAATACCCAGTTTGAATTTAGACATGTAATTTACATTTGTGTGACCTGAGGCAAATCATTTAACTTTAGGAGGTGGGATTAGTAAGGGGACTCAGTTTCTTTATAGATCAAATTAAAAGTTTCTACTTCTATAAGTGTAAACTTTGTGGATCTGAAATTGACAAGCAGTGATTCATATGAAAGATCCCAGGATTTGGGGTCAGAGGTTGTGAGTTGAAATTCTAACCTCGCTCTTCATGAACTCTTTGACCATGGATACATATAATGATTTCTCAGCCTCATTTCTTCCAATCTCAAATGAAAGACTTAGAAAAGGTAATCTCTGAGTTCCCTTTGAATTCTAAATGTATAATTCTGTGATCTTTTTGGTGAGGTGATATCACAAAATTTTATTTAGCTTAACTCTTCTTCTACATTGATAAGTTTTAGCATTGTGCACATATTCTTAGCTTTAATGTTGAAATTCTTTGACTATGCCATAGGTAGTCTTTGTGATGCAAATTAACTGAACAGATATCTATCATCTCCCTGCTGTGTGCAAAACAGTTTTGGATAACAGGAAGGGGGTGAGATCTGGGGACATGTAGGAATAGACTAAGGTTCTGAAACATTATGGCATTTAAGGAAATCTCTTTATCAAGTACATCAAAATTCTCCTATAAATTATGTCAGAGGTAAGTATGGGATACTTGATACATATGTGACTTGTCTAGGGTCACACAGATAATAGGTGTCAGAATCAGGAATACTGAATCCAGATCTTTCTGATAGGCAGCCCCATAGTTAATTAGCTATTAATTGTATGCATCTAATAAATTGTTAATTTTATTAATTACAAGTAGCATTCCATATTAAAATTTTAGTAATAATATTTTATATTCACTAGTCACATTATTTTAATTATTTTTCCTTATACTAAGTAACAAATTGGTAGAATCAGAGTTATTGTTAACAAAAAAGAAATAGTCATTCCTTTCAGAAAAGCTCCAATTGATACAGGAAATTAAAGGTCTGCAAAATACTGTCTTCACTACAATTTTGGGAAATTGTTGCATGACCTTGAGTGAGCATCTTCTATTTGGTTTACTTTCCCTAACTGTAAAATGAGGATAAAAATATCATTTTTCACTTAGGGGATGTGTTTTTAGAATCAAACAAAAATCAAATATTTGTAAAGCACTTTGAAAATTTTAAAATACTAGATAATTGTTATTATTAGTATTACTATTATTATTGAATGGGCAGTAAAAATCCTAATCTTTAAAGTTCATTGTTGTTCTTCAATCTCAAAGAGGACCTTGGCATCAGGAAGGTGATGTAATAACTTATAAATGAATTGACTTAAGTGAGGGAGAGCTCTGCAAAATCACAGGCAACACAGTTCAAATTTATTTATGAATTAATTTACAGAACTAATATCATTATACTTTACCAAGATGTCTTGGTAATAACTCAGTCCTCCTATAAAGTGGTATTAAGAAACTCAATGAGTTTCCATTATGGTTCTTGGTCATTTGTATCTGATTCTTCATGACTAAGAGCTTTTTGTTTGAAAAGATACTAGAGTAGTTTATGATTTCCTTCTCCAATAGGTTAAATGATTTAGCCAGTGTCACACAGCTAGTAAGTATCTGAGGTCAGATTTGTTAAGTCAGGTGAGCTATATAGTTGCATATTAATTTAGTAGATAGAAGTTAAGATTGAATATACTAGTTTTTCTGAAACATTTTTAGCTCTTTTAGTTCCTGAAAACAGCCATAATAATTTCTCCATATACATGTGATTAGATTTTCAAAGGTTCAGATAGCTAGGCCCTTAAAACAGGATAATCTCCATTGGACATAGCATGGCACTTCTATTTATCAAAGGGGAAAACATAGTGAGGTAGTTACCTTTATAGAGGAAGAGAAAAGGTTCCTTGCAATCTGATTTCTTTGCTTGTGGAGACAAAATATATGCCCCAGAAGATTCAAAAGCTGCCAAAAATGTCAAGAAGCACATATGTTTCTGGAGGTCAGAAAGGCCTTTTTTCTTTTTCTTTATTTCTTTTTAAGTATTGTGAGTTGTTCTTTTTAGTCAACACTGTGAATGCTGCTTTGAATTCTCCATTTAAATAGAAATGAATAGGATGTTTGTATAGACTTGGACTGTAGCTGTATGCTATGTGAAATCTCTTGGTGACCACATAATGGGGCTGGTATTTACCTGTAAAATCTTTAAAAAACAAGCTTACGTTAAGACCTACTTTTAGAATGAGCAGAAAAGACTGGACTCATCTACAATCCTTCTTTTGTGTAAGTATTCTGACACCAAATACTGACTGATAATCAGGTACTATCTGGTAATCATCATTTTTATTTTCTGTTTTAAGCTGCTTGCAATTACTTCCTTGAACAAGTAGATAATTTTTAAAAAACTAGGGGCTATTTGATCTTCTCCTTAGAGAGGCTAGAGGAGTGGGAAAAAAAAAAAAACAGCTTAGTTATAATTTTAAATGATCAGCAATGAAGCAAAAGTAGCCCCAGATAAATTCACTTTAAATTTCAAAATAGTGGTTCAGAAAGTACCATTTACCAATTCTGCATGTATATATACATATATATATATATATATATATTTCAAATATTCACAAGTTTAAAAAGTTTCAAAAAGGGAACAGGACAAAAAATTCTAGAGCCTACTTGATTGGTTTGTTGACTTGTTTCAAAGAGCTTATTTCAGAGTAAGTTCATGTTCCTGCCAAAAATATCTTGAGAGGTTATCAGTGGAGTCTTACATCTTGGACTTTACTCTGAAAAGGAAAAAAAAAAAACTGTCAGTCAACTAATCTCACTTCCTAAATCTTAAAATTTAAAATATTAATAGAATTTTTTGAAATCTCAGATCTTTTTCAAGATATATATAAAAATTCTTATAACTACCTCCCCAAAAGAAAATGATTATCCCAAGGAATAAGATGTATGTAATTCAGCATTAGGTGTTATATTTGGACAGAATTTTATTATATCTATACATTGTATTTCTTTATATTGTTGCTGTCATATATATTGTTCTTTTTGGCTTTATTTTGATGTCATACAAGTCTTTTTATGTCAGGATAATAGAACTAAAGATGAAAGGAAGATAAAAAGTCATGCAGCTCAACCTTCCTTTTCAGAATGGCAAAACTGAGGGCCTCTTCCCTTCTTCCTTTATACTACTTAATTGATGATGTCCTCAATTTGCATGGACTTTTGTATTGTCTCTATGCTGATGAGTCTCAAAACTTCCTACTGATTTTCAATCTTGCATCTCCTACTGCCTTTAAGATACTTGGAGTTGAATGTCCAGTAAATATCTTAAGCCCCACATGGATAAAACAGAACTCATTATCTTTTCCCTTCAGCTTACCATTATTGTTGTTCATAATTCCTTTTCAAAGAGGTCCAGTGACATTATGTGATATCTTGATTTGTCCTTGAATTGGATTTAAGTGAAGTAGAGCTGCACAAAATTGTTAACGTCACTTTCTCTTCCAGAGTTATTGAAGTCTAGGGGCAACACTAAAGTCAGAACAACTGATGATATCCTGGGATGCAGTGGATGACCTTTCCAGTTTCAAAGTATGACAGAACTCTAAGCACTCCGTAGAACCTGCTTCAGCTGTCTGTCTTCATGTCCATTGCAACAAATTGTTCTCATCCATCCAGTCTGTTTGAAGAAATTTTCACATACTTGGGGTAGACATTCTCCTAACAATAAATTTGAGGCCTGTCAGTTATTCTCAAATTGATTTAGTTCAAGTTTTGAGATGTTTTATCTGTGTGTGACAGCTGAACAAGGCAGAGCTTCTTAGAACCATAGGGGAGAGTTGGGTGAAGTTGAACACCAAAGGTAGATGAACAGTTCTGGAAAAGGCTCAACAAGGGCCTCACAGCAAAAGTGCTAGTACTCAATGAACACCTCACCCTTTGCTTACTGAAGAGGATAACACCATCCATCAGCCCTAGATATCATCCTCAAGTCAATTTTTTGTTAAGTCTTGTCAATTTTACATTTTTAATATTTTTTTCCTCTTTTGCCACTTCATTTCACATATAGATTCTTGAAATTGCCTACTGTTTGGTCCTCATGCCTTAAGTCTCTCCTCACTTCAAGCCATCACATTCAACCATTACAGGTGATTTTCCTAAAGTTCAGGTCTGATGAGAACTATTTGTTCCACTAAAAGTGGTCTCTTTACTGTTCTAAGGACAAAACACTCCATATCTCAGGCTTGGCTACTCCTCATGCCTACGATATTCTCCTTCCTCATCTCTGCCTGCTGGCTTCCTTGTCTCTTCAAGTCCTAACTAAAATCCCTTTTTTAAAAAGAAGTCTTTTCTAAATCCCTTTAATTATATTTAATTTCCTGTTAATTATTTCCTATGCATCCTGTATTTATTTAGCTTACTGCTATATATGTACTTGTCTTATTCCTTTTTATACTGTGAGCTCCTTGATAACAGGAGTTCTTTTCTTCTTCTTCTTCCTTTTTTTCTTCTTCCCTTTTTCTTTTTCCATTTTATCTTCCTACATCTTCCTTTTTACTGAAATTTGTGACTGTCTGAAAAGTTCTTTGATATAAGTTAGTCTTTCGAGTAATATATATAGGATACAGACCTATATTACTAAAATAAGTTGATAAGTTAAGCATTTATGTTTAATTCATAATACTTTATAATTGGTGATTTAAAAGACAAATAAAAGCTGAAATCTTCTCTGAAGCTTATATTCTGGTGATTACATATAAGAGATCTTTTTTCAGAGACATCTAGTGCTTTCCCTCTGTTGATTATCTCATTTATAGTCTATTTGCATGTAGCTATTGGAATATTGTCTCCATGATTAGACTCTGAACTCCTTGAGAATGGGGACTTTTAAAATTTAACTTAATTCTTGTCTTTCTTTGTAAGATTAGCATTCATCATAATGGCAATTATATGTTAAGTACATAATAAATACTTATTGACTGGCTGGCTTACTGAGATAAAGTTAGAAAGGGAAAACAGGGTGAAATTACGAAAGACCTCCAATGGCATGTCAGGATTTTTTTTTCCTTTAGTAGACAATGGAAAATAATAGATACTTTTAAGGAAAGGAAGTATATTATCAGACATAAGCATTAAGACAATCTCTCCACAGTCTCTAGAATAGAGCAAAGAGAGATTGGGAGCAAAGAGTTCTATCAGAAAGTTATTACAATATCCCTCTTGAGAGGTAATAAAAACTAAGAGTAAGATAGTAAGAGTGAAAGAAATAAGAAGGTGACAGAGATTGGGACAGATAGTGCTTCTCTAATGTGATTATACTTTAAAGATTCCTTTGTGTGTTTGTGTGCACATGCACACGTGCGCATGCAATATCTGCTTTGTGGAACAACTGGTAGCTATCATTTACAAATTTTAGTCTTAAAAATCTGCTTATTGGAAATATTTCCCTTAAGATTTGTTTAGATTTTTAGCTGAAGAACTGTGATAAGCTGGAAATACTGGCTCATAATCATTAGGATTATGAGATCTCAGATTGCTACCATAAAATATGGGACATCCAGTGGAAATTTATAAAGGCAGTTCCCCAAAGGGTATATTAAAATAATTTTCCTTCCATGATTGTAATATTACATCATATTCCCTAATTTCCTCATCTATCAAGATAAGAGCCAAATGACTAAAATTGTGAATGAGAAATATTTCTTATAATTCTCTGAACTATTAGAATTCACCTTGAATAGCAATTTCTAACATGTGAATTATCCAGATGTATAGATAGATAAGATTGTATTACTATCAGAATTTTACCAAAAATTATTTTTCCTATTATTTCCATACTAATGCATGTTCTTAATAAGAATAATATTAGGAAAAATAAACCAATGTGGCAAGCATATTGATACAATATTAAGCTATTGTATTTCTTTATAAAATAGATGAAATGATTTGTAGTAATTTGCATAAAGATTAGGCTAATGAATTAAAAAATGTTTAATTTATAGTTCTATATCTCATAGCAATTCAATGTTAAAAAAGTAATATTTTGTTTTAAGGATTTGATATTTCATTGAAGATTTCATATCTACAATAACATCTTTAAAATCATAGCATTATTTGAATTTGTAATGCATGTTTCTGTAGGGCTGGAACCAATTACCAAATTTTATATTATCATAACTTCAAATAATTGAAAGTTGAATAATATCAGCAACCATTTCAGGACAATGCATTTCACATTAACTGGGACCTCACTATATTTTTTGAAGCATATTTTGTTATTGTTCCATTAGTTTTGGTTTTGGTTTCTTTTGTTTCTCAGAGACAACATGGCAAAGTACATAGAAATCCTGCTTTGAGGTCAGAAAGTCGTGATTTCAGGTCTGGTTTAATTGACCCCAGGCTAGGATTTTTACCCCCAGATAACAACTTTATTCCTTTCCCTAGAAAAATCTCTAAAACTATAAACTGAAAAACACATGCAGATTTGTTTTGGTGTAGAGAGTCCCCATCCCTGGGCATTCATTATACTAATGAAATTATAGATTGAACAGTCAACCAGCATAGTTGGTCTGAATATAAACTCTAAACCATTGTCCAAATAATCTCTTATAGATTTGGCCAAGTAGCTTTCAATGACTTCTTATTCTCTACAAACACAGTTCCTTGCATTTAAAATCTCTAACAATCACGTAACACTCTGTCTTTCCAGTTTTATCTGAGGATTTGGCTCCATCAACTCTAGGCTCTAGCCAAATGCATCTTAGGCCCTTGAACATGTCCTAGTTTTCCAGCCAACATGCTTTGCCTCATTCTGTTTTTATCACTCAATGTGCTACCACTCTCTCTTATTGGCTGAATTCTTACCCTTCATTTTAAAGTCAATAAAAATGACACTCCTTCAAAGAAATCTTCAGTAACAAGCTTCACCATAAGTTGTCCCATGGAATGCTTTGCACTATACTTTTCTGTTGTGCTTGTATGCTATTCTGCCCTCCCCCCCCCTTTTATCTATCTATCTTTCTATCTATCCTCATTTGTGGAGTTCAAGAGGGACAAATTCTAAGTTTACCCAAACTTTATCTCTTACAGAGATAAGCATTATTTGATATGCAAATGATGTAATGCATTTTAATGAAAACTATTGACTAATTTGATTTTGAGATTTTCAGGCAATTTCATCTTAACTTGAATAGGTATCATTTTAAAAAAAGACAACCAGGTGTCAAGCATTAGAGATTTTAAAAATTATTGAATTAAAAAAGAATTAAGCTAAATTGTAAGGAAGATGTATGCTTTATTCTCTCCAAAAAAAAAAAGATATAACATTTACAACAACATTCACAGTGTCCTAAATGTAGAGGTGGAAGGAACTTTAGAGACCATTATAAACAATTCTCTTGTTTTCCAAATAAGACTACTAAGACACAGAGAGGATAAGAAACTTGTTTCTGCATAGTTAGTGACTGAGGCAAAATTCAAATTCTTATTCTTTTTTTTTTATAGCTTTTTTATTTACAAGATATATGCAGGGATAATTTTTTAGCAATGACATTGCAAAACCTTTTGTTGCAACTTTTCCTCTCCTTTCCCCCACCCCTTTACCCAGATGGCAGGTTGACAAATACATATTAAATATCTTAGAGTATAAGTTAAATATAATATATGTATACATGTCCAAACAGTTATTTTGCTGTACAAAAAGATTTGGACTTTGAAATAGTGTACAATAGCCTGTAAAGGAAGTCAAAAATGCAGACAGACAAAAATAGAGGTATTTGGAATTGTATGTAGTGGTTCATAGTCATCTCCCAGAGTTCTTTTGCTGGGTGTAGCTGGTTCAATTCATTACTGCTCTATTGGAACTGATTTGGTTCATCTCATTGTTGAATATGGCCATATCCATCAGAATTGATCATCATATAGTATTGTTGTTGAAGTAGATAATGATCTCCTGGTCCTGCTCATTTCACTCAACATCAGTTCATATAAGTCTCTCCAGGCCTTTCTGAAATAATCCTGCTGGTCATTTCTTATAGAACAATAATATTCCATAATATTACTATACAACAATTTATTCAGCCATTCTCCAATGGATGGCCATCCACAGTTTCCAGTATCTAACCACTACAAAGAGGGCTGCCACAAACATTCTTGCACATACAGCTTCCTTTCCCTTGTTTAAAATCTCTTTGGGATATAAGCACAGCAGGAATACTGATGGATCAAAGGACATAACACAGTTTGATAACTTTTTAAGCATGTTCCAAATTGCTCTTCAGAATGGCTGGATGTATTCACAATTTCACCAACAATGTATCAGTGTCCCAGTTTTCCCACATCCCCTCTAATATTCCATATTATCTTTCCCTGTCATTCTAGCCAGTCTGATAGGTGTGTAGTGGTATCTAAGAGTGTTCTTAATTTGCATTTCTCTGATGAATAATTATTTGGAGCATCTTTTCATATGGCTAGAAATAGTTTTAATTTCTTCATCTGAGAATTGTCTATTCATATCTTTGACCATTTATCAATTGGAGAATGGCTTGATTTCTTATAAATTAGAGTCAATTCTCTATATATTTTGGAAATGAGACCTTTATCAGAACCTTTGACTGTAAAACGTTTTCCCAGTTTATTGCTTCCCTTCTAATCTTGTCTGCATTACTTATGTTTGTACAAAAACTTTTCAATTTGATATAATCAAAATTTTCTATTTTGTGATCATTGATGATTTCTAGTTCTTCTTTGGTCATAAATTCCTTCCTCTTTTACAGTCTGAGGGGTAAACTATCCTATGTTCTTCTAATTTATTTATAATCTCATTCTTTATTTTGACCTTATCTTGGTCTACAGTGTTAAGTGTGGGTAAATGCCTAGTTTCTGCCATACTAATTTCCAATTTTCTCAGCAGTTTTTGTCAAACAGTGAGTTTTTATCCCAAAAGATGGGGTCTTTGGGTTTGTCAAACAGTAGATTATTAAAGTTATTGACTGTTTTGTCCTTTGAACCTAACCTATTCCACTGATCAACTAATCTATTTTTTAGCCAACACCAAATGATTTTGGTAATCTCTGCTTTATAATATAGTTTTAGATCTGGTGCAGCTAGGGCACCTTCATTTGATTTTTTTTTTTCATTAATTTTCTTGAAATTCTTGACCCTATGAACTTTGTTGCTATTTTTTCTAGGTCATTAAAAGTTTTTTTTTTTTTTTTTTGGCAATCTGATTGGTATAACATCAAATAAATAGATTAATTTAGGGAGTATTGCCATCTTTATGATATTTGCTCACCTTATCCATGAGCATTTAATATTTTTCCAATTGGTTAGATCTGACTTTATTTGTGTAGAAAGTGTTTTGTAGTTCTGCTCATATAGTTTCTTATTTTTCCCTTGGCAGATAGATTCCTAAATATTTTATACTATCAGTAGTTACTTTAAATGGAATTTTTCTTTTAACTCTAGCTGTTGGATTTTGTTAGTGATATATAAGAATGCTGATGATTTGTGTGGGTTTATTTTGTATCCTGCAACTTTGCTAAAGGTGTGGATTATTTCTAATAGCTTTTTAGTAGCATCTCTGGGGTTCTCTAAATAGACTATCATATCATCAGCAAAGAGTGATAATTTGGTTTCCTCATTACCTACTCTAATTCCTTTAATCTCTTTCTCAACTCTTATTGCCAAAGCTAGCATTTCTAATACAATATTGAATAGTAATGGTGATACTGGGCATCCTTGTTTCACTCCTGATCTTATTGGGAATGGTTCCAGTTTATTCCCATTATATATAATGCTTACTGATGATTTTAAATAGATCGTACTGATTATGTTAAGGAAAAATCCATTTATTCCTATACTCTCAAGTGTTTTGAATAGGAATAGGAATTGGATTTTATCAAATGCTTTTTCTGCATCTATTGAGATGATCATATGGTTTTTATTAATTGTTTATTAATATGGTCAATTATACTAATAGTTTTCCTAATATTGAATCAGACCTGCATTCCTGGTATAAATCCTACTTGATCATAGTGTATTATCCTAGGGATGATTTTCTGTAGTCTTTTTGCTAATATCTGATTTAAGATTTTAGCATCAATATTCATTAGGGAAATTGGTCTATAATTTTCTTTCTCTGTTTTCAACCTACCTGGTTTAGGTATCAGGTCTGTATCTGTGGCTGTGTCATAAAAGGAATTTTATAGGACTCCTTTATTCCTTAATTTTTTCAAATAGTTTACATAGCATTGAGGCTAATTGTTCTTTAAATGTTTGGTAGAATTCACATGTAAATCCATCTGGTCCTGGGGATTTTTCTTAGGGAGTTGATTAATAGATTGTTCTATTTCTTTTTCTGAAATGGGACTATTTAAGCAATTTACTTCCTCCTCTGTTAATCTGGGAAGCCTATATTTTTTGAGGTAGTCATCCATTTCACTTAAGTTATTAAATTTATTGGCATAAAGTTGGGCAAAGTAACTCCTTATATTAGAGCAATAGCTCTAATTTCGTCCTTATTTGGTGGAAAGTTCTCCCTTTTCATTTTTAAGACTAACAATTTGATTTTCCTCTTTCCTTTTTCTAATCAGATTTACCAAAGGTTTATCTTTTTTATTGTTTTTTTTTTCCATAAAATCAACTCTTAGTTTTATTAATTCAATAGTTTTTTTTTACTTTCAATATTATTAATTTCTTCTTTTAATTTTAGAATTTCAAGTTTAGTATTTGATTGAGGAGTTTTAATTTGATCTTTTTCTAGCTTTTTAAGTTGCAAGCCCAATTCATTGATCTTCTCTTTCTCTATTTTATTCAAGTAAACCTCTAAAAATATAAAATTTCCCCTTATTACCACTTTGGCTGCATCCCACAAATTTTGGTATGATGTCTCATCATTGTCATTATTTTGAGTGAAATTATTAACTGTATCTATAATTTGCTGTTTCACCCAATCATTCTTTAAGATGAGATTATTTAGTTTTCAATTACTTTTTTGGTCTGTTTACCCCTAACATTTTGTTGAATGTAGTTTTTATTGCATCGTGATCTGTAAAGAAAGCATTTACTATTTCTGCCTTCCTGCATTTAATTTTGAGTTCTTTATGTCCTAATATATGGTCAATTCTTGTATCGGTTCCATGAACTGCTGAGAAGAAAGTATACTCTTTCCTGTCACCATTTGGTTTTCTCCAAAGATCTATCATATCTAATTTTTCTAATATTCTATTTACCACTTTAATTTCTTTCTTATTTGTTTTGTGCTTTGATTTATCCAATTCTGAGAATACAAAGTTGAGATCTCCCATTATTATAGTTTTGCTGTCTATTTCTTCTTGCAATTCTTTTAACTTTTCCTTTAGGAAGTTAGATGATATACCACTTGGTTCATATATGTTTAGTACTGATATTGCGTCATTGTCTATGTTACCCTTTAGTAAGATATAGTGCCCTTCCTTATCTCTTTTCATTAGATCAATTTTTGCTTTTGCTTGATCTGTGATCAGGATGGCTACCTCTGCTTTTTTGACTTCACCAGAAGCATAATACATTCTGCTCTAGCCTTTTACTTTTACTGTGTATGTATCTCCTTGCTTTAAATGTGTTTAAATATGTAAAACATATTGTAGGGTTCTGAATTTTGATCCAGTCTGCTATCTTCCTCTCCTTTATGAGAGAGTTCATCCCATTCACATTTATGATTTAAATTACTAATTCTATATTTCCTGCCATTTTATTATCCCCAGATTATGCTTTTCTTTTTCTTGCCTCCCCTTACTCCCTTTCCCAGTATTAAATTTATGGGCCCCACTTGCTTCACGCAGTGATTTCGGTCTGTACTGAGTCACTTCCGGTTTTGGGTGGGTATAGCCAGATCTTGTTAGGTTATGGCATTTTTTAGAGAATCCTCTACCTTTGGCTTTAATTTCTCTGCTGGTCTACTGCAAAAGCAAAGCAGAGCAGTCAGCCTATGGCAGAGTTATCTCTGTAAGTTTTCTAATCACAGAGGCCACTCCTGCCAGGTCTGCTCAATATGCTAGCCTCTAATTCTTTCCCTGTCTATGCTGGTCTGTTCCTGACACTCAGGACAAACCTTTCTTGGTGATCTTCCAGATTATCTTCAGCTGGTAAGTCGTTGTACTTCTAATCTTCATGAATTTTACCAGTCAAGCACTATTTTTGAGGCTGAATTTAATAATTGGTCGTGAGGATATGAGAAGTGTTTAGAAAGTTGTGTGTGCCTTCTCTGCCATCTTGGCTCCTCCCCTCAAATTCTTATTCCTGACTTCAAGCTTTGTTTTCTATCTACCATGGAACACTGCCTCTCTGTTCTTCAGAAAAGTCTAAGTTGATGAAGTCATTTTCAAAAGACTATCTCTGAATTACATGTCTTTCTAAATGTAACCATAAACCTATTATATCTGAGAAAATTGGGGGGAAAGTCATGTGATTTCTCTTCCTTCTTTTTTTTTTAATCTTTTAAATATGGAACTATATCCATAGAATTAATTCTAAAAGATATCATTAAATAAAACCCAAGAGTATAGAACTGAGTTCATGTATGCCTAACCTTCATAACTGAATTGGAGCCATAATTCATATATAAAAATAGAAAATTAAATTCAAATTCATGTCTCTTAAGAGTACTTCACTTCATAGGGGATACTATAGATAATAAGATAATAGAACAAAATATTCTAAATAAATGTAATTTAACTCTCATTTCTAACTCATTGGACATTTATAATATTAAGGTATTTCGTTTAATTTTGAAGATAATTCTACTGACCCACAATCACTAGAAAACAGGTTTTGAAGATTGCTTCCTATAATGGTGATTGGTTGTGCAATGTTGGCTATGCGTCTTCATTTTCTTTACTTTGAGTTTGTGCAAATATAATTTCTGGAGCTTATGTATATAATCTTTAAGGATAGAATAATTTGTCTTAGGAAAAAGCAAAGCATCCTAGTTAGGGAACAGAATCTCAATTTTCTTTATCATTAATGAACCCAAAGAAGCTCAATCCATTGATTTCTCTTTATCTTTTCATTTGCTGTAGTGGAGGAGAAGAAGTCATGGCATAAATGTAAGTATAGAGTGGGACTTTAAACAGGGAATATCTATTATGAGATACTCAAGTGAAGGAGTTATTGATACTAAATATTATCTGGATGGCCAGTTATCTGTATTCTCTCCTGTACATTTGCCATATCCAAACACCCAAGGGAAGATCAGATCTGCATCTGCAGATGGTACTCTATGATGACTAAGAATAGAGACTGATTTATCATCCATCATATCATATCAGCCATTTGCCAGTTCGGAATCCCATTCTGAATAAGAGTTATCAGTGTTACATGGCAGGAAAAAACACAAAACAAACTACTTTGGACAAGAACTAGATCTATGAATTCATTAGCACAGGGAACCAATGTATGAAGAGATTTCATCTGCTAATGCAGATGACACCTTCTCTGAGACATATCATCTTAGAGCTCTGAGATTATCCAGGTTGGCATTTTGTGTTGGTGCTAGGATTGGAATACAGGTATTTCCATTTTTGAAGCTAACCAAATGCCCATAGTATAGAAGATAATGACCATCCTCAGCAGACCTCATCTGAATTGTTATGTTTAGTTTCTGCATTCTCATTGTAGAATGGTTTTTGACATGTTAGATGGTACCTTGAGGAGAGCAATTGGGAATGGAGAGGAATAGAAAGGAATAAAGGAAATATGGATGTATAATATGAAGAAGAGAAGCCTCAGAGAAAAGATGCTGGTTCCTTTTATGTAGTTGAAAGTCTTTCTAATATAAGAGGTAATATCCTTCTTTTGCTTGGCTTAGAAGTAGAATTAAGTTCAATAAGCAAAAGTTGCAGAATTGGGACTATTTAAAAATTCTAAATATTGGAACAGTTCAAAAATGAGAATGGACTACTCCAGAAGCTAGGAAGTTTTCTTTTATAGTAAGACTTCAAGTAAAGGCAAAATGACTAATTGTATGGTATGTTATATTAAATATTTTTATTAAAATACAAAATTTTTGAGACTTTAAATTTTAATTAAAATTTTAATTTTTAAATTTAATTTTAATACTTTATCAGGTAAAAGAGAATATTTTTGTTTTTACTTTTGCATGGATATATGTGTGCATATATATGTGCATATGTATATGTCTTTGGCTAAAATAGTTTCAGTGTTAGAATATGTGATGAAATAAGTATGGGAATGGATAACATAGGGCTTCTTGTTTGATACTCTTAAAAACAATGCTGCCTCTGGGACCATCTGCTAATGTGTATTAAGACATGTGCCATTTTCCCTCTTGTATTAGCAGTGCAAAGTATATGATCCTGGAGGATATTACCAATCTAGCATAATTGTTCAACTGTGGGCATCTATAGCCATTGCACTTCAATGCCTATATCACATTAAGATCCACAGAGAGTCAATTCCATTCTGTTTATTACTGTTATTTTATTCTATGAATTTAAGCCAGAATTATATCCATTCTGGCAGTTGATCTTCAGGGAGAAGATAAACCCAAGCAGGCTTATCGTTTCTTCATGAGGGTTGCATCTATGGAAATTGCAATAGATACCAGTCCCAAATGTGTAATTTTCTAAGAAATAATTCAATTCACTGAGTGTCCCTGTTGTCAAATGCTTCCTTCCTATGGTGCAGGATAAAAATAACCAAAGGTAGTTGAACAGTGAAATGTTTTCAAAGTCAACAGAGAAGGAAGGATAACAAGCTGTTGTTTCAATCTGTAAGCTGGCAACAGAGATGCAAATTAGGCTATATCATTGTAGCATTTGTCATATTTTTAGGATAAACTTAATCAGAAAACATTATTAACAGCAAAATGATTACATTTTGATTGAGAGAAAAAATGAAAATATGAATTAAAAGCCTTTTTACTTTCTTGAAAACAAAATAAGTCTAAATGGAAAAGTTGTGTAATTAAATTGTGACAACAAAATAATGGGTTGTTTGCTCTAAATGTTTTATTGTTCATAGGACAGTGTTTTTAAAAGCTTGCAGATGTTGCTAACAATTATGTGTATTTCATTTTGTGAAAGAAATTATTTATTATTATAAGTATGAAGGAAATACATTGGCGTATTTTACTCTGAGTGTCTCTCTGTCTGATCACATTATGATTTATATCTTAATTTTGTTATTCATATCTTACCCTCCCATTTCCAATCCTCTACTCCATAAATGCTGAAATGTTATTTTTGGTTATCTAGATTCACTTGTGGTTTCTTTTGAAAAATAAGTTATTGCCAGGAAATAATACATTTAATTGAATGTCTGAATGTTGAAAGAGAGATTTTTTTAAAAAATATATATACATATACACAGAGAAACACACATAGAGACATATGAAACCTTCATTATTTATTCATGTATTTATTTGAGCAGGGAATTATACATGAGGAAATTTTCTTGAACAATGTAGTTTGGCACATTCTCTGCCATTTATAATCAGAGCAGGGAGCCTTAACTCGAGTTTCATGAACTTGTTTCTTCATTTTAATGTTGATAAAAGTATTTCAATATGATTAATGTTTCTGTGTAATCCTGTGTGTTTTAATGTATTTAAATATTATTCTGAGAAGTAGTTCATAGGCTTCTCCAGAATCCTGGGATACAACAATTCACAAAAATATGTTAACTTTCTATTACATCATTATGAGGACATTTTGCAGATTTTTAGCAAAGATATCCTTGATGCAATATGAAATTTATAGATTATAGCAAGTCATTATGATCACAACAATGATGAAGTATAGAGAGATTATCCCACTTTCGTTTAGCTTCAGGAAAGCATAAGAATTCATAAAACATAAGCATAAAATATAAAACAAAAGCAAAAAAGCATAAGAATTACATTGCTTTTCAACCTGACATACTTTACTCAAATAAAACATCTGCTATGCATGGATTAAATTACAAAAAAAATCTCATGACATGAAAAAAATAATAAGAATATTTAAACTATTTTTATAATCACTCTGAGGGAACTACTTTGTTTTGTTTAACAGAAAAGAATATAAACATGAATTGGTATGACTCCCATAAGAATTTTCTTTGTATTCACAATTTTTGTGGAAAGCTTTCCCTTATCCCTTCTTAATTTTAGTACCTTCCATATTTTAATTATTTTATAGTCATCCTATTTATAGCTTTCTCTCTATTTCTCTGTCTCTCAGTGTCTCTGTCTCTGTCTCACTTTTATCTCATGCATATATATGCATATTTCATCCCTCATTATATTATAAGCTCCTTGTGGGCAGGGACCTCTTTGTATTGTCAGCATTTAGTATGCTGCTTTTTAAATATTTATCAAAGTGAATTGGAAATAATCTCTGAGAAAAAAAAATCTGAAAAGTGCTCCCATCAGTTCTGTTGCATTTATATATTCATAACAATCTTATAAAAGTTATATCCTAAACTTTCTAAAGATGGTGCCTTTGTAGGTAGTACTTTATATTGAAATTGTCATCTTTTTTTTCCACTTTTCCCTCTGAAAACTTATTTGAATGGAGATTTGGATAAGAGAGCAGTGGAGTGCCATAGGTCCATTATTTTATGTATATATCTATGGATGAAATAATAATTAGAAGGTTTCTTTTTTCTTAGCTGATTTATGAATGTCCAGCCTTTTTTTTTTGCCAAAATTGTTTTGAAAAGGAAAATCTCTTCCTAGACATTAGAACATTACTCTAAAAGTTTTTCATTTAACATTCTTCATGGTTTAATGAGAGGAGGAGTTCGCTAAGCATTGTTTATAAGTTAACTTTTAAAAATCTACTATATTTGATATATATGTTGAAATATGCTGGGAATAAATAATAATATAATCACTTTTATTACTAAGCATTTATATAGTACTTTTATGTGCCAGAAACTGTATAAAATCTTTTACAAATATAATTTTATTTCATTTTCTTAAGAACCCTGTGAGGTGGATGCTATCATTATCCCCAAGTAGTAAGAGTCTGAGACTGCATTTGAATTCAAATAACTATATGTGATTTGTCAGCCTATAAATAATATATCATTAGTAACATTAGTTCATATTTATCTAATTTTTTAAGCTTTGTAAAGTACAAAATAAGCTTTATGTTATAATGATTGAAGCAATATGCTATAGTAGAAAGAACTTTGAAAGCAATGACACTAATTATATGAACAATAAAATTTAAGGGCCTCAGTAATTCAAAGCAAATACTCTGTCCTCAAAAATATCTTTCAATTACCATACATTATTATTATTAACAATAAAAAGAACAATAGAAACAACAATAATAGTAACAATAGCAATTTTTTTTTATAGTTGAAAAAGTGTTTTAATTTTCCTCATGGGATAAACAAATTACCAGGTCTTTTGGGCATGTATATATATACTAGACTTTGAGTCAGTAGAACTTGTGTTTCCTAGTTCTGCCAATAACTTATTATGTGACCTTGAAGAATTTATTTCAATTCTGGGCCATTGTTTCATCTATAAAAATAGGGAATTTATTAGATAACAACATTCTTCTACCCTATCATTGTTTGATTCATACAACTAATACAATAACAGAAAAGCTTTCTTTTTTGTCTATTTTTAACCAATCAAATTTCATATTTGATACAGAACTTGAATAATAGAAACATAGAATCTAGTTTTAAAAGAAAAATCATAGCCCCATCCCCAGGTTACTTTCACTCAGATAATGGGTTCCCGGAGTATAGGTTGTACCTCAAGGTAAAAGTAGTGACCTGTGAAAATATCCTTCTAATATTATAACTTATTAGCCCCAACCATTGCACTTCTCATCAAAAATCAGTCAACAGATATAATTAGCTCTTAGGAAGCTAATTTCCTAAGAGATAAAATATGAACAATTGCTACAAAATATTTTCTCTGCACACCAAAACAAGCTCTCCAAAAATTCTAATGAACATCCATGAGAACAGTGCACTCATACTTAGAATAAAATTGTATAAAGGTACATGTACTTGGCAAAGACAATTCATAATGCCCATTATAGCAAATCCTGAAAATTATTTTTCTTTTTGTAGAATCTTCAAGCAACTTTCTTTGGATGCAAAATCTTCCTAAATGTTTTGAACTCTTTGTTTGGAGAACCTGCTTCTCTCTAATGCCTGAAAAAATTACCTATATAACTTCTACTCTATTATCTATTTTAAACTTAAAAGAATGAAATGCATTTAGAACTTAACTTTTTTAAACCTTCAGTAGTGTGGTTGATTTATTTGCTCCGTCAAGTGGTTACTTCCTGCTTAATCAGAAAAGTAATTTCACCTAATAAAGAGGTAGAAGCATAAATGCAGCTCTACCATCATTTCATTACCTTATTAAGATCCCATGATTATATTTTGGACTGTGATTATGTCAATTAAGTTGAGGGGAAAGGAATCACATCCATTTTCCATTATGAATGGCAATTCTTTCTAACTCTTAAATCTGAACTGCTATTTCAATTCCAGATAGTAAGACATTTAAATGAAATATATTTGATTGCTTCTTTTGGAGAATAAGCATGCTAAGAACAGTGGAACCACACTCTTTTGTAAAAATCTGAGAAACATTTTAACCTAACCATCTGAAAAAAAAAGGTGGTATCTAGTGGAAGGAAGTGAATGAGTAGGATGGGAGAGTGGTCAAAGGACTAAAAAAAGAAAGAAAAAATTTGAGAAATAAAGATTTAAAAAAATTAATGTATACTTGAAAAGGCATACATGCAATATACAAAGAAGGATAAAGAAGAAAATCTAAATAAAAGGAAACAATTTCCTAGGTCATGCTCTAATTAGATATTATATAGTGTTGACTAGTTCTATTATTAAATACTTTCTCACAGTTTGAGGAGGACATGCTTTCTCAATTTTCACAATATTGATTAGAATTGTGACTTATGGAATGCAAAGAAGCAAGTGTGTCTTATGAAATAAGCTGATCTTAATTCATGGCATGAAATTAAAAACACAAGAGTTTCACACAAGACTGGTTTATTTTTCTTCAGGCTACCAACTAGTAAGCCAGCTGCATTTTATACAAAATAGTGATTAAAGGAAACGCTGGCAACTGGGCAATACACAACTTGTAATTGTTTGTAGATATTGTTATATAATATGAATTATTGCAAAATTTTAATAAAGATACTAACATTATTAAGATACTGTGTTTCTAGGTAAACTACATTTAATAAGCATACAATAAGTCTTATCACAAACTACTCTGAAGAATCACAAATAACTTGTCTTAAAAATGTTGAAAAATTGCATTTTTTTCTAATTTGATTTTCTTCAGAAGTTTTTTTTTTTTTAATTTAAAAGCATTCAAAAAATGTATGTAGCCATTGGATTCTTCAAGAATCAAGTTCAACTTTAAACTTTTCTAGTTTTCCTTCCCATTTGTCTTAAAGATTAATTCCAACCACATTCTCTGTTTGCTTTGTCATCTTATCTTTCCTCATTATTATGCTGAAATCAACTTTCAAATACCCTAAATGAAAGAGCAATTGCCAATCCATATTGATAGATTCAGAGAATTTTACACTAATTAGAGGCCAGTCAATTGACTCACACCAAAACAGACATTAATAAATAAATTAGCTAACAGGAATCTATATTCTCTGAAATAGCTTAATATGTAGAAAAAAGGTCTGACTGGAATCACATATGGATTCAAATCCTACCTACCACCTCACTGCCTTTGTCAACTAAGAAAAACAGTCTTTTGGGGTTTTAGTTTATTCTATTCATCTATAACTTGAAGGCAAAAAGCTTCTGAGATCTCTTTTACTTTTAAGTATATGGCTGTAAAATAGCTTAGTAGTTAAAGAGTTGGACACAGAATCAAAAAAATCTGAGGTTTAAACTTCATTTAAATTTTAGTAGTTTGACCCTGGACAAGTAACTTAACTCACCTCTGCCTAAGTTTCCTCCTCTTGTAAACTGTAGATAATGAGAGCACCTATCTCAGAAGGCTACTACTGTTCAGATCAAAATGAGCTAACATACATAAAGCACTTTTGTAAAACTTTGTTATTGTTTAGTTGTTTTTCAGCCTTGTGCAACTTCTTGTGATCCCATTTGGAATTTTCTTGGAAAAGATATTTAATGGTTTGTCATTTTCTTCTCTAACTCACTTTACAGATTTGGAAACTGAGACAAACTAGGCTAAATGACTTGCCCAGGGTCACACAACTAGTAAATTTCTGAGGCCAGATGAGTCTTCTTGATTTCAGTCCTAGCACTCCACTTATCTGCCTCTTGCAAATCTTACATTTATGCTAAATATATTACTAACTATTATTATCTTATGATAATACAGATTGTTTCATATGCACTAGTCATAGTTGGTACAGATACTTATATTGCTTTATTATTTTTCTCATTTTTTAATCCCTATTTTGTTTAATCAGTTAAATTAGATTGTACTTTGGGGTAGACATAAGGTTTTTCCTTTTGCTTTCCCTAAATTTATCTAGTATCTAGATATTATCTATTTATCATATGTCTATATGATATGTATGGACATTTAATGTCTATAATATACTATTTACAACTATTATCTCATTTGATCCTCAAAACAATTCTAGGAGATAAGCACTATAATTAAATCCATTTTACAAATAAGGAAATTGAGGCTTGCCCAGGGTCACACAAATAGTGTCTGAGACTGGCTTTGAGCTTGGGTTTATTCCAGTATTATATTCTCTATGCCTGCATCAAGGAAGCAATACTAAGAGATAAGTAGATGAAATATCAAAAATACTTAAACAATTATAATTCTTTAATACATTGATGATACTTAAATAATAATTTGTACTAATAACTTCTCTATGCAATGTCTAAATCATATCTAAATATAGTATAAACATTAAACACTTTAGTTGCATCTGTCAACCATGATCCACTCAATAAACACTTAAAGTTTTCCTATTTAAAATGTGTTCTCTTCAGTTGTTGGCAGCCATAAAGATAAAGTTGAAAATAATTCATTTTCTTTTCTTTCTTTAAATCATTTAGGGACTTGGGATTACCTCACCTTTCAGCTGCTACAGGTTGCAGGAATAGAAATGATGAACAAGGTCAAGTTTTACCTGCAGGCAACATTCAATCAAAATGAGCTCATGGAAATCTCATCCCCTAGGGAACAGATGGATAGAAAATGCTTTTCTAGGGCGTCCAAAACTTGCTACTTTAGTATTAAATGATTCTTGCAAAATAATATCAGAAAAATCTATAGGTCTACACATTATGTCAAATTTTAAATCGGGACTCAGCCTTCTAACCCCTATTTTCCAAAACATACTCCATAGGATGAATTTAATGCCAAATTTTAATGTAGGGAATAATAAAATTAGGTTAGAAAGTATTTCAACACACCAGTATTATAATACAGAAATAAATTTCAGGTGGCAGAGGTGTTGAATATTTTCTTTTTTCCATTGAAAGTTATTGACCTGCTGGAGGAAAAAGATTTAAAAAGTCTTATATCAGTCAAAAGTAACTTCTAGCTTTATATTTCTTCATAAAGGAAGAGATAAAGAGTTCAAGTCAACAAGGTTTCCAATTTGGAGGAACATAAAAAAGTATTGAGTAAATACTCCTTAGCTTTGTCACATATCCTATCCTTCTGTACATATATTTTGGCTTTTGCTTTTGTATGTGTGATTCATTTAAACAAAAAAGACTTATAATCAATCCTATACTTGTAGTAAGATTTTTTCCTCTCATATTCATGACAATTGATCTATAAATATATTGCTGTTGATGCCTTATCACTGTGGGGGTATATAAATGAGAAATATAAAGGGAGATATGATATGTTCCCAAGGTTATAATAAAGACCAAAAATATGGCAGAAATTTTCTCTGGTGGAGGCTATTGAAGTATGATATAGAATACTTCAATTTTGAAACCTCAGAAGTAATTTGGAATCTCTCTTCTCTATTGTGTTTCTCATATTAATCAGTAAATACTGTTCTAAGTGGGTAATGGTATCCATGCTAATAATAGAAGAGTCATCATGTAAAAGTAATTTCTATCCATTGTAGTTTATTAAGGTGTTAAAAGATATGAAGCCCTTTAGAAAGGTTAAAAATGGGAGCTATTCTGATCTTCATGTTCTCTCTTCCCTGGTTACCTTGTAAAATACCTATCACATCATCTCATGAAGGATCTAACAACATAGTTGACTTGACAATTTACTTTTTACTGGAAGTGAGTTCTTTCTCTGATGATTCACCAATTTTTCTCATTTCACCAGAGCATTAAACAAGTTATTGGTTCAAATTTTATTTAAATATTATTAATGTATCAAGCACTTATATGTAATATTTTTGATGTTTCATCTGCATATCTTCTGTCATTGCTCACTTGATGAAGCAAAGAGGCATAGGGAATATAACAACGGGCCTGGAATCAGGATGAACCCAGGATCATATACTATTTGTGTAACTCTGGGAAATCACTTAAAGTTTCTTTGCCTCAGTTTCCTCATCTGTGAAAATTGGGTTAATTATAGTGGAATTGTTTTGAGGATCAAATGAAATAATAGTCATAAATTACTCAGAGCAGTGCCAGGCATATAATATCACGTAAATGTATTATTATTATTATTATTATTGTAGTTTTTGGACTATGCAAGTACCCACTCCTTAATCAATTTTCCCTTTGTTGTAGAGTAAAACAGTTAAGGAAAATCGATAGATAGAAACTGTTTCTTCCAATGTATCCAAACTTCCAAATCAGTAGTTCCTCACATCTCTAACAAAAAGGTGATGGTTCATACTTCAAAAGCACTTTAAGTTCCTTTTATATTATTGTTCTATCACCGTAAATAGGAGGCTGATTTCAGAAAAGCCTAGAAAAGACTTACATGAACTGATGCTGAGTGAAGTGAGAACCAGAAAAACATAGTATACGGTATCAACAAGATTATATAATGATCAACTATGATAGACTTAACTCTTTTCAGCAAAGCAGTGATACAAGACAATTCCAATAGACTTGGGATGGAAAATGCCATCTACATCCAATGAGAGAATTATAGAGACTAAATGTATATTGAAGCACAATATTTTCATCTTATTTGTTTGTTTTTTCTCTCATGTTTTTTTCCCTTTTATTCTGATTTTTCTTGCACTTGAAAAATATGGAAATATGTTTAAAATTATTGTACATATATAACTTATATCACATTACTTGTTGTCTTAGAGGAGGAAGGAGATAAGGAAGGGAGGAAAAAAAAAATTGGAACATAAAATCTTATGTATATAAGATGAATAAAAATGAATGTTGAAAACTATCTTTATATATATTTGGAAAAATAAAATACTACCAAGAAAAAGCATTTCCTTTTACAACTTTGTTAAAAGCTTATAACTCAGTTTTGTGTAAAGGTAGATCATAAATGTCATAGGAGGGGTAAAAGTACATGTACAGGCTACAATTATTGTATGTGAGGACCAATTAAAATATAGAAGATTTCTGAAATATTCATGAGATTCAGCTATCTAATAATTGTAACTTTTGTTGCTTTGGTTAGCCCAGAATGTTTATAATACATCTAAAGAAATGATATTTTAAAAATTGAAATTGTACAACTACAAATGTTTAATTAAGAACATGCAAGCCTTAAGGAAAAGTAAACCTGTAATAGAACATAAATTCAAAATTTCATTTAGAGTATATATCTTAATTATATGACTACTGTTGGGAAATAATAAATAGGACACTGGACCTTGAGTCAGGAAAGCCTGTGTTCAAGTTTTGTCTCATGGCACTTACCATCCATGTGACTCTTATCAAACTATTTAACTTTACTGTGCTTCAGGTTCCTTCTCTATAAAATGTGGGAGCTGGGATTAAATGTAAATAGAGGAAATAATCTGTAAGATTGGGACTTGATGACTTCCAATATAACTGTTAGCTCCAAATCTATGATCCTATGTTATAGAATTAAATGTACAACCATAAATGGACATATACATTTTTTGATAAGAGTTTTAACATAAATCGGTGTTATAATTATTTTTGGGAGGGAGGGCAGTTTGTAAAATATCGTAGACAGAAAATATTTTTCTTCCTTGCCAAACTAAGAAAATTTTAGATCAGGGACTCAGCCTTCTAAACTGTATTTCCCAAAACATATTCCATAGGATGAATTTAATGCCAAATTTTAAATACAATAACACTTTTAAATGTAAACTCATACATAAAATCTTACAAAGAAGGATGAAGTGCAATTATTAACAATGCTAGCTTCAAATCAGAAAGAAGCAGTAAGTTCAAATCAAAGAAAGGCTGGCAAGAAAGCCAAGTAAGTTAAATCATGTGGACATTTAAGGATGAAAATAGATGAACTATAAAGGGGAAGAAAAAAAATCTGCTAGGATTCTTATAACTAACTTTAACCATTTCAATATATTTTTCTTTATTTCATTAACTTTTGCAATTCATGTAAAATGTTTATATATGCACATATTTAATTTTGATGTATGACTTATCTTTCTACCCTTTATATCCATTGAGAAGATAATTAACATATTGATTATACTTATGAAAATATGAAAAATATATTTCCTTACTAGTTATATTGAAAGATGAAAAAACACACCAAAAAAAAGAAAAATGGAAAAAAATGAAATCATGCTGCCATCTGCATCCAGAGTTCATCAATTATCTCTCTCTGGAAATGAATAATATTTCTCATTGTGTATCTTTTGAAACTGCCATAGAAAAAAAATAATAAATGAAAAAAAAAGAAATTATTGGGGATCACAGTGATCAGACAAAGGTGAGTATTGATAGCATATTGGTGCACAATAAAATCTTTGTTCTGTTCACTTCATTTGGCATCAGTTTATATGTCTTCCTAGTTTTTTTCTAAAACCATTTTATTAATCATTGCTTACAACACAATAGAATTCCATCACAGTTACATACAACTTGTTCATCCATTCCCCAATTGATGGACATCCCTTCAATTTGTAATATTTATCATCATAAAAGAACTGCTAATTTTTTTTTACACATATAGGTCATTTTCCCTTTTCTTTGATTTCTTTGATATGAGTGGTAAATTGCATACTTTTATAATCTGCTGGTCATAGTTCTCCTTTCCCCACCAGAATGATTTAACTAGTTCATAACTATCAGTGCATTAATGTCCCAATTTTTCAATATCACTTCGGGCATTTCTCTTTTTCCTTTTCTGTCAAATTAGCCAGTCTACTAGGTGTGAAATAGTACCTCAAAATTGTTTCAATTTGCATATCTTACACATTTTAACCATGTCTAAATTATATCAATTCATTACTTTTTTAGGACAGGAGAAAAGGGAAGGAAGCAGAAAATTTGGAACTCAATTTTTTTAATAATTTAATTTTTTTTTAAAGATAATTGAGGGAAAATGAGGGAAAATATTACATTTAAAATATATTTATCTTGGCAATAGTTATTTGTAGTACTTTATTCATGTGACCATTGATATCTTTGGTCTTCTGAAAACAGCTATTCATATCCTTTGATTATTTATCAACTGCGGAATGACTCTTACTTTTGGAAATTTGTCTCCATTCCCTATGTATTTGAGAACAGAGACATTATCAGAGAAACTTCTTACAAAACTTTTTCCCTAGGTTCCTGCTTTTCTTCTCATTTTAGCAGCATTATATTTGTTTGTGCAAAATTTGTTTGTGCTATTTGATTTAATGTATTCAAAATTACCTGATTTATTTCCCATGATTCTCTGTATCTTTGGTCATAAACTTTTTCCTTATCTATAATCTGATAGGTACATTTTTTTCCATGTTCACCTAGTTTATTTATGCTAGCAGCTTTTTGTCTAAATCATTTATCCATTTTCACCTTGTCTTGGTATATGTCATGTGTTATTAGTCTATGCCTAGTTTCTGTCAAACTCTTTTCCAGTGTTATCGGCAATTTTTGTCATATGGCAAGTTCTTATCCCAAAAATTTAGACTTGGAGGTTTACACTGGATTACTATGGCCATTTACAACTGTGTAGTATGTAATCTATTCAGTTTATCCAAGACTCTATTTCTTTGCCAAAATCAGATTGTTTTGATGATTAACACTATGTAATAGAGCTTGAAATCTTGCCTTCCTTCACTATTTTTCATTGATTCCTTGATATTCTTAACCTTTTGTTCTTGCAGACGAATTTTTTTATTTTTTTCTAGTTCTATAAAATAACTCTTTTATTGTTTGCTTTGTGTGGTACTGAATAAGTAAATTAATTAAGAATTGTCATTTTTATTATCTTGCTTTGGCTTGCTCATGATCACATTGTCCAGTTTTTTAGATATATCTTTATTTGTCTGAAAAGACTTTTGTGATTGTGTTCACACATTTTCTGAATTTCCCTTGCAGGTGAATACCCAATAATTTTATATTGTCTGCCATTCTTTTTACCCAAAACATATACATGGATAATTTTTCAATCTTAACCCATGCAAGATCTTGCGTTTCAATTTCCACCCTCCTTCTGTCACTCTCTTCCCTAGATGGCAAGTAATTCAATATATATGTTAAATTCAATATATACATACATATTTATACAATTATCTTACTGCACAAGAAAAATCAAGTCAAACAGAAAAAACTGAATTTTTAAATGAGTTGTTTTGTTCATTGGATTTTTTTTTTTCCCATTTCGCAAATTCTGGTTTTCAATGAATTAGTTTCATTTACATATCTGTTTTGCAAGGAATTATATGCTTTTTCCATTTTATCAAATCTATTTTGTAGGGAGTTATATGCTTTTCCTATTTCATCATATCTATTTTAAGGCATTTTCTGCAGATAATTTCTGTTTTTCCTTTTCCATACTCTCTTGCAAAAATCTCATTTATATTTTTATTCTAACTCTTTTAAGATCTTTTTTTTTTTTAATTCTTCCAAGAGAGCCTTGTGAAATGGGAACCAACTCATATCACCCTTTGGGGATTCATCTGGAGCTGATTTGCCTTTAGGAACCTCAGGGTGCAAGGTTTGCTCTTTTCTTTTTCCATAAAAGTTGTCTATGGTCAGAGTTCTTTTTGCTTTTTTGCTCATTTTAAAGGGTTGAGGTCTTGAAGCAAAGAGTTGATAGCTGCTTTAGTTGCCCTGAGACTGGTGCATCTGACTGATTTTTGGTGCTGGATAGAGTAGGTTTTGCTAAGTTCCACATTCTGGGGTGCAGGAGCTCACAATTTGACTTTTGTATTTTCCTTAGGTCCTACAGCAAATCTCTGAACCACTGGCTTATAATCAGGACAGAGTAGTCAAAGAGCCTCTCAATAGATTTCCCCATGTGCTGATGTTGCAACACTCTGGCTCCCTGACCCATCTCCTTGCCCCAGTCTTCCTGTGCTTAGCCCAAATGGGCTTGGCAACCTCTCCCCAGATTTGATTGAAACAGTCCCTTTCTGAAGTTCTTCCAAGGTATCTTCTGGAAGTTTGTTGTACTCCAAGTGTTTATGGATTCTAAGGCTTAATCTGCTATTGATTAAAGAGAAGATCAGAGGAGGTCAAATCCAGACAAGTCTACTCTTTGCCATCTTGGCTCTGCCCCCTGTCTCTACTATCTTTTTAAATGGGGTTTTTCTTTCTATCTCTTGATTCTAGATTTTGTTGCTATTATATCTCTGGCTGCTGGATTTCGTTAATAGTACATATTATATTGTGTACAATGCTGGCAATCAATGCACATTCATTTCTTATCCTGACATTGCTAACATTGTTAACTGTTTGAAGTAGTTTTATAACTAATTTTCTAGCGTTCAGAATACCATCAAATTATCAATAAAGTGTTACAATTTTGTTTTCTTCTTGCCTGTTTTTTTAATCCCTGAAATTATTGTTTCTTATTTTATTGCAATAGCTAGCTTTTCTAGTTCAACATTAAATAATAGTAATGGCAATAGGCATTCTTTTTTCCCCCTTTTTAAAATAATTATAATTTTTTATTGACAGAACCCATGCTTTGGTAATTTTTTTTAACAACATTACCCCTTGTACTCATTTATGTTCCGACTTTTCCCCTCCTTCCCTCCACCCCCTCCCCACGATGGCAAGCAGTCCTATATATGTTAAATATGTCACAGTATTTCCTAGATACAATATATGTGTACAGAACCGAACAGTTTTCTTGTTATACAAGAAGAGTTGGATTCAGAAAGTAAAAATTACCTGGAAAGAAAAACAAAAATGCAGACAATTTACATTCATTTCCCAATGTTCCTTCTCTCAGTGTAGCTGCTTCTGTCCATCATTGATCAATTAAAATTGAGTTAGATCTTCTCTTTGTCAAAGAAATCCACTTCTATCAGAATACATCCTCATATGGTATCATTGTTGAAGTATGTAATAATCTGGTTCTGCCCATTTCACTTGGCAATAGGCATTCTTGCTTCACCTCTGTTCTAATTGGGGAAGCTTCAAGTTTATCTCTATTACAGATAAATATTGCTTTTGGTTTTAGATGCTACTTAGTTTAAAAATTATTCATTGCTATCCTTTCTGATGTTATTAATAGGAAGTGTTCTTCATTTTGTCAAAGTTTTTCCTGCATGTACTTATAAAGTTAAATGTTTTTTTTCTATCATTATAGTCAGTTATGATGATAGTTTTCCTGATACTTAAAACAATTGTTGATTTCTAGTGGAAATCTCACCTGGTCATATTATAGGATCTTTGTGATATAGATTCGTTTATGTGGGATTATTTTCCCTTTTTTTCCTTTTCCTTCATTTTCTCAGAGCATCTCTCCTTGCCTACCAAAAGTTTTTTTTTTCTTCATCATCCAAACATAATTGGGTCATTTTAACACTGTCTTTATAGGGAAAATCCTCCTAATTGCCCTAATAACAATAAAGTTCTTAGAAGTTGCATGCATCAGCTTCCTATTTTGAAATGTAAACAGATTAACCATACTGAGTCCCTATTGATTTACCTTTCATTCATCTTTATCTTTTTTCTCCCTTGAGTCTTTTATTTAAAATGAAATTTCCATTTTGCTCTGGTCTTTTCATCACGAATTCCTAAAAGTTCACTATTTCATTAAATTTGCCATTTTCCTTTCCAACATTATATTCAGTTTTGCTGATTGGATTATTCTTGCTTATAATCCTTAGATTTTTTTGCCTTCCAGAATATTTGAACTTTAAAATTATGGTCATTAATGTATATGTAGAGAGGAGATCAAAATTATATTGAACTTAATAAAGATGGAGAAAGTAAATACTTGAACTAGGAACATACTTAGATTCATGATGGAGGCAACACATTTATGTGGGCTATCAGGGAACCATTAGTATTGTAGCTAAATTATGGAAGGGAAAAAATTCTCAAATGTCATTGATATTGTAAAAGTCCATCTGAGAGAAAATTGCAACTGTGAACCTCTATCTCTTCTTGCTCAAATATACAAAATCTTTGGGACTTATCCACATGATAACTCCATTGGTAAAAAATAGGCAGGCTTTTGCAAAAATATTCAAAAATATATCACAACTCTATTTGCCCACAATTAATTGAAAGAAGCATATTTGATTCAATAATGCAAAATCCATCATGTAAAACCCTATTCAATAAAAGCAGTCACTAACCATATTGAAAATAATATTCAAAACTCCTTGAAATATGTAACAGAATTTGCTTTTTTAGTGATCTCATCATAAACATAAAAGTGGAATACATTTAGAAAGCTTATATTCTTTACATGTATTTACCGTGATGATGGAGGAGATCTAGCTTTTAGTAAATCTCTTCAATTCCCAAGTTGTAGAGAAATTCTCTTTGTACATGAGTGAAGTACTTTTGTGCATGTCATTGTCCTGTTTTAATTTATTCCTACTATCATACACCTCCCAGAAGAGATCAATAACTCCTCATTAATAATCCACAGAGAAAAGATCAAGGGAATGAAGAATTTCTATAGCCCAGTTTATGACATATGGCTTGATGGGCAACCTAAAGGACTCATCCATCAATATGTATATCTGTGACAGACAGAAAGAATGGTTCAGTGAGTCAGTGCAGAATTAAACAGAAAGAAGAGAATTGGCTGGCTGGTCTTCAGAAGATTGCAAAGTTCCTTTAATGATGTTATTCATAAAAAAATTAATATTCTGGTGGTGTTGTATGGATGTGAAACATGGAACATAATAATGTCCAAAGAACTGAAAAATAATGTCATATAAAGAACAAAGGGAGAGATGCATGGTGATGATAGTAGGATTCAATTTATAATCAATAAAGAACTTTGAAGAATATGAGTAAAAAGTCTATCAGGGTAATGTACAAAAGTTATAGATGGTGGACTGGCGCTGTGCCAAAAACTGAAGAATTATATAGATGAACAACCTGATTACTGATAACTTCTCAGTGTATGAAATGGTAAAAAAAAAATGTACCCAGTATATTAAGTAATTTGGGTAGTGAACTTATGGATAGATACAATCAACAGCTGCACAGGAAGAGAATACAGAGATGGCTTGGAATTTGCCTTGTTGGAGTAAATGTGGTAATCATTGAGATCATAAATCCATTTGAGAAGTTGAATGATATGTTATTTTTAAATCAACTATGTTTTGATAATTTTATGGAAGCATGATTTTCTCAATGTGGGTGTTTCTTTCAAAAGTTTAGATTATAACACATGCACATGTGTCCTCCCATTAATTCTCCACAGGATACATGCTAACACCATTACTCCAGGTCTTTTAAAATGGAGTAATAATAGTGCTGTCCTGCTTTGATCTGCTACTGTTTGTTCTTGCTGAGTTGACAGCACATCTGCCTTTTTATAATATGTTCCCTGAAAGATATTTTTTGGTACACAAAAGAAACATTGGTTCTGGTGTCTGACAACCTGGGTTTAAATCTTGCCTCTGATACTTAGCATTTATATTAGTATATATAAGTTGCTCAATCTGCCTATGCTTCATTTTCCTCACTTTTAAAGTGAAGTTGTTGGATTAAATTGTCTCCAAAATTCTTTTCAGATCCTTGGTCTATGAATGTGTGATAATTTTGTTCCCTTTTTATGTAAGATATCTAGGTAAAGTGAAGAAGTATATAAGGCATTTCTTATACTTTTTAGGCCAATTTTGCAATTACTATTTTTTTTTCTTTAAGAATGTTTTATTCTGAAAGAAAAAAGGAAAAAGGAATGATGGAAAAAAGGGAATACAAGAAGGAAGGGAGGGAGGGAGGAAGAGAAAGATATGTAAGTTGTCTCAAAAGTTTTACTGTGATTTTAAATGTTAAGAATTTAAAAATGCAGTAAGACTTGAGATAACAACTTATACATCATTCCTCTTGTTTATATATTTATTTTTGACATTTCCTAAATAGCCAGTCCTCTGACTTTAGTTTTCAATAATGTTCCTCAGTTTTCAATCCCACCCTCTAATAGGTTTCTTCACCATACTGAATCTCTCTCTCTCTTTCTGTCTCTGTCTCTCCCCTTCTCTATTTCTCTCTCTGCCTTCCCACCTTTTCCCACCATTGACGAATTTCTGCTGAGCCCTTCATTTTGGGAAAAAGAACAATCTGGCTACCTTTCAATCCCCTCCTGTCTGTGCTTTTGCATTTCTGAACTCCAATACCATTCCTCTAGCTGCCAATACATTTATTCCTACTCTTTCAGTACTTTTCAGCTCTTTTTGGTGTGTTATCTTCCCCCTTAGATGACAATCTCCTCAAGAACAGGATTTCCCTTTGTGCCTCTGTGCCTGTATATATATATGTGTGTGTGTGTGTGTGTGTGTGTGTATGTGTGAGAACATACATTCCCCAAGCTGTATGAGGTGTTCAGAAAGGACTAGCGTCTTTGGTGTGAGTCCCTTTTCAGGACTGCTCAGCCACCTTTGGTTTCTACTTCTCACCTAGCTCTTACCTGTGGCTCCAAGAAGCTGTAGCTTGTGCAGTGACCACACTCTACTAAAATTGTCTTGGTCAATGGGCTAACCAAGTTGAGAGTAATTAAAAGACCTCAACTCATCAATGACTTAAGGAAATGGTTATCCTAAGCATATGAAGTGGATGGATGGTTAAGAACAATTTGTTTAAATGACCATGAAGACAGCAGAAACAGGCATTGTGGAGTGCTTAAAGCTTGATCAAACATTAATAATACCAAGGTCATCCACTGAATTCTGGGTGATTAACATTGATCTTGACTTTTTTCTTGACTCTGGACTTTGAAGACTTTCTGAAGTGTGAGACTGAAAACTTTGCAATTCTGCCTCACTTAAATGCAATTCACAATCAAATCAAGGCATCACCCCATGATGTCATTTGTCCTCTTCAAAAACAAAGGACAGAGGCTGGAATAGTCAAGATGTCTGGAGTCAAGGTGGAAACTCACCTAACCTATCTCCCAAATAGCTCCAAATCCCTTTAAATAATGACTCTAAACAAATTTTAAAGCATCAGAACACGAAAAAAAGAGAGAGTAGGACATTTTCCAGCTAAAGGCAACTTAGAAGGCAAGTAAAAAAAAAAAAAAAAGTCTGTGACCTTAGTGGGAGTCCATCATGCAGTTTTAGTGCAGAACAAGCCAGCAAAGCCCTGACCTCACACGAGTAAAGCCAGTCAAGCGACCTCTGAATCAGCTTCAGTAGTGGCAGTTACTAGATCTCTTGGGCCAGAGACCCTCTAGGGTCAGCAAAAAAGATCTGTGGCTAGAGAACAGTAGTACAGCATGCTATCCCAAGGCAGGACAAGCTAGTGCATCCCCAGCCCCAGCAAAGCAGGAAAAAATAGACAAAAATTGACTATTATGGGTTAGGCTTGTGCAGTTCTTCTAAGCATATTTCTACATTTATCATGCTAGTGAATAAAGTGTTGAACTTAAAAGTCAGGAATATCTGAATATGAAACTTGCCTCAGTCATTAACAATCTGACACTGGGCAAATAACCTCTCAACCTCAGCTTCTTTATCTTTACATGAAGATAATGATACCAAATAATTCCTTGGGTTCTTGTGAAGATCAAATGAGCTAATATATGTAAAAAAAAAAAAACTAAAATAGTAAAATAGCATGTAAATCCTAGCTATTTTTATTACTTTTAATATTCAATAATAATGTCTCTTCTAATAATGTCAATAATAATATATCTTCTGACATGCAATAAAAGAGCAGACAGAAAAATTGGGATGAGCAAATGGAAGCTAATGACTTTGAGAAATCAAGATACAATAAAGGAAAATTAAATGGAAAAAATAGAAAAACATAAAAGATGTCATTGAAAAAAAGCTGGTATGTAAAATAGATCTGGAAAAATATTAAAAGTTATTGGTCTACCTGAAAGTCATAATAAAAAAAAGACTGGGCATATCATCTTTCAAGAAATTATCAAGAAAAACTATCCTGATATTCCAGAATCAGAAGATAAAATAGAAATTGAAGAAATCCACAACTTCCTAAAAGAGATCCCAAAATATAAATGCCCAGGAATATTGTAGCAAAATTCTGAACTCCTAGATCAAGAGGAAATATCTCAAGTATCCAGAAAGAAACAATTAAAGTATAGTAGAGCCACAGTCAGAATACACAAGATTTAACAGTTTTTACATTAAAATATCAGAGGGCTTGGAAGATGATATTCTGGAAGGCAAAGGAGCCAGGATTACAAGAATCTTTTACCCAGCAAAACTGAATATAATCCTTCAGGAGAAAAGGATTTTCAAACATTCATGCTGAAAAGACATGAATGAAAAAATCTGATGTTCAAATACAGGACTTAGGAGGAGTATAAGGAGGTAATGGAATATGATATCATAAGGAATTTAATAAGGCTTATCAGTCTACATTCCTACATGGAAGAGTGACATTTATAATTCATTAGAACTTTCTCATTATTATGGCAATTAGAAGTAGTGTATACAGAGTGTAAGGATATGGGGATAAAGGAGGAAATTTGAATGTCAAAAGTTTTAAAAAGAAAAGTAAAAATTTCATTTTAAAATTAATTGAGGAAAAATCTTAAATTTTAAAAATAAAGAAAAATAAAGAGCAAACAACAGAATATATATCCTCTTCTTTTGTACAGTATCTAGTATACAGTATCTAGTAACTAGTACACATAATATATGGTCATTGTTTTCCTGCCTGATATAGCCAGAATCCAGTGATTTTTTTTTTTAAAAAGCTATAACATCCTCAAAGCATTTTATTCCATATAAATAAAATCCCTAAATATTCTATTTCATGATGGTAATGCAACTATAAGCAAAATGTCACATTCTAATAGTTAGTAAATTTTTACATTGGTCTGACAAATTTATAGAATTTACTTCCATTTAACTGAGGCCTTGATTTGTCACAAAATGTTCATGCTTTAGAATATCAAGCTAGTCAGGTGATGTTCTTTGCCCATCAAGAATAAATCTTAGAGAGAATTTGAAATGTGTAGAAACAAATGCAGTGATGTCATATTGTTCATACATAAAAGGTAGCTTTCAAAATTGGACAAAAAGATAAGAAATTGCAAGACCAGAATTGAGAATCAAAAGTCATGCAGATGCTGGCATCTCTGGAACATAAAAGGATTTTCAAGTGAACCTAAAAAATCTGATTGAGGAAAAAGTAAATAGAGTGTGGCATTTAACACTGATTCTAATTAAAATCTGAGAGTTTGCTGTGACAGTAAGGCCTGTAAGTATAAAGAAATGAAACTGTTTGCAGGCAAGATTTGGATAAACAAAAGAGGTAGAAATTAGATTGAACCGTCTAAGTGATAAAGCAAACTTTTTGAACTCATTTTTCCCTGTTTTACTTTTTTATTGTTATTTTTTTGTTTGTGGTGTTGGGTAACCTGAGTCATTTATTTAGACTGCTGTCAATCAGAAAGTTCTCCAACAATACAGATTAGCATACATTATTACATAGCCTGTATGAGTAAGAAGAGCAAAACGAATTCTTGTGAGATCTCTTTATCCATTATGTACCACTGTTATATCATTAAAATATGGGTAGTTGTTTAATATTACATCTTTAGTTTTGTTCTTTAAGCCTAGCAGCTTATTTTTGTGGTACCAAGTTTTTGTGGTACCTGTGGTGGCAGTAATCACTAGTAAAGTCAAATAACCAGGGATGAATATAAATTCCTCTCAGTTTTATCTTCAGTGCTTAACTTTTTAAATGGCATAGAAGCATCTCAATAATAAATAATTTAAAATATACTCTATATTGTTGTTTGGTATATCATATTTTTTGCACTATTGCTATTCCATTCATTCAACTATAGAATACATCAATAGTCTGAATTAATCATCTTTATTGAAAAGAAAATTATATTTTAGGGTTTGAAGTAGCATAGTTTGTCATCTTGTATTTATGGCATTTAAATCAGGACTCTTTTCTATAGGGTATTTCTATATACACAGTTTTCAATTATTGACAACTCTGAAAAGCTATAATTATTCAAGCAGCTTAGGTCCAGTTATAGCTGAATCTTTTAAAAGTTAAATGTATGAATCTTTCATGAATGTATACCATATAATATGTTAGTGTTTGTTTATATTTGTATTTTTAGCTGTCTATAACTATATATAACCAACTATATATTATTTTAATTAATTTATGTATATATACATGTTTACTTTTATATGTTGATGCTATCCATTCAGTCATGTTTGTCAAAAAATTTTGTCCATGGGGTCATGTCACGTCAAAGATACTGAAGTGGTTTGATATTTCTTTCTCCAGCATATCCCCATTTTATATATGAGGAACTAAGACAAAAAGAGTTAAGTAAATTTCCCAGGGTCAGATAACCAGTTTCTGAGGCTAGATTGGAACTCCAATTTTCCTGACTCCAGGCCCAATGTTCTTTATCCACAGGCAAGTACACACACACACACACACACACACACACAGACATATACATACATATATATTTGAGCACGCATATATGTACATACATATGTATGTATACATACACATAGGTTTATTTATATATATGTGTGTGTGTGTGTGTGTGTGTTTAGATATAGTTAAAGCCATATATTTATCTACATATATATTCCTTCAAAAATATATGTGCTATTAGTCATTCCGAATTTCTGATTTTTCAATGGTAAAAAAGACAATTTGTTATAGGATATAATAAAGGAATTAATAAACATACAAGTCACAATTTTATCTAACACATTGCACTTGATTGCAATCAGCAGATAATAATGACAATCTAATTATGAAAATTTAAAGGCTTCATCAGTTCATGTATACCTGCTCTGTGCTTTATCCATGGTCAGTAGTCCATGACACATATTTTCATTTTCTAGATAGTTATTTTAATTCTAGGTTACATAGAATTTAAACTTAACTAAAATTGTAGTTCTCTTGAGATGATCCATGTGAACTCTTTAAAAATTTTATTTAATATGATTTAATAGAAATTTAATGTCCAGGATCTGGTAGGTCAGATCCTATCCAAGCTATGGTCTTCAGTTTTCAGTACTACATTTTAAGAGGAATTTGATAAATAGGAACTAAATTAAATATATGTAAAGGAGAATATCCATCTTAGCAAAAGATCATGAAGCAATTTCATTTAAATTATGAATGTTTAGCCTAGAAAGAAGTAAACAAAATGTGACATGGAGGAAAGAGAGAAGAGAGAATATTTAATCCACATCTTATAAAGAACATTTTTATTGAAATATATTTATCCTTATTTTTTAAATTTCACATTCCTCAGACTAAAAATCTGGTTTAAGGGACAAGGAATTAAATTAAAAGTTTTTAGGTTTTTGATCTTTTAGTGTTATGTCTTAGCAGAAGGATCACATTGTTGTTTTTATTGTGAGGTTAAAGCTTTCCAGAAGCAGATGGATTTAGCCATGTCCTCTCAAATTCAAGTTTCGTTTAAAGAAATGTAATTCAATTTTTAGACCATATAGACAATATTGTTCAGAGCTGAAGTTTTTTAACAGGAAAATATCATTATCAGGCTTATATTTTGGGAAGAGCAATGTATTGTTCAACCTTCAAAACGCAAAAAGCTGAGGGTCAGGAACTTTTGCCTTTTTTGTATCACCAACATTTATCATGATATTAGGTACTTGTTGATTGCTTGATAGTTGACTGTTGAGAATCAGTCATGTGAAGGATGGATTGGAGATAGGATTGAGTGTATCAGTGAGATTAATTAGTAATATTTCAGTTGTATAAAAATGGTGATGAGGGACTGTAATAAATCAGGTGAAAAGGAAGGAAAGAGGAGGAAATTCAAGAGATGAGAGATTTTCAAGGAAGAATCACAAAGATAGAGCAACTAATCAGATGTGAGGGATGAAGGAAATGAAAGAGTTGAAGAATAAAGTAAGTTGTAAAACTGGATGACTTGAAAGATAATGATGCCTTTAATAGAAAGAATGTTGTTTAGAAAAGGAAATGGGTTCAGGAGAAAAGAAGATGAGTTCCATTTCTAGCTTATTGAACGTGGGATGTCTCTAGAACATCATGGTGGAGATGTGTAGCAAATAGTTGGTTAAAAATAAATCAAGGTAAAAAAATAATTCAAACATTACTCGGGTTATATATTCTTCAAGGAATAACCTCTGACACCGTCTGAAGCTTTATATTAATTCTGCTTTTCTATTCAAGTAAGACAAACTGAAATTTCTATTTGTAACATTTATTTACTTAAGCTGACCCTTTCAAACTTATCCCCAGAACCTTTCATGGAGTTCTCCAGGTTTTTTTCCCCATGATTTGGCTTTAGCTGGCTTTGTGAAATGACTAAATTTTGTGTGATGACATTTTTACTGAATCTCCTTTTTGTCTCCAAATGAAATCTTCATTTCACCAAATAGAAGTACATTTCATCTCAAGTACAAACATAGGATCATGGCAGATATCACAAAGTACTCTTGTTGCTATATATAATGTTTAGAAGTAATTATTATTTGCTTGAGTCATCAAAAATATGAAAAACCTCAACAATAGATACTTTGTTTTATTATGCCAAGGTTATTCCTGCAAGTTTTCATTTATATTAATTTTGACTTCTGTCAGTTATAAAGCTATCACTGATGAAGAAGTAAAATGTTTATATTTATCACCTGACTTGTATCAATAATTAATATTTATCTACCCATTAATGCTATACAAAGAGATATTGCATTCTTTACCTCATCTGATCCCTACTGCCATCCTATGAAAGTTAAGAAGAAACAAGGTTATGAAGGACTTTAAATGACAAATAGAAAATGTTATATTTTATCCTGGGGATGCTAGGGAACAACTGGACTTTACTAAATTGGGGGTAGTGGGGAAGGTATTAGTCATATAATTATAGTTTTGCTTTAATAAAATTATTTTGGCAGCTAAATACAAAATGCATTGAAATGGGGAAAGACTTAGGATAGGAGACTAAATTACTTATTGCAGTGTTCTAGATGGCAGGACTCCAGGGGGGTGGTGAAGTCAGAGGAAAGGAGAGGAAACAAGGGATTTTTTGCAAAGTTGAAGTTGGCAAGTCTTGGCAACAGTTTGGATATGGAAATGAGTTGAGAGAGGGACCACATAGAACCTAGAATCTAAATACAGGGGTCCTCAAACTACAGCCGCAGGCCAGGTGCAGCAGCTGAGGATGTTTATCCCCCTCACCCAGGGCTATGAAGTTTCTTTATTTAAAGGCCCACAAAACAAAGTTTTTGTTTTTACTATAGTCTGGCCCTCCAACAGTCTGAGGGACAGTGAACTGGCCTCTTATTTTAAAAGTGTGAGGATCCCAGATGTAAAACATACATTGGTATTGATATAGTTCCTTTTTTTTTTCTATCATTTTCATTTTCCACAGAATATCCTTTCCTATTCTACTTTAAGTCTTTAAGCCAGAAAGTCATATATTACTATTTTTGTTAGGCCCTTACTAGATGTGTGACTTTGACAAGTTTCTTACCTCTAACTTGATTTTCTCATTAGAGAAAGACAGACCAGAGACACAGAGACAGAGACAGAGACAGAGATAGACAGAGATCTAGAGAGAGAGATAGAGAGACAAAGGGAAATAGAGAACAGAGACAGAAAGACAGAGAGACAGAGACAGAGAGAGACACACAGAAACAAAGACAGAGAGACAAAGAGAGATATATAGAGAGAAACAGAGAGAGACACACAGAGGGAGAAGCAGAGAGAGACAAAGACAAAAAGAATCAGGGAAAGATAGAGGGAGAGACTGAGAGAGAGAGACAGAGAGGCACAGAGTAAGAGACAGAGAGCTAGAGAACATTTATTATCCAACTACTACAGAGCAGACACTGTGCTAAGCATTTTACAAATATTATCTCATTTTATCCTCACAACAACCCTGGGAGGTAGATACTCCCCTAATTTTTTTGAGGAAAAAATATTTAAGTTAATTAAACTATGTGGAATATTAAACCACTGTCCTAGTGTTACACAGCTAGTTAAGTGTTTGAGGCAGGATTGAATCCAGGTCTTCCTGACTCCAGCCCAGGATTTTCTTATCGCTTTAGAGAAAGACAAAGGCAGATAGAGGAAGAGTGTATGGAGTTCAGCAATATTAGCAAACACACCAAAGATTCTGATATCATATACAGAATTTCAAACTCATGAACCTTTATATTTGAAAATATGAAGGTATATGAGGCAGTTTCTAGATCACTTCTTTGATGCAAGATTGTTCATTTTAGTTTTACAGCACTCAATTTTAATGGTTTTGTTGTTATCACTTTCATTTTACATTGTTGTAATCCTGAATATTCATTTTCTTCTGCTTATTTACTTTGTATCCATTCACGGAGATCTTCTCATGTTTCTCTTTTGATCAATTATTTTTCAGAACTGTCCAACTTTTCATAATTCTATTTGGGTTTTTTGTTTGTTTTTGTTGTTATTGTTGTTCTTTGTTTCTTTGTTTCTTTGTTTGTTTTTACCAGAGCTAATGGAGTAATTTGCCATTTCCTTTTTTATTTCTTCAGTTTTTGTACAAATAAGGAAACTGAAGCAGAGTTAACCAAAGCAGATATAGCTTGTTTACAACTCTTGACTTTAATTAGACATATTTCTCTAAAGATTCAATGCATAAAGGATTTTTAATTTTTTGTTTTATTTTTATATTATTATTATTTGTCATTGACATCCTTAGAGTATGTGTATATCTATGTGGTATCTCTTAAGTCAGAAAGTACAGGCATTTTTCCTCTATAGTACCAAATCACTTATCAGAATATGTATACTATTTCAAAGGCCCATCTTTTAATGACCCATCAGAAATTGACAAATCCCTTTTCCCATCTATTCTAATTTGCCAAATGTGAGGTTACATAATAAGGTTATTTTGGTTAATATTTCTCCTATAGATTCTCGGATATTGATTTGGAGAATTATTTCACATAGTTGTAGTTTGCCATTTTTCTGTTCACAACATCTTGTTCTTATCCACTTTGAATATTTATCTATTAGAGAAGAAATTTAGCATCTTGAACAAATAATAAATATATAATATAAATAAACATAGTATAAAGCATAATGATGTGGTAAAAGAAAGTTGTAGAAAGAAATATAATTTCTATCCTAGGGAACTAAAGGGAATTTTTTAATAAAATGTGAACATGCTGAGAGCTAGTTCTTGAAGTATATGTAGAATGGCAAAAGTAGGTTATAGATTTTACCTTAGAAACACCAAAGGCTTAGAAAAAGCAAAGAAAATATTGGCTCAGCCCAACAATATAAATTACTATAGTTTAGCCAAACACTGCCTGGGTTGCACAGATTTCAAAGTATCTATATACTTCAGTAAGAAAAATACATATTTATTTTGATTTAATTTATTTTTTTTAATATTATTTCCTAAATTTCATTGTGCACATTTTAAAACCATTACTCAAAGAAGGGATCCGTAAGCTTTTCTAAATTGTCAAAATGGCCATCATATACAACACACACACATAAATACACACACACACACACACACACACGCACTCTCACACATGCATGTTAAGAAACCCTATCCTAAAAGAGATAAAGATAATTTTTATGAGATAGGCAGAGAAATCGAGAAGTGCCAAAGTGTATAATGTCATCAGGCTAAAGAGTACAAAGTTTATTTAGAAAGCAATAAAGCAACATTAAGAGATTCTGAGGAGAAGTATAACATGATAAGATCTATGGATTTAGAGGATCATCCTGATAGCTACGTGAGAAGTCAATTGGGATAGGGAAGACTGGGAGGTAAGGGTACCAAAAGATCAGGTAGGACATGATGAGAACCTATGATTGCATAAGTAGAGCTTTAATCAAAGTGTTTGGATTGAAAGAATTGTGAGTTTAGCTATTATAGAATTTTGGTTAATTTTATTCAACTCTGTAATTGCAAGGAGTATCTGTAAAGGATATTTGTATGGAACAGTTCAATATCTGTTGGATGAAAAATGTGAACAAATCTCCATTTCCATGTTGAGTTAATGTATACAAACATATTGGCTTTTTCTACCACTTAGTTTTGCATTGCTGGTGAAAGTATCTCTAACTTCCCTGAGAGATGCCCATTCTAAAATCCATGTTCTTTCTACATTATCATGTCATTCTCCCTAAGAAACTACTCAGTACCAACTTTCTGTAATAATTTATGAACAAAAGAGATATTTCTACTTGGTTTAAACTAGAATAGACTGTAAAAAACAAAATGTGATCATAAACAAAACCCAAAAGGATTGCATGGTTATCTCTCTAAGACACAATAGTGATCCCATGGGTGATGCTAGAGAGTGGCTCTAAGAACAGTTTTCATAAAATAGCTACAATAGAACTAGAAAAAAATAAATCAAAAGTACATGAATCAGCAGCTATTTTGTTTTGCACCACTGAAATGTAAAGAAGGGCTTTTAATGGCATCAGGAAGCCACAATTAGATCAACTTCTCCATCTACTGGCTGAAGGTCAAATTATGTTATGTGTTTTGAAATTTTTGAGGTAGATATATATATATATATTTTTCATGACAGATAATTAATTCATACAATGAACAAGCATTTATTAAGTGCTTACTCTAAGGTAGGCACTTTGCTAAACACTGAAGGTATATGGGGAAAAAAAAGCATTCCCTGATCTCAAAGGACTTACATTCTAATGAGGGAGATAATACCTAAATAGCTAGGTTCATACAAGAGAGAAACAGAGTACATGGGAAGTCATCTCAAAAGGGAAGACATTAGCAGCTGTAGAAAGTCAAATCATTTAGTTACTAGGATTTATTAAGCTCCTATTATGTGCCAGGCACTGTGTTAAACAGGGATAAAAGAAAGCAAAAAATAGCCTTTTGTATCAAAGAAAAGATTAGCAGAACTGAGAAAGGCCCCTTGCAGAATGTACAACTTTATTTAGATGAGACTTGAAGGAAGCTAGGGGAAGGTGATATGTAGAAACACTTTATAAATATGGGGGAAATACAGTTAAAATACTCAGAATCAGGAAATGAGTGATGTTTTCCAAAGACAGCAAAGAGACAATTGTCAATGGAGCTGTAGAAAAGAGTAAGGATAATAAAGCTGGAAAGAAAGGAAGGACAGATTAGAAAAAATACTGATGATGGATTTGGAGCTGAAACTAAAAGAAAGCCAGAAACTAAAAGGTATAGAAGATGTAGAAGAGAAATCTAGGAGTATGAAATAGCTGGTGTAAAGGAAGGGAAACAGAAGATGAGTATCAAATGTGAGGAATAAAAAGTCAATATAACAAAATCATAGAGTATGTGGAAGAGAATGAAGTGTAAGAAGACTGGAAAGAACAATGGAAAAGTTTTAAAGAGTCAAAAGCCAAACAATGTGTTTGTGTCTATTTGATCCCTGAGGGAATAAGGGACACTGCAGTTTACTGGAGGAGAGGTGAGATGGATAGATATTGGGAAATCGACTTGGTAACTGCTTAAAGATTAGATTGGAGTGGGAGAACTCTGAGACAGGGTGACCAATCAGATGACTTTTGCAAATATCCAAGCATGACTTTAGGAGGTCCTCGGCAATAGTATGATGGTGGCTGGATAAATGAAAAGAAAATATATGTATATGAAAACTATCATAGAGATAGAAATGACAAGATTTGGCAATAATATAGCAAATATATGAGATTAGTGCATATAAGGAGCCAAAGGATAACCTTGACATTGAATTTCAAGGATAAAAGTGCCTGGGAAGAGAGTGTGTATATATGTGTGTGTTTGAGAGAGGTAGTAGAAAGGGATGTTATTTATTTTGGTCATCTTAAGTTTCATATATCTGCAGAACATCCAGTTCAATCTTACAAAATGATCATTGCAAAGTGAGTACTATTAGGAAGGAGACTAAACTGGATATATAGATCTGGCAATCATCTGTATAAAGATGAAAATTAAACCCATGGGATCAGATAGGATCACTAATCGAAAGAGTAAGGAAGGAAAAGAGGGCCCAGGAGAAAGTCTTTAGAAACTTTGATGGCTATAGAAAAAAACAAAAAGACTGAAAGGGACAGTTGGAGAACCATGAAAGAATAGGGCCATGAAAAACTAGGAAGAAAAAAGTATCAAGAAAAACAATAAGAAGAAATCTGGCCTACTGATGCCTACAGAGACATCAAGATGGAAGAGTATTGAGAAAAGGCTAATAGATTTTTCAATTAAGATAGTATCGATTATTGTTAGCTTTTAATGGGATAATTTCTGTTGAATGATGAGGTCAGAAATCACATTATAGGCAGATAATATAGAAGAGAATGAAAAGAAAGTAAGTAAACATAGATGGTTTTATAGGAATTTATAGGATTTTATAGGAATTTATCAAATTTATTAAAATTTTTGAGAGAGATAGGTTGATAATAGTGGAGATGTCAGGTTCAAGTGAGATTTTCCCCTCCTTAAGTATGGAGAGACCTGGATATTGTAGGCAGCAGGGAAAGAACTACTTGATTGAGGCAGATTGAAATTAAGAGAGAAAATGGGTATGGGATGAGGGGCAGAAGTCTCATAATTCCTTAGCAGGGTCCCATGCAATATAGAGCAAATCTTTGAAAACAATTATTTTTGATTAGGGGAATAGTTTCACCACCAAACAAGGGACAGGGAATAATATAGCAGACAAAACGAATAATTTAGTTACACAAAATTATAAAAGGTTTTGCTGAAGCAAAACCAACGTATCTAACATTAGAAGATAAACAACTAGAGAACATTTTATAGTTATTTGATGTATCTCATTTCCATGAGAATACCTTGTCCATTTTCATAAGAAACAGATTAAATTTGTAAGATTAATCACCATGCTTAATTGATAATGTACAAAGGGTATGAACAGTCAGTTTTCTACAGGATAGATGAAAATTATCAATAACCTTATGGGAAAAATGTTCCACATACTAATATTTTAAAATGCAAATTAAAACATCTTCCATATCACAGCCATCACATTGGAAGGAATACATCAAATGCTGGAGAGGTTTTAGGAATATGGACACATTATTGTATTGTTGGTAAGATGGATAAATGGTTCAACCTTTCTGGATAATTATTTGAAATTGTGCTTTAAAAGTTTGTAAACTGTATTTCTTTTGCCAATTTCATTATTTGGTATTTACAAGAGATCAAAGAAAGAGCAAAAGGATCTATACATGTAAATATATTTTAATGGTTTATTTGTGGTATAAAAACATGCATACTAAGGAAAAAACTACCGATTGGAAACTGGCTAAACAAACTATGCTATATGAACATAATGGAAAACTTGTACTATAACAAATGATGATGGTGAAAGTTTCAAAGAAATTTGGAGAGACATATGAACTGACACAGACTGAAGTAAGTAGACCTATAAAATTGTTAAAATAATAAAAATGTAAAGACAACTTTGAAAACAACTCAGATCAATAGATTAATGTGAAACAAAAGTTTTTTTTTATTTTTTTCAGAAACCAAATCAATTCAGTTAAAATTAGAAGGAAGGAAGAGAACAAAATTATTTGTGTTTGATTAATTAAAATATGTGTGTGTATATATATGTATATATATATATATATATATATATATATACTTCTAGAAAAGATCTCATTCCTGAAAAATATGTAGGAAACTAAAGTAAATGTATAGAAACATCTCTTAATTAATAAATTAATTAATAAATGTCAAAGGAAATAAACAGTTTTCAGAAGTAAAAATCAAAGCTATATGAAAAACATTCCATATCACTAATAGAAAAATGCAAATTAAAATAAGTATAAGATACCACCTCATACCTTCACATACTCCATAACATGATACAAAAAAGAAAATAAAAGGAAATTTGGGGAAAATAAGTATAGAAATGCATTGTTAATGGACATATAGAAATGTCTAAATAATTTGTAGTATAATTTAGATCTAAGTATATAAAACTATGCATACCAAACATACAGCCAATATTGAAAGGGAAGCAGAAAGCTGGGGAGAAATTTCACAGCTAGTATTATTGATAAAGGTTTCATTTCCAAAATATATAATTGACTCAAATTTATAAGAATATAAACCATTCCCCACTTGATAGTCAAAGGATATGAACAGAAATTTTTCAGATGCAGAAATTAAAGCCATTATGCAAATTATAAAATTCTGAGTTACCACTGTCACACCTCTCAGATTGGCTAAGATGATTGGAGGGATTGTGGGAAAAGTAGGGCACTAATGTATTGTTGGAGGTGTTGTGAAATGATTCAACCATTCTGAAGAGCAATTTGCACCTAGAGCCAAAGGGCTATAAAACTGTACATACCCTTTGATCCAGCAGGTGTCACTACTGAGTCTGAATCTCAAAGAGATCATCAAAGATCATCAAGAAAAGAATTTTTGTGTATGTGCAAAAACATTTGTAGCAGCCATTATTGTAGTGGCAAGGAAATGGAAACTGAGTGAATGTCCATTAGTTTGGGAAGGGCTGAATAAGTTACAGTATATGAATGTTATGGAATATTATTTTTCTATAAAAATGATAAACAAACTGAAAAGATTTATATGAGATGCTGAGTGAAGTGAGTAGAACCAAGAGAGAGCATTGTACACACTAAAAGCAAGATTATGTGCTAGACTTGGCTCTTCTCAGTAATGGGTTGCTTCAAGGCAATTCCAATAGATTTGGGATGGAAAATGGCAGCTAAATCCAGAGAGAGAATTGTAGAGAATGAATATGGATCAAAGGGTAGTATTTTCTCCTTTTGTGTTTGTTTGCTTTTTCTTTCTTGTGTTTTTTTTTTCCTTTTTGATCTTATTTATCTTTCACACATGACAAATATTAAACTATGTTTAAAATTTAAATATATTTGAAATATTAAATATTTTAACATTAAATTATTCAAATATTAAATTGTGTTTAAATATTAAAAGATATTTGGTCTGATTTGTCTCTCACAGCATGACAAATATTAAAATATGTTTAAAAGGATTGTACATGATTAACATAACCAAAAAATGCAATAAAAATGCATTAAAAAAACAAAAACTGTGCATATCCTTTAACAGAGAGATATCATTACTAGATATGTACCTCAAAGAGACTAAAAAGTAAGAATGTCTTCTTTGTGATAGAATCTAAATTTTCCCAGTTAGTTACTCAAATAGGAAGAAGTAAAATCTTAATACTAAGTAAAAATTGATTATTAATATAAGTTCAGTACAATTTTTTTTCCTATTAGAAGTGAGTAAATTGATGATGATCACATTCTTTATCTTCCTTCCTTCCTTCCATAACTATCCCTATTATCAGTACCAATCAAACCAATAAAGCCTTTTCCACTTCAAAATTGAGAGAATTCCTATTTGATTCAATTTTACTCTTCTAGATGAGTACTTTCATCACTTCAGAAAGAAATGTGACTTGAAATAAACATTAAATATTTTTATCCTTTCCATTACAGATTTTATATTCTACACATATGAAGATTCTTTAGTAAACAATTGTGAGAATATAAAACTAGGACTCAACTATCCATTTTCTGATGACTCAGTTTGAGTTGTAATTCTCTGCTGATCAAATCTTACTTTTCTCCTAATCTCTAAGATCAAAGAAAAAGGATGTTTATGTGCAAAAGATACTTATAGCACCTTTTTTGGTGTATCAAAGAATTGGATTCTAAGGAGATGTACAAAAACTAGGGAAGGGCTGAACAAGCTGTAATGCAAGTTTATTATGTTTTAAGAAATGAAGAGAGTGGTATCAGAAAAACTTTGGAAGCCTTATGAGCTGATACAAAGTGAAGTGAATAGAATTAGTAAAGCATTACATACAATGCCAGCAACATTTTAATGATAATCAGTTGGAAAAATTTAACTACTCTGATCCAGACAATGATCCATATTTCCAAAGGACTCATTAAAAAATTTATCTATCTCTAGAGAAAGCAACTGAATTTGAAGTCCATATTGATGCATATTTTTTTAAATTTTTACTCTTTTTTTTAGAAAATGAGTTTACTAGAAATTGAGTGGATGCTCATTAGTTGGGGAATGGCTGAATAAGTTAAGGTGTATGAATACTATGGAATATTATTGTTCTATAAGAAATGATCAACAGGATGATTTCAGAAAGGTCTTGAAAGACTTTATTAATGTTGCTAAGTGAAATGAGTAGAACCAAGAGAATATTGAATACAGCAACAACAAGATTATTTGATGATCAATTCTGAAGGACATGGGTCTTTTCAACAATGAGGTGATTCAGGCTAATTCTAATAGACTTGTGATATAGAGAATCATCTATCTCCAGAGAAAGGACTATGGGATTGAGTGTGGATCAGAACATATTATTTTCATCTATTTTTTTGTTGCTTGCTTGCATTTTGTTTTTTCTTAATTTTTTTCTTTTTGATTTGATTTTTTTGTGCAGCATGATAAATGCGAAAATATAGACAAAAGAATTGCACATGTTTAATATACATTGGATTATTTGCCATTTCTGGGAAGGGGGTGGAGGGAGGGGAGGGAGAAAAAAATTGGAACACAAGGTTTTGCAAGGATGAATGTTGTAAGCTATTTTGCATATATTTTGAAAATAAAAAGATATTATTTAAAAAAAAGAAAAGGAAATGAGTTTGTTTTTGTTCTTCCTTCATGTGTTTTTTTTTAATCATTTATCTATAGTCTATCCCAAACTTCCTCAACTAGCATAAAGTCACAAAAATTTTTTTCCTACAAATATCCTTATGATTTAGATTTTGGTCATATCCAATTGAATATCATTCTCTGTTTCAGAAATCCTCAGTGAGTACTGTGATGTATAAATAGTTTGAGATACATAATTTCTGGGTAATTAATCATTTGATTAATTATGGCTTATGAGTAATCAATAAATGTATGGTCATTTGGCCATTTCACATAAAGCAAAGACTCACTCATGAAACTCACACGGTATTTATATGCCCTTGGAAAAGTTTGGTGTTCTTTAATGTAGAAATGAACTCTGATTAATTAACAAGTAATGAGAGGATGAATATAACAATGAAAGGTAAGTTTATTCTGATGAGTGTCTAGAGGCCCTGACTTTGATCACTCAGGCTTGGACAAAAATAGTTATTTCTTTCTAGACCACTCCATTCTAGAATAACCTAGGGAGAATTCACTTCCATTCAAACCTATCTAACTGAACCACAACGGGGCAGAATTCCCTACTTCCTAGAAAAAGAATTTTTTTTTTTTCCTGCACATAAAACAATAGGAAACGTGAAATTGGGTTTCTACAATTTTGAGTTGTTTATTAAAATATGTTCCTAACTGATTCTGCCTCCTGAAGGGCAGACATATATTTAAGAGTTAACTTTTTAACTTTAAGAAATTTCCTTCAATTATGAAAAGTACACAAGAGCAAGGCTCATCATATTCACTTATTTTTATCCCAAGGACCAATTATTTAGTAGATAATTATTAAATATTTACTTATTACCAAATATTAAGTACTTGTTGATTTGTTTACTTATTTAATGTCAGAAGTGAAAGGCACCTTAGTAATCTTCTAGTCACTTCATAGATGAGAAAATTCAGGCCCAGAAAATGAAAATATTTTACTCTCTTTAACCAGCTGAATTTGTAGCAGTTCTTGGTGAGAATCCCAATTCCTTATCTGCCAACTCGTTAAGTATTTTTTTCACAACTAATGGAATTTCATTTGGAAAAGTAATAACCTCAAGAGAAACATTATGGTATAATGGAGAAATAGCATACTTTAGAATTTGAAAGACGTACTCATCTTGCCTGTAATACATGCTGATTGACTAACATTCTACCTGTCAATGATCAAGGGAACTTTCTAAGACTATGAGTGAAGAACATTTGCTGATGTGATATGATAAAATTAATCCTATTCTTATCAAGAACAACAAAAGAAATAATAACATTTCATATTTGATTGCCCTCCTACCCCCCAAAAATCAGTATTTTAATAACATGGGTTTTCAAAAAGCATTTTAGTTTTTAAATAGAGCTCATAAAAATTAAGAAGCCAAATCTCAAAGTATCCCCCAATCTTCCCATTGAACAAAATGTTCAGCTGTAGGTTTTGGATAGACAAAACAAATATCTAATTAGATTTAAAGGTTTTATTATTTTCAGCCTAGAAATCAATAATTTCTTAGTCGATGGAAGTCTATAGAAATGAATACCATTAGTCTTATCTTATTCTTATCTCATTATTTTGCTAAAATCTTCTTGCTTTCTCATTCAAACATGTATACATAAATATATGCATATACATAACAAACATGGAATCCTTTTGGGGGAGCATCATAATGATTTTAAGGAAAGTTATATATGGGTGTTAAAGATTTTGTGGACATATATGAAGGAGAAAACTATTAAAAAGTTTCCCTCATTCACCTCACCATCTCTAGACAGACCATATAAATACCTCCCCTACCTGGAATTTCAATGTATGACTCATAAAGCTAGCAGGTTATCATAGCTCATAATGAATTCTCTGAAATCAGGGATGATTTTTATTAGCTTTTTATTTTTCCAAATTACATGAAAAGATAGTTTTCAATATTCACCTCTGAAAAATCTTATATTCCAAATTTTTCTCCCTCCCTCTCCCTTCTCCTAGATAGCAACAATCCAATATAAGTTAAATATGTGCAATTGTTCCCAACATATTTCCATATTCATTATGCTGTACAAGAAAAATCAGATCAAAAGGGGGTGGGGGAATGAGAGTAAAAACAGTAACAAGCAAATAAACATCAATAACAAAATAAAGGTGAAAATATTTTGCTAAGATACATATTCAGTCTCCATAATTCTCTTTCTGGATGCAGATGACTCTTTACATCAAAAGTCTGTTGGGGTTGACACAGTGTGTCACATTGTGAAAAAGAGCCAAATTCATCACAGTTGATTATCACAAAATCTTATTGTTCTCTTGGTTCTGGTCACTTCATTTAGTATTAGTTTATGTAAGTCTTTCCATGTTTTTCTGTACTCAGCTTGTTCATTATTTCTTATAGAACAATATTTCATTATATTAATACACCATAACTTGTTCAGCTATTTCTCAACTAATGGGGTTCCACTGAATTTCCAATTCCTTGCCACTAAAAAAGGATGCTACAAATATGTTTGTACATGTGCATCCTTTTCCCTTTTTTTATGATTTCTTTGGGATGCAGACGCAATAGAGACACTACTAAATCAAAGAGTATATATGGTTTTATATTACTTTGGCTATAGTTCCAAATTGTTCTCCTGAGTGGTTGGATCATTTCACAATTCCACTAACAATTAATTAGTATCACAGTTTTCCCACATCCCCTGCAATATTTATCATTATCTTTTCCTATCATCTTAGCAAATCTGAGAGATAAAAAGTGGTACCTCACAGTTGTCATACTTTGCAATTCTCTAATCAATAGTGATTTAGAGCATATGACTCTATGAGCCATATGACTAGACATGGCTTTAATTTTTTTGTCTGTAGTTGTCTGTACTTATCCTTTGACCATTTTTCATTTGGGAAATGGCTTGTATTCTTATAAATTTGTATCGATTCTCTATTTTAGGAAGGAGGCCTTTTATGATGATATCTTTTTAAAGGGAAGATCTCAATAAAAATAATAGACAAGATAGCTAATATAATAGATGACAGATTGAATATCTAAAAAATTTTCAATAGACTAGAACATTGATTTAATTCTAATAATATGTAATTTAATTGGGATAAATATAAAGTCTTAAACTTGGATTTAAAAAATCAACTGCACATGTACAAAGTTGAGAAGATATTTTCTATATTTGGAAAACTGTAGGAAAAAGGCTTGAGCTTTTTAGTGCCCTGCAAGAGAGACACATCAGTGTGATAAAATTAATAATTAATAAAAACTAAACCAGTAGCTGAATTAATAGAGGTATCTTGCTAAGGATGTCAAAGACAATCATTCAATACGTTTTTTTGAAGTAGATATAATTAGATCAATTTTTGGTACACTATTTGGAGTGTATTTAGAGAAAGTTGAGTAAGGGTATAGCATACAAGGATCAGTTCAAGAAATAGAATATTTTTTGTGTGAAAAAGACATTATTATTAGAAGTGAGTGATAGCAATGAGATACTTTTTAAATATATAAATGAATATTTTGTGGAACAAGGATTAAGTTTATTCTACTTGGCTTGGATAGGAGAGTGATGGGATTTATAAGAGTGACAGAAAATGATTTTAGCTGGATATACAGAAAAAATTATTATAGGTATCTAAAATTAGAGTACCTCAGAAGTTCTCCTTCACCAGAGCTAGGGCAATAATTTGTTAAGAATGATGTAAAGTTTGACATGTAGGTCAATCAATCAATTAATTAAATAACATTTATGAAACACCTGTTATGTCTCAGGAGAATGAATTTCCTCTAGCATTATCACCTGATTGGGTTAGGAGCTGTTTAGTTTTTGTCTTTATCCTTAGTGCCTAACTCTGCCTTGCACATAACCAGTTGTGAGATACATCCAGGACAAAGGAATATAGACATGAGATGAAAGATCATTATCAGAAATAGCAAGAAAACCAGTATAAATAGACCACCTAAGGAAAGTGTTATGTAAAATAGACTAGAAAATAGACGGGAGCTTAGAATGCCAAGCAAGGAAGTTTATATTTGAGCCTAGAAATAATAGGGAGACTCAAATGTGTGATATCTTGCATGTAATAGGCACATAGTAAATATTTATGAAACTGAATTTCATATAATTCTATATTTATGTCTGAAAAGGACTTTGGGAATTATCCAAATTATTTTACAGTGGAAGAAACCAAGATGCAGAGATGCTACTTGTCTTCACCAAAGTCAAATAAATAGTAAATGATAGAAATGAGATAGATTTTGTTCTTAAGCTATAGGTCCAGCACACATTCTGTCTATTATAATATGTTCTTTGTTGAATATATTGCATTTATTTAATTAAATTCACTTTTGTTTAGCTAATATAGCCTATTTAAATAACTTAGTGTCTAAATTATCAATTCTATTTATAATACTGCTACTTTTATTTTTGCCTCAAAGGCTATCACTACTTTGTTTTCGTCTCTTATAAACTACCATATAATTGGTATATAGTAAGCATTTAATGCATGCTTGTTGAATTGAATTGCATGCAATACGTTATTTTTTAGATAATGGAGGCTGATATATTTTTTATCTTTAATAATCTCATAGCCTGTTATTAAACATATGGCCTCACACTCACTGCAATTGAATTTAGATGTAGCAAATGCTGACAAAAAGCCCTGGAGAATAGCAAATAACCTTGTGAATTAACCACAATCATCAAAGTATGCTTGCATACTCATCAAAGTACCATACTCCACTACCAGGGCTGGCAACTTTTAATGCAGGCCTTTCCAAAAGGATGCTGAGGCTGCCAAATAACATTTAAATGGAGATTCTGAAGAATATTTAACCTAATGGTATGAGATTATTTTTTTATCATCTGGCACTAAGCATTTATGCAATGTTTTTCATTTTCAAAGCACTTTACTAAAATTAGAGAATTAATCCTGGTAGTCCCCTGTAATAAGTAAAAAACTTTGCACCTTTTTGTATCTAATAGGTTAACTGCTTCACTCATGGCAACAGATGGATCAGAAATCAGGAAATTCTGACTGTTCTGTGTTCAAACTTCTCAGCTCTGAAAACATGATCTTATTTTTTTTTTTTACATTATGATTTGTTATGATGGTTCACTTAAGTTCTGATCTATGAAAGCATATTGTACATTTCCTTGGAATGGGCTTTGTGAGATGGAGCAAGCATTCTACCTATGAGTTGTTTTTTTTTTTTTAAGCACTCTTAAGAGACACAAAAAACAATCCTGAAGAAATGAATGGATATTTACCTGTTATATAAATCAGCAGAGAGCAGGATAGTGTAGTGGAGAATATGCTGAGCTTAGCACAGTCTCTCATTTGGTTTCCTGGTCTCAAGGCTCTTCTCACTTGAATCCAACCTCCACACAACTGCCAAAATGATTTTTCTAAAGCATAAATCTGAGTGCATCATTATATCTACTCTAGGCTACCTAAACTCCTAGATTTGTCATTTAAATCTCTTTACAATATGACCTCTTCCTATCTTTCCAATATTTTTACATATTCATCTTCTGTGATTTAACTATGCTAGCTCATTTATATGTCTGCACACAAGAAATGCAATTTGTTTTCTCATGTCTTTGTTCTGCCAGTAATGGAACTCACTCCATCAACTACTTCTACTTTTTGGAATCCCTGTGATACTTCAAGACTCAGCTCAGCTCAAGTACCACCTTATATACATGAACCCTTTTCTTATTCACCCATCCTGGCTGCATAAATTTCTTTTCAAATCTCCCTGGATATGTAGATTATAAATATATATGTAGATATGTTTGAGTATACACACATATAGTAAAAAAAAAAACAGGTATATAATATATATTTGTAGAGTCTGGAATTCCTCAACCAAGGAATTTCAAGTCTTTTCCTCCTCCCCTACCCCTAATGAAAGGGCAAGCTAGTTGTACCAAAGTAAGAGGCAGATAATTCCATTATGATCATATGAGGGGCTTAAAAATCACGATGGGGTTAATGATCATAAGTGCTATCTAGGGATGGATTCTGGACAATTCATTGGATCTCAGATCCCCACCATGCAGTTTGGGATGCTGGCCAAACTATTCAGTGGATCTTTGCAAAGACCCCTACAAAGTCCCATGGCAATTACAGGAATCAAACAAAGAGAGTAGGAGCTATAAAGCATCATTCCATATGTCACTGGGGATTTGCCATATACTTAGTAAGCGGTTCTAACTTTGGGTCCAGAATTCAGGCATCCATTCTACCAACCCTGAATGAGTGATTAGACATCCAAGGTTATGTAGTAAACACAGTGAAGGCTGTATTCTGGTGTTTTGCCCTTTATGTATGTCTTACTCTAGCTTATACCTGGTTACTATACCCTTGTTATGGTTTTCAACTCAATAGAGAGCTCATGAGACCATGTAATGGGTCAGTTTAAGTAAGTTCCCAGACACTCACAAAGTTATTAGCTAGGAACAATGTCTTTATAACAGTTTTCACACTTGCAGCTACTTAGAATGGCTTTCACCCTAACTGGCTTCCTACCAATCAGAACCCCAAAATATCTATATGTGTTTATGTGTATATGTGCATGCACATATATAAGTATGTATATTCCTACAAAATATGTAATATTATACATATGGCATGAATAAATAGCTATACTGTACATATATATGTGTGTGTTTGTGTGTTTTATACACATGTTATCTTTCCTATTAGAATGCAAGCTATTTGATGGTGGGAATATTCACAAGACTACAGTCTTTGGATCCTCATTTCTTAGGACCTATCCAATAGGAAGCGCTTAATGAATTTGCATTGCTTGAATGTGGGAGAGTTGTATTTGGTTTTGTCCTCTGACAATTACTGGCTATGTGACCCTGGGAAATTCCCTCATTCTCTGTATATATATCAAGCAGCTCCTCAAAACTTTACTATGGTATAGAGAAAAAGGTGTTGAAGTTAGAGGACATAAAAGGATGTAGAAAGATATGTAGTGGGGAGGCAAGATTAGGAAGGAGAGATGAAGGGATGTGATTTTGTACCATCAAAGGACATGGATCCAAATTCTGGCTCTTCTTCTTCATTCTTCTCTTAGTCCTGGTCCTGACTTTTGAGACTTCCAAAAAATTTCTGTCTGATCTCCTTGTCCTGGGATATCCAACTATTTATTCCTGAGTCCTTTTCACTCTGGAATATTCTTCTACCATACTCATTCCATTTTCTTATTGGAGAGGTTCTTCCTGGGGCTTATATTTTATGAAGGGGCCCAGTCTGGTTAACCTTGATTGAATTCACAGGCTCATTTTTACTTCCAGAACTTAAAAATCATTATAATTCATCTTTTCATCTCCTCCTGTCTCTGTCTCTCTTTCTTTTAAACACACACACACACACACACACACACACACACACACATACTCACAAAGCCTGTCTTCTACCACATAAGAATATTTCCCATTGAAGTCAATGATCTATTGCTTTTATCCTCAGTGCTTTGCAGGAGGTTTGAGGCATAGTAAACATGAAGAAATTCTCATTTCCTTCCTTCCCACCTGTATGACTTTAGGCAAATCATTTATCTTCTCAGATTCCTCATCAGTACAATGAGAGAATTGAACTAGCTGGCTTTTACAATCTCTTCCTGCTCTAAATCTATGACTTCCTAAAATCATAGATATGTTGTGATCTGCACTGGTAGAAAAAAAGTCTTCTTAAATTCAGAAGGAAATTAAAATAAATAAGTTTTTTTTATTATAAAACTTTTGTTATATCAGTTCACTACAGGATTTGAAATTATTAACTCTTTGCCTTGAAGCTTAATTCCTTTCATTTATATAGAGAAGGGGTCCTTGGATTGCACTAGCAATGGTATCTACTGATCGAATAACAAGAACTAATAGTCTGCAATATCAGAATGAATGCATGTATTCCTCTCTTTACCTTTTATTCTTTATGATACTGATTCCATGGCTTTTTGTGTTGTATCTGAAGTTTAATTCCATTTTCTCAGGAACTAAATATCATTGACTTTGAGTCAATGATCAGTCTTAAAGACTGATTCTGAGCATTTAGTAATGAAATTGCACTTAATCAGTCACTGTGATTTATCAGTCACAAATCATGACAAGTTATGTCATTTCCTATTTGAAAGTTGTCCTAGATGCTTAGATCAGAGGAATGTAATATGCTTACCTGGATTCATCATATTTTTTGCAAGTGCTTCATGATATGTGGTAGAAAAAGTGGAAAACTTGATTAGATAATAATGTCTAATGTATATAATACTATAATACTAATATATATGTATTAGCATGTTTAATAGTGTAGGTATATTTAGAACTAGTAGAATGACTGGATTCAAAAGAGAAGAAATGAAGGAATAGATTTCCATCATGGTGGTCTACCATGAAATTTTTCATATATCCTTGCATCTTTCAATATCAATATGCAGTGTGCTTATCAAATTTGAAGAATTTTTATATACACCAGGAAAGGAATGGAATCAAAATAACAGAATATGTAGTCTCTAAGGGGTTCAGACATATGGAAGTGCCTGGAGAGAAAACTATTACTATTTTGTGAGATACTTGAAAGTATTATAGAACATATTGAAGGGTTCATAATCTTTCAATAATTTTATATGAATCTATTGTGAGCTATTTTGTTTTTGCACTTGATTCAGTTACTAAAAATAAAACCACACATATACTATTGTGTATGCTATTTGAATTTTGCCCTTCAGCTAAGCTTATTCAGTAGCTTCCATGATATTATCCTTGTCCTTCTTTTTTGAGTTCATTGATTATATTTTATCAAGAAATAAATTTCTTGACTATTTGTATTGCTGAAAGACCAAGCCATTGTGTGGATATTTTTCAGTAGGTAGACATACCATAGCATATTTCAATTTATTTCTGTATATAGTTGTTTTCATGCTGTCTTTCCAAATAAAGGTGTTTTCCTCTGGAACTCTTGATAATTACTAGTTGCATCTCTTTTGACAAGTCACTGAATCTCTCAAGACTCTGTTTCTCCATCTGTAAAATATGGATAATAATAGTATCTACTTTTCAGGGTTCTGTGAGAACCTAATGAAATAATATACATAAAACAGTTTGCAAATTTTAAAGTATTATATATGTGTTAACTATATTATTATTTTTAATATTCATTTTCTTACCATGAGCAATTCACTTGATCCTCAATATTCCAATCAACTTTAGTTTAGATGAGTGACTGCTCTGAATTGGCGAAAAGGAGTTTCTATAAGAAGAGTTCCCTATTACAATTAGAACATTACCCCCCAAGTAGTTAATTATAGTACATGGTATTTTATATATTCTTATATGACAATGGGGATAAACTTTTTTCAATATTTGGAAAAATTATCCTCTTCTTTTGAAAATAATTTTACACGGACAAACTGGCTCCATCAGAATGCTTAAAGACGTAGACATATATCGATAGGTTTTCTCCTCAGGTATATTAAATTAATTGAGCATATTGTGGCTTCTGCAGCATGACATTTTGCTAGTAAATGATTCATGGTGAGTCCCAACCACAGTGAACAGCAAACTTTCACCAGAAGCAGATGGGAGAATGCTCTTGGCCATTGGCAACCACTTCAGGTTCACTGAGGAGAAACTGACGTTCACAGGAAATTGACTACAATCTGCTACTGGCCAGATTTGATTCACCTTAGGTACACCATTCTCCTGAGGTAGCATTCAACGCAAGCAGATGGAAGTCTATAGGTGAACTTTCACAGGCATTTAAAAATCAGCTGTCAGGATGGTTTTGAAGTCTTTAGAGGAGTATTTGGGGTAATTTCCCCATTCATACATATTCTCTTCTCCCCAGAGAAGACACTAATAGTGCCTTAGGATTTGATGACTTAATTATTTTGGGCTTTTGTCAATAGGAGAATTTCTAAAACAAAGCAGAATAAATAAATGTCACAATACAAGTTAAATTAATTAAATCATAATCTTTGCATAACTTCTTATTTCTCTAGTGAATTCCTGTGTAATACATAATCAGATTTCCCCCATTAGAATTTTACTATATCAATACATTTTTCTCTTTTTTCTATCTCTTATTTAATTATAGTTTGTATATTTTATTTTTATCTTAAACTTGATTTGTAGAATTTTAGAGATAATAGGGAATTAATAGATGAACTCCTTTGTGTGAGCAATATGAATCCTTAGGTGATAGAAAGTAAAATCTTTGAATGGAACTACTTTGTTTTTATAACACAGTACTTAACACAGTGCCAAGTACATATGTCTGTTAAATGCTCATTGAATGAATAAATACTTAATGAGAATACATAAAGATACTTCTAATGATGTATATGAATCATGAACTATGCTTTTATTGGTGACAGATTGCCATGAATTCATTTGCATTTTCTTCCATAGTTTCTTGTGATCGGCAACATGAATCTATGAGACAGCACAACAGTCCAGCTTATTTTCCAGTGCTAAACTTAATTGACCTGCTTCAATATAAAATTCATGATTTTGGCCATAGCATGATATTTCTCTATATCAAACCAATTGTTATAAGTTGTTCAAATATATGGCTGCCAATTGTATCTCTCAACTTTTTTCATCAATTCCCTTTTCTCCAAATCTAGATATAGATGAGCAAAACAGATAAGCATGATTTTATAGTATTTATATGTGCTACATTATAGATCTAGGTTTAAAAGAAATTGGGCCATGCTCTAGAGAAATATCATCCACAAGAGTATTGTATTCTAAGGATACTAATTCATAGTTTTCAATTCTTACTTTTGACAAATAATATCCTGATACTAGCAATTATGGGAGGAACTGAATATTTTCTGAACAATTAAAACATATTTCTCAGTAAGTTATGGAAATGAATGTATGATTGATTGGGTGAACAACCTACATGGGAAATATAATGAAGAATATAACAATATTCTGAAAATAACAGAAAGCCCACAGGACTATTTCTTAAAAGGAAAGTAAGTTTTGAAAACTATCAATTTGTTTTACAGAGATATTTTCCATATCTTTTCTTTTTGTTTAATAACACCTGATGGTTAATGGACTGACTACATAGGATTCTTTCTATGCAGATGAAATTAACTTTTAAATAACTTTATTAAAATTTAAGATGTTAAAGTTAAATTGTCCAAAGGTATTATTGGCTTTACACATGACTATTTTAATCTGTCATGGGTGTGTGTGTATGTGTGTGTGTGGGGGGGGAGTGGGGTAAGGAGGGAGGGAGGGAGATGTTAGAACTATGAACATTTTAATAGAAGGCAATATGATAATATTATACAATGATAGAAGAACTGTAATTCTTGTGAATAAAATGTGGGTTGTTTAAAAACAACTTTAAACATGCTTTAATGGAGCATCTGGTGATCATTTGACTTCCATTCAAATCAATTTGCTAAGGAACTTAAGGGGATAATATGGTAAAGGGAAAATATGATATACATGAATCAATATCCCTGTTACAGTAAGATGCCTATGATTATTTAAACTCTGTTTATGAAGTTCCCTATAGACATTTAAACTGTATAAGAAGGAAATTCTAAAAACAAATTGAGGTTTAAAGATTATTTAAATTTCACTAGTTAGAATAAATGCTTCTCCTAACTTTAGGGAAGTAATGATTTCCCATAACTTATATTTACTTTGCTCAAACCCATGATTTCTGTGTCTTAGGAAACTCCTTATAAGGAACTCTATATAGTAATGTCAATCCATACCTGTTTTTTCTTCTTATAGCTTCATATAATTGCTAGGGCAATGGCAGATTAAGTAGCTTTTTTAACATCACAGAGTGATTTTGTGTCAAAAGCAAGACCTTGACACAAGTCTTTCTGACTCCAACATAAGCTCTCTATTGCAGACAATATATAGCAGTTTCTTTTCCATTAGATGGTATTTTTAAAAATAAACTCCTATACTATTTAAATACTAGGTTCTTCATTTAGTTTCTTTTTTCTTTTTTGAATTTAAATATGTGTACTTCATATAATGTCCCTGGGGCATCCTATTTTAACCCATCATATTTTCTATAAGTCCATTAGTTTTCCAAAACATAATGGAAAAAACCATAGATTTCACATATCAATTATATGTATACAACTGACAAATGAAGCATATAACATTTTATATTTTATCCAAAAATGCATAGTTGTTATTCAAGTAAAAGGAATTCTAAAGAGGAAAAAAACAAAGTGAAACAAAACAAAATTCTGAAAAAAAAAATTCTGGAACTTGGTATTTTGAAGATATATTCTTATCATATTCTTCCTCTTCTTCTTTGTTACCTATAGTTACCTGATAGCACTTATGCTATAAAGCTCATACTATATTCATGATAACTATAAAACATTCATAAATAAATATTGCCACCTCAAGAAAGAAAGAAATTTTGGCAGCTGTACAAAGGATGGATTGGAGGCGGAGAAGTTTAATAGTAGTCATTATAGGTGTGTCTATATAATCACTTTGTTCAATGACCAATAAGTCAGTTTCATTGACCCAAAGTTTTCAAGAAGTGGGGAATCCCTCAAGAAGATTTGGGATTTGAAAGGGTTCTGGGTAAATAGACATTATAGAGTTTATCAGTAAACTATATTCACACATGTACAAATGATCAAGTACCTTTTAATAGCACAGTTAAGAAAAGCAGTAAGTGCAATAGAACTTGAGTCAATAAGCATGATATTTACATCTGATTTCCTTTAAGTCTATAGAAAGGATTATTAGTACACTGATCATTTGGAGGAAGAAGAAAAGATACAGATTTAGTAGAGTTGACTAACTAGTTGCCAAAATTCTTGAGGAAGCAGTTACTAAAATTCTTGGCTTTTTAAATTATGTTCAAATGTAGTGCCAAGGTGGATTCACTTTATTCATTTTAGTATATAATATCTTCCAAAATACTTTCTTGTGTCAATACTTTGATATAAGAATTTTGAAGGACACAAAGGATTTTAAGAAGTTGCACAAATGTCCTGCTTTCTAGAGCCCGCAAGTTGGGGTGACAAAACGTACCATTGCTTTCCAGAGCTCCCACACCAGGATGAGCAAAATGTAAGTGTCCAGACTGGCTCTCTGGGGGATCTCGGAACCAGCCCCAAGTCTTTGGTCTTTAGTGGAGAAGTGATGAAGACAAGAGAGCCATTACGATGGTCTCTATCTTGAAGTTGGTCTCTAGCTGAGTCCAAGAGCTTGAGCTCCAGCCTCCAGTCCTCTGTCTTCTCTCCTCACCCCCTGGCTGAGTTTGTCTCCAGTTTATATACTCTATTACAATTACATCATTACATTATACTGAGAATAAACCAATCATTATATCACTAGGGTACCATTATTTCTTGTAAGATTAAATCAATCATACTGAACTAGAGAACTCACATGCTAAACTAGATAACCATTGTATTATCAAATCCACTGAGTTAACACTTTGTTTAAATCAATCATACTGAGCCTTTAAGTATATTTATATTTAAGTATATATTATATTTAAGTTCCTGCCATTTACAAGCTTACTATTTTGTTGATCCTTAGTGGGAAGGACAAATGCTCCCCTGATGTAAAGAAATGGTGTTATCTGCTTGTTAGTGTCTGGGACAAACCTAATTTCCCAGATGAGGCAGATTCAAGCTTTACTCAAAAATATTAATTTTTCTTCAAAGAAAAAAAAAGTGAGAGAAAAATTAATGTAATAAAAATGCTTGCTGCATCAACAGTAAATTAAATAAAAGAAATTATTAAACAAAACATTTTGACTAAGGCTTTTTGTTGGAATCCTTACTAACTGCTAAGTAATTAGAGTTGATCTAATCTTACAAGAAGTCTTTTTATCTGCCTCTTCTGAGAGAATGGGATTATGGGTTTTCTCCCATAGTGCTCTCTGGCCCAATGACTTTAAGGGAGGTGTGAACTCTCTTGAAGTTAGAAAGTGTACTTTGTGAAGCTAGCATACTTGTGGAGTCCAATGAGTAAAGGTGGGAACACAAGCCTTGTCTTGATTAGTTCTACTTAGTACCTTGTTTCAGGTTCTGGCCAAAACAACTTCTTGTAAGATTAGATCAACTCTAATTACTTAGCAGTTAGTAAGGATTCCAACATCTCCCCCTTTCTTTTGTTTTAAAACATAGGGGGTTTCTGAGGGGGTACACATAAATCCATCAATATGGGCCAGAACTTTGTAACAGATATACATGGTATACATAAATCCATCAATATGGGAGGCATTATACATAATTTACATGAGCACATAGCAATATAACACAGGCTAGTAGTAATGTAACAAATAACAAGAATCAATCTGAAAATTTACACATGTCCATAAGTCCTAGAAACAGTCCAATAGGATTCCATTGTCCATTAGTTCATGTGCCAGGAATCTAATAATTCTTGTGAGCACAATCAGCAACAGAACCACCCGATATTTCTTGGGTCTTCTCCTTTGTTTCAAGGGTCTGCTCCATCTTTCTGCGATGGACAAGGCGAATGCGGCTCGTAGGCACCCATCTGATTCCTTCTCCACCTGTAGAGATGCAAGCAAATCCTCTCCCCCAAGCAGTTAGCCTATCTGGTCCCTTCCATTCACCACTTTCTGGGTCTCTCCACATCACCTGGCGATTATCTAAAGATAGTGGAGCTGCTCGCACTGGACACTGCTCTTCTGGTGGGTTATAAAACCTGTCTGCTGGAGCCAGTGCATCTTTATCAAAGATTAAAAAATTAATGGTATAGAGAACTAAATTTAGAAGTTCTCTAGGGTTACCCGTGGCTCCCCCTTTCTTTTGTTTTTGGAGGAGTGTCTTAATGTCTCTGTTTCTTCTTTCTACTATTGCTTGACCTTGAGGATTGAAGGGTATGCCAGTAGTGTGTAGAATCTTATACTGTGCACAAAAGTGTTCAAAATGTCTGGAGGTAATTAGTGGGGTGGGTGTCAGAGAATATATCAACTATAGGGATCCAGAAAGCATTCATGAAGATATTACTTGAGTAGAGAATACAATAATTTCAAAACTTTTTAAAAGTTTATTTATTTATTTTTTTTTGCTGAGGCAATTGGGATTAAGTGACTTGCCCAAGGTCATACAGCCAGGAAGTCTTCATTGTCTGAGACCAGATTTGAACTCAGGTCCTCCTGACTAAAGGGCTGTTGCTCTATCCAGTACAACAACTATTTTTAAGAATTTTAAGAAGTTTAGTGCACTATCATCATTCCAATTATACAGTCTGTGCCTAGGCTTACAACTTGGGTGTGATGTTGACTACTCACTCTCTCTCACCTTAGTCCTTCTGCTGTATCCAATCTGTGATCAAGACTTGTTATCATGTTAGTAGACTGAATAGAAAAGGCGTGAGAGATGTTGCAAAGGTGGTAAAGACAAGACTTGACAGCTGATTCATATGTAAGATGAGAGAGAATGAGAAAACTGTGAACCTGGCTGTTTAGAAGGATGGTAGTCCCATCTATAAAAATAATGCACAAAATAGATATGTCTATAGGAACACACACAGAGAATTTTGCGATAAAAAGATATCACAAACAGTAAGTTGAATTACCTATTTATCTATCACACTGATTGGCTTGGGATTTTATGAGTACAGGATTAGGATAGTCAGTCAAATCAAGCTCTATTTAATGTGTGTTTGTCAATGTTCTTTACTAATATACTCTGCTGATGTTTCATTGTGGCAAGGAGAAATGCTTCTCCAAAGGCTATGACAGTTTCATACAAGCTCTGAGACAAGATAAAAAGTAATCAGACACAGAGCACTAATTATCAAAATACTGACTACCAAGTAATAGTTTTATTTCTCTTTTACTTAGCTCTTTATTTCTTTTATTTCTTCTTTCTTTCCTAACTTCCTTACTTTGCTTCCTTTCTTCCTTTCTTCCTTATTTTCTTTCTTTCTGTCTGTTTGTCTGTCTTCCTTACCACTCACAAAATCATCTTGTAAAATTATATGGAAGAATTAGAATCTCTATTTCTGGAGGGAGTATCTCCAAAAAATGAAAAATGGATATGAACTGTCAGGAGCATCTATTGAAAATGCAAATTTAAACTACCTAGAAGAAAACGTAATAACAAAAGAGATACTAGGGAATTTGTCTTTTTTTTTCTTTTCCTTCAATTTTCAAAATTCAAAAAAGCATTATAAAATGACATTTTAAGAATCTTTAATAATAGAAATCAATATAGTTAACAGAGAAGTTTGAAAATGTTAATTGGGACTATAGAAAACTCTTGAACAGAATGAAATTGAATAATTCTAGGATTGACTCTCAAGCCTTTAAACATAAAAAGTCATCTAAAACTCAGTCATCTAAGAGGGAAGAGGTGTGTGTCAAAAAAATACAAGATTAATAATATATCATAAAATTAATACATATATTAGTTTATAGATAAACATATGCATATAAAGATGGATATAAAGTTATAAGGAATTCACTTTTCTCTGAGAGTACTATTAATATATGTATAGGATAAATATTTGTGTATATTCTGTTTAACATGGACTATGGGAATTTTGTCATATTCAGTGAGAAACATAGAAATGTTGCAGAAACAGTAGGTGCCAGATTGATTATTGTCCTTGAATTCATGGGTTCCTCATCTCTTTCTGAGCTTATTGTACATTTTCACTCACCTCATCCTTAAGTCATTTCTCTCTAATGGCATGTAAAGCTGTGTCTTTGTGCCTGGGATCACATCACATTAATTTTATTCCCATAGAGGAAAAAAAAAGTACAAGTTTTGAACTTATTTGTTTTCCATTCCAATATAGTTTCAGTTCCAGTAATCAAAATTTGAGGAATTAAATGCATAAAATTTAGAAACAAGTGAACAAATTTTCCCTGTTTTGCCATGATGTCAGAGTTTGCAGAATTTACTTATAGTCTTTCAATATCTTGATCTTGTTGCTAGCTTGAGATGTAGTCTTCTGAAAGAATATTCTTCATAAGAAGAAAGGGACTTATCTGACTTTCATTCAGGAAGCAGAACTAGGAAGGTTGGCAACAGAAAGTTTGTCTTAACATGAGAAGAAAGATTTTCCTTGATGCATATAATTTTCTAAACAAGAAATTTGAAGTACTAAGAAGACTTGATATCCAGTTCTGACTTTCACAATTGTTAGTTGCATGAGAAGACAGTCATATAAACTCCCTACTCCTCAGTTTTCTCAGCTGTACAACAGAGGTAATGATAACTGTGCCTCCTCCATCTCTAATTTGTCACAATTATAACAATGATAATAATAACTAACATTTATATAGCACTTATTATGTGCCAGGCATTATGCCAAGTGCTTTACAATTATTACCTCATTTGATCCTCACAACAACCCTGAAAAGTAAGTGCTATTATTGTCCCCATTTTACAGATAAAGAAATTAAGAAAAAGAAATTAAGTGAGTTGTCCCAGGGACAGGGAATTAATAAGTCTCTAAAGCTAAACTTAAAAATTGGGTTTTTATTGACTCCAGGACTAACACTTTATCTACTAAGCCACCTAGTTCCACATTAAAAGGAAAACAAAAGATCAACAAGTAATTACTTAAGCACTGACCATTAAGTACTATTGTAGGCACTGAGAATATAAAGGCAAAAGTGGGATGCAGTCAAAGCAATACTAAGAGTAAAATTTATTTCTCTAAATTCTTATATCAACAACATGGGAAGAAAGACAAAATCAATGAATTGTGCATGCAGCTAAAAATCCTGAATACCCAGTAGAAAACTTGAAAATAAAAGATATTAATAAGATTGAAAGAATGAAAAAAGACAATTGACCTAAGAAATAAATCTAGGAGCTAGTTTTATGAAGAAAATAAGATAAATAAGCCATTGATTAATTTCATTTAAAAAACAAAGAAAGAAAAATATCCAGTATCAAAAATGAAAAGGATGAAATCCCCACCAAGAAAAATTAAAGTAATCATTAGAAAATATTTTCCCAGTTATATAACAATAAATCTGAGCAAAATCAATGAATATTTGCAAAAAATATGAATTGTCTATATTATCAGATCAAGAAATAGCAACCCTAAATTATCATATCTTAGAAAAAGTCATTGAATACTACATTAATGAACTTCCTGGGGAAAAATCCTCAGGGCTAGATGAGTTCAAGAGTGAATTCTACAAAACATCTAGAGAACAATTAATTCCAATGCAAAATACGTGATTTTAATTATAAAATTAAAAAAAAAAACTTTTTTGTAGAAATAAAACTAATGGAACCAAAATTAGAAGGAAAACAGAAAACTGGGAAATAATGTTTTCAGCAAGTGTCTTTGATAAAGACCTCATTTCTCATATATTGAGGACTGGGTCAAATTTATAAGAACACAAGTCATTCTCCAGTTGACAAATGGTCCAAAAAACAGAAAGGTTTCAAATGAAGAAATAAAAGTTATCTACAAGCATATAAAAAGATCTCTAAATTACTTTTGATTAGGAAAATGTAAGTTAAAACAATTCCGAGGTATCACCTCATACCTATTAGTTTGTCCAATATGACAAATAGGAAAATAATATATGTTGTAGAGAATGTGGGAAAATTAGGACTTTAATTCACTGTTGCTGGAGTTGAGAACTGATCCAACTATTCTGGAGAGGAATTTGGAACTATGTCTAAAAGTCAACCAAGCAATGCCATTACTAAGTCTCTAAAAAGATCATAAAAAAAAGTAAAGGACCTACATGTATAAAAACATTTGATGGTAACCTATTTTGTACTTTCAAAATGTTGAAAATTGAGGGGATCGTTATCAATTGGGGAATGGTTGAACAAGTTGTGATATATTAACATAATGGAGAACTATTGTGCAATAAATAATGATGAAGCGGCAGATTTCAGAAAAACCTGGAAAGACTTACACAAACTGATGCAAAAAGAAATGAGCAGAACCAGAAAAACACTGTATGCAATATCAGCAACATTGACTCAGCAACACAGTGATACAAGACAAGTACCAAAGACTCATAAATGCTATCCATAACCAGATAAAGAACTGATGGACTAAGAATGCAGATCAAAGTATATTTTTCATTTATTTTATTGTTTCTCATGTTTTGTTTTGATTTTTTTTTACATTTGATCTGTTTCTTCTTTGACAGCTGTGACTATATGAAAATACGTTTCACATTTATAGCACATGTATAAATTATCAGACTGCTTCCCTCCTTGGAAGAGGAGAGTAGTAGGAAAACATTTGAAATTCAAAATCTTGTAAAACTGAACGTTAAAATCTTGACATTTAAGTGGGGGAAAATAAAATACTGTTAAAATACTATTAAAGTACTCCTGTCCTTAAAATTTACATTCTCTCCTAGAGATACAACATACACATGATTTGCAGAGATGGCATTAGTTTTATAGATTAGAAAGTGGCACTTAGATAAAGAAAATGAATTTCAAAGGCTTAAAAGTGAGGAGAGATGCATCCCAATTATGTATATGAGTCAATTCAAAGGGACAGAGATGGAAAACTGAGCATGTGAATAACAACTCTTTGTAAAACTCAAAACACTAAGGAAATGTTCAGATGTATTGCATTAAATTGCTTCTAAATAATTTGAAGTGTATGAATGTGAAGAAGGCTACCTATATCAACAGAGGTATTCAAATTGATGTTTTTTAGTCATCAAAGAAATTCCAGCCTGAGGTAGAAGTTTAGAATGAGCAGTCTATGTTTCACTATGATTCATAATTCTGGGATTCAGACACTTCCAACAATAGTTGTCAGTGGAATTGTAAGAAAAATAAAAGGATTCAAAAACAAAAGTAAAAAAACGAGAGAAGGAGCTTACAACTTACAATAATAGCAGTGTTCTCAACATAGTTCTGGCCATGTAAGCTTGGGAAATTGGTCTTTATGTGATAAAAACAAAAACCTGTCCCAGAGGTAATAGAAAGAATAATAGCTCACATTTATACAGAGCTTAAAGGTTTAGGCTGAGTCTCTAAGAGTTACAATGGAGTTCCAGAAGCTTTGGCAGCTCAATGAGATGTAACTTTCAGTTTCCAACCCCAAAATGGGAGAGATGAAAGTAGAGTAAAAGGAACTGTTCACACCAAAGCTGTTCTTTCATTCTGTTTTAATATTCCAGCCACATTCTTATTGTTTATACAATTAGATTTAATTAATCAGTCTCCTGTTTAGTGAAATAATTTGATTGGTACATTAATTAAAGAATACCATCATAAAGTAGAAAGGTCATTGTAAGTGAATAAGGTGGAAGGATAAGGAAAGGGAGGAGTGTAAACTGTATACCAACTATGGGTTTGGAAAAGAAACCATATTACTTTTCAAGAATTTGAATTGTGTATCCTTCATTGTCCTTTATTCTTTATATCTCACTTTAATATGGGAACTGGGGGAGGAGAATGATAGAGTTGTATTCTTGGTAAAGACTTCCTGGGAAAGTCCTTTTATGTCTTTCTCTTCCTTACCTTAAATGATGTTTGTTTTTTTGTTTTGTTTTTTTTTTTTTTTGCATTAGAGACATATGTATATGATTTTTTTATTAATGTATGTTGCTAAGTTCAAATCTAAATGAGTCAGTGAAGTTGTGTTGATATTTATTTTACCTGTAGGCAAGTAGTCCTTTAGCAAAATATAAAGTAGGCAATCTGTCTTAAGATTCTCTTTTATGTATCTTTCTAGGGCCTTTCTGTCCTCTTCTCCATCAAGCATTGGGCCTAAATTTGTTATGCACAGGACCCAATCTCTACCAGCTGTCAAACTCTCTAAACAGTTAGTTACTGATATGTTTTCTTATTACAGTGTAATGTGTTGCACCTTGCAGTTATTTCAATTGCACAAAAGCCCTATGGGGAAGTTTTACTTTATTTCTATCCCAATAATATACGCAAGGGAACTGGGATTTAGAAAGGTTATGGTGACTTTCAGACATGTATTAAATATAAAAGATGTTATTTTAATCCAATTCCTAATACTCATACTCTATTATACACCCTTTTACCTAGTAAATTTGATATTTCTGAATGTATTGTATATTTATATCACATAATGAAAGAGAAGAGTTTACTGGAGGAATAAAGTCTAAATGTGATCATTGTGAGAGAATTAAATTAAAAGTATTATTTTTGTGTTCTTAACAGCAATTGGCTTTGTATTCTCCGAAGCATATTATTGATGTTGAGGCTCTTGTGTTACAAGAATTCTTGAACATCATTCTTATCACTCAAAAAAAGTTGTAAGGTCTAAAAATTTGTTCTTTTTGAGCTCAATGGAGACACTTATCATCTGATCTTTATGAGGCTCTGGTTAATAGTAAAGTGTATCAGCTAGTACCTTTCAAACCATAATTTGATTGTTTTTAAGTTTTAAGTTTGTTTGCTTTTGGACAGCCATTCAGAGCAAAACAGACAGTGAAAAAGAAGTAAGTGTTGCTTCTTTTTGTTTGGTTTTTTATTTGCTTTTTTAAAAGAAGAAATGCAAAACATACCCGTGGATTGAGTTTTATATAGTTCCATTTCAGTAATCTATTGCTTCATATTATTTCAGTCATTTTATTTTTTTCTCATTTTTTCCCAGAAACTGTTTTAGTCTTTGTCTATTGAAAAGAAAAAAGAAAATACTGAATGATGCATGAAGAGAATAAACCTCACATATTAAAAAGTATCAAGAGTCAACATTCTATACTATTTCATTTGAAAGAGCATTAATTAAGATTTCTTATTCTTTATTCTTTTTCTTTGTTGATATATCAAATGAGTTGACTTAGAAAATTAATTTAATGATTTTAGTATGGGGAAGCACAGCATTCACTGTTTCCCTTCACATACATTGTCGCACTTTATTAGAACACAAAATTATAATATCTACTTGTCTCTTTCAAGCTGCCAAATAGCTTTTATTACTGCTCATTTTGCTTGCTGTATCCACTTAGAAATTCAGCGGGGAGGATGAGTATAATTTAATGGCACCTAGTTACATAAATATCTTTACATTCTCATGGCATTCTGATACCTAAACCAAACAAAAATTGTTTATTAAATTATATTTCAAACATCTGGGTAATTTTAATCTTTTTTCATTCTTTCATGTTCTTTCATTAATTCATTTAGAAAATTTCCATTGAAAACATATCTGCCTTTCATGCTCCAAATTATCATATGAATATCAACAAATCAAATTAATTATATGCTTAATTCTGATATTTTAACATTGCTATTTATAAAATATAGATCTCAACAAGAATGCTCCTGTTTCTGTTTACCTTCATTAAATATTTTCTATGAGAACATCCCTCTTATTCCCTACGACACTTTTAATTATATCTTTCCGTGAAGGAGTAAGTATTCTTAAACCAAAGTGCTGGTCTAGTCTTGTGTTTGTATATCTTAGTTAACTAGGCAACTTCACACATAAAGGAAAAAAAAGGAAAATCCTATAATCCTTACCCTGAGATTTACTCTTAAGAAATATTTATTTATATCCAACCATTGAGATTTCTGGGGTTGCATCTAGAATGCTAAACTAGAGAAAGCACTCAGCAGAACTTTACCAACTCTCCCTTCCAAACAACTTGAGAATAATATTTAAAATTGAATTCTGGAATCGCAGAACCATCAGAAGGTCAGAGTGAGACATTCTTGCAGCCCAAGACAGTTTAGGAGGTCTGGAAGAGAGATCTATGGCATGGGAATATGGCTTACCTAAACCGACCTTGGTGCAATATCGGTGTTAGATGACAAAAATTTGACAGAAATTTTGGAAGTTCTCAAGCCAGAGATGATAAAGGTACATTAAAAATGTTCAAAAAGAGATTACATAAGAGTCCTGTATTAGCACTAAATGCAGGATACTGTTTAGAAACTCTATTGCCTATAGTCAACTGTGGGTCATAGTTCAAGGGCAGAAAGTAGCACTTTTAGTCAAAAGGGAATAGAAGTCCAGAAGTGTGATATTGCTGTTGGTCACAAGGGAAAATGGGTCCTGTAGAGCAACATCAGTTACAATGCCAGTGAATAAGGATATGAATGAAGACAAGGATAGCAATGAGCATACTTCTCTCATGCAAGCAGCAAAACCTTTCAAACCTTAAAAAATAGCTCTAAAAACAGCACTGTAAAACAAACAAACAAAAAGCCTGAAGTTGGAGACAGGGTCCTTCTCTTGTCTCTACACTGGGAACAGAGCTCAACTTTAATTTAAAGATGAAAGTCAAGTAATCCTGACTATGGTTCCTCAGTATTTAAATAGTTTCTTTTTGACTGTTTCAATTGTTTTCTCTTTGACCTGAGAGCTCTGGAAGTTTTTTGGTCATTTGCTCATTTTTCCCATACAATTTCTTGATTACACTTTTGTGAAAAATAGAAGAGCATTTTATTTAATGTCCATAGTTATGAAAAGTAAATTATAGAAATGAAACAAAAGTAGAAAATTGAAATCCACAAGGATATTAAAGAATAATCGAGGGCGGATATTAAAGAAAAACGTTATCTTCCTCTAGAAGGTAAAGTCCTTGGGGGAAGGAGGGGTGGAGATTCAGGTCCTCTAACTCTATAACATCTTATGAATGAGGAATCAGGGAAGGGACTTGCCCTTCAGGATAGGAAATGAAATACTGCCTTTGGAGTTTCAAAGGTGTATCTAGAAGCCTAGGCAACCATTTTTGCCAAAATGTAAAACATTTTTTCCCTGCATTCAGCAGTATGTCAAAGGAGTTCTTGATAAGACATTTTGTTTCTTACACTGTACCTAAAAACAAACAAAAAACCCCAAACTGATAGGTAAAAAATAGGAATTCAGTGGGATAAGGAGAAAGGAAAGGAAGAATGTCTAAATTATCTCACATAAAAGATGCATACAAGAGTTTTTTGTTTGTTTTTGTTTTCTTTTACAATGGAAGGGGAAATGGTAGATGGGAGCATTTGAATATCATTGTCATCTAAATTGGATCAAAGAGAAAAAATGCATATAAATATATTTTATTGGTGATAGAAAGAAACTCAATAGGAAAGTTGAAGGGGAAGAAAATAAGTGAAGAGATGTGTGGTTAGATATATGTGGGGGGGGATGGATAGGAGGGTATAAAAGAAAGAATAAATAAAAAGGCAAATATTAAAAGCAAAAGAGATGTTAGAGGAAGGACAGAAGAGAAAGAGAGAGAGAAGGGTAAAAAAGAAGAACAAAAGGAATAAGGAAATGAAAACTAAGTAATTATAAATGACTGTTTAGGGAATAATCTCACTAACAAAACAGAAGCAGACAGAGAATAAACTACAAACCAGAATCCAACAATAAATTGTTTACAAGAAACATTTAAAATAGAAACATAGTTAAAATTAGAGACTGGAGCAGAAACTATTATGTTTCTCCTGAAGTGAAAAGAGTAGTGGTAGCCATCATTATCTCAGAAAATACAAAAATAAAAATGGACCTAATTAAAATGGATAAGCAGGGAAATTACATCTTGTTTTAAAATAACCCACAAATAACAAAATTATATAAGGACTAGATGTATAAATCATACACCAAATGTTAATACCTAGTTTCCACTATACTATTTTCCAGTTTTTCAACAATTTTAGTCAAATAGTAAGTTCCTATCCCAGAATCTGGAGTCTTTAGGTTTATCAAACATTAGACTACTATAATCATTGACTATTGTATCTTGTGAACCTAACTTATTCCACTGTTCCACTAACTTATTCCTAACTATTTCTTAGTTAGTATGAAATGTTTTTGATGACCACTGCTTTATAATATAATGTAAGTCCTGCATACCTAGGCCATCTTCATTTGTTGCAAAAACTTGTAATGAATACTTGCAAAAGGTTATAGCATTATATCACAAGGACCATATACTATGACTAGGTGGTATTTATACCAGGAAGGCAAGGCTGGTTCAGTAGTAGGAATACTATTAACATAATTGATAATATCAATAACGAAAATAATAAAAACAACATGATTTTATTAAAAGATGCAAAAAAAGCTTTTCACAAAATGTAAAACTTATTCCCATTTTTAAAAATTATAGGAATCAGTGGAGTCTTTCTTAAAATTATAAATATCTATTTAATGAGAAAAGGAATAGAAACAGAAAAGCAAGAGAAAGCGATATATGTAATGGGCATAAATTTAAAGTCTTCACATTAATATCAGAAGTGAAATAAGGATGTCCTGTGTATGTCATTGTCATTATTTAATACTGTACAAGAAATTCTATCTAAAGCAATAAGAATCGAAAATGAAATTGAATGAATAAAAATAGCTAATCAAGAAACAAAACTTTTAACAACTTACAGATAATAACAATGGTATACTTAGAGAACCATAAACAACTAAAAACTAATAGAAACAATTAACAGCTTCAGCAAAGTGGAAGGATATAAAGTAACTATACATGAATCATCAGAACTACTATATATTAACAAAACCCAGCAAAGAAGAAAAAGATTTTACATTTAAAATAACTACAGATAATACTTGAGAGTTTACCTGCTAAGATAAATGCAGAGATTATATGAACACAATTACAAAATACTTTTCACATAAAACACAGTTCTAAACAACTGGAGAAATCTTAATTTTTCATGGGTAGCCTGAGTCTATATGTATATATCTATATTTATCGACATATATACATATGTGTGTATGTGTGTGTGACAATTCTACCTTAGTTAATGTAAGTATTCTGTACCAAACCAAACTATTAAAGAATCATTTTATAAAAAAATAACAAAATAATCTGGAAGAACAAATGGCCAAAATGTCAAAGGAATCAATGAAAAAAAAAATGTGAAGGAAGGCAGCCTCACAGTTCCAGATTTCAAATTATATTACAAATTGGTAATATTTCAAGCAATTTGATACTGGCTAAGCAATAGACAAGTGTATTGGTACAACAGATTGGGTTCATTATACACAGAAAATATGCCCAAAGGCTAATAAATCCCTGCTAACCCTTTGACTCAACAATACCACTACTAGGTCTGTATCCCCAGAACATCAGATAAAAAGGAAAGGGACATATTTATACAATAATATTCATACCAGCTCTTTCTGTGGTGGCAAAAAATTGATAATTGAGAAAATGCCCATTAGTTGCAGAATGGCTGAAGGAATTCTGCAATATGACTGTGATGGAAAATTATTGGGTTCTAGGAAATAATGAGGATAGTTTCAGAAAAACCTAGAAAGACTTAAGTGAATTGATGTGATAATGAAATGAGCAGAAGCAGCAGAACATTGTACACAATGATAACAATTATCAATTGTAAAGACTTAGCTGCTCTGATCCAAGACTGTTCCAATATAGATGATACAAAACAGTTTGTTAAAAATATAATATAAAATGCTATCCTCCAGAAAAGAAACTGATGAATTCTTACAGCAGATAAAAGCAAATATTTTACTTTATTTTTTCTTGTTTTTTTTTTTTATGTCTATGTTTTCTTTTGCAATATAGCTAATATAGAAATAAATATTGCATGGCTTCACATGCGTAATTGATAGCAAAAATTTGGAACTCAATTTTTTAAAAGTTTTTGTTAACATTTTCAATTTATTTGCATAATATTTAACACATAAATAAATATATATTTAAATAGAGCCAATTCTGATGTTCTCTCCTATTTATAAAAGACTGTTAGTTAAATTAGTGACATTAAATCAAGTAAATGAAAAAATTTTTCTTTACCTTTATTTCCTTGAGCTATGTGTTTTTTTCTTATTTATTAATGTAATCCCTATGCAATTTTTTATTTCATTTATAAAATCAGACTGTTTCTAACTTCTAAGCTAAAAGGGCATTTTATTTGATGGATCTGACTAGAGAGGCCTTCATTAGCAGAATGCTATGCTAATGTTACTAAATTTGATATTCCAATTCATACTATTTTTTTTACTATCTCCTCCTACAGGTGAATCTGCCATTCTACATTTTTTTTAAAGAACATGATGATGTAATTACATGAATGGCTACTCTATTTTTAAAAAAAACAAAGCCCTGGACTTCATTTAGGCACTTAATAAATGTTGGTTTCTTTTTTCTTCTTTCATTTTTTTTGTTATGAGATAGATAGGCTTTAATCTAATTTCTAGTAACTGACAGGGTAAAATATTGCTTACCTAACTTTGTATACAAGAAAAATCAAAATCTCTGGAAATTTTTTGTTTGTTTATTTTTAATTTTGAACTAAATAATGATCTGTCATCACTTATTTATTTCTGGTTTTGTATTTTTATTTTTTATTTTTACAAATTTTTGTATTTTTATTTTTTCGATGGTATTAACATTTCATTGACTGAACCTCTCAAAATTCAATCGGTCATTATATTTTTGATATAATTAAGTTCATAAAGAATACTTTCAAATGGGCTAATTAAAAAAGCTTAATATAGAAATATAGCGCAAAACTTTTTTATTCATGATTTCTTCAAAAATTGAAGATAAAAAATGAAACTATCATCATCATCATCATCACTAATATTTTAAGATTGTCATGTGTTTTATAAATGATTTGATCCTCACACCTTAGGAGATAAGTACTATTATTATCTCTATTTTACAAATGAGGAAAGTGAGGTTAAACAATTTGGTAACTGTCATCCAAATAGTGTCTGAGGTTGGAATTGAACTCACCTCTTTCTTAGTCCAAGTCCAGCCCTCTATCTATTATGTCAACCACATGTTTCTATTGTTTGTGTTAACAACAACAATGGCAAAATATAGGATTTCAAGATTTTCATGTTTTAAATGTAGTATCAGATAATTGCTTCTTGACTTCTGCTCCAGAGGCCCTCTTCACTGGAAAAACTTTTACTCCATGACCTCCTTCCCTGATTTGATAAGTTCTTCCCTGGAAACTCATTTTGATGAAATGTCTGTAAATAGCCATGCTCACTTCAAGCCAATCTGAGTCCATGTTTACTAACTTCACTATGTTGTCCTTCCCTACCTACTCCATTATGTTTTTTTTTTAGGTCCCCCTTATGTCTTTCCTCCATCAGAATGTAAACTCCTTTAGGACATTAATTCTCTTTGTGCTTTTTACTTGTATTTTCTGTGTCTGGCACATAATAAGCATTTAATAAATATAATTTATCACATGATAAATATGTAAGTCAATCCTGTAATCATCCTCATTTTACAGATGAGAAAACTGAGACAGAGGTGAAAATAACTACCCAAGAGTAACATAACTACTAAATATCTGAACATAGAATCAAACTTAAATTTTCTTGACTTCAACTAGAACACTATTTTCTATACAATAAAGAATTGACACTGGTAGTGATGGCTGAGGAGATTTTGGTAAGAATCCTCTCATTGCTGTGGACAGATTGTGTGTTCTTGGGGAAGTCACTTCATTTTACTGAGCCTCAGTTTCATTTTTTTTGCAAATAGGTAAAATACTTTCATTCATTACTTTGAATGGATGTTGTGAAGAAAGAGTTTTGTGAACTTAAGAACTATACAATTGTAAGTTAGCATGAGAAAATATTGCTGGGTGGTGATTCATTTTAGATAAATTAATAGAACTATGTATGGATCCATTTAAATATAACTGTTACAACTACATGCCTAATGATGGGAGAATGAAGTAGCAGTATATTAAAAAAGAGAATTGGTTTTGGATTTAGGAGATATGGGTTTTACTGGACCAACTCTTCTTTGAACAAGTAGTTTCATTCAATAATTTTATCTTTCTGGGTCTTAGTTTGTTTTTCTGTAAAATAGTAAATAACTTATTTACCTTAAAATAAATAACTGTCTTAATTGACTCTTAAATTATCTCTCAAGTTTCTTTAACCTCTGACACTAAAAGGTTCAATGGATAAGCACAATGCTGTTTGTTACAAATAAAGTAGTTGAATTTTTTGCATTAATTTTGCTTTTATTAAAAAAGTTATCTCTCCTTAAATCCTTAATAAAATAATGAATCAATTTCTCACACGTTAACAACACATGTTTATGCACTATATCATTATATATTATGCATTTTATACATGCATATGTCTATGTATATATTATGCATTTTATACATGCATATGTGTGTATATATGTCACTTATCTTCAGTAAGAAAAGGTGTAATCCTCAATTTGAAGCTTGACTTCAAAAAAACTGAAATCTATTTTGGGTGAATAATAAAGAGAGTAAAATATAGAAAGTTACTTGAATTACCCAAGACAGGTGATTTACCTAGTTGAGAATAAGTTATGGGAGAGTAAAAGACCAAATAGAGTATATACTACAAAGACTTCAACAGTTCATCAGTAGCCACATTATGGCTGCTGGAATGAAAATCTGAGGTCCTTCAGCTCTGTATACCAAGTGAAAGGCTAACATATTCCTAACTATTCTAATGACAAATATTATGGTTCTTTGACTACAGTGGTCCAGACTGTGATTTTAACTGATGCAGCCATCAAAGTTTTCTTTGTTTTTCCTTTTCCTTACAACTTATATCCAAATGCATAAAGTCATTATCAATTTAGTCATAATTTATAAAATCTGACATCTTTCCTTTCTTAGGTTAGGTTTAGGTTTTCAAGAAAGACAGATAAAACCTTTCACTGAGTTGTTCTAGCTACAGGGCTTATTGAATATCAGGATAAGTTCATGTGAACAAGAAAGGTACAAGCTAAGAGTGCCCTTGTACTTTATGATTAACCAAGGTCCTTGCTTTTATAACATGTAAGTTACGCATGAAACTGTATAATTACATGACAAATCCCAGGCAGTTTTTTTTTTTTTTCAGTTCTGGACCCCAAATAATTCTGGATATAGCTTAGCTGTAAAGGAATTGGAGAATTTTATAGTAGGGTAGACAAGATTCTTCTGAATAATCCAATTCCAAATAAGAGATACTATGGTAATTGGTAACACTGATGAGTACTTAATTCAGAAGCAGACTACCTTAGTTTAAATCCCATTAAATTCCAATGTCATCTGTGTGACCTTAGTGCATTTTTAAAAAAACTTTCAGTCACTGGAAATTCTGAATGAAGGACAAAATTATTTCTTAAACACAATGTAAAATTGAATCACAGGGTTTTGATATATTGATATATTGAAAAATGAAATAAATAACTAGCTCCCAATATAATCTTATTATCGTACCTTATTATACCTTATAGGGGAGCTTGCTCCCTTGAAATCTACATCTATGAAAGAGCTTGCTCTGTTAGTGCCTAGCAAACTAACTAAGCCCTCTATATGAGCCCCAGAATGGACTAGGTGCCTAATAAGTCACATACAAAAAGACTTATAATAAAATAACTATCTACCACAGAATATTATATTTAGCTACCCAGACTCATAAAAGTAACTGCCAAGAAACATAGTGGTTGTGATCTGTGTTGCTCGTGGGAATACCCATAATAAAATATAATGTTTGAGCAGGTTGATAATTGACATGTGAATTTACTACATATGTTATGTTGCATTGCTTCAGCATAAAAAGAATATAATATAGGTAACTTGCTTGACCTAAAAACCCAGAAGTATTGACAAATGTACTCGTATAAAACTCATACCAAGTGCACTATTTCCAAGTAAGACAGAGAGAGGGTTCCTTATAAAGCCACTCTATCTAAAAATTTAACAAGACTGAATGAGGATGTAAAGCTGTCAATTTGGTTAATTTATTTCCTTTCTTGAACAGCCTAAGGTGTTTTAAATGAAAGCCTATTAGGGAATGGAAATTGCTGCCTGATGCAAAGGCAGGAACAGAATACATTGAGAGGTCTTTTAATGATATATAAATTGGAACATCAGTAGCCTGCTGAGTGGAGTCAGTGCTTGTAGTTGAGCAAACTGGTTTGACTAAAGACTTATTTTAATATATAAAAATTTCAACCAAAGACAAATATGTATGTATATTTACAACACATATTCATATATATATATATATATATATATATATATATATACACATACACACATGTACAGATATACACATATATAGTACACAAATATTTTCTAATGCTATACATATATACACATATGTAGGTATGTGCATACATATATAGGTATGTGTAGAAGTACATATGAATGTATGTGTGTATATATGTACATGTTCTAGAATATCTTTAGTGACAAAAACGATGCCTTCTCTATAACAGATGCTCACTAAATATTTTTTGAATGAATAACAGTGCTATTTTCTAAGTACATAAGATGCTTCTTAGTATGGAAAGGAAAATTAATCAGTTTTCTTACTCATTTTAATTCCTTTATTTAGTAAATCAATCTCTCTCCAAATGTGTGGCTTGATAACAAATCAAAATCCATAATAAGAAAGGAAATGGAGGCCCCAGGAAAAATGAAATTTGTTCATCTAAATAAGATTTACCGATAGTATTTTAAATCTGAATCCCACCTGATGTGAGTTAGAAATAGGCATCAGAAGTCTTTAGACATGAGGGAACAGAAAAAGTCCAAAACAAAGTGAATGACTTTGTAATTTTCCTTTTTATATACAACTCTCCTCATCTTAACATGTATTTAGTTTTATATCAGTTTCTTGATTTCTTATAATTTGAGAGTAGAGGTTCTTAACTTGTGGTCTATAGACCATTAAGTGTCTGTGGATAAATTTTAAGGGGTTGAGATATTGAATGAGAAGCAAATTACTTTATTTCAGTATGATTAATTTCCTTGTTATTTTATTTTATGCATTTTAAAAAATTCTGAGAAGAGGCTTATAGATTTTATCAGAGTGAGAGAGAGGAATATGAATAGCTACAAAAATTTAAGGAGTCTTGTTCTGAAACAAAATATTGTCTGATCTAAGATTTAAGGACTTTGATGTTTTTAACTGGCTGAGAGGACAGAGGATCAAGAAAATTCTGATTCACACCTCAGCTAATTCATTGTGTGTCACACTAGAAATAGAGATCTGTATGACCTTAATTAGAATTGAGAAACTTTCCCAGAATCCATGGTCTCATCTATCCCCCAAGTGAACATATTTCTTAGTAGGTTTCATGATTAAAAAAATACAAAGATGTCATTGTTTGTTCAAGGCCAGAATTTCCGATTTTTAACTCCTAACCTTAGTTCACTAATTTCTAACACATGTCATAGGTACAATAAATAGATTAATATGTATTTTTGGCTTTTTGCTTATCATTTCATATATGGATGGGGAAAGTGTCTGGCATCTTTGAGTTACCAAGAATCAAAAATGCATCTCTCTTTATTTACAAATCATTTTCATATTTTTTAAATAAATGATGTCAATTTGTTTATATTTACAAAATAAGAATAGCGATTTCAGAGGAAAAATCTTATCAGATAGAATCTTAAAAATCACAATATACTATATATATATAAATGTGGTGAGCTTTTTCTTCTCAAAACACAGCCAGGTGATAAAAGTTCAGATATTTTATTATCTCCAATATAGCCCGGTTAGCTTAGAGGCCTATCTCTCTGCTTGGTTCCAAGAGCTCTCTCCGAATGTCGCCAAATCCAAAGGTCTGGTCCTTCAGCCTCTGCCTCTGCTTTCTTCAGCCTCCAGCCAGCTCCATTCTTCATGTCATTCCAGTGAAATCTCGACTTGTAGCTTCTTCACTCTGAAGAACTTCCTTGACTGGCCCATTGAAGCTCTATTTATGCTAGTGCTCTCTGGCCCAAAGAGCTTCAAGGGAGGTGTGAACTCATTGAACTCCAATGAGTAAAGGTGTGAACACAAGCCTTGTATTAATTAGTTCTACTTAGTACCTTGTTTCAGGTTCTGCCCAAAACATCTTCTTGTAAGATTAGATCAACTCTAATTAGTTAGCAGTTAGTAAGGATTCCAACATATATATACATATACACATATATACGTATACATACCCTTAAATAATGTGTATATTTCAAAATATTCAAATCCACTTGAATTTGTCAAAACATATAGATGTGACCATATTTTATCACAGTTTTGTGACTTGCTACTAGCAAAAGTAAAAAATAATCTAATGAGAAAGATACTTCTTGAAATCGTTTTTTTGAACTTCTGATTTCCTTAGTACAGGTATTCCCCCTTCATTGATGATGGTAACTACAAATCATCTAAGTCTTTTAATTCTGTGCTATTCTTACCGTGATCTTTTTATAATAGATATAATAATAGGTGATCCATGTATTGTACAACACATCTTCCCCAACTATTCTAATACTTAAGTAAAAGCAATTTAAGCACCCAGATAGTCTATGAATTTCTCATATAAAAAGTTAACCTCCATTTCAAGTCATATAAGTTCTTGATAATTTTTCTATAATTTCTGAGTACATGGAGTTGGGATAATTCTGAATAAATGGAATGTTCCTTAGCTTATTAAAATATTGATTTTTAATATTTTATTATTAATCTGTAACAAAATTTAATTTATTGATAAACTTTAAATTTATAGAAATTCTTGATTTATTCATATATTCTTAATTTATTATTGGGCATATGAAGCAGCTTCTTCTGATCTACCATGTAGCTTTCCATTGCACTTTGGTTTACCTGAAATTTGTTATCTTCCTGTGATTGTGATATTAGATGATTGCCTCTAGTGGAAAATCACAATGAAATATGAGTATTTTAAAAATTGTACTATGAAGGCAAGAATTATTTTGGGATGATTGTGAAAAGCCAGCACTTTTCCAAATACAATATTCCTATTTCTCTACTTCCTATTCCATTTATTGTCTCTTTTCAGGATAATTGAATTGATGAGCTATCTCTAGCTCTGTGTTCTATCATGAATCTGATTGTAATACTCTGGGAAATGTCTATTCTTCATCTCCTTGTTCTTTGCAGTATAAAGTGTTATGTTTTCTCTTGAGTATTTAAGACTCTGACTTTGTAAGAGTAAACAGACTTAGAGAAAAG